>NC_140589.1:938791055-940187582 GCF_964204655.1 Triturus cristatus | reverse complement strand
AGACACCAAGCAACAGGGTGTGTCAAATGTGGCAAAGAATATGTTGATATTCTGAGAAGCATATTTACAAGAAAATGGTGCAATTTTGCTGCACCGAGATGTGTCATTTTTAGGTCGAGCCGCTGCACGCTTTGCGAGGCATCCAGTAATGGAGTATGGAGTGGAAGCTCCGTCAAAGCTCTGCCCACTCTCTACCCATGTTTCAAATTGCCTCATGCCATTGTCTTTCTTAAATGCTGCAGTCTGATTGATTATGAGGCTTCTTAGTCCCTCCTTATTATGGCCATGTCGTAATTTATATCCTTCCATGGTTATTGGCCCCTTTACTTCGAGCGTTGTACGTTATGTTTTACTTACATTGTGAGCACTATTTTCTTTCCGTGCCTTCTCCGTCCATGCCTCCTCAGCCCCCAGCACTCCCAATGTTGTTCGTGCCTTCTCACCCCCCTACCCCCGCCTGCCCACACTCCCGTTTGCAATGCAATAGGTCTCACGTAAATGCGAGTCCTATTGCATTGCAAATGCTTGTTTAAGTACAGGAATGCGTGTATTTACAACAATGCTGCGCATTCCTGTACTCACCCTTCTTCCGGCAAAAAGCAGCCTAGCACCAGTGCAGGCACCCTTGCACCATGCTGGGTGATTGCATTGTAAGGATGATAGTTGTTCTGTAGAAAGGGGCACCTTCCTGCACAAAACCAATCATCAATGGTTTTTTGCTCCTTTTATGTGTGCTGCAGAATGCATCAAACATACAAAGAGCAACAAATTATGAGAAATAATAGTATTTCTTCGTTGCACCACTCTTATACCTCCCCTGGGGAGGCGCTCGTTTTTTTGGTGCTGCCTCAGATTTACAGATCCTTGCAAATCTGGAACAGTGTCAAAAAGCAATGGGTGTTGCATGGGAACATCCACACATTGCATGCCCCTTTGCCGCAGAAGACTGAGTCAAGGAAGACCATATTTACAAGGTGGCCTTAAGCCATGCGGGGTGCCTTAGCGCTGCCTTGTAAATATGAAGCAGGGTACAGCACCACAGGAACATCGCAAAAAGTGATGGCCCTAATAAATACACCCCTGCGTTTTTAGAAAATACCAGCAGCAGGATCTTTGCGCAGCACTTGAGACACTGGAGTGGAAGAATTCCAGACTACTAGTGGCATTAGATCCTGTACAATTCTATAGATTACTCTTGTGGAGTGAGAACATTTTCGAATACACTAATCGTAAGAGAAGGAACATGACTTTAAGATAGCAGCTTTGTGTATTCTTTTATTATCTATGCAGCTTTTTTCAGGTGGCACACAGATTGTTATATATGCTCTCTGATTTTTTTAAGTGGATTTAAAGCATTTCAGTTTCTAATTATACTAGAGAGCAATGAGACCATGAAGATGAACAGACACCTTCCTGAAAGGGGCCTACAAATCTCTATCTATTGCAAGCAAATGACTAAATGAGGTAGATGAAAAGCTGAGCTCTGCCTCTATTCCAGGAGCAGATCCTAGAGTGAAACCAAGAGAAGCAACAGGAAAATATTATGAGGATCAAATAGAGCTGAAGAAGGGACTTGAACAACAACATCTTCCACATAAGGATTTTGTTAGAACTGGGGGTCTCTAATTGGCAGAGGTAGGTATTGTTGTCTCAGTAGAGACCCTTGCTTCTAGTCAGGGTAAGGGTGATACACACTAGGCACAAGCAGACAGGTTCATCCCAAAGGTAATGTGTAAAGTATTTGCACTCAAAGCACACAGTAACACAGTGATAACACCACAAATGGACACCACACCAGTTTAGAAAAATAAAGTATCTTTATCCAAACTCAAGACCAAATCAACAAAAATCCACCATACATGTATTAAATATTGACTTCAAAATGATTATAGCAAACATAGAACTTGTAGAAAACAAATAGCTCCACCTGGGGCTATTACGACGTCGTGACAGCAATAAATTCAAAGTATGGCGCCGACCGTGAGGTGCACAGCGTCGGGCACGGAGTCACATGGACCCCCAAACACACAGTACCTTGGAAAATAAAGTCTATGATGATGCACGGCGTTGTGGAGGTGAGGCGTCAGTGCAGACGGGCTCCTTGGCTGTCACTGGGGGAGTAGAATTCAGGGAGGATGGTGGTGAAGTCTTTGTGTTCCTAGGACTTCAGAACAGGAGGCCAGCACACACAAACCCTTGGAGAATCTTCGTCAAGCAGGTTTCTCAGCAAAGTTCCAGTCTTTTTCCTTTCCTTGGCAGAAGGAGCAACACAGCAAAGGGGCAGTACTCCTTCTCAAAGCTCTCCAGCTCTTCACCTTGGCAAAGGTTCCTCTTGAGTTCAGAAGTGTTCTGACGTTCTGGGGTTTAAGGTCCACTACTTATACCCCATTTTGTCTTTGTTCTTCTTTGTGCAAGGGTCTCTGAGCCCCAATCCAACCCAGTTCTGTCCTCATTGGTGAGTATGACCACGGGGGGGGGGGGGGGGACCACAGCATTGTGCAAGGGAGACAGGTCCTATTCAGGGGCAAGAAAAACTCCTCTCACTACTCTAAATGCAGCCTAGGTCTATTCAGCTCAGCTCTGAGTCATCCAGGAAAGACCAGGCATTCCTCAACCCCGCCCCAGTAGCTGTCTACAGTGAATGCACGTCCCCAGACCCTGTCACTCCAAAACCAGACAGTGAATCCACAAACAGGCAGAGACACACAGAATGGTTAAACAAAAAATGCCTACTTTCTAAAAGTTTATGAAAAAATAGAATATCTGGCCACCAATTTTCAAGGCTGCTATTTATTTCAGCAAACTAAGGAACAATGCATTTAGTCACTGTACCTTACTTCACTACTTTGTATTGTTTAAAACATTTTTTACAACAATTTCAATATTCAATGGAGCATTCAAAAGATCCATTCTTCATTTTTCAGACGAAATTAAAGCATACAAGTGAACAATAATGTGAAGGTCAAACAAAAAATGTAAAAATTGCGTACATAACATTGCAAACAATTACACCAGTCTATATTGGTTAAACATAAGCTCTCTGAAAACAAGGGGCATTATACTTGGCGTCTATTTAAAGACGAGATGCCTATGGGGAGAAAAAAGGGAGATAGGAGTCTCTACGGGGATATTTTTGTACTAAAAAACCCTCTCTAGAGTCCTGTATAATTACTGTCTCTCATAGGAAAAAGGGAAAATGCCGACGCGTTTCTAATCCCCATATAACTTTAGGGATTATCGTCAGGGTTGAACCACGGTGTAATCTGTAAAAATTGAAAAGGAAAATTATTTAGAACCGATATCAGGCTCTCTTCTAAAATGTTAGTACCTTTGTACATGGATTATGGTATACTTGTGCTTTCAGACGAGGACATGAGTCTGTTTTCCTAGCCGTTTCTTCAAAGCAGCCTCGGTGTGTCTGGTATTCTTCTGACCTAAGTGATAGGAATTGTTGATGAAAGTTATCTGAATTAACGCTCTCTGTTTTAAGTTACATTGGCATCTCCTGTATAATTAAATCGCTTACTTGTGAGCTAGACTGTTCCCAATTGGTGTCTCCAAACGTTGTAAGGTGCTGTCGAGTTAAAAAAAGTGTGACCGCCGTTCCTTGTATTTCTGTAACAGTGGGGTCATGAAGCGGTCTCTCTGAGCCTGAAATGGTGAGTACGTTTTAAATTTTTAGATCATATTAAAACCAAGTGCCTATGTGATTGTTAAGGTGTCATGTTTTTATTATGAGTATGCTGACTTGAAAGGTCGCTGTTTTTGCCCTCGGGTGTCTTAACCTAATCAGCGTGTGCCTTTGATTGAATACGAAGTTCGGCGCCCAGCGCCCGTGTGCATATGTAGGATTTATTTATTTCATTTCTGAAACATCAAAACATTTATATTGACATTGTTTTAATGTTGTTTCCTGTGGATTAAATAGCACGCATACGGTGTTTGCAGCCTCCTAAACTCCTAAACCTTCATGGTGTGGTGACATCCCACCCCCAGAACTCAACCAATCCCTTAGCTAGAAATTGTGAACTTAGCAACTATTGTGGGACGGACATGTATTTTTTAGGGTATAAGAATAGCTGCTTAAGGGGTGTGGTTTAGGTCTCTTAGGCTGAAGGTGTCTGAGTGAGGGGTGCACCGCTGTTCGCCAGTCTTTGATCCCTGACTCTTGGTCAAGGGGTCCCCCACTACTACCTAGGCCTGGGTGGTAGTTTTCCCCTTACAGATCCTTTGGATTTGTATTTGATCTAATTAGTATTGCAGAATTATTTTTGCAGTCATATTTCTTGTCTCTGTACCTTTTGTCTCGTCATCTATCCCTCCGATTTGTTAGTTTAAATAAATATATTTTTACTTGCATCTAATGTCTCTTCATCTGTCCACTCTTTGCGACGTATATTTGTAATGATTGTTCCGTTATTGCTATGATTAGATTTTACTCTCTCTCTCATAAGGTTTCCAGTATTTAAATTTATGACGTAATCAATATGAGCATTTATTATTACTAGATAAAATGTATTAAATCTCACGAGAGTCTGTGGTTATTTAGCCAGTTTATTGATTAATTGTTTCTTTTATAATTTCCATTGCCATCAACTCTTCAACTAATTGGTCCATCGACCAAGTAGATGAAAAGACAATTATTATTTGTTCAGACAAGTTAATAGTCAGTATAATTAAAGTTTGTACTTGAATAATCAAGAGTAGAATTATGGCAAAGTTAACAAGCTTGACCCCAGCGCATCAGGGATTTGGACGAATGAGTATGGGCCAAAGTACGTGATTTATTGAATATATATCCCTGATCAATTTATTGGGTTTGCGCTGGTGCCCAGATATGTGGGCTGAAACATGACTCTTTCAGTTTGTTCCAGATATTGCATCAAGTGCTAAATATAAGGATACAACAACACTCTCAGCCTTCTCATACATGCTTCTCTAGTCTTATAAAAGGCCTGGGCAGTAAAGACTAAACCCTATAATAGACAATTTGTTCATTGACAATAGCTATATATCAAAACTCACAAAACAGTATTTCGTGAGCTTGACTCCCAAAACCCTTGAGGTAACATGTCACTCCTCTGACAAAAATTAGAAATTACCACACATGAATTGATGAAATATGTCTCTTTTTACACGGCTGCCCAAAACGACATGAATGATTGAAAGGAAGAAGAGAAATGTTTTTTAAGACATTTTGTTGTAATTCTTCTTTAAAGTGTTCTACACAGGTCATGGATTCCAGCTACCGTTGTCACAAACAGATAAATATGTTTGTTTAGGAACACAGAGTTCATAGAAACCATGGGATCTTGTAGCATGATGTGCCTGTCTGGTAACCATGGGAGCCTAGGGGAGGCTCTTGCCATTGTGCTGTCATCGGTTAGCCCTGATGCAGCCATTATTGTGCAAGATTAAGTAATCTAGAATGTGGCATCTCCAGTCATGTGTTTTCTCAGCTTTTGACCTGTGCCCAGGGAGACACATCATGGATGTGGGGATCTCCAGTCATTTCTCAGCTGGGACATTGGTGAGTGGAAGCAGAGAGGGTGTTGATGATGTTTATTTTATTATCTAAACTTCAGTTGGGGCGAATAACTCCACACATAAAAAGATAGACATAGCTGAGAGCAATTGACCTTACTGAAGAGTTTTTGAAAAATGTTAGAAACTATGATTACGGGCCTGATTTATATCTTGGCGGTAAGATCTGCATAGCAATTTTAGAGTTGCCATAGCCATCATAAATAATTTTTAATGTTAACTCCAGAGGAAGTTGGAAAACGTAAAGAAGTACCATTTTATTCCTAGAAAAAACTATTCGATAAACTGCATAAGTGTCATTTAACATGTCACGAGTGACGTAATATGTGAGTTCATAAGTGGTGCATGGCAAGTTACAGTTAGCCCACTCCAATATTAAATGGTAAACTTCAATTAAGTTTTTGTTTTTAAACATTCGTTTTCAACCCATTTCAGCACCTACCTGTAACTTCACTTTAACCTTTGTTTTTCAGTGAACTCTTAGGTACTTTTAATGTAAGGGAAGATCATAATACAGTTCATAACTATAACATCTCTTCAACCTCCCTGGTCAGCCCCTGCACCTCCTCCTGTCTTCCATTAACTGTTGTGATGCCATAGTCACGCTCACCTGCCCTCTGTGGTCAGCTTGCTGACCCTGCCCAATAGCGCTTGCCCCTGTTGTCCATGTGCTGCCCATCCCCCTGTGCTTTGTTTTCCTTGAGCTGACCCTGCCCCTCACGCCTGCTCTCTGTTGATCATGTGCTGCTCCTGCCCATCTGTCCGGCCCTCTGTCATCCATTGCGTTGCCCCTGCTCCTCCTGTCTGCCTTTCCTTCATAGATCACTGTGCTACACCTGTTCCTCCCTCCTGCCCTCCATGTTTAGCTTGTTGTCCTTGCCCCCTCCCGCTTGCCCTCTGTGGTTAGCTTGCTGCCTATCCCCACGTGGTCTATTGAGCTGCCACTCCTCCCTGCCCTCAATGGTAAGATTAATGCCCCTGCACAAATTGCCTGCCCTCTAGTGTCTGTGTGCTTTCCAGGCTCCTCCATCCTGCACTCTGTGGTCTATTGTGCTGCTGTTGCCTGCCCTCAGTTGTTCGTTGTGCTGCCCCTGCCCCTCTTGCCTGTACTCTGAGGTGAGCTTGCTGCCCCTGCCCCTTTCTTCTGACTTCTATTGTCCTTTGTGCTTCCCCTGACCCTCCTGTTAACTCTATTTGGTAAGCTTGCCGCCCCTGCTTCCTCTCGCCTGTCCTTTGTTGTCCTTGCAGTGCCCCTGCCCCTTCCACCTTCTTTTCATGGTCATTTTGATGTCCCTGCTTTCTACCTTCTGCCCTCCACGTTCCCTTGTGCTGCTTCCGTCTCTTGTGATTGCTCGCCGCAATCAGCATTTTAACCCTACCCCTCCAGTTTACTGTTTATGGTCTGTCGTGCTACCCCTGCCCCTCTTGTCTGCCCCTGCCAATCCCCCTGCACTCAGTGGTCCATTGTACTGCCCCTGTCCCTCCCACCTCCCATCCGTGGTCCACCAGCTTGCTGCCCCTGCTCCTCCCCCCTGCCATTGATGATCTGGTGTCCTGTCACTGCCTCTCCCGCCTGTCCTAATGGTAAGATTACTCTACCTGCAGTCTGCACTCTATTGTGCATGTGATTCCTGTTCCTCATTGTCCGGATGTATGCCCCCTTCCCCTTCCTCCAGCCTTTTGTGGTCCATGGTGCTGCCCCTGCTCCTCCCACTTTTCTTCAGAGGTCTGTTGTCTTGCCCTTGACCCTTTCACCTACCCTCCATGGTCATCTTGCTGCCCCTGCACCTCCCTCCTGCCGTCTATGGTCCTTTGTTCTGCCCTTGCCCCTTACCCTCCCTGGTCAGCGTACTCTTCTCCATCTCGCCTTCGCTCTGTGGTCCATTGTGCTGTCCTGCCCCTCCTGCTTCCCATCCATGCTCGGTTTGCTGCTCCTCCCTCCTACTATTAATAGTCTGGTTTACTGCCAATGCAATTCCCTCCTACCTTTTCATGATCTTTTTTGCTGCCCTTGCACCTCACGCATTACCCCCCATTGTCAGCTTGCTACCCCTCCCCCTCTCTCCTGCCCTCCATATGCTGAGTCAGCCCTTCTCACCTGCCAACCATAGTCTGTGTCCTGCCCTTGGCCCTCCCTTCTGCCCTCTTTTGTCTGCGTGTTACCTCTGCCCCTACCTCATGTCCATTGTGGTGTGATGTCCTGTCACTGTCCCTTCTCCCGGCTTAGTGGTTCACTCTGCTGTCCCTTCCCCTCCCGATTGCCCTCTCTGGTCAGCTGTCTCCTTTTACCCCTCTCCTCTGCCCTGTTTTTACCATGGGATGCCCCTGCTCCTTGTTCCTGCCCTCTGTGGTCAGCTTGCTGCTGCTGCCACCTTCTGCCTACCCACCATTGCCTGTGTGTTGTCTTGCCTCTGCTGCCTCTGCTGTTCTGCCTCTCTCTCCTACCCTCCATTGTCCATCTGCTATCCATCCGTTGGCCTCTCTGTTCAGCTTGCTGCCACTGGCCCACTCTCTGGCTATCCATGGTCTGTTGCACTGCCCCTGCCCCTCCCACCTGGTCACTGTGCTAACGTTGCTGCCCCCTCTCCTCCCTCATGCTCTCAGTGGCTCATCATGTTGCTCCTGCCTCTCCTGCCTGTCTTCTATGGTTAGCTTGCTTACCTTTCTCCTCTGGCCTGCCCTCTGATGTCCTTGTGATTCCCCTGCTCATTCTTGCCTTCCCTTCCTGGTCATCTTGCTAGCCCTGCTCCTTACCTTTTCCCCTCAATGGTCCGGTGGGCTGCCTCTGCCTCTCCAGACTTCCCTCCATAGGCAGCTTGCTGCCCCTGTCCCTTCCTCCTGTTATGTATGGGCAGCTGTGCTGCCCCTGCCCACTCACCGGCCCTCAATGGTAAGATCGCTGACCCTGCCCATCCTGCCTGCTCTCCATTGTCTGTATGCTGCCCCTTCCACCAGCCCTACATTGTCCATGCACTGTCCCTGCACCTTTGTCCTGCCCTATGTGGTGCACTGTGCTGTCTGTGCACATTCTGTCTGCCCTCTGTGGTCAGCTCTCTCCCCTTGCCCCTTCCTCCAGCCTTCCTTAGTCCTTTGTTTTGCTCATGCACCTCCTGCTTGCTGCCCCTCTACTGCACTCCATTGTCTGTGTGATGCCCCACCACTCTCTCCAACCCTCCATCATATGTTCGCTGTTACTACCCCTCCTGTCTTCCTTCTGTGGTCAGCTTGCTGTCAGTGGCCCGCTCTCTTGCCCTCTGTGGTCCGTTGTGCTGCTCCTGCCCCTCCCACCTGCTCACCATGGTGAGGTTGCTGCCCCTCCCTCCTGCCATCTATGGTTTATTGTGTTGCTCTTGCCCCTCCTGCCTGCCCTCTGTTTTTTGCTTGCTGTACCTGCCCATCCTGCCTGCCCTTCATTGTTAGTGTGTGGATCCCCAGCCCATTTCCATTTGTACTCCTCTTGCTGAGCCATCTTCCTCCTTCCATCCATTGCCCAGCATGCTGCCACTGCCACTTCCTCCTGCCCTCAATGGTAAGATTGCTGCCCCTGGCCATCAAGCCTTGGCTGTAATGTTCATCTCCTGAATTCCCTCGAATGTCCATATTCTGCCCTTGCCCCTCCATCTTGCCCCCTGTGTTCCATTGTGCTGCCTCTTCCCCTCCTGCCTGCCCTCAGTGGTCCTTTGTGCTGCTCCTGCCCCTCTCTTCTTCCCTCCATGGTCAGCTTGCTGTTCCTGCAACTCCCTCCTGCTTTCCATGATCCTATGTGCTGCCTTTGACTGTAACGATTATCCTCCATGGTCTGCTTTGTGACCCTTCCTCCTTTTTTCTACCCTCCGCTGTGCCTGCACCCTTGTCTGCTGCCTGTAATCTGTTGTGCTGCCCTTGGCGCTTCCCCCTGCTGTCTGTTGCAGTGGCAGCTGTTGACCATTAAGAGTGGTGGGCGTAATCCTTGGCTTGAATTCCAGTGATCAAGACTGACTCACTTACTTGGAGGGTTCTTTCACACTCACTTCACCTCACTTCACCTCTTACTCAGTCTACCCCATTCTCTCTCAGTCCCACTCAGTCTCACTCATTTTGACTCGCACAATCTCATTCTGACTCAGTTAGACTCTCTAAGACTATTCAGTTTAAACTTGTCTCACTCTGACTCATTAATTCTTGCTCAGTCTCACTCATTCTCACCTAGTTTCACCCAGTCATACTCATTCTGATTCAATCTCACTGTGACTCACTCTCTCCTTACTCAGTCTGACTCATTCACACTCAGTCCCCTTCAGTCTCACTCAATCACACTGTGACTCCATCTTACTCATTCACAGTCAGCAGTCATTTTCACTCAATCTTACTCATTCTCACTGATTTGCCTAGTCATACTCATTCTGTTTCACTTAATATCACTCTGACTCACTCAGGCTCATTCACACTCATTCTTACCCAAACTCACTCAGGCACAATCATACTCACTCAGTCTGGCTCAATAAGTCGCACTCGCTCTCACACTGACTCAGTCTGCCTCACTCATTCTCTGACTAACTAAGACTCACTTACAGTCTCACACATAGTAAGATTCAGTTATACTCCCTGTCATTCCTCCTCACTCATTCATTCTCACATGCACTCACTCTACTCATTCCTTCACTGACACATACACACATTAAACACATGATCACATACACACACACACTCTTACAGACACAAACTCTCACATACACATAGTATTTAAAAGCATGTTTACTTACCTTGCTAGTTGTGTAGGTCCTGTTTGGACACCTGCTCCTTCTTTCAGCTTCATACACATGAAACTAAAGCCCCAAACCTCTACAATCACAGATTTAAAGTTTTAGTCTGTGCTCATGCACCCATCCCTTTTCCAATTATGTGACAAGTTGAGAGAGGGTGGGGTTACTTGCTGATTGTTTGACACGTAGCCACATACATTTCAGGGCTTAGACCTTCAACACCATTGGCTAACTTTAGCTGTGATGCTTTACCACATCACAGATTTAGAGGCACTGAGGCATGCCAGGGGCCCGAGGCCAGGGCTGGGGGTTTCCCCATTTTCCCAGCCATGGATAATATTTGATGGCTGGAACAGGAGCCTTTGTGCACCTGTGCCAGACAACAGACATTCTCACTAGCAGTTCAGTCTTAGGCTGATGCTGGATGGCATTTTCTTTTTATAACCAGTGAACAAAACATTATTATTCACTCTTGGTATAGCAAAGGGAGTGTAGCCCTGGAACCTTAATGGGAAAGCTGCCACTGGTCTGTTGCCAGTGTGTAGCTCCTCCCTCTTGCCAGCTGTGGCCTGATGTGCTGACATTGCCCCTCCTCCTGCCTCTGAAGTTCGTTGTGCTGTCTCTGCCTCTTCTGCTTACCGTCTCTGGTCAGTTTGCTACCCCTTACCCATCCTGCCAGTCCACATTTGTCCTTGAGCTGTCCACCGTCACCTCCCCTGCCCTCTGTTGACCGTGGGATGACCCTCGTCCTTCCTGCCCTCTGAGCTCAGACTGCTGCCCCTGTCCCCTTCCACCTGCTCCTCATTGTCTTTGTGTTGGGCCATTGCTCTCCTCCACCCTCCATTGTCTGTCCACTGTTCCTGATGTTGTGCCTGCCCTCTGTGATCAGCTTGCTGCCATTAGCACACTCTTTTGCCCTCTGTGGTCTGCCGTGCTGCTCCACACCTCCCACCTGCTCACTGTGTTGAGTTGCTGTCCCTGCTCCTCTTTTCTGCCCTTTGTGGTTCATTGTGTTGCTCCTGTCCCTCCTGCCTGTCCTCCATTGTTAGCAAGCTGCCCCTGCCCACCATTGTGTATGTGCTGCCCATGCCCCTCCTGCCTTTCCTCTGTTGTCCTTGTTCAGGCCCTGCTCCTTCATCCTGTTTTGTGTGATCCATTGTGATGCCCATGCCCTTCTCACCTGCCCCCCTTTGTCAGCTCTCTGCCCTTGCCCTCCCTCCTCCCTTACTTAGTCCTTTGTTTTTGCCCCTGTGCCTCCTGCTTACCCTCCATGTTCAGCTTGCTGCCCCTGCCTCCCCGTCCTCCAATCCATTGTCAATGCACTGCACCTGCCCTCTGTGCTCTGTTGTGATGCCCTTGCTCTCCCTTCTGACCTCTGCTGTCTGTGTGTTGCTCCTGCCCCTCCATCTGCCCACTGTGATCCGATGTGCAGCCCCTGCCCTTCCTCCTGCCTCTGTGGTCTCTTGTGCTGCTCCAGCACTGTTGTCTGTGAGCTGCAGTTATTCCCTCCTGACTGCCATCTGTTGTAAATGTGTTGCCCCTGTCGCTCCCTCTTGGCTTCTGTGATTGAGTGTTGCTTCGGCCCCTCCCATCTGTCTACAATGATTACAATTCTGCCCCTGCTCCTTCCTCCTGCCACCGTGGTCCTTTTGCTTCTGCTGCCCCTCGCCCTGCCCGCTGTGGACAGCTTGCTGTCTGTGCCCCCTTCTGCCTGTCATCAGTTTTATGTGCTATACCCTGCCCCACTCTCTTACCCTCTATTTTCCGTCAGCTGCTCCTGCCCTTCCTGCCTGTCTTTGCCCTTGCTCCTGCACTCCGTGTACAGCCTCTTGCCCTACTCCTCCTGTCTGCCCTCTGTTGTCTGTGTGCAGTTTCCCTGCCCTTCACTATCTTTCCTTTGTGTTAATCTTGCTGGTCTGCTTATTGCTTTTTGCCCTTCGTGGTCCCTTGTGTTATCTCTGCTCTTCCTGACTGCCAACCAATGTCAGTTTTCTGCACCCGCCATCTTACTCTTTGTGGTCATTGGTGCTGGCACTTCCACTCCTGTTCCGCTCTGTGGTTAGCTAGCAGCCACTGCCCATCCTTCTTGCACTCTGTGGTCTGCTATGCTGCGCTTTTCCCTCAAGCTTGTCCTCTGTAGTCAGTTTGATGCCCCCACCCAGGCACTCCAGCCTTACATGGGCTTGTCCTGCCCCAGTCCCTGACAGCAGCCCTCTGTGGTCAGCTTGCTGCACCTACCTATTTGGCCTCCCCTCAGTGATGCGTTGAGCTGCCACTGCCCCCCTTGCCTGGCCTCTGTGGTCATCTTGTTGTGCTTGTCCCTCGCTCCTGCCTTTTATGGTCTTTTGCAATGCCCTGTCCCTTCTGCCTGCCCTCTGTGGTCAATTTCTTGCACTTCATAGTTTCTGTGCTGCCCCTACCCCTCCATCCTGCCCTCTGTGTTCTAATGTTCTGCCCTTGCCCCTCCTGCCTGCATTCCATTGTCTGTGAGCTGCCCCTGCACCTCTCTCTTGTCCTCTGTGGTCCATTGTGCTGTCCTGGCCCCTTGTCTGCCCTCTGTTGTACATATGATTCTCCTAACCATCCTGTCTGCTCTCTCTAGTCAGTCTGCTGCCTCTGCTCCCTTCCTCATTCTCTTAATTTTCCTTCTGCAGCCTCTATTCTCCCCTGCCTTTCCTCTGTTATCAGTGTCCTGCCCCGGCTCCTCCTTCCTGCCCTCTTTGGTTTCTTTTACTGCCCCTGCCCATTTCACATGCCCTCTGCGGTCAGCAAACTGCTCCTTTTTCCACCTGGCTGCCCTTCATTGTCTGTGTGCTGCCCTTTCCTCACTCCCCTCCCTAGCATACTCTGTCGGCTGCCGCTGTCTCTCTCGCCTACCGTCTGTGGTCAGTTTGCTGCCCTTGCCCCTTCCTGCCGTCCCTCTGATGTTCATGTGCTACCCCTGCCTCTCCCTCCACCCCCATTTGGTACATTATGCTGTCTCTGGCCCACCCTTTTGCAATCCATGTCCATTGTGCTGCTTCCGCCTCCCCCATCTGCTCTACATCGTCAGCTTGCTGCCCCTGCCCTCTCCCGCCTGCCCAAAGTTGTCCTTGTGCTGCCTCTTCTCGCCCATACTCCGTGGTCAGTATGCCATCTCTGCCCCTCTCTTTTGTCTTCTGTGGTCCGTTGTGCTGTCCCTGTTCCTCCCAACAGCCCTCAGTGGGCAGCTTGCTGCCCCTACACATCCTGCCTGGCCTTTGTTATCTGTGTCCTGTCATTGCCCCTCCCCCTGCCTTTACTTGTCTCTGGTCTTTCCCTGCTGTACTCTCCTTGTCTCTGTGGTCAGATTGGTCACCCTGCCCCTTCCTATCTGTTGTCCGTGTGCTGCCCCCCTCTCTTCTGCCCTTCGTGGTTTGTTGTGCTGTACCTGCCCACCAGCAAGTTCTCATGTGGTCAGCTTACTGCCCCTGCCCTCTCCAGCCTGCCTCCACTGTCTGTGTGCTACCGCTGCCGTCTTCTAAAAGTCCTCCATGTTCATCTTGCTGACCTTTCTCCCACAATTCTGCCGTCCTTTGTCTATTATGCTGCTGTTGCCCTTCTCACCGGCTGCCATGGTAAGCTTGCTGCCCCTCTCCCTCCCTCTTGCCCTCTGAGGTCCTTTGTGCTGCCCCTGCCCCTCCTGTCTGCTCTCTTTGGTCACCATGCTGCCCCTTTTCCCTCCTACTTACTCTCCATTGTGTGTGGTGGGCCTCCTCCTGCCTTTCCTTTGAGATCATCTTGTTGCCCCTGCCCTCTGTGGTCTATTGTGCTGCCCGATCCCCTCCAGACTGCTTACTGTTGTTGGCTTAGTGTCTCTCCTTCTGGCCCAATATATTTATTTGTGCTGCCCCTGCTGTTCCCATCTGCCCTCTATGGTCAGCTTGCTTCTCCGGCCCCTCTCTCTTGCCCTCTGTGGCCTATTGTGCTACACATGCCCTCCCGCCTGCCCATAGTGGTGAGCTGGTTGCCCCTGCCCTCACTCGTGCATTCTGTGGTTTATTGCATAGCACCTGCCCTCTCACCTGGTCACTATTGTCAGTTTGGTGTCCCTGCCCCCTCTACTTCATAGTCATCTTGTTGCCCCTGTTACCTATTGTCTCAAGGCCAAGATCTGTTGTGCAGCCCACTCCTGACTGCTCACTGTAGTTATCGTGCCACCCCTGTCTCTCCCCTTTGCCCTCTGTGGTCCATTGTGCTGCCCCTGCCAGTCTTGCTTGCCCTCCATGGTCTGCCTGCTTCTCCTTCCTCTCCCTCCTACCTTCCATTATCAGCTTGCTGTCCCTGCCTATTCTGCCTGCACTCCATGGTCCACTGTGCTGCCCTTGTCCTCCCTGCCTGCTCTCATTGGTCAGTTTGCTGCCCCTGCCCCCTCATCCCTGACCTCTGTGATCCTCTATGCTGCCACTGCCCCGAACGCCTGCCAAAAGTGGTCAGCTTGCTGCACCAGTCCTTCTTTCCTGCCCTTAGTGGTCCATTTTGCTGCCCCCTTACCTGCTTTCAATGCTCAGCTTCCTGCCCTGACCCTCTCTCTCGACCTCCATGGTTTGTTGTGCTGCCTGTCCCTCCCAGGTGCCCAAGTGGTCAGCTTGCTGTCCCTAGTCTTGCGTCCTGCACCCCATTGGTCTGTTCTGGTGCTATCCTCCTCCACTGTGCTATCAGCTTGCTGCCCCTGCCATTCCTCCTGCCCTCCATTGTCTATGTGCTGCCTCTTCCCTTGCCTCTCCCTCCTGCTCTCCGTGGTCAGTTTTGTTGCCCTTTCTCATTTGAGCTGCTCTCAATGGGCAGTTTTCAGCACTTACGCATCCCTCTTGACCTTCGTGGTTTTATCACTGCCTCCTCTCACTTGCTCACTGTGGTCAATTTGTTGTTCCATCCCCCTCCTGCCTGTCCTCCATTGTCAGAACTTCCTCTGCCCCTAGCACCAGCATCAGTGGTAATCTTACTGCACCTGCTCCCTTCTTTCTGCCCTCGTTGGCCCTTTGTGCTGCCCCTTCCCCACCAACCTGCTGACGTGGTCAGCTTGCTTCCCTTGTTTTTTTCCCTCTGTGGTGTATTGTGCTACAGGTGGTCTCCGGTGTGCCCAATGTGGTGATCTTGATGCTCCTGCCGCTGACTCCTGCACTCCATGGTTTGTTGTGCTGCACCTGCCCTCTGTGGCCAACTTGCTGTTTCTGCTCTCACGCCTGACCTCTATTGCCACTTTGGTGCCCCTGCCCCCTCCTGCATTCTCTTCATGGTCATCGAGCATCCCCTGCTCCCTACCATCTGCCCCCCTGTGGTCTGTTGTGCTGCCCCTTTCACTCCTGATTGCTCACTGTGGATAGATTGCTGCCCCTCCCTTTTCCTGCCTTTCCCATCTGCCTTCCATGGTCAGCTTGCTGCCCCTACCCATTCCCCCTGCATTCCATGGCCTGTTTTCCTGCCCTTTCCCCTCCTTCCTGCCCTCTGTGGTCGGCGTGCTCAACCTGCCCTTCCGTCTACTACATAGGGTCAGCTTGCTGCAACTACCCCCACATTCTTGGTCTCTGTAGTCCCTGGTGCTGCCTCTGTCCCAAAAACCTGCCCACTGAGGTCAGATTGCTGCCAATGCCCTTTCCTCCTACCCTCAGTGGTCCTTTGTGTTGCCCAAACCCCTCTTTGGTCTGTTGTGCTGCCCAAATCCCTCTGGTCTGCCATCTGTGGGCAGCTTGTTGCTCCTGCCACACCCTTTTGACCTTCATGGCCCTTTGTGCTACCCCTTTCACCTGCCCTCAGTGATCCCCTTGCTGCCCCTTTATCCTCCCCTCTGTGGTTTGTTGTTCTGCCCCTGCCCCTAGTGCCTGACTTCAATGATCCCCATGCTGCCCTTCACCCTCCCCCTGCTCATCATGGTCCTATGTGCTGCTCCTCTCTATCTCACCTGTCCTTTGTGGTTAGCTTGCTGCATGTGCCCCTCTTGCCTGCCCTCTGTTGTCAGTGTGCTGGTGCTGTCCCTCTACCCTTCTCTCCATTGTCCATGGGCTGCCTATGCTCCACCTGCCTGCCCTCCATGGTCAGCTTTTTGCCCCTACCCCCTTCTACCATCCATCTGTTGTTTGTATGCTGCCCCTCTACCCTACCTCTGTTGTCGGTTGTGCTGCCCCTGCCACTCCTGCCTGTTCTCCGTGATCACTTTCTTTCGCCTGTCCATTCATCCTGTCCTCCATGGTTTGGTGTGCTTCCCTTTCTCCATTCCCCTGACCTCTGTGGTGGTTAGATTGAGGTCCCTGTCCCCTTCCTCTTGCCCTCTGTTGTCCTTGTGCTGCGCCTCCATCCTGCCCTCTCTGATCCGTTATGCTGCCCCTGCACCTCCCACCTACCCTTGTGGTTAGATTGCTGCCTCCGCCTCACCCTCCTGCCCTCTGTGGTCTCTTGTGCTGCCCCTGCCCCTACTGCCTGCCCTCCCTGGACAGTGTGCTGCCACTGCCCCCTCACAGCTGCAGTCTTTAGTCAGCTTGCTGCCCTTGCCTCGTCTACTCCCCTCCATTGTCCATTGTTCTGCCTGCCTTGTCATAAAGCACCACTTGTTCAGCTTGCTACACTTGAACTTCATTCATGCCCTGTGTGGTCTTCTCTTGCCTCTCCCACTTGCCCACCTTGATCAGCTTGTTGCCCCTGCAACTCCCTTTTGACTTCCATGGACCATTGTGCTGCTCCGTGCTGCCTCTCCTCCATTTTCTGTGTGAAACCCCTGCACATCCCTCCTTTCTACTATGGTCCATTGTCCTTTACACGTCCCTCCTTCCTACCCTCTGTGGTCAGCTGTACGCCACCTGCATACCTGCCCTCTGATGTCCTTGTGTTGCCCTTCCAGCCTGCTCCATGTGGTCAGCTTAAGGCATATACCCCCTCCCATTTGCCCTCCATTGTTCTTGTACTGCTTCTATACCTTTCTGCCTGTTCTCTGTTAACCGTGTGATGCTCCTGCCCCTCCCTCATGTCCTCAATGGGCCATTAAACTGCCCCATCCCTCCCTTTTGCCCTCCATGATCACCTGGATGCCTCTGCCCATCCCTTCCCTACATGCTGTGGTCTATTGTGCGGCCCCTCTTGCCCGCCCTCTGTGTTTAGCTTGCTGCCCCTGCCCTCTCCCGCCTTTCCTCCCTTGTCATTGTGCTGCCTCCACTCCTTTCCACCTGCTCTCCATGGTTAGCTTGCTGTCCCTACTCACTAACTTCTGCCCTCCTTGGTCTGTTGTTCTGCCCAGTCTGTCCTCCATTCATGGTGAGCTTTCTGACCCTGACCCTCTTTCATGCCCTCTGTCGCAGCTGCCTGCCCTCTGGTATACTTGTGCTGTATCTGCCCCTTCAGCCTGCTCTCTGTGGTCAGCTTGGTGCATCCTCCATTGTGCTTCCTCTGACCAATTCTGCCTGTCCTCTGTTCTCCATGTACTTCCCCTCCCCTCCATGCTATCCATACTCTGTTGTGCTGCCCCTGCCCCTCCATCCTGCTCCCCTTGGTTAGCTTGGTGCCCCTGCCCATTCCTCATCTACTCTAGTGGTCCTTTGTGCTACCTATGCGCTCCAAACCCACCTTCTGTTTTTGGCTTGTTGCCCTGTCCACCTCTCCTCCGTTGTCATTGCGCTTCCTCTGCCTGGCCTCCTTGGGCAGCTAGCTGCCCCGGCCCCCCTGACTTCTGCCTTCCTTGGTCTGTTTTCCAGGCGCTGCCCAGTCAAACTGCCATCTCTGGTCAGCTTGCAGATCCTGCCTCTTTCTCCCGGCCCTCCACAGGGTACCTGGACAAACAATCTAGTTTTAATTAGAACATTGGAATGTGGAGCACTCCATTGAAGACAATGGAGTGCTCCATGCTTCTACAAGCCGGTAAAGGCCCGCAAAGCAACATTACAATGTTATTTCCCCCTAACAATGAGGATCCATGTTTGGCTAACCAGGCCTATGAAAACTGGATCTTGCACTCTCTCGAATCCATCCTCCCCCTCAAGAAATCAACGGTAAAACGCCTCCATAAAACAGCACCGTGGTTCTCGGAGGCACTTAGGAACAAAAAGCGCCAATGCCGGCAAATTGAAAGAAAATGGCGCTTAGACTATTCCATTGAGGAAAAGACTCGATATCGAGAGGAGATAAAAGCATATAAAAGGGAACTAAAAGCCGCCCAAGCAGTGTACTTCTCTGACAAGATCTTAGCTGCAAAATCCAAACCTAGAGAAATTTTTCAAACCTTGCAAAAACTTACAAAACTCCCATCCCCAATTGTTCTGAAGGAAAAGTCTGTTTCCCAGTGCAATGACTTGGCTGAATTTTTTTCTGCAAAAGTAAATAAAATATATGCCTCCTTTCCCTGCACTCTCACTCCCACCCCTCCGTTAATTCAAGATAAAATCAAGACCTTAGACTCTGCTCCAGCCCCTCCACCTCTGCTCAGTCACTTTCCTTGCATGGATCTCGAAGTATTGGAATCCATGGCTCGGAAAGTAAAATCCGGATCTCCTTCTGATCCGGCACCCCCTGAAGTCATGATGCTGGTCTTTCAGACTGTTGTACCGATCATTAGGAACCTGTTAAATGCCTCCATTGCCTCGGGCATTGTCCCTTCTGCTTGGAAACGGGCGATGGTCCGAGCGCTGATAAAAAAGCCCAATCTGGAACCATTGGACTTTGGGAACTATCGTCCGATTTCCCTGCTCCCCTGGGTGAGTAAGATCGTGGAGAGGTATGTCAATCTCCAGCTGGTCAGCTTCCTTGAGGATAACCAGCTGCTAGACACCACCCAGACCGGGTTCAGGCCTAAGCATGGAACAGAATCCGCCCTCCTAATGGTTATCGAGGAGTCCAGGAAAATCCTTGATCAGGGAGGATCAGTGGCAGTGATCCTCCTTGATCTCAGTGCGGCATTCGACACGGTCAGTCATGCCATCTTACTGAACCGTCTTTCGGATGTCGGCATTGTGGACAAGGCGTGGCTCTGGTTAAAATCTTTTTTGAGCAACAGGTCATTCCAAGTGTTTGATGGACAGACAGTGTCTTCTAGCATTCCCCTAAAGTGCGGAGTCCCGCAGGGCTCCTCATTAAGCCCCGCACTTTTTAACGTCTATATGAGGCCACTGGCTGAGGTAGTTCGTCCGTATGGAGTCAAGATCATATCCTTTGCGGACGATACCCAGCTGGTGGTCTCATTAGCGCATGAGGCTCTTCAATCATGATCAGGGGGACTTACCAAATGTCTGGAGGAGGTGAAGACCTGGATGACTCAGTCATCATTAAAACTTAATGGTGACAAAACGGAGCTTATGCTCCTGGGCCCTGCCGACCCTACATTTTTCAACTCACTGTGGCCCCCCTGTCTAGGTCTCCCCCCGGCCCCGAAGGATAAGATCAAAAGCCTTGGGGTATGGCTGGACAGGAGTCTCTCACTCAACACCCAGGCCACAAAGCTTTCAGCCACCTGCTTTGGAATACTCAGGACACTGAAGAAAGTTCTTCCTTTGCTCCCAATGGAGGCAAAGCAGATAGCCATACAGGGCCTGATACAATCACGGCTGGACTCCAACAACGTCCTATATCTGGGTGCACCAGAGTACACTTTAAAGAAACTACAGCTGGTACAAAATTGTGCCGCGCGTACTCTGCTGCAGATTCCTCGTAGATTGTCAGTAAAGGCGGCTCTGATCAATCTTCACTGGCTCCCAGTGCGTAAGAGAGTCTCTTTTAAAGCAATGTGTATTGCCCACCAGGCTTTCTGGGATTCGGGTCCTTCAATCACCCGTGATCTAGTAAGCCAGTATCACCCAGGTAGAAATCTGCGTTCTAGTCAGGCCTTCATGGCAGTAGTCCCCAGAGTCACAAGGTCTAGATCTGGCGGAAGGACGTATGCCTTCAACGCCGCCAAGATCTGGAACTCCCTCCCGTTTCATTTGAGATCCAATCCTGATCTCGTTTCCTTCCGTAAACAATTAAAAACACACCTATTCAATTCCGTTTAATTTAACTCAGTTTCTCTTCTTCTTTTTTGGTTCTCAACCTCTTTATCCTTCGCTGGTTCCTTTTTAGCGCTTGGACGCGTCAGGGCAGCAATCGCGCTGTTATAAATTCACTTTCATTCATTCATTCATTCAAAGGCCTCTCGGAGCCCAAGGGGATTTAAACCCCCTCATGCTCCGAGAGCCCTTTGTTTCATTTGTTAGAACAATCTGCTCTCTAGTGGCAGAATGTTCTAATAGCCTTATAGCCCTTCGTAGCTGGGCTATACTGGCTATTAAAGTCCCGCTCGGCTCGGGCCTTTAACGCTGGAGCGGGCCTTTAATTGCCGGTATAGCCCGCCGCAGCGGGCTATAAGGCTATAATAACAAAAGGCAGAAATATCGGAAGAAAATATTATTATAGAAAAATATTGTGATGCAGAAATATCGTTGTCAAGAATATCTTTTTTTACGTAAGTAATTTTGCTGTTCAGAATTTTGTTGGTTTTAATTTAGTTTTCAAAAATTTAGTTATTAAAAATATAGTTTTTGGATTATTTTAATGTGTTTTAATGCATATACTAGTTTCAAGTGTTATTATAGTTTGTATAACTGTTATTGATTTATTTTAATATAGTTTTCAATTTTAAGTGATTTAGATTTTTAAATGTAATTGTTAATAGTAATTTATAGTGCGGTAGCGGGTTGGTGGGTTTGTAGGGGAATACGGTGTAAAGTTAATTTAGTGATAATTAATTTTTAATTAATTAATTTTTAAGCAAGTATGTGAGTGATATTAATTTTCTACATTATGTCACATTGATTTATTTTAGGTGTGGATAGCTAGGTTTGTATGGATTTAGGGTGGGAAATTAATTGAGTTATAATTAAATATAATTAGTGATTAATTGTTTTAATATTTTAATTGATTAATAATTATGTATATTGTTACATACTTATTTGTTTTAGTTATATTTTAGGTGTGAGCTGCTAGGTTTGTAGGGATATGGGGTTTGAAGTGAATTAAGGAACAATTAAATAATAATTCTTTTTAATTGATAATTATTTCATGCATTTTTTTAGTATGTAAATTGTAAAATAGCTTTTCATTTTTTAATATATGTAATTTATTTACATTAATATTCTTTATATTAAGAGTTTTGTATATTTTTTTATAAATTATTAGAGTTATTCAAATATGTAATGTGTTTGAGGTGAAGTACATTCCTTAGTGCTACACAGACTGGAGTGGGAATAGGAAATGTAATCCTTCTGAAGTCCAACACTTTCCTTACTGTAGCACAGACTGGATTGGGAATAGTAAATGTTACTCCTCTGAAATCCAACACTTTCCCTACTGTACCACAGATATGAGTGAGAGTAGTACATTTAACCCCTCTGAAGTTCAAAGCTTTCCCTACTGTTGTATAGACTGGAGTGGAAATAGTAAATCTCCCCCCTCCAAAGTCCAGCGCTTTCCCTACTGTTGCACAAACTGGAGTTAGAAAAGTCAATATTACCCCTCCGAGCTCCATCGCTTTCTCTACTGCTGCACAGACTGGAGTGGGAATACTACATTTTACCTCTCCGAAGGCCAACACTTTTCCTACTTTTGCATAGAGTAGAGTGGGAATAGTAAATGTAACCAGTGCCAGCTTTAGGGCAGTGCAACCGGTGCCACTGCACCAGGTGTCAAATCTCAGGGTCGCCATTTGCGCTACGAAATCGACACACATCGCAATGCTGAAAAGCCTGCATTGTGATCATCGTTGTCCCTATTTCATTTCCGTGACTTTCTTATTGTGGAAATAAAAAAGGGACAAATATTTTCACATGATCACGTCATCAAAGATAACGGTTGGCGAGTTGCGTGCATTTTTAGTGGATGGGGCAGCTGCTTATTGGGAGACGGCTGGCGGCAAAGAAAGCATTTTGTATCAGTGACCTGATTATTGCAGAGCAATCTAGAGCCGAGCTCCACTCTTGTATTAAAGGTCAGACTGGCTCATGGTAATAATAATTATTATATTTGATGCTTTGGTTCATTTAGGGTTAGCACCTGGCAGACCAGTATTTTAATGTCCCTATGACACAAAACTTAGGAAAATTGCCTAAAGCTGTTTTTTCCACTTTATCAGTTCTCAAGCTGGGAAAGGTGGCAACTCAGTCCCCAGACTCCGTTTTAAGCACTTCTACCCCAGCTTTAGCACTTAAGTAAATTGCATGCCCATGTGTAGCTTCCATTGTTGTAGCAGGTTCAGTGGCACTAGGTCAACAGGCCAGAGGAGCCCACTGAACCCTGAATATTGCTTTTATGGTCAGTGCAATTTTTAGGACTGTGCAACCAGTGCCATCGCACTGGGTTTCAAGCTCGAAGAGTTGCCCTTTGACATGCTAAAGTAAACTAAGAGCAGCCTGCAGAGATCTTTTTGTGCCTGCTATTTTTCGGGGACTAATAACAGCATGGTAACTCTGGGGGCTAATGCAATTAATGGAGAGAGCTATGATTTGTGTAGTTACAGTTTTGACTCATGATAAAGTAGCATAAAGGGTTAATGTTCCCCTGCAAACCACAAATTGGTATTTGTGTAGTTCGCTCGGAGCGGTACTGCTTTTGTCACAAAGATTGTTTTATTATTTGGAGTTCATACGTTACAAGACTTCTACTGTAGCACATCGAGCAACAAACTGGCACCAAAGCGCTGCATGCAAATTGCATACCATAGGTTTAGAATCTTATTGCTTTTTTCCTCAATCGGTCACTATTCTAACATTGATAAAAGTGGCTCCTTTAGGTACTAATTCAATGTATTAGTATGGCACCCCAATCAGTGGATTACATTTCAAATTCTGTGTTTAATGGGCAGATTTAGAAACACTTTGTGCTTGGTGTTCATTAACCCTTTCGATGCGCATGACGGAGCGGTTCCGTCATGCGCCTCGGTTGCGCTGTGCGGATGACAGAACCGCTCCGTCATGGCCCCGCCCGCGCACGAACCCTTCAGCACAGCGCGGTAATCCGCGCCGCGCTGAAGGGGTTAATAAAAGGAAGCAAACCTGATGCAAAGTGTGGTTATGGGGTTTACTTTCCAGTGCAAAACCTGAATTGTGTTGGAAAGTAGCACTAAGGTAACATGAGTAATACTACACGCTTCTTTGCATCAATGAGGCACAGGGTCAAGACTGATTTGCATATAGCCAGGGCTAAACTGGGGTGGCATGGTGAGCAAAAGAAAGATGGATTTAACCCAGATCCCTTGACTGGGGGTGAATGTTTTGATTTGTTCTGCATTCCGTCCATCAATTTTGTGTCTTTTGCTTTCTCGCCCTAAGTGCGCCAGGTATGCTCAGACGTGAGTCCTGGGCTCACTGTGCCACTGGAATCAAGCTATCCTGGCTGAAAAGGGGTGAAACCCCGAAACTGGTCCTAGGATGCTTGTTTCCGGTCCAGGGAGGACCTGACTTGGCAGTTCGGGCTGGACTGTTCCCATGAGGCACAGGGTCAAGACTGATTTGCATATAGCCAGGGCTAAACTGGGGTGGCATGGGGAGCAAAAGAATGATGGATTTAACCTAGATCTCTTGACTGGGGGTGAATGTTTTGATTTGTTCTGCATTCCGTCCATCAATTTTGTGTCTTTTGCTTTCTCGCCCTAAGTGCGCCAGGTATGCTCAGACGTGAGTCCTGGGCTCACTGTGCCACTGGAATCAAGCTATCCTGGCTGAAGAGGGGTGAAACCCCGAAACTGATCCTAGGATGCTTGTTTGCGGGCCAGGGAGCACCTGGCTTGGCAGTTCGGGCTGGACTGTTCCCATGAGGCACAGGGTCAAGGCTGATTTGCATATAGCCAGGGCTAAACTGGGGTGGCATGGTGAGCAAAAGAATGATGGATTTAACCCAGATCTCTTGACTGGGGGTGAATGTTTTGATTTGTTCTGCATTCCGTCCATCAATTTTGTGTCTTTTGCTTTCTCGCCCTAAGTGCGCCAGGTATGCTCAGACGTGAGTCCTGGGCTAACTGTGCCACTGGAAGCAAGCTATCCTGGCTGAAGAGAGGTGAAACCCCGAAACCGGTCCTAGGATGCTTGTTTCCCGTCCAGGGAGGACCTGGCTTGGCAGTTCGGGCTGGACTGTTCCCATGAGGCACAGGGTCAAGACTGATTTGCATATAGCCAGGGCTAACCTGGGGTGGCATGGTGAGCAAAAGAATGATGGATTTAACCCAGATCTCTTGACTGGGGGTGAATGTTTTGATTTGTTCTGCATTCCGTCCATCAATTTTGTGTCTTTTTCTTTGCATCAAGAAGGCATGTCATGGAGTTTTACATTGACATTTCTTTGACCCACCAATGAATTCTGACTCAAATCTCTATCTACTAACTTTGTTTCGTAAACAATTTCACATCCTTGAGGTTGGAGAAAAGATTTACTTTCTCCAAACCTTTCCAACTTTGTATTTGTGCTGTACAGTGCAGCACACTTGAAAAGTGGTAAAGTGTTAAACTTTGTCAAAGCATAGAATTAGTTCTGGAAGGGTACGCTTCCAGTATAAAACCTATGCTTGACAACACAGACACACCTTTGCACTATGGTGCATAGGTGTGTGCATTGGGGAAAGGCAACCATTATATAAGTCGGCACTAGAGGAGAGAGTAACAGCACCATATTTTAGTAGATATGGTACTCTTGTGCACTCTCCTTCTCACGCAACACAGCAGCATAGCACCTTGAGGACTGCGCTGCATGAAAACATAGTAAACCCTCCCCTTTCCTTCTCCAAACCAAGAAGTCTTAACATGTAAAGCCTACCAGTGTGGATGATATGTGATTCATATTGATGCAACAGTAATTTCACGGTAATTTCTGAATCGAAAACCTCATTACCTCCAATTTACCGCTGTAAAGGTACTGGACCCTTGCCACCATATATTACCTTCAGGAGACTTTACATAAACATGTAAAATCAAAAATGCATTTAATATTTAAGCCAATAAAGAGAGTTGTGAGTATTTTTAAAGGGTTTTCTTTTCTTAGTTAAAAGTGAAGTTTTTCTGACCCTTTATTCATTAGTCACATATCAATCAGGTTACAGAATTTGGAAATTAGGAAAATATACAATTAAGACAGAACACATTACAGTCTGCATATTAAGCATCACATGTAGAAAAGAAAATGTGGCACAAAATGTCAGTCAAAACTCTTAAAGAGTTTCTAAGAAAAGAGTGAGTCTTGCAAGGCTAATCAATAATTAATAAATGGCAAAAATCTCCCATAAAGAGAAATAAATGCATAAGACAAATAAGGGGCAAATTATCAAGCACGGTGTTAAAGTTATCGCCGCTTTATGGGCAGAAAACTACCGCTAAAGCGGCGATAATGGGCTTGATAATATGCCCTGGAGAATTCCAATAGAAGCCCATGTTGACACCAGAACATGGGCTTCTATGGGAATTCTCAAGGGCATATTATCAAGCTCATTATCGCCGCTTTAGCGGCAGTTTTCTACCGCTAAAGCGGCGATAATTTTAAAGCCGTTTCTTGATAATATGCCCCTCTATCTTTTCAAAACTAATTAATTAGTCAAAGCATACACTTAAAGTTTTAGCACCTTCTATCAGCTGCATTTCTCTGCCCTGGTCTGTTCAAGTCTGCATCTCTGTGCTTCACAAAGAGTCGCTGCTCCTAAAAAGGCCCCTCCTTTACAGACCACAAAGGAATGTGATCTGACTTGCCAAAAATATGATGTGCAAGGACTCTCTGAAAAATATGATCAAAAGGTCCCCCACCTCCCTCTGTTTCTCCTTGGACGCAATCTCCACCCAGGCTGCAACCGCGACGATCACGTACCTAACCCATATGATGTCTGGCCTCATCTGCTGCCTCTCCTTTCTCCTAAAGCGAAGGCTTAAGGCTGACACGCCCCCTATGGGGTCATTATTTATACTTTCATTCTTGGCAGACTACACTAATAATTGTTTCAGATTCAGAGAAACTTGCACTGTGATTGGTTACCATAGATGACATGAGGGTCTCACCATCCTGTTCTCATTGCAAATTCCAAACCATACTGGTTTTAACAAAAGAAGCGTTAATGATTAATACAATCATATATTTCAGCAACATTTAATAGGAAAAAATGTTTCCAGTTTCCTCCTTCCTGTGACATTGCACGCAGGATAAGCACATTCCACAAACACTGGTACATTGGCAGAATAGCAAGAATTTACAGTTTACAGTGGCCTTGAACTAGGTCTTCACTCGAGGCTAGCTGGTATAATCTGCACTTGCTCTCAAATTCAGCACCATTCTCAGCCTTGCTGGATTCACAGGCAGCCATTTTATCTTATGCCCAAAAAATAAAACAAACACAAAAATAGTATTCATTTACGAAATAGAACCCATTCTGTTTACCTCCCCCATACTAATACCTTGTATTAGTTTTCCTAGCAAAAGCTATTAGTTTAAAGCAGATTTTCTATTATTTGTGCACAATATGCAAAAATGTGCAATGTACAACATAGCAGAAAACATGCACCAGTGCAAATTTTCAAAGTGCACACAGTTAATACATATTCATAGCAACATGCTCTAATTTTTTAGATAGCTTTTCATGCAAAATGATTTAGCCCCGCATGTAGTGTTTAGTGTATGGTGAATTAACACACATTATAAGATGTGTTATGAACTGAATATATTTGTCTAAATATGCAACAAAGCCAAAGTTTCTTGAGACAGGGAACAGGGAGTGTAATTTATAAGGGAAAAGAGCTGGGAAGAGAGAACACACATTCTATGATTAACCTCAAAGCTAAAATAGCCACTAAAATCACGAGTTTTCTCTACACTGCAAAAACACATGTTAATTCAGCACAAGCATTTCAGACTGAAAGCATTTACCAGGCCTCATTTCATGCCTTTCATTTTGAATACACCAAAGTGCACCTTTTAAAAAGCCTTTGACTAGGCCTCATTTCATAATCTCATGTGCCATGTGTTTTCCACTTGCACCAAAATTAGCGTCATTTTAAATGCAGTCTGTCTGAAGCACAAAAATAAAGCAATGCCTAATCTTGATGAAATCTAGCCCTATTAATATGACTTGTATTCCTCATTGTCTTAAGTAACATTTTGTATACATTGATATACAAACTTGTATGACCTATTGTATAATATGTTAGTGATGTAAAGCGCTCTGACAATCTACATTGGGCTGAGTTTGCTATAAAGTAAATACATGTGAGAGAAGGACCAAGGGGAGATGTGAAAAAGGAGGTCATGGGGGGTGTCAACAAAGATTGTTGCACTGGGCGCCACCAATGCTAAAGCAGGTCCTGAATGTAACCCTGTGAAGTCCAACACTTTCCCTACTGTTGGACACACTAGAGTGTGAAAAGTAAATTCAGGGGCATATTTATGAAGGTTTTGCGTCACCCTTGTGCCATGCAAGGTGGCGCAAGTGCTGCACAAAACCTAAGTCTGCTTTATCAAGCTATGCAAGGCCACCTTGAGAGGCCCTGCATGGTTTGAAAATCCTGAGTAAAGCAACGCGGCGCAAATTGCTGTGTTACATTACTCTGCCCTGGTAAAGCGTTAAATGGATGGAGCATGCGTGATGTTTTTAGTGGCTCTGTTTCCTTTTCACTTAAGTTTTCTCAATCTCTGACTACTTTCTCTGGAAGGCATCAATCATGTTGAAACCTAGCATGGGTGTACATTTGGATTTGGGCTTGAAATGTATTCTGTGATCAAACACAATGCTCTAGTCGTGCAACATATGTTCTACATCACTGGTGTTAACTCACAATCCTGCATTTACATCATAGAAGTTAAAAAGTCAACAACACCTACACTGAGCTCATCAACGAAAGGGTGACCCAAGCTGGGTGTGCGCCTAGTTTTGGGCACTGCCTTAGTTTTAAAGAATTTAATAAGCTTAAGGCTCTTAGTGAATTTGAAAAGATCGATTCTAGTAGTCACAAAGTCAAATTTACCTGTGGAATAGAAAGAAAGTCCCAAACTCCTTCAATTAATTTTCTGTGAGGTTTCTGCTAGACAGGTTGATTACTGTGCTATTGCCTGTTAACACTGTTCCATTTGTTGAGCCCCCTTGTGTGTTCCCATAGGGGTTGCTCCTGTTTCTTTTCAGTAGCTTCTTTTTTTGCCTCTTGTGCCTCTGCCACGTCCTCTTGAGCCCCTTCCTCAGGTTGGTTGTAGATTCGCCATGTGCCCCCTCCTCAGGAAGCATAATTGTTCTAAACAAGCATTTGCAATACAATAGGTCACACAATTGCTTGATTTTGAGCTTTTGGCATTTTAAATGGCAATGTCTTTTATAATATTAAAAAGCGTTGTCATTTACAAAGCGATACCTATTGCAGAGTGCGGTGTCCATTAGGCGGGAGCTGCGCTCACTATTAAAGTAAAAAAAGAACTGAGCGTGGTGTTCCTGAAGCGGGCACCGAGCTCAGTGCTAAAGTAGAAATAAAAAAAAGAAACAGAGCGTGGTGTGCCTGAAGCAGGCGCCGCGCTCAGTTTTAAAGTTAAATATAAAAACAAACAGAGCGCGGTGTCCCTGGAGCATGCACTGCGCTCAGTAAGAGAGTTTAAAAAAATGAGCCAGATAGCGGTGTTCCTGAAGTGGACGCCGTACTCAACATGAAAGTTTAAAAATAACATTTTAACTGAGCGCGGTGTCTCTAAAGCGGGCGCGTGCTCGCAATGCAAATACAAAAAAAAGCAGCCTTCGTTCTCCCCATCAGTGTCAATAAACAAAATAGTGCTCACCCACTAGATAAAGCAGACCGTGTAACGAGCCAAGCAAAAGGTCCAGTCGCTATGGGACGTAACAGATGCAGACAAGGCGGTACCAAGGAGGGACTAACAAGCCTAATAATGAATCAGAAGCCAGTGTTTCCTAAGGACAATGACACAAGGCAATTAAAAATATGGGCGGAGAGTGGGCGGGGCTTCCAGTGCATATTCTACCACAGCATGCTTCGCAGAGCGAGCAAAGCATTTGCGCTGCCGCTAGGCTCAACTTAAAAAGTCGAATTTCTGTTCTCTCCTTCTAAAGTACTCGCATTTCCTGTGCCAGATGATGTCTGTGTTATTCGCAATGTTTCTCTCGGTGTTGGTCATTGTCTTGGATAAGGCGGCCACATCTCCCAGTTTGTTTCTTGCAGTGTTATAGATGTGATCAAATTTCCTGTTGAATTTGAGAATATGTCCTGGTTGATAGTCTGTCAGGATCATATTTACTCTGTTTCAGAATTTTTTTTTTCGTTCTCCGATTTCTCTAGTCTCCGTTGCATTTCTTTAATAAATTTAACAATTTGCTCGTGCTCCTTTTGGGCAGTAGGCCAGGATTACATTTCAGCCATTTGCTTAAGGGCTTTCTTTTTCCTAGTTCGACCAGGCATACTTGATAAGAATAGTCAACATTGTTTTGGAGCAACTTGTCAGATTGTGTACCCGCTTCTCCATCATAAGGGGTTCTGGTTCATCATATGCAGGCACTGGAAATATCCTGAGCCCAGTAGGACCATTTCCGTGTCTAGATAATTCTGGAGTGAGGTCACCTCCCACCATTTGTTGAGTTTGGTTTTGGAAAGTTGTTCTAGCCTTCCCAGCTGGCCTGGAAATGTCGTATTGCTATTTGCCTGACATCAATGCTGGAGCAGCCTTGTAAATATTGCGATGTGCACATCAGCGATATTTGCAAGGCTGTACTGCCCAGTGCCCCCACTTTGCATCACATTAGAGATGCAAAGGGTGGTGTCGGGGAAAAAGGGTGCTAACATGTGACTATGCATGTTAGCACCCTCTTGTAAATAGGGAGATAGTTTTATCTCTGCTTTTTTGGTTTTTAAAGCCAAAAAAGCGGAGATAAAGCCCTTGTTAATATGCCCCACGGAGAGTTACCGCAGTGCTTCCCTGTCAGCGCATCTCACGCCCTCTGACCCGTTACCGCTGGCCGTACGTACTTCACTGCTGCTCACATCGAGAGAAGCCACTGCGTGTGGGACGCTGCTCCCTGGAAACTCCTTGACGGCGTCAAGGGTTGTTCCTCTACATACACGGACCGCACAATCAATCGTAATTGTTGAAAGAAGTGGACTGAAGGCTCAAACTGCAAAAAAAGGACTGCAGTGTCGCGGTGGCGGCACCCGCTATAAAATAGAGATGCAAATTCAGTAAAAGTACAAGTCACACGCACACAGGATGAGGAATCCGAAACATTATAATGAAGGTGCTCCAGTCCCTGTGACGCGTTTCAGCCCGACAGCCTTGATCACGCATGGGGGGGGGGTCATTGACACTAACCACATGTATGCAAATACATCAAATGCTCGATTTTAAATATACACACACTCACACAAATGCGCACGCGCCACTGGCATTCTAGTTGGTCAAATAAGGAAAGTCAAGTTTTTGCCCATCTTGGAGGGCACAAGTTGGGATGAAAATGATGTCAAATTAAACGTTTACATTGTACACTGCCATCACAATCAAGAGGTTCAGTAGAGTGGTAATAAATCGTATATGTCAATCAAAATCGTATACAGGTACAGTGGTATGCAAAAGCATCAACATGACTATAACTCGAATATGTTTACAACCTAGTGCATCAATCGTATACACATACACAGTGGTGTGCGTAGGCTTTTACAAAAGTATATAAGCAAGTGCATCATGTTATAGCATAGAATTTATTAATCAATATTTTTGTTTTTATTTTGACGATATTAATGTCAACTATATATTTTTCCAATATTTTCATACTTCCCATTATAAGTCTAAGGACACGATATTTTGGTAAATGATATTTTTGACACAATATTGTGTCAAGCGACATTGTTCACCTCAATCTTGAGTCCGTTATCCCTTCTTGGTGAATCGTCCTGCCCATGCCACTCCTGTCTGCTTTCCATGGTCAACTAGCTGCACCTGCCCCTTCCTGTCTGACACTGCACGCACCTTTTTCCCTCCTGAGGCGGAAGCCGGGAGGTCTCCTGTCTGTCCCTGTGTTTTTAAATCGCTTGTAACTCATTTTTATTGCGTTTGTATTTGTACTCGTTTTTGCCCCACACCTGATCTTAGAGGTGTGCTGAGACCCCCCAGCGCCCAGCAGCACCCAGAAGTCTACTCTTACCTGTCCTGCTGTGCCGGTCCTGCTCTCGGCTGAGAGCACCGGGCGCCGGTTTTTGGCGGCCATCTTGGGTTGGGCTGGGTTGGGGACGCCATTGAGAGCACTATAAAAACGGGCAGGGATGACTCCGCGCAGCGGACGCGATCAGCGGGCGCGCCTGATCTGCGCCGGAGTCGTGCCAGAGTCCTGCCCGTCTGCGCCCGTCCGCGATACGGCAGCGGACGGCGCGGCGGCAGGCTCCGGCCATAGGCTTTCCTACTCTGCAGCGGATCTACTCTCACTGAACCTTAATACCGCTACCTGTCGGTACGTCTTTCCCGGCCGATTCAAAGGTAAATGCTGCTGTCCAGGGTGTGGATGGTATCCCAACATATATCGGGCTTCTGAGGGTTCCCGTCCGCTCCCTCCCAAACAGTTTAAGTGCTTATTGCTTAACACCCGTTCTTTACATAGGCACGCTTTGGACATCTTTGAGTTACTTACCTCGGAGAACCCACTCTGTCTCTTGCTCACAGAAACATGGCTCTGTGAGTCGTCTAATCCTGACATCGCGGCAGCCTTTCCGCCAGAGTATATTGTTTACAGACAGGATAGGACAGTGGGTAAAGGTGGTGGGGTTGCACTTGCAGTTCTTAGATCTTTTGCCTGCACAATTATCCCATCTCAGCCTATTTCTGGTTGCGAATCCCTCGCCTTTTCCATTGCACTCTCCCCGCATCAATCTTTTTCTGGGCTTTTGGTCTACCGACCTCCGGGTCTGCGGGGTTCCTTCTTTGACGACCTTCAATCTGCTATTACTGCTCTTTGCTTGAAGGTGGAAAACTGCATAATGTTAGGGGACTTTAACATCCATATGGACGTTGAATTGGACAGTGAAGCGGTCAAAATCAAGGACATCACTGTTCCTCTTGGTCTAACTCCTTACATCTCAAGTGCGACTCATGATAAGGGCCACACGCTTGACCAAGTGTTCTCCACCTTTCCCCTTATTATGTCCCGTCCCACCCCTGTTCTCTGGTCCGACCATTCTTTGATTAGTTTTTTAATTCAGGGCAGAAGTAAAACATCTTATACTAACCCAGACCACCTTAGGCACCCCAGACGACCTTTGCATAAAATCACCCTTGAGAATCTTGCTCAAGCGCTTCACGAATATCCCTGTATCCTATCCGGCCATCTGGAGAGGGACCTTGAAACTTTCCAGGAATGGTTAGTTGGAAGGCTTGATGATCTTGCTCCTCTTTCTACCCCCTCTTCATCTGTCAAGCGCAGTTCGGCTCCTTGGTTCTCTAAGTCACTTGCTCTGGCACGGCGTAACTGTAAGTTAGCCGAAAGACTCTGGCGGAAGCAATATGACCAAGAAGCTAAGTCTGCCTATAAACTATCTATTAAATCTTACCACTCTGACATTCTTGAGGCCAAAAAGAACTATTTTGCAAATAGAATTGAGTCTGCTTCAAATTCCAGTAAAGAAATTTTTACCATTGTTAAAGAGTTTATCTCTCCTAAATCTAGCATAGTCCAGCATAAGTTCACCGAATCCTGGGTAAAGGAGCTGGCCACTTTCTTCAATACGAAAATCATATTGATTCAAGAATCTTTTCCACCAGCTGCCCCAAGTGCTTCAGTGCATGACTCCATTTTGATGACTTTACCTCCTGATTCTTGCCCCATTTTATCGGAGTTTCCTCCTTTATTGGAATCTAATTCTCTGGATCTTTTACTCAGGATTAAATCTGGCTCTCCGCTCGATCCATGCCCGGCGAGCTTTTTAGCCAGGACTGCCAAGATTCTGAATTCCTTAATCTCTCCTGTTTTGAACCTATCTTTGTCCAGCGGCATTGTTCCGCCAGCCTGGAAGAAGGCAATGGTCGTTCCCCTTCTTAAAAAACCAGGCCTTGACCCAGAGATACATGCTAACTATAGGCCCATTTCTCTCCTGCCCAGCTTGGCTAAGATCGTCGAGAAGCACGTCCACTCTGTGCTTTCTTCCTTCCTTGAAGACCATGGGTTACTCCACTCTACCCAATCTGGCTTCCGCTCCAACTTGAGCACGGAGACCGCTCTTTTGGAAGTTAATGAAGCCATTAAGGAAGTTCTCGACTCAGGAGGAAGAGCAATGCTGGTGATGTTGGATCTGTCGGCGGCCTTCGACACCGTCCCGCATGAGGCCCTCTTGAGAAGACTTCACGAGATCGGTCTCAGAGGGACGGTGTTGAGCTGGCTGAGATCTTACCTAGCGGGTCGTCGACAAGTGGTCTGGGCCCCCCCGTACTCCGCCGAGGTGCCGCCTATGAATGTCGGAGTCCCACAAGGGTCGGTGCTGAGCCCGACCCTTTTTAACATCTTCATGACTCCATTGGCGATACTGGCGGAGTCGATGGGTGCCCAGATCATATCATACGCTGATGACACCCAGCTCCTCTTCACCTGCAAGAAGGGCATGGAGTTTGACGGGGAGAGCATCCGTGGCTGCCTTGGGGCTGTCTTCAACTGGTTTCAGCGGAGCAGCCTTAAGTGCAACCCTGATAAATCCGAGGTGCTCTTCTTCGGCTGTCAGGCAGAACCGCCCTGGCAGGAATGGTGGCCGGTTTGCATGTCCCCCCCTTCCTCTTCCTCTTTGGTCGCTAAAAACCTTGGGGTCAAAATCGATAACACCCTGGCTCTGAAAACACAGATCACAGGTCTCACGGGTACCTGTTTTGGTCTACTTAAAATGATGCGTAAATTCCTTCCTTTGCTCCCTTTAGCCCACAGGAAGCTGACAGTACAAGCTCTGATCTGTTCCAGGCTTGATTATTCGAATGTCCTCTACCTGGGTTTGCCGGACTATCTCTTGCATAAACTTCAGGTTGTACATAATTCAGCGGCAAGAGCCATCTTCGGCCTACCCCGGCAAGCCAGATCATCTGAGTTGCTTTCCTCCCTTCACTGGCTTCCGATCAAGAAGCGAATCACATTCAAAGCTCTTACACTGGCCCATAAGGCACTCCATTTGGTGGGGGCCTCCTGCATTCAGAAACGGCTTTCTTTTTACAAACCCTCCAGATCTCTCCGGTCGGAAAATCTTGGCCTGGCAATGGTGCCTCCTATTAGGAAAGTCAGAATTGGTGGACGTTCCTTTAAATATCTCGCTCCCAAACTATGGAACTCCCTTCCTGTTGATCTCCGTCGTATTCCCAACCTGTTTGCCTTTAGAAAGGCCTTGAAAACCTGGCTTTTTAATCAGTAATTCTGTTATGTTTCTGTTGTTCTTTTCTCTTTTCTCAGTAATGGGTCAGAAAGCGCCGGGACACTCCTTGGAGTAGCCGTGCGCTATACAAGTCACCCATTAACATTAACATTAACATTAACATTTGTGATGCTCCAACACCAGACCCATTTTCCTGCCCCGCGTTTATCCTGGGATGCCTTGCCCCTCTCGCCTTCCCCTCTATTGTCAGATTGCTGCCTTTGACATTTACAGCCTGCCCTGGGTTGTCTCTGTGCTGCCCCCTGCTCCTCCTTCCTGTACTACATGGGTACACCGTGCTGGCCTTGCTCACTCCCATCTTCCCTCCATGGTGAACTTCCTGCTCCAGCCCATTACTCCTGACCTCAGTAAATATTTTATTTTTCTTTTAAACTTTAGGTAGGGTGCTTTTGGAAACCCCCTAAATGGTCCTGATGGTCTGTGTGTTCCCACTCCGCCCCCTCTTGAAATGTATTCAGGTCAAAGGCCAAGTCCCCCAGTGCTGTAAGGACTGCCACAATATTGTGTTTCTTATTGCGGCCAGCCAATCAAAACCCTTATTAGTGTGATACCGGTATAGGTACCATAGTGCCCAAAAGACCAAAGGGAGAAAAAGCGTCCTAGCCTAATCAGAAGGCTTTATGTTCTTTAAAATACGTTAAAGCGGGACTCCCTCGATGCATACCTTTTTAGATCTCTTCAAGCCCTCTCTGAGCACCAGCTTAAATGCAAATTTCTTGAAAATGACAGAACAGATTTACCCAAAATCACAAAAAGCAGACTTTCTGAATAAAGTCCAATTTCCCTTTTTGTGTCAAATTTGGTGTCATGTCGCTCATTTGTTTTTCTGTAGCTGCAACAGAAGTTTACCATGGGAATTAACATGAGAAAGGAATGTTTTGAGACACCGATTTAGCTTGGTCCACACTTGACAAATCACCCCGAATCTCCCACAGATACATACATACAGTTGTAGTAGACACACGCACACGCACACGCACACACACACACACACATACACATGCAGAGTGGTAAACATCTCTCACCTCATGCTTTTGGCTGCTTGGTATATCATTCCACCTCTTTCGGAGTTCATGCATTGCAATGCACGAGAGACAATTTGAAATCCCTTTTGTATCAAGTGCTTATATTGCAATGATAGAACAAATGCTTTCTGTTTCTTTTTATTTATATATTTTGTTATCCTGACACCTTTACTGCAATGCTATTGGGGTGAGCATTTTGTTTCTTTATTTGGTTTTTTCCAGCGCCACTGCATATGATACAGCATCACCTGTGGAGATCTCAGCTGCGGAGAACCACCTGGGCTGTACTGCTTCATGTGTAACATAGTGAGATGCACTGGTGGTGCCTTTGTGCATCACTTAGTCATTACCCTTTCACCCCCACCCACCTCTTCCATTTCCGGCTAGTGTGTCCTCTCTGTCTGATACTTTCTTGCAGGCTTAGAAATTCGAAACTCTCTGGAAGGTGTAGGCCTAGTGAAAATCAGGGGGACTGTACCCCGTGAATCTTCCTCACACTACTTGAGAATGGTGCATATAGGAGCAGTTACATAAGAACTATTGGTGGACAGAATGCAGAACAATGTCATACATTCACCCCAGTACAGAGATCTGGGCCTAAATCCATCGTTTTTTTGCTCAGTTACAAAGCCCCAAAGGCTATTTTCTCCATGAATAAATACACAAATTAAATCCACTCTATTTATTTAAAAGCCTTCATTAATAATGAATGCCCTAACCTAGAGCATATTATATTAATAGAAGTTACTATAAAAACAAACGGAATTGTTGTAAATAAAAAGGTGAATAAGCAAAATGTTAACAAAAACATTGCAGCTTATTTGATGGTGTTCAAGTGGCACCAAAATGCCCATTTGAGTTTCACAGGTGGCTTCTACCATGCATATTTTTCTGAATAAAAAACGTTTTTTTGTAATGAGCTACTGTGCAGTGAGATAGTTGCTGCCTGTCTCTATGATGGCGCTCTCGAGCTGACAAACATGCAGATAAGGCTGGGCTCCAATAGCCTGTGGCCTTCAGTGAAGGTGTTTGCAGAACACAGCTGGAAGGTGTGCCCAGAATAGACTGGAGATGGCTATTCCTAAAGATGTGTCTGTGTCAGATTTAAATATCCTTTTCTGAAAAGGCTAGACGTTAAAATGAATGAAGTAAAGTGCAAGAGTTAGAATCCACATTCTGTTGCACATTATTAAACTACGGGAAATAGCGTTTACAACGCTGTCTCCACATGCCATTACAACCCGGTCATTACAACGACCGCGTTGTTAGTACGCAATACCATCACATTGCAAGTCATTACAACGACATGCAGTAGGGGGCGCACTAGTATTGGATTTAAAATCCAACACCTTCCCTGCTGTTGCGCAAACTGGAGTAGGTAATTGTAAATAATACTATTTCTAAGTCCAGCGCGCCCCCTACTGCAAGTCGTTGTAATTCCTTGCGATGTAATGGTATTGCGCACTAACAATGCGGTCATTTTAATGACCGCGTTGTAATGGCATGCGATCAAATCACATGCGTTGTAAGGAGCAATATTCTTAAACTATACTACACATTATATATCACACTAACACACATATGTGAACAATTGTAGCACTAGCATCTTGTAATAAAATAAAGCGTTATATCACATACATGGGCAATTAATGCTAAATGAAGCATGTGTTTATAAATGAAAAAAGTGCAGCCAAATGCGTGACTTTATGAAATGCAATGGGGGCACATAAACAGAAGACACAAAGCACATTTCATGCTGTTGTTCCATCCTACCCCTTCCTGTTTCCTATGGTATGTCTGCTTCATTGTTGCTGCCTCCTGTCTCTTTTCTTCTCCCTCTTCACCTGGTATGTTGGCTCTTGAAAAAAAAAACATCTCTCTCTTAGTTGCCCAACTTTTGACTACAATCACAGAAATCACCACCAGACAAAAACATCCGTAAAACAAGAAAACTACCACCCCAGACAAGGTTCACCTAGTTTTACATCCAGTTCAGTGAGTGTCAATGTTCAGTCATGGTCCTCCAAGCTTACTAGAAGACTTCACTGAAATACCTTAACAAGCAATGGGAAAGACAATGGGCTGGCTTGCACTTCTAATTAAATGACAGACATGTTGGCTTCACCAGTGCTTGTCTAATTTACCAGCGGTTTGCCAGAGTTCATCTTTGCAGTTTGTGTGTATTCTAAAACACTGTTTCGTGTCTATGCTGGAACTGACATCATGTGTATTTTTCCTCTAAGCACAGATTTGCTTACCTGTTACAAAGAATAAGTAAAACTCATTATTGCTTAATAGAAGTTCATGGCCAAGTCTCTATGCCACTAAACATATATGCAGATTCCATTTGCACATTGGTATAAACTTTTGTTGTGATATCCTTAATCGATTTACCCATTGCTACAGAACTTTATTTTGCTAATGCTAAAAATGATTATACTGGTCGGGTTAGTGAAGTACAGGCACAATGAACTTACCAAAAGTTTTTCGTTTACCCAAAAATAACCAGAGAATGTGACTTTCTGGACATATTAATGATGCACTTTTGAGAATTGATTCAAAATGAGGTGCATTCACCTTAACCTAATACCTATTAACAAGGTATGTAGTAACGCTGTGGTACAATTTAAGGAACATTTTTAAATAAGAAATTTGTGAAAAACAAATATGTCCTCTTTTCTTTCGTACTGAATTTTCAACAGGAGGCTGAGAAGAGTTACAAAAAACTGCGGACTGACGCAATGTACGATATCATTTGGAAAGGCCGAGCCCGGCCTCGCAGAAGGGAATTACAGCCAGGCATGGAGGTAAACAATCTGGTATCAGATACTGTAAGATGTTCATTTAAAATGTCTTCTTCAAGAGTGCATATTGTGTGACTGGTACAGTGCTGACTGTGAACATCACACCAAATAGAGGCCACACTTGCATGTTTTATTTATTTTCGAAACATAATTAGTATGTTTTTTCAACTTAGAATGTTTGCAAAATAGTGTGCCATTCTGTAGACATATAACGTATAGTATTTAGAATTCACTGTTCTTAAAAACATCTCCTTTGAAAAAAATCACATGGGCATTTTTAAAAGTTCTTCATGGATATTTGAGTTCCATTTTTCTCAGAAAATGAAATTTCTTGTACACCTTCGCCAAGAGAGAAACTTTGCAGCGAAGACCTTCTTATTTGTATCAATGAACAACCCAGCCACCTCCAGATGGGATGGGGTGGTGGGGGCGAAACTATTTGCCTAAAAGTTGAGCAATGCTCGGCAAAGGTGTCTTCTCTAGGGATGGCAAAAGAATGATGGATTTAACCCAGATCTATAGACTGGGGGGTGAATGTCTGGTTTGCTCTGCATTCCTCTATGATCTGTGTGTCTTTTTGCTTTTCCAGTAATGGCGTGCCAAACTGTCCAAAAGAGTCTCCTAGAACTGGTGAAAGGTCAAGTGTAGGGATCTGGAATTCCCGGCACGAGTATTCCAAAACCATGGATTTTAAAGCCCTCTTTAGGACAGCATGGAACATTTAGCCATTATCCTTTTTTGTCCTATTTCCTACTTGCTGCCCATTTTGTGACACTATTTACAGTGTACTTTCAAAGCAAAAACATCACAAGAAAATTCACTCAGCGATTCCATTTTCCCAAATCAAAACAATATCAAGGGCCTGAGTTAGATCACAGTGGAGAGGTTATTCTGTCACAACGGTGTTGGATATCCAGTTCACCAAAATATAAATCCTGTTATTTCCTATGGGATTTATAAATCAGCGAACGGGATATCTGTCACCACTGTGACAGAGTAACCCCTCTGCTGAGATCTAAATCAGACCTTAAATGTTTCAGTTCAAACTCAACTGATTAGTAAGAAATGTTGGTGATGTGACATTTCATTCTCTTCTCTCAGTGATGTGCCACTTAACCCCTTGGCTGGGGGGGTTTGGGGGCAGCGCAGTGGGGCTGTGCTCATGACGGAGCCACTCCGTCATGAGTCACGGTTGAGCTGTGCTCATGACGGAGTGGTTCCGTCACGACTCCGCCCACTGCGCTAATCGCCCCCAACGGCCGCAGCATGACGGAACCACTCCGTCATGAGCACACGGTACCCGTGACTCATGACGGAGGGGTTCCGTCATGAGCGGGGAAGGGGTTAAACAGATTGGTGTAGAAGTACGGGGGCCTAATTTCAAAATGGTCCACTCCCCAAGTTTCTGATCTCGGTCTACTGACAAAGACCTCTTTGTTAGGGAAGAAGGATGTCTGTTTAATCTCTATTATGTTTTACAAATTGTTGCCAAAGTAAAAGATGTCTATTTTTTTTTTAAATCTATTTTGTGTCACAAATTATTACCAAAGTAAACCATTAAGAACTACTTTCACGATGGAGTTTTCTCACATTAGACATATCTTTGAACCATTTGGTTGCCATTTTTATGTTCAAATAAAATGTATTATAAACTCTTGCATGTCTGCGTTCATATATATTAAAGAACTATACGTTGGCATTCCTATGCTTGTCTCATCTGAAATTACATAAAAATGATATAGGTGGGATGCTTGAAATAATCTCATCCACTGGTAATTAGTTTGGACCTGGCTTGGAAGTTTGGGTAGGACTGTTCCTATTGAAGCAGGATCTGAGCTGGTTTGCATATGACTGGGTCCAATCTTAAGTGGCAGTGTGGGCAAAAAACGATGGACTGAGATAAATACCGAGTAATTGTCAGTGGCTTAGATTAATTGAAGCACTCCACCCATCACTTTTTGCATACTTCAGTGCATCGCCATAAGTGTGGGTCCCGTGCTCAGCTTGCCATTGGAACAAAGCTCCGCTCAACTGATGAGCCCCAACCAGGGTGAAACCGGTCTTGTATTGCTTGTTTTCTTGTTTTTTAGGAGTTTGTTTGTCGTACAGCCTGGACTGTTCCCATTGAAGCAGGATCAAGGCTGGTTTGCATTTGGCAGGGTCTAATCTGAAGTAGCATTGTGGGCGAAAAACACGATGGACTGAGATGCAGTCTTGAACAATTATCAAGGCTGAGATTAATTCAAGCATCTCACCCATCAGTTTTGTGTATACTTCATCTGCAATTATTAATTGTTACAAAATTGATAGAACATAGATTATCTGGCCTCTCAGATCAATGTGCATTCATATTTGAAGCCATGTATTAAATGAGATGCATTCACTAATTTCAGATTGATGAACCTTACATTGTTTTATCAGCATGGCAAGTACAGAGAAACAATAATAATGTGCACTTTGAAATGTGTAACAGGAAATACTTGAACTAAAGATTTCACTTATTTCTTTTGTTCCGGACATCAATCTGTGGGTTTATTCACCTAAGAGGTGTTTTGGAAATGTTCTTGTTGTCTAACTCCCACATTTGCCAGACATCAAGTACAGAAGCTCTCTACTTTTACCCATAGAGCAATGTTGATATAAAATGGCTTCCATTACGTCCTTAAGTTTTCCATGTTCAAGTATTTTACTTCTGTAAGGTATCCACCTGCCCCAGACACCATGTCACCTAGCAAAAACTGAAAAAAGGCGTCCCTACACTCCTCTTGTTACCTCCCCTTTAGAGGCCTCCCCATCAGGAGGGACAGTAAAGGGAGACAGACCCACAGCGCCAACCTATTTTTTGCCTTCTCTTTGTGGATGGACCTGCATGATTCCAGCTGGGCCAGGACCACCAGAGCAGCCCACTTCTGGTTCTTTGGCTCTTAGCTTTCCCCCTTTCTTGATCTGCAGACAACAGTGTGCAGAACTTTATGCCTGTGGTGGAGGACTTTGTTTCCATATGTCTGCCTTCAGGTTTGGGCTCTGCTGTGATGCTTTGGATCTCAGTTGGTCTGGTTCTTCGCATCAGGATTCTTGAGTCAAGGGCCTTTGCAGGCTGTTTTTCCCTTCTTCCAGTACCTTGCCTAAGCTGGTAGGCTGTGGATGCTTGCCCTTGGTGCCCTAAGCAGGGTGGTATTGCCTTTAAGCTGTGGACTCTGGGCTCCTGGTCCGTGTGTGGCAGGGGATGGGGTTTATGAGCCTAGTGCTTCAGGTGCTCATGGGGAAAGCACCTGTGCTTCTGTTGGAAGTATCCTTCCTTGTGGAGTGTGTGGCTCCTTGTGTGGGATGCTTACTTTGCCAGCATACTCTAAATTGCTTTTGAATGCCAACTTGATTGGTATTAACAATCCTGTGAGGGTCAACTGCTTTATTCCGTATGCTGGGTGGGCTGACCCTTGCTTTGTGCTTCATCCATGCCCTTTCTGGCCTTCGTAGAGTGCTGGATTGTGGCCCTTTCTTTTGAGGTTGTTATTTTGATCTCATTTTCTACTCCTTGCATGGCTTGAGTCTCTTAGGCTGCACACACTCCTAGTTCTTATTCTCCCTTGTGACCTTGTCAAATACCCCTGCCTACCTGCTGCTCTTGTTTGTCTTTTTTATGCTGGTGGTAAGCTCTCTCGTGCTTCCTGCTGGGCTTGACTGTACCAGTGTCACAGGCCATGTAGAGGTTTGCTTCCATGTGTCCCTTACTTCCTTCTGGATTGTTGCTAGCTCTAGGTCTTCTTTGTGGTTGAGTAGTCGGTGCTGTTTTGAACCTTAGTTCCCCTTCCAGAGTTGCCATGATCCATTTCCTTTGACCATTGCGAAGCATGGGTATTTGGCGTTCCCCTGTTTAGGTCCAGGAGATGTGTGCCCTGCCTGGGGTTCTATTCTGTGCTTCTAGCTTCCATTTGGGTATGGAATGTATGTGGGACTTGTTCTTGCATGGGCCCTACCCTTCCCCAGATTTGTTAGTCCCCTTTGCTGCAGTTACATGTTTCCTTTTTTTGTTTCAGTCTAGGATGGTGGGACACGTGGGGCTTTGGCTTGTTCGGTTTGGACTCGGTCCTGCCTTAGGTATGGGGATGATGTTATGGGTATTTGTAAGGCACACAACTTTACTGCAAGAGTATCCTGGCAGTGGATCGCAGGGGAGGTGTGGGCCATCACTAAGGTAAGAGCTATGTCTTCAGTTTTTTTTTTAATTCCAGACCTGAGGAGGAGGTTCTGATGTGCAGAGGTAGGTCATTCCAACCTTTGAGAGTGAGGTAGGAGAAGGCATGGATGTCGAATCTGGTCTGCTTATTAGTGGGATATTTTTGAATATTAATTCAGCTGAGCAGAGGTGTAAGTTAAGTATGTGGAAGTTAATGTGATTGCTGAGGTAGGTGGGTCTGATGTTATTGTAGATTTTCTTTGCATGCATGAGGAGTTTAAATACTTCTCATTTGTTGATGGAGAGTAAGTGGGAGTATTTGAGGTAGGGGGTGATCGGAGCATGTCTTGGGAGTCTTAGTCTGTGTGAGGAAATGGGGTGCATTAGCTATGGTGTGGTTGTGCAACCTCATCAAGTAATACACTTGCCAACCCCTTTAAGACCAGTAGGTATCGTTTGTTAAACCCTCTAGCTCAACTCTAGGTTGCTTTGGACCTGAGCACCAAGGTTTATATAAAGGAACAAATGTAAAGCATTTAAAGAGCACCAAAACAAATGAAGAAGAAATACTCGAAACACTTAAGAAATCTGTACCAATTTATGAAAATGGACTGCATTTTTAGACCTACAATGGAAAAGATCTACCAAAGGGTTCAGGATATAGATTTTACACGGTACATTAAATATGCACTTTTTATCTAACCATGAATAGGCATTGGCAAATACAACAAATTTGAAACAGAAACACTTTCACTAAAAAGTCTGGGCTAGTTGTATTGCTGTCGCTTAGAGTTATTCTGGGTGACCAACTCCAGCAGGAAGCCAGTCAAGGTCCTCAGAAACAGTTACCTTGGCGGGAGAAGCAGTCTTCAAGCAGTTCCAGTCACTTTAATCTCTTTGCTGTAGGTTCCTATGGAGTGGTCCTGATGCAAGGTATGAAGTAAACCCGAAGATGCTCTGAATGCGACGGGGTCGACAGGGATCTTCCTGTGGCTATTCCTTCGTCCAGAAATGAGGTGAGGCAGCCCTGGTCACCGTGTAGACGTCCCTTGAAGTCCTTACCATCCAGGCCAAATCCTTCCCTAGGTAATAACTCATCTCCTGTGTGACCAAGCTGCAATGTGACGACTCTCCCAAGCCCAGTGGACCCGGTGCAACTTTTAGCATTGAGTTCTGGTCTCTTATCCTGCAAGGCAGTAGTTAGTGGTGGTCTGAAAAGTATGGGCTACCAACTTGCCCTAGCAGGCTTCTTCAGCTGTTGAGGCCCTGTGCTGCAAACAGAGGTCAGCCAACTCACCCCTGAAGTCTCTGGCTTCTGTTGGGCTCTGGAGACAACTTCTCCATGAGCAGGACACATTAGGCACAGTTCTTTCTCCATTGCTACCCACCAAGTTCAGCAGGTGCACTCCATGCCTGTGCAGCCTCTCTTTGCCACTTCTACAGTAAAGCAAGTCAGTCCCCGGCCCAGTCCTTCTTCCAGTCCAGATGAGATTTGCTTTCAGGGTGCCAGGTGTTCCCTTTTATGCCCAGTAAATGCCCTCAAGGAGCATGTAGTCAGTAGCTGTTAGAATCTGGAATTCTGGTTGTCAGAGGTATGCACCCCTGTCCAAGCAGGAACCACTGTCCAAGTCAGTCAAGGTAAGTCAGCAACACACTTTAAACTAACCTGTGCTCACCCTCTTGTAGCTTGGCACAGAGCAGTCAGGCTTAACTTAAGAGTCAATGTGTAAAGTATTTGTACAACACATCAAATAGGGACACAGTGCAAACACCACAAAAAGACTCCACACTGGTTTAGAAAAATAGAGAATAATTTTATAAATAAAACAAGACAAAAAATCCAACCAGTAGAAGACGAGATATGAATTTTAAAAAATGAAATGCAAAAATAGCCCTTGGAAGCAGTAAGCTCTAAAATAGTTAATTGATCACCCTGGACTCACAGGGCCCACTGAGCAAAAGTACCTTGATCCTGATCACAAAACAATGAAATGTGTCAGTGATCCCCATGCAGTTGGCGTGATGTGCCGGTGTTCTCCACTCAGCGACGGTGATGCATCTGTTCCGTGAGTGATGCGCCAGTTCTGAGGTGGGATGGTTCTGGATGCGATGCATCGCGTGTCTCCACGCTGTAGAGGCCATGCATTGATCTTCTCCATGCAGTGGGTGCGATGCAGCGGTTCCGGAGGCAATGCGCTTGTTCCAAGTTTAATGTATCAATCTGTTTCCCGAAACGTGTTGATACATTGGTTCCGATTGGCGCAACGGTGACATTGCATGGGTTCTGACAGAACAACACTTTAACCTCACTTCCAAGGGCCCAGGACTGGATTGGCACCACGAGGCAGATCAGAGCTTACAGCAGACAGAGTCCAGGTGCTGTTTGCAGGTTGCAGAAAGAAGTCTTTGATATCCCTGAGACTTCAGAAAACAGGAGGCAAGGCAAGAAACCCTTGGAGATACTTTAGTTCTCACACCACCAGCCAAGTGCCAGTCCTTGCACACCATGATCAAATTTTTTTTTTAACAAGAAAGAAAACTAATTGGAACTAGATGCAAAACTGTAACTACAAACACCACAACGCTAACTAAATACATAATTTGAATGCCAATCGTGAAACTAAACAACAAACATAAAACCATATAGACCAAGCAGTACAATATTAAACTCACAATTGCTCCCAAAAACTCTTTTGAGTGTGATACAATTTGAAACATGTGGGCACACACAGCCCAGGATTAAAAAGACAATCAGCCCTGTGTATACGACTCTCCTTTCTCATACTTCTTCGCAAACAGACTCTACATCTCTTACAGGGATTGGTTTTTTTGGGTGTGGGAGGAATTAAATTGGGAAAATAGTGATCTTTCAATCTGGCCACACCCTCCACAACTCCAACTCTAGGAACACTTGCCTGTCCCACTACAACAAGGCTGCTTATCACAGACTCCTGAAACTGAACAAAAGTCATCGATGATGTTGAAAAACACACCTTGAACACAACAAAAGCATTAAAAGTTGCTAAATTTAAAAGATGGATGGCCAACTTCTTATACCAAATGTAAGTCTTACAAACAGCAGTGTAAGGTTCCAACCTCTGATCTACTCTATCAACACCACCCATGTGCTTATCTTAGTCTACAATGCACACAGGTTTGCGCACTTAAGCAACCTGACTCTAAACAGTCACAGGTGAAGTACTGTCATCATGGGTGATAGTAAGCATGTACACATCCCTCCTGTCCACAAATTTCATCACTGCGCAAGGCACTGCACTATCACCTCTGAAGCTTTTTTCATACAAGCTCTTTTGGGTTACCTTTACGGTTAGAGTGGATTGTGCCACAAGCAAGAGTGTCCGCTTTGAATAATTTCTTAAACAATTGCACAGCAGTGTAGAAGTTATCTAGGTACAAATGGTGTCCTTTGTTAAACAGTCCTCTAGCAAGTTCACACACAATTTTCTCCGAAACTCCTGAAGGGGACGGGCAACCAGGGGGATCAATAGTGGAATCTAGGGGTGGGCGGAATTTGCGAAAGCGACTTTCGCAAATTATCGCGAAAATGTTTAAAATCTCCGCAAACACGTGGAAATATCGCGAAGATGCAGAAGTTTTTTCCCCGCCCGTTCGCGGTATTTTCTGCGTATTTGCGGCTCGCCAACTTACCCATGCGGTTGCTGGCGGGCGCGGCCATCTTGTTTTTACTCTTCTCGCGGTGCATGATCGCGAGAAGAAAGACGTGATCGCGCGACGCATGACGTTACTGCGGGCGTGAACTGTCGCAAGACAGCGCAAATGGCTACCAACAATCCAACATCTCGTGGAGAACGCGACCGGATCGGGAAAACTTGTCGGCGAACGCGGGGATTCAGGTAAGGCGATCGCGCGCGCGCGAGAATGTATTCTTTTACAGCGTGAGCAAGAACCAAATTATCGCTAAGCTGCGGAATGCGGAAATATTGACATTTTCACGCTCTCCGCGGAACGCGAAAATGTCAAATTATCGCAATTTCCGCGAGCGGAACGGAAATTTAGCCCAGGCCTAGTGGAATCCCTACCAGTGTACACCCAGAAATTATAGACATATCCTCTCCTACTCTCAGACAACATATACATCTTAATTCCATAACGTGCCCTCTTGCTAGGAATGTACTGCCTAAAAACCAAACGGCCCTTGAACAGGACCAAAGACTCATCAATAGCTATTTCTTTCCCTGGAGTATAGATCTTCGAAAATCGATCTAAAAAGTGATCAAGAACAGGCCGAATCTTAATAAAACAGTTACAGTCAGGGTGATCTTGTGGCAACACCAAAGCATCATCAACAAAATGCACCATCCGAAGAAAAAGTAAATACCGATCAGGACTCATAATTGCAGGAAATATGGCCGACCAATACGAAGCCAGGGATGGCTTCCTTATCAAGCCCATCAAAAAAGTCAAAGCCAAAAACTTCTTCATCTCATCCAGAGTTGTAGGAGTTCACCGGGTAGCTCTAGAGCGGGCCCTAAGTCTGGCACTGTTCTCCCTCAAATACTGTTCAGCATACAAATTAGTCTGCTCAACAATCTCAGCCAAAAATACATCATTTATAGACAACTGAAAAAACTGTATAGACAAAAAAAAATCACAATTCACTCTATACCCTGTATCACCACTAAAGGCAGACAACACTGGCTGCACCATGTTTGGATCATTCCAGAGTCCAGTACTTTCAATGGGAAGCCTTGCAGCCCCAGGCTGTAATCCAGATGCCACTTGCTGCACCATCGACACATCAGTGTCCTCCCATAAAACAGACACTCCATCCACACTGAGAGTAGCTTCATCCACACTGAGAGTAGTTTCATCATCAGATGATTCCTCGTAGACAGAAAACTCATTACCAGAATTGTGCAATCCCTCCTCTCCCTTAGACACACTGTCAGTCTCGTAATCATGGTCAGAAGAAGATTCGAAAAAGCATACCAACCACCTGCTGAGCAGTAATTCTACGGCTAGCCATAATCAATAAAGATAACTTGTCAAACAAGTCAACAACAACAAACCCTTTAAAAATAAGTATTAAACGATGTTAGATTTGGGGGTCTCTAGTTGGCATAGGTAGGTACCTGTGACAAATAGGGACCCTTGCGTCTAGTCAGGGTAAGGGGCTACACTCCTAAAATAACCCCTGCTCACCCCCTTGGTAGCTTGGCACGAGCAGGCAGGCTTATCTCAGAGGCAGTGTGTAAAGCTTTTCACCCCCCAACATGACACCGAAGGCCAAGAAGGAAGCTGTCCCTGTTAAAACCGAAGCAAAGTCTAATGCTTCGAAAGCTAAAAAAGCTGTTCTTAAGGGGGTACACAGTCACAAAAAGAAGAAAATTAGGACAGCGCCCACTTTCAGGAGGCCGAGGACCTTGAGGTTACGGAGGCAACCAAAGTATCCCAGGAAGAGTGCTCCTCGTAGGAACAAACTTGACCATTATGCAATTAAGTTCCCGCTTACCACGGAGTCTGCCATGAAGAAGATTGAGGATAACAACACGCTGGTCTTCATTGTTGATGTCAAGGCTAACAAGCACCAGATCAAACAGGCTGTGAAGAAGCTTTATGATATTGATGTTGCCAAGGTCAACACACTGATCAGGCCAGACGGTGAGAAGAAGGCTTATGTGCGTCTAGCTCCAGACTACGATGCACTGGATGTAGCCAACAAAATTGGCATCATCTAAGCCTTCACTGTAGACGCCGGTACAGTTCAGCATTTGTGAACACATACAGTATTACAGTGACAACACTACAAATGGACACCACACAGGTTGTATTATAAAAATAAGTATTTTTATATAGACGTAACACAAGACAAGGCAACAAAAATCCACAATACTGTACTCAAAAATAGTCTCTTAAATGTTATAAAATAGCTTAGTTCTCTCAAGTTGTAAGTGCGACACCTTTCTCTCAATGTACCTTAGATGCGTAGCGCAAGGAAAACAAAAGGGTTGCAGGGAAGGTGACGCATCGGTTCCTTACACGCAGGGGAGTGGATGCGTCGGTTCCTTACTCCTGCGCAGGGAAGTTGATGCTCGCTTCCTTACTGTGTGGGGAGGTGATGCGTTGGTTTCTTACTGCTCTCCGGTGCGATGCGACACGCTGGCACCTCGATGCGATGCGACAAAATGGTGTCTTGGTTGCGATGCGACAACGTTGGTGTGATGCGACACTCCCGACAGCCGTGCGGCGACTCGATGATCTTTGGAGCCACGACAGGCCCTGCGACGCGCTTCTCCGGTGATGCGATGATGACCTCTGTGGCAGCGTCCCACTTCTCCGGCGATGCGCCGCGCTTCGGCGATGCGATGATGACAGCGGCAGCAGTGGCTCGCTTCCTTGGCGATGCGATGTTAGCGGCTGCGGCGGCGACATGCTTCTCGCTGTTGAGTCGCGCTTCCAGCTCCCAGCGACACGCAGTCTCTCAGAAGGCCCAGCACAACAGCAGGCACTTCAATTCCCAGCAAGGGAATTCAGGGGGGGAGCTGGTTGGTGAAGTCTTGTATCCCTGAGACTTCAGGCAGGAGGCACGCTCTAGTTCATGCCCTTGGGGATTCTTCCTCAAGTTGATAGAAAGCACACTCAGTCCTTTTCTCCTTTCTTTGGCAATGAAGCAACCACTGCAGGCCAACCCCCAAACACACAGCACAGGGGTAGTTTCCTCTTTCAGCTTCCCGGTTCTTCTCCTCAGCAAAGGTTCGTCTTGATTCCCAGAAGTGATCTAAAGTTCTTGGGTCTGGGTCCCAATATTTATACTCCTTTTCCCTTTGTTCTCTGAAGCCAGAGAGGCCTTTGCCTAGTCCAAACCAGTTCTGGTCAATCCTGGAGCACTTTGTTGACATGTCTCCTTCTTTCCTTTCACAGTGCAGGGCAGAGACATCAGACACACCACAGGAGGTGTAGCCAGCATTGTGGAGGGAAGGCACAGCCCTATTCAGGTCCCAGGAACAGCTCCTCCGTCCCATCTAGATGCAGATCTATGTATTCACCGCAGGGCCAGCTGACCCTGTCTCCTGGAATTCCCCAGCCCTGTCACTCAAACCCCAGACAAGGAATACACAATCTAGCAGAGGCATGTTTGGATGGTTAGACAAGAAAATGCCTACTTTCTAAAAGTGGCATTTTCAAACACAGAATGTTAAAACCAACTTCACTAAAAGATGTATTTTATCATTCCGAGTTCAGGCATACTAAACTCCAACTTCTACCATGTTCCCTGAGTCAGTTAGCATTATAAAAGGTAATAATCAAACTGCCCATTCTGGCCTATGGAGAACAGGTAGCCTGGCAATAGTGAAAAACGAAAATGGCTGTAATTCACTATTAGGACATCCCACACACACCAGGGCATGTCCTACCTTTTACCTACAATTCACCCTGCCCTTGGGCCTACCTTAGGGGTGACTAATATGTATAAAAGGAAAGGTTTAGGGACTGGCAAGTGGGTGCACTTGCCCAGTCAGCATGGCAGTACCAGACTGCACACAGGCTCTGCAATAGCAGACCTGAGACACACTTTACAAGCTGCTCTGGTGGGTGGCACAATCAGTGCTGCAAGCCCACCAGCAGCATTGGTTACAAGCCCTGGGCACACACAGTGCACTGTACTAGGGTCTGACAAGTAAACCAATCAAGCCAATCATGGAGTCACTAATCATATATCAATTTACCATAGGGAGAGCATATGCACTTTAGCACTGGTCAGCAGTGGTAAGGTGCCCAGAGTCATAAAACAGCCAACAACAGGTCAGAAACAATATAGGAGGAAGGCATAAAGTTCAGGGATGACCCTACAAAAAGGGCCTAGTCCAACAATCAATATGTGGCTTTATCACAAAGACCTGTATGCTCCAAAACTATACCACTCACTTGCCAGAAGCAGATAGACTCACCACCACTTATTCTGCAAAGACATAGCAAGGACCAACAATAACCCACTAAAAAAGAAAAAGAAAAGAAAATTACACATAAGACAACGCAAAACACATCACAAAGACTTTCATGCTCAAAACTCTAACTAAATATGTTGCTATTATGACACCACTTACAAAAAAATCATTCATGCATGACAATAATACTAATTTGGAGTAAACACAAGAAAAATGTTATTCCTACTAAAAAAATGCAACTACGCAAAACTGCAGATCAACCACTGCTGAAACCACAAACAAGAATCAAAAGCCTTGCACTAGAACACAAAGGAGAAATAAAACATTACAATCACATATGCAAATATTGCACCGGTCCACGAACAATCCACCAGCCAAGCTGGGGGGTAGGTGGGCCTTAAAGCATATGGCCGATCTTCCCCCAAGGGGGCCAGAAACAGCCAACATATTCACCCCATAAAATGGGAGTGACCCTTGCCCAAGGGGCCACTTCCCAACACCAACATTTAAAAAACCCTGGTTTCTAGTGGCTTCTGCCCCCCCTCGGGAACAGATGGGCCTAAAAACACATGGCTGATCTGCCCCCAAAGAGGGCAGAAATTACTACAATAATCATCCAATAAAGGGGAGCACCCCTTGCCCAAAGGGCCACTCCCCAACAACATTTTTTTTAAAAAACCTGGTGTCTTGTGGCTTCTGCCCGCTTTGGGGACAGACGGGCCTGAAAATATATAGGCGATCTGGGCAGAAACAGCCTCAATAATCCCCCCATAAAGGGGAGCGACCCTTGCCTAAGGGGCCACTCCCTAACAATACTAAAACAATCCCTGGTGTCTATTGGCTTCTGCCCCCCTTGGGGGCAGATGAGCCTAAAAACATAAAGCGGATCTGCCACCAAGGGGGGCAGAAATCACCAAAATAAATGCTCTCCAAAAGGCCCGCTAGCCACAAAAATATGTAAAAACAAAAAAATCCTTGGAGGCCTTGTGGGCACACAATAATATATTATTCGGGCCATCTGCCCCCCCAGGGGGGCAGAAATGGCCAAAATAAATGTTCCATACAGGGGAGCAACCCTTGCCTAAGGGGCCACTCCTCAAAAACATATTTAAAAAAAAAAATCCCTGGTGGCTTAGTGGGCACACAAGTAAATTAATTAATTTTTTGGGGCCAATCTGCCCCCCAAGCAGAAACGGCCAAAGGGCCGCTTCCCGAAACACAAGCCATTTAAAAAAAAAATCCCTGGGGTCTAGTGGGCATTTCTGCTGCACAACCGCACCCCATGCACGATCGTGAAGCCGGAATGCTGAAAAGTAACGTTGGAGGAAAGGAAAACTCTTTCCTATCCTTCAATGACTCTTTTTTTTTTAAATCTCCTCACGCTCCCCGAGGAGAAACTCACCTCCCCTCCTTGGACCGGCTGGAAGCACATGGCTTTCAGTGCGTCCAGTTGCATCTAATGACATCGGCAGTCAGTGCGCACTGACGTCATTAGATAACGCGGAGGGGAGTGCGGGGGGGGCAACATGAAAGGCGGCCCACATGGAGAGCACCAGCACATTCCCTGCGGGTGGGTGCTAGGACAGCTGGGAGCCGTCCGACGCACACTCCCACCATGACCTCAGACGGCTCCCGGCCGTCAAAGGCACGGAAAGGGTTAAAACATGTTGCAATGTATTAATCATTGTGTGTATTTGCAAATGTCTTACAATCCTCTGTGTTAAGACTACTGCTGCTCAACAACACTACCCCCTAACACAGCACTTTGGGATTGCATAGCAAGCCCTGTCCACTAGTAAGTGAACCATTGGACTCTTTACGCAATATATCAGATTATTGATATATCACATAAAGAGCCAGCTTCCTACATTTTCCCACTGGGAAAATACACTTATAAAATGTTATAAGGCAATCCCAATGGTATCCAATGGAGGAGATAGGCCTTGCAGAAGTGAAAAGGGAAATTACGAGTATTTCAGTACCAGGATATCTAAAACTTAACCGTTCAAGTCCTACTTTTTAAATACACTTCAACCTGCTCAAGAGCTATCCACGGCCTACCTTAGGGAGGACCTATATGTAACAGAAAGGACGGTTTGAGCTTGGCAAGTAGGTTAACTTGCAAGATTAACATATCAGTTAAAAACTGCACACACAAGCTCTGCAGCGGCAGGCCTGAGACATGTTTAAACTGGGTGGCACAATCAGTGCTGCAGGTTCACTATTAGTATTAGATGCGCAGGCCATGGGCACAGGTAGTGCACTTTACTAGACGCCTCTTTCAGCGAATGGACCCTTAGCCCAACCTAGAGTTGTAGCTATCAAGGGGGATACACGCCCCTGAAAAACCAGTTTGACAACAAGCTTTCGCTCTCCCTCCCTGGTGCCAACTAATCTACCTAAACAGTGAGGCTGCCCCTCTCCCGTGTGCCACATTTGCTCTTCAAAGGCGGCTTCAGGTTGGAAGCTTGCCTTTTCGTCCAACACCCATATGGTGTCCTGCAGGAGGGAGGTAACACCTCTCTCCAGTGCAGGTCTTTAATGTCTTCTTTTCTAGGAGTCTTTAGCATGTCTGCCTAGAAGGGCAGAAAGTTGTTTCGGGTTCAAGCTTCTTGTGTAACCGTTACGGGCACAGGAGATTGAAGGAAATAAAGTGGCAACTTGGTAAAAGTTGAATACTATTAGACCTTGCATCCTTGGTGTGGTTTACCCCTAACATGTTGCCTTCAGACCTCCTTGTTTGCTGACTTAGTTTTTGCTGGCCTTGGGACACTGCACACTTTACCACTGCTAACCAATGCTAAAGTCCTTGTGCCATTTCCCTAAAACATTTTAACATTGTCTTATATCCAATTGACATATTCGATTTACTCATAAGTCCCTTGTAAAGTGCACTACATGTGCCCAGGGCCTGTAAATTAAATGGTACTAGTTAATCTGCAGCACTGATTGTGCCATCAGCTCAATTAGCCCTTTAAACATGTTTCAGGTCTGCCATTGCAGAGCTTGAGTGTGCAGTTTTAATGCTGACCTGGAAAATTAAACATTTTGCGAGGTCCAAACCTTCCCTTTTTAATTCATATAAGTCACTTCTAAGGTAGATCCTTTAAAGCCCCAAAGGCAAGTTGCATTGTATCTAAAAAGTTGGACATGTACTCTTAAGTTTGACATGTCCTGGTAGTGAAAACTTCTAAATTGTTTTTTATTACTGCAAGGTCTATCTCACCGATACGATAACATTGAAGTTGCCTTATTACATTTTATAAATGCAATCTCCAAAGGGGAAAAGATAACTGGTTCATGACTGGTGTCTCTCGAATCCTCATTTAAAATCCTAACTTATGGTAAAGTCGGTTTTTAAATTACAATTTTGAAAATGCTACTTTTAGAAAGTTGGTCTTTTCTTGCCACACACAATGGAGCCTTAGGTGGGACTTGATGAGCCATCACTGGCAGGATGGAAGGGAAGAGGTGGACCCAACCTCACTTTTACCTGAATAGGTAGTATCCTGTCTAAACACAAAGGGCTTCATACTCCCTGTAGTCAGTCTGGGGACAGGGAAGGTAAGGCAGGGCATTTGTGCTTTTCCAATGCATGCCTCTAGTAGCTTCTTCCCACCTCAAAAGATACAACTGTGTATAAAATAAGGACCTAAGTCACCACCACTTCAGTACACTTCTGGATACTGTGGATACTCTGCCAGGCGGAAGGACGTCTGTGCTGCTGAAAGGACTGCCACTCTGCTGGACTTCTGCTCTTACGGAGCTGCTGCCCTGCAGTGGTGTAACACAGGCCCTCACAGCCCCCATGGTGCAGAGGGCCCCCAAGATGCAGGGGGCCCCCTCAGCACAGTACTCTGCCTGGAAAGCCCTTTAATGAGTCCAGAGGGGGCCCATCCATGTACCTTGCAGGGGGCCCCCCTCAAGTTTCGTTACGCCAGTGTTGCCCTGCTGCTTGCTGCCCTCTTGCCTGGGTGAGAAGGACTGGACCTGCATCTCTTGAACCCAGAGTGGCCTTCCAATCTGAAGCCTCAGGGACACAACAGGCTTCCAACAACCTTGTATCTGCACCTGGACTCTGCCATCTGTGAGTCTACCCTGCAAAGTAGTGCCACTCTAGTCCGGGACCCTTGGAAGTGGGATTGAGTTGCTTTGCTAGCCTCTGTGGCTCCAGAGGAACCCATACATCTCCTTTGCTGCATAGCTTAACCCTTAACCCTTCACCCTGAGCAGAACCGAGGCATCGCAGCTACTGCGTAGATTGGACCCTTTGCAAAGACCCACATCGCCTCTGCCGTCCTTGGAACATACACATCACCCCGATGGAGCTACGCATCCATAGCACAGGCCCAGGCATCTTTCGTCAACAGCAACCTCGAAGATGACACCAGACTCCGCAAGGCAGCCTCGCAGCTCCTCAGAAGAGTGAACGCCACATCCCCACCGCCGGACTTCAAATTGCAGGCCCCAGCGACGTGATCCTTGACGATGACACAACAGGACCTAGGACTGCAGCCCCGCCGCATCTTGGAGCCAATGCATTGCTTCGGCAGTGCAGCATGTCTTAGACACGTATCCTTGCAATGCTCCGCAGCCAAGATTTAAGGTACTTTTTTTCAGCCGGTCGGCCTCCACTTGTGAGTTTGTCCAGTCCGGTGCAACCAGATATCTACATTTGGCGGTTTGTGCTTTTTGGTGCTTTTTTGACCTAAAACTTTCAAATTGAATATCTCTGTTTATACTAATTGGGTTTTTGTTTGTTTGTTCTTGTTTTATTTGTTAACAAAAGCTCGGTTTTTCTAACTTGGTGTGGGATCCTTTTTATGTGGTGTTTTCACTGGTTACTGTTTGAAGTGTTGCACTAATACTGTACAAATTGCCTCTAAGTTAAGCCTGACTGCTCTGTGCCAGCTACCGAGGGGTGAGCACAGGTGAATTTGTGGTTTGCTTGTGCTTTACCCTGACGAGGATTGTGATTGCTGCTTGGCCAGGGTTCACACCCCAGTCAACCAGTAACCCAATTTCTAACATACACCAATATCTATTACATTAATTTCAAACACAGAAGGTAGTCTGGCTTAATGTAACAAGGTGTTTGATACCTTGGAGTATTAACTTTGGTCGCATCGTTCAGCAGTTAGCATAGGTGAGGGGCCAGCGAGAAACCCTGTGTTTGCCAACAAGGCAACCAAATCTTTCCACAGTAGAAATGACAGCTTTGCACTTTTAATGTCAGAACATGTAAAATACATGCTCTGCCTGTAAATGTTGCTGCACCCTGCTTTAGGGCTCGGTAGGCCTTCCATAAGTAGTGGTTTATGCATATAACCAGGGGTTTAGTGTTGCCGTTGCTTTTAATAACAAAGTTGGACTAGGAGTTCGAAACTGCTCTTTCATTCTGCATTGGTGCAGTGGGAGACTCATTTTACCTGTGGCACACCCCGGATAGCACAACCAGTGATGCTATACCATGGTGACCTTCTAACTTACATGTCCCAGGTACCCAGGGTACCACATACTAAAGGCTTACAAATACATTAGCTTCTGCCAACCTGGTATTAGCAGCTCGACATACATGTTTTAGGGTCAGGGCACTGTCACTGAGGTCTGATTAGCAGGGTTCAGTGCACTCTCAAGCAGCATCAGTCAAACAACTTGGGGGTGGCCACACACAAATTGGCATTTTCTTACAATCTGGCAGCTGAGTTCTGCATGGTATGGAGTCTTCTGGTCAGTTGCGTGTTGATTCCTACGTAAAATGTGTTACAGCAATCCACCTTGCTGATGATGAGGGCTTGGGTGACATGAGTGTAGGTGGTTAAGGGAAGCCACTTAAAAATCATATTGAGTGTGTAGAAACAGGAGGCGCAGATTGCATTAATTTGGCCTATCATAGCAAACTGGTTGTCGACTACTATTCTGAGATTCTTTGTATGGTTGTTTGGGTTGAGCGTGCACCAGATATCAGCAGGCCACTAGGTACAGCCAATAGTGAGGTGTATTTTCCGAAGCTGGCTACTTATGCTTGCCTTTATTGGCTTAAGGCAGTTGGTTTTCATTTGTCTGGTGATTTTAGACATGCAGACAATGACGTTGGTCTGGGGTTAGATGTTTTTTCGGCTACAGAGAGGATGAGCTGGGTGTCATCTGTATAGGATATAAAAACTGATTCTGTGGATGCAAATGATGCTGTTGAGAGAAGCCTTGTAGGCATTAACAGTATGGGACTGAGAAAGAATCCTTGTGGTGCTTCACAGATGAGTTTGGCAGTGGCCGAGGTGAAAGTCAGGCTGAACAACTGGGTGCGGCCTCTGAGGAAAGAGCAGATCCAGCAGAGCTCTAGTCTATGTATGCCGGCATTGTGTAGGTGTTGAATGAGGATGGGTTGGGAGACGGTATCGAAGGAAGCAGATAGATCCAGAAGGATGAGGGCAGCAGAGTCTCCTCCTTCCATGATCAGCTGGATGTGGCTTGTGGCGGCGATGAGGACTGTTTTAGTGCTGTGGTACAGTCTGAATCCGGATTGGTTGGTGTTGAGGAGCTTGTTGTCATTGAGGTCAACAGCTATATGTTTGTTCATTATATTTTCCATGATTATCGCTGGAAAGGGAGGCAGGGATATGGGCTGGTAGTTGGCAAGTATTTTAGGGTTCGTTGACGGTTGCTTTAGAAGAGGGAAAACTGTGGTGTGTTTCCAGGGGTCCGGGAAAGTGGCTGTTTTGATCAAGTCATTCTGGATTAGGGTGAGGGCTGAGCTGATGAGGCCTTTAATGAAAACGTAATGAAGGCAGGGGTCCAATAGTGCTCCAGAGTGTATGGAGCACATGGTCGCTGTGGTTTCTTGAATGGTGATGGTGGGCCAGGTGGTCAGAGTCGTCCTCTTGGTGTTGGAAGTGACAGTAGGGTGACTGCAAGGTTGGAGGGGTCTGGTAGGAGCTTAAAGTTGTTATAGATGCTGAACGTTTTTTGTGCTGATGAAGAGTGACAGCTGGGTGCAGAGGTCTTGTGAGGAAGTGATGCTGGTGCAGATTGCTGCCAGAGAGGTGAAATCTCTCAGGATGGCATTAATTTCATTGGCACTGTTAGTGCTGTTTTCCATACACATGGTGGGGCAGACCCTTTGGTGGCTTTGATTTGTTGGTGGTATCATCTGAAGGCTGATATGTAGCTGCTGTTTTCTGTGTCATCCTGGCTTTCTCTTGATCTGTGTGCAAGCTGCTTGCAATGGCGCTTGGTGAGTTTGACCTCTTCTGTCTACGAACTTGCTTGTGGCTTGGTTCTGGTGGCATTGGCACGCTTAAGTGGTGCCAGGGTGTCTGTGCAGGATGTGATCTGGGCATTAAAGTTGGAGATTGATCTAAGGAGGTCATTAAGGTGTTGCAGTTAGGGTGTAGGAGCTTCGAGGTCCAAGGTCCAGTATTCTTTAGAGAGCTTGTTCCAATCCCATTGTGAATATTTTGTTATAGCATTTCTGCAGTGGTGAGAGATGTGTATGATGAAATGAACAAGGGCATATTGGGTTCTAGGTGATGAGTGTGGGTTTGTCCACGGTGTTTCAGCTGAAGCTGGTGAAGATGAGGACAAGTAGGTGTCTGCTGGCTTACGTGGGTTCTTCCATTCACGGTGTGAGCCACAGGTTTGTCAGGTCCTCTAGGAGGTGGATGTGTTGGAATCAGTGGGGTCTACTAGGTGGTACTTGAGGTCACCAAAGAGGATGAACGGGCTGCTGTCAAGCATCAAGAGTACAACAAAGTCCACAAAGATGCTTCCGAAGTTGTCTTTGGCCTGGGGGAGGGGGGTCAGAGGGGGGCAGGTTGGAAGACGAGTGTGATGTTTGGGGTGTAGTGGCGGTGATGTGGATTTTGAAGGTCAGATGTTCTATGTTACTGTTGGTACGAGCAGAGGTAGTGTTGCACTGGATATGCTCTTTGAAGCAGATGGCAAGCCCTCCTCCAGGTCTGTTACTCATGTCCTGCCTTATGACCTTCTATTCAGGGAATAGCAATGGCAATGTCAGGAGCCTATGTGGGAGTCAGCCAGGTTTCTGTCAAGAAAAGCAGGTCCGATGTGTGGTCATGTAGCAGGTCCCATATTTTGGTGGTAGGTTTGTTGAGAGAGCAGATTTTGAGGTGGCGGGAGGATAGGGAGGGGTGGGGAACAGGGAAGGTGGTGGTCAGTAAGTGTGGTTGAATGTGAGATGTGTGTTGTGTGTGGTGTCTGAGGAGATGGTCTAACAGTGTATTTGAAGTAGCAGCTAGAGCAGGCACCTTTGACCAATGAGACAAGACCCCTTCTTGGTTCCTCTTCTGTGCTCCTGCCTCCCTTCTTAGAAGGGGGCGCTGCGGACAGATGATTCTATCATTGTCCTTGGCTCTCCCTGGCTCCCTGCTTGTCCTGGGGCTTCAAATGTTAGTCTTTGACTTAGTGTTTCTTGTCTTCTATTCTCTGGCTCCTGGGGAAGGAGCAGAGTCTGGGCTGTGTCCCAACTCCCCTAGCCTGGGTTAATTTGTCCCTTTCCTTTTGGTCATGCTTTTGTCTGGGGGGTTATCTTTTTGGGTGTGTGGGGTTCCTGCTTTGATTATTTGGAACTCTGAGTTGTGTGCCTTGTCTTTGGTCCTTTACTGTACTGTTGCCTTCATTGAGGGCTGTGTGACAAACGTCTCATATTGATCTTGGCCTTTCCATGGTTGCGGTTTGGTTAAGTGGTTGCCTGTGACTTTCTTCGCTTTTGTTGCTTCTGCTATAGTTGTGGGTGGTCTAGGTGTGGCCGGCTCAAAGGGTCATTTGGGTGCAACAGCTTGAGTCTATTTCTAGTCCCATGCTTGTTAAGGCTTTGGTTTCTCTCTGGGGGCCTTTAGCATGTGGGCTGAGTGCCCAGGTTATGTCTCTAGTTTTGGTGTTTGTGAGGGTTTTTTGCCTGGGTGGTTGTACTTTAACCCTGGATGGGGGCCTATTGACAACCTTTTGCTTTCATGCGGAGTGTAGGATTTTTGGTTGGCATTCTGCTACGCCACTAGTGTGCCTGCTCAGGTTGGGCATTATGGGTCCTTGTTCTGTGGGCTGGTAGTTTTTGATTTGCTGGGTTCCTGAAGCCTACCTTTTGCTGGTCAGGGAGCTACCTGGGGACCTTGCCGTTTTGATACATTAGACAGCTGTGGCTTTCCAGTTCCTTAATTTTCAGCCATGTTAGGGTCTGTTTTGGTGTGCCTAGTAGTTGGCTGCTCAGGGGTTCTACTGTTGGTTCTGGGGGTGCGTACAACTAATTTTTTTTATGTTTGTCTCCATGAGTGTTTGTTCCGATCTGCCTTCTCTCTTCTTTGCTCTTGCTTTTCAATCTGGCCCTTAGCTTCTCCACCAGTAATTCGGGCTGCAGTAACTTGACTGTTTATTGTCTTTTCATTGGGCTTTCCTTCATCCAAGTCCTCTGCCAGTTGCCTTCTAGGGCCTTGTTAGCCGGCTGGGTTTGATAGATTTCTGACTGGTCGTGCCTTCCTTTATCTTCATTGCAGTTCCATTGGTTTAGAAATGGCATTGGCTGCTCACCTTTTGATGTGCATGTTCTTCTGTACTCTAAGCTCTCTGTTTCTCTTACTTGGCCTAGGCTACGTGAGGGCTGTGATGGCTATTTGCCATTCAGCACTCTTCTGGGGGTGTGCAGCTGTCCTTCTAGCCCTCCTCTTGTTTGCTTCTTCACTCCCTGTCTTGGTCAACCACTTCCCTCTGAGCTGATCAGTTAGGAACAGGATGTTGACTTGGGTCTTTCTTGGCTGCTGCTTGAGCGCCTTTCGGGGTTGGTGACATCTGGTTTCTGACAAGGTGCTTTCTCTGATCAGCCTGAATGTTCATCCTTCCCCTTACTTGGTGTTCTTGGGTTTTAATGTAGGTTTAGGGCTCTGTCTTGTTCCTTTTCAGGATTGATGTGCTTCTCTGTGGCTTCTGGTCTTGTTGGATTCTTTTTGCTGGCTTACCCCTAGTATGTGTGGGCCTCTGCAAGTATTCCTCCCAGGCCTGTTGTCTACCTTGTGGACTTCTTGGCTAAGGTGGTTGGTATGGTCTTGTCCCTTCAGGCGGTCTTTTTCCTTTGTTGTCTGCTCTGCCTCCTCTCCTAGTTGTCAGTGGTGTGGCAATGCGGTGTATCTCAGACTTTACCTAATCCGTTTCTCCTGCTCATACCTTCCAGTCTTACTGCTGCCATGGCATTGTGGTTGTGTGTGTTTTTTTTCTGGGGCTCAATTCTTGGCCCATGTCTTTGTGTTTCAATCTTTTTATTGATTAGCAAAACCAGGAAATGCATGTATTACAAAGTTCAGCTACTTTCCCACAAACACAGTCATGAAATGGAGATGAAGGAAAAGAGAAGGAGAAAAGGATGAGACAACCAACTAAAGGTGGGTAAACCACCCCCAGGAATGCCAGGCAGGCCCCGCAACCATACTTTAACAATGTTTTTGGAGCACACATGCACTTCTATGGTACAATTATGTATGCAAGAAACAAAAATCAACAAATTCATTTGTTCTCTTCTTTTAATGTCATCAAATTCCAATCCCTTACACCAACGCGTTTCGCCGTGGTAGGGATAACCTACGGCTTCCTCAGGGCTTAGAGTTTCTCAAATACGTTTCAAATATGTTTCTCATTAAGGGCATATATCTGTGTTATATCTATATTAGGCCACGCGACCATAATGTCAGGTTAAGTACATGGATTGCAAGTGACAGCAATGAGGGGGGGAGCACACGGACGAGGTAGCTGAGAGTCAGCAGAACAAGGCCCAATTGCCAGAAACAGAAAAGAAAAGGCAGCACCTGGGGAACAAAGGTGGGTAGGGGAGCAGAGTGAAAAGATGGGTCGCTCGGGTAAGAAGAGAGATGCACCTTAGGCAGGATCGCCCAGAGTGAAAACATAGCAACTTGGTCGGAGGGGAAAGCAGGGAGGAAGCTGTAGGACAACAGGTACAATGAGAATCCGGGAGCAGGACAGAGGTAATCAGGAAGTAAGGAAGGGGAGTTAGGGGTGCAGGGGGGCAAGGTCTACACAAACCGGCAGACATACAAGCCATTGTCCCCCAGCAAAACACCAACAGGCCAGAAGGAACAACAGCAAAGGAATGTCCAATAGGCCAGGGAGATCGGCATCCCGTCACCCCGCCCCATAAATTAGGAAGCCCAGATGTCCGTAAATAGGTGGCCACCTTGTCAAGCCAGACCTCTTGGGAATGGACAGCCGGGGTGGACCCCCAGCAGAGGAAGCACAATTTGGCAGCAGTCAAGAGGGAGGCTATCCAGCACACAATGCAGGAGTTAAGTGCTGGTATGCCCCATGTGTCATGGAGAATCACTACAGGATTCTAGAGGGGGATGGTGTGACGAAGCATGTCTTCTAGGAGATGGTCTACCACGCCCAAAAGGGCGTAAAGACTGGGCAAGACCGAAGGATATGACGAATGTCATAGTTTGGGGCTTGACATAGGTGCCAACCGTGCCCTGTGGAGCCTATCCCATGACCAGTGCCAGTCCTGCAAGACTTCAAAGTAGCAGAACTTCATTCTGCCTACTGGAGCCCCCGATTATGGGATGCCAGCAGGAGGGACTAACATTCCAGTGAGTAGTCAAGGAGAAAATAGTCCTGCCAGCATAGTCAGAGCGTGCATTCCAAGGGGGCAGAGTACAGGTTAGGCACAAGCAATATGCAGAGTATGTTAATGTTGAGAACGTCAATGTCAATATGAAGAACAATTCATTCATGTATAAAAACGAAATCCTATCTTTATCAACGAATTCGCCCGTTATGAACTCCACCTCAGCTGTGACTCAGAAATACGTAGTTAGGCAGGCTCAGAGACCTAGGCCTGAGGTCACTGATTGACAGGTCACAGGTGGGGGCTGCATGTAGCTGGCAGACAAAGGCATGAACAGGATATACCAGATCAATCCCACAGATAGGCGCAGCGACACCACCATGGTCCAGGGACATTGGCTCCAATAAAGGGTACATTGCCGGAGGGGTACGCATGCTCCCAAAACACTATAAAGTCAGACTCCACATAGGTTAGGAACATATAGCCAATCAGCATGGGCCCAGCATGCAATTGTGAGTGAAGGCAACGTCAGAGGTGAAGGAAGTGCCAAAAGTTGGAGTGAGGGATACGGTACTCAGCAACAAGGCTCTCCAAGGACCAAAGTGTATCCTCACTCAGGAGGTGAGGGACCTCTGTTATTCCCATTCGGCACCACTCAAGCCACCACAATGGAAGGCGATCGATGGTGATGGACCTTTTGTGCCACCGGGGTGCCTGGCCCAATTGATCCTATAAGTGAAAAAGTAGGCAAATTAGTTCAAAAGATCGATCCCACCGGTCCAAAACCCACCTGGTTGTCATGGATCAAGGACCTAATCACCAAGCCCAGTCTGGTGGCCAAGACCTTGTCCAGGATTTTCACAGTGCATTTCAAGAGCGAGAAGGGACTGCTAGTTAGTTCAGCAGAGATGGTCTTTGCCTGGCTTAAGAATGAAGGAGATGTGTTCTCTGTTAAATTCTGGGCGGAGGGAGCCAGTAGGTACAAAAGGGGGTGGTGATGGACGGAGCATCAGAACCAATCAAACACTCACACCCAGTCAACAGATCTGGGTTTGATCCATCACCGTTCTTTAGCCCACTCTGCCACCCCAGTTCAGACATGGCCATATGCAAATCAGTCTGACCCTGTGCCTCATGGGAACAGTCCAGCCCGAACTGCCAAGCCATGCCTTCCCTGGACCGGAAACAAGCTTCCTAGGACCGGTTTCTGGCATTTCAGCCGTCTTCAGCCAGGCTTGCTTGAATCCAGTGGCAAAGTGAGCAAGGGACTCACGTCTGAGCATACCCTTCCAACTTATGGCGAACAAAGCGGTACAAAAGGGGGTGGTGATGGACGGAGCATCAGAACCAATCAAACACTCACACCCAGTCAACAGATCTGGGTTTGATCCATCACCGTTCTTTAGCCCACTCTGCCACCCCAGTTCAGACATGGCCATATGCAAATCAGTCTGACCCTGTGCCTCATGGGAACAGTCCAGCCCAAACTGCGAAGCCATGCCTTCCCTGGACCGGAAACAAGCTTCCTTGGACCGGTTTCTGGCATTTCAGCCGTCTTCAGCCAGGCTTGCTTGAATCCAGTGGCAAAGTGAGCAAGGGACTCACGTCTGAGCATACCCTGCAAACCTATGGCGAACAAAGCGGTACAAAAGGGGGTGGTGATGGACGGAGCATCAGAACCAATCAAACACTCACACCCAGTCAACAGATCTGGGTTTGATCCATCACCGTTCTTTAGCCCACTCTGCCACCCCAGTTCAGACATGGCCATATGCAAATCAGTCTGACCCTGTGCCTCATGGGAACAGTCCAGCCCGAACTGCCAAGCCATGCCTTCCCTGGACCGGAAACAAGCTTCCTAGGACCGGTTTCTGGCATTTCAGCCGTCTTCAGCCAGGCTTGCTTGAATCCAGTGGCAAAGTGAGCAAGGGACTCACGTCTGAGCATAGGGAGCCAGCAGCCATAACCTCCCAGAACATTCCATTAAGAAGGGGGACGGTCTGGTTACTCGTAGCTCTGTGGAACTCCAGGGGATAACCATCCTCTCTGTTGGCCTTAGCCGTAGCTAATAACTTGACAGCCTTGGCAACATCCACCTCCAGAATGAGGGAGTCCAGTACTTCGCTGCCCTCCCTGGGAAGAGTGGGGAGGCTGTGAGCCTGCTTCTGTGTGGAGTCGGCCGGGCAATCTGTAGTGTAAAGGACCATGGAGAAGGTGGAGAATTCCCCCACAATGTCTTGCAGCTGGGTCAGAAGGGATCTGGTGTCTGACTGGAGTGGCCTAAATTGCAGATTGAGCTTCCCATTGTCTCAGTTGCATCGCTAGGAGGTGCCCGCTTTCTCCCCATGCACGTATGCATTCTAGTGTATGCATTTTCTGCAGCAAGAGTTTACAGGCTTTTAAGTTCCAGTTTTTTTGCCAGAAGGGCCTGCTGGGGTGATGGGATAGGACAGGTTCTGTAAGCCTCCAGGAGAGTACAGACATCAGTTTCCGATGCATTCCTTTTAGCAACAGCCTCAGAGCGGGCAATGCCAGCCTCCATCATCAACATGACCCAGAGATACACCTTTTCCGCTGCCCATAGGTGTTGGGAATAAGATGTCATCGGAGCATTGAGCTAGAGATACTACCAAAGAAGATCCTGAAATTTCGATTTCTCCTCCGGAGATTGAAGCCGCAGGGTATTTAAGTGCCAGGTGCGGGAGAACTCTCACTTCAGTTAAAGATCTAGAGTGAGGGCAATAGGAGCAAGATCTGGGATCCCACCAGTATCAATGTGGCAGGAGCAAGTTAGTGGAAAGGCCGCGGTGGATGTCAGGAACCAATCCAGCCACAACTCCAAACCGTGAGCTGGAAAGAAGTAAGTGTAATCCCAGTTCTTAGGGCATCAAACATCATGTAAAGAATAGTCATCCATGAGGTCATGGAGCAAAGTCCTGTCATTATTCTATCACAGGTCTAGCTGCCCTGACTTATCCTGAACAAGATCTAAGATCAAATTCCAGTCCCCACCAATGATGAGTTTATGGGAACCAAATTCTGTGAGGAGCTGATGGAGGGGAGAGAGCCAAGAACGTTTTGCCCCAACAGGGGTATAGATGGAGCTAACAATCAGAGTCTGATCTGCAAGTCTCAACTTTGCAAAGACATATCAACCATGGTCATACAACTAAAATTTGAGAATCTGCACTGGGAACAACTTGTGGAACAGAAGTGCCATGCCATTTTTCATGGGGGGGATGTACCAGAGCCATGCGATGGCAGACCCTTGTCATAACCGACAGAAAAAAAGGCGTGCCCAACAAGTCACACCTGAGCTTAGCTGATGAGCTTTGGCCATGAGGGTCTTTTCTGAGTAAAAGTGAAATTCCAGTGTTTAGAGTCTAGGAAAGTGAGAGCCTTTTTTTAATTTAAGGAAGGCGTCAAGCCGTTCACATTAAACGACCAAGGAGAGGCAACATTCACCAAAACCAAGAAAAAGTCAAGCTAACTTTGACTTTCGGTGGATGTGAGAGGTCACCTCGAGGGAGCCCGCTCCATGAAGATGTAGGGAGAATAATTTAAAGGGCAAGGGGAAGGAAAGGGAGCATAACCAGAGAGCACCAGATGGCAGTAAGGGTGTATCAAAGTTTAAGAAGGGGACCTGGACTTATCACTGTTGTAACAGTGATCCAGTCTGACAGCCCTGTCCAGGGCCTGAGGTCTGGGGGGCACCTCCTTATTTTGTGGCACTAGTGAGGGGAGAAAGGGGGTAGGGGAAGTATCCATGGATGTGTGCCGTTGGGTGTCCATGTCCTCTACCTACAGTTCCAGTTTTGCAGGGTCCGGGAACTCCTTCACTGTGCTATTGACAGTCACTGACATGATAGCCCGTTCCAGGAGGCCAAATCTTAATTCCAACAGCTGGAGCACTGGCTATAGGGCCAGGAACTTTTTCTGTAAAATGTATGTCTCATAGGAGAAGTCTGTATAGAAAGTGACCCGGTTGCCATTATAGGAGTATGGGCCATGTTTGTGGGCCTTGAGAAGGACCATACATGCTTGCTGATGGCAAAGGAAGTAGGCAATGTTTGGGCGCAGCCCCTGCCAAGAGGAGGCAGAGCAGGAGGCCTTATGAGGAGCCGATTCGAACTCCAAGGGAAATCCAAAGGTCAGGCCAAGCAACTGAGAAAGGAAAGACGGAAAGAATTTGGGGACATCCTGCAACTCAGTGACCCCGAAAATGCTGAATTTTTTTTGCGACTGCTATATTCCAAGTCTGTCAGCTTCCCCTGGGTGTTCCACAGATCAGTGCTCCAAGTCATTGTCTCCGACAGCCATAGGTTAATTCCATCCGCCCTGTGTTCCGTAGTCTCCATGCAGTTCCACAAGTGTCCCAGGTTGCCTTTCAGCAGCTTAAGTTCTTTATTTGTTTCTGTAGTGGCGTTTTCCGCAGTAGCAATGAAGACTGGATAGCCTGCAGAGTACACATCATGGATTTCAGGGTGATGTCCAACATGGCCAGTTGAGAGGAAGCCAAAAGAGCCTTGGTGTCCTGGGTAGCAGCCGCAAACGTCAGTTGACCGGTCGCCTTCCCTGAAGCCATGGTGGACCCAGGTAGAGACTCGCTGAGACGGTTGGACGAGGCCTGGCCAAAGGAGGCCAAGTGCAGCCCCTGAGGTGCAAACGAGATCCAAGAAGTGGGGGGTGGGGGCAGGACTGTAGAAAAAGGTCAGTGGCAATGGGAGGCCAATAGGAAGAGATAGCCCCTCGGTAGGCAGCTTGCCGTCGAGGAGCGTAATGGTGGCACCAGCAACCACCAAGGGGGGGGGGGCGAAATGGACGCACCATGAGAAATGCCCCATAAACTGATGAGGCAATACAGGAGATGAGGATCCCAAAGATTCAGCAGCTGGAGGGCACCAGGTATGGTGTAGGCTGCTACTAGGCTGGGCAGAAAGACATTTATGTGGCGGCTTGTCAGGCATTCCCCACTGCAGCACCAGCACGGCCCCTCACGGAGCGACCAAGGGCCCCAAAAAGACTATCAGGTGTCAATTTGACAGGCCGAAGCACAAGCAGCACCAGCACCCCCTGAAAAGAAGAAGCCAGGAAAAGGCCCAAAAGAAACAATCAAGACCGCAGGGTCCAGGAGGAGGTGCCGTGGGGGCAGCAAAAGGAGCTAGGCAATCAGATGCCCCAACCAGAGTCCAGAGGCCATCACGGGAGTCACCTCAATGATATGGGGCGAGACAGGTGGGGCAGCATATGAGGCCTAGGTGCAGCTGCTTGTGGTTCAAAATGGCCCATCCTGATCCTTAGAATCATGATTAGTGAACGTTCTGAAGTGTACATTGCCCTAGTTATGATGAAAAATCTGGTAGTATATTTTTTCACTGAAAGGAACTATTACGGTGGGTGAATAGAGGAGCTTGTAAAATGAAATTATAATACATCAATCAAGAAACCAATTAGGGAATTGTAGCCTGTAGGGTCTCAAGGCGCAGAGGGGGAGGGGTCCGCAGATCTGTTTAGCCGAAGAGCCAGGTCTTGAGGGTCTTCCTGAAGGTGTTCGGGGAGGGGGCGCGTCTGATGTATGCTGGTAGCTTGTTCCAGGTCTTGGCTGCAATGTGAGAGAAGGATCTTCCGCCTGCTCTGTGGATGCGCCGGGTTTCAGCCAGTGCAAGGTTAGAAGATCGGAAGGTTTCTTTTGGGTACGTGGAAGTTGATTCTGTCATTGAGGTATTTGGGTTGTTGCTTTATACATGGGTTTCTGTGTAATACCAAACCTTGTCCAGGTATTTCTCCACATTAGAAATGCACATCCAACTATTTACCATTCTGGGAGCAGAAGTGAGAGCTCTCATATTTAAAGGGGGGTGTGAAATATATTTAGGGAGAGCTTGAAGTGGATAGTCCAACATAATATGAATATTTTTTGTTAGACCTGGCAGCCTTGGATATGTTTTCCCCTGAGCTTTTTGCCTCTAACCTCCTGTTTTCTTTACTTCGTTTTTGCTGTCCTTAGATTTGCTGGCCTTAGGAATCTGCATACCTTGCTACTGCTTACAAGTGCTAAAGTGCTTGTGCTCTCTCCTTAAAACATGGTAGAGGTGGCTTATAACCAAAATGGCATATGTAATTTACTTATAAGTCCTAGTAAAATAGCACCTACTGTGCCCATGGCCATTAGAAATGCACATCCAACTATGTACCATTCAGGGAGTAGAAATGAGAGCTCTCATATTTAAAGGGTGTGTGAAATATATTGAGGGAGAGCTTGAAGTGGATAGTCCAAAATACTATGAATATTATTTTGTTAGACCTGGCAGCCTTGGCTATGTTTTCCCTGAGCTTTTTGCCTCCAACCTCCTGTTTTCCTTAATTCGTTTTTGCTGGCCTTAGGACCCTGCATACCTTGCCACTTCTTACCAGTGCTAAAGTGTTTGTGCTCTCTCCTTAAAACATGGTAGAGGTAGCTTATAACCAAAATGGCAAATTTAATTTACTTGTAAGTCCTAGTAAAATAGCACCTACTGTGCCCATGGTTTGTAAATAAATGCTACTAATGCACTGAGTGTGCAGTTTTAAACTGCCATGTTGACCTGGTCAAATAAACCTTTTACCAGACCCAAACCTTCCTTTTTAATACATTTGGGTTACCCCTAATGTAGGACCTGAAAAGCCCAGCGTGCAGGGTACTGTGTATTTAAATAGTGGAACATGCATTTTTAAGTTTTACATCTCCTGGTAGTAAAAAAAACTCTTACATTTATTTTTCACTACTGCAAGGCCTAGCTCCCCATAGGATAACATTGGAGCTACCTTATTACATTTATTAAGTGATAATTTCCAAATGAGAACAGGTAACCAGTTAATGTGTGTTGTCTTCGGCATTGTAATGGAAAAATCCTCTCTTATGGTTAAGTCAGATTTTAAATTAAAATTTTGAAAATGCTACTTTTAGAAAGTCCAAAAGAAACAATTGATAGATGGAATGCTTAACAATTCCAACATTCACCCCCAGTCACAAAGATCTGGTTTTAATCCATCATTCTTTTGCTCACCAGGCCACCTCAGTTTGGCCCCTGCCAAATGCAAACCAGTCTTGAACTGCTAAGCCAGGTCCTCCCTGGACCGGAATAAGAATCCTGGGGGCAGTTTTGGGGCAGCACCCCTCATCATCCAGGCAAGCTTGAATCCAGTGGCGCAGTGAGCATGGGACCCACGTCTGGGCATACCTTTCCCACTTAGGGTGACAAATGCAAAAGAAACAATTGATGGATGGAATGCAAAACAATGCAAACATTCACCCCCAGTCACAAGGATCTGGGTTTTAGAAAGTCCAACACTAACCAAAGAGTGCCAGTACTGACATTAATCTTGAATAAGATTCCTTTTGTTTTTTTGGTCACAGCTGTAAACCAATGTGACCACTATTTATTATGTACAGTGATTCAAACATATTTCTGTTCCTCAATTTGAAATACAATGCAACCTAAATGGTGTGACCATAATATGAGAAAGAAGCTGTCAAAAAGGCACACTTTCAATGTGAGGCAAAGCCGTATAAAGTAAATAAACACAACTTGTGCTGGCACTACAGGAAGTAAAGGAGAAGATTTTTGGCTTTAGCTTTCTAAACATATGTTCAATCACTGTTAAGGAAAGGCAAATTCGTTTTGAAGACCCTAGTAAGAGCCTACAAGGCAATAATGTCCCTCAGTTCGATGTCCTGAAGAGAACCCTCTAATGGTTCAAGGGTTTGAAACACATGGACAATTTAAAAGGCACTGAGAATGTCTTTTCTCCAAAATATTGATTGTCTTTTGTCGAACCCTGAGAAGGACTTTGATGAACTTTGTTTTAGGGTCCCTGTGCATCAAGTCTAAATAACAAAATCGAGACACAACAATACCCCCTTGGTTTTACAGTAGCAAAGGGAGGCTTTATTAGTGGTTCGGAAACCTGATGCTCCGTGCTCCTAAAAATTTCTGAACTGGGACTACTTTGATGTTCTTTAGTTTATACTGCAGTTTGAATTTTTTGTCCTGTGTTGTACAATTTATTTATACATTTTCATTCGGAAGATATGCTGTAGTATCTTGAAAAGAAGGCATTCAAATGTGTATGTCATCACTTTGTGGTGCCTTGACATGTTTGACAGTGTTTCAAATTGGGTAACAGAAATATGTTTGAATCACTGTAAATAATAAAGAGTGAGCACGTTGATTCACATCTGTGACCACAAAAGCCAAAAAAATATTATTCAAGATTAACAGCTGTACTGGCACTCTTTGGTTAGTGTTGAATTTGCAGTGGCCCAGCCTTGCTGACAATGAATGGGCCCAACCCCCTTCTTGTTGTTAAACATTTAGAAAGTTGGCATTTACCTGCCTTAGCCATTTATTGCCTGCAGCTTGTCACTGGGGCACATGACTTAGTGTAGTTGGCAGCTGAGCTTTGTGTATTGCTCCTAAACATATACACACAATAGAGAGCTTAGGTGTACCTGGATGGGCCATCATTGGCAGTATGGGGGGTGCAACTGGGCACAGTGCTACTTACACTTAAATAGGCTGTGTCCTGCCTCCACACAAAGGGCTACATGCCCCCTGCAGTTAGTATAGAGCCAGGACAGGGGAGGGAGTAAACCTGTTTACTTTAGAGGGAAACCTCTAGAAGCTTTTCCTTCTTCAAAGGAAGGCCCAGGTACAAATATTGAACCCCCAAACAACAACTCTTCAGTACACTTCTGGACCTGTGGATACTCTGCCAGGAAGAAGAACTACTGTGCTGCTGGAAGGACCGCCACTATACTAGACTGCTACTCTGAAGGACTGCTTCCCTGCTGGGCTGACCTGCTGCCCTTTTGCCTGAGTTAGAAGGTCTGGACCTAGATCTGTTGAACCCAGGAGCCCAGAGTGAATCCAAGGGCTAGTTGGCCTCCAGACTAGAGCCTTAGGGACAGAAGGCTCCAACAACCTTAACCCCAGCACCTGGCCTCTGCCATCTGTGAGTGCTACCCTGCCACATAGTGCCACCTTAGTCCTTGACCCTTGGTAATGGGCCTAAATATGTTCTGCCAGCCCATCTGTGGATTCAACAGAACTAATGCATCACCTCTGCTGCACAGCGTAAACCCGAGCATAACCAATGCACCTCTGCTGTGAGGATTGACAATAACAGAGGTTCTCACATCGCAGCCTCTCATCTCTTCAGAACCAACTCATTGCCTTGACGGATCGACGCACCCTCGATACTGGACTTAACATCAGAAGCCCTCATCAATGGTAGCCTTGATGATGATGCAGATCCTCACATCCAGGCCTCACATCTCTTCTAAACTAGCACATCGCCTCGGCTACGCAATGCATCCTCCAAGCGGGTCCTCGTAACACTACATAACCAGGATTTATGGTACTCTTATTCAGCGGGCCTAACTTTAACCCTTTAGCCGGGTCGTGCTTCATTGTTGCCGGCCTGAAGGCGTGACTTTGTCCTGGTCCACTACAACCAGATATACACATGTGGCGCTCTGGATGTTTTGGTGCTATTTCCACCAAAATTTTCAAAATTACATATCTTCGGTTTTACTTATTGGATTTATATTGTTTTAGAATTGTTGTATTTATTAATGTGCATTCTGCAGGTCATGCCCTACCTGCCAGGCCAGTGGCAAGTCAAAGGGAAGTGCCGGGCACCTCTTACACTGGCACTCCTTCGAACGGGTAGGGCACGCTCTTTGAATGGGTGGACAATTACATTGCTTTGCCTCTGGACCCCAAGACAGCCCTATGCAACAAGTTCTTCCTGGTCTTGGTGGACTATGCCACTTGGTACCCGGAGGCTATACCTCTACGGAAAGTGACTGCACCCATGGTATTTACCCTAGTGAGGTTCTCCTAGTAGGCAGTATCTAACCTAGGTACCAACTTCATGTCTGTGTACATGAAGTCCATGTGAAAGGATTGTGGGGTAATTTATAAGTTCTCCACTCCCTACACCCCGAAAGTAATGGGCTTGTTGGCCTAAAAGACATGATCATGGGCCCATCAGAGCCCTTGAGGCAGAAGTGGGATGTCCTCCTGCCATGCCTTTTTTGCATACAAGGAGGTATCACAGATTGGGGTTGGATTCAGTCTTTTGAACATCTTTAAGGGCACCCTGTGAAAGGGCCTCTCAGCCTGGTGAATGAGGGATGGGAGCAAGCTCCTAGGAAAGTCACCCTGAGGATGTGGTCAACTGCATGCTGACACACCTTACCAAGATGAAGCACTTTTGGAAAAAGACAAACGAGATTCTAGAAGCCAGCCAGGAGGTCATGAAACAGTGGTATCACCAGAAGTCCACTCTTGTAGAGTTTTGCCTTTTCCAAAAAGTGTGGGTCATGGAGCCTACCTGTTGGGTCCAGGGCCCTAAAAGACCACCGGTCTGGGCCCTATGAACTGTAAAAGTGCACTAGTGGGGTCACCTACCTGTTGGGCCTCAAGACTCCCAAGAACCCTTTAAGGGTTTTGCACATCAATCTCCTCAAGCCCCACTTTGAGAGGTCCGAGGGGACCGTGCTCCTGGTCACTGATGATGAAGTGAAGGAGGAAACTGAACCTCTCCTCGACCTCCTCTCTTCCAAGGAGCAATATGGGTCAGTGGAGGGTGTCAGCCTCTCCCCTACCTTGACACCAGAGCAACAGAGGGACTGCCCCCAGCTGTTGGGGTAGTTTGCCTCTCTCTTCTCCCTTTCCCAGGACTCACAACATGGTGCCCATGATATTGATTCTGGGGACAGTATGCCTGTGAAGAGTAAAATCTACAGGGCTTTTGATAAGGTGAGAGGCAGCACAAAGGCATAAAGAAGGAAGTCTCCAAAATTGTCTAACTAGGGGTCACTAAACCCTCAAACAACCCTTGGTCCAGCTCAGTGGTGTTTGTCCCCAAGGCTGCCCCTACAAGTACCACCACAGAACCTAGGTTCTGCATGGATGACCGGGGACTCAATGCAGTCACCAAGACTGATGCTCACTCCATACCTCAATCTGATAAGCTCATAGATCGGTTGGGATCTACCAAGGTCCTAAGCATGTTTGATTTAACGTCTGGGTACTGACAGATTGCCTTGACTGAAGGGGCCAAAGAGAGGTCCGTGTTCTTTACCCAAGAAGGACACCTTAAAATTCCAGGAAATGCCTCTCGGGTTGAAGAACACCCCTACCACCTTCCAGAGGCTAATCAACCAGGTCCTGGCTGGGTTGGAGAACTTCAGTGCTGCAGACCTAGATGGTATTGCAATCTTAAGTTTTAGCTGGAAGTACCACTTGTACCACCTCAGGGAAGTGCTTCAGGCACTGCAGAGGGCACGACTGGCTATCAAGGTCAGTAAGTGCCAGATAGGGCAGGGTTTATGTGGCCTACTTGGGACACCGAATGGTAGGAGGCCAAGATTCAAACCATTCTGGCCTGGGAAACCCCCAAAATCTAGACGTAGGTCAGAGCCTTCCAAGGCCTCACAGGATACTGCAGGAGATTTATTAAGGCGTATGGCACCATTATTGCCCCCTTGACAGAGCTATTGCACTAAGCAGACAGGCTAAATTTAAAACAAACATATAAATCATTTAGAAGAACCAAAACAGTTTAAAAAGTCAAGAACACGACAGAATAAAAACCCCACACCAATTCATAAAAATATAGAGGAATTGAATAAGCAAAATTGCACCAAAAAGACAAAAATTCAATAAGGAGAACAGGTGATGTGAATTTCTAAACAGTTGGAGCAAGAAAGCACAAAGCACCAGTGATAGTCTATGATAACATTAGACGAGAACTAGGTTCAGTTTCAGGCTGACCACAATTGAGTGTAGGTCACATATACCAATTAGATTGGCACCACTAGGCCTGGAAGTAGGGAGTTCAATAAAGTTTCTAAGTCCAAATCTGAAAAAGGGACTTTGTTAGTTTTCTCAAGAAACCCTCTTTTTCAAGTGGGACAAATCTAAAAATCAATCTTACGCCATGAAACTGTCGGTCTAATACTTTTGTGGTCAGTCTCCTTGAATCTCTGGGGCAAACATTCTGGAAAAGTTCCTAAACTTTTTGAATGAAATTCAAAAGCAGGCTCTTGTTAACTATCAACAGAATGTTAGGTACTTTCAATCTGTTTACTCTAATACTCACTCATACTAATATATTCCTCTTTTCTTTTACTACAATAGCCTTGCTTATTTATGGTCATGCTTTCTGATAAGTAAAGATGTGTAAAGTATATGTTTGTGGTCATGTAATATAACTATTTGTATTGACTTTGAAAGTGCATGGCAGTGTCTTCTCTTGTTTCAAATTTAAACATTAAGTAATTATTTCATGACAGACTCACGTCAGTTTCTCCAAGTATCAGAAGACGTGTTGCATTCTTCAACACAAATAACATGTAGTGTCAATTTTTATATCCGCTAAAACATTAGTAAAGCAGTGTACTTTAAGATTCATTAGTACAGGCACAGTTGGACTTGAATTATCTGAAATCCTTAATTGTTACATATTGATAGAACTTATTTCCTATTGACCACTTATATAGGATTCCATCCATATTTTGTTATGCAATGAAATAACACCGCAATGGATTTTGGACCATTAAGGAGTAGGGAAATTATGCATTTCACCTATTTTTCTCCTAAAGAATATCAGACTGTGGGCTCACACATCCAGAACAAAAACACCAATAGATCCATCTGAAATAAGTGGTGAATGTGTCCTTATAGTCCACGCTACTAGATGTTTAGATACTCAGGTGACCAAGCAAAACTAGAGGGGGGGTCTTTTTCTCTACATGTGGTGGATTAATAGCCCAATCTGGACCTTGGTATTTAATCTTACCCATTCTTCACATGCCAAGAAGTAAGGCGTGAGCCTGAAGGATTATGTTAAACCCTCACTTTTATATGGGATAGCATGAGTATTCCTTTTTGTTGTGCATTTTTCTCAAACGAAATTCATAAGGTTGCACAATTTGTTTCCTCTGACACACAAAAGAGTCTGAAAAGGGCTGAAACTGGTCTGTGGTTGCTTGTATTTCCAGCCTGAGGGACGTGACCAGTTCAGGCTGGACTGTTCCTATTGGAGCAGTGCCAGGAATGATTTGCAAAATTTGTTCCCTTTTCAGACTCTTCCAAACATCCACCCATTACTTTTATTTTATTGTTAATAAATAATGATCATGGCATAGTAACCTGGGGCAAAACACATTATCTCTGTAAGTACAAGACTGTGCAGTTTGGTCCCATACTCTTCAATACATGAAAGAAGTTAATATACCAGCACATGCTTTTCAGGGTGACCGGACACTTCTGAAGGTCATCAATTTTCTTTTTTTAATGTTCAGCTATTGCCATCTTTTGAAAACACAACTGAAGATCTACCCTGTACTGTCTGGACGCCCAGTGCAGGCGATTACAAGAGATCCTTGACCAACACACCCCAGGTTAGTATGGTAATGTTCTGTTTGGTCAGTGAACACCATATGATTCACATGATACGAAGTGATCCCAAGAATGTATTTGCTTTAATTATATTAAATGTGAATACTGCATGTATGTTGATCTGTATGAGCAGCCTTCTTAGAGTACAGTATTTATCTTGAGAAACCTACTAGTTTTCAGAATGTAGACTGATACTTGAGTAATTGAAATGCCGGATCCTTCATAATGTACTGTATTTTATACTGATCAATTTCTGAGTTCACTGCCATTTGGTGGTCGAACATGTCATTTTGCCATTTGTGATTAAAGGGCATAAGCACCTTGCCAATCTTACCTTTATCAATTGCATGCCCTATTTTTTACCTTGGTCCTAAGTGTGAAAAACTTGTGCTATGACATTCTAATTGGGTTCAGACAGACCACAAAACCTTCAGATGGCTAATGCAGATGAGGGGTAAGAATCCTAAACTGTTGATGTGGTCCATCTCCCTACAGAGTGTGAACTTAATGATGGAACACCATCCTGGAACAGACCATGCTAAAGAAGAAGGTCTCTCCAGATTTTTCTGCCTTAGTGATGAGAATTCCCAAGGGGTTGAGCAGTTCTCCCTCGTTTCAACTGGGAGGTACCTGTGTTAGACCTGGCATCATTGGCGTGATTTTGCCTGTAAATGTTTTGCTACCTTTGTTTTTGCTGCCCTTATGACTCTGCACACTTTACCACTGCTAACCAGTGCTAAAGTGCTTATGCTCTCTCCTTAAAACATGGTAGAATTTGCCTACACCCATTTGGCGTATTTACTTTACTTATCTACCCTACCTACCTACACTACCTGTGCCAAGAGCCTGTAAATAAAATGCTACTAGCATACCTGCAGCAGTGGTTGTGCCACCCATTTAAGTAGCCCTTTAAACATGTCTCAGGTCTTCCATTGCAGCCTGTGTGTGCAGTTTTAAACTACATGTCGACCTTGTAAACTAAACGTTTTGTAATGCCCCAACCTTATTTTTAATACATTTAAGTCACCCCTAAGGTGGGCCCTGAACAGCCCAGAGGATTGGGTGCATTATATTTAAAAAGTGGAACGTGTACTTTTAAGTTTTAAATATCCTGGTAGGGAAAAACTCTTAAATTAATTTTTCACTACTGCAAGGCCTACCTCTCACATAGGATAATATTGGAGTTACTTTATTACATTCAATAAGTGATTATTTCCAAATAGGAACAGGGTGACCAGTACATGTTTGTTATCTTTGGAATTGTAATGAACAATTCTCTGTTATGGCAAAGTCAGATTTTTCCACATTTATACAGTTGGCATTTTCCTGCCTTAGCCATTTAGTGCCTGCATCCTGTCAATGGCTTACATGACTGGGTGTGATTGGAAATTGGACCTTTTGTATTCCTCCTAGACAGCCACACATAACAGAGAGCTTCGGTGTGCCTAGATGGGCCATCACTGTCAGGATTGAAGGGTAGAGCTGAACACAGCCCTATTTACACTTGAATAGGCTATGTCTTACCTCCACACAAATGTTTGCATACCCTCTGTACTTAGTCTGGAGCCAGGATAGGGAAGGCAGGATGCCTTTATATTTCATAGGGTACCTTCTAGAGGCTTTTCCCACTTTAAAGGAAGGCCCAGATATAAATATAAATATTGGAACCCAAACACAACCCTTCGGTACTCTTCTGGACCTGTAGATACTCTGTCAGGAAGAAGTACTGCTGTTCTGCTGAAAGGGCTGCCACTCTGCTGGACTGCTAGTCTGAAGGACTGCTGCCCTACTTTGGTGACCTACTCCCTGCTGCCCTCTTGCTTGGGTGACAAGGACTGGACCTGCACCTGTTGAACCCAGGTCCTCAGATTGACTCAAAGGGCTAGTTGGATGACCTCCTGACTAGAGCCTCAGGCACAAAAGGCTCCAACAACCTTGACCCCAGCATCTGGACCCTGCCAAGTGTAAGTCGCAAACCTGCCAGGTTGTGCCACCCAAGTCATGTACCCTTGAAGTGGGTCTGAATGTGTTTTACCAGCCCATTTTAGGAATCAGCAGAGCCAACAATTCCCCTCTGCTGCGAGGATTCTCTCAGCACAAGGACTCTGCATTGACCTTGCAGTACTCATCTTACTGCAACTGAGCAAACTTTATAGATGCAGGCCCCTGCATCGCAAATCTCTTGCGAATGCAGCCTCTACGATGACGCAAGTTCTCGCATAGTAGCCTTGCAGCTTTTCTGATCTAACACATCGCCTCAACTGTGTGACGCATCCTCGACTCCAGGCCTCGCATCACAATCCCTTGTCGACTGTATCCCCGACGGTGACGCAGAACCTCGCATCACAGCTCTGCAGCTGCTCAGAACCGATGCATCACCTCGGCTGCATGATCGATCCTTAGCGCAGGACCTCGCAATGCTCCACAACTAGGCATTCAGCTGGCCTCACTATGGGCCCGATTCACAGAACTAACTTAAGACAAAATCCTAAACTTACTACCATTTTCGTATTCACAGAAGGCACTTACTCATTTTGGTATTCACAGAAGGCACTTATTCACTTTCGTATTCACAGAAGTTAGGAGTCCTAACTTTAGGACTCCTAAATGCCTTCTGTGAATACTGAAAGTCTTAAAATTAGGATGTTTCTCAGTTTAGGAGTCCTAAAGTTAGGACTCCTAACTTTACTACTACTAAACTGAGAAAAATGCTAATTTTAAGGCTTTCGGTATTCACAGAAGGCATTTAGGAGTCCTAAAGTTAGGACTCCTAACTTCTGTGAATACCGAAATGAGTAAGTGCCTTCTGTGAATACCAAAATGAGTAAGTGCCTTCTGTGCATACCAAAATGGTAGTAAGTTTAGGATTTTGTCTTAAGTTAGTTTTGTGAATCAGGCCCATAGTCCCTGTAGGCAGCCCGCGCTCTGTGGTGGTCAGCCTAAACTTGTGATTCTATCCTGGTCCAGTGCGAGAAAATATCTACAGTTCACATTTTGTACTTTTTGGCACTATTTTCAGTGAAATCTTTAAAATCGCATAGCTTTTGTTCTACTGATTGGATTGTTGTCATTTATGGTCTTGATTTATTTATTGCGAATGTTTCCATATTTCTAAATTGGTGTTGGGTTTTTCTTGTGTTCTGTCATCACTTTATTACTGTTTGAAGTGCTGCATACAAACTTCACACATGTCCTCTAAATTAAGCCTGACTGCTCTTTGCTAATCTACCAGAGGATTGGGCAAAGGTTAATTTGGAATTTGCTTGTGACTTCACCCTGACACGTAATGTAGTTTATGCTTGAGTAGGGTTTCACCCATCTCAACCAGTAACGCAATTTCTTAAAGCGTTTAAACTTCTACATGTCTCAGAAGCTTGAGGAAGTACTTTAAAGATCACAGGTCAGAATATTCAGCTTAAACCTGCATTTTATATAAAAATATATTGAGCATTTTTGTTTTGTAATCTCCTGTGTTATGCAGCAGGGTGCTTTGTATATTTACCCTGTCCCTGCTGCTGTTGACACTGCTGATGATTATGATATACTGCACCTTGAAGAAACATCATATCCCAGAAGATAGCTCAATAATTATTTCGCTGTTATATGCTTCTATATCTTCTATGTGGAAAAGTGGTTTATGAGTGAGGGTGGGCTGGTGTCACTATCTTGTTAGGTCAAGTTTAAGGTTTCAATAGTTTAAACCCGATCTGAACCTGTGGTAGCTATTGCACTAAGCAGACAGGCTAAATTTGGAACAAACATATAAATCCTTTAGAAGAACCAAAACTGTTTAAAAAGTCAAGAACACAACAGAATAAAACCCCCACACCAATTTATAAAGATATAGAGCAATTGAATAAGCAGAATTGCACCAAAATGACAAAAATTCAATAAGGAGAACAGGTGATGTGAATTTTTAAACAGTTGGAGCAAGAAAGCACAAAGCGCCAGTGATAGTCTATGATAACATTAGATGAGAACTAGGTTCAGTTTCAGGCTTACCACAACTGAGTGTAGGTCACATATACCAAGTAGATTGGCACCACTAGGCCTGGAAGTAGGGAGTTCAATAAAGTTTCTAAGTCCCAATCTGAAATGGGGACTTTGTTAGTTTTCTCAAGAAACCCTCTTTTTCAAGAGGGACAATTCTAAAAATCAATCTTACACTATGGAACTGTCGGTCTAATACTTTTGTGGTCAGTCTCCTTGAATCTCTGGGGCAAACATTCTGGAAAAGTTCCTAAACTTTTTGAATGAAATTCAAAAGCAGGCTCTTGGTAACTATCAACAGAATGTTAGGTACTTTCAATCTGTTTACTCTAATACTCACTCATGCTAATATATTCCTCTTTTTTTTTACTACAATAGCCTTGCTTATTGATGGTCATGCTTTCTGATAAGTAAAGATGTGGAAAGTATATGTTTGTGGTCATGTAATATAACTATTTGTATTGACTTTGAAAGTGCATGGCAGTGTCTTCTCTTGTTTCAAATTTAAACATTAAGTAATTATTTCATGACAGACTCACGTCAGTTTCTCCAAGTATCAGAAGACATGTGTTGCATTCTTCAACACAAATAACATGTAGCGTCAATTTTTATATCTGCTGAAACATTTGTAAAGCAGTGTACTTTAAGATTCATTAGCACAGGCACAGTCGGACTTGAATTATCCGAAATCCTTAATTGTTACATATTGATAGAACTTATTTCCTATTGACCACTTATATAGGATTCCATCCATATTTTGTTATGCAATGAAATAACACCGAAATGGATTTTGGACCATTAAGGAGTAGAGAAATTATGCATTTCACCTATTTTTCTCCTGAAGAATATCAGACTGTGGGCTCACACATCCAGAACAAAAACACCAATAGATCCATCTGAAATAAGTGGTGAATGTGTCCTTATGGTCCACGCTTCTGGATGTTTAGATACTCAGGTGACCTAGCAAAACTAGAGGGGGGTCTTTTTCTCTACATATGGTGGATTAATAGCCCAATCTGAACCTTGGTATTTAATCGTACCCATTCTTCACATGCCAAGAAGTAAGGCGTGAGCCTGAATGTTTATGTTAAACCCTCACTTTTATATGGGTTAGCATGAGTATTCCTTTTTGTTGTGCACTTTTCTCAAACGAAATTCATACGGTTGCGCAATTTGTTTCCTCTGACACACAAAAGAGTCTGAAATGGGCTGAAACTGGTCTGTGGTTGCTTGTATTTCCATCCTGAGGGACGTGACCAGTTCAGGCTGGACTGTTCCTATTGGAGCAGTGCCAGGAATGATTTGCACAATTTTTGCCCTTTTCAGACTCTTCCAAACATTCCACCCATTACTTTTATTTTATTGTTAATAAATAATGATCATGGCATAGTAACCTGGGGCAAAACACATTATCTCTGTAAGTACAAGACTGTGCAGTTTGGTCCCATACTCTTCAATACATGAAATAAATTATAATATACCAGCACATGCTTTTCAGGGTGACCGGACACTTCTGAAGGTCATCAATTTTCTTTTTTTTAATGTGCAGCTATTGCCATCTTTTGAAAACACAACTGAAGATCTACCCTGTACTGTCTGGACACCCAGTGCAGGCGATTACAAGAGATCCTTGACCAACACACCCCAGGTTAGTATGCTAATGTTCTGTTTGGTCAGTGAACACCATATGATTCACATGATACGAAGTGATCCCAAGAAATGTATTTGCTTTAATTATATTAAATGTGAAAACTGCATGTATGTTGATCTGTATGAACAGCTTTCTTAGAGTACAGTATTTATCTTGAGAAACCTACTAGTTTTCAGAACGTAGACTGATACTTGAGTAATTGAAATGCCGGATCCTTCACAATGTACTGTATTTTAAACTGATCAGTTTCTGAGTTCACTGCCATTTGGTGGCAGAACATGTCATTTTGCCATTTGTGATTAAACGGCATAAGCACCTTGTCCATCTTATATTTGTCAATTGCATGACCTACTTTTTACCTTGGTCCTAAGTGTGAAAGACTTGTGCTATGACATCCTAATTGGTAATGTTGGTTGTGCACAGAGTCTATTCTCACACAAAGGAGAGCAAGAGAACCCTGCCCAGCTGCACTCTTCCAGATTCACTATTTACACACAAGAGCAACCAGGTAAAAATAAGAAAAGGAACAAAACGGAAAAAGTCAGAAGAGGATGCTACTTCCTAGGTACGTCTAGGTATCCGAAGATATTGAAATAGATGCCTTACTCACTTTATCGTGACATGCTTCATCATTGTCGCCTATCCACACCCTGGTAACCCTGACTAAGGGTATCTCCCAATGACGGAAGGTCAAGTTAAGTAAGAGCCTTAGGCCTCACTGAAGTGCATGATGTGTATACATAGCAAGACAGGGATAAAAAACATACAGCCCTGACAGAAGGCCCTAGACCCAGATGGGCTCTTAGTGTGGGCTGAAACATGTTTGCTGTGATGTACTAGCATTATTTGAACAATTAGATGCAATAAATCCCCGAAAAAACTTTTAACCTATACCACAGGTACCCTACAAATAACGAAATTCGTTGGGTATACCTGATGGTAGTTTTAGACTTTCTACTCTTCATCTGGATCCCTGCTCTCCAGCAAAAATGCATCTAGGAACTCCCATCTCTTTGGTTGAGTTCGCCCTGGTGGTACACACTACCAAGGTGTGGGTAGGCGCCAATGAGGAAGCATGTCACGATAAAGTGAGTGAGGCATATATTTCAATATCTTTAGATACCTAGGCGTACCTAGGAAATAGCTCTTCGGACTTTGTCCGTTTTCTTCCTTTTCTTATTTTTGCCCAGTTGCTCTTGTGTGTGTATAGTGCACAAAGTCTACCTGGGCTTAATAGTAGGGTGCAGGATGTATTTCTTTTAATTGTCACTTCTTTACTGAAAATCAGTTTGCGTACATCAAGCAGTGATTTGTGACATCACAGCTGTCCTTCTCTGTGGGCTATCTGCCTTGAATAATATAGAGTATTTTGCCTTTCCCTTCTATGCCTATTACAACATTGAATACCTGGGTCTCAATTCACAAAGAGAACTTCGCGAGTCAGAGTAGTTTATTATTGTAGTAATACCAGCTTTCTTCTAGAAGAGTAAGCTAGGACTACTCCTGGCTTAGGTCTAGCTTACTGCTGCAATGCAGGAATAACCGAGGACTACTAAAAGCGTGAGTCACAGTAAAATCTTTGTGAATCAGGCTTCTGGAGAATTGACTGGAGTACATTAGTTTATAACACATTTTCATGTAGCACATATTTCCTTCATTCGCCTTTATTTCACAGCACAATCCTTTAACAACAAAATTATTAGATTTGCTTAGACAATAGGTAACAGTTGACATTTAACCCTCCCCATTTGGTAAAATGCTGGGCAAGCATTTGAAAGTCATGAAGCAAAATATTGAAATTAAGCCTGTTGCTGTGATTACGCCAACTTGTGTTCCCTGTTTTCTCCGCTAAAGTTGGGACTGATGGTCTTTTATTTGCTTGCTGAAAGTAGTGGAGGGGAGTAAAACAATTCAAGGTTATACTGTCAATTTAGTCATACTCTAAAGGACTACAGACTCCGGGCCCGATTCACAGAACAAACTTAAGACTAAATCCTAAACTTATTACCATTTTGGTATTCACAGAATGCACCTACTACTACTGGTATTCACAGAGTGAACTTACTACTTTTGCTATTCACAAAATGAACTTAGGACTTTTGCTATTCACAGAATCCATTTACGACCACTAAACTTACGTCCGCACTCGGGCCGGAATTTCCGCCCCCGGAGCGGAATTTCCGGGCCCGGAGCGGAAAGTCCGCTCGCAGGCCGGAAAGTCCGCTCCGGAGGCGGAAATTCCGCTCCCGGTCCGGAAATTCCGCTCTCGGGCTGGAAATCCCGTTCCCGGGCCGGAAAATCAGATTTGGGACCAGACTACATTAACTGTGGCCATTGATCATTTGAGCCAAGAGGAAACACCTGTTCAAGTCCCTACCATCCCCCACCATGCATCAGCTGACGCACTCCAGCCAATTCCAGCCAACAGCTCCAGTTAGCCATCATGTTGCTAGTGCCTACCATCCCCCACCATGATCTGGTGAAGCCAATTAAAACTGATTGACCAGCAGCAAAAAACATTTAAAAGCAGCACACAGTGAAGGAACAGGTTTGGCCACACAGAGTTTGTATTTGCAAGCAGAGACCGGCTAAGAAAAATGGACCTCCTGAAGAGAAAGAGGAACTACACAGCAGAGGAGACCACCATGCTTGTGGAGTTCATTGTCAGGCACCACAAACGCCTCTATGGACTCCCACCCTACTGCACCAGTGGGACACAGAAGGCAGCCCTGTGGCAGCAATTATCCACTGCTGTCACAGCATTGGGGAAGGAGAGGCGCACTGTCCAGGACCTAAAAAAAAATGGCAGGATGAGCGGCTGAGGGTAAAGGAGAAATACTCCAGGATTGAATTACAACGGATCCTCCCAGCCGCATACTCCGGACCACGCATCCGCCTCACCCCACTGGAGGAGGATATCCTGACAACCATACACCCCCACTTGGTCCATGGGCTGCCTGTCAGTGACGTCCGCTATGTGGTACCAGGCAAGTGGGATGAAAAGATAAAGTGCATGAATAGAATGTCTGTGTTGCACTGTCAGTGTGAATAAGGAAGTAGTCCAAAGTGTATAAATTAATCCGTCAGTCAGAGACTCCTGTGTCACCCCCTGTATGTAGCACTACAAGTCCCACAATCCTTAGCAATGGAAATGGCAAATCCCTCTCCCACTTCAGAAAACATGGCCACTGTCCAGTTGCAGTAATACACCAGCCCGCTAAGTAGCAATTGACAAATATCAGCAGAGATGCGCCAGTAACAATGCCACACGCAGTCCAACTCTTGTGCAACCGCGGATGCGTCACATTTACAATGCGGTGCACTGTGGCGCTGGGATAGACAGATGGGTGTCGCAACTGATGGCATTAGGGGGATGCTCTGCTGGAGTAGTGTCGCAAGTGTGACACAACTCCAACAATGTCCATGGACCGCCTACACCTAACGTTCAGGGCAACTCATTACATGTGCCTCAAGCTGGTTTAAGTTTGCATGGCACCACCCTATGAAAAGTGACTACGTGAAATGCCGTCGATTACAATGCATCACTTGTACGAGGCATAACCAAATAAACACACACCCTGCCTACATCACAGCTGATGCATGTTTAATGTTGCGCAGGACCGCACACCGTGAGGCATCCCCATTGTGAATAAGTCTAAATGTGTCACCTGTATTACCCCACCGCTGTGTCACAGAAGTGATGCAACTGCGGTGTAAATGTATTACAAGGGGCGTGGAAACATGCCACTAGATATCAAAGAAGTAAATCACCCCGTGCAAGCTTAAAGCACAAAGCAGAAGGTGAGAGAATCATCTGATCCAAAAGTCAGACACCTATTCTGTTGTACATTTCCCACCCTGCCACGCCATTACGACCCCAATGCACCACTGCTCCTACCTTCCCAGTCAGCGGCAGTACTGCATAACACTGTTAGCATGCAGAAGAAATGGGGAAATCACAGAAATGTTCCACAAGCACATATTCCAGATGTTTAGTTTTCTCTCTTCTCACCCATTGACACATTCAGCCAGAGCACAGGCAACTGCCGCAGCAGAGGTCCCTGCATTGACTGGGAGGAATCGCCACCGTACACCCTCACCGACTGGTAAGTCAAAGTGGCCAGGAGATGGTCAAAATGCATACATTGTCAGGAGTGACCGAGGGACATATAGTGCCCACATATGAAAGTCAACCAGAGATGAACAAATAGCTGCATTACTATTGGAGTAGTCAATGGACATCCACCTTTAGCTAATTATAATTGTGAACAGCTGAAGACAATATATTACATGTCTTGGCTCATCAAACCTTCGTAATTGCGGAACATGACATGTTTTACAGCAACAGCCCCAGACCTGGGAATCCAATCCTGTTATCGAGTGCCACAACTACTCAAAAGGGTGCCCCCACTATGTTTTAATGGTGTCTGTAGACGTAATCAATCAAAGTAATTGACTGAAATATGGCAATGATGAACAAGTGAGATCCCAGGGTCATTAGTATTGACAATGCATACACTGTCCAACTTTGAATGTTTCCAATATAGATCAAATTCCCAGTCCACACAGCTGGTCATGTACCACTTACATTGTCTGGCGTTTGTGTTGCCCATCAACAAAACACGATAGTGGACCTCACATCAGGATCCGTAGACATGTCATTGTGATATTGGTTGCATCCAGGTAGTGGGCCCATTCGAAGTCATGTGGGAGCAATCATGAAATTACGTATAACACACTTCAGCGACGCTGGTGCCCACAACTGCTTGTGCTCATCCTTTGTGCCAGAAATCTAGTGCATCACATGTGGCTCCCGGAATGTTAAGTAGCAAAACACACTTATCATTGTAGGTACAACGAGGTCCTCCCAGAATCAAAGACACACACTGACTTCTGCTACAAGGTTGGCTGTGACATCTGTTCAGGGCCCACACACTGTTCCCGAGCTGGGCCAAGGGAGGGGAACCCAAGAATATATCAGGCTGACTGCTCATGAAATGTGCCTTTCACGTCCGCCGTATGTTGTATGTGTATTACAACACTGTTGTTCTGCATCACAATATGCTCACATATGGCATTTGAACCCATGCAAGATCAGACCCTGGAGGCTAATGAAAGGATGACACAAAATGTATGCCAAGTGAGTGCAGAATGGACATTCAATAGTACCATGAGTCATATGAAGTGACCAAAACACAACCGGCTTGCAATTCAATGATAGGAAACACCATGATGAAAATAGCATGGCTGAGGCCAACACTGATGCCAGTAGTGTACCTTTGAGATGAATGTAGGGGCTGCTAAGGTGAATCTTCATGCAGTTACACCTGCTAAATGACTAGGCAGAAGAGCAACACGCTAATCCAGTGCAGGCAGAAGGCATCAAAGCCTCTCAGCCTATCCGCAATGTGTGAGTATAAACCAAATGTTACATTCTGCTTGCCTCCTCTCCTACTGTATTCACATGTATAGGTGAGTGTTTGACATATGAGGTTTGGATGTCTGCTGTACAAGACACCAATCGTCGTCAGCTAAGTAGTACCATGATCTGGGAAATAGAGTACGCAAAGAGAGGACACTCAAAGGATGGACAGAAGACATCTGTGTTCTCTCATACAAATATGTGTGACTTCATGCGTGGGGAAGCACAAATGAGCAACATCATGTCCCTGACTATTGCAAATCTCACACATGAAACCCTTTCTGACTTGACAACAAACAACATGAGACTCTGGAAATATGTAAGTCTGAATGGCAAAGGTGATAGCAGTGTAATGGGGAGGAATCCGGGTCATTTATCCCTTCCTATCAGTAATCTTCTCATACATGTGTGTCTGTTGATGTGTCATCTTATTGATGTCACTGCTGTGTGGAGGAAACGGCTGGCAACTGCTGCATGTGAGCAGGTGCCCAAATGGAAAGTTCAGGAGCTAAACATGCTGCACATAGTTCTGGATTACCCACAAATGGTCATTGAGAATGACATGTTGGCCCAGAGCTACCATCTGTGGTTGTAAAATATAGACCTGTATGTCTTATCACAGCTGCTGACCGGATTACACCCCAGCAGCGTGCACCATCCCGGGGACTGAATGACATCCTGGCTGCAGCAGTTCAACCCTCGCGCAGCCGTCCTTCAGGTAATTCTAGCATGAGGTGTCTGTTGATGTGTCATCTTATTGATGTCACTGCTGTGTGGAGGGAACGGCTGGCAACTGCTGCATGTGAGCAGGTGCCCAAATGTAAAGTTCAGGAGCTAAACATGCTGCACATAGTTCTGGATTACCCACAAATGGTCATTGAGAATGACATGTTGGCTCAGAGCTACCATCTGTTGTTGCAAAATATAGACCTGTATGTCTTATCACAGCTGCTGACCGGATTACACCCCAGCAGCGTGCACCATCCCGGGGACTGAATGACATCCTGGCTGCAGCAGTTCAACCCTCGCGCACCCGTCCTTCAGGTGATTCTGGCATGAGGTGTGTCACTGGCTTCGACTCCAAAGCCATGACAGAGATCCTGATTCCCCTCTGCATGTAATCAGCAGTTGTTGTGTACAAAGTGAAATACAAATCAGGAGTGTCATGTGCCTGTCTGACAATTGGTGATGCAGATAATTGAGAATGTTGTCACTTCCCTCTACAGCTGCTGGTTCAGGGACAGCTAGGCCTACAAAAGCCGTGAGGAGACAGGTCCAGCAGGTGACACTAGGGGGGAACACCAAGGGACAGAGAGTTGTGGCTGGAGCTGGTGAGTTTGCCTGTATCTGTGTAACACCTCAGTGCTATGGTGTGAGCTGTCATTTGTGGTGGTACCCTACACAGGTCACATGATCCTCATCTGTTGATGCAAAGTACAGTTAATACAAACTCTTGTGTTGCACCACATGTTATACCAGGTCAATCCCTAATACGGTTGCAACCTCTGTTCCAGGGGATGCTGATGACGAGGATGACAGGCCTATGACCAGTGCGGGCCGACGGGGAATCAGAGGGGAGAATCCCCTGATCCTCCAAGCTGTGATGTCGGCTGCAAGCACTGCTCAGGAGGAGGAGGATGAATTTCCTGAGGACGTCTACTTGGTGGATGATGAGGACTACATGTCTGATGACGATGAAGATGCCAATGCGCGCTATCGTGCCAGATTGGCTAAATCGGTCAGGGCAGCAACTCCTCTGCCAAGCAACGTCCGTCAGCCTCCTCCCAGGCATACCATGGCCTGTCCCCAGCACCCACGCATCACAACACAGACATCACTCCCTCACAGTCCTCACGTCCAGGACCAACATGGTGGTTCCCCTACCCACTCTTCCCTAGACAGTGTATCCCTGCCATCCTCTCCACCATCTGGGGGTAGTACCAGCCCTGTTGTGCTGCCGGAATCCCTTGGGCACCATTCACCTGCCCACAGGCTCCCACCTCCCACCCCCCCCTGCTGTAGGACCTGCTCATCCCATCCATGGCAGACAGCTGCAGAGAGGGCCTGCACCTGGCTGTGATGACCAGTGGGAACAGGACTTCTACCAACAGCAGAGCGATGTGAGGCAGGACATTAGTGCCATAGGGGCTACCCTGTCCGACATGTCGGACTCCCTGCAGGACATGGTCCACTTCCCTCAGGCGGTGGAGAGGCTGAGCCAAGTGTTGGATAGGATGGATAGGACTTGGCAGGACATGTCCAGAAATATGCGAGACATGCTATCCATCAAGAGGGAAGAGAGTGCAAGACACCATGCCTTGGCCATGAAGATGATGGAGGGCATATTGAGAGTGAGCCAACCTTTCCCTTCACGGTCAACGCAGGGAGGGGAGCCATCATATCTGCCCACAGGACAGCACATCCCCACACCTGTACCAACTGCACACCAACACAGCAAAGGGAGACATCCACACCAGCGGCCTGAACTGGCACTCCCAACACCACCCCCTGTCCAGGCACTCCCACCACCTGCACAACCACCACCAACCCCTGTAGAGGCACTCCCGCCACCTGCACAACCACCATCAACCCCTGTACAGGCACTGCCCCCACCTGCACAACCACCAACAACCCCTGTACAGGCACTCCCACCACCTGCACAACCAAAACCACCCCCTGTACAGGCACTCCCACCACCTGCACAACCACCCCCCCCCTGTACAGGCACTCCCACCACCTGCACAACCACCACCACCCCCTGTACAGGCACTCCCACCACCTGCACAACCACCCCCCCCTGTACAGGCACTCCCACCACCTGCACAACCACCACCACCCCCTGTACAGGCACTCCCACCACTTGCACAACCGGCCCTTGTCCAGGCACAACCATCAAGTGTGCACACACCACCTGCACCAGCACAAGTAGATGACCCTGGACAGTCCCTTGGACAGTACCCACCTCCACGTAGGCGGCGAGCCAGAGCTGAGCACTCCGAGCGGTCCTCCCCCCCCAATTGCGACGTCGCAAGCTCGATCCCCGGTGACAGGAACCCAGGACTATGTAACCACGTGATTGTGTGTTCACCAAATAAAGACCTCAAAATAAAGAACTCTGTTGTGTCTCATGTCCTGTGTAACGATGTAGGTGGCCTCGAGATGTGAGAAGGTATGTGTGTGTGTGACACAGTTACAAGTGTAACCCTTCATTGCAACAAGCCATTATGTGCATAGCAGATGACTCACCAACTATGTGTCCTGATTCAGAACCCGACATTCTAAGAGAAGTCAAACAAGTAGAAGTAAGTAGGATTCCTCAAATATATTTAGGATTCAACAGAACAACCGTCCGTTTGGAAGGGAGGAAGGAAAACAAATGATAGTCTTGATGCAGAGGGAGAATGGAACCTGGATTGGGGAGGGGCAACAAAAATATAACACGTCAGGGAGCGTCAGGGAAAACAGTCTATTTACAAGGGGAAACAGAAATAATTGTTCACGTCAATGTCTCCGTCAAAAGTCAAGTGTCCTTCTGGTCATCCTCTAGGACCACAATGTCCAGATCCTCGGAGTCCGACGCTGGCACAAGTCTGACAGGTGCAGTAACAGGCACCACATGTGTTCGTGTCACACGAGGAGTACGGGGGGTAACAGTGTGGGGCAACGGACAGGGGGAAACATTGACCGTGGTATGGGAAGGGATTGGGGAGACAACAGACGACATGGCTGTGGTCAGTGAATTGATGCTGGTGGCGAGGGTGGCCATACATCGGAGCATGTCCTCTCGCATCATGCGTACCTCCATACGCACTTGTAGCTGGATGCGAGCGGACATGTCTGGCTGACCCTCACACATCCACATCAAGTCCGCTGGCACAGCCACAGGAGGAACAACACCGGGAGGGGCCTGGGGGGGACAGGAGGGATGTGGCGCCTGAGGTCCGGAGCCAATGATGTTGTGGGGCTGGCGGCGACGATGAGGGGGACTTGTTGCAGGGGATTCAGCTGGAGCCCCCGATGGCATGGGGGACTCTAGAGGTAGGGAGGGGCTGATGGCAGGCCCAGGTTGTGTGTTGGCCTGCCCCAAGGACACCTCTTCAGGGCCCACAGGTGAATTGTCATGGGGAGAGTAGCCTCCCAACACATCATGGTCCGAGGTGTCGGGTTCACCCCCCCCCCTTCAATGTCTTCAGCCTCCACCCGGGATGTAGCACCAGCACCAGGGTGTCCCTTGTCAGTCCGGGTGGGCGCAATCCCCTTGCCTCTTGATGTTGAGGGTCCCTCCTCATCCTCCTCTTCCTCGCTGGTGGAAAGAGGGTGTAGCCGCCGCCGCACTGGTGGCCTCTTGCTCTGGACCTTCCGTTTCGCCAGCTGTGCCTGCAGAAATGTAAGCAAAGTCCTAATGTCATAGTTGTGTCATGCAGGACGAGACACATACATAGAGGAGCCAAGCTCAGACTTATTTTCCTCTGATCACACTCTATAGTTGTCACCGTCTATGAGCTGACATTACGTGTATGTTCACTGTCATTTACTGGATTTAGTCTGACATGGCCATCTCACGTGGATGTTTGTGGCTTACACAACTGTATTGCTCAACCTGGCATTCTGGTGATCTGTGTGTCCTGCCACTGCTACATGTGCAGGTTCCAATAGCAGTCCACCAATGGAGAACATGAAGAGTCCTTATTTCTCGGATTTTGGCCATTCATAGGGAGTCGCAGCTATTTAAGGTCTGGACAAGTGTCATCTGCTTTGTGTCATTGTATGGGACAAGACAAGTGGGGAATGGGGGTCACACATCCACTGAGGCTCTGGGCTATTTGTGTAGCTACATTGTGAGTCTAGCCTTGGGCTGTCCCCACACATGATCTGACTATCCAGTGGCACATATTGTCTTTGGTGACTGATATGGTAATGCAGTACACCGCTGAACAGTGGGGGATTGTTGTGACAGCTACCTGTACATGTGAAATGTCAAAAAGCCCACTGAGGGTGAGACGTCTGTCAGTGGACACCCCTTGCAAATTTAGAAGCGCTTAGGAGTGATGCAAGGATGTCAAAGTCTGTCTTGACTCCATGGCACATGAAGATTTGTCACAATTTGAACCCAAACTCTACAAATGCAATGCAAGTCATAGCATCCAATGCCCTTTGGCCTGCCATGCTCACACTGGACAGTGTCTGTACCATTGCTCATCCAATGCACACATGATTTCCTAGTGCCAATTGTAGTGGTGCGGGAGGAGCAGATTTCAGTATTAATGCACTATTATGGCTCATTTAGCCAGTTTATAAAGATACGTGGTATGGAGGAAAGGATATACAAAAATATTCGAACAAGGACACTTTTAATTATCCATTCACATGTGATTAAATTCACTTCTCATTTTCTTTGTATTTGTGCTGAGCATATACAAAAACATATATTTACAAAACCAAACCTCTGTACATATAACAAAACTACGCTACTGTCCTAAACATTAATTTTCAATTGTGGCTCCCCCCTTCAATAGTGTGGACAACCCCAGAGGGCATATACATTGCATGAGAAGTATCAATGTCCCCATAAATTCTAAGGCAATGCAAGGTTGTTGAATCCCAACACAATCAAATTCTTATGGGTCCCTCTGTAAAACCAAAATGTCGACGCGGGCGAGTTTCAGCCAATCAATTCCTTTTGGCCTCTTCAGGACAAGGATAACCGCAGCAATCTTAGGCTGGTCCCTCTACTCAGCATACCAAGCGTAAGTACTGTACAATAGCCCGGAGTGGGACGCAGGGGATCCACGGCCTATTCCATCTGTTTATTGAAAAGTCAGCTGGGCCCCCTGTTCGTGTTCTAAAAGCAAGATTTATTCCGTCGTGATTACACGCTTGCTTCTCTAGCCTCTCCTTGATAGCTCTTCCTCATCTATCGGTGCTAACTCTCGCTACGCGAGTTTGTTCAGGAGAGCACTATCTGCAGCGTATGCTGCAGATAGTGCTCTCCTGAACAAACTCGCGTAGCCTTAGCATTGCATTGCCTTAGAATTTATGGGGACATTGATACTTCTCATGCAATGTATATGCCCTCTGGGGTTGTCCACACTATTGAAGGGGGGAGCCACAATAGAAAATTAATGTTTAGGACAGTAGCGTACTTGTGTCATATGTGCAGAGGTTATGTTTTGTAAATATATGTTTTTGTATATGCTCAGCACAAATACAAAGAAAATGAGAAGTGAATTCAATCACATGTGAGAGGATCATGAAATGCGTCCTTGTCCACAAATATAGTTATATCTTTTCCTCCATACCACGTTTCTTCATATATTGTGTTCACTTTAGCCAGATAATGGATGGTGTAATAGTTGGGTATACCCCTAGCTTTCAGATCCATTTAGCCAGTTGTCATGACGAAACTACAACTCTCAAAATGCACTCTGCCCTGTACAGTCCATATGCCACAGTTTGCCTTTTTATGCTTGGTGACTGCTGCATGGACACAGAATCAGTGAATGGAAGCATCGGACACACAATGGTACAGCACTGTTTCACTCACATCATACTCCCAGACACATTTAGCATATGATGCACTTACCATGTCCCTGCTGCTCATGCTCCTCCAGCTGAGCATGGAGGGTCAGCCAAGCTGCTCGCAGGACCCTCCTGTACAGTGGGGATAGGCGAGGACGATGCACATGGTGCTGGGAGGACTGGCCCACCATCTCCTCAGCCTTGTGCCGGGACCACCGTTTCAGGTCCTCCCAGCGCTTGCGGCATGCCCTCGCACTCCGGGTGTGGACTCCCACTGCACTGCAGCGCTCCCCGATGTTGGCCCACAGCCTGGCCCGGGCTGCATTGCTCAGCTGGTGTTCAGCGTCCCCATATAGCTGAGGATATTTGGCCAGCACCCCCTCAGCCAAGATGTCTAACTCCCTTTCAGTGAAAGGGGGTGCCTTCTCTTCGTAACCCTCAGCCATTATGGGGATAATAAGTATGATGGGAGCAGCAGGCTGTCAGAGGATCTGATCTGTGAGTGAGGATGACTCAGAATGAACACAAAATGGCTGCCAACTATTTCCTGTGATGTATTTCCTGCCTACAACTTCCTGTAAAACATTTCCTGACTGAAATAATGTGTTCCGGACGATTTTCGGAGTTTACGGCCCGCGAGCGCAGTTTCCGATTCCGGAGCGGAGGGTCAGCGCACGCGCCGTACACTCCGTGATCGGGACTTCCGCTTTTGTGCCGTAAACTCCGAAAATGACCCGGAACTGATTTTTCAACACAGGATATGTTTGACAGGGAGTGGGAGGCAGGAAATACATCACAGGAAATAGTTGGAAGCCATTTTGTATTCATCCATATCCATCCCCAATCATGAATGTAATCTACTGCCATCCTGCTGTTCTGTTGTGGATAAAAAAGAAAAGACAGTGCATGTGTGAATTATTAAAATGTAACAAGAGGGGGAAGAGACCATTTAAAGACATTTCTGCACTAATGGGCGGGGGGGCTGACACAACATGAAACCCCTGTTTCACTTTCTCATGCTTTGCATCATGGTACATGTAGTCCATATTGGGTGCTCAGTAGCAGAGTTGTGTGATGTGTTACGTAATATTGGGGTGGAGAAGTGTGGATATATCACAGACACATGGGAGCAGATTTATGTTCCCTGGCACATCCCTGCAGATCAGCAGGGATGCGCCATGGGAGATGCGTCACGCAAGTGTTCCCTTGCACCACCGCAGAAGCGCCGCATTCACAATGCCGTGCATCGTGGCGCAAGGACAAGCAGATGCATGACGCATCTGGCCGGCGTAAGGTTGGCGCATTGCTGGAGTTGCGTCTTAACCGCCACACAGCTCCAGCACGGCTCAGGGTGCCCCTATCCCTGACATGCTGCATCAATCCTTAAGCCTGCTTCAAGCAGGCGCAGGGCTTTGACGCAGCATGGCCTGAAATGTGTCAGCGTGAAATCTTGTGGATTTCAATCATCCACTTTTCGGAGGCATTCCTGTGCCAGAGGGCCCCCCCCCTGTGCAGGTACGCCCACATGTGGCGCAAGCTTGACAACGTGACGCATCTCCCTAGATGCGTCACGTTGTAAATAGCAAGCAGCATGGCGCTGTGTCGGCGCCGCCGCTGCGTCACTTAAGTGACGCAACGGGGGCGCAAAAGTGATGCACGGGGCGTATTCATCTGCCCCATGGTGTCTGATTCACCCATGACATCACTCACGTGGTAGGCGCATCTTTTGGGGGTGAGTCACATCTGTTGATGGCACAGGCCCGCCAATGCTATGGTTATGGCATTTTCTGATTCAGTGACCCATCCTCATGAGGTCCGGCTGTGTCTCTCAGTACATGTATCATTTTCCATCAGCGTCAATAGATTCTTTCGGGACATCCACTACACTGATCGCTGACATGGGCACATGAGCTGCAGCACGCTTAACCTTTAGACTACTGTCATGTGTAAGCCATGCGCTAAGGCAATGTTGTGCAATACACAACAGGCTAATATGATCTTGCACACGACTTCTGGGGAGTACTGCAGCACCCCCCCTGTACGGTCGAGACATCTGAATCGCGACTTCAACAGACCAAAGGTGTGCTCTATGATGGCTCGAGTCCGTATGTGTGCCCGATTGTACCTACGCTGTGGTACAGTGTTTGCACGCCTGTAAGGGGTGAGGAGATGTGGGGTGAGTGCATACCCAGTGTCACCTGAGGAGAGGGGAAAGGGCAGTTGGTTACATTTCCCTCTTTGACTTGCACAGGACATGATCTGTACTGTATTACATGCAGTATCTGTTGGGCCATGTATGTAGCTTTATGATTCTTATTGTACAATGGTTTATGTTGGGGGGCATTCATACATTAGCAAAACACATTTCCCTCATTTCTAACGCTTGGTACTTACCCAGTAGCCACATGTTGTCAAATTCTCCCGGAGCCATCCGCCGGGCAAGACGTGACATGCGGAATATGAAGCTGTCATGGGTACTGCCTGGGAACACCGCATGCACATTGATGAACCTCCCCCTGGCATCGCAGACAGCTTGCACGTTGATGGAATGCCATCGGTGTCTGTTGCAGAAGATGTGTGCAATGTGGCGGGGTGGCTGAAGGGCCACATGGGTACAATCAATTGCACCCAGCACACGTGGGAATTGTGCAATGAGATAGAAATCTCGTGCTGCCCTTTGTCTCAGGGCCAGTGTACGTGGCATGTGTATGTGGTTGTGGGATCTTGCAGTGATGCATCTCAGTACCTGATGCAGGCACCGCGACTGGCTCGCCTGGGATATGCCCACATGGTCACTGGAGACCCTTTGGAAAGAGCCAGTGGCAAAGAAATGGAGCGCAGAGAGGATCTTGAGATATGCTGGGATTGCATGGGAGCAGCAGGTCACAGAGTCAAGTTCCTGCTCCCACTCACATACCATATCCAAGATGACTTCTGGAGGGAAACGGTACCTGGCCCTTACATCTTGGCTGGAAAGTCCAAATAGGTTGATCCTCTGCCTGAAGATCCTCTCTGCTCTCCTCCTCCTCCTCCTCCTCAAGTGGTTTTGCTGCATGGCAAGGGGCAGTGCAACAAACACATTCAGTGACATGTTGTAAGGGTTTGTGTGTGTGTCTGCTCTGCAGTTATACGTGCTGCCGACCTGGGATTGGCTGGAGTGTGTCAGCTGATGCACGATGGGGGATGGAAGGGACTTGGACAGGTGTTTACCCTTGGCTCAAATGATCAATGGCCACAGTTCATGTAGTCTTGCCAAAATCGGAAGTTCCGGTCCGTGAGCGAACTTTCCGGCCCGCATGCGGACTTTCCGGCCCGTGACCGGATTTTCCGGCCATGAAGCGGACTTCCCGCTCCGGACCCGGAAAGTCCGCTCCGGAGCCAGAAATTCCGGCCCGAGTGCGGACGTAAGTTTAGTGGTCGTAAATGGATTCTGTGAATAGCAAAAGTCCTAAGTTCATTTTGTGAATAGCAAAAGTAGTAAGTTCACTCTGTGAATACCAGTAGTAGTAGGTGCATTCTGTGAATACCAAAATGGTAGTAAGTTTAGGATTTAGTCTTAAGTTTGTTCTGTGAATCGGGCCCTCCGAATTTTATTTGTTTGGGTTTATTATAAGGCCAAAAATAATTGAATATAAACACACCTCAATATCAGAGTATATAGATACATGAAAATCAATACAGAGCCAAGTCTACGAATATAATTCATTCGGCATAAAAGGTATAAAGTGATGAACTCCAAAATCAGAATACAGCATAGAATAGAAGCTGAGTCTAATTCCCTTTTCATCTGGGAGGAAAACAAACACAAAATCTCTTTCCGTACACTGCTCTAAATGAGGGTCCTACCAATCTCTCTTGTCTTATCCCAAAAGTGTCAGCACGTGTTGACTTCCTAAGAAGTACTCACGTCAAATGGGTCTGAATGCTCAAAGCTATGGAGCTCGCTCTAAGATGCTCCTTCTCCGACGAAAAACAAGCCGAAGACTCTCAAATCTGTCCCTACACATCATACAAAAAGACGAAGTTCAGCCCCTAATACGTCATATGATAAAACTTTCCATTGTAATGGTTTCAGTAGCTTTCCACAGGAGCCTTAATTAACTTTTCTACGACATCCAGTGGCCTTGGGCTTCATATAGGCCAGGCACGAAAGGAGTCCTCCCTTCTCGCCTTCCAGACTTCTTAAAAGGCACTCCGGGTATCTCCTTAAATCTAAGAATAACGAGGACGAATTCCTGCACCTGCAGAAGGATGAGAACACACTGCCTTCGAGCACAAAAAGGATTCATTTAATTATTTCTTGAACACCCAAGGAGAAACGAAGCTAACAACAGTTGGGCCTACAATTCAGGCAACTTAAACTAAACACAATTACATTACATGAATATAATTTCATCTTGCACATTACACATACAGGAATTATAGTTGTCTCTAATACAAATAAAATCCTACTTGAATGTGCGCACTACAATTTCAATGCTACTAGAATGTAAATAAATGCATCTTAATAATTATAAAGCACTGCAAACGACAAAATACATGTGAGTGCGCTTCAATCATAAGTAAAGTGCACCCATACAATTTAGAGTGCTGTAAGCGCTCTATCAGTTCCCCCCTCTTATGACTAGAGTCATAACGCCAACATTCTATCTTCTCGCAGTTTTCTCCTTGTAGAAAAGACATACCTAAACAGAACTTGTAGCTTGCCATCCCTGTCTAAATCTTTCTAACCCTTTAAGGTGCAGATAGTGACTGTCCTGCAGTCGTTCTAACTGCTGCTCACGCTTTTTCAGGGAATTTTCATTATGTCGGGCCCTTTGCAATTTGTAAGCCCAAGGCTCCCAATAGTACAATTATACAAATGACAACTATTATAATAGGTTTCAAAATGTATCCCATTATTCCCTGTCCCAGACTTCCAAACCAGCTTCCAACCTTCCCAAATCCCCTACCAATTTGTTTTCAGAGTCCATCAGCAGCCAGATCCTTTAAGTCTTGATGTATCTCTGAAATGTTACTAATGTACTTCCTTACATCCCGACTATTGTCAGGAATATAAGTACAGCTCTGTTGAACTTTCAATAATTTACAGACCCCTCCGGCTTTTGCTGATAACACATCTAAAGCAAGACGATTTTGAAGAACCATAGCCCTTATCGAAACCATCTCCCCATCAACAAGTAATAGAATTTGGGCCGTATTTATAGAGAGCTTATCTACCAACATTGCCAACTTTCTGATTTTCACATTCTTCAAAATCACACCCAGACTAGGTATCATGGCTCCAAATACATCCCCAAGAATTTCTCCCACACTTACACCACGTTTTCCTCTGTGAGGTCTTTTCCCTTCCAAAGGCCATAAATCATCTACATGGAAGATTTTGGGAAATACCACAGCCAAATAACATGTACCATACCAATTCTTAGGCAGTTTCACATATGCATTTCTTCCACACACAAAATGCACATTTGGCACTATCGTTAATTTATCCAATAGCGCCTTTCTAATCGATTCTTCATTCAGGAAAATGTGTTCACAATCACTTTCACCCATAAATATCTTGTCATAATATGCTGAAGGATGTCTAATGCACAGTTTCCCTTTTTGGTGAAAGTCTAAAGCTAATGGACCAGAGCTTCCCTTTGACTTATGATCTAACTCTTCCTGGGTCCATGGAATAACTTTATGACTCGGGTCTGGTCTAAATAAAGTTTGCCTATGCCGATCTTCTATCTGATCCACAAACTTCTTCTCGATGTCAGATAACATGCAGGTCAAATTATGTCTACGGGCATATGGTGTATCTAATGTAATAGAAGGCACAAAATACTTGGACATCCTCTCTACTCCCTTATAGAGGTCATATTTATTTAGGTACTTAAGCACTGGAACTTCTGAGAGTACCGCATCATAATTTGAGAAGTAGTACTCAAAATGTGCCTTACTATAAAACATGCTCAACAATACACTACATGTGATGCCATATGTCACAGGTAAATGATGGCATCGAATGCCTTCCTCTACTGATGCTGGCAGTTGCATATACACATAACAGTCTTTCGCTTCCATTGTATCAACATACTCATACAACAAACGAGCCTATGCATTCAGCGTTAAATCACCTATTGACAAATCTACGTGTAACATCCGACTAGTTTCCCTGATCATCTCTCTTTTGCAGATGCAACCTCTTCTAAATCTGAGACAGGTGGTGTGAGTGTCACCTGTTCCCCCTTCCCTTCAGCCTTTTGAGACTTAACTAAAGATGTAACAATCACCACAGTTGTGACAATAAGAACCACAACCATAAGGATACCAATTATACATTTCTGTTTGCATCCTGAGTTTCCAGATTCCAATTTTGAACCACTGATTTGCCTTGAGGCGTAAACAAAATCCACAAAAGTCTCTTTTCTTCTTTTCTTTGCCTTATCCTGTTATTTACAATGTCCTTTTATTTCCCTTGTCCATTCGATCGTTGCAATATTCAGTCCAATAGTGCTAAACCTATTGTAGAGATGTAGTCAGCCCTAGCCCTCAGTTCTTCTTCTACTGAAAGTCCCTAATTTTAAAATCATCTTCTACTTCGGTCTAGGTTATCTTCTTTCTAAAGCCTAACAAGTTCTTCTTTCACAGTCCAAGTTTCATCATTAATGATATTAGATCCAATTATGGTAAGAACAAGCTGCAGAATCTCTGTACGAATTTCTCCCAGTTCCTGTACAGTGGGCTGTCGACCAAAAGTAGGGAAAGCAACCTGGTTAAGGATCAAATATCGCAAACAACTCAGCCTTGGTGGATCAGGGGCTGTCAGTGTTAGGACTCCGAACGCCTCAACTCCAGGTACCAGAAACTGAATTTCAATTGATAGGGTGTCCCCTCTGTAACTCACTGTGCCAGTCCCCAACCTCCCGGAATTTCTCGGTCTCTGCATCTGCGACCAGGTATGTCCACTCAGGACATGCGTACTTTTGAGACGGTACCCTCCCTCTTCTGGATGGTCTTAGACCCTCCGATCACTCTTTGGTGTCACTTTGATCTGATTCAGACATTTCAGGGATTGGAGCGAGATTTTTCTCAGATGCAAGCCTTATGTTTAGCCTTTCTTTTCTTATCGGCCACTTTTCTGCTTCAGCACCTGCTCTCCTCTCTTCCCTTCGATTTGATCCTTCTGCAGCAGGCCTCTCACTCTGATCTGGTTCAAAGTTCAGTTCTGCAATCTCGTCTATTTCAGGTTCTGAACTCAACTCTGAAACAGCTTGATCCCTTCTTTCTTGCTCAGTTGATTGTTCAGTCTCATCACGAATGCTCACAACCTGACCTGTTCCTTCATTATCTATTGCATTCTCAATCGCTCTTCTTGGGACAAGGGGAGTTGTTTCCTCCACAGACTCTGGAACTCGGCGAGTATGCGAAGCGTGAATCCAGTTCGGTAATCCTCCACACTTCACAGCTGTACTTGTGACTAAGGGTGGGCGGAATTTGCGAAAGTGCCTTTCGCAAAATATCGCGAAACGGCAAAAAATCTCCGCGATCATGGGAAATTTTGCGTGATCGCGGAGATTTTTGTGTGCTGGTTAATGCGTTACTGAATTTGACCTTCAACTCGGGCACCTGCTTTATTCATATCTGTAAGACTTACAGATATAAATAAAGCAGGTGCCCGAGTTGAAGGTCAAATACAAGTGCTTCCTGTTGGGGTTTAATTTTTGTGACAGGAGCATCGTGCCAGAATGAATCCTGCCCCGCATATTTACCCAAGAAGATGCCACCGTTTTGTGCGATACCTCTACTCAACTGGAGTACTTTCTACTGGCTAATCAGTAAGTGCTACCTCGTTGGGTAAATGTATAGTGCTTTTCCTACACTACAGCTGCGTAAACGGCCAGTTGAGTTGTTTACAGCGACCATGTGTGTCTGTAACGTTGCCACAGCGCCGACTGGGGCCGGGGTTCCTCGAGTGAGCTGTCCATCATAGTGGGGGAAAGGGCGGGAAGACGATGCACAGTGCTGGTGTGTGGGGCGGGGCCAAACAGGAGGGGCTTCCATGCAGTTCACATGCCTCTTGTTTATAAAGGGCCAGAGACGGATCAGAGCAATATCTTAATGGTGAGCAATCAGTTTGTTGGCATCTTTTCCGTACCTTTGAATGCTGCTCACTGCAGCCCTGGTCCTACCCTCAGGTCAAGCGGGGGGGGCGGGATGTAGTAACATTAAGTCCAGGAGGTGCAGTGGCCCAGGGGTCTTTGGTGTGAGAGGCCCACTGCAACCCCACGGATAGCTGTTTTAAGATACACCCGAGTGACTGGGGCGTATTTCTTGCTCCCATTAAGGACCATGGCACCCCCTTGCCAGGCCACTGGTGGGTGTAGGAAGAGGTTTCTGTTTGTGTGGGGGTGACAGGTAAGGAAGGTCGCCATGCCCCAGTTGTACCCATCATAAAACAAACTTGCCTTTCTGTCTAGAACTAAGACCCCTGCAAATGTAAAGATACAAGTCACCAGACGAAAAAATGTAACAGAGACCGTGTAGGATAGGCCATGGGTATCTCTGACCTTTGGACACAAGTGCTTTTCGGTACAATAAATGAAGTGTAAATTGGCCTGCAGCTTTCATGTCAGTAACCAAGATTATATCAAACACACATTAACTGTAGATTGTTCCGTTTCCCTGGGCGGAGAAAGGGCCCAGTATTAATGTTATTGATTGAATGTATGAATGAATGAATGAACAGATGAATGGATGAACGAACAAATGAATGGGGGGCTGGTATTACGCTGCAATAAACTAAAAACAGTTTCGTGGCACCGAGGGGAGGAACGGAGAAAATTTGAGAGAAGCACCAGCATTTTGATATTAATGAGAACAAGAGAAGAGCCGGGATTTAAGGGCTCAGTAGAAAGGAAGGTGTTTGCCAGGACTGTTTATTCAGCACAGAATTGGGAGCAGGGCTTCTAACTCCTGCCTTCCTATTCCTACTTGGGGGAAGTGTGTGATCCTCTGCAATTCAGCTTAAGACATCTCCTTTGTGCATCAAATCTCAGCCAAACTTGCGAATTCTTGGAAAGAGGACAAACGCGGGCATTAAGCATTATTTAATAAGTGGGCGTTTGCGATGTTTGCCACTCAAATGGCGCTATGCTTCAATGCGCTCCAAAGGGCGCGAGGCCTCCAGGGGTGTCCGTGGATCGCTTACCACCTCCAGTCAAGTGTAATTGCTGATTTCATGGCTGTTTTGTGTTTTTCTTACTTTCACGCCCACTGTCTTGGCAGGTGTGACTCAGAAGAGACAGGAGCGAGACAGGGGTCCAGGTACATGGGCAGTGCAGGTGAGTCAGTGTGGGGCCCTTGTCAGAGAGAGGCGTGCACTGCCGGGACATGCACATACATGAAAGACTGCATGCCTGTGTCAGCAGGGGATGGTGTCTCTTTGGAACCGCAGAAGTACCTGACTGTCCGCGGATTAAGGAAGGCGGAATCTTGAAAGACGGAGCTTTAAGCACACCTGCCTAGGCGACAATTTCCATTCCCTCGCGGATCGCGGAAGTTCCGACATTTTCGCGTTCTGCGCGGAACGCGAAACTGTCGAATTTTCGCGAGCGGAACGGAAATTGTCGCCCACCCTTACTTGTGAAGTTGTGACCAAAATCACCTGATATGGTCCTCGCCAGCGAGCATCAAGGCAGCTCTTCCTCACATGCTTTCGGACCAGCACCCAGTCACCAGGATTAAGATCATGCAGCAGGTCTCTCGAGGTGGATGCAGTCGCAGCCTCGACCTGGTGGGACACAGAATTAACCACATCAGCCAGTCCCCTACAATAATCTAATACCAAATCATCTGTGATGTTTATCAATGCTGTAGCTCTTCCCATCAATATCTCATGGGGAGAGAGTCCTTTCCTTCTATCAGGAGTACTACGCAAACTCATCAACACCAATGGCAGCGCATCTGGCCATTTCAATGAGGTTGACGAACAAACTTTTGACACCCTCATCTTGATTGTGTCGTTTATCTGCTCTACAAGACCAGAAGCCTCAGGCCTGTAACTACAGTGCAATCTATGATCAATGTTCAAAGCTGTACACAACAATTTCATGATTTCATTATGGAAGTGTGTTCCCCTATCTGTCTCCACTGAGGTCGGAAATCCAAAATGTATTATCAGTTCCCTTAAGAGCAGTTTTGCCACTGTGAGACTGTCACATCGTCTAGTTAGATATGCCTCATCCCAACGTGAGAAGATACACATCACCACCAAAACATATCTTAGCCTATTGCACCTCGGCATCTCAATAAAGTCCAATTGTATCCTATTGAAAGGAACTCCTGATCTTCCAATGTGACTCATCGCAACGCCAGTTCTCTTTCCAGCATTCATTTGCTGACAAATAACACACCTGTGACACACTGCTTCAGCACTCACACGAAATCATGGGTTAAACCAAGTTTGCCAAAACACTCGCACCATGGCATCTCTCCCAAGATGAACAGCTCCATAAATCTGCCTTGCCATTGGGCTCAATAAACAATTGGGTAGTACTGCTCTGTCATCTGTTGACACCCAAATGCCATCCTCTCTCTTTTCACAGCCTGCTCTAACCCATGATGCAGCTTCCTCCTCTGAGACCTCATCCTGCAGATGCTTCACTTCATCCCCAGTATCGGCTACAGCTAACATCATACTGAGCTCGGTCTCTTCTGTGCTCTCTCCTATATATTCTCCATTGAAAACACAAACATGTATAGCACAAAAGCGAGCAACTTCATCTGCGTAATTATTTCCTTTCGTGACAAATTGCTCTCCTTTCCCATGGGCTGCACATTATACAACTGCAATCTCTTTAGGTTTCTGCAAAGCCTCCAACAATTGGCGTACATATTCTCCATTATGGATTGGGGACCATGAAGATGTCAAAAATACCCTCTGTGACCACAACTGCCCAAAATCATGAACCATTTCAAACCCATATTGGCTGACCGTATAGATAGTCACTCGGACTCCATTCGAGATGGTACAAGCACGTATCAGAACAATAATTTCAGCCACCTGGGCTGAGTATACTCTTTGCAAACAGGCAGCTTCCACCACCCCCAAGATGGTGCACACAGCATACGCTGCTCTAAAACACCCTTCATTGTCTCTTAAACATGAACCATCAACAAAAAGGATCAAATCAGATTCAGGCAGAGGTTCATCAACAATGTCAGGTCTGGGTTTGGTAGATAGCTCAGTAACATCTAAGCAGTCATGCTCTTCACAATCCTCTTCTTCCTTTTGTGGAACAGGTAACAATGTAGCAGGATTCAAGGTGGTACAACGTCTCTGTGTAACATTTTCAGAAGCCAATATAACCTGTTCATACTTTGTATGTCTGTTATTCGTTAGATACTGTGGGCCCGATTCACAGAACTAACTTAAGACAAAATCCTAAACTTACTACTTTTGGTATTCACAGAAGTTAGGATTTTGTCTTAAGTTTGTCTTAAGACAAACTTAAGACAGACTTAAGACAGACTTAAGACAGACTTAAGACAAACTTAAGACAGACTTAAGACAGACTTAAGTTAGGATTTTGTCTTAAGTTCGTCTTAAGTCTGTCTTAAGTCTGTCTTAAGTTTGTCTTAAGTCTGTCTTAAGTCTGTCTTAAGTCTGTCTTAAGTCTGTCTTAAGTTTGTCTTTAGACAAACTTAAGACAAAATCCTAACTTCTGTGAATACCAAAAGTAGTAAGTTTAGGATTTTTGTCTTAAGTTAGTTCTGTGAATCGGCCCCACTGAACTTAACTAGGGACGTACCCATAAATCAAATATGCCAATCATGGATAACCAAATATAATCACAATTTACTCAGAGAGCATTTGCACTTTAGCACTGATCAGCAGTAGTAAAGTGCCCAGAGTACACAAAAGCAGCAAAAACGATGTCCAGAACACAATCATAAAATACAGGAGGGAGAGGCAAAACGACAGGGAAACCACGCCAAGGATCCAGGTTTAAAATGAACATACGGAGAGACTTTCAGACAATATTCTAAGGATTGAGGAGAATGTTTAATCAACGGCAGTGTGAGTCAATTGCAGAGAGGGAAGTAACAGCATTGGGTAAGAGAATGGCTGTGGTTGCAGAGCTCATGAATGTCCTTGAGGAATCTGCCAGAGGTTTGTGAGTTGTGCAGTCCTCTCTATCCATAACCTGAAGAATGAAGCAGAGTCTCTGGAAAATGATGTGAAGACCACCTGTAGTCAGGGTTTCCCTCAGTTACATGGAAGCTAAGGTACAGCTCTTTCTACACAATGGGTTTTTTGGTGGCAGATAGGAGAGTTTACTGCAAGTGCTGCAGGCAATAAGCGCCAATGAGAAGAGCATTTGAAGGAGTGGTGAGAGGGGGCATGCTATTAACAGAGATAGATTCAACACTGTGTGAAAGAGTGATGAGGTCAGCTGCCCAGAAGAAATATTTAGAAATCAACATATCCAGTGTTCATATATTCCTTAAGCAGAGTCAAGTGACACAAAAGTGTACAAGAGACATACAGGCCATTAAAGGATCTGAACGTTTTGTTCTGGTTCCCAGCCAGATTGACAGTTTTAAATGGGGATTAGATGTTTATTGTCTCCACTCCAAAGGGAGCACCAGAGCTTCTTGCTTCTAAAAATGAATATGTGATATGAGTCAGACAACATAGCAGGCAATCTATTTTATGTCCTACGACATGTAACTATGATCTGAAGTACATCGGATTTTACTCCATACTATATGTTCAGGGATGAGGGTTACTTTGTAAAAAATAAATTAAGTGTTTAGTAGATGTAGCCATTTGATAGGCCCTTGCAATAAGGTCTGGTCTGAAATCTCTGATGCCTCTTTCTCTCTCTCTCTTTTGTTGGGGTTCTGCTTGGTGGGGGCTGTGTAGTGTGCAGCTGTTTACATACTAAGAGATATATAAATAAAGATCTGTTCAGTGATATGGCCTACTCCAGGGTGTACAATTATGTGCCTGAAATTAATCACTAATGTGGCTCATGTGTTTTTTATGATTGAGTGTCAAAAGGATTTAAAACCAAATGTGACAAAAAAGGTGCTGTAGGGGAAAACCATGTACAATCAGTTAGGGTACTTGTCAATACCTGATTGTGATTGTGGCCCATGAAAGTCCTGAACACATATTTAGAAAGCAATCTTGGAAAGTTTAGTGTTAGGAGTTTCTTGAAGCATATGTGTTTGGCTTACAACGATGGGCAGAATGCATTCAATCATCATGGGACATGATCTAGAAAGGATATGTCTTATTGTTTTATCCACTTGAAAATCTGTTGCTGGTTCACGTAACAAACATTTAGCAGAGGTTCCTTCCAATTCAGCCTTTTAAACAGTGCAAAGAACCCCAAATTTGGCCTTGGCTTTAACTGTTAGCCGGTGAAGCGCTTTCAGAGGAGAATTGATATGGTCCCAATTACGCAGGTTACAGCACATTCTGACAACCTGGTTTTGCATACTGTTTAACCTGGCAATGAGTATTTTTGGGAGCCCAGTGTCAATGATGTTGCAATAGTCCAGGTGGGACATGATGAACTCTCAGGTCATTTCCATCTGATAATCAGCTTGGAGCAACAGGAGTATTTGTGAAGCATGGACAGCTGGGTATTGACCCATTTGGCCACTGACTTGGGACACAAAACACAGTTCTAGATCAAAATGTATATCCACATGTGCAGCCTGAGGGGTGCTATAAGGTAGAGACCCAAAATCCATGTGGTGATGACTTGTTGTGGTTCGGTTCCAGAAGGGAAAGATCTCTTTCCTCCAGTGCGGGATGGGGTCCAAGCAGGAGATGACATTATAAGTTCTATTTGGTTTGTTCTCTAGACCTCAGTGAATATGAGTATCATTACCATGTGCTGGATGTTTGCTTGATACCGCTTGAGAAGCTTTGCTAAGGGTCCCACATAAATGTGGAACAAGAGTCTGAGAAGGTATTAATAATGCCTGCAGATAGCACTGGGCATTTGAATAATTCAGCTATCCCCTTTCATTCAGTCTCCATTTGGCCAAATCAGATCCTATCTCAACCAGTAACACAATTTTGTCAACTCTACACTTGGGGTGAACAAGACTATTAAACACCAAAATATAAAGAATAGGTTCCACAACTGTGATTCAAAGATGCAGTAGTACATATGAAAGTGCATAAATATCTAAAATAATGAGATAGTTTCACTTTGTCAAACACACAAATAGTGACAGGAGTAATGCTTGCAATTTGTCTAACCACTGGCAATCACAAGGGGTAACATTCCAACACATCATTATTTTGCCTACCATGTCCACTCAGATTGGACCAAGCCATATGCAAATCAGTTTTGACTCTCCTTCAAGGGGCACAGTCCAGCCTGAACTGCCAGTCCAGCTCTTCTCTGAACTGGTACACAAGCAACCCAAGACCTGTTTCTCCATGATTGGTTCCAGTGGCACAGTAAGCACAGGACCTACAGTTGAGCATACCCTTACCATTTTGAGTGGGACATCAAACATACAAAAGGTAATGGGAGGAATGCTTGTAATTTTTCTAACCACTGGCACTCTGCCACTGCAACCAAGATACATCTGACTGAAAAGCCCCAATCGGGACAAACCCAATCTTGGATTGCTTTAAATCCGGTTAAATGGAGAGCCTGACGGTTCTGGCTAGACTATTTCTATTGGAGTAGGGCTAAAACTGAGTTGCATATGTCTGGCTCCACACTGAGGTGGCATGGTGGGCAAAAAAACGATGGGTTGGAATTCTACCCCAAGTGATTGCTAGTGATTAGACCTATTGCAAGCTTTCCTCCCATCGCCTTTTGTTTGTTTGATGTAACACCCTAAGTGTCAAGGGTACGCCCAGACATGGGTCCCGTGCTCACTGTGCCACCGGGACCAAGGTACACACCGACTAAAGAGCCCCAATCAGGGCAAACCAGGGCTTGGAGTGTTTGCATTCTAGATCAGAGAGGACCTGGAATGGCAGTTTGTGCTGAACTGTTACTATTGGAGCAGAGTTGAGACTGATTGCATATACCTGGGTCCAAACTTAGGTGGCATGGGGCAAAAAAACTATGGATTGGGATAATACCTGAACAACTGACTGTGGTCAAGACTTATTGCAAGCATTCTTCTCATCACTTTTTATGTTTTTGATAGATTCTCTTTTTAATATATTTCAAATGGTGCTTATCAACCAATTGAGCTATAGATTATCTTTTTTTTTTTGGGTAGTTACACGGGCCCAGTTACAATATTTACAGGCACTCTGTGCAAAATTTCTGTGGGCTCCTGGTAAACCTAGGCGAGCTGGACGTTTTATGACCCTTCCTAGAGAAAGGGGTGCCTGGTCGATCCCAGATTTTACTTTTTATTATTATGCATGTTTTTTGTCCACTATGCAAATATTACTGACTGGAGAAGAAGTAAGGAATGTGGCAGAGGCTCCATCAATTTATCAAATGCTTCTAGGAACGGAAGTTAAAAATTGTCTGTTTAAAGAAGAGGATGGTAGTTACTATAAGAGGACACGCTTTAAAGTTATAGATGCTGTTCTAAAAGTCTGGAAAGGGATTCGGAAAAAAAATTATTTGGAAGGGATAACATATTATACACCCACAAATCCTTTAAAAATACTTCCACCGATCTTTGGGGACCAAGTAGGCAGAAGCTGGAGAAGTAAGGGTATATTTCCAATTGGTGAATTTTATGAGACTGGAGGGCTCTTTCCCACTTTTCTGGATTTTGCAAAGGAACATAATTTACCCAGGATGCAGTTTTTTAAGTTTCTCCAAGTAAGGGACTTTTTGGGTAGGAAAAAACTAGCTTTAGTACCGCATCAACCTATTGATGCTGTTAGGAGACAGGAGAAAATTGGGGTCTTGTATAAAATGTTATTAATCTCTAGGGGGGATGACTTGGAGAAGCAAAACCTCAAATGGGCTAATATTCTAGGAGAACATGAAATCTCCTTAGAGAAAGCTATTGCTATGTCTGGGGAAACCCTGCTGTCACTTTTTCAAAACTGCCTTTAATTTATATTATACGCCGGCAAAATTGTTGAAATTGGTGGGGAGACAAGATGGTAAATGTTTTCGGTGTGGGAGTGATAATGCGGATGGTTTGCATATTTTTTATTCTTGTAGTAAATTGGCTCTTTATATCAGCCAGATTGAAAACTTTCTAACCAGTCTTACTAATGTATCTACTAAAATTACACCAGTGATGATGTTATTAGGAATTGGGCAGGATTTGGAGGCTGGGAAACCTATGTTTAAATATCATAATTTATTATTTATGGCTAGAGCTGTTGCTCGTCTATGTATTGCTGCTTCCTGGTTGCAGCCTGAATCTCCTGTTTTTGAAATGTGGTGAGCTAGAATGTATAGTATTTTTAATTTAGAATTTAGTTTATATTCAGCAAAAGGTTTAAGGAAACAAAAGACTGGTATTTTTATTTGGGAGGGTGTTTTATGAGCATATGAATGCTTGAAGTGTGATGTAATTTTGTGATACTGTGGATCAATAAAATAAAATAAAAGAGCTATAGATTATCAGTGCTTTGATTACATTTTTTCTAGGCAGGTACATGTAGGAATAAACAAATGTAAATGTATGTTCACAACTCTCATATAATAGCTTGCTCATTGCCACAAATTTTGCATTCTGCAGGTTTTCAAATCTGAGAAGGACGTCTGCTGTAGAAACTTGGCACATCATCTTTCAAAGAAGAGGTTTTACATTTTACAGAAGTTGTCTCTTATTATTATTAATAGTTAGAAATATTCTCGAGTATATTTCACTAAAATAAAAATTACCTGTTTTGTTGTACGATCATGACTTCAGCTTCAACTGCTTCAAAGATATTTTTGAAAAGAGCCTCTTTCTCAGTGGTGATGTATAAGGGAATTTCACAACACCTGAAGAATATCTCAAGAATCGTCTCCTTTACCCTGTGTGCATAGGAATGTGTATCATATCCTGCCATACATATCTCATGAACCGCAGTCTCATCTCTATCAGATTTCAATAAAAATTAAAAAAAGGGATGTCTGTCTCCGCTAGAACTTTCCACTTCGGGGAAAAGAGCACTCTTTGGGGTAAAAACTACCCCCATTTATTAGAGAAGCTAGTTTTCCCCGTGGAATGTTTGTTACAACTTTTGTCACCTTCAGGATAGGTGGGTGTAAAACTCTCTTGAGCCAAGGGATATTTGTCTGTTTCTTTGCTTTTGGAGAGGGTGAGGTCCAGTGCTTAATTTGTATAAAATGAAGTGGCAGGGCCCAAAATATTCCTTGGGAGCCCGCTGCAGCTGGTGCCACCCCAGCTCCTGCCACTGCTGTCAAATGCGAGTGAAAGCAGTAACTATCTGCTAGTTTAAAAAATATATATATTAAATTGCCAATGAGTAATTGTGCTAAAAAAGGCACATAGAGGCTTCAAGTGGTGGGCAAATATGTGCTGGTTTATAGATAAAGGAGCGGGTGTCGAGCACCAGCAAACACCGGCACAAATTAAACACTAGTGAGGTCTAATTCAGGGCTGTTTCCCTCTGTGGTCAGAGGCCTAACTGGTGCTGCACATAAAGAAGCTTGAAGAGTGCCTTGAAAGCATTAGATCCAATAATACAATACCCATAAAAATGTTTTGTATATTGCCACAAATGGGTCAAAAAGGATGATGTGGCCAAAAGTTTTCAAAAGGATAAATCATATATATTTTGATACAAATTGATATTTAGCAGCATTAAAGATTCATAGAAAGTGGAAGGTGCCCATGGGATGACCTTGTCCAGGCCAAAGGCAAATGCGGGGAAACTCTGAAAGCGATATAGGAGTCTATTTAAAAACTTTCACTTTTAGAAAACCAGTGGCGTAGCAAGGAGGGGCTCGGGGGGCCGGGACGTCGTGGGCGTCACAAGTTTTTTGGGTGTAGCGGCCTCCCCCACCACTCTTACCTGCTACCTCGGGCAGCAATCACAAGCACCCCCCCCCCCTCAAACGGAGAAAACTCGCCAGCACTCCCCTCGCTCTTCACTGCGGCTGGATGGACCGCCACGGGCGTCCAAAGGGCTAGCTACGACACTGAAAACAACACAGAGACGCAAATGGCACCATGCTGTGGGCCTGATTTAGAGTTTGGTGATGGGTTACTCTGTCATAAACGTGACAGCTATCCCATCCGCCTTATTGCAAATGCATTATATCCAGTGGTACTAATAATAAGGTTGACGGGATATCTACCATGTTTTTGATGTAGTCATGTATCTGTCAAACTCCAAATCAGGCCCTATGTGAATAGTTCATTAAACATTCCACTTGCTTGAGGTAGGCCCTAGTTATGCACATAACATACGCTGATGTGCGCAGCCGAAAATCTCCCATTTTGGATGAACCACCATATTAACAGGGATTTTTGAGCCAGAGCAGAGCCAAGGTTCGGCTCTGACTCTAAGAGCCCCTGCATGAGCTGATCCCTTCAAATATGTGCTATAGAAATCCTACAACAAACCCCACATAAAATATGATAAAGTCTCTTAAAATTCAAAAAAGTGAATTTCTTTAAAAGGTGGAAGCTTTAACATTATTATGTCACATTATAACACTGCACTGAGAAGTGCTTTTTAAGTGATGGTTTTTAAACATGAACCATTAGTGAGCTAGCAAGACAAGACTTCTGTTATGTGAACCCTTTAGTGGCTCAGATTATTTTAAAACAGTATTACCTATTAAACAAAACACAATAGGTTTTTGTACAACTGGTATTACAAACTCACATATTTAAAAGTGCTTTAATACACAATAATGAAGGAAAAAGAGTTTTGGGGAAATAACATAGGTTTTCTAGTTTCACTTTGTTCTAATTAGGTATCTATTTCTCTTTCCTTTTTCATGTTAACACCTTGTTTTTACCTCTTTGTACATTTTTCTGCAGTTTTTACATAGCGTGAACTTCACTCAGATATTGAAGCACTTTACATGATCACCAGTAACATTACACAAGGTCACATACATTTCTTACAGGCACAGGGAGATTAAGGGGCATATGTATCAAACGATTTTGTATTCGCCAACCGCTGCGATTCGCAAAAAAACAGCGCTTGCGAATACAAAATCGCAAAATGAGATGTATGAGCCATTTTAGCATCGCATTATTAAGGAATCGCTAATTTTGCGATTTCTTAATTTTGCGTAAGCATTTAAGGAATCGCAAATTGCGATTCCTTAAATGCTATGTAACACGCACCCAAGTTGTGCGATTTCTCCTTAAGAAATCGCAAATTACCACCAACTTCAAGTTGGTGGTAATTTGCGATTTCTTTGAAAAATGCACTTTTTGGCATTTTTCAGTGTCATGTGGCGCACATACATGCTCTTAGGGCATGTATGTGCGCCATATGCGCACACATGTTAATTTCAGGGGTGCATCAGGGTGCCATCATGACACCCTTGCACCTTTCAAATTATTCTCAATTTTGCGATTAGCAAATTGCGATTAGCAATTCGAGAATGACTTCCCATTCATTGCTATGGGCCTCCTGGCCCATAGAAATGAATGGGAAGGTATTCCTTAATTGCAATTTCGCAATTTGCTAATAGCAATTAAGGAATGTTAAGAATTCGCAAAATATGTGCGAATTTTTAAATACATCCCGTTTTGCAATTCTCAAACAGCGATTCTCAGAAAATCGCTATTTGAGATTCGCAAATGGAGATTTTGATACATATGCCCCTAAGTGATTTGCCCATAATCACAGCATGTTGAACCAATGACAAGACCGAAACCTGATTCCCTAGTCCCAAAGTCGACAGCTCTGGCCATGACACCACATCCTGAATAGAAGTTCCATTTTGCCTCTATTACTAAATGTAAATAGGGCAATATTTGCGATTTCTAGAAGGGCAATATTTGCTATTTCCTAACTGCTGCCATCTTGCTCGATAGCCTAAAATGTCCACATCTAAACTAGTACCGGGTGTCTTGCAATTTTCGTAATAATGGTGTAAGTTACTATGGTGGGTGCAAAGGATGAGCAAACAGTTCTTGAGTTTTGAAGTAAGTGGTTTCCCATAAAACGCTAAAACTGATGTTCTTGTGTTTAAAAGTAACAATTTAAATATCTGAAGTAAAATTCAGTTCAGCCTTTGGGTTGAAGTGTGTTGCACACTCTTCTCAGTGCAGAAGCTTAAAGAGTTGTGTTTGTCTCTACAGCGTTTTAGCACCAATGCCAATTACCACCGTCAGGCATAATGGGCTTACTGCTGCCAACAGAACTTGTATAGTGTAGTAGGGCACAATAAGGCAGAAGTAGTGTACTGGTAGTGAAAGTTGGAGAGCCTGCAGACACCATGACCGGGGATGGCCTCTTCCTTTAATTGTATACAGTAAATACCTAACTGTGGCCTTCCCTATTGTTTAGCTGTATGACATGTTGCCTTTTTGTAGCAGTCCTAGACTTCTGTAGGCTTTTGCCATTGAAACGTGGCTTTTAAATGCATTGACTGTGAGTTTGGGTATTCGATCAGATAACCCAATTGGGAATCCACCTATGCCCTCATAAGCTCATATGGGATGAAAATGCAGGAAGACAATCCAGGAGCTACTTCTGTTGCTTATCAAATAATATATGCAAGTCATATATTTCCATACATTCAGCAATGTGCAATATACCTTTGTTTTAAATCTGGAAAAACACTAGGGTTAAACTAATTTGGGTGGAAGTTGAAGGGAAAAGAAAAGAGTGAAACCCTAACAATAACTTTTTTGCCTTTCCTTGAGACATAAATAGGACATTAGGAATTGACTTAGAAGGCAAAAATATAGAACTGTGGCACTCCAAACGGATGAAGACTACCTTTTTTAGGTCTAGAGACCCCATCTGCAGGGATAAAGCAGCCCACACAGTCGAAGGCACTTCTGTTTTGTAGTCACACAGCACATTATGCATTATATATTGAATTATAGATGGAGAAAGGTGAATTGCAGGCATGTTTTCACCAAGGGTGTCTGAGTGACATCAAATAGAAAACAGAGGGAAGCCCGTTTGTCTATGATATCAATTATGATCCCGAGGTGAAACACATCCCCATAACTCACTTTTTACCCATCCATAATTTAAATCTATGATAGACCCCACCCCTCAAAATCATCTTCCCCTGCTTTCAACTGCTGTGTAGGGGCAAAAGAGTAACAAGGGAGCAACACATAACATGACCTCACCTCGCTGTCCAAATGTTAAAAACATACCTTGTCTACAGCTATCCTCCACACCACTCTCTGTAACTTCCTGTCCCTCCCATCCAGAAGCTGTGCTCCACATTCTCCAGCACTGTTCTGACAGGCTCTCAAAGAGCCCAGCCAGAGCACCCTGGAATTCCTTGATGACATCGCAACAGTGGTTAACACGTTTTGTCACCCACAGTTGCTATGTCATAGCAGTGTATCACTGGATTTAGAAGGCAGTCTTTCACGTTAATCACGCTCTGTCATGCATAACATATAGAATTAAAGATGGGTAACACTGAATTAAAGAGATGCTTTTACCTTGGGGTTCTGAGTGATGACAAACAGACAACTAGAGCTACACGACCCTGTCCACTCCCTGCCTTATCCATTGTGCTGCCCTTCATCCCTCATTCTCAGTGGGTCATCTATGGAGATGCGTCAAGGTGTACCTCCCATAACTGGACATCATAGATGTAGTCATTGCAAAGCATGTCAATATACCATATCTGGAAATAACTTTGTGCATCGGGGTAAAACATATGGCCTTGAACAATTTACAAACTGTAATAGCCAAAATGTAATTTATGCAATCAGATGCCCGTGTAGATTAATCTATGTAGGACAAACGACCCAAAAAGTGAAGAATAGAATTCTCCAACATGTAAGTAGAGTAAAATGCAAGACACAGGGAGCTCCCCTTGTAGAACATTACTCTAGGCTGGGCCATACTCATGAACAAATTGAGTGGTGGGTGATTGAAAAAATGGTTATACACCAGAGAGGCGGTAGTGTTGCGGGCTCCCTTAACTATAAGGAATGTCGTTGGATACATGTCCTCGAAACGGTTAATCATGGTCCTAATGAACACGAGGAGACCTACATTCAGATGAGCAAGCTGTAAGGATATTTTTGATACTGTGGGTTTTTAACCTACTTTGAAATGTAACCTGTACATCTGATACGAACCTTTCAAGTATAATTTGTGTTGACACTTGAGCCCTGCCCAAATACAACTGTGGCCTTATCTGTAATCTAATACTTGATCTGTTTAAGTTGTAACCAACTTTACTGAGTATCGTGACGATTACCAATGTGAGTATCTAAGTCTCTGTTTCCATGACAACATAGACCTTTCTACAAGATATGTTATACCATACAGATATATTTGTGTAAGCATGGATGAATTTGATTGACAACGCCCTCCATTTAGTGGTTTGTGATAGTTGTTACATATACTTTTGTATATTGTAATAGATATTACTATGCGCCACTGTGAATTATAATTTCCGGTGGTCTGCGTCCTTTTGCATGCAGGATTAGCATAAGGCCATGCATATGCCTCGTTTGGAACTTACTGCACTATGAACTTTGCAATGGCAAACGTTGTAAGCAGTTGGTTCCCCCATTTAATCAACATATCTCCACACACATTGGGAGAGAGTATAATTGTGTCACCGAGATTTTATAAATGATCCTTATTGTTCTATGAGCGTTCTGACAATTACCCAGGCTATCGGGATGTCACAGGGTTTTACGATCAGTTTAAATCAGAAACGAAAATCCATGGCATGTTTTATGAGTAGCCGACGCTTTGGCTACGCACACGTATAAAAACGGCTGGATCCTTTTACCGCGTTCGAACATTTCTTGTCCGGCGTGTTGAGAACTGGAAGCTGATTTATTGCGCTCCGAGTAAGTAATCAAGTATGCTGGTTTGAGTATAGGGCTGGTATGAAACTTAGTCCGTTGGGGAATTTACTGTAGATGTACTCGTAGTCTAACGTTTAAATGTAGACTTGAGTTTCCTTGGCTTAAAAACAGGTGACTACTGTTTAAATCGTTTATGCGCATACTTGCCTTAATACAACGGTAAGAACGGCCTCATTCATGATTAAGGCTGTGACTCTATTAACGACTTTATAGTCTTTCATCGTGGGTGATATAGACGCGCACACCATCAGTGTCTTTGAACTTTAAAGGAATTTTCGATTAAGGTCTGGTGACTAGTTTGACTTTACTGGAGCGACACTTGTGAGTTTTAACTATTAGGTCACTATATATTAAGGGGATAGCGACTCATTTTAGTCCGTTTTCTCCCCGTGTTTAGATTTCGGTGATCGTTTTGACGGCACCGTCCCCCGACCTGTGACTGTTCAATCTCTAAGGTATGTGGTTGATGCTAGGCATTCACAATATTGATTGTGAATACTATACAGATCATACAAGATGGTTATTATTCATTATTTATTCTAGAGTAAATATTGAACAGACGAAGATCGAAGTCCATTGAATTTACCATATGTGACACTAGGATTGATTAATTTTCCTAGCCTTCAGGTGAGCCTTAGTTTCACACGTGCTCTAGTTTCAATACAAATCACACACATACAGACCTTTTGATTATACGTTTTGTCATTACAGGCTGACATTTAGACTATTGTCCTGAGGAAGACCCGCCATTGATGCGTACAAACTTACACATTAACCTAGGGTCGAAACGTCGACGTTGTTCATCAGATTGGTCCATGCAATTTCATCATTTGAAAAATAGAAGATATATGTTGTGGTGTTATATGCAATTTACTTTGGATCAACTTCATTTAAAAAAAGACATATTTGTTTAAATTTGTGTGTATTCAGTTTGATGTTATGTATGTTGATTGTCATGTTACTATGCACTGTTGGTCATTATATATGTCGTGATTTAAATGTTTTTTGGTCAGTCCTGTACAGTAATAATATATATGTGGATTCAAATATAGTTTAAAAGGAAACTTATCTCTCAGTTTTTTCAAATTAATGATTTCTATATGTGTGTGTATGAAAGTGATTAAGCATAAATTTCAATAGCTATCTGAACACATTTAATGTCATTTAAATTAAGCGTATTCCCAACAGAACCAATATTTTTGCTCTATGTACACACCCAGGTTCTGAGGGTCACTGGGTTACCCCATTATTCTTAATGGTTATCTGGTGCAGGTTATCACCTGCGAGGGCCTTTCGTCATTTATTGATTTTATGAAAAAATCATATTATGTCTGAGAAAGAAACACTGTCCTATAGTGAGGACTATATCAATAAATTGATACAAGAACAGGCAGAATTTGACTATTTAGGCACTGGCCTAACTCCAATAGATACTACATTGAATGACAAATTGTCAAGATTAGAGAGATTAGAGAAGAAGCTAATACGTACTCGTCTGCATGGCCATTTGTTGACAAAATATCTGCAAGCAAACATCATACCGAAGGGATTACAAGTACGCAACGAACCAGCTATTTTTATTGATTTACCTAAATTCTGTGAGGGTTTCAGCTTTGTGGCAAACAACTGCTCCCGACACTGGATGGTGTTGGGGGTAGAAACTGCACTGGAATATGTCAAAAAATTGATGCAAGAAATAGCAGACCTTAAAAAGGAGATTCTGTAAGACAAAGGATTAAAGAACGCAAAGGAAGCCTTGGAAAGAGCTGAAAAGGCTACAGCTGAATTCAATACCATAACATTAAATAAAAAACTGGAAAAATTGGCCAAGGATATCAGGGTATATGATAAGAAGATTACGTATCCCTACATTTGCGACGACTATTACACTCAGGACGCGCAAGGATACTTCACCAATCGCAGTAGACAAAATACAAGAAGGTTTGCCACTTTTTCAAATTCTTCTTTTGGCAGCGGGTCAGACAACGAATCAGACCAGCCTAGTACAAGTTCAGACTTACGCACTTACTCTTCAGGACCACGGTTTCAGCCACAAGAATCGAGTCATCAACAGGGACCAATATATCAATCACATTCTACATACCAAGATAACTTTGGCCCTTCTACTTCATCTTCTCCTTTTTTAGGGGAACCTATTTGGACCAGTCGGGACCAGAATTGGAGGAGACCTCCGAGATGGAACCAAGGGAAAGGCAATCAGCGTGGCAACACGAGAGTTCGTTTTCAAACGCAGCCACCTCAGAACCATGGCGAAATCCGAACCAGACGACAGACGTATCGTTGGTAATTCCTACATTGATAAATGAAGTGGAAGTTGGTACATCACGTTTTGACAATCAAAAAGATCCCATTGTGAATATCTCAAACTATACTTTGAACAAGGCTGAACATGACGTACTAGCACGAGGGTTGTCCTTTGTACCTACCACCATACCAAATTCGTTTAACATCAAACTGGAATTGCAGCAATTCTTCAGAAAAAATTGTCTAAAGCACTATTTCCTAAAGAAAGGTGATTACAACAAGAAGATAGCGGCAACAGACTTCCGTCCAGCATCTACATTTACACCAGCTGGGTACCTAATGAACGAAAGAATCATAGCCTTTGAAAAAATTGTTGTGAGTGAGGTCATGGATTTATTGAGCAATACGAAATACATCAGACATAACATCACAAAAGAGGCCACATGAAACCTGCGTCAGGTTTCATGTGGGCGTTTCTACGCAGGGGGGGGCGTTCTGTCGCAGGAACCCCCCTGAAAAGTGACTCAGTGAAATCTACAAGATTTCACTGAGTCACTTTTCCAACGCTGATGCGTCAAAACCCTGCGCCTGCTTGAAGCAGGCGTAAGGCTTGACGCACCACCTACAGATAGGGCAAGTTGGAAGAGTGCTGGAGTTGCGTGTCGCACGCAACACTACTCCAGCACTGCGCCAACTTTACGCCCCAGATGCGACACGCATCTGTTTATTCCTGCGTCATGATGCACCGCATTGTAAATGCGGCGCATCATGGGTGGCGCAAGGGTAAACTTGCGTGTCGCATCTTTCCTGGCGCATCCCTGCTGATTTTCAGAGATGCGCCAGGCAACATAAATCTGCCCCAAAGTGAGGGCGACCCTCAGAGGCCTGCTGTCCCTCTCACGCCCTGGTTCCCCCTGGGCGCTTGCCGTCTGTCTTGCACTTTAACTCAGGGGATGTTTTGGTCTCTTCCTGTCTCGCTATTTTGAACAGGAGACAGACTTCAATGGCTATACCCGTGGGCTGAGTTTTCATCTGTTTTATCGCCTGTGGCCCACAGTGGCGTAACAAAAGTTTAAGGCCCCCCCTGCAATATACACCAAGGGGCCCCACTCCGAGTTTAATCCGGAGTGCTCCGGCCTGAGTACTGTGCTGAGGGGGGCCCCTGCAGCTCAGGGTCCCCCACACTGCGGAGGATGAGGGGTCTATTTTAGGCCCCTGGTGGAGCCACCCTGAATAGTCGACTGTTAAAAGATTATTTCATCTGTGGCACTTCATTTAACCTTTTTACTGCCTGTTTCTCGCAAGGGATCTGTTTGCTTTTGCATGGGCCTTTTAACTAAGACTAATTCATTTTTCAGTTGGCTACTACTACCCATTACATGAATGGTATTTTGTGTTTTAAGTCGTATTTTATTGAAAAGGTTTTAAGAGACTATGCCATTAATAAATCAATCTCTTACTTTTTAGGTTTGGCTCCCTGCTGGTTTAGGGCTGCTTGGATGCATACAATCACGTTTCTTATTAGCATCACTGTAGATGGAAATTGGTGCTAAAGCTCCTGCCTTAGCCAAACTTGTAAACAAATGTGGTCCAACCATAATACTTCCATGCACCTCATTTTGTAGTGTGCCAGGCGAAACAGAAGCTATCTTGCCCATGCCTCTCTTGAAGCATCCAGATCTCTCTAGGCACCTTATGATATGTCCTGGTACAAAGCATCAAAAGTTGTTTAAAAACCAACGTTTTCGCTTTTTTCCTTTTGCAATGAAAGCAACCCCTACTCCTTCTTGGTGAAAATAAGCATCATTTTGCAATGGACTATGAATGAGTATGCATGTGTTAACTTAAGGGTCGTTTGCATGCCCATAGTTCTGTGCAACAAACTTATAGTCCTATTCTGGGGATCAGTGCAAGAACACCTAAACAGATACAAGTTGAGAAAACAAAAACCTTAAAAGACTTGCACGTAAAGCTCTGCGTCCACATGTTCTTAAATGTACACTAAAATGTGTGTGTGGTTGTTCTGCTGCATGTGTGACCTCATACTGTCAACAGTGGTGGCTCCTCCACTATGGCGGAGGAGCATTGTCCCACTGCTTTTAAGCAGTGCTGAGTAGAAACATAAAATGAGTTATTATCATTACATGTCCTGCTGCTTTGCGGGCAGACGGGCGGGCGGGTGGGCGTGGCTGCTCTGCTCTTGGAGCAGGGGAAGAGTGGTTTAGCCACTCCTAAGCGTGCAAGGACTGTTTGGTCTGCCTGCATGGAGTACATGCCCACCCCTCCAGCCCTTGCTGAGCACCGTGCCACAACACTCAGACCAATCGTTGTGATTGGCTGAGGGGAGTGAGCCTGGCTGCCTGCTTCCTGTTCCTGGAGTCGGAGGCAGGAGAGAGCAGGAGCAGAGACGCAGGACCCGGCGGCAAGGTACATTTTTTTGTTAATTTCCCACGCAAGACCCACCTCACGGAACCCCCCACCCAGAGAGCCCCCCGCGATCGCCCCACCACCCGCGAGCCATGCAGAGTCTGTAATGGAATGCTATGGAAAACAAGCAATACTAAAATGCTTTAGCATTCTAACAAAACAGATGTGAAAATCACAACAACAGATTTCTATAAACATGTGAGGGTCATGCTCATTCATAATTTGTGTCTAAAATCACGATTCTTCAATTCGATTTCAGAGTCCACTGAACAGAGAGGTGGTAGTGCCTAATTGAAGTTGTAGCTCAGCAAAGCAGTCTGAGGGGTTTGCGCAGTTGTTGTAATGGACTGAGCCATCAGTTTCAATCAAACTGCCTGTCTAATTCATCTTTCATCTAGGGATTTCCAGCTGCACCAATTGTACTGCCTGTGAGTGTTGAACAAAAGCACCTTTTAGAAGCGGGGTCCACTGTTTGGATCTTGCTCTGTGCTACTGGTGCTGCTGAAAGTATTAGAACACTGCCTGTATAACTAAACATACTTCACAGCACCTAAAACAGAAATGATGAAAGAAGCACAACAATCAGTCGATCACTGTGCTTTGGTACAGAACCATTAAATGACAATTATTCCCCATTTTTTTAAATTCAATTTGTCATTGCTTAGCTATCCAAATCAAGAGATGATACTGACTTGCTTGCGCTCCCTCTGTCCCCTTGTGGTAACTTTCTTTTCCTTCTTCCTAACACAATCACATATGCAAATGGAATCAGTATTTGCGTTTTTCCAAATTCATTTGTGTTGAGATATTGTAAAATTGAGTATAGGCATTCCAATATCGTAGTCAGTATCAGCATCCTCTTAATAAAATGAAAATTATCGCTGTGTAATATCATATTATTAAATCGGCATCTATTTTGCTTTAAAGCTCAATTACGGGGTATTTCCTGAGCTTTGAGACTACACGTCCTGCAGATCTGGTACATATGGACTTCAGTTCTATGGGGAATAGTGCATCCTCTTACACGTTCACTATTCCCCTGTAGGAGATAGTGCAGCAAGAAAACTACCAGGAACATTTAGTATCACTGGAACATAAATATTACAGATGATATCCATCTAGTGGCTGAATTGCACAATGTGAAATCAGTAAAGGTGGGATTAATCCCTATTTCCTTGCTTGACTAAATTGCAATTATCTCTCTTATGTTTGAGTTTATAGCCTATATTGTTGCTCCAAGTGTAATAAGAATCTACACCACTGATAGCACTTATAAGATGCATGTGAGAAATTGGGTTGTTGGTTGTTGGTTTACGGTGGTGTGAGCCATAGTCAATCAACAGCCGCAATCCCTGGCACGAGGAACCACAAAAGAAAATTGCTAAATGAACCTGTGCTTAAGCCTGGGTAGCTTTGCACAAAAAACAGTCAGGCTTAACTTAGAGGCAATGTTGTAAAGTATTAATGCAGTACACAAACAGTAATAAAGCAAAAACACAACACAAGAAAAATCCCTCAGCAATTTAGAAACAATGGAGTGAAATTTAATACATAGAAATAACAAAAATCCAATAAGTAGTAAAAACTACAGACTAAATTAACAAAGTGCCAACCGCAGACATCTACTTGCACGACACCGGGTCAAAGACGAAAAATATTTCTGACCAAAATGGAGCACTGGTTTGCTACAAGAAGTGGATTGGACCAGTCGACACTAATCTTCGGATTCAGAAGAATTGTCAAGAAAACTATTCAGAGAAGGTAAAGTTCAGCAGGACAAGGATGTAGGCAGTGTCTGAAGAGGAAGCATAGTTGGTGGGTAGCTGTTGGATGAAGTTGCGGGGAAGATTTCTATGTTTGGAATTAGCCACTTTCTGGGAAGTCGAAAATCTCCAGTGGGATGAGGTAGGAGGCTATAGCCATCGAGAGTTCCAGGAGGACGGATATCCCTTTGACAAAGGACCGCTGGACAGGATTTGCTGCCGCAGAGAATAAAGTAGCAAGAGCTACCATAAAGTCAGGCAAACCGCCCCTTGGGCAGATGGACAAGCAGATTGGTCTTGGTCTTTTTATCCCAAAATGTTTTACATTATCTATGTTGGCTATCCACGAACATTTAGCACCACCACCAAGAGGGCAAACTTTGGGGGGTAAGACGCACTCAGACTGGGTCCTGGGGCGGGTTCAAGTTGGTGGGAGCCTGTTATGTTCCTGTGGATCTGAATAAGAGGCCATCAAACTAGCCAAGGCAGGCACCAGGCAGAAAAGCAATTCTAGCAGGTGCTGCAAAGCAGTCTTTTAAGGCACACAGCAAGCCTCAGCAACAGCATCAAGCAGTCCCCTAGGAGTCCCTCCTCAGATCCACCAAGCGAACTGAAGAATGGGTCTGAGGGCACTATTTTTATACCGAGGTGCCGATCACGATCCGGTAAAAAAATTCCCCGTACGACTCGTATCCGGTCTTTTTACCGTACGAATCGTACAAGTGCCGTACAAACTGCCAATTACGATTCGCATGGGAAAAAGACCATACGAATTGCATTGGGAATTATTCCCCACACGTCCTCGGGTCGGAAAATGTGTCCGACACGTCCTCGGACGATTTACCGTACAAATGTGAATAGTGAAGTCCGACCGAGGAATCACGATCCATCCCGTGCGTCCGATGTTACAACTGTATGGAAAAAACACCGTCCGCACCGAACACCCATAGCAACCATGGAGACATGTGCCCGCATACGCGCCCAACACTCCCGCCAGCCCCCTAACATTCGAGACGTACCCCCCGTGTATGTACACCCCCACCCGTGTATGTACACCCGTGTATGTGTCGTACCCCCCCTGTATGTACACCCGTGTACGTGTCGTACCCCCGTGTATGTACACCCCTGTACGTGTCGTACCCCCACCGGTGTATGTGCACCCCTGTACGTGTCGTACCCCCCCTGTATGTACACCCATGTACGTGTCGTACCCCCTCGTGTATGTACACCCGTGTACGTGTCCTACCCCCCCTGTATGTACACCCCTGTACGTGTCGTACCCCCCGTGTATGTACACCCCTGTACGTGTCGTACCCCCGTGTATGTACACCCCTGTACGTGTCGTACCCCCCGTGTATGTACACCCCTGTACGTGTCGTACCCCCATGTATGTACACCCCTGTACGTGTCGTACCCCCACCCGTGTATGTGCACCCCTGTACGTGTCGTACCCCCGTGTATGTACACCCCTGTACGTGTCGTACCCCCCGTGTATGTACACCCCTGTACGTGTCGTACCCCCGTGTATGTACACCCCTGTACGTGTCGTACTCCCACCCATGTATGTGCACCCCTGTACGTGTCGTACCCCCCCCTGTATGTACACCCGTGTACGTGTCGTACCCCCTCGTGTATGTACACCCGTGTATGTGTCCTACCCCCGTGTATGTACACCCCTGTACGTGTCGTACCCCCGTGTATGTACACCCCTGTACGTGTCGTACCCCCCGTGTATGTACACCCGTGTACGTGTGGTACCCCCCGTGTATGTACACCCCTGTACGTGTCGTACCCCCCCCTGTATGTACACCCGTGTACGAGTCGTACCCCCGTGTATGTACACCCCTGTACGTGTCGTACCCCCACCCGTGTATGTGCACCCCTGTACGTGTCGTACCCCCCGTGTATGTACACCCCTGTACGTGTCGTACCCCCGTGTATGTACACCCCTGTACGTGTCGTACCCCCCTCTATGTACACCCGTGTACGTGTCGTACCCCCCGTGTATGTACACCCCTGTACGTGTCGTACCCCCACCCGTGTATGTACACCCCTGTACGTGTCGTACCCCCCCTGTATGTACACCCGTGTACGTGTCGTACCCCCATGTATGTACACCCCTGTACGTGTCGTACCCCCACACGTGTATGTGCACCCCTGTACGTGTCGTACCCCCCCCTGTATGTACACCCGTGTACGTCAGAGTCGCACCCCCACCACAACCTCCTAAGTATGGAGCGCACCCCAGGCCCCAACATCACAACCGCATGTACGAGTCGTACCAAGCCACACACAAGGACAGCACTGTACAACCAAATGGCCCATGTACACCCCGTACACACGCTAAAAACGCACGTACACAACCAGGACAAAACAAAACAACACAAGAATACACCATTCGAATTGCACCAAGTCACTAAACATGTCCAACAACCACTAAAACAACACATTCACTGACCTGCAACTGCCAAAAACAAACAGAGGCCCAAAACACCACCACTCCTTATAACACACCCACCCAAACTTCAAACACAGCCACACCCACCAATGGACCAATAAAAAGGGCCCACACACACAAACCATGAGCCTTTGCAACAGACTCACTGCTGCCAGACCCCACAGACAACCTACAGCACCATACTACAAGCTTTACCACACCTTACACTTGCACACCTTCACACAACCACCTTCACAAACACCCCCTCATCACATTCACACACACACACACCTGCACAACCACACCCACACACCCACAACCATCCACACACCCCCCCATCCACCCCCACACCCCTCACCATGCCCACTAACAAGAATCCAAAGTTCAGTAACCGAGAGTTGGAGGTCCTTGTCGATGAAATCCTCAGAGTCGAGCCACACCTCTTTAGAACATTGGTCAGACAGACCAGCATGTCAGAAAAAACAGCCATGTGGCAGACCATCGTCGATGCTGTGAATGCTGTTGCGGACACCAGAAGGAACAAGCAGGAATGCCAAGCCAGGTGGTACGATCTGCGGAGGAGGGTCCGAGCCAAGATGACGGATGAACACAACCAGGCCAACGTCACTGGAGGAGGGCCGTCCCGCAGACCCGTACACTACCATCCCTGGGAGGAGAGGGTGATGGCCATACTGCCGGTGGAGGCAGTCGAAGGATTAGGAGGACTCCAAGACCCGGGTGAGTACACAAACAACGCACCTCACATGGGGGGAACGATATCCACAACCAAACTCACAAACAGGCACGCAACCACCCCAAGCTATCGCATGACTCAACCACACTCCATGAACACGCACATGCCACTGGCGCCACCATGCCCCATGCACCCAGCTGGACAATGTCAAGTCACAGGCCACAGAAGACACCAACACATGACACGGTAAGCCGGATGGCGGGAGGGTGGGCCCCAAAAATCACATAGTGCAACTCAGAAGCAGACAATAATGCCCTCTGCCCATATGGCCTAGGTCACAGCCAGACAAACACTGTGTCCCCACACAGGAAAGACTTGCCAGCAAATGGCGGACGACTTGCATTAACACATGGGGGTGAAGGCACGTTTTTGCACATGACAGCAGCTAATGAACAGCCAACACTGTGAAAGAGTGGCAGCACACACCACCACAGCAGCAGCGCAGACACAGACACTACACCCAATGGGTGCCTGGAGATCAGAAACAAACTCACAGCAACAATCCAAGGGCCATTCAAAGAACTCCTAACAGTGTGTGCCCAGGAAGCTGGGCTGAGGTGACAGAGGGTGACACACAGAGGGAGGGAGAGGCGGACAGAGAGGGAGGGAGACACAGGAAGACGGACAGAGGGAGGAGGCCGACACACAGAGGGAGGTAGAGGGGGACAGAGAGGGAGGGAGACACAGGAAGACGGACAGAGGGAGGAGGCTGACACACAGAGGGAGGGAGAGGGGGACACAGAGGGAGGGAGACACAGGAAGACGGACAGAGGGAGGAGGCTGACACACAGAGGGAGGGAGAGGGGGACACAGAGGGAGGGAGAGGGGGACACAGAGGGAGGGAGAGGGGGGACACAGAGGGAGGGAGACACAGGGAGACGGACAGAGGGAGGAGGCTGACACACAGAGGGAGGGAGAGGGAGACACAGAGGGAGGGAGAGGGGGACACAGAGGGAGGGAGACACAGGAAGACGGACAGAGGGAGGAGGCTGACACACAGAGGGAGGGAGAGGGGGACACAGAGGGAGGGAGAGGGGGATACAGAGGGAGGGAGACACAGGGAGAGCAAATCAGCCTTGTGGTGTGTGGGAATGTCTGGTCGTCAGCAGGTGGACTGCGTGCATGTAGACAAGGGTGGCCAGTGCCAGCACCCCCCCTCTCCTCCATGGCAAAACACAGGGCCATGTCACAACCTGTGCACGAGCACAACGACAGCTACCTGCATTATCTAAGTGTGTGGAACCATTCCATATGCCCACGTACAGTGCAACACGGAATGCGCCAATGCATGGCTCGCCACACCTGCCCACTCCACTGCTGACTGCAGTCACACTTGACGCAGCAAGTAAGACTGTGCCACACATAGTTAAAGGCGCCAAAGTGGTGCCCAAGGGACACACCCATGCACAAGTGCACTGTGAGTGGAATGCAAGACAGATCCTAATTCCCAGAGGCAATGTTCCAACTTTGAAACTGATGAAACATGGATGTTGCATGGACCAAAATTAACATTGTCTCTCTCACACACAGGTCAACCTCGTGGTTCACCCCCCAACACTGGGGGGGAAGACTCACAGGACCCGGCTCTGCGGGAGGCCGATCCCACCGGCAGCGACGACTCTCACCACTCTGTGGACGACCCTGACCAACCTGGCCCCTCTGGTGTCCAACGACCTGCAGCACCTGCGTCAGGTACAACTGGGCCAACCACCACCCCCACTCCTGCCACATCCCAGGAGACACCCAGGATCCCTGCCCCACCACCACAAAGCAGCCAGGCTGGCCAGGAGGGACACGGTGTCCCGGGCACCCAGGAGGAGGCAGGCGGCAACGCCAATGCCACCCCTCAGGGGTCCCGGAGACCCGATGTGCCCCCAAGGGCAGGCCAGGTGCAAGTGGGCAGGGGTGGTGGGAGTGGAGGACGGCGGAGGTGCCAGCCTGACCAGTTGGCTGGGGAACCGGTATATTCCCATGTCCGTAACATCCTGGACACATACCGGCAGGACACCACGGGCATGGCCCAGGTTGTGTCCACCCTCAATGAGATGAAGGGGACCCTCGATGAGATCAAGACCCAGCAGGCCCAGCAACATGCCTGTCTACTGCAACACCAACGGAGGATGGAGGACAGACAGGCTGAGCTTGTGACGGTGTTCACGGGAATTCACAATACACTCCGTCGGATGGCCGACAACATGGGCAACCCTCCCTGTGCCAGAAGGCGTAGAACATCACCACCCACAGGGAGGGATCAGGAGGAGGAGGAAACATCCGATGGAGCATCCCAAACATCGTCACGGCCTGCTTCCGAGGGTCCCCGCAGGAGGCCGGGTCGTCCACGGAAAGGACCGTGAGGGTCGGCGCTACAGCACCATCTCCCAGGACACCTGGCCTGGCACCTGGCCCACTGGAGCAACAGCAGCACAGCATCAAAAGACATTCTCTGCCACATGGCCTTGCTGGTCACTGTCTGACCAATGTTGACAAAGACTGTGGCATGGACTCTGAGGATTTCCAATGGCAAGGACACCAACTCCCCTACTGAACTTTGGATTCCAAACACCCGGAAAGTCCCTCATGTCATACCCCCCCCCCCCCACTAAAATAAAAAGTCACACCATGAAGAGAAGATGCCTGCTGGTTGCATTATTACCTTACATGTGTCTTGTAAAGTCTAAACATGCCTGAGTTCTCTTTTGACTTCAACCATCCACCCCCTGGGGCCTGAGTCTGGCACAGGACACACGGGTCACAGTGTATTAGGCAAGACAGACATGGAGCACCATACACACCCGTGATGGGCCCAACCAGCTGAGGGGGTGGCCGCACAACCGTGCTGACAGACACATTGAGTACAGCAACAGTCATGCGCAGAGGTCAGGGATCCTGTCCAGTGTCCTGGGGGGCACCCAGGTATGTGTAGACAGGTGGCAGAACCATGTCCTGCAAGCTTGAGTCCGGTGGATGCAGAGAATGGGGGCCTGGCCAACGTTGGATGCATGGGGATGGCACATGTCACAATACCCACACAGTCATGGACATCATGCACAATACACACTCTCATCCCACACACACAGCTTGCATCTTGCTACTCGACACATAGACTCATAGCCACTATCAGGGAAAACCATGCCAGACATGCTGGATGCACCGTGGCAACACACCAGCATTGACTGAGAAGAGGCACCTTGGAGGCATAGGGACACCTTTATTAGTCATGTTTTCGGGATTGCAGAGGCAACTTGAAGTACACATGAACACTTCATGTGGAGTAACATGTGGGTCCAATACTGGCACCCCCTTTCTGCAGCACAAATGCGTGATAGCCATGGAAGTGGCACACAAGTGTCGGCTAACAGCTAAACACCCACAGCTGCTCACGGAGAGACTGCCATACACCATTGATCCGCTGATGTAGAAGTCCCACACCATGTCAAGCCAATGCAAACCGTATGTGTCCGAGGGCAGTGTTACACACATTGATGCCATCATCACAATCCACTATCCCATCACTGATGACTGTCAACAAGTCAGACCATCTATTCAGGTGTACACAGCTGCATGTCATGTGTACCATGGTGATGCAACATGGCTGCAGAGGAACCAAACATCGACAGGGGCAGTGTGCATACATCGTGAACAACTGCCACACCCAATACACCCCTGATGCATCCCTTACCCCGAGGAGACTTCCAAACGTGTCCGTGCCTGTAACGCTGAGTCAGCACATGATGACGTGTCCATGAGGAATAGCAGTGCCACAACAATGCAAGCAGCAGACGGCATGCGCAAGTACCTGGGAAAGAGAGACACACAAGAAGTCAGCCACAAAAAGCACAGCCACTTGCATGTGCATGTACTCGACACATGTATGGATGACAGCATGCTAGGTCACAATTATGACTGGGGAAATACAACCATCACTGGCACCATCACTCCAGTGACACACCCACACACACCTCTGACTCACGTGCCATACATGCAGGTGGAGACACACATCACAACACATGCCACACGGGGACCAATGCGTGCACACTCAGACACTGGTACTCACCACTAAGCAAAGAAGTCGCGTATGAGCCGAGTCCGGATGTCCTCTTGCGGCTCCACATCCTCCACATCACTAGCCCCATTGCCAAGCCCTTCCTCCTCCACGGGTGGATGGTCCTCGTCATCTTGATCCAGGATGAGTGGCACAGCTTTCTCAACTGCCATGTTGTGCAGCATGCAGCAGACCATGAAGATTTTGCAGACCTTCGCCGGGGCATATGGGAGCGCGCCGCCGGTCTTGTGTAGGCACCTGAATCGGCTCTTCAGCAGGCCAAACGTCCTCTCTATCACTCGCCTTGTCCGGCCATGGGCGGTGTTGTAGCGGAGCTGGGCCGGCGTGATGGGGTTGCGGAGAGGTGTGATCAGCCATGGCATGTTGGGATAGCCAGCGTCCCCTACATGGGAAGCACATGGACATCGTTAGAACTGGAGAAGCGGTCGTGCTGGTAGTCTACGCAAAATACAGGACAGACAGACTGTACCCACCAACAACACATGCTCGTTCGTTGCGCAGCTGCGTCATCATTTCAGGCACCCTGCTACGCCTCATGATGTAGGCATCGTGTGCTGATCCTAGAAAACGAGCACAGACATGTGAAATCACCATGTTGGACAGACACACCACAGGGGCATTGATGGAGTGGTAGTGCTTGCGATTCCGGTACGCTACCTCCTGTGCCTGTGGTGGTACCAAAGCAACATGTGTCCCATCTATGGACCCAATGACATGGGGCATCCCTCCCAGGGCATAGAATCCACGCTTGACCCCAGTCAACATTTCTGGGGTAGGAAAATGTATGAAGTCATCCAGGTGAATCAACATGGCCTCTAAGAAATCATGCAGCACACGGCAGAACATGCTCTGGGACATGCCACCAACATGAGCTATGGTATTTTGAAAGGTACCCGTGGCTAGAAAATGTAGGGCTGCCATTACCTTCAGCTTGGGTGTCAGTGCCGTAGGATACCTGTGCAGCGGTTGCAGGTGTGGTGCCAGTCTCGCCGTCAACTCCAGAATCAACCGTTGGGGGAAGCGGTAGCACCGGATACGATCATTCTCCCGCATGGCAGCCAAGTCCGGAATTGCTCGGGGAAGAGGCGGCGCTCTGCAGTAATTTGGAAGTGACAAGGAAGAGTGAGTGCACCACAACAACAAATAATTTGTACTGAGCACATGTTAATCTGTCTATACACATATGCTACATACGGAGTCAGGTATGTGCCACATGCCCTGGACACGTATGGCTGGCAGGTGACACTCCTACCAAGACCCAGCTACACACGGAGATTGAGAACCTCCACATGCCATGGCATGGGATTAGCTGTGTCCCAGTGCAAGTGAACAGCCAGACGCAAGACAGGAGTGACATACACCCACACATCAGCAGAAGTAGGATGTCCATTGCAGAGACTGGTAGCGGAACACTAGAGCCTCAGGTCACATGACATTACACTAGGACAGCCCACACACCTTGCCATGAAGGTGCACATGTCATGACTCACCACACATTCATAGAGAGGATGCAGACATGTCCTAGTTACGCTACTCCGTGTCCCATGGATACATATGCACCTCACATCCGATACCACATGTGGCATGGTGTGCGGAACAGTGTGCAATGTCAATCTACACACAGACACATGTTGGTTGCTGCAACAGCTGCAGCTTTTGAGGGTGCTCCAACATCAACCTATTGGGAAACCCCCACACATACATGACATAGTCACATCGTGCACCGTGGGTAGTGACAAGTCAGGTGTGGTAACCCCTGTACCGGGCATCAGGGGACACTTCCGTGTGTTGGTGTCCGTGCCATGCCAGTGTCGGTCATCCCAAGTGTGCAGTACGACATGCACACATGTCAAAGGAGTCAAGGGCATGCCTGGCACACATTGCACCGTCACACATTACATCTGTACACATCTCATCATACATCTGGTGCCTTCTCGACTCAGGAGTAATGTGCCACATCACAGCCTGTCACACCTGTGCCCCACACATGTAGTACTGCCCAGACAATGCCTTGATGTCCATCCATGGACAAGTATGTCCGCCCTATTCCTTCCTGTGTGCTGCCTGTCACCACTGTGATGTGTGAAAACCGCCGTACTGCTGCTAAGAGGGCCTGTGTACGTTCCCATATCACTATGGGAGTGCTGCCGTATGTGTACCCATAGTGATGGTGAGCGTACAGGCATGTGTACGGTCAGTAAGTACGCATACGCGAGAACACCCATAGTGGTACGGCCCGTACACACGCCTGTACGTTCACTATCACTATGGGTGTCCTCGCGTATGCGTACTTGTACTGGTACGGCCCGTACACACGCCTGTACACTCACTATCACTACGAGTACGCATACGCGAGGACACCCATAGTGATAGTGAACATACAGGCGTGTGTACGGGCCGTACCAGTACGAGTACGCATACGCGAGGACACCCATAGTGGTACGGCCCGTACACACGCCTGTACGTTCACTATCACTATGGGTGTCCTCGCGTATGCGTACTCGTACTGGTACGGCCCGTACACACGCCTGTACGCTCACTATCACTACGAGTACGCATACGCGAGGACACCCATAGTGATAGTGAACGTACAGGCGTGTGTACGGGCCGTACCAGTACGAGTACGCATACGCGAGGACACCCATAGTGGTACGGCCCGTACACACGCCTGTACGTTCACTATCACTATGGGTGTCCTCGCGTATGCGTACTCGTAGTGATAGTGAGCGTACAGGCGTGTGTACGGGCCGTACCAGTATGAGTACGCATACGTGAGGACACCCATGGTGATAGTGCACGTACAGGCGTGTGTACGGGCCGTACCACTATGGGTGTCCTCGCGTATGCGTACTCGTACTGGTACGGCCCGTACACACGCCTGTACGCTCACTATCACTACGAGTACGCATACGCGAGGACACCCATGGTGATAGTGAACGTACGCACGCGTGTACGGGCCGTTGCTATGCATTTGGGGTGCCCTAGGGGCCCGGAACGCACCGTACCTGTGGGTGAAGCTCAATTTTACATAGGGGACAAATGAGGGACAAGTATTAAGGCCTACATGCATGCTGGTTGTCATGGAGCCCAAGTTTAAAGTTTGAATTTGTTCTGGAAGGTGCACAGCAGAAGTCAGTTGGAATGAATCTACTTTGTTGCAATGTGTTTGTGGGGTTGACATCATGCTGAAGAAAAAAACCCAATAAGAACCCACTGACTGTGCTAGGTTTGAAGGGATTGGAGGAAACATAGGATGCAAATGTGAGTGACCAATCACTCTGTTCTCCTGTGCATGAAACAGGACAGCAAGGCAGATATAAGGCAGCCAGGTCTCATGAGGGAGCACTTGCCTGCACATATTTCCAATCTAACACACTGCTGCTGCTCGTGATTCCCTGGAACCATGTCAAGGTCTGTGGAGAGGTCACAGCCATTCACCCTGGAGGAGAACCTGGCATTGCTGGATGTGATCCTCCCACAGTACCCCTGCTGTATGGGCGACCAGGGTATCAGGTGAGTGCAGAGCTACTAGCACAGACTGTGTCCCTTTTTTTGTGACTGTGACTTCTGCCATTGTGTCCAGGTGCGACACACATGCTATGTACTGTAGGGGGGTACCAGGGGGGGGGGGATGCCTGATGTCTCCCAGCAGTGCCCAGAGACAGGAGGGGTGTGTGCAGAGGCCTCCCAGCAGTGCCCAGAGACAGGAGGGGTGGGTGCCTATCACTCCCAGCAGTGCCCAGACACAGGAGGGGTGGGTGCAGAGTCCTCCCAGCAGTGCCCAGACACAGGAGGGGTGGGTGCAGAGTCCTCCCAGCAGTGCCCAGAGACAGGAGGGGTGTGTGCCTATCACTCCCAGCAGTGCCCAGAGGCAGGAGGGGTGGGTGCAGAGTCCTCCCAGCAGTGCCCAGAGACAGGAGGGGTGGGTGCCTATCACTCCCAGCAGTGCCCAGAGACTGGAGGGGTGGGTGCCTATCACTCCCAGCAGTGCCCAGAGACTGGAGGGGTGGGTGCCTATCACTCCCAGCAGTGCCCAGAGGCAGGAGGGGTGGGTGCCTATCACTCCCAGCAGTGCCCAGAGTCAGGAGGGGTGTGTGCAGAGGCCTCCCAGCAGTGCCCAGAGTCAGGAGGGGTGTGTGCAGAGTCCTCCCAGCAGTGCCCAGAGACAGGAGGGGTGTGTGCCTATCACTCCCAGCAGTGCCCAGAGTCAGGAGGGGTGTGTGCAGAGTCCTCCCAGCAGTGCCCAGAGACAGGAGGGGTGGGTGTGATGCACAGTGTGAGCCTTGATAATTGATTGTGTCTTTGCCCTCATTCCACCTGTGTACTTTCACTGGCACGTACTGCTTTTGCTCTTCCCCAGAGGAGTATGTCCCTATGGCAAAGGTGCAATGCGTTGGCTGCATGACATGCCTTGTTGTAACCAGCTAATTTGTTCCCATATGTGTCTCTGTGACATGTTGCAGGTGTATTGATGTAGTGTCACTTGTTCATCCTCACAGGTAGGCGCCTCTGCCAAGGAGAAGATCTGGCTGACCGCCGTCAGTGCCGTGAGGAGTGCGGATGGTCGGAGGCGGAGCCTGTCCCAGGTGAGGAAACGCTGGCAGGATATCCGGTGCTGGACGCGGAGGATCGCACGGGTCCTGCTGGGGGACTCACCTGAGAGCCATAAGAACCGCGGGCGCCGCCGTCTCTCCCACATCCACAAGCGTGTGCTGGCGGTGGTATTTCCAGACTTGGACAGGCGCTTACAGGAGATGCAGCAGCAGGAAGGGGGTAGGTACATGTGTGTTTGTTGTGTTTCACCAGCATTTGTAAGTGCACTGTTCCATGGATGCACTGCCAGGGTTTAATGGTGCTGTGCAGATCCTGTTACCCACAGTATTGCAGTGCTCTCCTGCCTCCCTTCCCCTCCTTGCAATGTGTTCCCTGGTCTGTGTGAAGTCACTCCGTCACAAGGTTATGTAGCCTGGCACCTTCTCCACGTGTACAATGCCTGCAGCATCATGTGTGGGGGTGGTGTGTAACATGTTTTGGGACCTTGCCTGTGCCCTGTCCAGTTCTGGTCTTGTGGGTTCCATGTCAGTTGGCACTAATGCTGAGTCCAGACATGGGAGTTAGTCTCTCAAGTGTGAGGCCTTACAGCACGCATGTCCTATGTGGTGGCCTGTGACATGATGTGCATGAGTGTGCGGTACACATAGTGCGGGGATGGTAGCGTGTGTTGCAGTCATTCCCATTCAGGAGCATGGAGTTGTGTGGCCACCACTGTCCCCAGGGGCATATTTTCCTAGGTATCATGTGTGTAATCTGAATATGTTGACAATCTCTGTGTCTACAGCATAGGTTGTGCTCTGTGCCATTGTCCCCTGGCCAAATGTATATTGACGTGAAATGTAGTACAAGTGTCCACTGTACAGACTGCCCTGATTTTCCTTGTTCATACTCTCGGTGGACATTGCCTGTGTGTCTTGTTACAATCATCTGATGATGCCCATTTGTACATGATTATTTGGACAGGCGCACCTTGGGTATTTTGTGTGCAACCTTGATTTGTTGCATCCCATGTGTATTTCACCCAGACTAAGGGATGTAAGTGCTTCCTGTGTCTCCAAATAATAGTCTCATGTAGGGGGTGGGTGGTGCGGCCATGGCCTTCATGTCACAACCTGATATCTCCTTGCTAGGACTGGCCAGTGTGTGATGTTGGTCTGGACATGCACTCAAGGTGCAGTGGGCCAGTCATGGTGGGCATGTTTTCAGTTTAACCTATGCTGCATGTGCCTCTTGTTCCTGGATATGGTCCCTGCTCATCCCTATTTCCTGCCACGCTGTGTGGTGCAGATGCAGTGCTGGATTGTCCCCAGGGCCGTGCTCCTCAGTCAAAATTCCATTCCATCTCATTTGCTATTGTGTCATGCTCTCCATAGTTTTTCGGTGGCATGGTGGGTCAAACAACTGTGTCTTGCATGCCCTACATATGTACCTTGTTTTGTAGATGTAACTCTTCTTTTGTTTCAGGCTATGCACTGTGACCTATGTAGATTGGACTCATGTGACATATGTATACAGGTGTATGATTAATTTCTGTCTCTTCACCCTGCCCACAGCATCGTCGGGGGACACGGAGGGAGACATGGGCACAGACGGAGCAGAGGGACCGAGCACCAGTGCCAGCGGTGACATCGGGGCTGGCACATCAAGTGGGACTGAGGCGGAGGAGAGTGAACCCGGGGACCTGTCGACTGGCACAACAGAGTATGAAGCTGACGGGTCCGAGGATGATCTCTCCGAGTGGGCGGCGGCTGCACCAGCAGCTGACAGCGGCACTACATCTCGCCCCGCCCCCTCCATTGCCATCAGCCGCCTCCCACTTGCTCTTGTCCCTTCCCAACGTGCCCGGTCACCACATGTCTCCTTCCTGCCAGGCACCGCACCCCCTGCCCCGTCTCCACTGCTGCCGCCAATGCCGAGTCTGTGGACATCCAGCGGCAATTGCAGGTTGGTCAGGCTGCGATCCTTAATGTCCTCCATGGCCACAGCCAGGTCCTCAACAACATGGAGGCATACTTGGAGGGCATTCATTCATCGCAGGCTGACCAACGCAGCTTGCTGAGGTCGATAGACTCGACACTGACTGCAGCAGTGGGTCTCCTGCAGCGCTACGTCCCACCCCCTACCCCTGCCCCATCCACACTTCCCACTCCCATGCCTGTCCCACGTACACCCAGACGTCAGCATGCGCCCACCACAACACACACAGGCACCACACCAGCAGGGAAGGTCCACCGCACACCTCCTGACACGCACACACAGGGTGAAGTAGGCACACCCACTGTGTCGGGGGGCAAACGTGTGACACGCAGCCAGAGTGGGAGTCCACATTCCACCCAATCCACTCCCTCCAAATCCCCTCCCCTCAGCTCTCCTGGCCACATCTCCCCCAAAGACTCCTTCATGGCCGCTCTGTCCCTGAGCCCCACAGTGACGCCACCACGCAAGCGGTCAAGGAAGTCCTCGGTCAGGGTGGTTGATTCCCCCCCTGTCTACACCCTCCCCCAGTGGCGCTGCGACCCATCCCTCTGACCCCCCCCCCCTCCTTGGGGCCTGTGGTTCGTTCGGGTGCAGGGGATTCCCTGGCGGACCTGGCTGAGGTGTGCAGCGAGCTCCTGGCCTCCACCTTTGGCCCTGCCCCACCCCCTGTGGTGGAGTCCTCCATCCCTGCACCCACGACGCCTACCCTTCACCCTCCTGTCCCTGCGGTGCCTGTTTCTTCCCCCCCACATGATGCCCTCACCCCTGTGGAAGACAACGGAATGTAACTGTGCAGGCAAGCTAGGGGACACGCATCCCACTCTGTCCCCCATCCAGCTGTGACTTCTGGACTGCCCAATGGGCTTTGTAAATATTGAACTTTCTACGAACATACAATTTTTGACCTTGCTGATTAAAGCCATTTTTGTTTCCTTTGAACACTACTGCTTTTCTGATATTGCTGTTGGTGGGGCTGCTACATGATTTTGGGTGGTGATCATGTGTTGGTTGTGTGGGAAATGTAGTAGTGTGCTGGTCATAGGGGGGACCCTGGGATCTGTGTGCCATCACACGGTGTTAGCTAGGTTTCTGTGTTCATGTAAGAAGTTGCTGTATGGTGAAATTGTCCAAAGGTGTATTCCTTCCTCTGTGTACCCTGCCATCTTACCTGCAGGGTGTTCCCAATATTTTGCGCAGAGCTGTGTGTACATTAGCTGGGTGTGTGACGGACTCCTTCTACTTTGCACATGCATGCTGAGCGATGTCTCCACCTGCATCATTCGTGGCATTCTTGGTAGTCATTGTACTTGTGTATGTGGACTATTGACATGACTTCATGTGTACATGTTTTCTTTTCTGCGCTATGCATGCGTATACTCCCAGCCTCGCACACATGTGGTACATGTACTGCAGGGTCTTTGTGCACCTGACTGAAATTTGTGGGCATGGTATCTGTGGCTACTCCACCCTTTGCGTTTCATGGGCACTGCTGTGAGTGTTCGGCACACACCCCTCCTGTCTCTGGGCACTGCTGGGAGTGATAGGCACCCACCCCTCCTGTGTCTGGGCACTGCTGGGAGGACTCTGCACCCACCCCTCCTGTGTCTGGGCACTGCTGGGAAGACTCTGCACCCACCCCTCCTGTGTCTGGGCACTGCTGGGAGGACTCTGCACCCACCCCTCCTGTCTCTGGGCACTGCTGGGAGGACTCTGCACCCACCCCTCCTGTGTCTGGGCACTGCTAGGAGGACTCTGCACCCACCCCTCCTGTGTCTGGGCACTGCTGGGAGGACTCTGCACTCACCCCTCCTGTGTCTGGGCACTGCTGGGAGGACTCTGCACCCACCCCTCCTGTGTCTGGGCACTGCTGGGAGTGATAGGCACCCACCCCTCCTATGTCTGGGCACTGCTGGGAGGACTCTGCACCCACCCCTCCTGTGTCTGGGCACTGCTGGGAGGACTCTGCACACACCCCTCCTGACTCTGGGCACTGCTGGGAGTGATAGGCACACACCCCTCCTGTCTCTGGGCACTGCTGGGAGGACTCTGCACCCACCCCTCCTGACTCTGGGCACTTCTGGGAGGCCTCTGCACACACCCCTCCTGCCTCTGGGCACTGCTGGGAGTGATAGGCACACACCCCTCCTGTGTCTGGGCACTGCTGGGAGGACTCTGCACACACCCCTCCTGACTCTGGGCACTGCTGGGAGTGATAGGCACACACCCCTCCTGTCTCTGGGCACTGCTGGGAGGACTCTGCACCCACCCCTCCTGTCTCTGGGCACTGCTGGGAGGACTCTGAACCCACCCCTCCTGTGTCTGGGCACTGCTGGGAGGACTCTGCACCCACCCCTCCTGTGTCTGGGCACTGCTGGGAGGACTCTGCACCCACCCCTCCTGCGTCTGGGCACTGCTGGGAGTGATAGGCACCCACCCCTCCTATGTCTGGGCACTGCTGGGAGGACTCTGCATCCACCCCTCCTGTGTCTGGGCACTGCTGGGAGGACTCTGCACACACCCCTCCTGACTCTGGGCACTGCTGGGAGTGATAGGCACACACCCCTCCTGTCTCTGGGCACTGCTGGGAGGACTCTGCACCCACCCCTCCTGACTCTGGGCACTGCTGGGAGGCCTCTGCACACACCCCTCCTGCCTCTGGGCACTGCTGGGAGTGATAGGCACACACCCCTCCTGTGTCTGGGCACTGCTGGGAGGACTCTGCACACACCCCTCCTGACTCTGGGCACTGCTGGGAGTGATAGGCACACACCCCTCCTGTCTCTGGGCACTGCTGGGAGGACTCTGCACCCACCCCTCCTGGCTCTGGGCACTGCTGGGAGGCCTCTGCACCCACCCCTCCTGTCTCTGGGCACTGCTGGGAGGACTCTGCACCCACCCCTCCTGTGTCTGGGCACTGCTGGGAGGACTCTGCACCCACCCCTCCTGTGTCTGGGCACTGCTGGGAGGACTCTGCACCCACCCCTCCTGTGTCTGGGCACTGCTGGGAGGACTCTGCACCCACCCCTCCTGTGTCTGGGCACTGCTGGGAGTGATAGGCACCCACCCCTCCTATGTCTGGGCACTGCTGGGAGGACTCTGCACCCACCCCTCCTGTGTCTGGGCACTGCTGGGAGGACTCTGCACACACCCCTCCTGACTCTGGGCACTGCTGGGAGTGATAGGCACACACCCCTCCTGTCTCCGGGCACTGCTGGGAGGACTCTGCACCCACCCCTCCTGTCTCTGGGCACTGCTGGGAGGACTCTGCACCCACCCCTCCTGTGTCTGGGCACTGCTGGGAGGACTCTGCACCCACCCCTCCTGTGTCTGGGCACTGCTGGGAGTGATAGGCACCCACCCCTCCTATGTCTGGGCACTGCTGGGAGGACTCTGCACCCACCCCTCCTGTGTCTGGGCACTGCTGGGAGGACTCTGCACACACCCCTCCTGTGTCTGGGCACTGCCGGGAGGACTCTGCACACACCCCTCCTATGTCTGGGCACTGCTGGGAGGACTCTGCACACACCCCTCCTGTGTCTGGGCACTGCTGGGAGGACTCTGCACACACCCCTCCTGTCTCTGGGCACTGCTGGGAGGACTCTGCACCCACCCCTCCTGTCTCTGGGCACTGCTGGGAGGACTCTGCACCCATCCCTCCTGTCTCTGGGCACTGCTGGGAGGACTCTGCACACACCCCTCCTGTCTCTGGGCACTGCTGGGAGGACTCTGCACACACCCCTCCTGACTCTGGGCACTGCTGGGAGGACTCTGCACACACCCCTCCTGTCTCTGGGCACTGCTGGGAGGACTCTTCACACACCCCTCCTGACTCTGGGCACTGCTGGGAGTGATTGGCACACACCCCTCCTATTTAACAATATGTACGCTTTGTCCATACACGTGTGTGGGTTCGCTCCACGGGGGTATGGGTCGTACTTACACTGTTGGGATGGGGGGTGCACTCCATACGTACGCGGGTGAGGGTACGGGTCGTACATACACGGTTGTGGTGGGGGTACGGGTCGTACTTACACTGTTGGGTTGGGGGGGTACGCTCCATACGTCCGCGGGTGAGGGTACGGGTCGTTCTTACACTGTTGGGGTGGGGGTACGCTCCATATGTCCGCGGGTGAGGGTACGGGTCGTACTTACACTGTTGGGGTGGGGGTACGCTCCATACGTACGCGGGTGAGGGTACGGGTCGTACTTACACTGTTGGGGTGGGGGGTACGCTCCATGCATACGCGGGTGGGGGGACGTGTCGTACGTACAATGTTGGCATGGGGGTACGCTCCTTGCATACGTGGGTGGGGGTACGTGTCGTACTTACACTGTTGGGGTGGGGGGTACGCTCCATGCATACGTGGGTGGGGGGACATGTCGTACGTACAATGTTGGCATGGGGGGTACGCTCCTTGCATACGTGGGTGGGGGTACATGTCGTACTTACACTGTTGGGGTGGGGGGTACGCTCCATACGTACGCGGGTGAGGGTACGGGTCGTACATACACGGTTGGGGTGGGGGTACGGTCCGTACATACACAGTTGGGGTGGGGGTACGCTCCATACGTACGCGGGTGAGGGTACGGGTCGTACATACACGGTTGGGGTGGGGGTACGGTCCGTACATACACTGTTGGGGTGGGGGTACGCTCCATACGTACGCGGGTGAGGGTACGGGTCATACTTACACTGTTGGGGTGGGGGGTACGCTCCATACGTACGCGGGTGGGGGTACGTGTCGTACTTACACTGTTGGCATGGGGGGTACGCTCCTTGCATACGCGGGTGGGGGTACGTGTCGTACTTACACTGTTGGGGTGGGGGGTACGCTCCTTGCATACGCGGGTGGGGGTACGTGTCGTACTTACACTGTTGGCATGGGGGGTACGCTCCTTGCATACGCGGGTGGGGGTACGTGTCGTACTTACAATGTTGGCATGGGGGGTACGCTCCTTGCATACGCGGGTGGGGGTACATGTCATACTTACACTGTTGGGGTGGGGGGTACGCTCCATGCATACGCGGGTGGGGGGACATGTCGTACGTACAATGTTGGGAAAAATATACGAGCATGCACACCTTTCCTTTCATTTTAACCTCGTACTTCAAGTAATTTTGTTTAAGTGCGTGCAGCCAGTGTCCGTGGATCGCCCCAACCACAGTTCATACAATAATGTCCCAAAAGAGCACTCTCGTGTTCTACACTGGCGCACTGCGAAGCATGGGACTCATTACCCAACATTGTATTCCAATCATCCAAGTACTCCCATGTAGACACTTTCACCATGTTTTTGTTGTCCGGTATTGCTTCCATTAACACTTTAACTTCATCACGACGGAGACAGCCTGATTGAATCTGTAATCTTAATTAAACTCTTCCAATACCAACTGCTTGCCACTCCAGGCTTTTAACAATGGTACGCACAGATCGCTCATGGTATGAAGTAAACACCTTGTGCAAAAATCCAATGCATTTCGAGCCCATTTGGCTCTTCATCAGGGATAGCTAAAACAAATACAATAAACAGCTTAGCCTCAGATCATTATAGACATGATAAATTATGTAAAGACCCAACATCAATTATACAAATGCATAAATCATCGGTGTTAGACGGCGACCTCAGAGGAGCCCGGGAGGGAGTCCTGACTACCCTGAGACCCACCCTCGTAGTATCGTAGCCGGGCACTGGCGGGAGACTCCCCAGGAGGAGGAATCTCGCAACTAGGATCGTACTGGTAGTACCACACAACACAGAGTGACCACACTAGGTTTTCTCAGAAAGTAAGCTTTATCAAGTAGGTTATCACGGCAAATATGTACAAGGTGAGCACGGGCTCGAGAGTCTCGGAGAGGTAGGGGGTAGCGGGACAGTCTTTGCAAGGTTCCAAGCAGGGAGGTGTCCGGCGCACAGCTCACAATCCTCGAGCTGGGGAAATGCGCGGTCGTAGTCGGGGTCCGGCGGGACCGTGAGAGTCTGGGGGAGCCGCAAGTCACTCAGCAGGCTCCGGCACAGGTTCGGAGGTCTTACGATCTTCAAGGAGCCGCGAGTCACTCAGCAGGCTCAGGCACAGGTTCGGAGGTCTTACGATCTTCAAGGAGCCGCGAGTCACTCAGCAGGCTCAGGCACAGGTTCGGAGGTCTTACGATCTTCAAGGAGCCGCGAGTCACTCAGCAGGCTCAGGCACAGGTTCGGAGGTCTTACGATCTTCAAGGAGCCGCGAGTCACTCAGCAGGCTCAGGCACAGGTTCGGAGGTCTTACGATCTTCAAGGAGCCGCGAGTCACTCAGCAGGCTTCGGTCGGTTCAGTTCCAGGAGCCGCGACCACGTCAGCAGGCTCTCGTTGTTCCAGCGTCGAATCTGCCGGACAGACCCAGAGCCCCCCTTGTTATAGGTCGACCCCTCTTTGATGTCCGGAGTCTGTGCAGGCAGGGGTCTTGTCACCTGGGGGTCGCTTGCCGGGATTTCCTGCTATAGTCTTTTGATCCTTTCAGGGCCGGGTCGGGAGGAGTCCCAGACACCCAGCAGGCACGGAGCCAGCCCTCGGGGAGGCCGGAGGGCCGATCGAAACCCATCGTTCCAGGGGGGTTCAGAGGTGCGATAGAAACTGCTCCTCCCTCTCTCATCCCCTGGAAGCGTGATGTCCTCCAGCCGGAGTGGCGCCTCTAGGCCCGTGTCGCGCCGGGGCCGGGCGGCCATCTTGGTGCATGAAGTGGGCACGCGGGCCCGGGGTGGCCGAAAGGAGTGAGGCCATGGACGGGGACGTCCGGGTCGGTGCGTGTGTCTTGGTGGGGAGGTTCGGCTGGGCCGTGTGCTTGGGCTGCAGGTACCAGGTTTCGGTGGTGCGGGGGCACGGAGGGCCATTCTACGAGGCCGGGTCCAACACGCGTCCCCCCCAGCTGAAAGCCGGAGAGAACTGCCCATCATCTTGGGGGGTTCTCTTCGCTGAAGCGGAAGAACCTGGAGAGGCCGTCAGCGTTGGCGTGGTCCGTACCTGGGCGGTGTTCGACGGTGAAATCCATTCCTTGGAGGGAGATTGACCACCGCAGTAGCTTGGGGTTTTCTCCTCGCATCTGCATGAGCCATCGCAAGGGCCGATGGTCAGTTTGGACTCTGAAATGAGTGCCGAACAGGTAGGGTCGTAGTTTTTTGAGTGCCCAGACCACGGCAAAGGCTTCGCGCTCTATGGTGCTCCACCTCTGTTCTCGGGGCAGCAGCCGCCGACTGAGGAAGGCGACGGGCTGGTCTAGGCCTTGGTCATTCACTTGGGACAGGACGGCCCCAATGCCATGCTCGGAGGCATCGGTCTGGACTACGAACTCCTTGGCAAAGTCGGGAGCCTGGAGGACGGGGGCAGTGCACATGGCCTTTTTTAGAGCATCGAAAGCTTCCTGGCAGGCGGCCGTCCACTGCACCTTCTTTGGCTGTTTTTTAGACGTGAGTTCAGTGAGGGGGCCGACAAGGCTGCCATACCCCCGAATGAATCTGCGGTAGTAGCCCGTGAGTCCCAGAAAGGCTCGGACCTCCGTTTGGGTGATGGGTGGTTCCCAGGCCAGGATGGCGTCGATCTTTGGTTGTAGAGGGGCGACCTGGCCACTCCCGACCTGGTGCCCCAGGTAGACTACGGATCCTTGCCCTATCTGGCACTTGCTGGCTTTTACTGTGAGGCCTGCCTGGCGCAGGGCGGTTAGCACTCTCCGGAGGTGCCGGAGGTGTCCACTCCACTCTGAACTGAAGACAGCGATGTCGTCCAGATATGCCGCGCTGAACTGTTCTGGCCCGGCCAGGACCCTATTCACCAGTCGCTGGAAAGTGGCCGGGGCATTTTTCATCCCGAAGGGCATCACGCGGAAGTGGTAGTGCCCATCGGGGGTGGAGAAAGCGGACCGCTCCTTGGCCCCTTCGGTGAGCGCAATCTGCCAGTATCCGCAGGTGAGGTCGAAAGTGCTGAGGAACCGGGCTGCCCCTAGTCGGTCAATGAGTTCGTCGGCTCGGGGAATGGGGTGGGCATCGGCTCGGGTAATGTCATTGAGCCCCCGGTAATCCACGCAGAATCGGAGCTCGGGGGCGACACCGGGGGCCGCTGCCTTCGGGACCAGGACCACGGGGCTGGCCCAGGGACTGTCAGAGGGCTCGATCACCCCCAGGGCCAACATCTTCGAGACTTCGTCTTGAATGCAGGACCGGACCCGGTCAGGAACCCGGTAGGCCCGGTGTCTCACCGGCGGGCTGTCCCCGGTGTCCACGTCATGGACGCACCAGTTGGTGACCCGGGGGGTCAGAGAGAAGAGATCGGCAAATTGTCTTAGGAGCTGGCGGCAGTCCGCTTGTTGCTGGTCAGTGAGGGCTGGGGAGAGGCTCACCCCCTCCACGGAGCCATCCTGCTCCTTGACACACAGGAGGTCCGGGAGGGGATCCGACTCATCTTCGGCCCCGTCATCGGTGGCCAGCAGGAGGCTCAGTTCTGTCCGCACAAAGTGAGGCTTGAGGCGGTTCACGTGCAGGACCCGGAGGGGGTCCCGCAGCGACTGGACATCCACCAAGTATGTGACTTGACTCTTTCGCTCAACCACTTTGTAAGGCCCAGTCCATCGGTCCTGGAGGGCGCCAGGTTTCACGGGGGCCATGACCCACACCTGCTGGCCCGGCTGGAACTCGACCAGAGTGGCATTCTGGTCGTACCAGCGCTTCATCTCTTCTTGACTTGCCTCCAGGTTGGCCTCGGCCATTTCCCTGAACTTCCTGGTCTGGTTCCGGAGGGCCAGGACGTATTGGAACACATCTCGGGGGGTGGTCTGGGGCGCTGCCTCCCATTCTTCCTTAACTAAACTGAGGGGACCTCGGACGGGGTGCCCATAGAGCAATTCAAACGGGCTGAACCCTAGGGACTTCTGGGGGACCTCCCGGTAAGCGAACAAGAGGCAGGGGAGTAGGACGTCCCACTTACGCCGGAGGGGCTCTTCTAGGCCTGCGATCATCCCTTTCAAAGTCCTATTAAACCTTTCTACTAGGCCGTTCCCTTGGGGATGGTACGGGGTGGTGAACTTATAGGACACTCCACATTGTTGCCACAGGGACGTCATATACCTTGATATAAAATTAGTGCCGCGATCGCTCACGACCTCGCGGGGAAAACCCACCCTGGAAAAGATCCCCATCAGGGCCCGGCCCACCACGGGGGCCGTAATGGTGCGTAGGGGAATAGCCTCCGGATAGCGGGTGGCGTGGTCTACTAGGACCAATATGAAACGGTGACCTTGGGAGGTGGGGGGGTCCAGTGGTCCCACGATGTCGATTCCGACTCTTTCGAAGGGGGTACTGACGACCGGGAAGGGCTGGAGGGGAGCCTTGCGCTTCCCCCCACTCTTCCCACTGGCCTGGCACGTGGGGCAGGACTTGCAGTGGGCCTCTACTGCTGCTCTCATCTTGGGCCAATAAAAATGGGTTACGAGACGGCTGTAGGTCTTGTCCTGACCCAGGTGGCCGGCGAGGGGAACGTCGTGGGCTAAGCCCAGGAGGAGATCTCGGAAGCGGAGGGGTACCACCAGCACCCGTCCGGATCCCAGCTCCACCGTCTTCTGCTCACTATACAGGATGTTATTCTCCCAATAGATTCGGTGTGTCCCGGTCTGGTCACCTGCGGCTTGGCCCTCGGCCTGGCGCCGCAGCCCGACCAGGGAAGGACAAGTGGCTTGCTCCCGGCAAAATTCTTCCCGGGTGGGCCCATCCTTGTGGCGCCACTGGGCTAACTCAGGTAGATCCCCCAACCCGGGGACCGGGGCGGGGTCGGATAGGGCGGGTTCGTCACGGGCGACGGACCCTTCGGCTGGGGGGACGGGAGGACCCTCGGCAGGGACTGTACTGGTTTCTTCGTCCGGGGTGCTCTCGGCTTCTCTCCGGGGAGTGAGTCGGGCTGACATAGATCGGGTGGTGGCGCACACCCACTCGGGGAGTCCCATCATGCCTAGGTGGGCCTTGCGCTCTACGTGCTTCCAGGGAGAACTCTCCAGGTCGTTCCCTAGGAGGCAGTCGACCGGCTGGGAGGTTCTTACGGCCACCCTGAGTTTACCTATCACCCCTCCCCATTCAAATGGCACCAGGGCTACCTGACACATACTTTCTCTATTGTCGGCGGATATCACGGGGCAAAAGACGTTGGGGAGGATCTGCTCCTCGGGGACTAGGTGCCGGAGGACACCGGTGATACTGGCCCCGGTGTCCCGCAGGGCCTCTACCTGGTGGCCATTGATCTTGACGAGCTGCCCATATTTCTGTGTGTTGGAGGGTAGGAGGCTACCAGGGATCATCTCCCTATCTCCCAGGAATACTAGGGCCATTGCTGCGGGTTCCCACTCCTCGGCTTCCTCAACCTCCTCCCCCAGGGCTACGTTGGCTATCTGTCTTGCGGGGGGGATGGTGGTCATGGGGCACTCGGGGTCATTGGCGTAGTGCCCTGGTTTCTGGCAACGGAAACAGGTGACGGTCACCCGGTGTCCCCGTCTCCCAGGGGGCCCGGACACGGGAGGGGGGGGCGCCGGGAACGGTGGAGGTTGTGTCTTCGGGGGGCTAGGCTGGGACTCTCTCGGCCCTCCCTGGTTCCCTCCCCCCCTCTGGCGGGGTGGTCCCTGACTGTTTCGGGGGTACTCTCCTACCATGCCCCGGGAGACCCGGGTGTTGGTCCAGCGGTCGGCCTCTACAGCCAGCTTCCGGGGATATGTGAGCTTGCTATCCAGCAGATGCTGACGTAGCTCTATGAAGCAGTTCGCAGCCAGATGTTCCCACAACATGAGATCAGTGAGTTCGGCAAGGGTGGTGACTTGGCTGCCCTTGATCAACCCATCGAAGGCCCGACTGAAAAAGTTTACATACTCCACCCAGGTGGTGCCCGGGATCTTCCTGCAGTCCCGGAACCGTTGGCGGTACATTTCTGGGGTGAGGCCATATCTCGTGAGGAGAGCCTCTTTCATGTGGCTGTAGGAGGTCTGCAGGGCGAGGGGTAGGTCGAGCAGGGTGTCCCTTCCTTCGCTCAAAAACCGACCCCACAACCCCGCCCCCCAGTCCTTCTGCGGTATCCGATGGGAGGTCATGGCGACCTCGTAGGCCCGAAACCATTGCTGAATGTCATCGTTTTTATAATATTCCTTGACCACATCCTTGGGGATGTGTACTTTCTGTTCCGCTGGGGAGGCCGTCGCTGGGTTTCCCGGGGGCCTCCCTTCCTCGTTTCGGGCCTTGAGCTCGAGTTCCTTTAAGCTGCGTTCGTGCTCTAGTTGGAGCTTCCTTCCTTCGTGCTCCCGTTGGAGCTTCTTTTCTTCCAGTTCGCCTTGTACGCGCATTTGCTCTACCGCTAGTTTTTTCTCCGCTAACTTCAATTCGCCCTCGATTTTGAGTTTGGCTAACTCGAGTTCATGATTGCGGCTTCTCTCTCTGTCCGCGAGTTCTTCCGGGGATAGGCCCCCGTCTGGTACGATGCCTCGCACCCGATTGCTGCTGCTTTCACCTGAGGGGGGTTCGGCTTCGTCGGGGTGTTCCCCCGTGCCTTCCGTGCGGGAGGCCTCGGTTTCCACCCAAGTTTTCAGTGCTTTCTGCAAATCTTCCTTAGTGTTGAGACCAGTGGTAGCGATTTTAAGCTCTTTGCAAAATTGCTTTAGCTCTTTGTGTGTATATTCTTCTAGATGCTCCACCTGGAACACTCTGTTGGCGTTGGTTTCTGCGGGGCTCATGGCGCTTCCTTCTGCCATCTTTGTCGGTCGTGCGTCCGTTGTTCACTGTACGATCTCTAGGTGATGGGCCCGAATCCCGTCGCTTGCCACCAATGTTAGACGGCGACCTCAGAGGAGCCCGGGAGGGAGTCCTGACTACCCTGAGACCCACCCTCGTAGTATCGTAGCCGGGCACTGGCGGGAGACTCCCCAGGAGGAGGAATCTCGCAACTAGGATCGTACTGGTAGTACCACACAACACAGAGTGACCACACTAGGTTTTCTCAGAAAGTAAGCTTTATCAAGTAGGTTATCACGGCAAATATGTACAAGGTGAGCACGGGCTCGAGAGTCTCGGAGAGGTAGGGGGTAGCGGGACAGTCTTTGCAAGGTTCCAAGCAGGGAGGTGTCCGGCGCACAGCTCACAATCCTCGAGCTGGGGAAATGCGCGGTCGTAGTCGGGGTCCGGCGGGACCGTGAGAGTCTGGGGGAGCCGCGAGTCACTCAGCAGGCTCCGGCACAGGTTCGGAGGTCTTACGATCTTCAAGGAGCCGCGAGTCACTCAGCAGGCTCAGGCACAGGTTCGGAGGTCTTACGATCTTCAAGGAGCCGCGAGTCACTCAGCAGGCTCAGGCACAGGTTCGGAGGTCTTACGATCTTCAAGGAGCCGCGAGTCACTCAGCAGGCTCAGGCACAGGTTCGGAGGTCTTACGATCTTCAAGGAGCCGCGAGTCACTCAGCAGGCTCAGGCACAGGTTCGGAGGTCTTACGATCTTCAAGGAGCCGCGAGTCACTCAGCAGGCTTCGGTCGGTTCAGTTCCAGGAGCCGCGACCACGTCAGCAGGCTCTCGTTGTTCCAGCGTCGAATCTGCCGGACAGACCCAGAGCCCCCCTTGTTATAGGTCGACCCCTCTTTGATGTCCGGAGTCTGTGCAGGCAGGGGTCTTGTCACCTGGGGGTCGCTTGCCGGGATTTCCTGCTATAGTCTTTTGATCCTTTCAGGGCCGGGTCGGGAGGAGTCCCAGACACCCAGCAGGCACGGAGCCAGCCCTCGGGGAGGCCGGAGGGCCGATCGAAACCCATCGTTCCAGGGGGGTTCAGAGGTGCGATAGAAACTGCTCCTCCCTCTCTCATCCCCTGGAAGCGTGATGTCCTCCAGCCGGAGTGGCGCCTCTAGGCCCGTGTCGCGCCGGGGCCGGGCGGCCATCTTGGTGCATGAAGTGGGCACGCGGGCCCGGGGTGGCCGAAAGGAGTGAGGCCATGGACGGGGACGTCCGGGTCGGTGCGTGTGTCTTGGTGGGGAGGTTCGGCTGGGCCGTGTGCTTGGGCTGCAGGTACCAGGTTTCGGTGGTGCGGGGGCACGGAGGGCCATTCTACGAGGCCGGGTCCAACAATCGGTGTACCAAACGGAAGTGAAATCAAATTTAACGACTATTACTATCTGCCCCCACCACCCCTAAAAACCTGTAATTGCCTTGAAAATATTTTAAAACTTAAACACACACAATAAAGAACATTCCGCGAAAGACTCAGTGCACCCCATGTAATTCACCCTTATCATCCACCCCCTTCTCTTCAGCTCTCTCCTCCTCCATCTCCCTGTCTCTTGCATTTACCTTCTAGAACGCTCTGGTCTCCTCATGCTGTTCACCATTGCTACACTGCTTTCTCAATCTGACCGTTAGTTGAATAATCCGCTACGCTCGCTCTCACGTTTAAATGTTAGCGCCGTATATTCCCAGGCCGATATCACGTGAATCATTACGCGCAAAAGATTTAGTGTAGAAGAACCGGTGGGTTGCTTTGAACGGTTGGGAGTGTAGTGAATTATGGGAGCACGAGTCTTTCAGGTAGAATAGTGGAGATAATTGAATACAGCTGGTGGGGAGATGAGTCATTTCTCCTATTATCAAGAATGTCGCTAACCCTGTTAGAGACAAAAAAAGCAGCGCTAACCGCGGTTAACGCTGCTTTTTTTCAGACTTAGCCATGATATCCTATGGAAGGAGGATATCATAGCTAAGTTTGCCTGTCCCTATCAACAAGGTAACGTGAGATTATCGCTGGGTTTCCAGCGATAATCTCACGTTAGCCTGTTAGCGTGAGGATTTTTATCGCTATTGAGATAAGCGTTGCTAATAGCACGCTATCTCAGCGATAAAAATTCACGCTAGCCGGTGATAATTATACTAGCGCTAAGCGCGCTTAGCGATAATTATCGCCGGTTGTTGTTGATATGCCCCTAAGCTTGTTGGTTTAGCGAAATGAAACGTTCTCCCAATCTTTCCTAGTTTTTGTATTGTATTGTACTATAAACTCTATTGTAATTGTATTTATATAGGGCTTACTACCTCTTACAAGGCTTTGGAGCGCTCTATGGTTGTCAGAGCTGTGGACAAAGTTATCCAAACGATTGGAAATAAAGATTTGTTATACAAATACTCTATATGCAGATTGTATTATGCTACTTATGGTCATTGTTGAGTGAAGGGAGGGGCGATGACACAGGAGAAGTGAAGGCCTGTCCCCTCTCTCAACAATGGTAATACACCGCATAGTATACTCAGCCTATGTGCATTATCGTTATGCCAAGACATTTTGTATTTTTAATTTGTTTTAACAAAAGGTATTAAAAAGGTATTTAACCAAGATTTAAGGGGGCTACATTTGTATCGTAAAATCGCCCAGTGGGCCTGCTAATTATGAAAAGAGGTGTTCACATGTGTAAAGTAATTTCTATTTTCAATCTGTGAGGTAGTAAAAAGTGTTTTGTGTATGCCAGATTTTCTGTACTGGATGGAGTAAGACATTTGAATTTGACCTTGGCACTGTAGTAATAAATGTGGGAATGTGCATTTAGTGGTACAGTTTTTCGAAATTTTGTGTTATCGGGCCACATATATTTTGTCTGCCCTAACATAAATCTTATTTACCATGCTGGATTTTACTGAGAAGACTCCTGCAGGGCAATTGAAGCGCTGCCCACCAGGGATGTGAGATACTTTGAAGACATTTCATTTGTCTGCACAGTGAATAATAATTGCCTTCATTCAAGTCGTTCACCACACTGTCTGAGCCCTGCATGTCACCGCCTTTCACCAAGATGACAAGATAGGAAATCGATGAAAATTGCGATTGTGACAAGCAGCCGCAGAAAATGGAATCGATTGGAAGCGGGCCTCAATCTGACTCGTTATCAGCGGGTAAACATATGCAGCTGCCTGCACATTACAGGCGAAGCATAGTCTGGGGAAATGTTAAGGACGTTTTATACTGCAGCGCCATCTCTGGTACTCTCAGGTGATGTTTTCCAAAGCTTTCTTTATTGAGGCTGAGGATAGCCAAACATTAGTACGTGGTCATATTTTATGAAGCATCCAGAAAACAAAAGGCAAAAAAGTGACTAAGGGCCATATGTAGGTAACATACTATTTACCGATTCATAAATACCGAATTTTACCGATTCGGAATTTATGAATCGGTAAATAGTATGTAGGTAAATAATCGGTAATTATTACCGATTCGATAAATATCTGTCTTTATAAATCGGTATTTACCGAATCGGTAATAATGCATCCCTTCCCATTCATTCCTATGGGCCTGGAGGCCCATAGGAATGAATGGGAAGCCAGTTACTATTACCGATTCGGTAAATACCGAATCGGTAATAGGGGAGGCATTATCATGGGTGGCAGGGTGTCACATTGACACCCTGTTGCACCCCTGATTCGTGCATGTGTGCACATCTGGTGCACATACATGCCCTAAGGGCATGTATGTCTGCCACATGGCACTTTTAAATCAGCAAACTATAGCTGTTTGCAAGGTATTCGTTATTTATCACCAACCTGTATTTGGTGGTAAATACCGAATTCTTAATACTAATATTCACTCTTTTGAGTGCTCCCTACATATGATTTCAGGATTCGGTAATTTACCGAATCTGTATTTTACCGAATCGGTATTTTACCGATCCATTACCGATTCGGTAAATTACCGAATCCTGAAATCATGCCTCCTACATCGCAAATGCCTAAATACCGGTCGGTAACGGGATATTTACCGATTCTCGGCCGTTACCGACCGGTATTTAGCTATCTACATGAGGCCCCTAATAAGCACATTAGTCCACAGCGAGTGCCGGCACGTAATTTTGGTGCCTAGCGCCAACGCAGGCACACTGCATTTTTGGCAGGATTGTTTTTGTGCAAGAAGGGACAACTTCCTGCACAAAAACAATCTGTGGAGGCTTTTTTCTCTTTCTATTCTGCAACACACATAGAAAGAGGAAAAACGGAGGAGAAATAAAGATATTTCTCCTCGTTACGCCTCCTTTGGGGAGGCGTACAATTTTGACGTATTCCCAGGTTTACAGATCATTGTAAATCTGAGAATGTGTCAAAACCTATGTTTTGTTTTTTTTAACAGATTTTATTAAAGGTTTTGTCAACAGTACATCTCATATCCATTTGCATCATCATTTCCCATGTGGCCAATTTGCAGTTTGAGCAATCCATCATAAAACCTATTACAAACATCTATTATATTCCCAACTCTCCATCCCGATAAGGCGAACGCGCTATGCGAGGAAGATACATAGAGGACTATCACTCTGCTGGCCACCTATTCACAATCTGTATGGGGATCGTAAGCAACAGGGGGTGATGCACTTACAATGTGGGGTATCAAGTGTATGGGGTGTAAAACAGTTTCTCAGTGCAGAGAGGGGGTCGGTGCCCGTGAACCCTCCAGTGTTGGGTAGCATGAATGTGAGTTTGTGGTCCTTCAAGGAGTCTACTAGTGTCTTCCATGACCATGCTATCTCTAGGGAGTGTATTCCCCTCCTGGCTTCGCTAAGTAATACTTCTTCCTCATACCCAGCCCATTTCTCAAGACCCTTCTGCCACCCTGCAATTCGGGATCCCCTTGGGGCTTTCTAGTTCCTCATGATTTCTTGTTTTGCTGGGATAAAAGCTAAATCTTGAAACCTGCTTGTAACCTTCATTTTGGCGATATGTGTTTGCTTTGTTCGTCCTAAGTTGGCAGGGTATGCCCAGATGTGGGCCCCTTGCTCAGTTTGCCACTTGATTCAAGCTAGCTTGGCTGATGAGGGGTGATTCCCCAAAACCGGTCCCAGGATGCTTGTTTCCAGTCCAAGGAAGACCTGGCTTGGCAGTTCAGGTTGGACTGTTCCCATGAGGAACAGGGTCAAGACTGATTTGCATATGGCTGGGTCTTAACTGGGGTGGCGAAATGAGCTAAAGAACGATGATGGATTCAACCCAAATCTGTGGCTGGGGGTGAGTGTCTGAAAAGTTTCAGCTCTCCGTCCATCATCTTCTTGTGTTTACCAGTTTAATATCCAATGCCCTGGTGTACAGGGGTCCTCTCTGGAAATAACATGATAACATACTCTACTACTATTGTGACTTCCTCCCAACAAGGCACCAGTGGAGGGCAATCCCATAACATATGTTTAAGCTCCGCTCCTATTTCCCCACATCTCGGGCGTGCTGCTCCTGTTGTGTGAAAGTATTTGTTAATATGGCCTTGGGTATGACCTGTGCAGGCGGAAACAACCCTGTTGTAGGTCAAATTCTGCTCTGAACTTTCAAATGGCAGAAGATCACCAGTGCAGTGCAGGTCTCCCACCATCCATGCACCTGCCTCCATCCACTCATTAATGCCTTCCTAATTCCTGCCATGGAGTAGGCTTTTCAGCATCGTCGAGGGCACATGAGGGGAGTAAGTAAGTATTTTATGTACGGAGCGGGTTCAGCAACGGTGCACAACTTTAAATTTGTGTGTGACCTTCCGAGGACTGCTCCATACCAGCATTGCACCTGTTAATCAAGATAGTTCTGGAACAAACGGTCTCATCACATGATCTGGGGACTGCCTACCCCTTAGCCATTGGGTATCCCACTGGAGTTGAGCCGCCAGATAGGAGTCCTCGAGCTTCGGTACTGCCATCCCCCCTTCAAGGGACAGTCGCTGTAGTTTGGCGAGCACCACCCTTCGGCGGACTGATCCCCATAGGAATTATGTTAACAGTGAGTCAAGTTCTTTGATGACTGCTCTGGGGATTCACATTGGTAGCACAGTGAAAAGGTATAATATCCGGAAGAGGACCACTATTTTAAGCAATGCCACCCTGCCTGCTGCTAAGAGTGGAAGCGTCAACCAGAATTCAGTACATGGTCGTAATGTTCTCACGGCGGGTCCTACATTGCCGTCCAGTATATCCTGTTTGTCAAAGAATATTTTTACTCCCAAAATAATTGGGCAATTATGCTTCCATTGAAGGTCCCCCAGCCCCTCTGTCGAAGGTGGGTTGGCCTTCAAGAGGAATAGTTGGGATTTTAAACCTTAAACCAGACCAGGCTCCAGCCATTAGCCCAGTCACATCAGCCAGCGTTGAGGGCACCCCCATCAGGGTTTTTTCTGCTATGGAGACACGCTCCACCAGGTGGTGGTGATCATCTCTCAGTATGTCCATGTCCGCTACTAAAGGGTCTAACTTGGCTTCCACAGCTTCCCTAGAGGAGGTGCTAGCTTGCAGAATGTCTTGGAGAGTGGGGCCCTCATGGGGACTGGGGCACCCCATCAGGTTGTCACCTCCTTTCACAGGTGTGGTTGACTCCTCCATCAGCGTACCCTCCCATGGTCTTTTCTTCTGGTGATCTTCCCCGTTGCAGCAGAGAGGTGATCTGGATCATTTAACACAGTCTCCCTATATCCGCCCGAGGGAGGCCGGACTCCACAGCTGCGGCAGGAGAAGGTCTCCGTCCGTAGTAGGGGACGGAATCTGCACCTTTAGACCCTGGATGGGCCATTGGCTATGCCCCTCCATCGCTGTCAGAAGTGCCCTTGTTTGCATATGGCCATGTCTGAGCTGGGGTGGCAGAGTGGGCTAAAGAACGGTGATGGATTAAACCCAGATCAGTTGACTGTGACTGGGGGTGAGTGCTTGCAATGTTCATCACTCAGTCCATCATTTCCTTTGGTTTTTGCTTTGTTCGCCATAAGTTGGCAGGGTATGCTCAGACGTGAGTCCCTTGCTCACTTTGCCACTGGATTCAAGCAAGCCTGGCTGAAGACGGCTGAAATGCCAGAAACCGGTCCTAGGAAGCTTGTTTCCGGTCCAGGGAAGACATGGCTTGGCAGTTCGGGCTGGACTGTTCCCATGAGGCACAGGGTCAGACTGATTTGCATATGGCAAAGTCTGAGCTGGGGTGGCATAGTGGGCTAAAGAAGGGTGATGGATTAAATCCAGATCAGTTGACTGGGGTTGAGTGCTTGCAATGTTCATCACTCAGTCCATCATTTCCTTTGGTTTTTGCTTTGTTCGCCATAAGTTGGCAGGGTATGCTCAGACGTGAATCCCTTGCTCACTTTGCCACTGGATTCAAGCAAGCCTGGTTGAAGACGGCTGAAATGCCAGAAACCGGTCCTAACAGGCTTGATTCCGGTCCAGGGAAGACATACCTTGGCAGTTCGGGCTGGACTGTTCCAATGAGGCACAGGGTCAGACTGATTTGCATATGGCCATGTCTGAGCTGGGGTGGCAGAGTGGGCTAAAGAACGGTGATGGATTAAACCCAGATCAGTTGACTGGGGGTGAGTGCTTGCAATGTTCATCACTCAGTCCATCATTTCCTTTGGTTTTTGCTTTGTTCGCCATAAGTTGGCAGGGTATGCTCAGACGTGAGTCCCTTGCTCACTTTGCCACTGGATTCACTCAAGCCTGTCTGAAGATGGCTGAAATGCCAGAAACCGGTCCTAGGAAGCTGGTTTCCGGTCCAGGGAAGACATGGCTTGGCAGTTCGGGCTGGACTGTTCCCATGAGGCACATGGTCAGACTGATTTGCAGATGGCCATGTCTGAGCTGGGGTGGCAGAGTGGGCTAAAGAACGGTGATGGATTAAACCCAGATCAGTTGACTGGGGGTGAGTGCTTGCAATGTTCATCACTCAGTCCATCATTTCCTTTAGTTTTTGCTTTGTTCGCCATAAGTTGGCAGGGTATGCTCAGACGTGAGTCCCTTGCTCATTTTGCCACTGGATTCAAGCAAGCCTGGCTGAAGACGGCTGAAATGCCAGAAACCGGTCCTAGGAATTTTGTTTCCGGTCCAGGGAAGACATGGCTTGGCAGTTTGGGCTGGACTGTTCCCATGAGGCACAGGGTCAGACTGATTTGCATATGGCCATGTCTGAGCTGGGGTGGCAGAGTGGGCTAAAGAACGGTTATGGATTAAACCCAGATCAGTTGACTGGGGGTGAGTGCTTGCAATGTTCATCACTCAGTCCATCATTTGCTTTGGTTTTTGCTTTGTTCGCCATAAGTTGGCAGGGTATGCTCAGACGTGAGTCCCTTGCTCACTTTGCCACTGGATCCAAGCAAGCCTGGCTGAAGACAGCTGAAATGCCAGAAACCGGTCCTAGGAAGCTTGTTTCCGGTCCAGGGAAGACATGGCTTGGCAGTTTGGGCTGGACTGTTCCCATGAGGCACAGGTTCAGACTGATTTGCATATGGCCATGTCTGAGCTGGGTTGGCAGAGTGGGCTAAAGAACGGTGATGGAGTAAACCCAGATCAGTTGACTGGGGGTGAGTGCTTGCAATGTTCATCACTCAGGTCATCATTTCCTTTGGTTTTTGCTTTGTTCGCTATAAGTTGGCAGGGTATGCTCTGACGTGAGTCCCTTGCTCACTTTGCCACTGGATTCAAGCAAGCCTGGCTGAAGACGGCTGAAATGCCAGAAACCGGTCCTAGGAAGCTTGTTTCCGGTCCAGGGAAGACATGGCTTGGCAGTTCGGGCTGGACTGTTCCCATGAGGCACAGGGTCAGACTGATTTGCATATGGCCATGTCTGAGCTGGGGTGGCAGAGTGGGCTAAAGAACGGTGATGGATTAAACCCAGATCAGTTGACTGGGGGTGAGTGCTTGCAATGTTCATCACTCAGTCCATCATTTCCTTTGGTTTTTGATTTGTTCGCCATAAGTTGGCAGGGTATGCTCAGACGTCAGTCCCTTGCTCCCTTTGCCACTGGATTCAAACAAGCCTGGCTGAAGACGGCTGAAATGCCAGAAACCGGTCCTAGGAAGCTTGTTTCCGGTCCAGGGAAGACATGGCTTGGCAGTTCGGGCTGGACTGTTCCCATGAGGCACAGGGTCAGACTGATTTGCATATGGCCATGTCTGAGCTGGGGTGGCAGAGTGGGCTAAAGAACGGTGATGGATTAAACCCAGATCAGTTGACTGGGGGTGAGTGCTTGCAATGTTCATCACTCAGTCCATCATTTCCTTTGGTTTTTGCTTTGCTCGCCATAAGTTGGCAGGGTATGCTCAGACGTGAGTCCCTTGCTCACTTTGCCACTGGATTCAAGCAAGCCTGGCTGAAGACGGCTGAAATGCCAGAAACCGGTCCTAGGAAGCTTGTTTCCGGTCCAGGGAAGACATGGCTTGGCAGTTCGGGCTGGACTGTTGCCATGAGGCACAGGGTCAGACTGATTTGCATATGGCCATGTCTGAGCTGGGGTGGCTGAGTGGACTAAAGAACGGTGATGGATTAAACCCAGATCAGTTGACTGGGGTTGAGTGCTTGCAATGTTCATCACTCAGTCCATCATTTCCTTTGGTTTTTGCTTTGTTCGCCATAAGTTGGCAGGGTATGCTCAGACGTGAGTCCCTTGCTCACTTTGCCACTGGATTCAAGCAAGCCTGGCTGAAGACGGCTGAAATGCCAGAAACCGGTCCTAGGAAGCTTGTTTCCGGTCCAGGGAAGACATGGCTTGGCAGTTCGGGCTGGACTGTTCCCATGAGGCACAGGGTCAGACTGATTTGCATATGGCCATGTCTGAGCTGGGGTGGCAGAGTGGACTAAAGAACGGTGATGGATTAAACCCAGATCAGTTGACTGGGGGTGAGTGCTTGCAATGTTCATCACTCAGTCCATCATTTCCTTTGGTTTTTGCTTTGTTCGCCATAAGTTGGCAGGGTATGCTCAGACGTGAGTCCCTTGCTCACTTTGCCACTGGATTCACTCAAGCCTGTCTGAAGATGGCTGAAATGCCAGAAACCGGTCCTAGGAAGCTGGTTTCCGGTCCAGGGAAGACATGGCTTGGCAGTTCGGGCTGGACTGTTCCCATGAGGCACAGGGTCAGACTGATTTGCATATGGCCATGTCTGAGCTGGGGTGGCAGAGTGGGCTAAAGAACGGTGATGGATTAAACCCAGATCAGTTGACTGGGGGTGAGTGCTTGCAATGTTCATCACTCAGTCCATCATTTCCTTTGGTTTTTGCTTTGTTCGCCATAAGTTGGCAGGGCATGCTCAGACGTCAGTCCCTTGCTCCCTTTGCCACTGGATTCAAGCAAGCCTGGCTGAAGACGGCTGAAATGCCAGAAACCGGTCCTAGGAAGCTTGTTTCCGGTCCAGGGAAGACATGGCTTGGCAGTTTGGGCTGGACTGTTCCCATGAGGCACAGGGTCAGACTGATTTGCATATGGCCATGTCTGAGCTGGGGTGGCAGAGTGGGCTAAAGAACGGTTATGGATTAAACCCAGATCAGTTGACTGGGGGTGAGTGCTTGCAATGTTCATCACTCAGTCCATCATTTGCTTTGGTTTTTGCTTTGTTCGCCATAAGTTGGCAGGGTATGCTCAGACGTGAGTCCCTTGCTCACTTTGCCACTGGATTCAAGCAAGCCTGGCTGAAGACAGCTGAAATGCCAGAAACCGGTCTTAGGAAGCTTGTTTCCGGTCCAGGGAAGACATGGCTTGGCAGTTCGGGCTGGACTGTTCCCATGAGGCACAGGTTCAGACTGATTTGCATATGGCCATGTCTGAGCTGGGTTGGCAGAGTGGGCTAAAGAACGGTGATGGAGTAAACCCAGATCAGTTGACTGGGGGTGAGTGCTTGCAATGTTCATCACTCAGGTCATCATTTCCTTTGGTTTTTGCTTTGTTCGCTATAAGTTGGCAGGGTATGCTCAGACGTGAGTCCCTTGCTCACTTTGCCACTGGATTCAAGCAAGCCTGGCTGAAGACGGCTGAAATGCCAGAAACTGGTCCTAGGAAGCTTGTTTCCGGTCCAGGGAAGACATGGCTTGGCAGTTCGGGCTGGACTGTTCCCATGAGGCACAGGGTCAGACTGATTTGCATATGGCCATGTCTGAGCTGGGGTGGCAGAGTGGGCTAAAGAACGGTGATGGATTAAACCCAGGTCAGTTGACTGGGGGTGAGTGCTTGCAATGTTCATCACTCAGTCCATCATTTCCTTTGGTTTTTGCTTTGTTCGCCATAAGTTGGCAGGGTATGCTCAGACGTGAGTCCCTTGCTCACTTTGCCACTGGATTCACGCAAGCCTGTCTGAAGATGGCTGAAATGCCAGAAACCGGTCCTAGGAAGCTGGTTTCCGGTCCAGGGAAGACATGGCTTGGCAGTTCGGGCTGGACTGTTCCCATGAGGCACAGGGTCAGACTGATTTGCATATGGCCATGTCTGAGCTGGGGTGGCAGAGTGGGCTAAAGAACGGTGATGGATTAAACCCAGATCAGTTGACTGGGGGTGAGTGTTTGCAATGTTCATCACTCAGTCCATCATTTCCTTTGGTTTTTGCTTTGCTCGCCATAAGTTGGCAGGGTATGCTCAGACGTGAGTCCCTTGCTCACTTTGCCACTGGATTCAAGCAAGCCTGGCTGAAGACGGCTGAAATGCCAGAAACCGGTCCTAGGAAGCTTGTTTCCGGTCCAGGGAAGACATGGCTTGGCAGTTCGGGCTGGACTGTTGCCATGAGGCACAGGGTCAGACTGATTTGCATATGGCCATGTCTGAGCTGGGGTGGCAGAGTGGACTAAAGAACGGTGATGGATTAAACCCAGATCAGTTGACTGGGGTTGAGTGCTTGCAATGTTCATCACTCAGTCCATCATTTCCTTTGGTTTTTGCTTTGTTCGCCATAAGTTGGCAGGGTATGCTCAGACGTGAGTCCCTTGCTCACTTTGCCACTGGATTCAAGCAAGCTTGGCTGAAGACGGCTGAAATGCCAGAAACCGGTCCTAGGAAGCTTGTTTCCGGTCCAGGGAAGACATGGCTTGGCAGTTCGGGCTGGACTGTTCCCATGAGGCACAGGGTCAGACTGCTTTGCATATGGCCATGTCTGAGCTGGGGTGGCAGAGTGGACTAAAGAACGGTGATGGATTAAACCCAGATCAGTTGACTGGGGGTGAGTGCTTGCAATGTTCATCACTCAGTCCATCATTTCCTTTGGTTTTTGCTTTGTTCGCCATAAGTTGGCAGGGTATGCTCAGACGTGAGTCCCTTGCTCACTTTGCCACTGGATTCACGCAAGCCTGTCTGAAGATGGCTGAAATGCCAGAAACCGGTCCTAGGAAGCTGGTTTCCAGTCCAGGGAAGACATGGCTTGGCAGTTCGGGCTGGACTGTTCCCATGAGGCACAGGGTCAGACTGATTTGCATATGGCCATGTCTGAGCTGGGGTGGCAGAGTGGGCTAAAGAACGGTGATGGATTAAACCCAGATCAGTTGACTGGGGGTGAGTGCTTGCAATGTTCATCACTCAGTCCATCATTTCCTTTGGTTTTTGCTTTGTTCGCCATAAGTTGGCAGGGTATGCTCAGACGTCAGTCCCTTGCTCCCTTTGCCACTGGATTCAAGCAAGCCTGGCTGAAGACGGCTGAAATGCCAGAAACCGGTCCTAGGAAGCTTGTTTCCGGTCCAGGGAAGACATGGCTTGGCAGTTCGGGCTGGATTGTTCCCATGAGGCACAGGGTCAGACTGATTTGCATATGGCCATGTCTGAGCTGGGGTGGCAGAGTGGGCTAAAGAACGGTGATGGATTAAACCCAGATCAGTTGACTGGGGGTGAGTGCTTGCAATGTTCATCACTCAGTCCATCATTTCCTTTGGTTTTTGCTTTGCTCGCCATAAGTTGGCAGGGTATGCTCAGACGTGAGTCCCTTGCTCACTTTGCCACTGGATTCAAGCAAGCCTGGCTGAAGACGGCTGAAATGCCAGAAACCGGTCCTAGGAAGCTGGTTTCCGGTCCAGGGAAGACATGGCTTGGCAGTTCGGGCTGGACTGTTCCCATGAGGCACAGGGTCAGACTGATTTGCATATGGCCATGTCTGAGCTGGGGTGGCAGAGTGGGCTAAAGAACGGTGATGGATTAAACCCAGATCAGTTGACTGGGGGTGAGTGCTTGCAATGTTCATCACTCAGTCCATCATTTCCTTTGGTTTTTGCTTTGTTCGCCATAAGTTGGCAGGGTATGCTCAGACGTCAGTCCCTTGCTCCCTTTGCCACTGGATTCAAGCAAGCCTGGCTGAAGACGGCTGAAATGCCAGAAACCGGTCCTAGGAAGCTTGTTTCCGGTCCAGGGAAGACATGGCTTGGCAGTTCGGGCTGGATTGTTCCCATGAGGCACAGGGTCAGACTGATTTGCATATGGCCATGTCTGAGCTGGGGTGGCAGAGTGGGCTAAAGAACGGTGGTGGATTAAACCCAGATCAGTTGACTGGGGGTGAGTGCTTGCAATGTTCATCACTCAGTCCATCATTTCCTTTGGTTTTTGCTTTGCTCGCCATAAGTTGGCAGGGTATGCTCAGACGTGAGTCCCTTGCTCACTTTGCCACTGGATTCAAGCAAGCCTGGCTGAAGACGGCTGAAATGCCAGAAACCGGTCCTAGGAAGCTTGTTTCCGGTCCAGGGAAGACATGGCTTGGCAGTTCGGGCTGGACTGTTGCCATGAGGCACAGGGTCAGACGGATTTGCATATGGCCATGTCTGAGCTGGGGTGGCAGAGTGGACTAAAGAACGGTGATGGATTAAATCCAGATCAGTTGACTGGGGTTGAGTGCTTGCAATGTTCATCACTCAGTCCATCATTTCCTTTGGTTTTTGCTTTGTTCGCCATAAGTTGGCAGGGTATGCTCAGACGTGAGTCCCTTGCTCACTTTGCCACTGAATTCAAGCAAGCCTGGCTGAAGACGGCTGAAATGCCAGAAACCGGTCCTAGGAAGCTTGTTTCCGGTCCAGGGAAGACATGGCTTGGCAGTTCGGGCTGGACTGTTCCCATGAGGCACAGGGTCAGACTGATTTGCATATGGCCATGTCTGAGCTGGGGTGGCAGAGTGGGCTAAAGAACGGTGATAGATTAAACCCAGAGCAGTTGACTGGGGGCGAGTGCTTGCAATGTTCATCACTCAGTCCATCATTTCCTTTGGTTTTTTCTTTGTTCGCCATAAGTTGGCAGGGTATGCTCAGACGTGAGTCCCTTGCTCACTTTGCCACTGGATTCAAGCAAGCCTGGCTGAAGACAGCTGAAATGCCAGAAACCGGTCCTAGGAAGCTTGTTTCCGGTCCAGGGAAGACATGGCTTGGCAGATCGGGCTGGACTGTTCCCATGAGGCACAGGGTCAGACTGATTTGCATATGGCCATGTCTGAGCTAGGGTGGCAGAGTGGGCTAAAGAACGGTTATGGATTAAACCCAGATCAGTTGACTGGGGGTGAGTGCTTGCAATGTTCATCACTCAGTCCATCATTTGCTTTGGTTTTTGCTTTGTTCGCCATAAGTTGGCAGGGTATGCTCAGACGTGAGTCCCTTGCTCACTTTGCCACTGGATTCATGCAAGCCTGGCTGAAGACGGCTGAATGGCCAGAAACCGGTCCTAGGAAGCTTGTTTCCGGTCCAGGGAAGACATGGCTTGGCATTTCGGGCTGGACTGTTCCCATGAGGCACAGGGTCAGACTGATTTGCATATGGCCATGTCTGAGCTGGGGTGGCAGAGTGGGCTAAAGAACGGTGATGGATTAAACCCAGATCAGTTGACTGGGGGTGAGTGCTTGCAATGTTCATCACTCAGTCCAACATTTCCTTTGTTTTTTGCGACTGGGCACCCCATCAGGTTGCCACCTCCTTTCACAGGTGTGGTTGACTCCTCCATCAGCGTACCCTCCCATGGTCTTTTCTTCTGGTGATCTTCCCCGTTGCAGCAGAGAGGTGATCTGGATCATTTAACACAGTCTCCCTATACCAGCCCGAGGGAGGCCGGACTCCACAGCTGCGGCAGGAGAAGGTCTCCGTCCGTAGTAGGGGACGGAATCTGCACCTTTAGACCCTGGATGGGCCATTGTCTATGCCCCTCCATCGCTGTCAGGAGTGCCCTTGTTGTGCTTCACGACAGGTCTGTGGGAAATGGGGAATGAAGCCAGACACCTCCTATAAGGGACCTTGAGCGTCATCAAGTCCAGCAATCCCTGGCATCCAGCCTCAGAGGGGAGGTTATCCAAAAGACTGGCAATGGCCCTCTAAGAATTGCTCCGGGGGTCAGTGTATGTCCTTGGCCAGGTGTCCCCGGGCCTGCGTGGTAGGGGTCTGTCTGCGCATCATCCCATGGAGTGGACCCGCCAGCTGCACTGCTTATTGTGGTGGAGGTCCAATTCGACATTTCCCACCTCCAACCACTCCTCACCTAGGAGGCCCTTCGCAACTCCTCTATGTCCTAGTTGCAACAAGTTCGGGAGGAGTGAGTGGGGGACAGAATGGTAATAGCAGTCCTCACGGCCTGTGCAATGGGCAACAGCAAAAGCTTGGCCCCAGGACTGGGCGCTGTTTGGGGCTCTGGCCATGCTTCCGCAGGTCACTTACTTGGTGTTGCGTTATAAAACCAAAAAGGGCCCAGTCACCGCTGACTCCTCTCCATGGTCCGATTGCCTCTGTTTGAGGGGGGAGTGCACTCTCCCTCACTTTCCACCTCTTTGGAAGAACAGCTGCCTGGCTCCCATGGCAATCTGCAGGAGGTAGGGTTCTTGGTGCATTGCCAAAGTTCCTGATCCACAGGGCCCCAGATCTATACGCATTTTACAAGAACAACGGTCCCTAGCATAAACTTAATTAAGGTGACTGTTTCAACATAGACTTCAATAAGACCTATGTGTATTCCTCCTGGGTCCAGCCGGACAAAGGAACATTTATTATTGAATTTTACAAAATTTGAAATAAGATAATGAAAAACGATGAAACATATTTTCATTATCTTATTTTTTCATTATCTTATTTCAAATTTTGTAAAATTCAATAATAAATGTTCCTTTGTCCGGCTGGACACAGGAGGAATACACATAGGTCTTATTGAAGTCTATGTTGAAACAGTCACCTTAATTAAGTTTATGCTATGGACCGTTGTTCTTGTAAAATACATAATTACCCGTGGTCCTAAGCTACCTATATCGGGTTCCCCTTGTTACTTATAGTGCCAGATCTATACGCAGCAACAGCAGCATGGCGTGTGATGCAGATGTCTCACTAGCCCCAGCAGCCCTCCACCTCCGCCATCGCACTACCTTCAGGGAGACTCTCAGGTGTGTCTCAGTACGATCTCAACAAGCCAAGAAACCTGTTGGAAGGCGGACCCCGAGGAGTCGGTGAGACCACCAAGGGGGGGCCCTCACACTGCACGAAGTAGCCGAGCGCTGCCGAGAAGTCTCCTGAGAGATCCTCCTCCTATCACGTACTAGCACAGTAACACCACCACACAGGACTCAAGGAGGTTGTCTCAAGACAAGCAATTCTTTATCAGCAATAAAAAGGTTACAAGGTCAATATTTACACGAAGGGATCGAGGGATCCACCAAAAGTCTCAGTGTCTCTTTGGAAGGGTAGGGGTAGCGGGACAGTCTTTGGCAGGAGCGCCGTACGAGGGTACCTGGGGCCCAGTTCTTATCCTCAAGCTGGAGGACCTCCGGATCTCGGAGGGGTCGAGCCGCGACGGCGTCAGCAGGGCTCTGGCGTACAGTTCGTGGAGAGCCGCGATCCAATCAGCAGGGCTCTCAAGATGGTTTCTGCTCAGCTCGAGCCGGGACGTCGTCAGCAGGGCTCCGAGGGGGGTTTCAGCGAGGTTGGGCCGCGACAGCGTCAGCAGGGCTCCGATGTTCCGGGTGGCTTCAAAGCGTTCACAAGAAGGAGCCGCGACGCAGTCAGCAGGGCTCGTGATGGTTCCGACAAGAGTTCTTCTCCGTAGGGTCAGCCGCGATTCAATCAGCAGGGCTCTCGACTCCGGGATACAACTGCCGATCTGTGGCGGGGTCGCCCCAGATATAGGTCTGGAGCCCTTTGATGTCCGGACCCAGGCGCCCGGGGGGGCGGAGAGGCCGGGTGGAGGTGGCCAGACGCCCAGCAGGAGAGGCTCCAGGCCCAAGAGGGTTGCAGGGCGATCACACCTAGAGAGGGGAGGACAGTTGGGGGGTCCCATCGATATTGTCCTCCGCCGGGGGCGATGAATGGTTCCTGCAGCACCCCCTGGCCAGTTCGTGGTGCCTCGATGGCGGGGCTTCGCTCGGGTCGAGGCCGGGTTGAGCGGGGTCGCGCTGGCTGGCGCACAGAGTCACGTGGATGCCAACAAGATGGCGGAGCCACGAGGGGTATGCGACCTCGTGCAGCTCAGGATGAAGGGCCTCAGTGCAGTTCAGGAGGGTGGCCCGTGAAGGCCCGGGCGGGGAACGGGCACAACCCACGGGGGTAAGGACCACGCCACGAGGCCGAGTCCAACAGGCGTCCCCCCCAGCCGAAGGCATGGAGAGTCACCCATCTCCTTGGGGATTCTCCTCGTCAAGGCGGAAGAAGCGGGACAGGCCGTCGGCGTTGGCGTGGTCATTGCCGGGCCGGTGGTCAACGTCAAAGTCCATCCCTTGTAGCGAGATGGACCACCGCAGCAGCTTGGGGTTCTCGCCCCGCATTTGCATTAACCACCACAGGGGCCGGTGGTCGGTCTGGACCCGGAAGTGGGTACCGAAGAGGTAGGGCCGGAGCTTCTTGAGGGCCCATACTACAGCGAAGGCCTCACGCTCGATGGTGCTACATCGTTGCTCCCGGGGCAGTAGCCGTCGGCTGATGAAGGCCACTGGTCGGTCGAGCCCCTTTTCATCGACCTGGGACAGGACGGCCCCGATCCCATACTCGGAGGCGTCCGTCTGCACCACGAACTCCTTATTGTAGTCAGGGGCCTGCAGCACCGGGGCAGTACACATTGCTGTCTTTAAGGTGTCGAAGGCGGCTTGGCAGCGGGGTGTCCAGTGCACCTTCTTGGGCTGCTTTTTGGACGTTAGCTCTGTGAGGGGGCCAACAATGCTCCCATAGTCCCGGATAAACCGCCGGTAGTATCCGGTGAGACCCAGGAAGGCCCGGACAGCGGTCTGGGTAGTGGGGGGTTCCCAGGCCTGGATGGCATCTATTTTCGGTTGGAGAGGGGCCACCTGCCCGCTCCCCACTTGATGGCCCAGGTAGGTCACGGATCCGTGGCCGATCTGGCATTTGCTGGCCTTGATCGTGAGCCCGGCCCGCTGGAGGGCGGCCAGGACGGCTTTAATGTGAAGGAGGTGTTCCGCCCAGTGGTTGCTGTACACGGCAATGTCATCTAGGTAGGCCGCGCTGAAAGCCTCAAGCCCGGCCAAAACCTTGTTCACCAGTCTTTGGAAGGTGGCCGGGGCGTTCTTCATTCCGAAGGGCATCACCCGAAAGTGGTAATGCCCATCCGGGGTTGAAAAGGCGGATCTTTCTTGGGCGCCGGGGGTGAGCTGGATCTGCCAGTACCCGGCGGTGAGGTCCAGCGTGCTCAGGTAGCGAGCGGCCCCTAAGCGGTCGATGAGTTCGTCAGCCCGGGGTATAGGGTGGGCGTCCGTCTTGGTCACTGCATTCAGGGCTCGGTAGTCCACGCAGAATCGTAACTCCGGGGGGTGGCCGGGAGCTGCGGCCTTTGGCACCAGGACGACAGGGCTGGCCCACGGGCTGTCGGAGGGTTCGATGACCCCCAGGGCCAGCATCTTTGTTACTTCGGCCTGGATGCAGGCCCGCACTCGGTCGGGTACCCGGTAGGCTCTGTGTCGCACGGGGGGGCTCTCCCCGGTGTCGACGTCGTGGACGCACCAGTGGGTCACCCCCGGGGTGAGGGAGAAGAGGGCTGCGTAGTCCTGCAGCAGTTGCTGGCAGTCGTTGCGCTGTTCCGGAGTCAGGGAAGAGGCGAGTTGGACACCTTTGATTGATCCATCATGGACGTTGGACTGCAAGAGGTCGGGCAGGGGCTCGGAGTCGTCCTCGCCCCCCTGGTCGGTCGCTAGTAGCAGGCTCAGTTCGGTCCGGGCAAAGTGGGGTTTTAGCCTGTTAGCATGTAGGACCCGGAGGGGGTTCCGGGGGGACTCCAGGTCAACCAGGTAGGTGACGGGACTTTTCTTCTCCACGACCTTGAAGGCCCCGGTCCACTTGTCCTGGAGGGCGCCGGGTTCAACCGGGGCCATGACCCATACTTTCTGACCGGGCTCGAATTCTACGGTAGAGGAGTTCCGATCGTACCACCGCTTCATGTCCTCCTGGCTGGCCGCGAGGTTGGCTTCGGCCATGGCTCGGAACTTGCGGGTCTGGTTTCGGAGGGTCAGGAGGTATCGGTAGATGTCAGGAGGGGCGCCTTGGGGCTTTGTCTCCCAGCCCTCCTTGACCAGGCTGAGCGGTCCGCGGACCGGGTGTCCGTACAATAGTTCAAACGGGCTGAACCCCAGGGACTTCTGCAGGACCTCCAGATAGGCAAACAGGAGGCACGGCAGCAGGACATCCCATCTCCGCCTGAGGGGCTCTTCCAGGCCCTGGATCATTCCCTTTAATGTTCTGTTGAACCGCTCAACCAGTCCGTTCCCCTGAGGGTGATAGGGGGTCGTGAACTTGTACGTGACCCCGCACTGCTGCCACAGGGACCGCATGTATCTGGAAATAAAGTTCGTGCCTCGGTCGCTCACCACTTCGCGGGGAAATCCGACACGGGAGAAGATCCCCATTAAGGCCCGGCCTACCACGGGGGCCGTTATAGTTCTTAGCGGGACCGCCTCCGGGTACCTGGTGGCGTGGTCCACGAGGACCAGGATGAAGCGGTGGCCCAGGGCGGTCTGGGGGTCCAGGGGCCCCACGATATCGATTCCGACCCGTTCGAACGGGGTGCTGACGGCTGGAAAGGGTTGGAGGGGGGCCTTGACCCGACCCCCCGTCTTCCCGCTGGCTTGGCAGGTCTGGCAGGACCGGCAGTGGTTGTCCACGTCTCTCCGCATCCGGGGCCAGTAGAAGTGGGTCACCAGACGGCTGTACGTTTTGTCTTGCCCCAAGTGTCCGGCGAGGGGCACATCATGTGCCAGGTTGAGCAGGAACTCCCGGAAGCGGAGGGGGACCACCAACACTCGGCTGGCCCCGAGTTCCGCCACTTTTTGCTCACTGTATAGCAGGCCCTCGGCCCAGTAGACCCAGTGGGTGCCGGTCTGGTCCCCGTTGGTTTGGGCGGATGCTTGTTGGCGGACCCCTTCGAGAGTGGGGCAGGACTGCTGCTCTTGCTGGAACTGCTCCAGGGTGGGACCCCCTTCGTGTCGCCATTGTGTCAGCTCTGGTAGGGCGCACGGGGAAGCAATCTCTTCGGGGGAGGACTCACTAGGTCCAGGGTCGGTGTCCGCCTCCCCCTTGCTGCTGGCGGGAGGGGGTGCGAGCCCCTCGGGCTGGGCGGCCCCGGAGGCCGAGGATGAGCAGGGGGCCCGGGCGGTCATGGACCGGGTGATGGCGCAGGCCCAGTCAGATAGTCCCAGCATTCGGAGGTGCTCTCGTCGCTCTACTTGAGCCCAGGGGGAGCTCTCCAAGTCGTTCCCCAGGAGGCAGTCTACGGGGGCGTCGTCGCGTACCGTCACCTTCAGCAGGCCCGTCACCCCTCCCCACTCGAAGGGGACCAGGGCCATCTGGCACAGGCTTTCGCTGTTGTCGGCCGTCCGGACGGGGCACAGCACATTCGGTAGGATCTGTTCGGGGGTCACCAGGTGGCAGCGGACAGCGGTGACACTGGCGCCGGTGTCACGAAGGGCTTCGGCCCGTTGTCCATTGACCGTGACCTGCTGCCGGTACTTCTGGGTGTTGCTTGGGATGGGGGTGCAGGGTACCATTTCTCGGCTACCCAGGCAGACCAGGGACATGGCTGCCGGCTCCCATTCAGTGGTTCCTCGGTCGAGGGTCTCTTCTTCCTCTTCTCCTTCTCCCAGGGCGGCGGCCGCCAGCTGTCGGGGCGGGGGCCCGCCGGCCCTGTTCCTTCGGTTCAGGGGGCAGACCGGATCGCTGGCATAGTGTCCGGTTTGTTGGCAGCCGTAGCACGTTACTGGTGGCCGTGGTCCTGGTCTGGCCGAGGGCGGCCCCCTTCGGGCTAGGCTAGGGGAGAGTTGTTGCTGCGGTGGCCCTCGAGGGGGGCTCCTGGGGGCCCCGGCGGGAGGCTCTCGGTTCCTGTTCGGCCCTCCCCCTCCACCGCGTTGGCGGGGGGGTCCGGTGGGGTTCCTCTGGTACTCCCCCATCGAGTTCCGGGGGACCCGGGAGTTGACCCATCGATCGGCCTCGACGGCGAGTTTTCGCGGGTCGGTTATTTTGCTGTCGAGGAGGTGTTGTCTCAGTTCCACGAAGCAATTGTTGGAGAGATGTTCCCACACGATGAGGTCGACCAGCTGCCCGTAGGTGGTTACTTTGCTACCTTTGATCCACCCTTCTAGGGCCCGACTGAAAAAGTCCACATACTCCACCCAGGTGGTACCCGGGATTTTCTGGCAGTCTCTGAACCGCTGGCGGTACATTTCCGCGGTGAGCCCGTAGCGGGTGAGCAGGGCCTCCTTCATGTGATCGTAGGAGGTCATCACCTCCTCCGGCAGCTGGAGCAGTGTGTCTCGACCCTCACTCAGGAACCGCCCCCACAGGCCCGCGCCCCAGTCCTTCCGGGGCACCCGATGAGAGGTCATGGCCACCTCGTAGGCCTTGAACCATTGTTGGATGTCGTCATTCTTGTAGTATTCCTTGACGACCTCTTTCGGGATATGTACCTTGGTCTCGGAAGGCGGTAGAGTGTCTCTAGTACTGGGGGCGTTGGTCCCCCCGTTCTTGGCCTTGATTTCGAGCTCCTTGAGACTGCGCTCGTGCTCAAGGGTCAGTTTCTTTTCCTCCAACTCCTGGTGTCGTCTCTTCTCTTCTATCTCCTCTTGAAGCCGTAGCTGTTCTAGGGCCAGTTTCTTTTCCGCCAGCTGGAGTTCGCCGTCCAGCCGCAGTCGTGCGAGCTCTAGCTCGTGGTTCCGGACCTTCTCCCGCTCGCGTATTTCTTCTTCGGAGAGGCCGGTTTCTAGGCTCTTTCTTCCTCCGGTTGATGTGGTCTCAGTCAGGGGCAAGGGACCTTCTTCCTGGGAGGGGCCTGCCCCGGCCTCCAGCCATGTCCTCAGAGCTTTCTGCATCTCCTCTTTGGTACCTAGGCCGGTGGTTGCAATGCCTTTGTCTTTGCAGAGTTGTTTTAACTCTTTGTGCGTATATTCTTCCAGCCGTTCGGGCTGGAACTCCATCGTCGCGTTGTTTTCCTGGCTGCTCATGATTACTGTTCGCTTGGATGGGTAGCTAGTGGGTACTGGCTGGTACGTACTGCGTTCGGCTCGGATCCCGTCGCTGGCCACCAAATGTTGGAAGGCGGACCCCGAGGAGTCGGTGAGACCACCAAGGGGGGGCCCTCACACTGCACGAAGTAGCCGAGCGCTGCCGAGAAGTCTCCTGAGAGATCCTCCTCCTATCACGTACTAGCACAGTAACACCACCACACAGGACTCAAGGAGGTTGTCTCAAGACAAGCAATTCTTTATCAGCAATAAAAAGGTTACGAGGTCAATATTTACACGAAGGGATCGAGGGATCCACCAAAAGTCTCAGTGTCTCTTTGGAAGGGTAGGGGTAGCGGGACAGTCTTTGGCAGGAGCGCCGTACGAGGGTACCTGGGGCCCAGTTCTTATCCTCAAGCTGGAGGACCTCCGGATCTCGGAGGGGTCGAGCCGCGACGGCGTCAGCAGGGCTCTGGCGTACAGTTCGTGGAGAGCCGCGATCCAATCAGCAGGGCTCTCAAGATGGTTTCTGCTCAGCTCGAGCCGCGACGTCGTCAGCAGGGCTCCGAGGGGGGTTTCAGCGAGGTTGGGCCGCGACAGCGTCAGCAGGGCTCCGATGTTCCGGGTGGCTTCAAAGCGTTCACAAGAAGGAGCCGCGACGCAGTCAGCAGGGCTCGTGATGGTTCCGACAAGAGTTCTTCTCTGTAGGGTCAGCCGCGATTCAATCAGCAGGGCTCTCGACTCCGGGATACAACTGCCGATCTGTGGCGGGGTCGCCCCAGATATAGGTCTGGAGCCCTTTGATGTCCGGACCCAGGCGCCCGGGGGGCGGAGAGGCCGGGTGGAGGTGGCCAGACGCCCAGCAGGAGAGGCTCCAGGCCCAAGAGGGTTGCAGGGCGATCACACCTAGAGAGGGGAGGACAGTTGGGGGGTCCCATCGATACTGTCCTCCGCCGGGGGCGATGAATGGTTCCTGCGGCACCCCATGGCCAGTTCGTGGTGCCTCGATGGCGGGGCTTCGCTGGGGTCGAGGCCGGGTTGAGCGGGGTCGCGCTGGCTGGCGCACAGAGTCACACGGATGCCAACAAGATGGCGGAGCCACGAGGGGTATGCGACCTCGTGCAGCTCAGGATGAAGGGCCTCGGTGCAGTTCAGGAGGGTGGCCCGTGAAGGCCCGGGCGGGGAACGGGCACAACCCACGGGGGTAAGGACCACGCCACGAGGCCGAGTCCAACAAAACCCCACTCAGCTTAGACAGGGTGGCCCACCTCAGCGGCCTCATGCCGCTGCAGCCAGGCTCCTTGAGAGCGGAGTCTAGTCATCTGCGATATGCGCCCCTACCGATTCTCTGTTGAAGCTGGCCTCTGCACATATGCCCTGCAGTGGACGCCTGGAGCAGTCACAGGATCCACATGGGCATCGGGCCACTCCTCTTCTCCCCCTGCTGCTGAAGGAGCCCCACAGGCCTCGCTCCTGCCCCTCCTACCAGGCTCAAGGCAGCCACTGGGGCCCCAATGATCAGTTGGGCTGCAGGGAAAGAACATCCCCTGGGCACCACCAGACTTCTTGCTCCAGCAGCTCGCCCGGATCGCCACTTGACAGCACCGTCTCCTCTAACCTCTTTCCCGCGACCACAGCCGCCATTTTCGCCATTTTCGAAATACAGCCTTGATGCTCTTCTCCGGTCGACCCACCATTTTCGAAATACAGCCTTGATGCTCTTCTCCGGTCGACTCCGATCAGGAAATTTGATGTAGAGGCTTTGGCGGGATATCAGCTTAGGCGCCCTGGGGAGTCAATACATGTAGCTTGTCTCTTCATTGTCCTCCATGCAGGAATTTTGAATCAGGATAGTGCTGGATAGGGCTTTTTCAGTAGGAGCACCAAATTGTGCTACCAATTCAATCGGTGGTTAGCCACGCTCCGTCAAAACCCATGGGTGCTGCGTGGGAAAACCCACTGCAACACCCATGGGACGCCCCCTGACGTAGTGTGGGGCAACGCAGCGATTTGTGCTATGTTGCCTTACACCATATCTAGGAAAGCCAAACAAAGTAGCTTTGCCTGGCCTTGTAGGTATGGGTCTGTACTCTGCGCCACAGGAGCATCATAAAAAACGCCACTCTGGCAGGGCAAGGGGCTTATAAATAAGCCCCTCTGACTTTAAATGTACTGATCCCATTGTAGGAATCAACTTTTACAGACTCCTAAATGAGATTTTTTTTGATCCATTACTGATTCGCTATTTCAAAAGCATGTATTGGAGGCACTCCTTCACAATTCCGGGTTCAGTGTGCAATGCATTATGGGTTTGCAACCGAAATCTGGTCTTAAACATTGTATAATTATTGACTCTCGAGGTACAAACCATTTAAAAAAAGGAGGGGGTCCCCTTGGGAACTTTCCCCTTTTTTGAATGTTAAAAAAGCTTGTTGGGGAATAAGAAGTGCTTGAGGAGACCACTGCCAACTGTAAAAAAACAGTTCAAAGGAAAGCAAGCTTTTTTTTCACCTCAGTGCCATTTCCTTTGACAGAAAACGTGCACATGTGATAAAACGTTTATTGAAAAGGGATGACATACATGGTGGTCAGCTGACCAGTGGTGGCTGGTGGATTTTTAAAGTGGTGGGCCAGAAACTTTAGACATCAGTAGAATGCATGAGTTTGTTTGTCTGTTCAACATTGTTTTCATTTTACTGAAAAATAAATAATAGTGTGCTAAACAAATAAAATGTTATTCTTCAAAGGACACACGTGCTCCGCTCTCCAAACTTAGCCCATAGGTGAAGGATGGTCTTGGTGCTTATGAGAAACAATATTGTCATTGCCTCCTTCTGGGACCCAATCCAACAGCACTAATTGTTTCTTTCTTACACTTGTAGTATCTGCCAGAGTTTGGACTCGACCACTGTTACGGGGGTCCCTGGCAAGAGTTAATGAGCCCCCCCCCCGAGCGTGCGCAGGTGGACGTGCCCGACGTCCACACGGGAAGCACGTTGACAGAGATAATAAATAGCCCGGGGAACACTGGGTGTGGTAGGCATTGCACTAGCCACTATCATAGCACCTGTGTCGTGTGGCGTTATTCATAGGCCCTGGTCAACAACTTCACACTGGCGACGAGGTGGTCTAGCCACCCCATCGCGTGCACTGCCGCCTCACGCTCTTGCCCAAGGAGCAGATCGATTCCCCTCCTCCTGAGGCCGTGCTCCAACCCCTGTGTGGCCCCAGCCGTCTCCAGGCTGTGTACTCCCTGCCCGGACGTGCTGCCTGCATCCCCCGCCTGGCCGGGCCCACTACAGCCCCCCCGGCCCCCAGCGACCGCGTCCTACCTGCCTGGGAAGCCTCTGTCCCTGCGGAGCCCGCACCCACGGAACGACGCAACCCGCCTGCCGTTTCTCACGCTTCTCGCGTGCAATGCGAGGTCCGGACCTGCCGTTTCTCACGCATCTCGCGTGAGATGCGAATTTGACCGTTCTGGGGCCTCTGGTCGCCCCTCCTGCTTCCCTGGACACACCTGGACATCGAGGCAGCCCTAGGGACCCGTGCACGATGCCTGGAAGACTGGTGCACCGCCCCCGGAGGTGTGAAGGTGAGGCCATCCCTGCTGCTGCGCCCATCCCCAACGGCCATGGCCAACGTACCCCCTTTGGAGCCATTTGCTGTCACCGGCACCCCCCCGTCGCAAGCCGCACAGTGGAAGAAGTGGGTGGAACGGCTAGAGAACTACTTTGTGGCGGCAGAAATCACGGCCGAGCGGCGGCGTGCCATGCTTTTACACCTAGGGGGAGAAGCTATCCACGACATATCGAAGGACGTAACCGAGGCTGGCCCGCCCAGAACATATGCCACGTTACGCGAGGCCATCACGGCGTACTTTGAACCTTTTGCTAGCGCCGACTATGAAAGATTCCTACTCCGCCAAGCCTGCCAACTCCCGGAGGAGTCAGTAGACGTCTTTTACGCACGGTTGAAGAAGCTAGCCAGCACGTGCACCCTCCCCGACGTGGACGACGAAATCCGCGCCCAATTTATCCAGGGCGTGCGTCTTCGAAGCTGCGCGAGAGAGTGTTGGAAGCGGACAACATGCCCATGTGCGACATCCTCGTGCTAGGGCGGTCAAAGGAGTTATCTAAGGCTAGAGCCGTGCACATGGAGCCAAAGCCGGCGGTCGCAATCAAGACAGAGCCAGTGTGCGCCCTCAAGACCGACGCCGCCGAGAACCACACGAAGCAACCCCGGTCGAGAAACCCAAGACTGGCTCAAGCCCCCCCCCCGGCCGCGCCTGCGCGTGGTGCGGAGGCGCGACACCTCACAGAGGAGCATGCCCGGCACAAGGCAAAGTATGCAGTGCGTGTGGGAAAGCCAATCACTTCGCAAGTGTATGTGTGTCGACACCCAAGAAGAAACAGAGTGGCCCACCCAGAAGGGTAAGACAGTTAGAGCCACTACCCAGCACATCGACCAGCAGCGACATGGACGATGATGAAGCGGATGCAGCCTCCGCCCATGTCGTGAGAGGGCTTCACACCCTGGCAGCTACACCATCCGCAGAACCCATGTGCACAGTCAACTTGCGAGACCAAGCAGTGGCGGCCTTGATCGACACAGGCGCATCAATCAACCTGATGGCCGCCAGCGTGTACCGGACACTAGAAAATGCCCCGGCACTCCATCCCACGAGGGTACAAGTATACGCCTACGGCACCAGTCGCCCACTCCGCCTTTGCGGGATGTTCCGGACGGATCTGTCCCACGACACCACTCGCCTGCAAACCAAGATCTATGTGTCGCAAGAAGGATCGGGTTTCTTGCTTGGTTGCCGAACAGCCCAAGACCTCGGGCTGATCCATTTCGCACTCACAGTCCAAGTCCGCAGCCTCGACCATCTAGTTCTAAAACACACGTCACTATTCGAAGGGATCAGCTGTTTGAAGGGACCCGCCATCCACCTCCACATAGACAAATCGGTCTCCCCGGTAGCCCTCCGTCACCGACGCATTGCGTTCCACCTACGACCTAAGGTTGAAGCAGAGCTGAGGGTACTCGAGCGAGCTGGAATCATTGAAAGGGTAAGCGGGCCCACCTCGTGGGTGTCACCCATCGTGGTGGCCAAGAAGCCGAAACAACCGGACGCTGTGCGGATCTGCGTGGACATGCGCATCCCCAACCTCGCTATCAAGCGTGAGCGCCACCTGACACCATCCATAGACGAAATAGTCGGAGAGCTGTCTGGCTCAAAGTGGTTCTCAAAGATGGACCCGAGGTCTGGATACCACCAAATTCCCCTACACCCGGATTCGCGCCCGATTACCACTTTCTCCACGCACGCGGGCCTCTGGCGCTACACCCGGCTCAATTTTGGAATATTGAGCGCAGCGCAGGTGTTTCAAAATATCATCCAGAACGTCCTGCAAGGGCTCGATGGAGTTTTAAATGTCAGTGACGACATTTTGGTCCACGCACCAACCTTGGACGAACACATCCAACGCCTCCAGGCAGTGTTCACCCGGCTTCAAGAGCAAGGGTTGGCCCTCCACCGAGAAAAATGCGACTTCCTACGCAAGGACATTAGTTTCTTTGGCTACAGGTTTTCTGACCAAGGAATTGGCCCGGACCCAGAAAAGGTCAAGGATATTCACGCGGCCCCCGCCCCCACTTCAGTGACAGCAGTCCGCAGCTTCCTCGGGATGGTCACCTACTGCGGGAGGTTCATCAAGGATCTGTCTGACCTCACCGGCCCCCTCCAGGACCTCACAAAAGCTGCTGCCACCTGGGAGTGGGGTCCGGCACAGCAAGAGTCATTCCAGAAGACCAAAGCGGCACTCCCAGATGACACAACCTTGGCCTATTTTGATCCCCGAAACGAATCACAACTCGTGGTGGATGCCAGCCCGACAGGCCTGGGGGCCGTGCTAACCCAACAACAGGCATGCGGAGAATGGGCCCCCATCGCATATGCAAGCAGAACACTCACACCAACGGAACAGCGGTACTCGCAGATTGAACGAGAGGCCATCGCTATCCTGTGAGGGTGCCGGCATTTCCACATCTACCTGTATGGGCACCCCTTTGTGGTCATCACAGATCACAAACCTCTAGTCCCGCTGTTCCAAGGTTCCTCCTCACGTCCTCCTCGGATCAAAAAATGGGTGCTCCAGCTCCAGGAATTCCAGCTCACTGTGGAGTATCGACCGGGCACCCGGAACCCAGCCGACTTCTTGTCGAGGCACGCACGCCCAGCCACTGACTCAGAAGCTGCAGAAGCCGCGGCCATGGAGGAGTAAGTCAGGATGATCGTGGAAAGGTCACGGCCTCTACCGATCTCCTTGGAGGAAGTAGCGCCAGCCACCCAAGATGACGACTGCCTACAGATCGCCATCCAGGCCGTCACGTCAGGCAACTGGAAACCACTCCAAAGCCCATCTTCATTCTGCACACCTGGCGCCCAAGCGACGCTTAAGGCGCTCCATCAAGTCCGGAACGAACTGTCAGTATCTCAGGAAGGATGCCTCCTGAGAGGCCCCCGCCTGGTGCTACCTGACTGTCTCACCCAACAGGCAGCCCTCCCAGCGCACGGCGTGCACCAAGGCATTGTGGAGTCAAAGAACCGCCTTCGGAGCAAGCTCTGGTTCCCCGGGCTAGATGAAATTGTGAAAACAATCGTCCAGCGATGTCCGGTGTGTTTAGCGACCAGCCTACCCAACCCTCCACCGCCGGTAATCACCGAGGAAGGACCAACGTCTCCATGGGTGCAAGCCAGCGCAGATTTCGGCAGTCTCCCTGGGGGAAAGTACATGCTGGTGGTGGTGGATGACTTCTCACGGTACCCCGAAGTGGAGTTCCTGTCCTCGACTGCCGCCTCTGAGGTAGTTCCCAAGCTGGAAAAGATAATCGCCACCCATGGCCTCATTGGGGAGCTGCGCACGGACAATGGCCCCCCTTTCAATGGCGCTGAGTTAGCAGACTACCTGCAGTCACACCGTATCAAGCACCAACGCATAACCCCGAGGTGGCCTCAAGCTAACGGGGAAGTCGAGAGGCTAATGAGAACCCTGAACAAGACCATTCAGATCGCACTGGCTGACGGCCAAGGCATAGAGCTAGCCCTCTATCAATTTCTACGCGAATACGGGCTGACACCCCACTGCACCACAGGAGTTCCTCCAAGCCGCCTCTGTTTTGGCAGAACAGTCACAGACACCATCCCACACCATCCCATGTGGGCGTCATCTCCAACCCCGCCTAACCGGTCCATGGAACACAGAACAAAAACCAATCGCGAAGCATCCCGGAAGAGGAGAGCCGCCGACAGCTCCATCCAAGTTGGAGACCGAGTGCTCGTGAAAGACCGCCACCCAGGTGGAAAGTTCCGTTTGCCCTTCGAGCTAGATCCGTGGACGGTCACGAGGGTCAACGGAACGCTGGTCACAGCAATCAGGAACGGGGAAGAAGTCACAAGAAATGTGTCATTTTTTAAGAAAGTCCTGGACGAAGGAGAAGAAGAGTTTCCCGAGCCAGAAGGCTACCGCCCAGCGGCGCCCCCGGGCCCTCGAGAAGCCACGGAAGAAGAGACAGCCACAGAAGGAAACACTCCACGCAGAACAGAAAACGCAGAGAGCACATCGACCACACCAGCCCAGGGAGATCTGGAGTCGCAAAGAACACAGAGCTGCCTAGGCGTGGCGGATACAGACGGTTCGGAGGACATGTTTCCAACCCCTCCAGAAGGGCGCAGCCAGAGCAGGTATCATCTGCGCCCATGTCTGCAGCCATCCCAGAGGTACTGAGATTTCGTGGCCCGCTGTTGAATCCCGATGCGAGAGTGAGCTGTACCTCTGCCAAGACCAAGTAAGACTGTTCTTTTATTTTGTTTCTTCAGGAAACCCGCAGAGACTGTGTTTGAGACTCTAAAATATGCCTTGTTGCTAGGCCTCATGTTTTGCAGAGTTTTTGCATTTGTGGGTAAAGGAGGAATGTAGTATCTGCCAGAGTTTGTACTCGACCACTCTTACGGGGGTCCCTGGCAAGAGTTAATGAGCCACCCCCTGAGTGTGCGCAGGGTGGACTTGCCCGACGTCCACGCAGGAAGCACGTTGACAGAGATAATAAATAGCCCGGGGAACACTGGGCGTGGTAGGCATTGCACTAGCCACTATCATAGCACCTGTGTCGTGTGGCGTTATTCATAGGCCCTGGTCAACAACTTTACAACACTAATCACATGTGGAAACGGAGTAACAGTGGCTGCTGTTGTACAAATTATTCTGGATATGCAAATATTGTACAATGGATTACATGGCAATTTTCTTTTATTTATTTTTTATTAGATCGTCCCTAGAGGCAATTTGCTTGTTTCATATAATAAATACAATCTGAAATAAAAAATGCATGCTTATCCAAGCTTAAATGGCCTTCGGGCTAGCCTCCTTCAACCATTGACCTGCTCAAATGTCGATCACATTTTGCTTCCGCCCATGGCAGCATTGGACAATGGGTAGGGAAACAAGAAAAGTTCTAGGGTGGAGGGGACAGCAGGAGCCTAGACAGCTTACTGGGTTCTTATCTGGGGATAAGAGGCAACATTCTCAAACAACCCTGGAGGTGGGGCCTCTCAGCACCCTTAAGTCATCTACAAGTTGTTACACCTTCTGCCATCTGCTATTGAAGTGTTGTGGGGCTTAATGGGCAGAACTCATACGAGCCCATTCAAAACCATCAAGAAGGAGCGCAACCCTGAGAGCAAGCAGGGGTCACGTTAGTTTAAAGACCATCTTTGGGGACCTGGAAGTAGAGGTCAGATAGCATTTTGTGCTCAGCCCTGAAATTGCGGTGTACAACCATATCAGGGCTTTTTACTCAGAGCTTACTTGGCACCCTGAGGTCATTTCAGGAAGGGGGTGAAACATAACACTAACTCTTGAGAGTCTTTAAGAAGTGGTTGTATAGTGGGAAACCAGCTGACTGCTGCCACTGCTGGGCTGCTGCTGCACACACAGACTTGTGGTTCAACTATCCAATCATGAATAATGTACCCTGTCCCCGAGTGCCCCCAAAGAGTTGGAGGACTGATGCAGGGCCCCATACAGAGTTAATGCAGGTTAACATCAGTGACATCAATAGTGGGGTGCTGGGGAGTGGCGTAAAGAGCAACAAGGGGGCAGGCGAGAGTGGGAGGGAAAGACCAGAGACAGGAGATGGGAGAGAACATTTTAAGAAAAGGCAGGGAACAGCAGGAAGTGTGAGGGAGGTGAAGGTCCAAGTGGGAAAGAAGACAGGGAAAATAGAAGAGTGACAAAGGAACCATAGGGTGGAAGATGGAGGGAAGGGCCTCAGAGACAAGGAAGATAGAAATGAAAGGCTAGGAATGAAAGGCAAAAGAGTGGGCAGGATCAATTGTGAGTGATTGCCCTGCCAGAGTATGGTAGATGACTGGGAAAAAGAACACACAGGCAAAGGAGCAAGTTTGAGTGCCAAGGAGGGAACGTCGAAAGTGTAAAATAAAATTGGAGAGAGCAGAAGAAAGCACAAAGAAGAGGTAAAGGGGAGTGTGAGCTGGGGGAAGGAAATAGGGTGAAAGGAAAATCAAAGGACGGAAAATACTCTAATGAAATGTGTGCTTAAAAGATGCATTAACCACAGACAGGAAAACAGGAGAAAGCTAGAAAGAATGGGAAAGAAAACAATAGCACGAGAAATAAAGAAGGGAAGAAAGGAGTGAGTGACAACAAATGAGAGAGAGAAATAAGGGAAGTAAAAAAGACAGAAGGGAGGACAAAATAGGGTCAGGCAATCAGTGTAACAGACAATGTTAAAGGAGAGGAGAATTGATAAATGAGGAAGGATGGAGGAAAGAAAGGAATGTCTGATGGCAATGAAGAGAGCACAACAAGAGCAGACGGGGAAGATAAAAGAAGGAAAACACGAGAGGAAGAGGAAATGAAGGCCAAGGGAAAATACAGCAGGAGCGGAAGGGAGGGAGAAGTTAGTTTAGTTGTCCATTTCGAAAGCGTACCAGTACCCTGTAGGCTTCTAGACGCTAACACATGTGCAGCCAGATTCTGATTGCTAAGGATGCTTGTGGAAGTTGCTAAAAACAGAAAAAAACGCAAATGTTTTTAGACCCTCACAGAAGTGCAGGCAATTCTCAGGGTAGACGATCATCAGAGGGAGGCAGTGCCAACCGTGGGGGCCAAGAGGGAGAAAGGCCGAACACTTTGTGACATAGCTGCTTGGCAGAGGAGCGTTGTTCCCCCCAGCCCCCATACCCCCTCTGCCAGCAGCAGCAGCTGCAAAACTTGAAAAATAAAACAATAATAAAGCATGTGGGTCTTGGGGGCGGGGCCATGGGATGATGGGCTGAGGGGTAGTGGTGGGCACTCTTATTAGTGCGCTTGGCGGTTTGACCAGCCGTCTCAGGCAGCCAAACCGGCATGCGCACTGAAGCTGTCTTCACCCCAGCTGCGTTGCCAGGTTTGAGACAGCAGGCACAGGCTCTCAGTCTACCCGGGAATGCAAATTGAGGGGGCTCAGGCCAATCCTGATGCTGCTCTCATGTTGTGAGAGCAGTGTCAGGATTGGCCACAGGACAGTCTGGGAGCCTGTGCTTGTAGTATAGCCAGAAGAGCGGCGATGTGGTGGGATTCAGGTAAGGTTTTGTTTGTTTATTTGTTTTATGTTTTGTCCCCCTGCTCCCTCTCCCCCGCGACTGCATACCTGGTGTGAGACACTACAAATAGCATGGTCGTACATGTCAGATGTCTCTTTATTTTGGCTCTGATAAGTTATTTCTGTGGTTTGTGTAATAACAGAGGAGGGAAGGATTTCTGGAAAAAAAGAGAATATGAGAGAAAAAAAGCAAAGCAGAGAATGGAAATAGACGGTGATATTAAAAGGATGAGGTGGTGAGCCGAGAGACAGAAAGAGGGAGGGAACGTGCCGGCGTAATGAGGCTCAGAGTTCAAAGATAAAGAATGAGAGAGGGGATGTGTGGGTATAACATAGCAAGTGTTTAAGTATGTTGTTCATACAGGAGCAGAAAGTAGGCATTTAAGCATGGCACTAGCCTTTGGGTGGGGGTGACTCCTGTCTCCTCCTTAACAAATAGAGAATATTTTCCCAGTCTTAAACCTACCCACATTTGCAGCAGTTCTGGTGTTCCCTACTGTAGACAATCACAGACATGGCCATATGCAAATCAGTCTTGACCCTGTGCCTCATGGGAACAGTCCAGCCCGAACTGCCAAGCCATGTCTTCCCTGGACCGGAATCAAGCATCCTAGGACCGGTTTCTGGCTATCAGCCGGCATCAGCCAGGATAGCTTGACTCCAGTGGCGTAGTGAGCACGGGACCCACGTCTGGGCATACCCTGCCAACTTAGGGCGAAAAGCGTTACAACAAACAAATGATGGACGGAATGCTGACAATGCAGACATTCTCCCCCAGTCAAGAGATCTGGGTTAAATCCATCGTTCTTTTGCCCACTACGCCACCCCAGTTCAGACATGGCCATATGCAAATCAGTCTTGACCCTGTGCCTCATGGGAACAGTCCAGCCCGAACTGCCAAGCCATGGGTTAATTCCGGTCCAGGGAAGACATGGCTTGGCAGTTCGGGCTGGACTGTTCCCATGAGGCACAGGGTCAAGACTGATTTGCATATGGCCATGTCTAAACTGGGGTGGCGTAGTGGGCAAAAGAACGATGGATTTAACCCAGATCTCTTGACTGGGGGAGAATGTCTGCATTGTCAGCATTCCATCCATCATTTGTTTGTTGTAACACTTCCACTCCCATGTCCACCCCTAAAAAACCTGCACCCCCTACTAGACGAGTCTCTTCTCAAACCACCCCCGCCCAAAACCCAAAGGTCCACTACCCCCCTCAGTCCAAGTCTTCGAGACAGAAGATCAAGTGGTCTAAGACTTCCCCCCCTTACTATACCCTTCACTACCCTCAAAGGGTACACAATTCCCTGCATTCTCCACCCCAGCCCTCCCAAATCCGAACCCAGTCCACCCACAGATCAACCCAAAACTCCTAATCCTGAGGCCAGCCCTCCCACAGCCCAAACCAACCCTCCCAATCTAGAGGCCATCCCATGGACAGCCCAAACCAACCCTACCAATCCCGAATCCAGCCGTCCCACAGACCAACCTAATCCTCCCAATCCTGAGCCCAGTCCTCTCAAACAATTATCCACACCCCCCCATTACAAACCCCAGCCCACCCATTTTACTCCTCAGAGCTGCCTGGACTAGGTGCCCCTATTCGGGGAAGGCTTCCCTGGCAGGGATCTGATTAGCAAGTTACATGGCACCGCAGTGCTGGACCACATATCACATTTTGGTCCAAAAATAATTCTTGTTTGTTTATACCTTTGTCCTGCCTTTGCTAATGATGCTAACTGTTGATAGGGGGTATGTAGGCCTGTAACAGTTTAGTTGTGTTCGTTTTAGTAGGATAGATGATCCTTTTGCAGTAGTTAGTATGCTCAACCCTTTGGACAGGTGATGGAGTTACAGAGTCCGTGGGACAATGCTAAATATATGCATATCTGGGATCAGTTACTATTGAGGCTAACATTGCTATGGCTGGTGTCTGTTATGGTAAGTATGGCATCTTGCCTTCACTTGCTAGCTCACAGTAGTACCCGAGATGTATGGTGAAAGGGTGTTTGATGTGTGCACAATATGATTTTATTACAGCCCACTTGGGAAGTGTGGTATTGTCATAGCAATGTGTTAAGTTAGAGGCACATGTGAGCATATCCATGTGTGTTCTATCGACAAAAATGTCATGGATATCAGAAAAACTGCTGTTGTGATGTTTGTTAATAACTTGAGGTTACACATTAGCCACATGTGCGTATCACTTAGACTTAGTGAGAATATTGGTTGTCCCTATTATACACCATGCCACAGATCCTATGCACATAAAGACATTGTTGCATGCGCTATGTGCAGTGTAGACTTGACCACTTGCTTTCCAGGTGTCCACCAGCTTAGGCTGACCCAAAGCAGCTGGGAGTAGTGACAATGTGCCCGTCAAATGTCTGAGACAGTGGTTTGAGAGTAACCTATTTAGCTGCCTTTCCTTTTTTATGTGGGTGCTGTGTGCAAGCCCAGTACCGTACATCAGCAGTGGAATAATTGTATGTACTCATAAACATCTATACTGATGTTTATTCAAGGTTACACCATGATGTAGCAAATGAAGTATTTGAGGCTGTCACAGGAGTTGTTTTCTATGGTATTCGTGAGGATGTTGAGTATTTTGGAACTGTTTCTTGCACACAGCATTACACCAGCTTTTGAGATGTCCACACGTGTAGGAGTTGGGAGTGTGTGCCTGTACATTGTCATTGGTCTGGACATAGGAGGAACGGTAAACAGACATAATATCGAATTCAAAATATCGATAGGACAGAATATCGAGTTTTTAATATAGAATGGAGAGAATATCGAATTGCCAAAATATAGTGGTGAAGAATATCGAAAATCAGGTAAGAAATAAAATATCGATTTAAATAATATAGAAGTAAGTAATATCGACAGTCATAATATAGTTGTTAAAAATATCTAATTTTTTTATAGTGTTGTAAGTGTTAGTATATGTGTTAAAAATATGTATACATTTTGGAATGTATGTTTGAATATTTTTAAAGTAATGAATTTTATGTTATTTAATTTTTGTGTAATTTAATTCCGTAGCGGGTTGTAGGGGATTAGGGTGGGAAGTAATTTAATTATAGTATATTAAATATGAATTTTTCGGAATTATTAATTATTTTTAATTTAATTTTGCGTTTTACTTCTGTAGCGGGTTGTGGGTTTATAGGGGAATAGGGTGGGAAGTAATTTAATTGTTAGTAGGTAATTACTAATTAGTATTGAAAATTAATTGGTTGTAGATTAATTATTAATTGGTAAATAAGTAGAATTAATTGGTAATTAATTAGTATTAATTGTTTAATTGATAATTATGTTAATTGTATGAATTTATTATTTGTAGCGGGTTGTGGGTTTATAGGGGAATATGGTGGGAATTAATTTAATTGTAAATAATTAATTATTGAAATAATTTTTGTATATTGCTAATTAATTTATTCTTAATTAATTATTAATTGGTATTAATTTTATTTATGAATTTTTGGTATTGAAAATTAAATGGCTGTTAATTAATTATTAATAGGTTATTAATAAAAATGGTATTTATAATAAATTAATTATTAAATATTGTGTGATTGGTAATTAATTTTAATATTTTTATTTGGTATTAATACTTTATTTATTTTTAATAAAATATTACATTATTATTTTCCCTACTATTGCACTCACTGGAGTGGGAATAGTAATTTTTACCCCTACGCTATCCAACGCTTTCCCTACTAGTGCACTCACTGGAGTGGGAATAATAATTTTTACCCCTACGGTATCCAACGCTTACCCTAGAGTTGCATTCACTGGAGTGGGAATAGTAAATTTTACCCTCCCGCTATCCAACGCTTTCCCTACTGTTGCACTCTCTGGAGTGGGAATAGTAATTTTTACCCCTACGCTATCCAACACTTTCCCTACTGCTGCACTCTTTGGAGTGGGAATAGTAATCTTTACCCCTACGCTATCCAACGCTTTCCCTACTGTTGCACTCTTTGGAGTGGGAATAGTAATTTTTACCTTCCCGCTATCCAACGCTTTCTCTACTGTTGCACTCTCTGGAGTGGGAATAGTAATTTTTACCCCTACGCTATCGAACGCTTACCCTACAGTTGCACTCACTGGAGTGGGAATAGTAATTTTTACCCCTATGCTATCCAACACTTTCCCTACTGTTGCACTCTTTGGAGTGGGAATAGTAATTTTTACCCCTACGCTATCCAACGCTTACCCTACTGTTGCACTCTCTGGAGTGGGAATAGTAATTTTTACCCCTACGCTATCCAACGCTTTCCCTACTGTTGCACTCTTTGGAGTGGGAATAGTAATTTTTACCCCTACGCCATATGACGTTTTCCCTACTGTTGCACTCACAGGAGTGGGAATAGTACATTTTGCCCTTCCACTATCCAACGCTTTCCCTACTGTTGCACTCTCTGAAGTGGGAATAGTAATTTTTACCCCTACGCTATCCAACGCTTTCCCTACTGTTGCACTCTCTGGAGTGGGAATAGTAATTTTTAGCCCTACTCTATCCAACGCTTTCCCTACTGTTGCACTCTTTGGAGTGAGAATAGTAATTTTTACCCCTACGCTATCCAATGCTTTCCCTACTGTTGAACTCACTGGAGTGGGAATAGTAAATTTTACCCTCCCGCTATCCAACGCTTTCCCTACTGTTGCACTCTCTGGAGTGTAAATATTAATTTTTACCCCTACGCTATCCAATGCTTTCCCTATTATTACACTGTCTGGAGTGGGAATACTCATTTTTACCCTCCCGCTATCCAACGCTTTCCCTACTGTTGCACTGTCTGGAGTGGGAATAGTAATTTTTACCCTCCCGCTATCCAACGTTTTCCCTACGATTGCACTTACTGGAGTGGTAATAGTAAATTTTACCCGCCCGCTATCCTATGCAAAAAATATAGCATTTTTTAAATAAATATTACGTTAATATATATGTATTTTTTTTGTTTTACTTACATTAATTATTTATTAATTTTAAAGTAATTTAAGTATTTTTAAGTATGTTTCAGTTAAGTATATGTTTTATTTCATTAGTTTTACATTAATTTTAAGACATTTACAAAAATTCGATATTGTGACTTTCTATATTTTTTACAACGATATTTAGGATTCTATATTTTTGTACTTACCTGTTTGGAGATAGGGCTTCGATATTTTGGCATTCTATATTTTTACTTCGATATTTTGGGAATTCGATATTCTTCTTCTCGATATTTCGTGAGTGATCCAGGAGGAACCAATCAAATGTGATGGGAACAAACATTATGGTGCCGATTCCGATCCGTTAAAAATAATTTGCGTACCACCCGTATCCGTATTTTTTTACGTACGAGTCGTACAAGTACCGTACAAACGGCCAAGTACGATTCGTCCGTGAAAAATAACTACGAATAGCGTCGGGAAAAGTCTGCGAGAGTGCGTCGGAAAGTTTACACGTCCTAATATCGTCGGGAAAAGTGTACAAGTGTGAGCCGAACATTTTTATGTGCAAATCGTAAAACACAAGTCCGAGTGCGCAATTACGATCCCGACCATCCGTCCGAATACACAATCGCACGTAAAAAGGCCCGTACGGAGCCAACGCAGTAGCACACATGTACATGGGTAAACTCATTCCCGTGTACGAGCCCTACAGCCCCCCCACCCCCAAATATGTCAGCACCGTACACCATCCTGTCCGCACTGTACCCCAGCCCCACAACTGTACGCGCCGTACCCCCCATGTATGCGCCGTACCCCCCGTACGCGCCTTACCCCCCTGTCCGCACTGTACCCCAGCCCTGCACCTGTACGCGCCGTACCCCCCCATGTACGTGCCCTACCCCCCCTTTAGGTGCATCACCCCCGCATGTATGCGCCGTACCTCTGCATGTACGCGCCGTACCCCAGGGCCGCACGTGTACACACTGTACCCCCACCGCATGTACGCGCCTTACCCCCCCATGTACGCGCCGTACCACCGCATGTACGCGCCGTACACCAGGGCCGCACGTGTACGCACCGTGCACCCACTGCATGTAGGCGCCCTCCCACCCATGTACGTGCCCCCCATGTACGTGCCTTCCCCCCATGTACGTGCCGTACCTCCGCATGTACGTGCCGTACCCCAGGGCCGCACGTGTACACACCGTACCCCCACCGCATGTACGTGCCTTACCCCCCCATGTATGCACTGTACCACCGCATGTATGCGCCGTACTCCAGGGCCGCACGTGTACGCACCGTGCACCCACCGCATGTACGTGCCCTCCCCCCCATGTACGCGCCCCCCCATGTATGCGCCTTCCCCCATGTACGCGCCGTACCTCCGCATGTACGCGCCGTACCCCAGGGCCACACGTGCACGCACCGAACCCCCACCGCATGTATGCGCCGCACTCCAACACCGTACCCCAGCACCCTCACCCAGCATCGCGTATGTACGGATCGTACCTACGCGAAAAAGACTCTTACAGAACCAGGACACTGTAAAACAGCACAAGGAGGGTCAATTTGACTCGCACAACACCACAAAACACGTCTACATGACAAAATACATCTCAATGACTGACCTGGCACATCCAAACAGGCAAACAGAGGCCCCAAATCACAACCACCTTATAACACACCCACCAAAATTCAAACACAGCCACACCCAAAAATGGACCAATAAAAAGGGCCCACACACACAACCCATGAGCCTTTGCAACAGAACCACTGCTGCCAGACCCCACAGACAAACAACTCCACTGAGAAACAACTCCACATTACTCATACCTCCACTACACCTTCACTCACACACCTTCACACAACCTCCTCCACAAACATCCCCCTCTTCACATTCACACACACACCGTCACATTCACACCCACACACCCACAACCATCCACACCCACACCCACACCCCACACCATGCCCACAGACAAGAATCCAAAGTTCACAACGGCGGAGCTGGACCTCCTTGTCAACAAAGTCATCAGAGTCGAGCCACAGCTGTTTGGAACATTGGTCAGACTGACCAGCATAGCTGAAAAATCTGCCATGTGGCAGAGGATTGTCGATAAGGTGAATGCTGTTGCGCCCATCCAAAGGACCAGGCATGAATGCCAAGCCAGGTGGTACGATCTGCGCAGGGCGGTCAAGAAGAAAATGAATGAAGAATATGCCCAGACTAACATCACTGAAGTGCACGGAGTCGAAGGAGTCGCAGAGCCTGGTGAGTACACAAACAACTTACGTAACATGGGGGCAATGGGGTCCACACCACATATACACCAAATGCATGCAACTTCCCCCAAGCACTCACCGCACACAACCACACTCAAAAACCACGCTCATGCCACTAACGTCTCCATGCACGCTTCACAAATCAAGGCAAGGCCATGTCCAAGGCTACAACAACCACAAACATAAGACTGGATGGCCGGGAGGCTGGGAGGGTGGGCCCCACACAACACATTGTGAAAATGAGACGCAGACACCAATGCCCTCAGCACATATGGCATAGGTACATAGCCATGCACAATGCACAGGGACTGGCAAACTACTAACAAGATCGCTGACACTGGGCCCTGCTGTATGCAGCACAAGGCCCTCCTGGGACCACTGTACACTCAAACACCAACTCCACAAGCACAGGTATCTAGCACAGGAACTCACACTCACTGTCATGCCAGCATGCACCATGACGGGACAGACACATCACCTGGGAGACCCAATGACAACTCACACTACACACAACAGCACGCCCGGTCACAATCCCCCCCCTAACACAAGCACACACCCCCGGGGCAGGCAACGGATTTACACACTCCCACAATGGACATGTGACACAACAAGACCAATCCAGAGCCAAATAAGCATCAGAGCCAACAATCCACAGGTCAAACACTCAGGAGAACATCCCAATCTGTACCCCGCAACATACCCATCCCCAAGTGGACATTGAGAGGAATGCTAGGCACATCCAACTACCTGGAGGAACTGTGTCAACTTGAATATGTATGAAACATAGATGTCGCATGAAACACCATTAACATTGTCTCTCTCTCACACACAGGGCAACGTCGTCGTTCTCCCCCCAACACTGGGGTGGAAGAATCACAGTCCCAGGCTCTGCGTGAAGACGATCCCTCCGGCAGCGACGACTCTCACCACTCCGTGGATGACCCCGACCAACCTGGACCCTCTGGTGCCCAAGCCCCTGCAGCACCTGTGTCAGGTACATCTGTGCCAACCACCAACCCCATTCCAGCCACATCCTAGGACACACCCAGGAGCCCTGCTCACACTGAACCACAGAGCCAGTCTGACCATGAGGGACAAGGTTCTCCGGGCACCCAGGAGGAGGCAGGCAACCCTGCAAATGCCATCCCTCAGGGGTACCGTAGACCCGATGTCCCCACAAGGGCAGGCCAGGCTCAAGTGGGCAGGGGTGGTGGGAGTGGAGGCAGGCGGAGGCGCGAACCTGACCAGCCAGCTCAGGACACCGGTATGTCACACATACGCAACATCCTTGACTCATACCGGCGTGACACCAGAGGCATCAACCAGGTCGTGTCAAGACTCTCCGAGATGCAGGGGACCCTCGATGAGATTAAGAACCTGCAGGTCGAGCATCATGCCAGTCATCAACAACACCAAGGACGGATGGAGGCAAGACTGGCTGAGCTCCTGGCGGTGCACAGGGACGTGAGCCAATCACTCCGTCAGATCGCCCAAAGCATGGGCAACCCTCCCTGTGCCACCAGGCGTAGACCAGCGCCAGACACAGGGAGGGAGGAGGAGGAGGAGGATTCATCTGACGGAGCGTCCCCAGCATCGTCAAGGCCTGCATCTGAGGGTCCCCGGAGGAAGGTGGGTCATCCACGTAAAAGACCGTGAGAGTCAGCGGACCATCCACATCTCCCAGGTCACCTGGCCTGGCACCTGGCCCTCTGGCGCAACAGCACCACCTCACCCAATGACATTCTCTGCCACATGGACTTGCTGGTCACAGTCTGACCAATGATGACCAACACTGTGGTCTGGACTCTGATGACTTCCAATGCCAAGGATACCATCTCCCCCTGTGAACTTTGGATTCTATTCCCCCGGTACAGCACCTAATTGCATCTACCAAACCACTTACCCCACCGCAAATAAATATTTCACTTTGTACATGAGACGTTCCTGTCATTTTGCATTATTTTACGACATATGTGTGTGGAAATGTCTAACTATGCCTGAGTGTTGAACCAACTCCAGCCATCCATACCCTGGGATCAGAGTCTGGTACAGGACACACATGGGTCACAAGGTATCATTCAATGTAGGCATGGAGTACAACACTCACCTGTGATGGCCTCTGGCTGCTGAGGGGGTGCTTGCTAAACTGTGCGGGGAGACCTATTTGGGAGATCATCATCAAGGCGTAGAGGTCATGGCTCATGTGGAGGTTACTGGGGAGGGAGTCCCAGGTATGTGTGGCCAGGTGGGAGAGCAATGTCCTGTATGCTGGAGTACGGTGGATGTGAAGAACGGTGGCCAGGGCAAGGTTGGATGCACGGAGATGGCCCAACGGGATCTAGGATGACAGACGTACAAGGTTGGTTGGGGTCGGGGTTGTGGACTGCCTCCTGAGTGTGGGTGGGGAGTGTGGAGGTCACCCTGCAGCAGACAGTGATCCATTGCAGCTATCCATGGTGGACGGTGAGGTGGCTGGGGCGCAGGGTGTTGAATCTGAGGTGTGCAGATGCCCCCTGGAAGTGGACCAGTTTCCTGGGAGTTTGGATGGACTTGCTCCATAGAGGCCAGGGCAGTATTTGACACGGATGTTGTCATGGACCTGGGGGATGGTCTGTCTTTTCTTGGAGTGGATCTATGTGTGGATCATGTGCATAATGCAGAGGGCGTTGCAGCATGAGGTACAGATGCTGTGGACTAGCATGGCAGATGTGAGCCAGCCAAACATGATGCACACCATCTTGTGTGTGTGGCCACTGGGTGCTTGTGCAGGGCTCTTGTGGGTGGGACACAGGCACTTGACCCAGCTGGAAGGGGACAATCCTCAGATGTTCACCTCAGTCCTGTACAAGTCCAGCCTCAGGTGGCTCATGTGCAGCCATTCATCAATGGATCTCATGCATACTTGAATGATGGAACTGCCAATGTCTGTGTCTTTGTTGAGGGTGACGAGCACCTGGCTGTCAATGGCATACGAGCTGATGATGAGGTGCTGTGCGCATGTGATGGTTGAGAGGGGGGTCCTGGACACCCTGTAGATTGACATGCTGAGAGATGATACCTGTGCCATGTCCCAGATGATGACACCATACTACATGCTGAAGCCTTGAGTACCACTCCCATGCCCTTGCTGGGCTACAGAGCCTGCGGGGAGTATTAGGGACGTGACCTGGTTGGTGTGACAGGGCCTGGAAGGCGGGGCAGCGCAGTGTAGGCAGTTGGAGTTGCACACTCAGCATGCAAAGGTGTCGTGTGTGTGCCCAGGGTATGTCTGACAGCAGACGGTAGATGTGCGGATGGACATAGCTCGGAGTGTGGCTGCTACATCAGACTGTAGTGTGATGTGGGTTATGCAAGGACAGGATGGTGGTGCAATGTGCACCTTGCATGTGCTGATGGTCCAGCCTTTGGCACCGCGTGGCGGCAACAGTGGCATAGACAAGCTGAGGACAGCAAAATGAATGGGTGGAGGGAGGAAGTGAGGAGCATCCTGGAGGCGTGTGTGTTGCCAAATCTGGATACTCTGTGGGCCCTTGCTGCAGGGGCCGCAGCAGCAGGCGGCATCTCCTTGCAAAATGACAGAATTTGCACACATAGACTAGGATGTCAGAAGGACAACTGCAACAGGCGCGTGTGTAAAGTAAGGAGTGTCCAGTGTCGCATGGCACACCCAGAGACAATGCATGCACAATCACCAAAGAAGCATGACACCGAATCAGGAAACTGAAGGCCGACCTGCGCACAGGAGACACACCCTCAGCAGCTGTTAATGGCCCATTGTGTGGACCAACATGCCAAAAAACATACACGACCATGTACTTCATGCCCAATAGGGAGCCTAACCCATGAGCAACTGCATGCATGTTGCTAAACTACACATGGACTCCTATGCATAACCTTCCACAACTATGCCAGATATGCCGCATGCAAAGTGCCAAGAGACCTGCATTGACAGAGATGAGGCACCTTTGAGTGTGACGAACACCTTTATTACTCAGCCTCACACTAAGGGAAATGCATCAATTGGAACAGACTCACAGGTCATTTTGGCTGACCATGTGTGACCTACACTGGACACCGCCTTCAACACACAGATGAGTAAATCCTACTGAGCTGGCACACAAGTGAAGGGGTTGAGCCTAACACCCCTTGCTGCACACAGAGAGTCTACAATTCCCCATTGAGCCTCATATGGGGATGTCCTACACTATGTCCACCATTAGCATCCTGTATGTTCCTGAGGGACGTTATACACACATTGATGCCTTCATCAGAATCCACAAACCAAAACAGATGACTGTCAGGAAGGGTGACTATCAATTCATGGGAGCCATGTAACACGTCATGTGCCCCATGGTGAGTCGACATGTATGCATGGTAACACAACATGCACAGGAGCAGTCCCCACATATCACAAACACGTACCACCCACAAAATGCCTTGCTGCACTCCTTACCCAAAATGACTTTTCACCATGTCTGTGCATGTAACTCTGATCCAGCACACGTTGCAATACTCATGAGGAATAGCAGGAGGGCAATGATGACATGAGCAGACGACAGCCGCAAGAACCTGGGGAGGACAGACACACAACAAGTCAGCGAAGAGCTAGTAATCCTCAGACATGTACATGTACTCTACAGGAATGATGTCACCATGCCCTTAATAAATTTAGTGTCCCAGCTAATATATGTGGAATGACACCATCACTTGAATGACACATCAGAACACACCTCCAAGTCACTTAGCACACAGTCAGCTCGACACACACATTGCAACACATGCCACACAAGGCTCAAAGCGTGCCCACTCAGACACAGGGACTCACCATCATGAGAAGAAGTTGTGGATAAGCTGACTCCGGATGTCCTCATCCTCATCCTCATCCTCACTTGCCCCGTGCCCGAGCCCTTCATCCTCCACGGGTGGATGATCCTGCTCATCCGGATCAAGGATGAGTGGCACGGCCTTCTCCACTGCCATGTTGTGCAGCATGCAGCACACAATGAAGATTTTGCAGACCTTCACCGGGGCATATGGGAGGGCGCCACCGGTCTTGTGGAGGCACCGGAATCTGCTCTTCAGGAGTCCAAACGTCCTCTCAATCACGCGCCTCGTCTGCCCATGGGTGTCGTTGTACCGGTGTTCTGCGGCTGTTCTGGGGTTGCGGAGAGGCGTCATCAGCCATGGCATGTTGGGATAGCCAGAGTCCCCTACATGAAAACATCATGTAAAGAAGTGGGTCAGGAGATGCCGTAAGATACAAAGATAGCGCTGAACACAGGACTAACAGAGTATACCCACCAACAAGACATGCTCGTTCCGCGTGCAGCTGCAGCATCATTTCTGGCACCCTGCTACGCATCATGATGTATGCATCGTGTGCGGACCCTGGAAAACGTGCACAGACATGGGAAATCAGCATGTTAGCAAGACACACCACAAGGGCATTAATGGAGTGGTAATGTTTTCTGTTTCTATAGGCTACCTCCTGTGCCTGTGGTGGTACCAAAGCCACATGTGTCCCATCAATGGCCCAAATTACATGAGGCATCTCTCCCAGGGCATAGAACTCACCCTTGACACCTATCAATTGCTCACAAGTGGGAAAATGGATGAATTCATCCAGGTGCACCAACATGGCTTCTATAACATCATGCAGGACACAGCTGAACATTGTCTGGGACATGCCACCGACATCAGCTATGGTCAATTGAAACGTGCCGGTGGCTGCCATCACCTTCACCTTGGGGGTCAGAGCTGTAGGATACCTGAGTTGTGGTTGAAGGTGTGGTGCAAGCCGGTGGGTCAAGTCCTCTATCAACTCTTGCGAGAAGCGGTATCTGCGTATGCAGTCATGTTCACGCATGGCATCCAGGTCTGGCATTCGTCTGGGGAGAGGCGGTGCCCTGCAGAGATTTGGAAGGAATAACGAAGAGTGAGTACATTACCACACCAATGTCACTGAGGTGAGCACATGTTCAACAGCTAATACACATCTGCTTAATACAGAGTCTGGGCTGTGCAATACATCCAGGACACGTGGGCCAGCCAGGTGATACTCCTACGAAGAGCCAGCCACAATAGTTGCATGGCAATGTTGACGTGACATGCCATGAAAATAGCCGTTGGCCAGTGTAAGTGACAAGCCAGACACATTACATGAGTGACAGACATCCACATATCAGCATTTGAAGGATGTCATCTCATACAGACAGCTGGCGGGAGTCCAGACGCACAGGTCACATGTAATCTGGAAATGGACAGATGACACACATTTCCATTAAGGGGTCCATGTCAAAAACGGATGACACAGACATTGAGAGAACGCAGATATTGCCTCATGTCAGGAAGTCATCTTCGAACCATCATGACACATGTAACGTGTGAGTCCACATGTGGCATGGTGTGTGTATATGTGTGTCATGCACATATGCACACAGACACATGTTCGATGCTGCAACAGCAGATGGAGTTGACGGAACACCAACGGAAAGCTCATGGAAACACATGACACACACATGACTTAGTCACATCGTGGTACGCTGGGAGTCACATGTGAGGTGTAATTATCCGTGTACCTGGCATCAGGGGACAGTTGCGGGTGTTGCTGACTGTGCCATACCAGTGATGCAGTGCTTGACACGTGTGTCGTACATGCACACATGTGCAAAGTGTGAAGGGGAAGTGTGCCATGTAGTGCCCCATCACACATGACATTTGTTAACAGCTCATCACGCATCTATTGTGCCACAACATGGGGAGACATGAGCCACATCACTGCCTGACACACCTAGGCCCTGCACATGAAGGACTGCACTGACAATGACTTGATGTACAGCCTTGTGCGAGTCTGACACCTCCATTCCTTTCGTGTGCGCCTCCTATCACCAGTGTAAGCAATGAAATGCAGTACACACGCTCTGAGGGTGTGTGTAGGGCCCGTACTCATGCGTGAGTACCTGCCGTACACGCGTGAGTACGTGCCTATCACTATAGTTGTGTTACTGTAGGTCTGAGTGATACGGCACGTACTCACGCGTGTACAGCCCGTACGCGCGTGAGTACGTGCCTATCACTATAGTTGGGGGTACCGTAGGGCCTAGTGATAGGCACGTACTCACGCGTGTACGGGCCGTACACGCGTAAGTACGTGTCATATCACTAGGCCCTACGGTACCCCCAACTATAGTGATAGGCACGTACTCACGCGTGTACGGGCTGTACACGCGTGAGTACGTGCCTATCACTAGGCCCTACGGTAACACGACTATAGTGATAGGCACGTACTCACGCGTGTACGGGCCGTACACGCGTGAGTGCGTGCCGTATCACTAGGCCCTACGGTACCCCCAACTATAGTGATAGGGACGTACTCACGCATGTACGGGCCGTACACGCGTGAGTACAGCCCGTATCACTGTAGTGATGGTGCCCTAGGGGTACGTGTGAAAAGCGCCGTACCTGTGTGGGGATTTAAGAATTACAATGGGGACACATGAGGGACAAGTATTAGGGCCTAAATGCATGCTGGTTGTCATGGATACCGAGTTTCAAGTTCAAAATTTTACATCATGTGGTGTGGAAAAATCAGTTGGCCACATTTAACATTGTTGCAAAGTGGTTGTTGACTTGACATGATGCTGCAAAATCGAAAGATGCAGAGGCTGTCACTGGCGTATGTTTAAAGGGATTGGAGGAAACGTAGGATGCAAATGAGTCTGACCAATCACTCTGTACTCCTGTAAATGAAATAGGCCAGCAAGGCAGATATAAGGCAGGCAGAACCCATGAGAGGGCACTTGCCTGCACAACATGTCAGTCGATACCACTGCTGCTGTATTGTCTCCCTCTGGCACCATGTCAAGGACTCTGGAGAGGGCCCAGCCTTTCACCCAGGAGGAGAACGAGGCCCTGCTGGATGTGATCCTCCCACAGTACCCCATGCTGTATGGTCGACCAGGGGAGCAGGTGAGTGCTGACTCCACTACCTTTGCCTGTGCACCTTTATTGTGTCTGTCACTTCTGGCATTGTGGCCAGGTGTGACAGACATGCAATGTTGGTTGGAGTGGGTCCCAGGGGGGGGATGGCTTATGTCTCTCACTTGCATTGTGCTTACTGTGACATTCGCTGCATAGTGCATGGCACATTCCGCCAGTCAAATCCTCTTGGGCATTCTTGTTCTATTGTCCTGCGGTGATTCAGTGGTCACCCCGGTGTGACAGGTGACTGCACCCACAGATGTGTGTGAGAGTTGAGTGGAGCTGTGGTGAGAGTGGTGAGAGTGTCCAAATGATGTGTACGCCCCCTGGACATTGATGTGTGTGAATGTTTCTTGTCATGTGGATGAGTGTCTATGTGGAGTGTTGCACCACAGCTGCATGGAGGAGGCAACTGCTCAATCCATCTGATGTGTGAAGTAAGCCATGCTGTGTGTCTGACTTGCTGAGCTAGCCCCACACCTGTGACCTCCCCCCCCCCGGCAAGTGGCACATGTGCAGAGTGAGGTTTGCATCCGCTGTTGCCAATGGCAGGTGATTGATGTGTGCCTGTGTGTGTCTGTGTACTCTGCTGAGGTTTCGTCAGTGGCCTGGGGCATGTGACTGCTTTGCGGTGCTGTCCATCAGTCTTGTGTTGCTTGGGATGCACAGTGTGTGCCATGATCAGGGATTGTTTCGCACCCCTCATGCCACCTGTGTACTTACTATGCCATGTAGTGCATTGGTGCGTCCACAGTGGAAAAAGTCCCTATGACTAAGGTGCTATTACTTGCCAGCATACTATGCCCTGTTCAACAAATCTAAGATGTTCAAATGTGTGTCTCTGTGACATGGTGCAGGTGTAGTGATGTTGTCCCACTTTGTCATCCACACAGGTATCCCCCTACCACAAGGGGAAGATCTGGAAGGATGCCGTCAAGGCCATGCAATCGGCGGAGAGTCGCAGTCGGCGCCTGCCACAAGTGAGGAAGAGATGGCAGGACATCCGGTGCTGGACCCGGAGGATCGCCGGGGTCATGCTGAAGGAGGAGACTCCTCGCAAGCATGGCGGGTGCCGGTGCCTGACCCACCAGATGCGGCGTGTCCTGGCGGTGGTCTTCCCTGACCTGGATAGGCGGATACAGGAGTTACAGCAGCAGGAAGGGGGTAGGTACATGTGTGTTTGTTGTGTGTCGCCAGCTTTTAGAGCTGCTCAGTCGCCTGGATACACTGCCAGGCTATATATGTGCAGTGCATATCCTGTACCCCAAAGTCAACCTGTGCTGTTCTTCCTCCCTTCCCCTCCTTGACATGTGTTACCTGGTCTGTGTGTTATCACTATTGCACATGGTCATCTAGGCTGCCAGTTTATCAAGGTGCACACTGCTTTCAACATCATGTGTGGGGGTGGTCTGCCTGTGCCCTGTCCTGTACAGTCATTTGGGGGTGCATATTTGTTGGCACTGATGCTGAGTCCCAACATAGGAGTGTGAGGGTTCAAATGAACAGACTTGCTGAATGCATTACCAATGTTGTGGCCTCAGACATGATGGGCCCGATTCACAGAACTAACTTAAGACAAAATCCTAAACTTACTACCATTTTGGTATTCACAGAAGGCACTTACTCATTTTGGTATTCACAGAAGGCACTTACTCATTTCGGTATTCACAGAAGTTAGGAGTCCTAACTTTAGGACTCCTAAATGCCTTCTGTGAATACCGAAAGTCTTAAAATTAGGATTTTTCTCAGTTTAGTAGTAGTATAGTTAGGACTCCTAACTTTAGGACTCCTAAATGCCTTCTGTGAATACCGAAAGTCTTAAAATTAGGATTTTTCTCAATTTAGTAGTCCTAAATTTAGGACTCCTAACTTTAGGACTCCTAAATGCCTTCTGTGAATACCGAAAGCCTTAAAATTAGGATTTTTCTCAATTTAGTAGTCCTAAGTTTAGACTTAGGACTACTAAATTGAGAAAAATCCTAATTTTAAGACTTTCGGTATTCACAGAAGGCATTTAGGAGTCCTAAAGTTAGGAGCCCTAACTATACTACTACTAAACTGAGAAAAATCCTAATTTTAAGATTTTCGGTATTCACAGAAGGCATTTAGGAGTCCTAAAGTTAGGACTCCTAACTTCTGTGAATACCGAAATGAGTAAGTGCCTTCTGTGAATACCAAAATGAGTAAGTGCCTTCTGTGAATACCAAAATGGTAGTAAATTTAGGATTTTGTCCTAAGTTAGTTCTGTGAATCGGGCCCGAAGTGCATGAGTGGGATATATGCATGGTGCCGGGACGGTTGCTCCTGTAACAGTCAGCTCATTCCAGGACCATGGAGCAGTGTGCACACTACAGTCCCCTGACACAGCCTGCCCTCCTACTCATGTGTGTCATCCAACACTGTGCACATTCACTGTGGGTTCATCATGGCTCTGCCTCTGTGGCATTGTTCCCTGGCCTAGGTAGTAGTTTTCACATGTGTGATACATATGCCCTCTGGACAGGGATACACCAGTTTGCTTGTGCATACTCACACTGGGCAGTGCCTGTGTGGCTAGTCACAACAATCTGTTGATGTTTGTTTGTGACCAATATGTTTTGCCAGCCCCACAAGGTGATGTCGTGTTAATGAAGCTAGTTTTCAAGCACAGTTATTTTAACCCTGAATAAGAGGTTTCACTTCTTGATCGGTATCAGTCACATTGACTCAGGTATGAGTGGGTGTGTGTGGGAGGGGCGTACATGGTCAACCCTGAAGTTTCATTGCCAGTTCTGACTTGTGTGTGATAATTCGCAGTACAGAAAGTCATCATGCAGTGCCCCCGTGATGTTGGCCAGTGCTTGATGTTGGTGCTTCATTGCCTGTGTCAGTTCTTGACAATCATGTATCCTGCTTGGACATTTTTGGCACCTGTGTGTGGTTCAGATGCTACACAGTTGTGACTTAGTGTGCTGACATCTGTGGGTACATTCTGGCTTGCCATGAGGGGGAACCCACAGTACAGCTAGGCTTTTTTTCTAAACAATTGCAGGGCCATTAGCTTATGCATTGTCCTGGGTGTGGACATGTGTGCCACTTCAGATGACAGTCAGTAGGTCATATGTGTAGCCAACTGTGTGATCAGGTGACGGATATCCATGTGACAAATGACATTATTCAAGTTGTTACTCAGAGAAAATGTCCATTGTCACTCACTACACCTGTCAACATGTCTCAATGTTTCATATGCTTGACCTTGTTGTTTGGTTGTGAAGGACAATGATGTGCCTGTGTTGGACCCGGCCTCGTGGCGTGGCCCATTCAGACCCGTAGCGACACCAGGCTACCCCCTCCACCCCACACTACACTGACTAGCGTAGCCTCCCCGATCCAGAACCCGGGGTTACCCCTGTCCTCCCCTCCATCTTCCCGACACCAGGCACCCGTCCCATTCCCCCGGCCTCGCGGCCTCCAGTACCCGGCCCCGCACCCCCGATGGCCGCCCTCGACCCCAGCGCCACCCCGGCCTAGTCGCGCCATGCCGGCTGGGGGGAGAGAGAGCTCCTGGTGAGCAGGAGAGGGAGGAGTGGTTTCATTCACACCTGGCCTCCTCCCAAGAGATGGTTTCGATCGGCCCTCCGGCCACTCTCAGGGCTGGCTCCACGCCTGCCGCGTGTCTGGGATCCCTCCCGACCCCGCTTTGAAAGGATCAAAGGGCCGCGTGGCAGGAACCCCCAACAAACGACCCCCAGGCACTAAGACCCCTGCCCGTGAGGACTCCGACATCAAAGAGGAGTCGACCTATAACAAGGGGCGCCCTGGGACCCTCGGCAGTTGAATCCTGGAACGAACAAGCCCTGCTGACGTGGTCGCGGCTGAAGAACATCCCCACAATATCCTACGGAACTCTTGGAACCTTGGTGAGCCCTGCAGACAGCGTCGCGGCTCTACCTGGCAGAGACGGACTTCTGCCTAACGACATCCGAGCTCTGCTGACGTGGTCGCGGCTCACCTTGCACCCTAGAGAACTCTGAGCCCTGCTGAGTGACTCACGGCTCCTGGAAGATTGTCCGACCTCCGACACCCGGACTCGAGTCCTGCAGAGTGGGCACCCGCTCAAGAGACATTCCGGTCCGGCTGGACCCCAAAGATCATCTCGTATCCCCCGGCTCGAGGATTGAGAGCTGTGCGCCGGATACGCTTCCACATTGACCCAGATCCTAAGACTGTCCCGCTACCCCTACCCCAACCGAGACTTTGTGAGCCCTTGCTCTACTTGTACATACTCCTGCGGATCATAAAGATCCTGATATTGCCAAATAAAGCATACGTATTCTAGAATCTACGGTGTGGTGTCTCTGTGTTGCCTGGTACTGAAGCAGCGTGTGCGATCCTAAGTGTGAGACCCAGTCCTGAAGGGGTCTCCGCCCAGTGCTCGGCTATTTCTCCTGGAAGGGTGGGCGCAGGGGGGTCAAGCACCTATTCTGTCCTCCCCTGGGGCTAGCCCTTCCAACACTGGTGGCAAGCGACGGGATCCGAGCCTGCAATCTAGAGATCGTATAACGAACGGCTGACGCACTACCGAGCAAAGACAACAGAAGAAGCCACCATGAGCACCACGGAAACCGACACGAGCGCTACGTTTTGTGTACAGCGGTTAGAAGAATATACACACAAGGAGCTTAAACAATTTTGCAAACAACGGAAGATCGCTACCACTGGTCTAAACACCAAAGAAGACATGCAACAAGCCCTGAAAGCCTGGGTGGAGTCCGGAGCCGCCCTCCCCCGACTGGACGAACTCGGTGAGGAGACAGAGCGGCCGGACGCGCTCAGGAGCTTCCCGAGGACAAGCAGTAACCCCCAAGCGCAAGGCAACGCATCGGGTGGGGGCTGGTCCCCGGAAGACGCCACAGACAGAGAACGGGACCGAAGTCATGAACTGGAAATGGCCAAACTGAAAATAGAGGGCGAGATAAGGCTAGCTGAGAAAAAGCTAGCGGTAGAACAACTCCGAGTACAAGGGGAGCTAGAGGAAAAGAAGTTACAACGGGAACACAAGGAAAAGAAACTCCAGCTGGAGCACGAGCGCAGCTTGAAGGAAATAGAGTTCAGAGCACGGAGCGAGGGAGATCAACCCTCGGGGGGCCAAGAACCCGCACCCCTGGGGGAACCGAAAGTCCACATCCCTAAGGATGTGGTCAAAGAGTACTATTGGAATGATGACATTCAGCAGTGGTTCAAAGCCTACGAGGTAGCTATGACCTCCCACCGCGTTCCACAGAAAGACTGGGGGGCCGGGTTGTGGGGGCGATTCCTGAGCGAAGGGCGAGACACCCTCCTCGACCTACCGGCCTCCATGCATACATCCTACAGCCACATGAAGGAGGCCCTCCTCACGAAATACGGCCTCACCCCCGAAATGTATCGGCAGCGGTTCCGGGACTGCCGAAAGATCCCAGGCACCACCTGGGTGGAATACGTAAACTTTTACAGCCGAGCGCTGGAAGGGTTGATCAAGGGCAGCAAGGTCACCACCTTCGAAGAATTGACCGACCTCATTGCCTGGGAACACTTGTCCACCAACTGTTTCGTAGAACTATACCAGCACCTGCTCGACAGCAAACTCACAGACCCGAGGAAGCTGGCCGTCGAAGCAGATCGCTGGGTAAACACCCGGGTCCCCCGGAACCCCGTAGGAGACTACACCCGCAGCCAGTAAGGACCTCCCCGTCAGAGAGGGGGGGAATCAAGGGAGACGAGGGAGTTCCCATCCGGGCCCCCGCGTATCCCCCCGAGGAACCCACCCCCGGGGTTCCCAGCTCCTCCGCCAGGCAGTGCCGCCACCCCCGGCCGACAAGGGCCCCGGGTGAATATCACATGTTTCCGCTGTCAACGGCTAGGGCATTACGCCAGCGACCCTCAGTGCCCCATGGCCCAGAAACCCCCCACGACAACTCCCCCAGCCCGACACATGGCCACCGTGACCTTAGGGAAGGAGTTTGAGGACCCCGAGGGATGGGAACCTGCAGCCATGGCCCTAGTCTCTCTAGGAGATCGAGATTTGATTCCCGGGCCCCCCTACCCGCAAACACCAAGAAGTACCGCCAGATTGTAAAGGTCAACGGCCACCCGGTGGAGGCCCTTCGCGACACCGGGGCGAGCATCACTGGTGTCCTCAGCCACTTAGTCCAAGCGGACCAGATCATCCCCAATGTCTTTTGCCCTGTGATAGCTTCTGACAACACTGAGAGTCTGTGTAAGGTGGCCCTGGTACCATTCGAATGGGGGGGAGTAACCGGAACCTTGCGGGTGGCTGTCCGAACCGCACAACCCTTGGACTGCCTCCTAGGAAACGACCTGGAAAATTCCCCCTGGAGACAGGTCGAGCGCAAGACCCACCTCGGGATGATGGGTCTACCAGAATGGGTGTGCGCAACCACCCGATCCATGGTAGCCTGACTACCCCCCCGCGGGGGAGTCGAGGACGAAGCCCACAGCACCCCCTCCGTGGCCCAACCCGGAGATGATCCTGTTGAACCTCACACCCTATCCCCAGGAGAAGAGCCCCCCACCGACGACGGGTCCGTTCAGCCCGACCACGCGCAGATCACAGAGTTAGGTGATCTGCCCGAGTTGGCCCAGTGGCGCTACAAAGGGGGCCCCTCCCGAGAGGAGTTCTGCAGAGAACAAGAGACCTGTCCTTCCCTGGTCAGACCCCGGCCGCCGCCCAAGTCGCGGGCGACCAAACGGGAACCCACTTATTGTATTGGGAGAATGACCTCCTGTATAGCGAACAGCGGGCTGCCCAGCTAGGGTCAGCCCGGGTCCTGGTGGTACCCCTACGCTTCCGAGACTTCCTCCTGGGCTTGGCCCATGATGTACCCCTGGCCGGCCACTTGGGCCAGGACAAGACCTACCATCGCCTAGTAACGCACTTTTATTGGCCAAAAATGCGAGCCCACATAGAGGCCCACTGCAAGTCCTGCCCCACGTGCCAAGCCAGTGGTAAAAGTGGAGGGAAGCGCAAGGCCCCCCTCCAACCCTTCCCAGTCATTAGTACCCCCTTTGAGCGGGTCGAAATTGACATCGTGGGGCCCCTGGATCCCAAGACCGCCCAGGGTCACCGCTTTATCCTCGTCCTAGTGGACCATGCCACCCGATACCCGGAGGCCATCCCCTCCGCACCGTCACGGCCCCCGTGGTGGACCGGGCCTTAATGGGGATCTTCTCCCGGGTAGGGTTCCCCCGAGAGGTCGTGAGCGACCGAGATACCAATTTTATCTCCAAATATATGAGATCCCTGTGGCAACAGTGTGGAGTCTCGTATAAATTCACGACCCCTTACCATCCCCAAGGCAATGGTCTAGTGGAGCGGTTTAACAGGACTCTGAAGGGAATGATCATGGGTCTCGAGGAGCCCCTGCGGCGTAAGTGGGACGTCCTCCTCCCCTGCCTCCTGTTCGCCTACCGGGAAGTCCCCCAGAAGTCCTTGGGGTTCAGCCCATTTGAGCTGCTGTATGGGCACCCAGTCCGAGGCCCCCTGAGCTTGGTCAAAGAGGGGTGGGAGACGGCACCCCGGAACACCCCACAGGACGTGTCCCGGTACCTGTTGACTCTCCGGAGCCAGACTCGGAAGTTCCGCGAGCTGGCCGAGGCCAACCTCGAGGCGAGCCAGGAAGAAATGAAGCGCTGGTATGACCAGAACGCCACGCTGGTCGAGTTCCAGCCCGGGCAGCAGGTCTGGGTGATGGCCCCCGTGAAGCCGTGCGCCCTCCAAGACAAATGGACCGGGCCCTTCAAGGTGGTCGAACGAAAAAGTCAGGTGACCTACGTGGTGGACGTCCAGTCCCCTCGGAACCCCCTTCGGGTCCTCCACGTGAACCGCCTCAAGCCTCACTTAGTGCGAACGGAGTTGAGCTTGCTCCTGGCCACAGACGACGGGGCGGAAGAGGAAACGGAGCCTCTTCCTGACCTCCTGCGGGACAAGGAAAAAGACAGCTCCGTAGAGGGGGTGATCCTCTACCCCTCCCTCACACCCCGACAACACGAGGACTGCCGCCAGCTCTCAGGCCAGTTCTCCGACCTGTTTTCCCTCGTCCCCAAGGTCACCGACTGGTGCGTCCACGACGTGGACACAGGAGACAGCCCACCGGTACGGCACCGAGCCTACCACGTCCCCGACCGAGTCCGGGCCTGCATCCAGGCAGAAGTATCGAAGATGCTATCTCTCGGAGTGATCGAGCCCACAGACAGTCCTTGGGCCAGCCCCGTGGTACTGGTCCCGAAAGCAGCTGCCCCTGGTGTGGCTCCCGAACTACGGTTCTGCGTAGACTACCAGGGGCTCAATGCGGTCACCCGCGCAGACGCTCACCCTCTCCCCCGCGCAGATGAGCTCATTGACCGCAGTGGGGCTGCTCAGTATCTCAGCACCTTCGATTTGACCTGCGGATACTAGCAGATTGCTCTCACGGAGGGCGCCAAGGAGCGGTCCGCCTTCTCCACCCCGGATGGGCACTATCGCTTCCGAGTGATGCCATTCGGGATGAAAAATGCCCCGGCCACCTTTCAGCGACTGGTGAATAGGGTCCTGGCCGGGCTGGAAGAATTCAGCGCCGCCTATCTGGACGATATTGCGGTATTCAGTTCCGAATGGGGTGAGCACCTCCAGCACCTCCGGAGGGTCTTGGGCGCCCTGCGCCAAGCCGGCCTCACAGTGAAGGCCAGCAAATGCCAGATTGGGCAAGGATCGGTGGTCTACCTGGGGCACCAGGTCGGCAGCGGGCAGGTCGCCCCTCTCCAACCTAAGATTGACGCCATCCTGGCCTGGGAGCCACCAACCACCCAAACCGAAGTCCGAGCCTTCCTGGGCCTCACTGGTTACTACCGGAGGTTCATTCAAGGCTACGGCAGCCTCGTAGGACCTCTCACGGAGCTCACGTCCAAAAGACAACCTAAAAAGGTACAGTGGACCCCTGCCTGCCAGGAGGCGTTCGACGCCCTGAAACTCGCCATGTGTACAGCCCCTGTGCTCCAAGCCCCCGATTACTCCAAAGAGTTTGTGGTCCAAACGGATGGTTCCGAGCATGGCATCGGAGCCGTCCTCTCCCAGCTCAATGAGAAGGGCGTAGATCAGCCCGTGGCCTTCATTAGCCGAAGGTTACTGCCCAGGGAGCAACGATGGAGCACCATTGAACGCGAGGCGTTCGCCGTAGTCTGGGCCCTAAAGAAACTGCGACCCTACCTCTTCGGAACCCACTTTCGAGTCCAGACGGATCATCGACCCTTACGGTGGCTCATGCAGATGAGGGGGGAGAACCCCAAATTGCTACGATGGTCTATCTCCCTCCAGGGGATGGACTTCACAGTAGAGCATCGCCCTGGCAACGACCACGCCAACGCTGACGGCCTCTCCAGATTCTTCCACCTCAGCGAAGAGAACCCCCAAGAAGATGGGTAGTTCTCTCCGCCTTCAGCTGGGGGGGACGCGTGTTGGACCCGGCCTCGTGGCGTGGCCTATTCAGACCTGTAGCGACACCAGGCTACCCCCTCCACCCCACACTACACTGACTAGCGTAGCCTCCCCGACCCAGAACCCAGGGTTACCCCTGTCCTCCCCTCCATCTTCCTGACACCAGGCACCCGTCCCATTCCCCCGGCCTCGCGGCCTCCAGTACCCGGCCCCGCACCCCCGATGGCCGCCCTCGACCCCAGCGCAACCCCGGCCTAGTCGCGCCATGCCAGCTGGGGGGAGAGAGAGCTCCTAGTGAGCAGGAGAGGGAGGAGTGGTTTCATTCACACCTGGCCTCCTCCCAAGAGATGGTTTCGATCGGCCCTCTGGCCACCCTGAGGGCTGGCTCCACGCCTGCTGCGTGTCTGGGATCCCTCCCGACCCCGCTTTGAAAGGATCAAAGGGCCGCGTGGCAGGAACCCCCAACAAACGACCCCCAGGCGCTAAGACCCCTGCCCGTGAGGACTCCGGACATCAAAGAGGAGTCGACCTATAACAAGGGGCGCCCTGGGACCCTCGGCAGTTGAATCCTGGAACGAACAAGCCCTGCTGACGTGGTCGCGGCTGAAGAACATCCCCACAATATCCTACGGAACTCTTGGAACCTTGTTGAGCCCTGCAGACAGCGTCGCGGCTCTACCTGGCAGAAACGGACTTCTGCCTAACGACATCCGAGCCCTGCTGACGTAGTCGCGGCTCACCTTGCACCCTAGAGAACTCTGAGCCCTGCTGAGTGACTCGCGGCTCCTGGAAGATTGTCTGACCTCCGACACCCGGACTCGAGTCATGCAGAGTGGGCACCCGCTCAAGAGACATTCCGGTCCGGCTGGACCCCAAAGATCCTCTCGTATCCCCCGGCTCGAGGATTGAGAGCTGTGCGCCGGATACGCTTCCACATTGACCCAGATCCTAAGACTGTCCCGCTACCCCTACCCCAACCGAGACTTTGTGAGCCCTTGCTCTACTTGTACATACTCCTGCGGATCATAAAGATCCTGATATTGCCAGATAAAGCATACGTATTCTAGAATCTACAGTGTGGTGTCTCTGTGTTGCCTGGTACTGAAGCAGCGTGTACGATCCTAAGTGTGAGACCCAGTCCTGAAGGGGTCTCCGCCCAGTGCTCGGCTATTTCTCCCAGAAGGGTGGGCGCAGGGGGGTCAAGCACCTATTCTGTCCTCCCCTGGGGCTAGCCCTTCCAACAGCCTGCATGACAGATGTCTCCCAAGGAAGTGCACAAGACACCACCTTTACACTTTCCAGGGAAACGCTGGCACATTTTAAAGTTCCACGCCCCCAATCAAGTAAGTCTCGCCCTCTGTCCCCTGTCTTTCCTTCCTGCCCTCTATGAGTTTTTGTTAACTCCTTTCCTCCCCCCCCCTCTTCTCTTCTCCCCAGCTTAGTTATACAATTCACGGACCTCTTATACTTCCCCGAGGCCGTGTCCCACTGGTCGAGTCTGCCTTCCGGTTGTCTTCAAGTAAGTTCAGCCCTTCTCCCGCCTGGTCATGGCCGGGCTTTCACTTCACCCGTACACCCCCCCTTATTCACACTATCCCACTCGTTGGCATGAATCGTTACTCCGCTGCGCCACTTTCCTTAATTGACCTCGAGCGTCAGTCCTCGTTTCCTTGCCTGATTCACTTGGCTTTGTTGTTCCGTCCGTGCACAGACGCCTCGGCCTCCTTCTACTTTTTCTGGCACATCACCCAAACCACACCGGCTGTGTTGGACCCGGCCTTGTAGAATGGCCCGACGTGCCCCCGCACCACCGAAACCTGGTACCTGCAGCCCCAAGCACACGGCCCAGCCGACCCTCCCCACCAGGACACACGCACCGACCCGGACATCCCCGTCCATGGCCTCTCCCCTTTTGGCCACCCCGGGCCCGCGTGCCCACTTCATGCACCAAGATGGCCGCCCGGCCCCAACACGACCCGGGCCTAGAGGCGCCACTCCGGCTGGAGGACATCACGCTTCCAGGGGATGAGAGAGGGAGGAGCAGTTTCTATCGCACCTCTGAACTCCCCTGGGACGATGGGTTTCGATCGGCCCTCCGGCCTCCCTGAGGGCTGGCTCCGTGCCTGCTGGGTGTCTGGGACTCCTCCCGACCCGGCCCTGAAAGGATCAAAAGACAATAGCAGGAAATCCCGACAAGCGACCCCCAGGTGACAAGACCCCTGCCTGCACAGACTCCGGACATCAAAGGGGGGTCGACCTATAACAAGGGGTGCTCTGGGTCTGTCCGCAGATTCGACGCTGGAACAACAAGAGCCTGCCGACGTGGTCGCGGCTCCTGAAACTTGGACCCTCCTGAGCCCTGCTGAGTGACTCGCGGCTCCCTGAAGATCGTAAGACCTCCGAACTTGTACCTGAGCCTGCTGAGTGACTCGCGGCTCCCTGAAGATCATAAGACCTCCGAACTTGTACCTGAGCCTGCTGAGTGACTCGCGGCTCCCTGAAGATCGTAAGACCTCTGAACTTGTGCCTGAGCCTGCTGAGTGACTCGCGGCTCCTTGAAGCTCGTAAGACCTCCGAACCTGTACCTGAGCCCGCTGAGTGACTCGCGGCTCCAACAGACTCTCATGGTCCCGCCGGACCCCGACTACAACAACGTATCCCCCAGCTCGAGGATTGTGAGCTGTGCGCCGGATACGTCCCTGCCTTGAACCTTTACCAGAGACTGTCCCGCTACCCCCTACCCCTTCCGAGACTCATTGAGCCCGTGCTCACCTTGTACATATTTGCAGTGATAACCTACTTGATAAAGATTGATTTCTAAGAATACCCGGTGTGGTCACTCTGTGTCGTGTGGTGCCAGAAGTACGACCCTAGATACGAGATTCTTCCCCCCCAGTGCCCGGCTACGATACTTCGAGGGTGGGTCTCAGGGTAGTCAGAACCCCTTTCAGGCTCCTCGGAGGTCGCCATCTAACATTGGTGGCAAGCGACGGGATTCGGGCCCATCACCTAGAGATCGTACCGTGAACGACGGAAGCACTACCGACAAACATGGCAGAAGGAAGCGCCGTGAGCCCCGCAGAAACCAACGCCAACAGGGTGTTCCAGGTGGAGCATCTAGAAGAATACACACACAAAGAGCTAAAGCAATTTTGCAAAGAACTTAAAATCGCTACCACTGGTCTCAACACTAAAGAAGATTTGCAGAAAGCACTGAAAACTTGGGTGGAGACCGGGGCCTCCCGCCCAGAAGGCACGGGGGAGCGCCCCGACGAAGCCGAACCCCCCCAAAGTGAAAGCAGCAGCAATCAGGTGCGAGGCATCGTACCAGACGGGGGCCTATCCCCGGAAGAGCTCGCGGACAGAGAGAGAAGTCGCAATCATGAACTCGAGTTAGCCAAACTCAAAATCGAGGGCGAATTGAAGTTAGCGGAAAAAAAGCTAGCAGTAGAGCAAATGCGTGTACAAGGCGAACTAGAAGAAAAGAAGCTCCAACGGGAGCACGAAGGAAGGAAGCTCCAACTGGAGCACGAACGCAGCTTGAAGGAACTCGAGCTCAAGGCCAGAAACGAGGAAGGGAGGCCCCCGGGAAACCGAGAGACGGCCTCCCCAGCGGAACAGAAGGTCCACATCCCTAAGGATGTGGTCAAGGAATATTATAAAAACGATGACATTCAGCAATGGTTCAGGGCCTACGAGGTCGCCATGACCTCCCATCGGGTCCCGCAGAAGGACTGGGGGGCGGGGTTGTGGGGGCGGTTTCTGAGCGAAGGAAGGGACACCCTGCTCGACCTACCCCTCTCCCTGCAGACCTCCTACAGCCACATGAAAGAGGCTCTACTCACAAGATACGGCCTCACCCCAGAAATGTACCGTCAGCGATTCCGGGACTGCAGGAAGATCCCGGGCACCACCTGGGTGGAGTATGTAAACTTTTTCAGTCGGGCCTTCGATGGGTGGATCAAGGGCAGCAAAGTCACCACCCTTGCCGAACTCACTGACCTCATGTTGTGGGAACACCTAGCTGCGAACTGCTTCATAGAACTACGTCAGCATCTGCTTGACAGCAAGCTCACAGATCCCCGGAAGCTAGCTGTGGAGGCCGACCGCTGGACCAACACCCGGGTCTCCCGGGGCATGGTAGGAGAGTACCCCCGAGCCAGTCAGGGACCACCCCGCCAGAGAGGGGGAGGGAACCAGGGAGGGCCGAGAGAGTCCCAGCCTAGCCCTCCGAAGACACAACCTCCACCTTTCCCGGCGCCCCCCCCACCAGTGACAGGGCCCCCTGGGAGACGGGGACACCGGGTGACCGTCACATGTTTCCGCTGCCAGAAACCCGGGCACTACGCCAATGACCCAGAGTGCCCCATGGCCACCCAAGTCTCCCCTACCACCCCTGCGAGACAGATAGCCAACGTAGCCCTGGGGGAGGAGGTTGAGGAAGCCGAGGAGTGGGAACCCGCAGCGATGGCCCTAGTATCCCTGGGAGATAGGGAGATGATCCCTGGTAGCCTCCTACCCTCCAACACACAGAAATACGGGCAGCTCGTCAAAATCAATGGCCACCAAGTAGGGGCCCTGCGGGACACCGGGGCCAGTATCACCGGTGTCCTCAGGCACCTAGTCCCCGAGGAGCAGATCCTCCCCAACGTCTTTTGCCCCGTAATATCCGCAGACAATAGAGAAAGTATGTGTCAGGTAGCCCTGGTGCCGTTTGAGTGGGGAGGGGTGATAGGTAAACTCAAGGTGGCCGTAAGAACCTCCCAGCCGGTCGACTGCCTCTTGGGGAACGACCTGGAGAGTTCTCCCTGGAAGCACGTCGAGCGCAAGGCCCACCTAGGAATGATGGGACTCCCCGAGTGGGTGTGCGCCACCACCCGATCTATGTCAGCCCGACTCACTCCCCGGAGAGAAGTCGAAAGCACCCCGATTGAAGAGATCAGAACAGTCCCCGCCGAGGGTCCTCCCGTCCCCCCATCAGAAGGGTCCGTCGCCCGCGACGAACCCGTACCATCCGACCCCGCCCCGGTCCCCGAGTTGGGAGATCTACCCGAGTTGGCCCAGTGGCGCCACGAGGGCGGGCCCACCCGGGAAGAATTTTGCCGGGAGCAAGCCACTTGTCCTTCCCTGGTCGGGCTGCGGCGCCAGGCCGAGGGCCAAGCCGCAGGTGACCAGACCGGGACGCACCGAATCTATTGGGAAAATAACATCTTGTACAGTGAGCAGAAGTCGGTGGAGCTGGGATCCGGACGGGTACTGGTGGTACCCCTCCGCTTCCGAGACTTCCTCCTGGGCTTAGCCCATGACGTCCCCCTCGCCGGCCACCTGGGTCAGGACAAGACCTACAGCCGTCTTGTGACCCATTTTTACTGGCCTAGAATGAGAGCAGCGGTAGAAGCCCACTGCAAGTCCTGCCCCACGTGCCAGGCTAGTGGGAAGAGTGGGGGGAAGCGCAAGGCTCCCCTCCAACCCTTCCCGGTCGTCAGTACCCCTTTTGAACGAGTCGGAATCGACGTCGTGGGACCACTGGACCCCCCACCTCCCAAGGTCACCGTTTCATCTTGGTCCTAGTGGACCACGCCACCCGCTATCCTGAGGCTATTCCCCTACGCACCATTACGGCCCCCGTGGTGGGCCGGGCCCTGATGGGGATCTTTTCCAGGGTGGGTTTTCCCCGCGAGGTCGTGAGCGATCGCAGCACTAATTTTATCTCGAAATATATGACGTCCCTGTGGCAACAATGTGGGGTGTCCTATAAGTTCACCACCCCGTACCATCCCCAAGGGAACGGCCTAGTAGAAAGGTTTAATAGGACTTTGAAAGGGATGATCGCTGGCCTAGAAGAGCCCCTCCGGCGTAAGTGGGACGTCCTGCTCCCCTGCCTCTTGTTCGCTTACCGGGAGGTCCCCCAGAAGTCCTTAGGGTTTAGCCCGTATGAATTACTCTATGGGCACCCCGTCCGAGGTCCCCTCAGTTTGGTTAAGGAAGGGTGGGAGGCAGCACCCCAGACCACCCCCCGAGATGTGTTCCAGTACGTCCTGGCCCTCCGGAACCAGACCAGGAAGTTCCGAGAACTGGCCGAGGCCAACCTAGAGGCAAGTCAAGAAGAGATGAAGCGCTGGTACGACCAGAATGCCACTCTGGTCGAGTTCCAGCCGGGCCAGCAGGTGTGGGTCATGGCCCCCGTGAAGCCTGGCGCCCTCCAGGACCGATGGACTGGGCCCTACAAAGTGGTTGAGCGGAAGAGTCAAGTCACATACTTGGTGGACGTCCAGTCGCCTCGGGATCCCCTCCGGGTCCTGCACGTGAACCGCCTCAAGCCTCACTTCGTGCGGACAGAACTGAGCCTCCTGCTGGCCACCGATGACGGGGCCGAAGATGAGTCGGATCCCCTCCCGGACCTCCTGTGTGTCAAGGAGCAGGATGGCTCCGTGGAAGGAGTGAACCTCTCCCCAGCCCTCACTGCCCAGCAACAAGCGGACTGCCGCCAGCTCCTAAGACAATTTTCCGACCTCTTCTCCCTGACCCCCCGGGTCACCAACTGGTGTGTTCATGACGTGGACACCGGGGACAGGCCGCCGGTGAGACACCGAGCCTACCGGGTTCCTGACCGGGGCCGGTCCTGCATTCAAGCTGAAGTCTCGAAGATGTTGACCCTGGGGGTGATCGAGCCCTCTGACAGTCCCTGGGCCAGCCCCGTGGTCCTGGTCCCGAAGGCAGCGGCCCCCGGTGTCGCCCCCGAGCTCCGATTCTGCGTAGACTACCGGGGGCTCAATGACGTTACCCGAGCCGATGCCCACCCCATTCCACGAGCCGACGAACTCATTGACCGACTAGGGGCAGCCCGGTTCCTCAGCACATTCGACCTCACCTGCGGATACTGGCAGATTGCACTCACCGAAGGGGCCAAGGAGCGGTCCGCTTTCTCCACCCCCGATGGGCACTACCGCTTCCGCGTAATGCCCTTCGGGATGAAAAATGCCCCGGCCACTTTCCAGCGACTGGTGAATAGGGTCCTGGCCGGGCTAGAGCCGTTCAGCGCGGCATATCTGGACGACATCGCTGTTTTCAGTTCAGAATGGAGTGAGCACCTCCAGCACCTCCGGAGGGTGCTAACCGCCCTGCGCCAGGCAGGCCTCACAGTAAAAGCCAGCAAGTGCCAAATCGGGCAAGGATCCGTAGTCTACCTGGGGCACCAGGTCGGGAGCGGCCAGGTCGCCCCTCTACAGCCAAAGATCGACGCCATCCTGGCCTGGGAACCACCCATCACCCAAACGGAGGTCCGAGCCTTTCTGGGACTCACTGGCTACTACCGAAGATTCATTCGGGGGTATGGCAGCCTTGTCGGCCCTCTCACAGAACTCACGTCTAAAAGACAGCCAAAGAAAGTGCAGTGGACGGCTGCCTGCCAGGAAGCTTTCGATGCCCTAAAAAAGGCCATGTGTACTGCCCCCATCCTCCAGGCTCCCGACTACGCCAAGGAGTTCATAGTCCAGACCGATGCCTCCGAGCATGGCATTGGGGCCGTCCTGTCCCAAGTGAATGACCAAGGCCTAGACCAGCCCGTCGCCTTCCTCAGTCGGCGGCTGTTGCCCCGAGAACAGAGATGGAGCACCATAGAGCGCGAAGCCTTTGCCGTGGTCTGGGCACTCAAAAAGCTACGACCCTACCTGTTCGGCACCCATTTCAGAGTCCAAACTGACCATCGGCCCTTGCGATGGCTCATGCAGATGCGAGGAGAAAACCCCAAGCTACTGCGGTGGTCAATCTCCCTCCAGGTGATGGATTTCACCGTAGAACACCGCCCTGGTACGGACCACGCCAACGCTGACGGCCTCTCCCGGTTCTTCCGCCTCAGCGAAGAGAACCCCCCAAGATGATGGGCAGTTCTCTCCGGCTTTCAGCTGGGGGGGACGCGTGTTGGACCCGGCCTCGTAGAATGGCCCGACGTGCCCCCGCACCACCGAAACCTGGTACCTGCAGCCCCAAGCACACGGCCCAGCCGACCCTCCCCACCAGGACACACGCACCGACCCGGACATCCCCGTCCATCGCCTCTCCCCTTTCGGCCACCCCGGGCCCGCGTGCCCACTTCATGCACCAAGATGGCCGCCCGGCCCCAGCGCGACCCGGGCCTAGAGGCGCCACTCCGGCTGGAGGACATCACGCTTCCAGGGGATGAGAGAGGGAGGAGCAGTTTCTATCGCACCTCTGAACTCCCCTGGGACGATGGGTTTCGATCGGCCCTCCGGCCTCCCTGAGGGCTGGCTCCGTGCCTGCTGGGTGTCTGGGACTCCTCCCGACCCGGCCCTGAAAGGATCAAAAGACAATAGCAGGAAATCCCGACAAGCGACCCCCAGGTGACAAGACCCCTGCCTGCACAGACTCCGGACATCAAAGGGGGGTCGACCTATAACAAGGGGTGCTCTGGGTCTGTCCGCAGATTCGACGCTGGAACAACAAGAGCCTGCCGACGTGGTCGCGGCTCCTGAAACTTGGACCCTCCTGAGCCCTGCTGAGTGACTCGCGGCTCCCTGAAGATCGTAAGACCTCCGAACTTGTACCTGAGCCTGCTGAGTGACTCGCGGCTCCCTGAAGATCATAAGACCTCCGAACTTGTACCTGAGCCTGCTGAGTGACTCGCGGCTCCCTGAAGATCGTAAGACCTCCGAACTTGTGCCTGAGCCTGCTGAGTGACTCGCGGCTCCTTGAAGCTCGTAAGACCTCCGAACCTGTACCTGAGCCCGCTGAGTGACTCGCGGCTCCAACAGACTCTCATGGTCCCGCCGGACCCCGACTACAACAACGTATCCCCCAGCTCGAGGATTGTGAGCTGTGCGCCGGATACGTCCCTGCCTTGAACCTTTACCAGAGACTGTCCCGCTACCCCCTACCCCTTCCGAGACTCATTGAGCCCGTGCTCACCTTGTACATATTTGCAGTGATAACCTACTTGATAAAGATTGATTTCTAAGAATACCCGGTGTGGTCACTCTGTGTCGTGTGGTGCCAGAAGTACGACCCTAGATACGAGATTCTTCCCCCGGGGGAGTGTCCCGCCAGTGCCCGGCTACGATACTTCGAGGGTGGGTCTCAGGGTAGTCAGAACCCCTTTCAGGCTCCTCTGAGGTCGCCATCTAACAGGCTGTCTTCCTGATTTACACAGCATCTCCTTCTTTCCATAGGTCTCTCCGCTGTTGCCCCCTTACACGTTGGTTATCCCTCGCTTCCCCTCTTTTCCCACGGGATACACCACTACCTCTCAACCCACCCCCCCCCCCTCCCCCGGCCCCACCCTTTCTCCCCTTCTCTTCACCCCGGTCGCAATTACTTACGCGTTCTCACCTGCACTTCCTTGGTTACCCAGGATTCTTGTACCTTGGTCGCCAACCGCCGCTCAAAGTCACTCGCAACCACGTTGTTGCACGCTTTTCCTTTCTTCCTTCTACTGGTCCATTCTAATTGAGTTTCTTCCTGAGATATGTCTCTCTCTTACCCCTAGCACTGCCCCAAGTATATGTAACCAGTCCTGATGATGGCCTAGATCTCTACAGGCCGAAACGCCGTCGACTTCAACAGCGTTATTTTTGGCGCCCCCTTTTGGCCACGGGCATTCGATCTATTGTTCCTTGTAAACCTCTAACATTAACTGTTTGGATGCCCAAAATTTGCCACATTTAATGTACCATTGTTCTCTCTGTTGCGCCCCCTTGTTCACCGCTGTATATACCACTTCATGTGTCACTTGCGCCGTCACAATTTTCACGAGCACTTGTGCACAGTATTTTGTTGGTTACATTGCCAGTAAATGTCACGCAGTGCTTCTTGTCCATATGATCTGTACATATGACGTAATATGTCCACCATGTGTTGAGTATTTTTAAATATATCTATCTCTACACTTTCCGTCTCCCTGTGTCTTTCCTATGTGGATTTATTCCTCTAATAAGTTCTCTATTTAATGGTTTGCTTTTGCATAACTTGTCCTCACAATGAATTCCACATTGAGACATTGTTGTTTGATATAATGTACAGCCCCAGTCTCACTGTGGTTTATGGGCTACCTCCTGTGGTCTGATATTGTCTACTTTGAGCAACTGCCTGTTGCGAGAGGTCGTCCCCCTCTGGGACTTTCTTGTTATACTTGCTTGATTATTTCAGGCATTACCTGTGTTTGAAAAATCTTTCACAGCATGGTTTCCAGGGAGACCCCAAATTACTCCGACGAATATATACAAAGAATCCTTTCTGGACCCTCTCTCCTCTCTTCTTCCAACAGTTCTGCTCCCTCCGGAGCCACTGAATCACGAATTTTACTCGATAGACTTGAAAGACTCAAAAAGAAGCAGATCCGTACTGATCTACATGCTCGTATGCTGACGGAGTATCTAAAATCTAATGTCATTCCATTAGGCCTACAAATCCGCAACGTCCCGGCTATCTTCACACAGGACCCTAAATTTAGGTCCGGTTTCAGTCATCTGGCCACCACCTGTTCCAGACATTGGATGGTCCTGGGTATCGATACAGCCTTGGAGCACAGCCGCAAGGAGTTAGCTGAAATTGCTGAACTAGAGAAACACATCCTCGTAGATAACACCATTACAGATGCCAAAAACCTTCTTGATAAAATAAACGCCACCATCTCCACTTTCGACACCTTTGAACAAAATAAGAAGATAAACAAGATCCAAAGAGACATTCGCTATTACAATAACAAACAAACTTATCCTTATTTGAAGGACGACTTTTACGACACACCATACCAACCTCCCAAACAACAAAAGAACTGGGGCCGCTATCGTAATCACCAACAAGTGTCTTTTTCTGACTCTTCCAATACATCAGCTGAGGATTCCAGCCCAGGAGAAGGTCCTAGTACCTCACGACATCAAATAACTCAACCACTTAGACCACTACCCTTACTTCCAGCCGTTTTTTTAGAGTCAAGCCGAGTGAGGGGCAGGGGACGTTCGAGAGGCAACCACCAGTATCAATACTCCGGAGAACGCCAAACCAGAAGGAAGTTCTACCAATGGGGACCGAACTAAATCCAACCGACTCTTCAACGACACTCCCCATTTTCAATCTCTCTCAACATAACCTTACCCCCTACGAGATCAACCTCCTCAGCAAAGGACTTTTGTTTGTACCCACAGACAGAAGCAATTTCTTTGAGATCCAGGAGAATTTATTACAATTCTTCAGAAGAATCAAACTTAAACAATTCTTCTCGGAGAGACCCTCACGTTAACAAAATACACGCTCTCTTTTTCATTTGCCATCTACCTTCAATCCTCCATCAGTATTGATGCCCCCCGAAGTTCTCACTTTTGAGAGAAGGATTTTACTTGAGATGAAGAATATTCAACGACAACATGAATTTGTCCCTTACAACCTATCTTTGTCAGAAAAACAGGCCCTTCAATACCTTAGTAAGAACAAGTATATAATCATTAAGCCCGCCGACAAAGGGGGAGGTATTGTCATACAAGACCAAACCAAATATGACATGGAAATACTTTGTCAACTTAACAACGTGGAACATTACCGTGCTCTTCCTTCTGACCCTCTACCGGATATAAGATCAAAAATACTTACCCTTACTGACCAGGCCAAATTGGACAATATCATCTCTGATAAGGAGGCCTTGTTTCTTAACAATATTAATCCACGCACTCCAGTACTCTATGTCTTGCCAAAGATACATAAAAATCAACAAAATCCCCCTGGCAGACCTATAGTATATGGATGTGGTTCCATTCTGGAGCCCATTGGCAAATACGTTGACAGCATCCTCAAAGAATTCGTGCCCAAGACTGACACTTTTGTCCGAGATAGCATGGATTTGATTAACCTTATCGAAGACACTCCTTTCATACCGGGTACTAACTTGATGGTGGGTATGGACATTGAATCCCTCTACACCAATATACCCCACAGAGAAGGGCTCGAAGTTATAAGAACTATCCTCAACACTCGTCCTTCCCCCACAAGGATACCTACTGACTTCGTGATGGCCCTTCTGGAAATTGCCCTAGGGAACAACTACTTCTTGTATAAAGACACCTATTATTTACAGATCAAAGGAGTCTCTATGGGCGCATGTTTCGCTCCGAATTTTGCCATCCTGTACGTCCATCACCTTGAAAGCACACTGATCCTTACCGACCTTAACCCCTTCAGAAATAACATCACATTCTGGCGCCGCTATATAGATGACATCTTGCTCATCTGGACAGGTGACAAGATTTCTCTATCACAATTCGTTGACTGGCTACACAATTGTCAACAACATCTGAAGTTTACAGTTGATCCAAAAGAAGATAACCTCCCATTCCTAGACCTCACTCTACGGGTTGAAGATGGTAAAATTGGAACATCACTGTACAGGAAACCTACGGAGCGTAATACCTTACTCCTCTATTCCAGCCATCATCCACGCGGTCTCCGTGATGGTCTTCCATTTGGCCAATTCTTACGGATTCGACGTAATTGCAAATGGCGCAGGGATTTCTTCAGGGAGGCCGAAGTATTAACCTCCAAACTCATGGCCCGTGGCTACCCCAAAAAACTGGTCACTAGGGCACGGAAACGAGCATGGTATAACCATCGTGATACCTTGCTTACCACCAAGGAAAAAAGATCGAACAACCGGATCCCATTTGTCTCCACTTTCTCACCCTCTAGCAATAAACTATCCAGGATTATCAAATCACACTGGAACATTCTAGCTCCTCTTACCATCTTCAATGAGCCCCCTCTATTTTCTTATCGCAGAGGTAAGAACATAGCTGACCATCTGGTACATGCCATCACTTGGCCTCAAACACCGGCTATGTCAGAGTCAATTCGGAGTTCATGGAAGCTACCTCCGGTGTTGGGCCACTACAAATGCCAAAGGTGCGCAGCATGCTCCTCCACTACCAACACCAAAACTTTTGAACATAATGGGGTGAAATTTGACCTACATTCCTTCACCAATTGTAGGTCTCAAAACGTTATCTACCTTATAAAGTGCCCCTGTGACAAACTTTACATCGGACAAACTACCCAGATGGTCAAGGACCGCATCCTACAGCATTGTAGCCGCATCAGATGTGGGATCCTAACAGCACCCTTGGTCTCCCATTTTAAAGATAAAAATCACAATGAGTCCGACTTCACCTGGCTGGTAATTGACAAACCGTCCATACCAATAAGAGGCGGAGATATTCAAAGACTTCTGAACAGATGCGAATGCCGTTGGATTGCTCGCTTTAATACCATTGAGCAGGGCCTGAACTCTCTTGACGAATGGCATTCCACACTTGCATAACTGTATCTGTGCTGCCTACTGCTTACTCTGTCTATCTCATACATTTAACCAGCTGTGTCATCTCTTGGGTTGCCACCCATAATTGCCCATTCCTCGTCCAATTCCTCCTTTTCCCTTCCCTTTTCCCTCCATCTCTCACATACCCCCCTCTCTCTCCATTTCTTGCTGCATTGATTCTGCTAATAGTCTGCATTACCAAATTGTACCTTCTGATGGTTTGTGATTTTTTGTATGAATAAGATGGGTATTGTTTTCTATAATTGCACTAATCATGTTAGTCCCCATTCCTATTTATAATTTTTGGGAGGACCATGCCCCCTTTTTCCCTCTCTCTCTTCCTTCCTTTCCCTTTCCTGTCACACTCCCGCTTGTGCACTGGACGCGTGCTAATTGTCCTGACCAACCTTCTGCTGTGATTCGCTACCCTGCCCCCTCCGGACTCGATCGCGCTATTCTTCCCTTAGATACCGCCGTCCTCACTTTCGGCTCACTCTGGACGCGTTCTAGTTGTCATGACTACCCTCCTTTGTATCTCGTCACCGTACTCACTTCCGGCTTCACTCCGGACTCGCTCTAGTTTCCATACCCACCCTCCTTCGTGATTCGCTCACTGTCCTTCACGTGACCTGTACGCGCCGTACATTTCCTCCCCTCCGGGCTTCTCGCACTTCAAATTCTGCCTGATTCACGCCGGCCCTTGACACGCCAAGGATTCCCAGGGGCTGATTCATTGGCCTTCCAACCGTGAGTACCTCTGTCACCTCCGACCTTTTCCACTACCCGATTCCCACTCGACCAGGAACTTGACCTTTTTTTCCCCTTTTCCCGTAGATTACCTATTGACTGGGTTCCACACCCCCAATCAAGTAAGTCTCGCCCTCTGTCCCCTGTCTTTCCTTCCTGCCCTCTATGAGTTTTTGTTAACTCCTTTCCTCCCCCCCCCTTCTTCTCTTCTCCCCAGCTTAGTTATACAATTCACGGACCTCTTATACTTCCCCGAGGCCGTGTCCCACTGGTCGAGTCTGCCTTCCGGTTGTCTTCAAGTAAGTTCAGCCCTTCTCCCGCCTGGTCATGGCCGGGCTTTCACTTCACCCGTACTCCCCCCCTTATTCACACTATCCCACTCGTTGGCATGAATCGTTACTCCGCTGCGCCACTTTCCTTAATTGACCTCGAGCGTCAGTCTTCGTTTCCTTGCCTGATTCACTCGGCTTTGTTGTTCCGTCCGTGCACAGACGCCTCGGCCTCCTTCTACTTTTTCTGGCACATCACCCAAACCACACCGGCTGTCTTCCTGATTTACACAGCGTCTCCTTCTTTCCATAGGTCTCTCCGCTGTTGCCCCCTTACACGTTGGTTATCCCTCGCTTCCCCTCTTTTCCCACGGGATACACCACTACCTCTCCCCCACCCCCCCCTCCCCCGGCCCCACCCTTTCTCCCCTTCTCTTCACCCCGGTCGCAATTACTTACGCGTTCTCACCTGCACTTCCTTGGTTACCCAGGATTCTTGTACCTTGGTCGCCAACCACCGCTCAAAGTCACTCGCAACCACGTCGTTGCACGCTTTTCCTTTCTTCCTTCTACTGGTCCATTCTAATTGAGTTTCTTCCTGAGATATGTCTCTCTCTTACCCCTAGCACTGCCCCAAGTATATATAACCAGTCCTGATGATGGCCTAGATCTCTACAGGCCGAAACGCCGTCTACTTCAACAGCGTTATTTTTGGCGCCCCCTTTTGGCCACGGGCATTCGATCTATTGTTCCTTGTAAACCTCTAACATTAACTGTTTGGATGCCCAAAATTTGCCACATTTAATGTACCATTGTTCTCTCTGTTGCGCCCCCTTGTTCACCGCTGTATATACCACTTCATGTGTCACTTGCGCCGTCACAATTTTCACGTGCACTTGTGCACAGTATTTTGTTGGTTACATTGCCAGTAAATGTCACGCAGTGCTTCTTGTCCATATGATCTGTACATATGACGTAATATGTCCATCATGTGTTGAGTATTCTTAAATATATGTATCTCTACACTTTCCGTCTCCCTGTGTCTTTCCTATGTGGATTTATTCCTCTAATAAGTTCTCTATTTAATGGTTTGCTTTTGCATAACTTGTCCTCACAATGAATTCCACATTGAGACATTGTTGTTTGATAAAACATTTTAAAGTAAGGCACAGTTTGAACAACACTTGTTTGGAGTTCATACATATACATGTTCCCACAGTGTGCTAGCATTTGGGTTAGTCCTTGGTTGTTGCTGATACCAACTTACGAGCGTCAAGTCATCCAGACCTCCCTGGTGCCAAGTATATGTACTTACTGATACGCCATTTCTGCCTAACAGTGGCTGATTTGAATGAGTCTGGCAGCTCAGACAATGACTGTGTACATGTAGTTTGGTGTGCACCTCCTTGTGTGACTTCTGCTATAGAGACACATGTGTGTTGTGTTCACAGAGTGCCACATTCACACATGCTAGACATGTCCATTTTGTAAAGGGTTGTGATTCTCCAGGAGTCACAATGTATTTCTTTGGGGTGTCAAAAGTACTCAAAGGCCTCTGAGTGTGGGGACACCTTCTGCATTGGCATGTGGTATTTGGCCTTGGGTGCGACAATACTATTTGTTTCACAGTGAACAAGAGGTGGCATGCCTTCATAGTCTTGCTGTGCTCAACTGATCCCAGACACTAGCTTCTCATGATCTTGGGATTTCAAGTTATTGTCTGTTGTGTCCTAATTTTCTTTGTTTGCAAGTGGCATGGTGCGTCAACCAACTGGGGAGTGCAGGGCTTACATATGTGGGGAGTATCCTAGATGTTACTCATGATGCCTTTCCTGATATGCACTGTTGCCTATTTTGTTTGGACTCATGTGTCAGATGTATACAGGTGACTGATTTTTCCTGTCTCTTCACCTTGCCCACAGCATCATCGGAGGACACCGAGGGAGACACCGGCACGGACGTGCAGGAGGGATCGAGCAGTGGTGCCACCACTGCTGTGGAGTCGGTGGATTCTAGTGGCACGGAGGGCGAGGGGAGTGAGGCGGAGGACCTGCCCAGTACCAACACAGACTACGAGGCAGACGGGTCCGAGGCTGAGCTCCCAGAGGGGGCGGAGGCTGCTCCCACAGCTGAAAGCAGCAGTACATCTCTCGCCGCCCACTCCATTCCCATCACCACCCTCCCACTTGCTCGGGTCCCTTCTGTCCGTGCTAGGCCACACCGTGTCTCCTTCGTGCCAGGCACCGCACCCCCTGCCCCTGTCCCCCCTGCTGCCCTCACTGCCGAGTCTGTGGACATTCAGCGGCAGTTGCAAGTTAGGCAGACATCGATCCTGACTGTCCTCCATTGCCACACCAGACTGCTGACCCAGATGGTGTCGTACATGGAGGGCATGTCACCAGCGATGTCTGACCAACGGATGTTGTTGAGTTCCCTGGACTCGTCACTGACGGCAGTAGCGAGTCACCTGCAGCGCTGCCTCCCCCCCCCACCCCTGGCCCATCCACAAGTCCAACACCCATGCCTGTCCCAAGCACACCAAGACATCCACACACACGTACCCCACCAGACACAAGCAGCACACCACCACGTAAGGGCAAGCGCACACCTCCTGACACGCACACTCAGGGGGTAGCAGGCACACCCACTGGGTCTGGGGCACACAGGCAGGTACGCAGCCACAGTCCTCGTCCACATGACTCACTCCCCAGTCCCTTCGATGTCACTCTCCTTGGCTCCCCTGCCCCAGATTCGGAGAAGGAGGCCTACTTTGCTGGGCTGGGCCTCAGCCCCACTAGTTCACCTGGACGCAACCGGTCACGGCACTCCACCGGTAGGGGAGTTAAGTCCCCTAGCCCATCCACCACCTCCCCCAGTAGCGCTGCAACCCATCCCTCCGACCCCCCCCACATCCTTGGGGCCTGTTGTTTCTCTGGGTGCAGGGGAGACGCTTGAAGAACTGGCAGAAGTGTGTAGCGCCGAGCTCGCCTCCACCTTTGGTGCTGCCCCACCCCCTGTGGTGGAGTCGTCCGTCCCTGCACCCACCACACCTACCCTTCCCCCTCCTGTCCCTGCGGTGCCTGGTCCTTCCCCACATGATGCCCCCCCCCAGTCGACGACACAGTCTTGTGATGTGCAGGCAAGCTAGGGGAGACGCTTGGCCATGTGTCCCCCACCCCAAGGACTGATGATATGGACTGGCCATTGGCCTTTGTGAATAGTCTCGTTTACACATTATTATTTTCATGCTGAATAAAGCATTTTCTTTTTCGTTAGAAAGTCTTGCATTTCAGGTATTGATGTTGATGCTGATGCTACAGGAGTTGGGGTTGTAGGCATGTGTCATGTTTCAGAAAAATTTTGTAGTCTGCTGCTCATGGGGTGGAACCTGGTATCTGCGTGCCATCACAAGATCTCTGCAAAGATTCTTTGTCGTGTATGCTCTTTGTGTTTGGAGACATTGTCCCAAGGGGTGTTCCTTCCTCTGTGGCACCTGACATCTCCCCTGCAGAGAGTTGCACAATTGTTGTGTTGCCCTGTGTCTACATGTCCTTTGTTGGTGATGGATCCCTTCAACTCAGGCCATGCCTGCTCAGCAATGTGTCCGGCTGCATCGTCTGTGCCATCCTTGGTACTCACTGTACTTGTGTATAGAGTATTTTGCCATGCCTTCATAGATGAATGGTCCCTTTTCCGCACAATGCATGTGTGTAATCCCAGCCTAGTACACATATGGTACTTGTTCTGCTGGGTATTTGAACACCTGACTCACAATTGTGGGCATTGTATCTGTGGGAACTCCACCCTATTCCTTCCATGAAAGACAACATCTTGGTGGCTAGCCCAGCACCTGAACATTCCTATCAGTCCTGGGATGTGCATGACAGTGTGTGTTCTCTTTGGCTCTCATAGTTTGTTAGGCAGTGACATGACTATGCAGTCTTGTGGCATGATCTCAGTGTGTGTATTGTGCTGCATCTGCCATGGGTGGGTATGCATGTGTTATTTGTCCTCACACCCACATGTGGTGTGTCATGCAGTGAGGGAAAGACATCCTTCCTCCTGGGAGTGGGACAATGCTGTCAGTGATGTGTTGTTATGGCACTATCATCATTGTCCTAAGTTAGGGATACGTACATTCACCCATGGAGCTGTGGTCATCTGATAATGATGTACACCCCCCCCATGTCTCTGTCCACTGCTGGGAGTCCTCTGCACCCACCCCTCATATGTCTGTCCACTGCTGGGAGTGATAGGCATCCACCCCTCATATGTCTGGGCACTGCTGGGAGTGATGGGCACCCACCCCTCATGTCTGGGCACTGCTGGGGGTCCTCTGCACCCACCCCTCATATGTCTGGGCACTGCTGGGAGTCCTCTGCACCCATCCCTCATATGTCTGTCCACTGCTGGGAGTGATAGGCACCCACCCCTCATATGTCTGGGCACTGCTGGGAGTGATAGGCACCCACCCCTCATATGTCTCGGCACTGCTGGGAGTCCTCTGCATCCACCCCTCATATGTCTGGGCACTGCTGGGAGTGATAGGCACCCACCCCTCATATGTCTGGGCACTGCTGGGAGTCCTCTGCACCCACCCCTCATATGTCTGGGCACTGCTGGGAGTGATAGGTGGAGAAGTGTGGCTCAATGATTAGAGCGGCAGACCCTGATGCAGAGGTCTAGCCCGGGACCAGGGTTCAATTCCCCGCCTCGGCGGGTCTTAGGCTCAAATATTCCACGAACCTGATAATTCGGGAAACACCCATTACAACGACTCCTTCTTCACGCGCTGCCATCGCAACGCGGGTTTAACATCGCGGGAGTCTTTACATAGCAGCCTTTTACATCGCGGGGACATTTGCTTCGGTGACGTTTACAACGCGGTTTTCACATCGCCGGAGCCGTAACAATGGAGAGTTCCACATCGCGCTTTATGTATCTCCCTACGTTTACAATTGGTACAACATTACAAACGGACCCCGGAACACCCGCACACATTCAAAACGCACACACGGATTACAACAATGTTTTCAAAACAAATACAAGAAACACAACCCTGGAATTAAACGTTACATGTCATTTAAGGATGCGATTAGGGTTTAACATCCCTACGTTTACAATTACTTTCATATGGGATAGAAGACAGTCTATGCGCACAATTAGAAACGGACCAAAACGCGACGGTTGGAATCATGATTATAATTACTGTTATTCATTTTTCGAACACAGAGCTCAGGATGGGTGAATGGATGTGTGGATGGGGGCATGGATGGATGTGTACAATTGCAACAGGGTGCCGGGTGGGTGCTGGGTGAATGGGGGGATGGATGGGTGGGTGGCGCATGGATGGATGGGTGAATGGATGGAGGTATGGGTGGTGGGGTGGTGGGTGGATGGGTGGATGGATGCATGGATGGATGGATGGGTGGATGGAGGGATGGATGGGGGCATGCATGGATGTATGGGTGGATGGGTGGATGGGTGTGGGCATGTCCCTACGTTTACAATTGGTACAACATTACAAACGGACCCCGGACCACCCGCAGGGATTTGCCATTATTTATGCACACATTCAAAACGACCAGCAAGCCCGAAAACGCGACGGTTGGATTCATTATTATAATTACTGTTATTTATTTTTCGGACACAGAGCTCAGGATGGGTGAATGGGTGAATGGATGTGTGGATGGGGCCATGGATGGATGTGTACAATTGCAACAGGGTGCAGGGTGGGTGGGTGGATGGGTGAATGGGTGGGTGGATGAATGGATGGGTGGATGGGGGCATGGATGGATGTCTACAATTGCAACAGGGGGCCGGGTGGGTGGGTGGATGGATGAATGGATGGGTGGATGGGGGCATGGGTGGATGTGTACAATTGCAACAGGGTGCAGGGTGGGTGGGTGGATGGGTGAATGGGTGGGTGGATGAATGGATGGGTGGATGGGGGCATGGATGGATGTCTACAATTGCAACAGGGGGCCGGGTGGGTGGGTGGATGGATGAATGGATGGGTGGATGGGGGCATGGGTGGATGTGTACAATTGCGACAGGCTGCTGGGTGGGTGGATGGATGGGTGAATGGGTGGAGGTACGGGTGGAGGGGTGGTGGGTGGATGGGTGGGTGGATGGATGGATGGATGGGTGGATGGGTGGGTGGGTGGGTGGATGGGTGAATGGGTGGATGGCGGGATGGATGGATGGGGGCATGCATGGATGTATGGATGGATGGTGGGTGGGTGGATGGGTGGGTGGCGGATGGATGGATGGGTGAATGGATGGAGGTATGGGTGGGTGGATGGGTGAATGGGTGGGTGGATGAATGGATGGGTGGATGGGGGCATGGATGGATGTCTACAATTGCAACAGGGGGCCGGGTGGGTGGGTGGATGGATGAATGGATGGGTGGATGGGGGCATGGGTGGATGTGTACAATTGCGACAGGCTGCTGGGTGGGTGGATGGATGGGTGAATGGGTGGAGGTACGGGTGGAGGGGTGGTGGGTGGATGGGTGGGTGGATGGATGGATGGATGGGTTGTGGATGGATGGGTGGGGGCGTGGATGTATGGATGGATGGATGGGTGGGTGGTGGATGGATGGATGGGTGGATATGTAAAATGGCGACAGGGTGCTGGATGGGTGGATGGATGGGTGCATGCCCATTCAAGGGCAACATTGGCAAACGCATAAGAGGCCCCCCAACCCGCACTCACCCCCACCCCCAACCTTTTACCATTATACCATTATAAGAGGCCCAAGAGGCCCCACACACGGCATCGTCATGCTACGGCGCGCAAATGGCGGCTTGTACCGGCCATTCAACCCCCACCCATGGCAATTTTGAATGGGGGGATAGGTGGGTGGCTGGATGGGTGGGTGGGTGGCTGGATGGGTGGGCGGATGGCTGGATGGGTAAATGCATGATGGGTGCATGGGTGGATGGATGGGTGGTGGATCGTCAAATTGTGACAGGGTGCTGGATGGGTGGATGGATGGGTGAATGGGTGGATGGAGGGATGGATGGATGGGGGCATGCTGGATGGACGGATGGGTAAATTCATGATGGGTGGGTTGATCCACTCATTCCTTCATTCAACCATGCAGAATAAAAACCAAAATTCTACTTACCTGGTGTCCCCTCATGCAGCCAATCAGTTCCTCATATATTAACTCATTCTTACAGTAACCTTTTGGGCCACTCAAGCAACCACCCATGACAGCCAGTTGCCAGTGTTTGGTCATGACTGAGATGTCTCTATTCCCACCCAACATTTGGCCCACGTAGAAATTTATGATTTTATTAGGCAGAAGACCACAATAACATACGACAAATTAGGTAACAACATTAAAACTTCCTCAGAAATGGAACGTCATATCTATATACCCCCCAAAATGTAGTGATGTCCCATGAGAAATGTCTGTGTTTGCTGGATGTTTTGAAAATGTACACAGGGGGAGGGCCACACAGAGCATAGGGATGTACATGGTACATGACGGGTGTGCATCCAATGGGAAAAGTACTCTGGGACAACACATGGGCCGAAAACAAGGGCAATGACATACCATACCATCATTTCACTCATTGTGGCAGCTTGGATGTAACACATATTAGCACAAGGGGATATGTAATGAAACGGAAAAAAAGGCAATAGGCAAATGTAGGGTTTTTTATTCAGAGTACATTGCATTAATATCACACAAAAAGAGAAATCACTTGTATTTTAGTACACAAAAGCCAAGGACTTTAAGGAGACTCTGCCGCTGTGTCGGCAGTTTCATAGATTCAACAATTTAGGGACACATTGTGGTACACCACAGGGATATTTGGTCTTAGATTTTATGGCATAAATAGTAACGTGCAAACATTGTTAGGAAAAGGAATTCAGTATATGTGCAATGGAAGATAGGTAGTCATAAGGCACAGACAAGGTAAAAAGTTTGAGGGCTGCCAATAGCCTAGCCGACATCTCTTTTGTGCGGTGGGAAATACGGGGATTGAGAGTACCCGCTAACGATTGTGACATGCGCATTTCCTGATAACTTTGCTCCCTTTGCAAAATCTCTAAGAAATTGTAGAAATTAGGGTGCGGTTTGCCAATACTGTTGTTTAAAGAGTTGTGCCATCCCTCTATTGCATTGTTTGTCTTCGCTCCTCCCTCTAAGCAGGTCGAGTAGCAGTTCCACCAGGCCACAAGAAAACGTGGTTTCCTCCGGCAACCAGACCTGCTTAGATGGCCAATCCATGTGTCTTCAAAGTAATTTAAAATTGGTGCCAATTTTTCTTCATTTGCCATGAAGTACTCGGACTCCGTAATAGATGTGTAGTACTCGTCTACACTGTTAGGAGGAACAAAGCAAAGTGCAGTTAGTTTTTTAAGCTCAAACTGTAGTTTGCTGTCAGCTGCATAATCCTCAATTAGGGATGTTTTTTGAATTTTGCGCCAAAACGCCTGAGAAAAGTGGAAAAAGCATCCTTGGATTTGAGTATCCATGTACAATTTCGTTAGACTATTCAGCATTGGTAATTCAAAGTCCATGATTACTTTCCTTGGAGTTCTGCTTGGAATTTTCGCTTTTAGTTGAGACAGGAATTCAGTATAGGTTGAGGATTGTTTGTCCGGAAGTAAACTGTACACTAACGGAACTACTGTGTTGTTAACGTAGCCGTGAATAGTGTAGATTTGGGTGAAAGGGGTGGGCGTACTTTTAAAGGTACCATCCATCATCCAAACATCACTGTTCTCCAACCTATTTAGATTACGGGGAGTACTGAAAATCAAAATACGCTTGTGCGCATTTCCATTGTCATACACGATGAACGGTTCATTTGAAACAGTAACAGAGAGTTCACGAGGGATTGTAATATCAGAAAAGGCTTGTGGTGTAACGCGTTTGGGATTAGTTGCCTGTTTCTTGCGTTGGATAATTCGACGCAAGTTGGGAATAGTGGGCATACTACTAGCAACATGCTCAGGGATGTGCTGGGATACCTCCCTTAAAATAGCACCGCACGGGTCATTGGAGTTGCCTGCAATCCGTTTCATTGCATTTAGCGATTCTCTCACTTCAATAGCAGTTGCAGAGGCAGAGTGGTTATGGTCTGTGCTTCTTAAAACAGAGTCACCCAGAGTAACTGCTCGGCCTCTGCAATGGCTGGAGTAGTATTGCACACACCTCCAATGACCACGTGGCTCTGAATGTCTCTCCTTACAATATATATAACCACTGTGTTTTAGTAGACGGTTTCCTCTGCTGGAGGAGATGTATTTGGCCATCTTCGGATCAGACATTACTCTAAAAAAAGATAAAGAAAGATGCATCATTTTCAAGAACCAAACTTCTGCAAAATGTGCAGTTGGAAGTAGTAAAAGGTGTACACGGGTAGAGGTACTTTAGCCCAACATAAGGGGAAACGAAGGAATTTTGTTGCACCAATAACCATACATATTTTCGGGGGCAATACAATGGGGGGGTATATACTTCCTTTGTGATCCCTTCACTTTGCGACTCTGTAACAGCAACATAACAATAGCGGTTTGCGGGTGGATGATTTGTTGTGTGTTAAAGTTACACGTGTACTACACAAGACAGCACAGAAATGAAATGCTATGGGGCTAGGCAACACATTACTTCCAGCGCTAATTGTGTGGCACAATAGCCCATCCAAAATGCCAAACATGTACCTGTGTCGCTGTTGTCAACTTGGAATTCGTTCCTTTTCGGTACTCAGACCTTTCAATATCCCGGGAAGGCTGGGAAATGGTGAGGCCCTATTTTTGTAATTAAATATTAAAATCAATACAAGGAAACATACATAATATAACCTACATAATGTAATATAAAAAAAACTTAGAATTCATACACATTATTTACCCATTAATACAAATTAATTACCAAATAATAATTAATGGGCAATTCAGGACCAATACACATTAATTGAAAAAAAGATGGGTTACTTTTTTACAATTAAATTACTTCCCACCCAATTCCCCTATAAACCCACAAGCCGCTACGGGATGCAAGTACGCAACAAAGAAATGACATAGCATTCATTAGTTTAGATAGATTAAACAAACATTACAAAAATAATACATGTTTTTAACACATATACTACAAGGAGACACAGCAGAACACAGCTGACAATAAAACAACAGTCCTGAAACTTTATTCACATGGGAAACACTTACCTTTTCGTTGCAAAACGTCTGGGGGGGGGGGCACGTACGGTGAAATGCACTAATCGAACACGGCTAGAAATTGGCAGGAGTATGTCTCTGAAAGGCACGTCCTTGAGGAGAGAAATACAAATCTCATGAGAAGATACAAATGATTTGTGACAGCCTGCACCTCCATACCAAAAAACCACAGTCCAGCAGACCCAAAAAAACTAAAATTTGATTCATATTGATCACCGTGGGACACGGACTTAATTAACAATGGAGAACCATATTCATGAATGTGATTTTCCATTGTAACGCTGTGATTCACAAATGAGGATTGATGGATGAAGGACACATTGAAAAACACATAAGGCTCGTAGGACTTGGGATATTTGGCGGGGATAAAGTGACATTTTCGTTGCAGACCTTCTGTAAAGATGTTTCTGCATTGTTTTACACTAGAAAAGGCACTCTACGAGCGTTAGGGGAAGAAAGCAAAACTGAAGGGTAAGAGGATATGGAGTCCTCTATTGGCCTGGGGAGGTTTTATCAGTAGAAGGATGCATACGAGACAGAGAAACTGAAGGTTTTGAAGATAGACTGTTGAGGTGGCTAGTCTGACCCAGTGTTCTAAACTGTTCTCTGATGACATCGACTTGTCTGATGAATTGCTATCTTTTTAACGTAATTTTCACCCAACTGCTAGATACAAAACTATTTTTTTTTTTATATACAATACTTGCATGGGAGATCAATAAAAAATTTTTTTTTACATTTTTAACAAATAGAGCGGCTGCATATGTGCACATCCGTGGTAGTCATCCTTGAATGCATTGGGTGATGTTTTATTATGCTGGAAAAAATGCATTCAAGGGGATGCCGACGAGGTCTCCCCAAAGTTACGAATACAGTTGTTTTCATTTAGCATTTAGTAGTGTAAAAGTAAAATGACTTCCAGAATTATATATATTGAATACTATACCTGCCTCCCCCACAACATTACCTTAAGGTCTGCCCATTAATCTAATTGTAGGTAGATGGACAAGAACTGGCGTAATTAAGGAAGGAATACGAACAACTGGGACCCAAGTGTTCCAAATGATGAGAACAGAAGGCCTTGCTCCCTGATTATACACTTTGATGCCAACTGGCCCTATCGGAATAGTGGAGAAGGGAGGAGTTTGTTTTCATTCAGGCTTTGCCAGTTAGCAAAGGCTGAAGCAGTGAAAAGTTATTCACAAAATGGACTAAAAGTCCCACGATATGACGTGCTATTGTCATCAAGTGATCACAAGAGGTCAACACACTCCCACGGCACAATATTGCGCAGTTGCCAGCGCGCTATTTAGTAGTAAGAGGGCACTTGTAACGAAGTATTTTTTCAAAAGTTTCTAACTGAGAAAAATTGTTTGCCTTCAAATACAACGTCGCAATGACTAGTCAGCTGAATTGCTCATACAACGTCCTTTTCGGTGATAAAACTACCTGTGTCCCAAAGCGGTATATGACGAAATACAGCGCCACAAATCCTCAATAAAGTAGCATCAAGTGCTACAAAACACACAAGCTATTCCACCTAGAGGTAATTCTTACAATACAGCAATTTTAAATTACTATAGTCAGCACGCTAAGGCAGGAGGGAGCTTGGCACAAAATATATGTCTGACTCCTTTTCAATGGTACAATACTTGTCTCTGCACCCCCAGGCCCTTTCTAATAAAGATATCATAGGGGAAAAAAATCAAGCAGCTTCCTGGTAATAGGAGACCTGCTCCTTTCATACGAGTACAAATATAAATCGACATGTGCTTTTTCTGCTTGCACTCAAACAGCCGTTCAAAATAATCACAGAAAATGCAAGCAGAGATGGCTGCAGTCAAGCTGAGCCTCCCAGTTCCGCTCTTTAAACAACAAACACACAAAAACTATAGAAAGCTTGACGTTTAGCTCTTGAAATAGAACTAAGCAGACAAGATTGCGCTACTTGTAAAGCCAGGGGCTGCAGGAGTAAACTGATGAGGTTGCACTGCAGACGGTGTGACAAGGAAACCGAGGCCCAAATCCCAGCTTCTCCACCCAAATTCAGCGATCCTGGGAAAACCACTTTACTGACCTCTGCCGAATGTAATTACAAGATATAGAGCAGATTAAAGCCATACAACTCAGACTCTGCAATATGAAAAAAATCATTTAAACACGACTAGAATATTGTTTCATGGACAATAACACTGACTGTTTACACTCCAAAAGTGGAACCGTCCCTTGGATCACTAACATTATCAGAAGCATTGCTCTTGCGCCCTTCTTAGTGTGGTACAATTTTGTAACAGTAATAGACGTTAACAGTCAAGTAATCAATCACTAAGGAATTATAAAGTGCTGCTAAGGGTACTTTTGGCGAAACATACATTGTTTGTCTTAAAGGAAGCTCCCAACTTTGCCGTTTCCATTTTCGCTCGAACTTACCGATTCACAGGAACGTAGGGGTCACGTCTGGCCAGCTGCGAAAGTAAGGGGTAAATGGAAGGAGGCACGCAGGAACAAACCTTTTATATCCCAGCAACAAGTGTTTACAAGGGTGGCCGTAAATTAGTACATTACGTACGCTTTTAAATGTACGTATTTTTCGGGGATAAATACACAGCCACAAAAAATTTCAAAAAGGGAAATAGAAATAAAGGAATTGCCGGCAGAGTTCAGGGGGGACACAGGGGGGGGGGGCGGCAGGGACGCGATGTTATGACGTGCGATGTTAACGCGGCCAATGTAAACGTTAGCGATGTATCGCACTTGGCTATAGGCCGCAACGCACTCGCGTTGCAACGGCACACGGAGTGAAAACACGCGATGTGCTGGTTGCCGCGATGTATTACCGGCGTGCTTAACGCACGCGATGTAAATATCCGCGATGTATCGTCATACATCCGATAATTCTCGCCTCGGTGCCTATTCCAATCATGGAGTCCCACTCTGCAACTCTGGGCAATAGCTTGCTTAATCTCCACAACAGCCCCCACAACGCTAAGGATGCCTGGCCTCCACCTTGGGGGTGCCCATGAGTGGACGCCTCACAGGGAAAGCCAGGATGGGTTCCAGAGCGGTATTCGTACAAGCGCCTTGAGACCCTTGCGGGTGAGTAGTGCGCTATACAAGTATCAAATTTACATTTTTTACATTTACATAGGCACCCACCCCTCACATGTCTGGGCACTGCTGGGAGTGATAGGCACCCACCCCTCATATGTCTGGGCACTGCTGGGAGTGATAGGCACCCACCCCTCATATGTCTGGGCACTGCTGGGAGTGATAGGCACACACCCCTCATATGTCTGGGCACTGCTGGGAGTGATAGGCACTCACCCCTAATAAGTCTGGGCACTGCTGGGAGTCCTCTGCACCCACCCCTCATATGTCTGGGCACTGCTGGGAGTGATAGGCACACACCCCTCATATGTCTGGGCACTGCTGGGAGTGATAGGCACACACCCCTCATATGTCTGGACACTGCTGGGAGTCATAGGCACCCACCCCTCATATGTCTGGGCACTGCTGGGAGTGATAGGCACCCACCCCTCATATGTCTGGGCACTGCTGGGAGTGATAGGAACCCACCCCTCATATGTCTGGGCACTGCTGGGAGTGATAGGCACACACCCCTCATATGTCTGGGCACTGCTGGGAGTGATAGGCACACACCCCTCATATGTCTGGGCACTGCTTGGAGTGATAGGCACCCACCCCTCATATGTCTGGGCACTGCTGGGAGTGATAGGTACCCACCCCTCATATGTCTGGGCACTGCTGGGAGTCCTCTGCACCCACCCCTCATATGTCTGGCCACTGCTGGGAGTGATAGGCACCCACCCCTCATATGTCTGGGCACTGCTGGGAATGATAGGCACCCACCCCTCATATGTCTGGGCACTGCTGGGAGTCATAGGCACACACCCCTCATATGTCTGGGCACTGCTGGGAGTCATAGGCACCCACCCCTCATATGTCTGGGCACTGCTGGGAGTGATAGGCACACACCCCTCATATGTCTGGGCACTGCTGGGAGTGATAGGCCCACACCCCTCATATGTCTCGGCACTGCTGGGAGTCCTCTGCATCCACCCCTCATATGTCTGGGCACTGCTGGGAGTGATAGGCACCCACCCCTCATATGTCTGGGCACTGCTGGGAGTCCTCTGCACCCACCCCTCATATGTCTGGGCACTGCTGGGAGTGAAAGGTGGAGAAGTGTGGCTCAATGTTTAGAGCCGCAGACCCTGATGCAGAGGTCTAGCCCGGGACCAGGGTTCAATTCCCCGCCTCGGCGGGTGTCTTAGGCTCAAATATTCCATGGACCTGATAATTCTCGCCTCGGTGCCTATTCCAATCATGGAGTCCCACTTTGCAACTCTGGGCAATAGCTTGCTTAATCTCCACAACGGCCCCCACAATGCTAAGGATGCCTGGCCTCCACCTTGGGGGTGCCCAGGAGTGGACGCCTCACAGGGAAAGCCAGGATGGGTTCCAGAGCGGTATTCGTACAAGCGCCTTGAGACCCTTGCGGGTGAGTAGTGCGCTATACAAGTATCAAATTTACATTTTTTACATTTACATAGGCACCCACCCCTCACATGTCTGGGCACTGCTGGGAGTGATAGGCACCCACCCCTCATATGTCTGGGCACTGCTGGGAGTGATAGGCACCCACCCCTCATATGTCTGGGCACTGCTGGGAGTGATAGGCACACACCCCTCATATGTCTGGGCACTGCTGGGAGTGATAGGCACTCACCCCTCATAAGTCTGGGCACTGCTGGGAGTCCTCTGCACCCACCCCTCATATGTCTGGGCACTGCTGGGAGTGATAGGCACCCACCCCTCATATGTCTGGGCACTGCTGGGAGTGATAGGCACACACCCCTCATATGTCTGGGCACTGCTGGGAGTGATAGGCACACACCCCTCATATGTCTGGGCACTGCTGGGAGTGATAGGCACACACCCCTCATATGTCTGGACACTGCTGGGAGTCATAGGCACCCACCCCTCATATATCTGGGCACTGCTGGGAGTGATAGGCACCCACCCCTCATATGTCTGGGCACTGCTGGGAGTGATAGGCACCCACCCCTCATATGTCTGGGCACTGCTGGGAGTGATAGGCACACACCCCTCATATGTCTGGGCACTGCTTGGAGTGATAGGCACCCACCCCTCATATGTCTGGGCACTGCTGGGAGTGATAGGCACCCACCCCTCATATATCTGGGCACTGCTGGGAGTCCTCTGCACCCACCCCTCATATGTCTGGCCACTGCTGGGAGTGATAGGCACCCACCCCTCATATGTCTGGGCACTGCTGGGAATGATAGGCACCCACCCCTCATATGTCTGGGCACTGCTGGGAGTCATAGGCACACACCCCATATATGTCTGGGCACTGCTGAGAGTCATAGGCACCCACCCCTCATATGTCTGGGCACTGCTGGGAGTCATAGGCACACACCCCTCATATGTCTGGGCACTGCTGGGAGTGATAGGCACACACCCCTCATATGTCTGGGCACTGCTGGGAGTGATAGGCCCACACCCCTCATATGTCTCGGCACTGCTGGGAGTCCTCTGCATCCACCCCTCATATGTCTGGGCACTGCTGGGAGTGATAGGCACCCACCCCTCATATGTCTGGGCACTGCTGGGAGTCATCTGCACCCACCCCTCATATGTCTGGGCACTGCTGGGAGTGATAGGTGGAGAAGTGTGGCTCAATGTTTAGAGCCACAGACCCTGATGCAGAGGTCTAGCCCGGGACCAGGGTTCAATTCCCCGCCTCGGCGGGTGTCTTAGGCTCAAATATTCCACGGACCTGATAATTCTCGCCTCGGTGCCTATTCCAATCATGGAGTCCCACTCTGCAACTCTGGGCAATAGCTTGCTTAATCTCCACAATGGCCCCCACAACGCTAAGGATGCCTGGCCTCCACCTTGGGGGTGCCCAGGAGTGGACGCCTCACAGGGAAAGCCAGGATGGGTTCCAGAGCGGTATTCGTACAAGCGCCTTGAGACCCTTGCGGGTGAGTAGTGCGCTATACAAGTATCAAATTTACATTTTTTACATTTACATAGGCACCCACCCCTCACATGTCTGGGCACTGCTGGGAGTGATAGGCACCCACCCCTCATATGTCTGGGCACTGCTGGGAGTCATAGGCACACACCCCTCATATGTCTGGGCACTGCTGGGAGTGATAGGCACTCACCCCTCATAAGTCTGGGCACTGCTGGGAGTCCTCTGCACCCACCCCTCATATGTCTGGGCACTGCTGGGAGTGATAGGCACACACCCCTCATATGTCTGGGCACTGCTGGGAGTGATAGGCACACACCCCTCATATGTCTGGGCACTGCTGGGAGTGATAGGCACACACCCCTCATATGTCTGGGCACTGCTGGGAGTGATAGGCACACACCCCTCATATGTCTGGACACTGCTGGGAGTCATAGGTGTTGGACCCGGCCTCGTAGAATGGCCCTCCGTGCCCCCGCACCACCGAAACCTGGTGCCTGCAGCCCAAGCACGCGGCCCAGCCGACCTTTCCCACCAGGACACCTGCACCAACCCCGGACATCCCCGTCCATGGCCACCCCGGGCCCGCGTGCCCACTCCCTGCAACAAGATGGCCGCCCGGCCCCAGCGCGACCCGGGCCTCGAGGCGCCACTCCGGCTGGAGGACATCACGCTTCCAGGGGATGAGAGAGGGAGGAGCAGTTTCTATCGCACCTCTGAACTCCCCTGGGACGATGGGTTTCGATCGGCCCTCCGGCCTCCCTGCGGGCTGGCTCCGTGCCTGCTGGGTGTCTGGGACTCCTCCCGACCTGGCCCTGAAAGGATCAAAAAGACAATAGCAGGAAACCCCGACAAGCGGCCCCCAGGGGACAAGACCCCTGCCTGCGCAGACTCCGGACATCAAAGCGGGGTCGACCTATAACAAGGGGTGCTCTGAGACTGTCCGGCAGATTCGACGCTGGAACAACGAGAGCCTGCTGACGTGGTCGCGGCCCCTGGAACTTGAACCCACCTGAGCCCTGCTGAGTGACTCGCGGCTCCCTGAAGATCGTAAGACCTCCGAACTTGTACCTGAGCCCTGCGGAGTGACTCGCGGCTCCCTGAAGATCGTAAGACCTCCGAACTTGTACCTGAGCCCTGCTGAGTGACTCGCGGCTCCCTGAAGATCGTAAGACCTCCGAACTTGTACCTGGGCCCTGCTGAGTGACTGGCGGCTCCCTGAAGATCATAAGACCTCCGAACTTGTACCTGAGCCCTGCTGAGTGACTCGCGGCTCCCCCAGACTCTCACGGTCCCGCCGGACCCCGACTCCGACCACGTATCCCCCAGCTCGAGGATTGTGAGCTGTGCGCCGGATACGTCCCTGCTTTGAACCGTTACCAGAGACAGTCCCGCTACCCCCTACCTTTCCGAGACTCTTGAGCCCGTGCTCACCTTGTACATATTTGCAGTGATACCTATTTGATAAAACTTGTTTCTGAGAATACCCAGTGTGGTCTCTCTGTGTCGTGGGGTGCCAGAAGTACGATCCTAGTTGCGAGATTCCACCCCCCGGGGGAATCTCTCGCCAGTGCCCGGCTACAATACTACACGGGTGGGACTCAGGGAAGTCAGGACCCCTTTCCGGGCTCCTCTGGGGTCGCCGTCTAACATTGGTGGCAAGCGACGGGATTCGGGCCCATCACCTAGAGATCGTACAGTGAACAACGGACGCACGACCAACAAAGATGGCAGAAGGAAGCGCCATGAGCTCCGCAGAAACCAACGCCAACAGAGTGTTCCAGGTGGAGCACCTGGAAGAATACACACACAAAGAGCTAAAACAATTTTGCAAGGGAACTTAAAATCGCTACCACTGGCCTCAACACTAAGGAAGACTTGCAGAAAGCACTGAAAACTTGGGTGGAGACCGGGGCATCCCGCCCGGAAGGCACGGGGGAGCGCCCCGACGAAGCCGAACCCCCTCCAAGTGAAAGCAGCGACAATCAGGTGCGAGGCATTGTACCAGACGGGGGCCTATCCCCGGGAGAACTCGCGGACAGAGAGAGAAGCCGCAGTCATGAACTCGAGATAGCCAAACTCAAAATCGAGGGCGAATTGAAGTTAGCGGAGAAAAAGCTAGCGGTAGAGCAAATGCGCGTACAAGGCGAACTGGAAGAAAAGAAGCTCCAACGGGAGCACGAAGGAAGAAAGCTCCAACTAGAGCACTAACGCAGCTTAAAAGAACTCGAGCTCAAGGCCCGAAATGAGGACGGGAGGCCCTCGGGGAACCGAGAGACGGCCCCCCCAGCGGAACAAAAGGTCCACATCCCCAAGGATGTGGTCAAAGAATATTATAAAAACGATGACATTCAGCAATGGTTTCGGGCCTACGAGGTCGCCATGACCTCCCATCGGATTCCACAGAAGGACTGGGGGGCGGGGTTGTGGGGGCGGTTTCTGAGCGAAGGAAGGGACACCCTGCTCGACCTACCCCTCTCCCTGCAGACCTCCTACAGCCACATGAAAGAGGCTCTCCTCACAAGATACGGCCTCACCCCAGAAATGTACCGCCAACGGTTCCGGGACTGCAGGAAGATCCCGGGCACCACCTGGGTGGAGTATGTAAACTTTTTTAGTCGGGCCTTCGATGGGTGGGTCAAGGGCAGCAAGGTCACCACCCTTGCCGAACTCACTGACCTCATGTTATGGGAACATCTGGCTGCGAACTGCTTCGTAGAGCTACGTCAACATCTGCTAGATAGCAAGCTCACAGATCCCCGGAAGCTGGCTGTGGAGGCCGACCGCTGGACCAACACCCGGGTCTCCCGGGGCATGGTAGGAGAGTACCCCCGAACCAGTCAGGGACCACCCCGCCAGAGAGGGGGAGGGAACCAGGGAGGGCCGAGAGAGTCCCAGCCTAGCCCCCCGAAGACACCACCTCCACCTTTTCCGGCACCCCCCCCACCAGTAACAGGGCCCCCTGGGAGACGAGGACACCGGGTGACCGTCACATGTTTTCGTTGCTAGAAACCCGGGCACTACGCCAATGACCCAGAGTGCCCCATGGCCACCCAAGTCACCCCTGCGAGACAGATAGCCAACGTAGCCCTGGGGGAGGAGGTTGAAGAAGCCGCGGAGTGGGAACCCGCCGCTATGGCCCTAGTATCCTTGGGAGATAGGGAAAGGATCCCTGGTAGCCTCCTACCGTCCAACACACAGAAATATGGGCAGCTCGTCAAGATCAATGGCCACCAGGTAGAGGCCCTGCGGGACACCGGGGCCAGTATCACCGGTGTCCTCAGGCACCTAGTTCCCGAGGAGCAGATCCTCCCCAATGTCTTTTGCCCCGTAATATCTGCAGACAATAGGGAAAGTATGTGTCAGGTAGCCCTGGTGCCATTTGAGTGGGGAGGGGTGATAGGTAAACTCAAGGTGGCCGTAAGAACCTCCCAGCCGGTCGACTGCCTCTTAGGGAACGACCTGGAGAGTTCTCCCTGGAAGCACGTAGAGCGCAAGGCCCACCTAGGAATGATGGGACTCCCCGAGTGGGTGTGTGCCACCACCCGATCTATGACAGCCCGACTCACTCCCCGGAGAGAAGTCGAGGGCACCCCGGTCGAAGAAGCCCGTACCGTCCCCGCCGAGGGTCCTCCCGTTCCCCCATCGGAAGGGTCCGTCGCCAGCGACGAACCCGCACCATCCGACCCCGCCCCGGTCCCCGAGTTGGGGGATCTACCCGAGTTGGCCCATTGGCGCCACGAGGGCGGGCCCACCCGGGAAGAATTTTGCCGGGAGCAAGCCACCTGTCCTTCCCTGGTCGGGCTGCGGCACCAGGCCGAGGGCCAAGCCGCAGGTGACCAGACCGGAACGCACTGAATCTATTGGGAGAATAACATCCTGTATAGTGAGCAGAAATCAGTGGAGCTGGGATGCGGACGGGTACTGGTGGTACCCCTCCGCTTCCGGGACTTCCTCCTGGGCTTAGCCCACGATGTCCCCCTCGCCGGTCACCTGGGTCAGGACAAGACCTACAGCCGTCTCGTGACCCATTTTTATTGGCCTAAGATGAAGGCAGCGGTAGAGGCACACTGCAAGTCCTGCCCCACGTGCCAAGCCAGTGGGAAGAGTGGGGGGAAGCGCAAGGCTCCCCTCCAACCCTTCCCGGTCGTCAGTACCCCCTTCGAACGAGTCGGAATCGACATCGTGGGGCCACTGGACCCCCCCACCTCCCAAGGTCACCGTTTCATCTTGGTCCTAGTAGACCAGGCCACCCGCTATCCAGAGGCTATTCCCCTGCGCACCATTACGGCCCCCGTGGTGGGCCGGGCCCTGATGGGGATCTTTTCCAGGGTGGGTTTCCCCCGCGAGGTCGTGAGCGATCGCGGCACTAATTTTATATCAAGGTATATGACGTCCCTGTGGCAACAATGTGGGGTGTCCTATAAGTTCACCACCCCGTACCATCCCCAAGGGAACGGCCTAGTAGAGAGGTTTAATAGGACTTTGAAAGGGATGATCGCTGGCCTAGAAGAGCCCCTCCGGCGTAAGTGGGACGTCCTGCTCCCCTGCCTCTTGTTCGCTTACCGGGAGGTCCCCCAGAAGTCCTTAGGGTTCAGCCCGTTTGAATTACTCTATGGGCACCCCGTCCGAGGTCCCCTCAGTTTGGTTAAGGAAGGGTGGGAGGCAGCACCCCAGACCACCCCCCGAGATGTGTTCCAATATGTCCTGGCCCTCCGGAACCAGACCAGGAGGTTCCGAGAACTGGCCGAGGCCAACCTGGAGGCGAGTCAAGAAGAAATGAAGCGCTGGTACGACCAGAATGCCACTCTGGTCGAGTTCCAGCCGGGCCAGCAGGTGTGGGTCATGGCCCCCGTGAAGCCTGGCGCTCTCCAGGACCGATGGACTGGTCCCTACAAAGTGGTTGAGAGGAAGAGCCAAGTCACCTACTTGGTGGACGTCCAGTCGCCTCGGGATCCCCTCCGGGTCCTGCACGTGAACCGCCTCAAGCCTCACTTCGTGCGGACAGAAGTGAGCCTCCTGCTGGCCACCGATGACGGGGCCAAAGATGAGTCGGACCTCCCTCCCGGACCTCCTGTGTGTCAAGGAGCAGGATGGCTCCGTGGAGGGAGTGAACCTCTCCCCAGCACTCACTGCCCAGCAACAAGCGGACTGCCACCAGCTCCTCAGACAATTTTCCGACCTCTTCTCCCTGACCCCCCGGGTCACCAACTGGTGTGTTCACGATGTGGACACCGGGGACAGCCCGCCGGTGAGGCACCGAGCCTACCGGGTTCCTGACCGGGTCCGGTCCTGCATTCAAGCTGAAGTCTCGAAGATGTTGACCCTGGGGGTGATCGAGCCCTCTGACAGTCCCTGGGCCAGCCCCGTGGTCCTGGTTCCGAAGGCAGCAGCTCCCGGTGTCGCCCCCGAGCTCCGGTTCTGCGTGGACTACCGGGGGCTCAATGACGTTACCCGAGCCGATGCCCACCCCATTCCACGAGCCGACGAGCTCATTGACCGACTAGGGGCCGCCCGGTTCCTCAGCACTTTCGACCTCACCTGCGGCCACTGGCAGATTGCGCTCACCGAAGGGGCCAAGGAGAGGTCTGCTTTCTCCACCCCCGATGGGCACTACCGCTTCCGCGTGATGCCCTTCGGGATGAAAAATGCCCCGGCCACTTTCCAGAGACTGGTAAATAGGGTCCTGGCCGGGCTAGAACAGTTCAGCGAGGCCTATCTGGACGACATCGCTGTCTTCAGTTCAGAGTGGAGTGAGCACCTCCAGCACCTCCGGAGAGTGCTAACCGCCCTGCGCCAGGCAGGCCTCACCGTAAAAGCCAGCAAGTGCCAGATCGGGCAAGGATCCGTAGTCTACCTGGGGCACCAAGTCGGGAGTGGCCAGGTCGCTCCTCTACAGCCAAAGTTCGACGCCATCCTGGCCTGGGACCCACCCATCACCCAAACGGAAGTCCGAGCCTTTCTGGGACTCACGGGCTACTACCACCGATTCATTCGGGGGTATGGCAGCCTGGTCGGCCCTCTCACTGAACTCACGTCTAAAAAACAGCCAAAGAAGGTGCAATGGACGGCTGCCTGCCAGGAAGCTTTCGATGCTCTAAAAAAGGCCATGTGCACGGCCCCCGTCCTCCAGGCTCCCGACTACACCAAGGAGTTCATAGTCCAGACCGATGCCTCCGAGCATGGCATTGGGGCCGTCCTGTCCCAAGTGAATGATCAAGGCCTGGACCAGCCCGTCGCCTTCCTCAGTCGGCGGCTGCTACCCCGAGAACAGAAGTGGAGCACCATAGAGCGCGAAGCCTTTGCCGTGGTCTGGGCACTCAAAAAACTACGACCCTACCTGTTCGGCACTCATTTCAGGGTCCAAACTGACCATCGGCCCTTGCGATGGCTCATGCAGATGCGAGGAGAAAACCCCAAGCTACTGCGGTGGTCAATCTCCCTCCAGGGAATGGACTTCACCGTAGAACACCGCCCTGGTACGGACCACGCCAACGCTGACGGCCTCTCCCGGTTCTTCCGCCTCAGCGAAGAGAACCCCCCAAGGTGATGGGCAGTTCTCTCCGGCTTTCAGCTGGGGGGGACGCGTGTTGGACCCGGCCTCGTAGAATGGCCCTCCGTGCCCCCACACCACCGAAACCTGGTGCCTGCAGCCCAAGCACGCGGCCCAGCCGACCTTTCCCACCAGGACACCTGCACCAACCCCGGACATCCCCGTCCATGGCCTCTCTCCTTTCGGCCACCCCGGGCCCGCGTGCCCACTCCCTGCAACAAGATGGCCACCCGGCCCCAGCGCGACCCGGGCCTCGAGGCGCCACTCCGGCTGGAGGACATCACGCTTCCAGGGGATGAGAGAGGGAGGAGCAGTTTCTATCGCACCTCTGAACTCCCCTGGGACGATGGGTTTCGATCGGCCCTCCGGCCTCCCTGCGGGCTGGCTCCGTGCCTGCTGGGTGTCTGGGACTCCTCCCGACCCGGCCCTGAAAGGATCAAAAAGACAATAGCAGGAAACCCCGACAAGCGGCCCCCAGGGGACAAGACCCCTGCCTGCGCAGACTCCGGACATCAAAGCGGGGTCGACCTATAACAAGGGGTGCTCTGAGACTGTCCGGCAGATTCGACGCTGGAACAACGAGAGCCTGCTGACGTGGTCGCGGCCCCTGGAACTTGAACCCACCTGAGCCCTGCTGAGTGACTCGCGGCTCCCTGAAGATCGTAAGACCTCCGAACTTGTACCTGAGCCCTGCTGAGTGACTCGCGGCTCCCTGAAGATCGTAAGACCTCCGAACTTGTACCTGAGCCCTGCTGAGTGACTCGCGGCTCCCTGAAGATCGTAAGACCTCCGAACTTGTACCTGGGCCCTGCTGAGTGACTCGCGGCTCCCTGAAGATCGTAAGACCTCCGAACTTGTACCTGAGCCCTGCTGAGTGACTCGCGGCTCCCCCAGACTCTCACGGTCCCGCCGGACCCGACTCCGACCACGTATCCCCCAGCTCGAGGATTGTGAGCTGTGCGCCGGATACGTCCCTGCTTTGAACCGTTACCAGAGACAGTCCCGCTACCCCCTACCTTTCCGAGACTCTTGAGTCCGTGCTCACCTTGTACATATTTGCAGTGATACCTATATGAGAAAACTTGTTTCTGAGAATACCCAGTGTGGTCTCTCTGTGTCGTGGGGTGCCAGAAGTACGATCCTAGTTGCGAGATTCCACCCCCCGGGGGAATCTCTCGCCAGTGCCCGGCTACAATACTACACGGGTGGGACTCAGGGAAGTCAGGACCCCTTTCCGGGCTCCTCTGGGGTCGCCGTATAACAATAGGCACCCACCCCTCATATGTCTGGGCACTGCTGGGAGTGATAGGCACCCACCCCTCATATGTCTGGGCACTGCTGGGAGTGATAGGCACCCACCCCTCATATGTCTGGGCACTGCTGGGAGTGATAGGCACACACCCCTCATATGTCTGGGCACTGCTTGGAGTGATAGGCACCCACCCCTCATATGTCTGGGCACTGCTGGGAGTGATAGGCACCCACCCCTCATATGTCTGGGCACTGCTGGGAGTCCTCTGCACCCACCCCTCATATGTCTGGGCACTGCTGGGAATGATAGGCACCCACCCCTCATATGTCTGGGCACTGCTGGGAGTCATAGGCACACACCCCTCATATGTCTGGGCACTGCTGAGAGTCATAGGCACCCACCCCTCACATGTCTGGGCACTGCTGGGAGTCATAGGCACACACCCCTCATATGTCTGGGCACTGCTGGGAGTGATAGGCACACACCCCTCATATGTCTGGGCACTGCTGGGAGTGATAGGCCCACACCCCTCATATGTCTCGGCACTGCTGGGAGTCCTCTGCATCCACCCCTCATATGTCTGGGCACTGCTGGGAGTGATAGGCACCCACCCCTCATATGTCTGGGCACTGCTGGGAGTCATCTGCACCCACCCCTCATATGTCTGGGCACTGCTGGGAGTGATAGGTGGAGAAGTGTGGCTCAATGTTTAGAGCCGCAGACCCTGATGCAGAGGTCTAGCCCGGGACCAGGGTTCAATTCCCCGCCTCGGCGGGTGTCTTAGGCTCAAATATTCCACGGACCTGATAATTCTCGCCTCAGTGCCTATTCCAATCATGGAGTCTGTTGGACCCGGCCTCGTAGAATGGCCCGACGTGCCCCCGCACCACCGAAACCTGGTACCTGCAGCCCCAAGCACACGGCCCAGCCGACCCTCCCCACCAGGACACACGCACCGACCCGGACATCCCCGTCCATGGCCTCTCCCCTTTCGGCCACCCCGGGCCCGCGTGCCCACTTCATGCACCAAGATGGCCGCCCGGCCCCAGCGTGACCCGGGCCTAGAGGCGCCACTCCGGCTGGAGGACATCACGCTTCCAGGGGATGAGAGAGGGAGGAGCAGTTTCTATCGCACCTCTGAACTCCCCTGGGACGATGGGTTTCGATCGGCCCTCCGGCCTCCCTGAGGGCTGGCTCCGTGCCTGCTGGGTGTCTGGGACTCCTCCCGACCCGGCCCTGAAAGGATCAAAAGACAATAGCAGGAAATCCCGACAAGCGACCCCCAGGTGACAAGACCCCTGCCTGCACAGACTCCGGACATCAAAGGGGGGTCGACCTATAACAAGGGGTGCTCTGGGTCTGTCCGCAGATTCGACGCTGGAACAACAAGAGCCTGCCGACGTGGTCGCGGCTCTTGAAACTTGGACCCTCCTGAGCCCTGCTGAGTGACTCGCGGCTCCCTGAAGATCGTAAGACCTCCGAACTTGTACCTGAGCCTGCTGAGTGACTCGCGGCTCCCTGAAGATCATAAGACCTCCGAACTTGTACCTGAGCCTGCTGAGTGACTCGCGGCTCCCTGAAGATCGTAAGACCTCCGAACTTGTGCCTGAGCCTGCTGAGTGACTCGCGGCTCCTTGAAGCTCGTAAGACCTCCGAACCTGTACCTGAGCCCGCTGAGTGACTCGCGGCTCCAACAGACTCTCATGGTCCCGCCGGACCCCGACTACAACAACGTATCCCCCAGCTCGAGGATTGTGAGCTGTGCGCCGGATACGTCCCTGCCTTGAACCTTTACCAGAGACTGTCCCGCTACCCCCTACCCCTTCCGAGACTCATTGAGCCCGTGCTCACCTTGTACATATTTGCAGTGATATCCTACTTGATAAAGATTGATTTCTTAGAATACCCGGTGTGGTCACTCTGTGTCGTGTGGTGCCAGAAGTACGACCCTAGATACGAGATTCTTCCCCCGGGGGAGTCTCCCGCCAGTGCCCGGCTACGATACTTTGAGGGTGGGTCTCAGGGTAGTCAGAACCCCTTTCAGGCTCCTCGGAGGTCGCCATCTAACATTGGTGGCAAGCGACGGGATTCGGGCCCATCACCTAGAGATCGTACCGTGAACGACGGAAGCACTACCGACAAACATGGCAGAAGGAAGCGCCGTGAGCCCCGCAGAAACCAACGCCAACAGGGTGTTCCAGGTGGAGCATCTAGAAGAATACACACACAAAGAGCTAAAGCAATTTTGCAAAGAACTTAAAATCGCTACCACTGGTCTCAACACTAAAGAAGATTTGCAGAAAGCACTGAAAACTTGGGTGGAGACCGGGGCCTCCCGCCCAGAAGGCACGGGGGAGCGCCCCGACGAAGCCGAACCCCCCCAAAGTGAAAGCAGCAGCAATCAGGTGCGAGGCATCGTACCAGACGGGGGCCTATCCCCGGAAGAGCTCGCGGACAGAGAGAGAAGTCGCAATCATGAACTCGAGTTAGCCAAACTCAAAATCGAGGGCGAATTGAAGTTAGCGGAAAAAAAGCTAGCAGTAGAGCAAATGCGTGTACAAGGCGAACTAGAAGAAAAGAAGCTCCAACGGGAGCACGAAGGAAGGAAGCTCCAACTGGAGCACGAACGCAGCTTGAAGGAACTCGAGCTCAAGGCCAGAAACGAGGAAGGGAGGCCCCCGGGAAACCGAGAGACGGCCTCCCCAGCGGAACAGAAGGTCCACATCCCTAAGGATGTGGTCAAGGAATATTATAAAAACGATGACATTCAGCAATGGTTCAGGGCCTACGAGGTCGCCATGACCTCCCATCGGATCCCGCAGAAGGACTGGGGGGCGGGGTTGTGGGGGCGGTTTCTGAGCGAAGTAAGGGACACCCTGCTCGACCTACCCCTCTCCCTGCAGACCTCCTACAGCCACATGAAAGAGGCTCTACTCACAAGATACGGCCTCACCCCAGAAATGTACCGTCAGCGATTCCGGGACTGCAGGAAGATCCCGGGCACCACCTGGGTGGAGTATGTAAACTTTTTCAGTCGGGCCTTCGATGGGTGGATCAAGGGCAGCAAAGTCACCACCCTTGCCGAACTCACTGACCTCATGTTGTGGGAACACCTAGCTGCGAACTGCTTCATAGAACTACGTCAGCATCTGCTTGACAGCAAGCTCACAGACCCCGGAAGCTAGCTGTGGAGGCCGACCGCTGGACCAACACCCGGGTCTCCCGGGGCATGGTAGGAGAGTACCCCCGAGCCAGTCAGGGACCACCCCGCCAGAGAGGGGGAGGGAACCAGGGAGGGCCGAGAGAGTCCCAGCCTAGCCCTCCGAAGACACAACCTCCACCTTTCCCGGCGCCCCCCCCACCAGTGACAGGGCCCCCTGGGAGACGGGGACACCGGGTGACCGTCACATGTTTCCGCTGCCAGAAACCCGGGCACTACGCCAATGACCCAGAGTGCCCCATGGCCACCCAAGTCTCCCCTACCACCCCTGCGAGACAGATAGCCAACGTAGCCCTGGGGGAGGAGGTTGAGGAAGCCGAGGAGTGGGAACCCGCAGCGATGGCCCTAGTATCCCTGGGAGATAGGGAGATGATCCCTGGTAGCCTCCTACCCTCCAACACACAGAAATACGGGCAGCTCGTCAAAATCAATGGCCACCAAGTAGGGGCCCTGCGGGACACCGGGGCCAGTATCACCGGTGTCCTCAGGCACCTAGTCCCCGAGGAGCAGATCCTCCCCAACGTATTTTGCCCCGTAATATCCGCAGACAATAGAGAAAGTATGTGTCAGGTAGCCCTGGTGCCGTTTGAGTGGGGAGGGGTGATAGGTAAACTCAAGGTGGCCGTAAGAACCTCCCAGCCAGTCGACTGCCTCTTGGGGAACGACCTGGAGAGTTCTCCCTGGAAGCACGTCGAGCGCAAGGCCCACCTAGGAATGATGGGACTCCCCGAGTGGGTGTGCGCCACCACCCGATCTATGTCAGCCCGACTCACTCCCCGGAGAGAAGTCGAAAGCACCCCGATTGAAGAGATCAGAACAGTCCCCGCCGAGGGTCCTCCCGTCCCCCCATCAGAAGGGTCAGTCGCCCGCGAGAAACCCGTACCATCCGACCCCGCCCCGGTCCCCGAGTTGGGAGATCTACCCGAGTTGGCCCAGTGGCGCCACGAGGGCGGGCCCAACCGGGAAGAATTTTGCCGGGAGCAAGCCACTTGTCCTTCCCTGGTCGGGCTGCGGCGCCAGGCCGAGGGCCAAGCCGCAGGTGACCAGACCGGGACGCACCGAATCTATTGGGAAAATAACATCTTGTACAGTGAGCAGAAGTCGGTGGAGCTGGGATCCGGACGGGTACTGGTGGTACCCCTCCGCTTCCGAGACTTCCTCCTGGGCTTAGCCCATGACGTCCCCCTCGCCGGCCACCTGGGTCAGGACAAGACCTACAGCCGTCTTGTGACCCATTTTTACTGGCCTAGAATGAGAGCAGCGGTAGAAGCCCACTGCAAGTCCTGCCCCACGTGCCAGGCTAGTGGGAAGAGTGGGGGGAAGCGCAAGGCTCCCCTCCAACCCTTCCCGGTCGTCAGTACCCCTTTTGAACGAGTCGGAATCGACGTCGTGGGACCACTGGACCCCCCACCTCCCAAGGTCACCGTTTCATCTTGGTCCTAGTGGACCACGCCACCCGCTATCCTGAGACTATTCCCCTACGCACCATTACGGCCCCCGTGGTGGGCCGGGCCCTGATGGGGATCTTTTCCAGGGTGGGTTTTCCCCGCGAGATCGTGAGCGATCGCGGCACTAATTTTATCTCGAAATATATGACGTCCCTGTGGCAACAATGTGGGGTGTCCTATAAGTTCACCACCCCGTACCATCCCCAAGGGAACGGCCTAGTAGAAAGGTTTAATAGGACTTTGAAAGGGATGATCGCTGGCCTAGAAGAGCCCCTCCGGCGTAAGTGGGACGTCCTGCTCCCCTGCCTCTTGTTCGCTTACCGGGAGGTCCCCCAGAAGTCCTTAGGGTTTAGCCTGTTTGAATTACTCTATGGGCACCCCGTCCGAGGTCCCCTCAGTTTGGTTAAGGAAGGGTGGGAGGCAGCACCCCAGACCACCCCCCGAGATGTGTTCCAGTACGTCCTGGCCCTCCGGAACCAGACCAGGAAGTTCCGAGAACTGGCCGAGGCCAACCTAGAGGCAAGTCAAGAAGAGATGAAGCGCTGGTACGACCAGAATGCCACTCTGGTCGAGTTCCAGCCGGGCCAGCAGGTGTGGGTCATGGCCCCCGTGAAGCCTGGCGCCCTCCAGGACCGATGGACTGGGCCCTACAAAGTGGTCGAGCGAAAGAGTCAAGTCACATACTTGGTGGACGTCCAGTCGCCTCGGGATCCCCTCCGGGTCCTGCACGTGAACCGCCTCAAGCCTCACTTCGTGCGGACAGAACTGAGCCTCCTGCTGGCCACCGATGACGGGGCCGAAGATGAGTCGGATCCCCTCCCGGACCTCCTGTGTGTCAAGGAGCAGGATGGCTCCGTGGAAGGAGTGAACCTCTCCCCAGCCCTCACTGCCCAGCAACAAGCGGACTGCCGCCAGCTCCTAAGACAATTTTCCGACCTCTTCTCCCTGACCCCCCGGGTCACCAACTGGTGTGTTCATGACGTGGACACCGGGGACAGCCCGCCGGTGAGACACCGAGCCTACCGGGTTCCTGACCGGGTCCGGTCCTGCATTCAAGCCGAAGTCTCGAAGATGTTGACCCTGGGGGTGATCGAGCCCTCTGACAGTCCCTGGGCCAGCCCCGTGGTCCTGGTCCCGAAGGCAGCGGCCCCCGGTGTCGCCCCCGAGCTCCGATTCTGCGTAGACTACCGGGGGCTCAATGACGTTACCCGAGCCGATGCCCACCCCATTCCACGAGCCGACGAACTCATTGACCGACTAGGGGCAGCCCGGTTCCTCAGCACATTCGACCTCACCTGCGGATACTGGCAGATTGCACTCACCGAAGGGGCCAAGGAGCGGTCCGCTTTCTCCACCCCCGATGGGCACTACCGCTTCCGCGTAATGCCCTTCGGGATGAAAAATGCCCCGGCCACTTTCCATCGACTGGTGAATAGGGTCCTGGCCGGGCTAGAGCCGTTCAGCGCGGCATATCTGGACGACATCGCTGTTTTCAGTTCAGAATGGAGTGAGCACCTCCAGCACCTCCGGAGGGTGCTAACCGCCCTGCGCCAGGCAGGCCTCACAGTAAAAGCCAGCAAGTGCCAGATCGGGCAAGGATCCGTAGTCTACCTGGGCCACCAGGTCGGGAGCGGCCAGGTCGCCCCTCTACAGCCAAAGATCGACGCCATCCTGGCCTGGGAACCACCCATCACCCAAACGGAGGTCCGAGCCTTTCTGGGACTCACTGGCTACTACCGAAGATTCATTCGGGGGTATGGCAGCCTTGTCGGCCCTCTCACAGAACTCACGTCTAAAAGACAGCCAAAGAAAGTGCAGTGGACGGCTGCCTGCCAGGAAGCTTTCGATGCCCTAAAAAAGGCCATGTGTACTGCCCCCGTCCTCCAGGCTCCCGACTACGCCAAGGAGTTCATAGTCCAGACCGATGCCTCCGAGCATGGCATTGGGGCCGTCCTGTCCCAAGTGAATGACCAAGGCCTAGACCAGCCCGTCGCCTTCCTCAGTCGGCGGCTGTTGCCCCGAGAACAGAGATGGAGCACCATAGAGCGTGAAGCCTTTGCCGTGGTCTGGGCACTCAAAAAGCTACGACCCTACCTGTTCGGCACCCATTTCAGAGTCCAAACTGACCATCGGCCCTTGCGATGGCTCATGCAGATGCGAGGAGAAAACCCCAAGCTACTGCGGTGGTCAATCTCCCTCCAGGGGATGGATTTCACCGTAGAACACCGCCCTGGTACGGACCACGCCAACGCTGACGGCCTCTCCCGGTTCTTCCGCCTCAGCGAAGAGAACCCCCCAAGATGATGGGCAGTTCTCTCCGGCTTTCAGCTGGGGGGGACGCGTGTTGGACCCGGCCTCGTAGAATGGCCCGACGTGCCCCCGCACCACCGAAACCTGGTACCTGCAGCCCCAAGCACACGGCCCAGCCGACCCTCCCCACCAGGACACACGCACCGACCCGGACATCCCCGTCCATGGCCTCTCCCCTTTCGGCCACCCCGGGCCCGCGTGCCCACTTCATGCACCAAGATGGCCGCCCGGCCCCAGCGCGACCCGGGCCTAGAGGCGCCACTCCGGCTGGAGGACATCACGCTTCCAGGGGATGAGAGAGGGAGGAGCAGTTTCTATCGCACCTCTGAACTCCCCTGGGACGATGGGTTTCGATCGGCCCTCCGGCCTCCCTGAAGGCTGGCTCCGTGCCTGCTGGGTGTCTGGGACTCCTCCCGACCCGGCCCTGAAAGGATCAAAAGACAATAGCAGGAAATCCCGACAAGCGACCCCCAGGTGACAAGACCCCTGCCTGCACAGACTCCGGACATCAAAGGGGGGTCGACCTATAACAAGGGGTGCTCTGGGTCTGTCCGCAGATTCGACGCTGGAACAACAAGAGCCTGCCGACGTGGTCGCGGCTCCTGAAACTTGGACCCTCCTGAGCCCTGCTGAGTGACTCGCGGCTCCCTGAAGATCGTAAGACCTCCGAACTTGTACCTGAGCCTGCTGAGTGACTCGCGGCTCCCTGAAGATCATAAGACATCCGAACTTGTACCTGAGCCTGCTGAGTGACTCGCGGCTCCCTGAAGATCGTAAGACCTCCGAACTTGTGCCTGAGCCTGCTGAGTGACTCGCGGCTCCTTGAAGCTCGTAAGACCTCCGAACCTGTACCTGAGCCCGCTGAGTGACTCGCGGCTCCAACAGACTCTCATGGTCCCGCCGGACCCCGACTACAACAACGTATCCCCCAGCTCAAGGATTGTGAGCTGTGCGCCGGATACGTCCCTGCCTTGAACCTTTACCAGAGACTGTCCCGCTACCCCCTACCCCTTCCGAGACTCATTGAGCCCGTGCTCACCTTGTACATATTTGCAGTGATAACCTACTTGATAAAGATTGATTTCTAAGAATACCCGGTGTGGTCACTCTGTGTCGTGTGGTGCCAGAAGTACGACCCTAGATACGAGATTCTTCCCCCGGGGGAGTCTCCCACCAGTGCCCGGCTACGATACTTCGAGGGTGGGTCTCAGGGTAGTCAGAACCCCTTTCAGGCTCCTCTGAGGTCGCCATCTAACATTGGTGGCAAGCGACGGGATTCGGGCCCATCACCTAGAGATCGTACCGTGAACGACGGAAGCACTACCGACAAATGTCTGGGCACTGCTGGGAGTCATAGGCACACACCCCTCATATGTCTGGGCACTGCTGGGAGTGATAGGCACACACCCCTCATATGTCTGGGCACTGCTGGGAGTGATAGGCCCACACCCCTCATATGTCTCGGCACTGCTGGGAGTCCTCTGCATCCACCCCTCATATGTCTGGGCACTGCTGGGAGTGATAGGCACCCACCCCTCATATGTCTGGGCACTGCTGGGAGTCATCTGCACCCACCCCTCATATGTCTGGGCACTGCTGGGAGTGATAGGTGGAGAAGTGTGGCTCAATGTTTAGAGCCGCAGACCCTGATGCAGAGGTCTAGCCCGGGACCAGGGTTCAATTCCCCGCCTCGGCGGGTGTCTTAGGCTCAAATATTCCACGGACCTGATAATTCTCGCCTCGGTGCCTATTCCAATCATGGAGTCCCACTCTGCAACTCTGGGCAATAGCTTGCTTAATCTCCACAACGGCCCCCACAACGCTAAGGATGCCTGGCCTCCACCTTGGGGGTGCCCAGGAGTGGACGCCTCACAGGGAAAGCCAGGATGGGTTCCAGAGCGGTATTCGTACAAGCGCCTTGAGACCCTTGCGGGTGAGTAGTGCGCTATACAAGTATCAAATTTACATTTACATAGGCACCCACCCCTCACATGTCTGGGCACTGCTGGGAGTGATAGGCACCCACCCCTCATATGTCTGGGCACTGCTGGGAGTCATAGGCACACACCCCTCATATGTCTGGGCACTGCTGGGAGTACTCTGCACCCACCCCTCATATGTCTGGGCACTGCTGGGAGTGATAGGCACCCACCCCTCATATGTCTGGGCACTGCTGGGAGTGATAGGCACACACCCCTCATATGTCTGGGCACTGCTGTGAGTGATAGGCACTGCTGGGAGTCCTCTGCAACCACCCCTCATATGTCTGGGCACTGCTGGGAGTGATAGGCACACACCCCTCATATGTCTGGGCACTGCTGGGAGTGATAGGCACCCACCCCTCATATGTCTGTCCACTGCTGGGAGTAATAGGCACCCATCCCTCATATGTCTGGGCACTTCTGGGAGTGATAGGCACACACCCCTCATATGTCTGGGCACTGCTGGGAGTCCTCTGCACACACCCACCCACCCACTTGCGCCCTTGCTGTGGTACACTGCTGTCCTGGGCATACACCACCCCAAATTTACAGCTGATGTGCTGCACCAAGCCGTACACCTACATCCGTGGCGTGTGTATGCCTTGTATCCATCATGTAATGGGGCTGTAGGGGTACGCGTGGTACGGGCCGTACCCACGCTCTGGGGGGCGTGGGTACGGTCCACCCCGGATTCACCGAGCTTGCAATCTCAGGCATTTCAGATCTCAGAATGGCCCTTGCTAAACCCCAACCCGTTGTCTGCCTGCCTAATGAAGGTCAACTCAGGCTCTCCCCTTGACCCGATTCCTATGAACACTCTCCGCCTGCTTTCCCCTGATGCTCTTCTCATCATTCAAGTGCTCCTGAACTCCTCTTTGCGAGAATCAATAGTTCCGGAGGAATGGAAAAGAGCTCTCGTAGTGCCACTCTTAAAAAAACCTGGTGCAGACCCTAAGACGCTCGCCAACTTCCGACCTATCTCTCTGCTGCCCATGTTTTCAAAAATCTTGGAAAGGCATGTCAACATCCATCTTACATCTTACGTGGAGACTACAGGCTTTCTACATCCGTCCCAATCGGGATTCCGCTCTCATTTCTCCACTGAAACCACCCTTTTGGGGGTCACCGAACATTTACGCTCCCGTCTTGATCATGGCGAGACCACGGCGCTTATTCTTTTAGACTTAAGCGCCGCATTCGACACGGTCTCACATCCCATTCTTATGAAAGCCCTGAGATCGGCGGGAGTGTCGGGCTCTGCTCTTGCCTGGTTGGCCTCCTTCTTAAATCATCGCACCTTTCAGGTGGTTTCCTCCGGCTCCTCTTCCTCCGTTCGTTCATCTGCGCATGGCGTACGCAGGGGTCCTCACTGAGCCCTATGCTCTTTAATATCTATGTGAGACCCCTAGCTACCATCGTGGAAGACTCTGGTCTTTCCCTTTACTCATACGCCGATGATACCCAGATCCTTTTCTCCCTCTCCTCGGATGCAGAAAACGCTCCATCTGCTCTCAAATTAGGACTCAGCCGAGTAGCAGAATGGATGCAGGCGAACCTCCTGAAACTGAACGGAGATAAGACGGAGGTGCTTATTCTGGGCAAGCAAAAGCATCTCTGGAACTCTGTTCATTGGCCATTAGAAATGGGCCTTCCACCCATTCCAGTCACCCAGGTTCGTAATCTTGGTTTTGTCCTGGACGACTCTCTTTCCATGCGACATCAAGTGGTTAAGGTGGCAGCCACTTGCTTTTCCATCCTAGAGTGGCTTCGCAAAATTCTATGGATGCTCCCAATATCGACCAGACGTTCGGTGGTCCAGGCCTTAATCACCTCTCGCCTGGACTACGGCAATGTGCTGTACCTGGGAGCCACTCTAGAGCTCCAGAGGAAACTTCAGCTCGTACAGAACTCTGCTGCTCGTCTCCTCTGTAAGGTCCTGTGGCGATCTTCCATTTCCCCTTTTCTGAGAGACCTTCACTGGCTTCATATCGAGAGCCGTGTCAAGGACCTCTGTTTTTTGCATAAAATCAAACAAGGTTCGGCTCCCGGATACCTGAAGGCCCTTGTTCAACAATACTCCCCTTCTCGTCCCCTCAGGTCATCTACTCAAGGTAACTTTCGGATTCCGCGTTTTAAACTGGCAAGAATGGGCGGACGCTCCTTCTCCTGCGTCGCCCCCAAGCTTTGGAACTCTCTCCCGACCACACTAAAACACGAACCATCTCTGTTAAAATTTCGCAAAGACCTTAAAACCTGGCTCTTCTCTCATTAATAACACTATGCGTAATCATTAACTCTACTGGCGCCGGGAGACCCCCTGTGGGTAGCTGCGCGCCTTACAAATTCAATTACAAATACAAATACAAATGTAGGGGTACGCGTGTACGGGCCGTACCCACGCTCTGGGGGCGTGGGTACAGTCCGTACATGCGTACCCCTACATCACCACTACAATGGTGGTACGGGCCGTAGCCACGCTCCCAGAGCGTGGGTACGGTCTGTACCACCATTGTAGTGGTGATGTAGGGGTACGCGTGTGCGGACCGTACCCATGCTCTAGGGGCGTGGGTACGGTCCGTACACACGTACCCCTACATCACCACTACAATTGTGGTACGGGCCGTACCCACACTCTGGGGGGCGTGCGTACGGTCCGTACCACCATTGTAGTGGTGGTGTAGGGGTACGCGTGTACGGACCGTACCCACGCTCTGGGGGCGTGGGTACGGTCCATACCACCATTGGAGTGGTGATGTAGGGGTACGAGTGTACGGACCGTACCCACGCTCTGGGGGCGTGGGTATGGTCCGTACACGCGTACCCCTACATCACCACTACAATGGTGGTATCGGCCGTACCCATGCTCTGGGGGGCGTGGGTACGGTCTGTACCACCATAGTTGGGGTGACGTAGGGGTACACGTGGTACAACCCGTACCCACGCCCTCAGAGCGTGGGTACGGTCCGTACCACCATAGTTGTGGTGATGTAGGGGTACGGACCGTACCCACGCTCTGGGGCGTGGGTACGGTCCGTACCACACATTGTAGTGGTGATGTAGGGGTACGCGTGTACAGACCGTACCCACGCTCTGGGGGCGTGGTTACGGTCCGTACCACCATTGTAGTGGTGATGTAGGGGTACGCGTGTACGGACCGTACCCATGCTCTGGGGGCATGGGTACGGTCCGTACACGCGTACCCCTACATCACCACTACAATGGTGGCACGGGCCGTACCCACGCTCTGGGCGGCGTGGGTACAGTCCGTACCCACGCTCTGAGGGGCATGGGTACGTCCCGTACCACCATTGTGGTGGTGACGGGTACGCGTCCACATCCACTTCCGTTGTGGCGGGACGTGGGATTGGTGGACACGTCCCCCGAAGTGACCAGACCATGGAGGTAATTAATGTGCAGGATGTATTAGTATTTTGTCGGGTGTGGGTTATGTTTCCTGCCCCTTGCACCCCCCCCCTTAGCCCCTGGGGGTTGTTCTGACCTCCTGTGGGTAGCTGCGCGCCTTACAAATTCAATTACAAATACAAATACAAATGTAGGGGTACGCGTGTACGGGCCGTACCCACGCTCTGGGGGCGTGGGTACAGCCACGCTCCCCAGAGCGTGGGTACGGTCTGTACCACCATTGTAGTGGTGATGTAGGGGTACGCATGTACGGACCGTACCCACGCTCTGGGGGCGTGGGTACGGTCCATACCACCATTGTAGTGGTGATGTAGGGATATGAGTGTACGGACCGTACCCACGCTCTGGGGCGTGGGTATGGTCCGTACACACGTACCCCTACATCACCACTACAATGGTGGTATGGGCCGTACCCATGCTCTGGGGGGCGTGGGTACGGTCCGTACCACCATAGTTGGGGTGACGTAGGGGTACACGTGGTACGACTCGTACCCACGCCCTCAGAGCGTGGGTACGGTCCGTACCACCATAGTTGTGGTGATGTAGGGGTACGGACCGTACCCACGCTCTGGGGGCGTGGGTACGGTCCGTACCACCATTGTAGTGGTGATGTAGGGATACGCGTGTACGCACCGTACCCACGCTCTGGGGGCGTGGGTACGGTCCGTACCACCATTGTAGTGGTGATGTAGGGGTACGCGTGTACAGACCGTACCCACGCTCTGGGGGCGTGGTTACGGTCTGTACCACCATTGTAGTGGTGATGTAGGGGTACGCGTGTACGGACCGTACCCATGCTCTGGGGGCATGGGTGCGGTCTATACACGCGTACCCCTACATCACCACTACAATGGTGGCACGGGCCGTACCCACGCTCTGGGGGGCGTGGGTACAGTCCGTACCCACGCTCTGAGGGGCCATTGTGGTGGTGACGGGTACGCGTCCACGTCCACTTCCGTTGTGGCGGGACGTGGGATTGGTGGACACGCCCCCCGAAGTGACCAGACCATGGAGGTAATTAATGTGCAGGATGTATTAGTATTTTGTCGGGTGTGGGTTATGTTTCCTGCCCCTTGCACCCCCCCCTTAGCCCCTGAGGGTTGTTCTGACCTTCTGCGGCGTCTGCGTCGGGTTCAGAACACGAGGTCGTAGGCTCTGAGGGCCGGGATGACGCGTAGGTTGGGGTCCATCGCTGTCCGTCGCGTACCGGTGCTCCTTGTTCGCGTCGTCCTCAATTTCCCGGCAGTTTTTGGCTCCCGTAAAAAATGCTACGTGCGGAGTGACGTCGGCACGAATCGTACTTGCTGGTCCGTAAGATGCTGCCTGACTCCGTCCGGACGTCGCGTATGCGCCGTCCAGAATCAGATTTGTATGTATTTTTTTGCCGGTCGGTGTTTTTTACGACTCGTACGGAAATGGTATTTCTGTGCGAATCGTACTTGCGAGTTTGTAAGGTGTTTTTCCCGGGTACGAGTCAGACGAAAAAAACGCTCCGTACGACCATTTGTACCCGGGTTTTACCGGATCGGAATCGGCACCTATGTGATGTTGCGTACAGGGGCACACAAGATATGTTCAGACCAGGGATCCAACAGGCCTAACTTTGTCCACTGTGTTGTGGGTCAGGGGGAGGCATGTAGTGTCTTCCTACCTTTATTGAAGTTTACTGTGACACAGTTGGTAATAGGTGCTTGAGGTCAGGTGATGCACAGTGTCTGTAGATGTTCAGCAAGGGTGTTTGAGCTACCCACACTAACACATACACACACTGTCTTCTATGTTGTGGTGGACGTGTACAGTGTTGTGAAGTTCTTTTTCTTCAATCACTTCTTCTTGTTCTCCACAAGAGGACTTTGAATAGACTTCATGTAGTGGGTGGTGGCCTCTCACAGGAGTGTGGCTGATGTGCATGAGGGCCTGACTTCCATACGTCACCTGTACATCTGTGATTGACATATTGTTCCACACAATGACATATCTTCCTCTAACCTAACACTACATCTTGGGATCTGATACTGCAACTTAGTTTGCATCTACAGGTGACAAGGACAGTTGCTTTTGCCAATGGCTGCTAGTAGCATTAGTTAGTGGAGAGCCGACTCTGACTTAATTCTGTCAAATTATGATGATGCTTCTGTCTGACCTGGCAACAGTGGGTATGTACTGTTATAAGTGCATTTGCTGTTCCATCTGCAGGCAGTGAAAGGTGGTTCTGCTGCTGATTATGAAATGTTTTGCAACCTGAGTGTGTGTGCAAATATGGAATGTGCGTTGGGTACCTTATGAGTTTCAGCTTGGCGACCTGCCGAGACTGACAACGGACATAACCTAGAACACTTCAAAGCCTGCTACACAACTCACACTACTCACTCTTTTGAAGATCACCTCAGCCCACCCAGGGCTTTCAGTGGGTTCATACTAACTGCGGGGTCTCTAAGAGAGGCGGGCCTTAGGTAATTGAGGCCGTGTCTTATGACACGGTAACTGTAATTGAGGCCGTGTCTTATGACACGGTAACTGTGCATCAATGCTTATCCTAGTGTGCCACCTGGCAAATATTTTGCTGCTTCTGCCATTGCTACCAGATATCTGATACAAATGCCCTTCCAGGACTATTGGCTTTGTGATCGGTTTTGAGTCTTTCTTATGTATTTTGGTAAGGCTTAGGCTCAGGCATGATAAGGTTGTCAGTGAACCATGACGAGTCTCTTTGAAATGACATCAAAAGGAATGTAGAGTGGTGTTGCCGCTGATGTCAGTTGTGCATTTGTGGATCCTAAGGGTGATGGCTACAATGGAGAGCCTGATGGGTAGTCGTCTCATCACATGCCTTTTTGTATGGGCAGTGCAGTGCACCAGCAGGACCCGGCCCACTGATAGGCCAGCGGCCCCCTCATGTCCATCTTCACTACACATGTGTATTGGCCAGTTGTCCTAGCTTGATGACTGGGACACAAGTTGCTCACTCACCCAGAAACATGCAGACAAGGGTAAGTCCCTGCTGTCTAATTGTGGCCAATAAATTTCCTATGGGATTTCAGTGGAGGGATTGGTGTGTCACTTACCGGTCGGTTGTGTCCATGATGTTGTTTGTTTTCCTCGTCATCAAACAGGTACAGCAGTGGCAAGATGCGTAATGCAGGATCCGTGTTATCATAGGTGTGTGTACCTGTGTGGTGGTGTTTTTCGGCCTTTTTCTACCTCCCTTTCCGCAAGCTCTGATGAGGTGGTTGGACCCCCACAGCCACCTTGTCGGAAATGCGTTTCATAATTGGGCGGTCGTATAGACCGCGGAAAATTAGCAGTTAGCACCTCGCCCACTATCATGTTTTCTATCGGCAAGATCTAGACAGTGTTTGGCCAATCCGGTGCAAAGCAATTCCACGCTAATCTGTAGGGCTGAGATAACTTTTTTGTCTCATAAATATACCGAATTGAATCATTCCTCTTGCACGCACAGTGTTTTAATTGTAGTATATGTGTACATTTATGTGAAATGTAAAAAAAATGAGAATATCCTTCTATTTATGGTTTTAAATCATTATTTTATACTATGGTTTTAAGATTTATGGTATTTGTTTTGCTGTCACCTAAGACAGCCTACATTATTTTTTCTTAAAATGCTGCATTTTGTTATAAACTGTGGGGCTCATTTACAAGCACCTTGCGTCTCCGGTGAATCACTTTTTCCCACATTAAAAGTGACGCACTGGCAGTGCAAGGGACTTGTAAATAAGCCCCTGTGTTTTTTAACAGGGCTTATTGCTGTAATTTTCTTTCGCATCTGTGAATTTTATGGTCTATGACCGAAATAAAGTTTAAACTGGACTGGACCTCCAAAATCAATCCGATGTAACTGGGGAAAGAGCCTTCTTTAAAACAGATTTGCCATTAGCATAAACAGACAATATGAAGCAACTCAAATACACCATCAAGATATGTTGCTGGGATGCTCACTAGGATTGGAGGATTTACAATTGCATTTTATATACGCCAGAACAATAAACAGGTCCACATCTGTCCGTGGTATTTTAAAAAGTTGAGGATCAGATGTATCTACATTAATACAGAGTGACTTTATTTCAAGTGATCACATGTAACGACATTAAACTGATATTCCTTGTCAGTATGGATGACCTCAAGATAAAGCTAATAGATTGCAAAATTCAATCCCAAACCTGAGTCTAGTCACACGTAGGATTTGCTACTTGGTTTGAAACCATGTGATGACCTTTGACTATGACTTTCAGGGTTTTACTTTACCCTAGCCTGAATGTACATCCTGCATATGCCTTTTTAATCTTGCAGTCTTAAAGTGGGAGCTGTCACAAAGTAGAACAGCCTTGCCAGGAACAGAACGTGTGAGAGGTGCGTTTGAAAGCATGAGAGAGAGGTGGTGAATGTACATTTTCGTCCTGAAGTGCAGTGTTATGAGCAGTGGTGCACAAATGTGCATTGTGTTGTACATTGAGAGATGAAGTGTCTGATGTTATAGGCAGTGGTGCACAAATGTGCATTGTGCTGTACATTGGGAAGTATTATGAAGTTCTTACTATTGGCTTTGACATGGCCTCATGTCATCCTGAATTCTGACTCTGTCTTCCTAGAGCTTATTGCGCACACAGACAGGCCCCCAAAGTGCTCAGGTTGTTTGGGTTATTCATGTTCAAGGTTGCTTTGTTTTTGGATAGGAGATTGTTGAATGTACCAGCGGAGACTTTCGTAAGCTTTGTTAAGATAAAGGCTGGAACATGAGAGAATACAGAGGGAACGTGGGAACTCCTTTTGCCTTTGGAATGCTTGCATAGAATTGGCCAATTCAAGTACGTTTCCTTGGCGCAGAGGTATGGTCTCATGGGATCTTCTAGTGTGTTTTGAGATTATAAAGCAAGGGCGTGTTGACTGAGAGACTGGGATTGTTTGAGCCTCAATGGTGGACGCATCTTCAGTGCAGCTGTTCCCAGCTTTGCTGAGTCTCTTGTCCCCAACTGTGAATACTGTGAATTAAAGAGAGAGACCCCTTTACAGACCAAAGGGATAGGGTACTCTTAACAAGTAAGGTGCATATTCCCAATGGGACTAGTTTATATGACAGAATATGCACCTTACCCAACTGTGAATACCCCAATCTGGAGTGGACCAATATGAAGTTTGCAGCCGGTGATATATCTTGTGTTTGATTAGTGCCATTGAGATGCATGTCTGTTTGTTTGTGCATATTCAGTTTCCAGTGGCTATAACAGTCACTGTGATGCGTGACTGTCAGTGTGCACCTTCAGTTTTCAATGGCTATAATCATCTTAGGTGTTTTCTTTGAGTGTTGACTTTGTGATGGGTGAGTGAGCCTGAGTGCACACATCCAAGGTAAACATCTGATGGATTTAGTGTATATATCTTTCTGATTTCTTGTAGGATGTCCAGTATTATTTGTTGCTTGTTTATTATTATTATTATCCATGCATTTGCCAAGTGTGTTATTATTGCTTGCATGTAAATATAAATATATAATATATAATATATATATATATATATATATATATATATATATATATATATATATATATATATATATATATATATATATATATATATCCACTGGCGGTCGCCAGCAGATAGTTATAGTTAGGACCGAGTTTCCATAGGAAATCTGAAAATTCTATTTTGAATAACTTTGGCGCCGGTTGACGAATCCCCGCGAAATTTTCAAAACTAATGGGGCGCTCCGCTCAGCTCCTACCCTGAAAGTCTCGGGGTGATTCGTCAAGCGGGGGTCGAGAAAAAAGGGGGTTCCCAAAACACATTTTCCCCATGCATTTTCCCATAGGACCTTTAGTCGAAGGTACAGCCCGAACGGCCGAACAGAATTACTTGAAATTTGGCAAAGAGGTAGTTCTCAGGTCAGGCATGTGCCTTTTGCATATATGGTGTCAATCTGTTCAGTAGTTCCTGAGAAAATTGCAGTTAAAAGCACATAAATATCTATAAGCGTGCACCGTGCGCGCACGGTGCGCGCACGGTGCCGTGCGCGAGCGTAATTCTGATTGGTGGATTCATGTCAGTCAACATTCGAATCGGTCGAAATCAGGAAGTGTCGGCCACCATTTTGTGTGTGACAGTGAAACAGAAAGGTGGAGAACGTGAAAAGGGGGCAGGGTAGAGAGTTCCTGACCCCCTAGCCTTTTTCAGGGGGTCCCTGAAGGACCACGAAGGGTGAAAAAAACATGTTCTTTTCTTTTCAAAAAATCGCGGGGTGCGCGCACGCTGCGCGCACGGTGGCAAAAAATTCATTAAAAAAATTACAACACAGTATATTAGGAATATAGCTCTTCTTGGAGAAGTGAAGTGAGTTCTGAAAAGAACTGTTGTTTTTTGTTGAGCAGCAAAAAAAAAAAAAAATGCAGCAAAAAAATAAAAAAAATGAAAAACTCTTCACCAGGAACAAAAAAAAGAAAAAGGAAAAAAATTAGGAGGTGGAGCATGTGTGCTGCTGTATCTTGTTCTCTATTAGGTTAATGCTGCTCTCACCATAACAGAGAACAGCATTGCACACATTGCACCGTATATGCACCTTCTGGAACAGAGGGTGCATATCCAGAGGTCTAGAAGCAGGTGAAGCTGCGGCTGCAGATGATGTGCTCGGCTGAGCTGCTGGAGGGTTGTCTCTTGCAGCCCGAGCATAAGCCACAGGATGCATTGCTTTAAAGTGCCTTATCATGGAGTAAATACTAAAGTAGTATTTCTTTTTAGGGTCTCCTCTAGATAAGACCACTCCACAAACAGTGACTTTAGGAGCATTCACCTTCTTCTGACCCTCTGGAAAAGTAAAAAATTGCCAAATAAATGAGTCCTTTTGTTTCCTCTGCCTTGGGGGGCACAAAGGTCTCCTCCTCACTCCCTGAAGAAGTCTCCTGTTCTGCCATTTTCAGGTGCAGGAAAAGCAGTTCAGCTCCTTCTCCCAGGAAATAAGAAGTATTAATGAGGGGAGTGGGTGTGGTGTTGGAAGATTCTGGAACTGAAACTAGTTTGAACCAATGAAACGTATAGTTTCGTAATCACATGACTTGCCGTGCGTGCACGGAGCACGCACGCATGCGTGTACGGAGCACGCGTGCACAGAGCACGCATGGAGCACGCACGGAGCACGCACGCATGCGCACACGGAGCACGCACGCATGCATACACGGAGCACGTACGCATGCGCACACGGAGCACGCATGCGCACACGGAGACGGTGCGCGCACCGTAAAAAACTTTTTAAAAAAAATGTTTATAAGTTTATGGAAGATATAGGTTTCACACTTAGGAATTAGCATTTTAAAAACCTTGCAAATTCACTGAAGAAACCATAGGTTTCACACACGTTATAGTTAGGAATTAGTATTTAAAAAACCTTGCAAATTCACTGAAAAAACCATAGGTTTCACACATGTTATAGTTAGCTGGACATTTCACTCGTAAAAAACCATTGAAATTCCCCCGTTATAGTTAGTTCAGCTAACTATAACTCGCGCGACCGCAATCCACTGCTGATGACGTCATAGTTAGAAATTAGCATTTAAAAAACCTTTGAAATCCACAGAACAAACCATAGGTTTCAGGCAGTGTATTGTTAGCAATTAGCATTTAAAAAACCTTAGAAATTCACGGTAAAAACCATAGGTTTCAGGGGCGTTCTAGTTAGCTGGACTTTTCACTCGTACAAAACCATTGAAATTCCCCCGTTATAGTTATAGTCATTGGAGATGTCATGAGTGATGTCATGAGTGATGTCACTGAGCATGTCATGAGTGATGTAATATGTGACGTCATCAGCAGTGGATTGCGGTCGCGCGAGTTATAGTTAGCTGAACTAACTATAACGGGGGAATTTCAATGGTTTTTTACGAGTGAAATGTCCAGCTAACTATAACATGTGTGAAACCTATGGTTTTTTCAGTGAAAAATATATATATATATATATATATATATATATATATATATATATATATATATATATTCAATGAAAAAACCATAGGTTTCACACATGTTATAGTTAGCTGGAAATTTTACTGATAAAAAACCAATGAAATTCCCCCGTTATAGTTACTGTAGGCAACTATAACTCACGCGACCGCAATCCTCTGCTGATGCTAATACTGTATTTAGACACTTATTTGCCCATGTCTTCTTCCATTAAATTTTAGCTATACATATTTGACAACATTTTTTTTTTTCATAAAGACACATATGTCATCACCAGAGGATTACGGTCGTGTGAGTTATAGTTGCCTACAGTAACGATAACGGGGGAATTTCATTGGTTTTTTATCAGTAAAATTTCCAGCTAACTATAACATGTGTGAAACCTATGGTTTTTTCATTGAATTAGCAAGGTTTTTTAAATGCTAATTCCTAACTATAACGTGTGTGAAACCTATGGTTTTTTCAGTGAATTTGTACGGTTTTTTAAATGCTAAGTTACTTCGCGCACCGTGCGCGCACAGTGAGCACGCGGTGCGCTTCGCGCACCGCGCGCCCACTTTACGCAGTTAGTGCCGTACACGCGCACCGCGTGCCCACGTTACGCACCGTGCGCACATGGAGGACATATTATGCGCTTCCTTGTGATAGGTAATCTGTTAAATTTAATTTGTAAGTGATGACAATAATATGCCATGCACAGAGAGTGTTTTTTTTTTTTAATTAAATTTTTTAGCGTAAGCGCACCGTACGCGTACGGTAAGCGTAATCGGCGAAATTTTCAAAAAATAAAAATTTACCGGTTTTGGCCTTGGGGGATCTTTGAGGACTCAACTAACATGGCTATGTGCATGGGCGCTGTCTAAACAGCCCCTTTATATGTTTTTTGCCTTTGTTTACAGCCCCCCCCCTCAGAGTGCGAGAGAGAAAATGGCGGCCGCCGCTTCCTGGTTTCGGCCGATTCGAATGTTTACTAAGATCTAACAGCCAATCAGAATCGCGCTCGCGCACGCCATCGTACGCGTACGGTAAGCTTACGGTAAGCGTACCGTAAGCTGGCTCAGATATATATATTGATTTAAAGGCTATTTTCTCTGAATCTACTGAACAGATTTACACCAAACCTACAAAAGGCACTTCCTTGACCTGAGGACTACCTCTCTGCCAAATTTCTAGTAATTCTGTTCAGCCGTTCGGGCTGTAGCCCTGTCTAAATGTCCTATGGAAAAATGCATGGGAAAAACGCGTTTTGGGACCCCCCTTTTATCTCAGCCCCCGCTTGACGAATCCCCCCGAGACTTTCAGGGTAGGAGCGTAGCGTAGCGCCCCACCTATTTTGAGAAATTCGCGAGGATTCGTCGACCGGCGCCAAAGTTATTCAAAATAGAATGTTGCGGATTTCCTATGGAAACAGGGTCCTAACTATAACTACCTACTGGCGACCGCCAGTAGGTAATTTATACACATATATATATATATCCAACACAAGAGACAGCCTAATGAGGAGACGCCACACAGCAAAAGGTTGACTGCTTTTAATGGGAGGAAAGTTCATTGCGAAAGTGGCAAAACCTTCTCAGTTCATATAGAGCCCAACGCGTTTCGAGCACTCCTGTGCTCTTGATCACGGGCAAGAAATGCAGCAAACACCACAGCAATGAAAGGAACCCTTGATAAGTTGCAATAAGTCCTGCCCAGATAGGCGTATGCCTCTAGCATGCTGGTACTTGATGTTCTCTTTCAGCATATACTCACAGTGGATGCCGTGGTGAATCGCCCAATATTGCAAAGTGTTACCCCAGTGGGTTGAGTACAGTCTGCCATATTCACCAACTATTCAATTTTGCTTCACTCGCACCGGCCCCTTTGCTCCTCGGCGCTCGAGACTTCAAAGCGCCCGGTCCTCATCACTCGAGGCAGGGCGTCTCAGCGACCTAGGCTAGGCCGCTAAATATCCAACACAAGAGACAGCCTAATGAGGAGACGCCACACAGCAAAAGGTTGACTGCCTTTAATGGGAGGAAAGTTCATTGCGAAAGTGGCAAAACCTTCTCAGTTCATATAGAGCCCAACGCGTTTCGAGCACTCCTGTGCTCTTGATCACGGGCAAGAAATGCAGCAAACACCACAGCAATGAAAGGAACCCTTGATAAGTTGCAATAAGTCCCGCCCAGATAGGCGTATGCCTCTAGCATGCTGGTACTTGATGTTCTCTTTCAGCATATACTCACAGTGGATGCCGTGGTGAATCGCCCAATATTGCAAAGTGTTACCCCAGTGGGTTGAGTACAGTCTGCCATATTCACCAACTATTCAATTTTGCTTCACTCGCACCGGCCCCTTTGCTCCTCGGCGCTCGAGACTTCAAAGCGCCCGGTCCTCATCACTCGAGGCAGGGCGTCTCCGCGACCTAGGCTAGGCCGCTAAATATCCAACACAAGAGACAGCCTAATGAGGAGACGCCACACAGCAAAAGGTTGACTGCCTTTAATGGGAGGAAAGTTCATTGCGAAAGTGGCAAAACCTTCTCAGTTCATATAGAGCCCAACGCGTTTCGAGCACTCCTGTGCTCTTGATCACGGGCAAGAAATGCAGCAAACACCACAGCAATGAAAGGAACCCTTGATAAGTTGCAATAAGTCCCGCCCAGATAGGCGTATGCCTCTAGCATGCTGGTACTTGATGTTCTCTTTCAGCATATACTCACAGTGGATGCCGTGGTGAATCGCCCAATATTGCAAAGTGTTACCCCAGTGGGTTGAGTACAGTCTGCCATATTCACCAACTATTCAATTTTGCTTCACTCGCACCGGCCCCTTTGCTCCTCGGCGCTCGAGACTTCAAAGCGCCCGGTCCTCATCACTCGAGGCAGGGCGTCTCCGCGACCTAGGCTAGGCCGCTAAATATCCAACACAAGAGACAGCCTAATGAGGAGACGCCACACAGCAAAAGGTTGACTGCCTTTAATGGGAGGAAAGTTCATTGCGAAAGTGGCAAAACCTTCTCAGTTCATATAGAGCCCAACGCGTTTCGAGCACTCCTGTGCTCTTGATCACGGGCAAGAAATGCAGCAAACACCACAGCAATGAAAGGAACCCTTGATAAGTTGCAATAAGTCCCGCCCAGATAGGCGTATGCCTCTAGCATGCTGGTACTTGATGTTCTCTTTCAGCATATACTCACAGTGGATGCCGTGGTGAATCGCCCAATATTGCAAAGTGTTACCCCAGTGGGTTGAGTACAGTCTGCCATAATCACCAACTATTCAATTTTGCTTCACTCGCACCGGCCCCTTTGCTCCTCGGCGCTCGAGACTTCAAAGCACCCGGTCCTCATCACTCGAGGCAGGGCGTCTCCGCGACCTAGGCTAGGCCGCTAAATATCCAACACAAGAGACAGCCTAAAGAGGAGACGCCACACAGCAAAAGGTTGACTGCCTTTAATGGGAGGAAAGTTCATTGCGAAAGTGGCAAAACCTTCTCAGTTCATATAGAGCCCAACGCGTTTCGAGCACTCCTGTGCTCTTGATCACGGGCAAGAAATGCAGCAAACACCACAGCAATGAAAGGAACCCTTGATAAGATGCAATAAGTCCCGCCCAGATAGGCGTATGCCTCTAGCATGCTGGTACTTGATGTTCTCTTTCAGCATATACTCACAGTGGATGCCGTGGTGAATCGCCCAATATTGCAAAGTGTTACCCCAGTGGGTTGAGTACAGTCTGCCATATTCACCAACTATTCAATTTTGCTTCACTCGCACCGGCCCCTTTGCTCCTCGGCGCTCGAGACTTCAAAGCGCCCGGTCCTCATCACTCGAGGCAGGGCGTCTCCGCGACCTAGGCTAGGCGGCTAAATATCCAACACAAGAGACAGCCTAATGAGGAGACGCCACACAGCAAAAGGTTGACTGCCTTTTATGGGAGGAAAGTTCATTGCGAAAGTGGCAAAACCTTCTCAGTTCATACAGAGCCCAACGCGTTTCGAGCACTCCTGTGCTCTTGATCACGGGCAAGAAATGCAGCAAACACCACAGCAATGAAAGGAACCCTTGATAAGTTGCAATAAGTCCCGCCCAGATAGGCGTATGCCTCTAGCATGCTGGTACTTGATGTTCTCTTTCAGCATACACTCACAGTGGATGCGGTGGTGAATCGCCCAATATTGCAAAGTGTTACCCCAGTGGGTTGAGTACAGTCTGCCATATTCACCAACTATTCAATTTTGCTTCACTCGCACCGGCCCCTTTGCTCCTCGGCGCTCGAGATTTCAAAGCGCCCGGTCCTCATCACTCGAGGCAGGGCGTCTCCGCGACCTAGGCTAGGCCGCTAAATATCCAACACAAGAGACAGCCTAGTGAGGAGACGCCACACAGCAAAAGGTTGACTGCCTTTAATGGGAGGAAAGTTCATTGCGAAAGTGGCAAAACCTTCTCAGTTCATATAGAGCCCAACGCGTTTCGAGCACTCCTGTGCTCTTGATCACGGGCAAGAAATGCAGCAAACACCACAGCAATGAAAGGAACCCTTGATAAGTTGCAATAAGTCCCGCCCAGATAGGCTTATGGCGCTTTGAAGTCTCGAGCGCTGAGGAGCAAAGGGGCCGGTGCGAGTGAAGCAAAATTGAATAGTTGGTGAATATGGCAGACTGTACTCAACCCACTGGGGTAACACTTTGCAATATTGGGCGATTCACCACGGCATCCACTGTGAGTATATGCTGAAAGAGAACATCAAGTACCAGCATGCTAGAGGCATACGCCTATCTGGGCGGGACTTATTGCAACTTATCAAGGGTTCCTTTCATTGCTGTGGTGTTTGCTGCATTTCTTGCCCGTGATCAAGAGCACAGGAGTGCTCGAAACGCGTTGGGCTCTATATGAACTGAGAAGGTTTTGCCACTTTCGCAATGAACTTTCCTCCCATTAAAGGCAGTCAACCTTTTTCTGTGTGGCGTCTCCTCATTAGGGTGTCTCTTGTGTTGCATATTTAGCGGCCTAGCCTAGGTCGCGGAGACGCCCTGCCTCGAGTGATGAGGACCGGGCGCTTTGAAGTCTCGAGCGCCGAGGAGCAAAGGGGCCGGTGCGAGTGAAGCAAAATTGAATAGTTGGTGAATATGGCAGACTGTACTCAACCCACTGGGGTAACACTTTGCAATATTGGGCGATTCACCACGGCATCCACTGTGAGTATATGCTGAAAGAGAACATCAAGTACCAGCATGCTAGAGGCATACGCCTATCTGGGCGGGACTTATTGCAACTTATCAAGGGTTCCTTTCATTGCTGTGGTGTTTGCTGCATTTCTTGCCCGTGATCAAGAGCACAGGGTGCTCGAAACGCGTTGGGCTCTATATGAACTGAGAAGGTTTTGCCACTTTCGCAATGAACTTTCCTCCCATTAAAGGCAGTCAACCTTTTGCTGTGTGGCGTCTCCTCATTAGGCTGTCTCTTGTGTTGGATATTTAGCGGCCTAGCCTAGGTCGCGGAGACGCCCTGCCTCGAGTGATGAGGACCGGGCGCTTTGAAGTCTCGAGCGCCGAGGAGCAAAGGGGCCAGTGCGAGTGAAGCAAAATTGAATAGTTGGTGAATATGGCAGACTGTACTCAACCCACTGGGGTAACACTTTGCAATATTGGGCGATTCACCACGGCATCCACTGTGAGTATATGCTGAAAGAGAACATCAAGTACCAGCATGCTAGAGGCATACGCCTATCTGGGCGGGACTTATTGCAACTTATCAAGGGTTCCTTTCATTGCTGTGGTGTTTGCTGCATTTCTTGCCCGTGATCAAGAGCACAGGAGTGCTCGAAACGCGTTGGGCTCTATATGAACTGAGAAGGTTTTGCCACTTTCGCAATGAACTTTCCTCCCATTAAAGGCAGTCAACCTTTTGCTGTGTGGCGTCTCCTCATTAGGCTGTCTCTTGTGTTGGATATTTAGCGGCCTAGCCTAGGTCGCGGAGACGCCCTGCCTCGAGTGATGAGGACCGGGCGCTTTGAAGTCTCGAGCGCCGAGGAGCAAAGGGGCCGGTGCGAGTGAAGCAAAATTGAATGGTTGGTGAATATGGCAGACTGTACTCAACCCACTGGGGTAACACTTTGCAATATTGGGCGATTCACCACGGCATCCACTGTGAGTATATGCTGAAAGAGAACATCAAGTACCAGCATGCTAGAGGCATACGCCTATCTGGGCGGGACTTATTGCAACTTATCAAGGGTTCCTTTCATTGCTGTGGTGTTTGCTGCATTTCTTGCCCGTGATCAAGAGCACAGGAGTGCTCGAAACGCGTTGGGCTCTATATGAACTGAGAAGGTTTTGCCACTTTCGCAATGAACTTTCCTCCCATTAAAGGCAGTCAACCTTTTGCTGTGTGGCGTCTCCTCATTAGGCTGTCTCTTGTGTTGGATATATATATATATATACAAATAGAATGTTGCGGATTTCCTTTGGAAACACGGTCCTAACTATAACTATCTACTGGCGACAGGCAGTAGATAATATATATATATATATATATATGCCAAAACCATCCTCCATTTTGCTGGGGGCCACCGACTCTGCAGGGCAGGCTCTAATTACAGGAGCGGAGAATCCTGTATGGGTGAGATTTCGAAGAAACAGAGCCCCACTCCGACTTCTGTGTAAGCAGGAAACTTTATTCGTTTCATTTCAGGCAGCATTAAAACTCATCAATCCTGACCGGTTTCGGCGTCACCACGCCTTTTTCACAGGTGAGTTTAATAGTAGTCCATGTGGTCACAAGGCCACTAGTGAAACTGCAGGCCCCAGCATGCACCAGCATTGTAATTTGTCACCATGGCATTACACATTGTTTATAATTTTGATTGGGACATTGTAGTGACATTACAAAATAACGCTATTTACAGCAAATTATAAACAATGTGTAATGCCATGTGCCTCAATGCCTCTTCTAAAATATACAAGTCCTTCAGTAGGTTGGCTGGCTATGGAGACCACCGTGTTCCAGCCAGTATGAACCAAGAGTTTGGTCAGGCTGTTCCTTTTAATGCCCCTTTGTCATCTCTCACGGCATGCAGGAGCAGCTCTTCCGCGGCGGGGCGCCTCGCGACCCGGGCTGGGCCGCCAACATATTCCATATGACGCTGCCCTACTGTTGAGGCGCCACACATCAGCGTTATTCAACATTTTATTCACTTGGGTGGCAAGGGAAAAGGGCATCTCCAGGCAGCAATTTTCAAACACCATACACGTTTCGGGCTTCCTCAGCCCTTGGTCACTGGTTGCATCAGGAGGAAAGCTGCATGGTTTCGCGCCGTATTGGCAGCGCTTTCTGTTCATTTCCGCCTCAGTGGGCGTGGCTCTATTGCACTCTGGTCATCATAGTTAAAACTTTAGTAGTGTGCCTCAATGCCTCCTCTAAAATATACAAGTCCTTTAGTAGGTTGGCTGGCTATGGAGACCGCCGTGTCCCAGCCAGTATGACCCAAGAGTTCGGTCAGGCTGTTCCTTTCAATGCCGCTTTGTCATCTCACACGGCAAGCAGGAGCCACTTTTCGTGTATATCTGTATATACATTTGAATGCTATTCATTTGACATCTGGAAAAGCCTTTCTGTTAGAGAGCATTGCATTAAAAAAACAAGCCTTATTCTGAAAACAGTCTTTGATGTGCTCCATTTTAGAAAGTGAAATCCTTTTTTAAGGAGTGTCAATCAATCAATCAATCAGGGAATTGTAAGCACGCTACTCACCCGTGAGGGTCTCAAGGCGCTGAGGGGGGGGTGGTCCGTAAATCTGTTTAGCCGAATAGAGCCAGGTCTTTAGGGTCTTTTTGAAGGTGTTCAGGGAGGGGGCACGTCTGATGTCTGCCGGTAGCTCATTCCAGGGCTTGGCTGCAATGTGAGAGAAGTATCTTCCGCCTGCTCTGGCTCTGTGGATGCACTGGGTTTTGGCCAGTGCAAGGATGGAAGATCGGAGGTTTCTTTTGGGTACGTGGAAGTTGATTCTGTTGTTGAGGTATTTGGGTCCGTTGTTGTGTAGGCATTTATAGGCGTGAGTGAGGTTTTTGAATGTGACTCTTTTCTCCACAGGGAGCCAGTGGAGACTTCGTAGGTGTTGACTGATGTGTTCGTGTCGGGGATGCCTGAGGACGAGTCTGGCAGCGTTGTTCTGTATTGTCTGGAGCTTGCGGAGTAGGGACTTGTTGATACCGGCGTAGAGTATGTTTCCATAGTCCAGTCTGCTGTTGATGAGTGCGTGGGTGACTGTCTTCCTTGACTCAGGGGGGATCCACTTGAAGGTCTTGCGGAGGATGCAAAGGGTGTTGAAGCAGCTGGAGGTGATGGCGTTGACCTGTCAGTTCATGGTGAGTGATGAGTTGAGTATGATGCTGAGGTTCTTGGTGTGGTCTGAAGGGGTAGGTGGGCTTCCGAGGCCGGTCAGCCACCAGGTGCTGTCCCATGCAGAAGGCGTGGTACCGAGGACGAGGACTTCTGTCTTCTCGACGTTGAGCTTCAGGCAGCTGTTGGTCATCCAGACTGCAACATCTTGCATTCCTTTCTGGAAGATGAGTTTGGCAGTGGTGGGGTCTTTGGTGAGGGAGAGGATGAGCTGGGTGTCATCGGCGTAGGATACGATGTTGAGGTCGTGTTGTTGGACGATGGTTGTGAGGGGGGCCATGTAGATTTTGAAGAGGGTGGGGCTCAGGGATGAACCCTGTGGGACTCCGCAGGTGATTTTTGTGGGGTCGGAGAGGAAGGGTGGGAGTCTGATTCTTTGGCTTCCTCCGGTGAGGAATGATCAGATCCAGTCCAGGACTGTTCCTTGTATGCCTGCGTCGTATAGTCTAGCGACTAGTGTGCGGTGGGAGGCGGTGTTGAAGGCCGCTGATAGGTCGAGTAGGATGAGGGCTGTGGAGTGGCCTTGGTCCAGGAGGGTGGGTATGTCATCTGTGGCAGTGAGTAGGGCGGTCTCTGTGCTGTGGTTGCTTCGGTATCCGTATTGGGATGGGTCGAGGACTGCGTTCTCTTCAATGAATCGTGTCAGTTTCCTGGTGACTGTTTTCCCTGCAACTTTGGCTGCGAAGGGGAGGAGCAAGATGGGCCGATAGTTCTTGAGGTCGGTGGGGTCAGCTGTGGGCTTCTTGAGCAGAGGTCTGACTTCTGCGTGCTTCCAGTCGCCTGGGAAGGTGCCTGTTTTGAAGGTTTGAAGGTGGTGTTGATGGTGCATTGTAATTCAGGTGCGATGGCGGCCGTGGCTCTGTGGTAGATGTGATGGGGGCAGGGGTCGGTGGGGGTCCCCGAGTGGATGCTTTTCATGGTCGAGGCAGTGTCTTCAGCCGTGATCGGTGTCCAGTTGGAGATGGTGGCCTGGCTGGCGTTTCTGGGGGGTGGGGGGGCCATCTGTTGCACCTGGTGGATGGTCGATGAAGTTGTCGTAGAGGTTTTTGATCTTGAGGTGGAAATAGGTTCCAAGCTTGTCGCAGAGGTCTTGGGATGGGGTGATGTCTGTGGCTTCGCTGCGTGGGTTGGTGAATTCTTGAATGACACCAAAAAGTTCCTTGGAGTTGGTGGAGTTGGCCAGGATTTTGTTGTGGATGAAGTTCCTCTTGGTGGCTCTGATCTGGTTGTGGTAGTCCATCATTGCGTCCTTGTAGGTGGTGTGGTTTTCGGTTGTCTTGGTGTTTCTCCAGTTCTTCTCCAGGCATCTACAGGTGTGTCTGGCTTCTTGGAGAGCGGTGGTGAACCAGGCGGCTTTCCTGGGGCATTGTCTGTCGGGGTTGCGTAGCAGGGCGAGCTCGTCTGCGCAGTCGGAGATCCAGGTGTGGAGTTCTCTGGCTGCACCGTTTGCGTCAGGTGCCCAAGTGTGGTTGTCTCGGGTGAGGGTGGAGTTAAGTTGCTCGTTGTTAACCTAGCTCTAGTTCCTTCGTGGTGGGTGTGGGGCTAAATGGGGTGCCTTGGGTTTGTTGATGGCGAAGTATACGCAGTGGGGGTCGGTCCATGGTGGCTGCATTGTGTGGCTGAATTGGACACTGTTTGCTGCTGCGAAGATGGGGTCGAGGGTGTGTCCTGCTCTGTGGGTCAGTGTGTTGACGAGTTGTTTAAGTCCGATGCTGGTGAGGTTGTCACGAAGAATAGTGGAGTTGGGGTCGATGGGGTTGTCGAGGTGGAAGTTCAGGTGTCCAATGAGTATGTAGTTTGTTGAGGTGATGGTGTGGGGTGCGATAAAGTCGGTGATGGTGGTGGCGAAGGGGGGTCTGTAGACAAGGGTTCCTCGGAGTGTGGCTTTGGGGTGGTCTGGATCTGGAAGTGCAGGTGTTCGGTGGAGGGGAAGGTTTCGCTGGAGGTTGTGAGGTGGAGGGTGCTCTTGTGGGCAATGGCGGGACACCCTCCTGGGTGGTTGGGGTGGTCTTTCCTCTGGATATTGTATCCGTCTGGGATGGCTGTGCTGATGTCGGGAGCGGAGGATGCTTTGGTCCAGGTCTCTGTGAAGAAGGCGATGTCGGGCGAGAGAGAGTCGAATAGGTTCCAGATTTCCATGGCGTGTTTGTGTACGGAGCGTACATTGAGGAGGATGCATTTTAGGGTGTCGCCGAGCTGGTGTCGGCCGTGTTGGAGGCCGGGGTGGCGGTGAGGGTCTGGCGGCAGTGGAGGCAGGAGAACTGGCCATGGGTCGTGTTCGGCGAGGCCTGTTGGTATTCTCTAAGTCTTCCAAGGTTGAGTGTGAGGAGGGTGGTGGTGTTGTAGTGAGGGGTAGTGGGAGGTCCAGGGTTCCTAGTGCTGGACGTGGTTGGGTCACGGACAGGCACAGACAAGCTTGCCTTTGGTGAGACTTCGGCGCTCCAGCGGCGCACCCGCTGTGCGCGTTCGCTGCATGACCGCACAGCGGCTGCCATTAAGTAGGGGAGGTTGGAGAGAGATGAGGCTGGGAGGCGGGTGCAGGGGAATTCTGGGGGGAGGGGCCGCAGGGGCAGCAGCGGCGAAAGGAACAGGCAGGCACGAGAAAATAAAAACAGTGGTGGAATTAGAGCAAGACACAGATGGGCACAATAACAGTGGCACAACAGGGAAAAATTAAGAAACAAAACTGCTGAGAAAGGTTACGGTGGGTGTTAGACGGACCGGGAGGGTCGGCCGAGGACAAGGGGAGAGGTCTCCGGGGAGAGCCGTCTCCAGCGATCGTACAGATGAATAACTTCCCCCCCACAGATATACACCACACAAGGATAAGATTTAGCGTTCTTTATAGGTGATTTCTTAAGGTACGATGAAATGGTACAAGGAGGTCTGGACTCAGGGGTCCCCTCGATTCAAGTCTCTTGGTTTGGGGAAAGGGGGTAGCGGGACAGTCTGGTTACCAGTCTGGTAGCTGAGATGGTATGGTGGATAGCTCACAATCCTCGAGCTCGGTGTTCTAGCTTGGACGGGCCGCGGCAGCGCCAGCAGGTCCCGGTGAAGATGGTCGTTACACGGTCCGCGGCAGCGCCAGCAGGTCCCGGTGAAGATGGTCGTTACACGGTCCGCGGCAGCGCCAGCAGGTCCCGATGAAGGTGGTCGTTACAACGGTCCGCGGCAGCGCCAGCAGGTCCCGACGAGGATGGATGTTGCAGAAGGCCGCGGCAGCGCCAGCAGGCAGGACGATAGTTCGCAAGGCAGGGCTACGGCAGCGCCAGTAGTCCGTCAAGGATGAGTTCTCTCGGTGTCTCTCGACTCCAGGATACAACTGCCTTCCTGCTCTGGAGCTGCCCTAGTTATAGGTCTGGCGCCCTTTGATGTCTGGACCCTCGCACTTGGAGGTCGGGGGGTCCGGGATGAGGGAGTCCAGACACCCAGCAGGGGGTGGAGCCAGCGCCTGGGGGAGCTGGAGGGTGATCGGCACCTGGCGGGGGAGAGCCCTCGACGCTTCTTTCTCCCATTGACCTGCCAAGTGGTCCGTTCACCTCCTGGGTGGATGGTGGTGCCGGGATGTCGGGGCCGGCCAGGCCCAGGGTTAGGGTCGGGCTGAGGCCGCGCGGCCTCGTGGCGCAGTGTCCAAGATGGCGGCTGATCCGGCCGGGGGAGCCGGTAGTGGTTCGGCCCCATGATACATGGATGTCCGGGGGCAGGAGTTCCGTTGGGAGACGGGGTGCGGGTTGCCCTTGGGGGTAACACCTGGGAGTCCGGGGTTTGGGCCCTGTCGTGCGGGGAGGGAGCAAGCCCTTCATGTGGCCTGTCCAACAGTGGGTGCAGGCAGTCTGGTCCCAGCTGGAGTGGGTAGCAGGTGCAGGAGTGGACAGCAGCCTCGAACCTCCCAAGGAGGAGGTTGGGGTCTGGAGGCAAGAAAAGGCACAGCAGAGCTGCAGGGAGAGGGTGGACCTAGACCGAGGGTCGGAGGTCTTACTCTCGGAGTGTAGTGTAATGTTCATTGTTTCATTGTGTGGGAGAGTGGTATTTTGTGTTATCTGACTGAGGGTGAAGCAAGACAGCTACTGAGTGAACAGTCAAAGAAAATATGAGCTTCCCCTTACAACCTCATGGTAGAAGAAGGCATCCAACTTCCTGAAATCACCTTATCTGTAGACATTAAAAAGGTTTTATGCAGTAAGATATGAATAGCCATTGAGTATTGATACCCAATTAAAAGTGTTAAATTTGGGCAAGGGATTAAATCCATTGCTGAAGGGAAACTTCTCTTAATCCTAGAGCCAGAGTAAAACGTGAAGGAACCCTTCGGGATGTATTTACTTCTAGCAGTGAGGTCAGAGAACAGTGCTCCCTTTGCCTATCTGTTTTGTATTTGCTCTTTAACTGCAATCTCTAGCAATCAGAAAAACCTCCAGTATTGAGGACAATAAAAAACGGAGGCGGGCAATTGGAAGTTGATGTTCTAAACTAGCCCCATCGTGTTGAGTGTTAGAAACCGGAATTATCCATAAATGAATGAATGGTTAAAAATAATATTTCCGCTTGATAAAAGAATAACTTGAGGGAATGTGCAGGGCTAACAATGTCAAAACTGAAGTTTCCAGCCAGAAATACGCGCACATACCTTTCAATAGGTTCCCAAGAACATTCGACGCTGAGGCACACTATTGAACAAGGTTTTGTAGAACTTGATGTTGCATAATGTATAGCCGTAGTGAGAAGAAAACACAACAGGTATGAAGTCATTAAAACTCTCTAACCGTCGCCCTGATCATAGTTACTTTCATTTGAACATGGCTCTATGTGTATACCCGATCAACTTTCAAATGGAATATCACAGGTTTTACAGGACTCTTTGTAGTGGCGTGGTGTGATGGTGTGAGAGGCTGTTTGGCAGGGTTGAGAATGTATGTGTGTGGGTGTGAGACTAAGGATTCTTTCGAGTAGGGCTAGGATGGATTCTGGAGCTGGGTTCTACGCCCAGCTGGTTGGTCAGGATCCTGACTGGTTGAGCCGGGAATGTAGGCAATAATCTCTGCTCAAATTCAGCTTCTTTTCCTAAATGCTCTACAAAAGGTCCTGCTACATTCTTGCTAACAACAGCTGTGTAGGCTCGCAAAAGTCAGCTAATGTTGCATTAAATTAAGTCTCTTTTACTGTGACTGCAAATCTCTTCCATAAAAAATAATTCGGCAACAAGGACTCTCCCTTAACTAGTTAGCACTTCCTGGGATTTGTTAGTAGATGGATGGATTGATTAAACTGTATGGTGCTATGAGGTAGCTTTGAGCCACTTGAAAAAGTTGATTTGAGGATATAGACAGAATTGAAAACAAGAAATAGAAATCACGATTCGCACTTAACATTATGACGACACAGGTCATCTGCGAAAGCTTCTCTGACCAGAGAAGCTAAGGGGCATATTAACAAGGGCTTAATCTCCGCTTTTTTGGCTTAAAAAGCCAAAAAAGCGGAGATAAAACTATCGCCGTATTTACAAGAGGGTGCTAACATGCATAATCACATGTTAGCACTCTTTTTCCCGACGCCTCTCTTTGCATCTCTAATGTGATGCAAAGTGGGCGTCACTGGGCGTACCCTGGATGGACTACCTTGTAAAATATCGCTGATGATCACATCGTGATATTTACAAGGCAGCCCTCAGAATCTAAGCACACGTTAGATTTTGGCGAAAATGGCGGTTGTCGCCAAAAGCTAACGTCTGCTAAAATCCTGACTTACCTATGCTTAACATAGGGGGTGGATTATGCTGATACGACCACAGGGTCGTATCAGCAAGGTTATCACCATTTTGCAGGGAACATCGCTGGAAAACCAGCGATGTTCCCTGCAAAACGGCGATTTCCCCCTATCGCTGGATTTCTTATCGCTGTTGTGAAAAGCGTTGTTGATACAGCGCTATCACGGCGATGAAATCCAGTGATAGGATAAACAGCGCTAAACGCTCTTAGCAATGTTTATCTCTAATCGTTGTTGATAGACCCCTTGGACTTTACCTTTCAGGGCCTCGTTTTGAGTCCCGCAGTGCAGGGGTTCCCAAATAACTGGCTGGGCCTGAATCATCCATTCCAGACGGAAATTGAAGCCCTGTAATATTCAATTAGGGTGATTATCTCTTGAATGGGGAATAACAGTGAGCGGCAGGAATTACTAGGTTCTTTTATGTATGTGGATTCCCAATTCATGGGATAATGTTGATCCCATTTACCACCTGCTGAGGCCTCGCATGGAGAGCATTGCACCCTCCCCTTTGTGGTAGCACAGGTCAGGAGGTGGCTGGGCTCTGCATGTCCTAGGAGCTACTGCCCGTTCAGAGTGCAATTTTATCATTCGATATTTCCATCTAGTAAAATCAGACCTGGGACTGTATTTTGCATATGGCTCACTTTCCCTCTTTGCGCCCTGCTGGGGGTGTAAACAGTGTCCGTGCGCCCTATTCCAAAGAATGCGGTGCCCCCAGGGCAGCTGGAAATTTGCGCTGCCCATGGAACATGGTAGTCAAGTGAAGTAAAGAGCAGCTACTTCAAAGCCAGTCCCTTTTTCACTGTGCAGGAGGCATGCCATCTGCACTTTAAAGAGGGGAGAGAGATCCCCTTGCAGACACATGCAGCGAGTGACTGCACCTGCCTGGAGTGTGATGACTGGGTGGCTCATGGGACCTCCTCTCAACATTCCAACGGCCTACCTCCAGGAGCCGCACAGAAAGGGCATGTTTGCTCTGCACTCCGCTTCCATAATATGGCACAGGTGCAAAGACATTATTATTTCCTCATTTGCATGGGGAACGCCCCCATGCAAATGAGGGAAAGCCTTCTCATGACAGCGCCAGCGCTACATGTGCCTCAGTGCTATCAATAGGGGTCTGCGTGCTATTGTGCCCCAAGGGAACACAAAGCTGGCACACAAGCCTGCTGTGCCCCAGTGCACAATTTATAATATGTCCCCTGACTTTCCTGTGCCTCGTAATCTTGGGCATGCGAAAACCAAGGCACTAGTGATCATGTGGAGTGGTACCCACCCAGAGATACTGACCCCAGGCCTGTAACTATGAGCTTAATGTGAGGGTCCGTAGTGGGGACTGGTCAATACAACCAGGCAATAACATGGGATCACAAAATCTGATCCACCAATCCTTTTCCTGCTTTATATTTCTTTTTAAATACACCAAAGGCATGTTGGCGCAGCATCAGTGTTATGAAGCGCTATATAAACACTAGTACAAATCAATGTCATTTAAACCCAAAAACTAAAAATTACAACGTCCTGGCATGCATCCGTTTTGAAACGTCGCTAATGTATACGTGCGCATCCTTTTATTTCTAACATCAAGGTGTAGAGCTGGTCTTACTGTTCAATCTTTATCCACGGGCAAGATACAATTTTCATTAAAAAAGATGTAACAGCCTCAAGCACGCTCGTGCTGGCTCCTTTCTTCTTCTTCTGTTCATTACAAGCAAGAGCGGTGTTTCTCTCCCATGGGGTCAATGTTGCTTCTTCTTTCCTTTCTGACAATACTAGTAGAAATCTCAGGAGGCCTCTGGATTCCCTGGCAGCCTTCACGCATTACAGAACTTCTCGGCTGGGAACATATGAAGAACAAACTATCTTATGGTACAACAGACAGAACGGAGCGTTGAACTTGAAATAAGAAAGAGCCTGGGTTGATTCAAGTACATTTGCAGTTAAGTAATTGTGTGCGTTCTTTGGTTAGGTGGGTGTTGTTGTTTAAAGAACAATTTGTGTTCGAAATTGGGCGACCACCATCCTCAAGGTCATTGTGTAGGGGTGTAATGGAGAGGCAGGTGCATTGGAATCCGTACCAAAGCTCTAAGGGGCCCATTGAACTGGTGTGTTTTGCAACAACAAAGGCAGTCCACGGTACCATTTCCCATATCTCCATAGGGCTTCCTTGCTGTGCTACTCTCATTATGGACAGTGTTTACAGTCCTGGTTGTTTGTGTGATAGCCAAATGCATTCTGGATGGTGTAGTCTTGTTTGCTTCCCTTGAATAATCTAAAACATCAGAAGTCAATGATGTGTATGTGCAAAGTTCCGGCCTGCCGACAGTGTCCGCAATGACCTTGAATTAGGCGATCAACCTAGTATGAAAATAACAAGGCATCAACGACTGGCAAGGAAAACAATTTGCATGTTATGGAAACGTGACAGCAATGAGGCTGAGGGAGGTTTATTTCGAGTTGAAGTATATATTGGAAAGAGGAAGCTAAAGATACTCTAAATTCTGCGCTCTCAAAACAGCAATCCACATTACCTCACTTGAAAAGTAATCATTGTTATGCTTACCACTGAGATAATCATAGAATTAGCAATGCATTATCTACCACCATAATCCTCCTGGTTCATTCTCATATGTCTTCTGGCGGTGTCTAGCAGTTCAAGCCTAACAATAATTGGTAACTGTACTCATTCTCTCCCATGAATCCTGCATGTTACCCTCTTGGAGCTATTTCCCCACAATTTACAAGATATCCGAGTAGAGCCATCTTTTGCCGCACAAGATCTCAACATCTGTGCAACTAGTAGTCGATATATCTTCCTTTCACTAATAAATAATTTGAATTCTCCCTTTTTTGTTCTTCTGAGACACAAAAGCTGTGTGCAGGATGATCTCGCCATGCCCATGTCTGTAGACTACCTTTAACCCCTCCCACATTGTCTCAATTGACACCCTTTCAAGATCACCACCAATGAGATGCAGAGACTCTTCCATTTTGCAAAGTAGGGTACAGCTCTGTAATTAAACCTCTCTACTGAAATAATAGACCTCTTTCCCAGTTCAAACATCCATTATCAATCACTTGCTATAGAAATGAATATACATATTCATCTAAATAACCTTCAATTGTTGTTATAATTGAGAAAAATAGCAAGGAAGGAGCATTTTTAGGGAATGTCGAGACAACGTTTCAACATAGACTTCTTGAATGTATTTTTTAGAGCATAATTTCCATCAAATTACACCATATTTTGGATAATGAGTTTCTTAGAATGTGGCAGTCTGGTTACTGTCCTCTCCATAACAAGTAGACCATGTTATTGCATATCTTGCAATGTTTTCTCCATTGGGCTAAGTTGCCAGGGTCATCTTGGGCCTTGTATACTTGGTAATCATGTTTGACACTTAAGAGCATAAACTGCTGTTCAGAATTATAGACTATAAGAATGCAGAATGAGGAGCAGCATTGGGCTAGGTCCACTCCTTTGCAATCAAATTGCTTTTAACAAAATAGTCTTGTAGAACACTACACAGAAAATCAAGGGTGGGTGAAACATTTGGAGTGTTTGTGGAAGCAGTTGCATTATCTTAAACAGTTGTAACATTTCTAAGGTGTGAATCCGCGGACACAGACAATGGTTGGCAGTCTTCCCCATCTCTGGGGAGATCTTTGTCTGCTTCCCCAATAGTTCTGGACGAGGATGGCAGGACAAGGCTGGAGGGTCCAGGGTGTGCACCTGTTGCAGCCACTCTATGACTTTCAGGCAACGTTTTTCTCGGTGTGGATCTACATCTGGTTACATTGTTCCAGTATTTCTGCACCTGAAAGTTTTGGGTCTCTAATACTGTTCCACCGGGCAACCCTCCGTACAGCCCCACCAGTACCCTCCTATCGGATACCGCACAGGCCAATGGGTACTAGAGACATAGGCAGGGGCGTAACACAGGCCCCCGCAGCCCCCGCGTTGCAGGGGGGTCCCAAGCTCCAAGGGGCCCCCTCGGCCCTGCACTCTGGCCGGAGAGCTCCTGATTGAGCCCAGAGGGGGCCCCTTGAGCCCAGAGGGGGCCCCTCTACGTAGCATGCAGAGAGGCCCCCTAACTTTTTGTTACGCCACTGGACATAGGTGTTCTTGGTATTAGTTTGAGGACGTTTTATTTTTAACTATTTGCTTTCATCAGAATTAATCTAGCCACCCTGCTTTGATCTGTGAATTCTCTTCTCATTTGCTTTTGATTTTATGGTTCAGATGAATTTTGTATTGGTCCTTTTCCTACTGATTTCCTAGGGATACTCCTGGAAGACTAGTGGTCATCCCAATGGGTCTGTGGTCACCCAGTGAGGTGGTTACAATTTACAGGATTACAGGATTACATATCTATCGTTAAACACCCTGATTTAATTTTCAATTATTGACAACAGAACTGAAGTGGGGGGATGGGGAAAAAAGGATAGCATTTCTTAAGCATAGCAACATGCACATCATTTATATCCCAATCAACATCACCAGCAAGTTTGTTTCATTGAAATCAAATGTAAATACCAACACGTTCTAACCAAAGAACATTCCTGTAATGAGAAAATGTTGTCACTAGTTCTAAGTAATATTTTATTACCTGTGCTATCTGATGTCATGTTAGCAGCTGGCCTCCTTTCTTCAAATAGCAATAAAAGATGGTGTGCAGATGACAGCCAGATCACAGTCTCTGAGCACCAGATGTGGGGAGATAAAATCTATAACATACCTCTTCTGGTGCAAAGAAAAGGTCTTCTTAGGCCTGCACCTCGTCTGTCCTAGAAAAAGCTGAGGGAAGAAGCGCATCCTTTCACATCTCACCGAGGGCAGAATCAAAACTCTGCCTAGGGATACATAGACTTAATCCTCAGCAGGCTAATCAGAGACAAAAACTGTGTAATCATGGCTTCAAGTCCAGCCTGCCCTGCACATATCTACACTTACTGGTACAACTACAGTCCAGAAAGTAAAGCTATTGAAATACATGTAGCACCACACAATCATTTGTAAAAAATAAGCCACAGTACTTGAATAATCCGATTCTGTAGCTAAGGAGTGCTATGATCACATAGCATAGATGAGGAGTAATGTCACTGTTTCACTCATGGAGACACCAGGGTCAAAATACAAGCCCCTGCAGGATCTGTAGTACAGGGGACCCCAACCATTCAGGGACCCAATCCTTCATGGGAGCCTCATTCCATCCCAAGACCAATGAATAGCTGTGAGATTTGGGAGACTCGGGGCAGTGGCTTAACACAAATTGATGGGGCCCCCTGAAGAATGTGATGATGGGCCCCTGAGTCTCAGAAATATTACAGGTATTCATTGGGCTTGGGATGCATGGGGGCCCCTGAAAGACTGGGGACCCGATGAGGGGTTGATGACCTCCATGCACCACACAGGCTGCAGGGGCCTGAGCTACAACCCTGTCTCAAAGACCCATCTTCACATTCTGCAGGGGGACCACCATCATTTTAGGTTATTGTTAGACTCGGGATCCCTGGTTGGCTGAGGTAGGTACCTTAGGCCAAGTAGGGACCCGCGTTCCAACGTCAGGGAAAGGAAGGTCACCTTCTTAGATAGCCCTGCTCACCCCCTCTGTAGCTTGGCACGAGCAGCCAGGCTTATCTTCAAGGCAAATATGTAAAGTATTCGCAACCATGCTCACAATAACCCAATGATGACATCACAAAGTCCACACAATATACAACCAACATATGAGGTTGTGTAATATTTCTCATGGCCGGTTGTTAGGCCAGCCAGCACTTGTAAGTTCTAGCGATGTCAATGAGCACTTCTAAACATTCTCCTGTACTCCTAATATCATGTCATACAGTTCGTAATGGTAGAATCAGGCGCTTTTGCAATGTAAAAATACTGTAATGTGTAACGTAGCAATCAGACACTTTGCAAGGTAAAATAATGCAATGCGTAATACAACCACCAGATATGTCATTCTGCAAAAATAAGGCAATGCGTATACACTAATCAGGTAATTCGTTATCCAAGAATAATGCAATGCGCAATACACTAATCAGGTAGTTCGTTATGCAGAAATAAGGCAATGCATCATATGACAATCATGTAGTTCGTTATGCAGATAAAAATGCCATGTGTCATACACTAATCAGGTAGTTCGTTATGCAGGAATAATGCAATGCGTAATACTCTAATCAGGTACTCCGTTATACGAAAATGATGCAATGTGTAATACGACAGTCAGGTACTCCGTTCTGCAGAAATGGAATACTACGTAGTACACTCAGGCCCCGATCACCGGGCCTTAGGCGGTCTCTCCACCTCTCCTTCTGATCTGCAGTCAGCCTCACACAGTTGCCCACAACACAGTACGATGTAATCTAAAAGTGCAGTTTCGCACTCCGGCCCCTGTACCATGACTCCCACGGCAATACGGGCCATGATACGAGCCGAAGCAGAGGCTTGCGTTGCCAACACGAGAGAGACGCCAAGAGCGTCGCCCTCCAAGCCCACGCCCCACCCCAGGAGTCAACACTCATTACCTGAGGGGCACGAACTCACTCTCCTCTCTTCGTCCAGTGGCTGGGCCTCCAATGCAGCTTTTTAAAATGGCAACGGCGGCTCGGGCCGGCAACTCAGCTCCTCCGGGACTGCCGATGCTGGCAGCTTCAGTTACGAAGATCTCAGGCTGCCACAAAGCACATGCACACAGCGTTGCTGAGTCTTCCTTCACTCTGGGTGTGCTGGAGCAGGGTTTTCTGTTTAAACCCGAACATCAGCTTATATTGAATAATGATTGTCAGAGTAAAAAGATTGATGAGATCTTGAGACATGCGAAATACTTCAGTGATGAAATTGAGGCAAAACAGAGAAAGCTGAAAGAGAAAGCAATGTGGGCACAGGTGAAAGTTGCAGAAAGACAAGAAGCACAGCTGGTGGAACAAGCAAATAATCCAGGAAATAGGCCCAGATATGGCACAGGAAAAGGAAAGGGGAATTTAGAAGAGGCCAAAAAGAAGTTCCCATGTCACAACTGTGGACAATTGGGGCATTGGAGATCCGAGTGTACGAATCCACCATTAGTGAGTAATGAGAATAAATCATTGAATCAACAGGTGCAGAACGAGGGGTGTAATCATCAGCAACAACAGCAGAAGGTTGTCAGACAGCAGAGTCAAGAGCCAAAACCGCCCTTGCCGCAGAATAGAGGGTCCCAGAAATATAACCAGGACTCAGGATTCTACAATGATGAGCAGGTAAACAAACCGAGACGTTCAAACCCGGTACAACAGTACTGGTTAAAGAATGAGGGGAGTGAGTCTGAAGGGGACTATTGACGGTGCCGAAGAGAGGAGGAAGAGTGCATACTTGGTGCAACTCTAGAAATAGACCAGGCAGGACCATTTGTAGATGGGAAAATAAATGGGGAGAGTGTTACTTTTTTAGTAGACACAGGAGCGACGAGATCAACTGTCAGGTCAGCAGATATAAGAAATCTTCCTCTCTCGGACGAAGCAATCCAAGTGGTTGGTGTAGCTAATACACAGATTAAGACTCGTCTTACCGAACCAGTAAAAGTAAGAATAGGGAAATTTTCAGATATGCACAGATTTGTAGTCTGTGACACCAGTCCAGTGAATTTGTTAGGTAGGGACTTATTGTGTAAGATGAATTGCACAATTTTCTGTACTCCGGATGGAATAGCTTTTGAGACACCAGATGAGGATGTTTTGTACAGGATGACTCTAGATAATAGAGAAAGTGAGATTGTTGGAACATATGCTGTGTTTAATCCAGATGATTTGCCTCAAGAGTTGAGACACACGGTAAAAGCAGCGGTTTGGGATTTTACTGGAGAAGATGTGGGATTGATGAATAATGTTGATCCAGTAAAGATTACAGTGAAAGAAGGAATCATTTATCCTAATATCCCACAGTACAGATTGACACCAGAGATAATTGAGGGAATAACCCCTATCATAGATAAGATGATTCAACAGGGAGTTTTGAGAGAGTTACTGAGTAGCCCATGTAATTCATCGATAATGGGGCTGCAGAAACCTAATGGGAAGTTCAGGATCGTACAAGATTTGAGAAAGATTAATAAAATTGTGGTAGCATGTTGTCCCATTGTGCCAAATCCATCAGTGATTTTGTATCAGATTCCTCATGATGCTGAATGGTACACGGTAATTGATTTGTGTCATGCTTTCTTTTCAATTCCATTGCATCATGACAGCCAGCCGATTTTTGCATTTCGGTTTGGACAGCGTATTTTGGCATGGTGCCGTATCCCACAGGGGTATACAGAGAGTCCTTCAATATTCAATCAGTTGTTGAAGAAGTCTTTGGAGAGTTTGATCATGCCTGAAAGTTCAGTACTAGTACAGTATATCGATGACCTACTTGTGGCATCGAAGACACGTGAAGCTTGTGAAGTAGATACCATAGCTTTACTGAATCATCTGGCAGATGGAGGGTTGAAGGTATCTCCAGCCAAATTGCAATTTTGCAAGAAAGAAGTACATTATCTTGGACACAATATTGAAAAAGGTCTGAGAAAGGTGACCAATGACAGGATCAAAATTATCAGAGGAATGAGAGCCCCAATGACCCAGAGAGAAGTGAGGATGTTTCTGGGGATGGTGGGTTATTGTCGTCAGTGGATAAGTAATTTCTCCCTGATAGCAAAACCACTGATTAAATTGACTAAAAGTGAGGTGAGAGACCCATTGGAACTGAATTCAGAACAAATGGCAGCATTTGAAGAATTGAAGAGCAGAATGTGTGAAGCTCCTGCTTTGGGAATGCCAGACTATGAGAAGGAGTTTGAGTTGTACTGCAGTGAGAGAAATGGATGTGCACTTTCAGTGTTAATCCAGAAACATGGACGACTGAGAAGGCCAATTGCGTACTTCTCATCAACACTTGACCCCGTAGCTGTGGGTTTGCCAGGTTGCCTGAAAGCAGTAGCTGCTACATGCAGAAGCTTGGAACAGAGTGAGGGTATAATAATGGGATATCCTGTAAGGGTGTTCGTACCTCATGATGTGGCAATTCTTTTGACAAGAAGCAGGACTCAATATATGTCACATAGTCGGCTGACTAAATATGAGAAAATCATTCTGGGAGCATCAAATGTGACTCTTGAGAGATGTGTGAATGTGAATCCAGCAACTCTGTTGCCAGATGCTGAAAATGTGAATGTGGGGGATGATGTTGATCATGATTGTTTGGATGTGCTTGACTACTGCACAAAACCCAGACCAGACATAAGAGATCTGCCACTGCCTGAGAGTGATCATGTGTTGTTTGTGGATGGATCATGTTTGAGAACTGAGGAAGGTGTGCTAAGTGCAGCATATGCGGTGTGCAAGGTTTCAGAAGTTATGGAAGCTTCGCCTTTGAAGGGAGTTAGATCTGCTCCAGTAGCTGAATTGGTGGCATTGACGAAAGCTTGCAAGATTGGGAAGACTTTGAGAGTGACTGTGATGACTGATAGTCAGTACGGATTTGGAGTGGTTCATGATTTTGGCCAACTTTGGCTGCAGGGAGGTTTCTTGACGTCGCGTGGGACTCCTATAAAGAATGCTGAAGTGATTGGGAAGTTGCTTGAGGCGATACAGCTTCCTAAAGAACTAGCAGTTGTAAAATGTGCTGCTCATGGACAAGGAGATGATTTTGTTACTCTTGGTAATCGCTTTGCAAATGACATAGCACAGTATTGTGCAAAGAACAATCATTCGATTAACCGGGGAAGAGAAAGGGAAATGTCTTTTTGTTCTGTGATGTTTACTAATGTCCTGGAAACATGGGATGAGGTGAAACAGTTGCAGGATGAAGCAGGAGATGAGGAAATGAGAGATTGGATCAAGGCAGGATGTGCCCCAAGAGAGAAAGATCATGTTTGGATCTATAGAGATGGAAGACCAGTTATGCCCAATTCCATGCTATCAACAATGGCAAGAATGTATCATGGCCAGGGACATCTGGGGAGGGATGCTATGATTAGGTCCTTTAAACAAACCTGGTACAATACAAAGTTCAGGCTGATTGCAGAGAGCATCTGTCAAAGATGTTTGATTTGTCAGCAATTCAATACTGGAAAGAAGACAGTTGTGAGTCTAGGAACAATAGGCAGAGAAGGAGGTCCTTTTACCAGAATGCAAATTGATTTCATTGAAATGCCCCAAGTGAATAGATTGAGGTATGTTCTAGTGGTAGTCTGTTTGTTTTCAAGGTGGGTGGAAGCCTATCCGACTAGGAGAAATGATGGAATGACAGTGGCCAAGTTACTGTTAAGAGAGTTGATTCCTAGGTACGGGTTCCCAGTGACAATTGAGTCAGACAGAGGTGGACACTTCTACAATGAGCTCATGGGTTTAATTTGTGAAGCATTGAGCATACAGCAGAAGCTACATTGTGCATACAGACCAGAGGCTTCTGGTGTTGTTGAGCAGATGAACGGCACATTCAAAAATAGAATTGGTAAGATGTGTTTAGCCACTGGAATGAAATGGCCTGATGTCTTGCCTCTAGTGCTAATGACTATTAGGTCTACTCCAGATAGAACTACAGGGTTGAGTCCACATGAAATACTGATGGGACGAGCAATGAGACATGCATTCGTGCCTGTCAACAAGTTGATGACAATAACTGATGACATGATTTTGGATTACTGTAAAGGCCTGGCTGACGCAGTTCATTCTGTGTTTCACCAGGTTGGAGAAGACGCCACCACACTTGAAAAGAAGCAAGCCCATGATCTAAGTCCAGGGGACTGGGTGAGAATAAAAGTGCACAGAAGAAGAAATTGCTTGGTTCCAAGGTGGGGAAGGCCAAGACTAGTCATTCTGATTACGACACCTGCTGTAAGTGTGCTGGTGTGAAAAACTGGGTGCATGCAAGTCATACTCTGAGAGTTCCGAATCCAAAGGATGGGACTGGTAAAGAGTATTTTGAAGAGTCAGATTCCAGTGATGATGCAGATACTGAACCAGTGAGAAGAAAAAAGAATCCTGAAAGGGGGGAAGGAGAAAGAGAGTCAGGTGATTCTTTTTTCTTACCAAGGGAGGCTTCGAGAGGGACATTGAGAGCCTCAGGAGAAAGTTCAGATTCTGGAAAAGTGCCTGAAGTTTCAACAAGTGGTGAAAAAGAAAGAGGAGAAAAAAGTAATTCCACAGAGACTACACCTGAGTCAGATGAAGAGATTGAGAATCCACTTGAGATTACTCCTGAAGAAGTAGGGTCAGAAGAAGATAGAGAGGGACAGATTGCGGAAGACCCCCGAGGAGGTGTAGGGAACATTTCTGATAAGCTAGGTGAAGGGACAAGTAGACAGCAAGAAGATTGCGTGTCGGAGACCCGAGGAGGGACAGTAGTAGGGAAATCTCAATCAGTGGAGAAGAAGTCTGTGGAGCAAAAGAAAATCGTTGATGAACAAGAGGCAAATGAAACAGAATCAGATGAGAGTGAGAATGGGAAACCAGAGGGTCGAGTCCTGAGAAAGAGAACTTGGATTGGAGAAAGAAACAACAGAGAAGTGAAACAGAAAAGGAGCGTAAAAGGAGATCTTTGGCCTAACAAGATAAAGAGGCTGAGGTACCGACTGACACGAGCAAATTCATCGAAAGCTGAACAGGTGAACGAGGTGTCCAGTCAGAATCAAGCAAAGGGTGAAAAACAAAAGGAGTCAAAAGAACCAGAGGAGATCAAGAGAATCAGAAAGCCCAACCAGAAGTATAGGTCACCGGAATGGACGTACGTGGCACTGTCTGAAGAAGAAGAGGCAGAAAGTCAAGGAAATCCAGAGGGGACTTTACGGGAAGTGGTTGAGGAGGAGAAAACTGTTGGAATCCTGAAAGTTATCTTGACTGACATTGGAGAAGAGTCAGATGCTCAGGATATTGAAGATCTGATACAGTTTGATGTTGCTGAAGAAGAAGTGAAAAGTGATGAAAATCCAAATTGAGTGAACTGAAGGAGTCACTTGGAGAAGAGTGAAAAGAAGAAAATCTAAAATTAGCTGATTGAAATAATCTAGTGTTCTAGAAATTCAGTAGTGGAGTAGTAGAGGCTAAGTCAAAAGACACTGCCAGAGTAATAAGATGGCTAACACAGAGAATAATCAAAGTAGATGTACCTTCTTGAAAAGATGGTGTAGAATGTGCTGCTGCTGTACAGGATTATTAATGCTACTATGGAGTGTACTTGCTTTATTAGTTACTTTTAGAGTTACTATAGACACATTTGGAATACATACTGAGAATGTGACTAACATAGAGAAGAGTTCACAGAAAGTAGTTCCAACTAGAATTAGTAACATTTACATACATAAAGATAGGTCAATTAATGATTTTTCTAGCAATGTTTTTTCAAAGTTGTTGTACGAATACGTAAAGACAATGGAAGTAAGGTATTGCTACGTCTGTATGCAACTGCCTGCATCCGTTTCAGAGGGAGTTACTTATCACCATCTTTCAGCTACGTATGGGATTTCATGTAGTGTGTTAAGTAGTGTTTTTTATTTGTTAGGGAAAATAGATTATGAGATGTCTAATAAGGATAACATTTTTGGGCAATTGCCTATGAGTAAAAAACTGAATCCAGCGAAAGAAGCTAACATTTTTGGTGAGATTTTTATTGAAACAGAAGAATTAACATTAGATTACATTTTTAGAAACAATTTAACTTGCAGTTTGAAAGAAGAAGAAAAGGCTTTCCTAGACATGGTAGAGAAAAGAAGAGTGAGCATGCATGAAAAGGCAGGAGAATATAAAATGAGTGAGACAGTGTGGGACATTGAGATGGGAAAGGAGTTGAAGAGAGGGGCCAGTCCAACTTTGGCTTTAGATGCACCACAGAAGGGTAAACTATGCCTTACCAGAAAGAAATCCCAATATGATAATTATTTTGTTGGGACTAGTGAGTGCCATGATACATACTTTATTGCGACGGGATGGGGATTCAAAGGAGGAGAAGATCCAGTTTTCCCGGGAGTGTATTATATTTGTGGGAATAAGGCTTATTACAGGTTGCCTGACCATTGGTATGGCACATGTTATGTTGGCCTGGTCTTTCCAAAGATTTTCCATATAGATAAGATAGAAGATGCAGAACAAATTAATCTACTAACACGCTTTAAAAGAGAAACTTGGGGCCCGATTCACAGAACTAACTTAAGACAAAATCCTAAACTTACTACTTTTGGAATTCACAGAAGTTAGGATTTTGTCTTAAGTTTGTCTTAAGTCTGTCTTAAGTCTGTCTTAAGTTTGTCTTAAGTTTGTCTTAAGTCTGTCTTAAGTCAGTCTTAAGTCAGTCTTAAGTCTGTCTTAAGTCTGTCTTAAGTTTGTCTTAAGTTTGTCTTAAGACAAACTTAAGACAAAATCCTAACTTCTGTGAATACCAAAAGTACTAAGTTTAGGATTTTGTCTTAAGTTAGTTCTATGAATCGGCCCCTCACTTTGACACTGTTTAGCAGTGGCAAAGTGTCCAAAGCATCTAAGTTGGCAACACCATGTCAGAAAAAAGGACTAGGGAGAAAGCAAAAACTTTAGGGACTTTAGCCAAAAGGGGCCAAGTCCTACAGTTATGCTGCTGAGAGACACAGCTAAGTGCATGGAGCCTGTAACGTAGAGTGTTGTGGTGTGACGTGGAGCGTAGTGTTGTGGAGTTATGCGGATTGGCATACAGTGTTGTGGAGTGATGTAGAGTGTTGTGGAGTGGCACAGAGTGTTGTGGACTGGCATAGAGTGGTGTAGACTGTTGTGGAGTGGTGTGTAGTTGAGTGACGTGAAGTGGCACTGAGTGGTGTGTCATGGAGGGAGTAGAGTGGAGTGGTGTAGAGTGTTGTGGAGTGGTGTTGAGTGTTGTGGAGTAGTGTAGAGTGTTGAAGACTTGCGTAGTGTTGTGGAGTTGCGTGGAGTGGTGCAGAGTGTTGTGAAGTGGCGTGGAGTGGAGTGACGTGAAGTGGTACTGAGTGGTGTGTTGTGGAATGCCGTGGAGGGAGTGGAGGAGTGGAGTGGAGTGGAAGGGCTTAGAGTGGAAGGGGGCAGACTGGAGTAGAATGTTGTACAGTAGAGTTGCATAGAGTGGCATGAAGTGACGTAGAGTGGAGTACAGAGTAGAGTGGAGTGGTGTAGAGTGGTGTAAAGTGACATAGAGTGGCATAGAGGGAGTTTTGTACACATGAGTAGAGTGTTGTGACATAGAGTGGAGTAGATTGTCATAGAGTAGAGTGGAATTAAGTGGAGTAGAGTGTCATAGAATGGAGTGGCATAGAGTGTCATTGAGTAGCCTATAATGTCTTGGAGTGGTGTAGATTAGAGTGGAGTAGACCAGATTGGAGTGGCATAGAGTGTCATGGAGAGGCATAGAGTAGCATAGAGTGGTGTGTAGTGGCATAGAATGGTATAGAGTGTAGTGGTGTAGTATGGAGTGGAGTGTCGTAGAGTGTAGTGGAATAGAGTGGTGTAAAGTTGTTTGGAGTGGCATAGAGTGAAATAAAGTGGCATAGAGAGAGTGGCATAGAGGGAGTTGGGTACAGTGGACTAGAGTGTGGTGGTGTAGAATGGAGTAGGCTGTCGCAGAGTGGCAGAGAGTCGAATAGAGTGTTGTTGAGTGGGTGGCATAACGTAGAGCAGAGTGGAGTAGAGTAAAGTGGAGTAGAGTGTTGTAGATTGATGTGTTCCTTGAGAGAAGTGTCCTGGAGTGGAGTGTCCTGGAGTGGAGTAGAATAGATTGACATAGAGCGGAGTAGAGTGTTGTAGAGTGAAGTGGCCTAAAGTGAAGTAGAGTATCTTAGAGTGCAGTGGCATAGAGTGTAGCAGAATGCAGTGGCTGAGAGTGGTGTAGAGCGGAGTGGTGTAGAGTAGAGCAAAGTGTCACAGTAATGAGTGCCATAAAGTTGAGTGGAGTAGAGGGTCGTAGTGTGGGGTGTCCTAAAGAGGAGTATTCTAGAGTGGGGAAGAATGGAGTGACATAGAGTGGAGTAGAGTGTTGTAGAGTGGAGTTGTGTAATGTGGAGTACAGTGTCTTAGAGTGGAGTGGCATAGAGTGTAGTAGAGTGCAGTGGCACAGAGTGGCATACAGTAGAGTGGCATACAGTGGTGTAATGGAGTCAACTTCAGTTGTCTGCCATAGGGTAAAGTACTGTGGAGTTGCGTAGAGTGAAGTAGAGTGTTATAGAGTGGAGTGGCACAGAATTGGAATAGATTGTGGTAGTGTGGAGGAGAGTGTTGTAGAGTGAAGTGACATACAGTGGTGTGGCGTTGTATGGAGTGAAGTAGAGTGGAGTAGAGTGGAGAGGTGCAGCCTTGAGTGGAGTAAAGTGTTATAGAGTGGAGTGGCTTAGAGCGTCGTAGAGTGTTGTGCCATAGAATGGAGTTGAGTAGAGTGGAGTGGCGTAGAGTAGAAGGTTGTAGAATAGAGGGGCTTAGAGTGGAGTAGCAGAATGTGGAGTGGCATAGAGTGCAATAGCATATCATAGAGCAGAGTGGCATAGAAGCTTTCAGAATATCCCTAAGAACTTGGTAGCAAACCAGACAGCTGCACTGTCCAGTAGGCTTCCACCTAAAAACAGCCTCAATTGCAGTGGTGGCTCCTCTGCTAAGGCAGAGGAGCGTTGCCCCACTGCTCATTGAGCAGTAGAAAATAAAAAATAAAATGATAATAACAAGAAGTTATTATCATTTTATTTTTCTTTGCTGAACTCCAGCCAGGTCGGGTGGGGCAGGGCTGGGCTCCCTGCTGTCAGAGGGAGCAGGAGTGGTTTGCACTCGCTTCTTAAGTATGCATGACAGCTTGGTCGGCCCTCTGGAGGTGGCCAAACAGTCATGCATACTTGGCATGTTCCTCACTGGGCTGTGTTACACAGCCCAGTGGAGAATGTTCTCAGCCTCTCAGGTACTGCCTGAGCGACCAAAACAGGCCGCTCAGACCAATCTGCACCTGCAGGGTCGTGATTGGCTGGGAGAGTACGGGGCCTGGGTGCTTCTGGTGCAGGCGAGGACGGAGGAGAGATGTGCGGTGGCTGAGAAGAAGAAGAAGGTACGTTTATTTTTTATTTTTTTCATCACTCCCCCGCCCTACTACCCCCGTTCCGAATGCTCAAGTGGGAAAAAAGGGCATCCGGGTCTGAGAGAATTACTTATTTATTTTTTTGCAGATTTATGTAGCGCAAACTTGACCCAAAGGTATTGGAGCGCTTTACATGAGCTCCAGTTACATTACACAAGGAAACTCATTTTTTGGTAGGCGCGATGAGATTAGGTGATTTGCCTAGAATTACAGGATTCTGAGCCGACGCCGAAGCTCAAACCTAGTTCCCTAGTTCCAAAGTCGGCAGCTCTAGCCCCTTTTGAAGGCACAAGACCCCTGCTGGTGCCTCTGCTACTTTCTGCAGCTTCCCGAGGTAATTACACTGGGCACAGCCGCCCACACTTCAGATAAGAGAGTGGAGAGATTGCGCGAGATGAGAGGGGAGGAAGGAAGCGGGACTTGTTTGAAAAGTTTTGCCAGGTCTGCTTTTGGTTCGTTCGGTCCTGTCTACCAGCGCTCATTATCACTAAAAATTGAGAATTTTATTAACTTGCCCATGGAGGGGATGATATCTCGTACCATCAACGTGTGGCAGATTCATAATGGGACAGCAGACGGTGGCATCGGTGCCAACTCATGCATACTGTGCCAAAAGCAGATTGACTGCATACCCAGAGACGTTTCACACTCCGCAGAGCGATCGCCAGCCTGTTCATGCTGAATTAATTCTTGCGTTTGTCATGCTGTCCTTGGCTTTGTTTACACCCTCAGCAATGCTGCTCTCTTTTAATTCTGCCTCACTCTACCGAAGCCTAACAGTCACGTCTAGGGAACCCAAGTCGTGCTGATTTTATCCCATTTAGAGTCAGGCAGCCTCTTTTGTTATTGCTGTACTATATTGTGGCTTCCCGGGGAGCAGGGAGACAGTGGCGCGTTCTGCAAAAAGATTGAAAAGAAGCTTCGTTGCTGAACTGGGCTGCTGCCCAATTTCTCTAAAAATGTTGCATCTAATGTAAACATTAACCCCTCCACTATAATGAGCTGCGGTTCGGCCCCAGCTTTGGGCACCACCTGAGACACATCATTGAATGGGCTGTTCTTCGATGTCAGTTTCCAGCAGTGAGTCATTGGTACAGTCATGATACCCAAGTACATCTTGTGAATTCACATACATTACTAAACATTTCAAGAATTTCTGGCAGTTTCATTCACACTCTCTTTACATATTCCTTCCTCATTAACGATGACTGGTTTAAGTGAGGTTGCTGGCCTAATCTTCTTATAAATGCAGGGGCAGATTTACAAGCCCCCTGCGCCACCAGTACGTCACTATTTGTGACGTACTAGTGGCATATTTTACTACTCCATATTTACAAGGACAGGAAAAGCCAACCTGCGTGGCTTTTCCTGTCCTTGTAAATATGGCCCCTTTACACGCAGCACTTTGCGTGAAAGGAGCGTTCCATGGGTGTTGCTGTGCGTGTTCCTGCACAACACCCATGGAACCAGACACATTTCCAGATTTAAGCCGAATCCTAAATCTGGAAATGCGTGTGAATGCTACCTCTCACCAGAGGAGGCGTTTCTTCCTCTTTCAATGCATGCTGCATTTTGCAGCACACAAAGAAAGAGGAAATGCTTGTAGTGATTGTTTTTGTGCAGGAAGGTGCTTCTTCCTGCACAAAAACAATCTACCCATGACGCAGGCCTCCTTGCACCATGATGCAAGGGTGCCTGCGCCGGCGGATGTCAGCTGTTTGTGCGCCAGCGCAGGGGAGAGCAGAGGAATGTGACATATTATTGTAAATATTTTGCATTCCTGTGCTTTGGAAGTGCCGTAGCATGGCGCAGCCAAAGGGCTTGCGTTGCCGCGCTGCGGCACTTCCTCTTATATCTGCCCTGCAGAGTCTAACACTTATTTTCCCCCCAAATTCAATGGCGAGAACACTCCTAATTCCACCAAATTGTGCACCACAGACAAACACCAGTGGCCAAGCGTAAACCAACCACAACATTGGCTTGAACTGACGTCTCCAATCTATGACAGGCCCCAAGGTCTCCATTTTAGCAATGTATTTATGTGTTTCTTTAAACCCCAGAGACGTTATTCCAGGTACAGTGATAGCTCTTTATACGGGAATGGAGAGGGACAGGACGGCAAAACATGGTTTTCCTGGGTGATATAACAACACCTCTTGTGCACCAGCTTCACTGCAACTAAGCCCAAGTCAAATTTCCTTTATGCTGGTGTAATCTCACCTAATTTTGAGCATTTCACAGTAGGTATGGGATGCCTAATGCCTGAGATTATGCCATTACGCCACGCAGAATTAACGAGACATGGCATCACTGCAGGAGGCACACGCCACCACCGCAAGGACCACCTCCAACAGCCATCTGCCAAAGTCGACACGGTGGTCCTGACAGACTTATGGAGTTGCTCAGATCTGTCGTGGATGACATCATTGGCCTGATACCCTGATCAGCACTCCAGGTGCCAGTGACTCAGTGAACCGCAAGCCATTGTCCGTTACTGATTGACATTTGTGCTGTGGAGATGCTGCGTAGCATTGTCACCTCATGCAGTGGGGAAGAGCTGGGACTATGATGAGGAATATGTGTCAAGTGTGCGCATGGGAGATGGCACAAACAATGGGAGGGCAAGAGGCAACATCCCCAAGGCAGGAATGCAGACTGGAGGTGGTAGTCGAGCCACACACCCGGAACCATTACTGGGTATTGCGCTGTGGACTGCGCACGCAACTGTCACCTCAGACAGTGTGGGAGACCTGGGACACTGATGAGGTAGTTAATGCAGGTGTAACACACCCCACTGCATCTGCATCAGGACTAACAGGAAGGACTACAATCCTAGCATTACCTTCACATGAGCGCGCTCATCTCTAATGCCCCTACCTCAGTGCACTGCAACTCACGGAACCTCCTGACTGAATTTCAGGTGACCTCTGTCCTTACTCCGGCTTCCTCCATGTTGCTGTGCAGTTGACTCTGTTATGCATGTGTTTCCTGTATCTGTTGTACTGTTGTCCACTGTTCAAGTTGTTGCCAGCACCAAGCATTCCGTGCGGGCTGGCTTACACTCACCCCACACACATCCAGCACAGGCTTCACTGTACATGTGGCCCTGCCAATAAAGGGGCCGGGCGCATATGCCCGTAGCCAATTCAACATGATATCGGCGTGTGTCCCTGTGGTCTTGTTGTATGCATGAGGGCCCTGGGCCCTACGACATTACATTGTGCTGTGTACATCGGATGCAGACGTGTCACCACAGGCAGCAAGTTGTAGCTTAGACATGTAGCTTTGTCGTCCCCCACTCAATTCGTAAGGGGAGTGTCCAGGGGCGTGGTACGCAGAGCCAACATGGTTGTGTGACTGCTATTTGAGCGCCCCTGCTTGTGGTTCTGTACTGTGAATGTGCATCTGCATGTGCTCTATGGCAGTGTGGGTCTCCTTAGTGGGGTGTTGGAGGGCCCTGAAGGGTGATAGACACCTACGTATGTGTCCTGGTTCGCAGTCCATGGTTTCGGACCCCACCCACACCTGTTGGGCCACCTTCTTGTGGCGTACAGGAAAATGGCATTGGGGTGCGATGTGTGGGTGAGTGAAGTGTCATGACCCAACTGTGCTTGCGGGTGATTCCTGCTGTGTGGTCTGCTGCAGGCTCTGTTTTCACCTCTGAATAGCTTGGCTGTCCGGGTCCTGGTGGGGGGTTGCGTGGGATATCCATGTGCTGTTGTAGGGCGTCAGTGTAGACGGTGTGGTGGTCCTCTCGGGCATCACTGATGTGTTGTATTCTGTGCTCTGCTGAATGTGTTGTGTGCCCCTCTGCGATGTGAAGGGGAGGCGCGTATTGACTTTGTGTTGACATATATGTTGGCGCATTGTGCAGGTTTGCATGCAGATTGTTTGGCAATGTACATTGTGACTCTGTTAGGGGGGTGCAGGATTCTTCTGCGAGACAGTGTACATTTGGTCTACATGACAGATGTGAGGTCGTACGCGTACATTTCCATTTCACAGTTTCCAGCTCCGTCAGATGTAGTAGGCATGTTTCTGTGCATGTGCGGAGCCAGTTGTGTCCTCTGTTCTGCAGTGTCGGCTATGCGCGTTGTTCCTCATTGTCATCAATGTGGGTGTGCTGTTCGTGCTATGTGTGTGTGCTGCAGTGTGCCAAGGGGATCTGGGCCATGGACCTGGGTGATTGTGGGTGTGCAGTGTGGTACACCTCGTTGTGCATGTATGTCATTGTGCCCACTCCCCCCGTGCCCCCAGTCCCTGTTTGTTGCATTCCCTTTTGATGTTGTGTCAGGTCCTCTCGAGCTGTGTCCGTACTCCCTACTCCTTGCACCGTCTCCACACTGATGACTGTGGCCTGGGTTTCCTTCAGCTCCTCCTGTGGCGCTGGACTGCCACCTCCTGTCGCCGTTGTTGCCTTCCTGTTGGCAGCGGATTTGTGCCAGGTTTAGGTAGTCGCGTAATGCCGGCGCCTATTGACCTCCTGGATATGCCTCCTCGGCACTTCGCCTGCAATCCAGGTGGTCTGCTTGTAGGTCAGTTGCTGGTAGTGTTCTGCCACCTCCGTGACGCTGGTCATGTTTTCCTGCGGTCTGCACCCCGTCTTCCACTCCCTCTTCTCCTTGGTCCCGTTGTTCCTTGCTGGTAGTCTGTGGGGGTTAGTGGGGTTCGGGTTGCCCCCTGCGCTGTGTCAGGTTGCATCCATGTTGCTACACACTTTGGATTGTTTTTAGTGTATTTTTTCTGTGGTTTTTATAGTGCATAGCTCCGCCAGACGCGTGGGATTTGCAGATATGTGGCTGGTTTTCGCTACTTTTTGTACCGCGGTTGCCCTCATCGTATTTTTTTTTGCCTTTGCGTATCCCATTTATACGGCATGGCGTTGATTTTGACGTGGACATTTGGCGCATTATCTGGTGACTATCGCATGCTACCGCCTTGTTGTGAATCCCACGTTGTCACAGGGTTATTTTCCCACGATAGGCTGCGATATTGAAAGTTGCTTTACGCTACTCTTGCGGTAGTTATCACACGTTCTTGTGAATATACCCCCAAGTGTGCCCGCATTATATTACATTGACAGTGGACTCATGTCCCTGTTATTGGTTTAGCATGTGGAACAGTGGTGGCGGCATACTGTGTTTTGCGAATCCATAGTCGTGACCAGACATTTTTATATGTGTGACTGGAGTTCAGGCCTACTGGCCCACTCATGTTAAGTTCCGCTTCTATCACTAACCCAGATCCTGGTGCTAACATACCACGTGTATGTAGTAAATGTCTAATTATGTGGTTTGTATGGTACATGCATTGTCTGTGTGAGTGAGCCAGAGTAATTGAGAGCTGTGGGATACCTTTTGTGCACATGATGGAGGTGAGATTTTTTACCCAGACAGTGGCAGTATATAGTGAACGTTCCTGAACCTGGAGGGAGAACAACTTAACGCTGGAGTTGGGAGAAAGGAGACAAGGCTCCTTCAATAATTCCAGTAGGCTTTACGTAGAGTGGAACTGCTGATTAGTCTTCCTGTAGCACTGATATTTGGGAGATGGTGGAGATGAAGGGTAGTATGTTAGCCTGCTGTGAGGTGGGTCACTCTATTAGGAAGGAGATTATTGTGTTGGGAAGGTGCAGGTGGGTTGAACCCTTCACTGGCCAGGCAAGCCAGCCTGGAGGACTTGTGATCATGGTGTGTGGGTGGGCACTGGCAGTCTGGTTGGGCTGGAAGGGGACATGAAAAGGATCAGGGGGGTTGGACACAGAAATTCAGCCTGAAAAAGAGAATAAATTATTAGGCAGCCCGAACACAAAGGATACAGGTCAACAACCGGTGGTTAAGATTTTCACACAGAATTTACATCTGTTCACATTGTGAGGCAAACACATTATGGCTGAAAACTTGCACAGCACATTAGACAGTTGAGAAAAGCCTTTCCTGCACGTGGGTGTGGCTGTCAGTGAAGCAGCAAGTGCAGTGGCACCAAAGATCGGGGGCCAGAATACACCTATTTCCCCCAATTATGCCTAACCTTGAGTTTCTAAACCAGGATGGCCCATTACCTTTGCTTTTCACGTGGGCCCCAAACACATTTGCGACGCCACTTCTGCGATGTCAAATGTTAGCGGCACCCAAATACAGACTATAGCAGTAAAATGGAACTATGTATTACATTCTGCCCTGGCAGTGACATAGCAGAACATTTCATTTCAGCCTTAAACCTTCTTCTGACTCGTTTTCTCCAACGGGCTAATGTCGCCCGTCTCGTTCCGAAGCGAAACTCAATACTAGCGAGGTTCCTCAAGCCTGAATATTCAGAATTGTTAAATGAAACAGAATAAAAAAAGCACAGACACATATACAACTCATACATAGCAGCCAAAAAGAAATATCTTAATGAACAGCCCGACGATCAGTCTGCGGTTTGTGGCAGTTCTGTCAATGACAGTGTGCAGTCCATCTGGCTGTGGCTGTCGCTAGAGCCGTGTCTGCAGTCTGAGTTGGCGCCCCCGCCGCCTTCTGCTGGCATGCCGTGAACTTGTCATGTGTCCATTCTGAAAGGAATAGTCAGCTACATGGCAGGCATGTTAAAACGATCATTATCTTTAGTCATGACAGATGATAGACATGGTGAATCTCCCATCTGGGGTTCTGTCCCTAAATTGGAATGCACGTGCATTTGAAATCTTATGAGTAAGGAAGAAAAACAAAAAGCGTAATGGGACCAACGAGTTTCCGTCCCAATTTGAGCTGGCTGATTTGATTCACCAGTATCTATTTCTTGCCCCATATTACCATGTGTGATCCAAGGCAGTGGCTGACCATATAACTCCATATGAACTGGATTTGATATTCTTAGTAATGTTTACATTTTACAGTCAGTTGTATCCAGGTATTCTCCGTACAGTCTCTATACCTTCTTTACTACAGTTACATATATGATATACACCGTCTGCTACAGCGGCTTCTTAGTTATGGTAAAGATGCCCTCTACATTGAAGGCATTTTTGTGTTGCTAATAACTTTGGTGGCATTTGTCAAATGTCCTCTAAATTTGGCTCTCGCTTGATATATCCAGCTAAGTTTTGCTATGTTGAGTTTCGTGAGGCTCTGTCGGTGCAAAGAGGGGAGTAAAAAAATGCTTGTCTTTATTTTTCTTTCCGCTGCACCAAAACCACAGTTCGGAATCACACATGGCACACAAGTTTAACATGGGGCTATTGTGAGTTGGTGTTAATACGTTCAGTACTTTTTGAGAAATTGGTATTACACAAAGGTATCAGGTAGACGTTTTGAAATTCACAGCTATGCTTGATATAATTATGAAGCAAACTATGTGGTTAAACTAGTTTTTATTGAAATCACGTGTTTTTATCTTCTTATACCTTTCCTTTGGCACCATTTGACATATCTGTACAGAATTTGGCAGGCATATTCGGAATCCCATGGAGGGCGAATCCTATATTACAGATGGATTGGATGAGAGCATATTCCCAATGGAGTACACATCAATTTGAAAATTTACCGAAGTCAAAAGCTTGTCTCTGATATCAAGTTGATACTGACGAGCCCTGAGGAAGTTCAGAAAATTCTTTTTCTTGAACGAAACACGTTGGCTGGACGACTTTTTTGAATATATGTTTATAACAATGGAGAAAAAAAGGACATTCATTTTTTACCCCAAAGATACATCACCTTGAATCTTATTGGAAAGTGATATATCCTCCTGGAGTACCATTCCATTCCAAATACTCTCTTCTATTTGCGTAGCAGTGGTACCAATCAACAGCAGGTTGTGGACGTGGTGTGGCGCAGCGGCCAGGGTGCCTGACTCCGGACTACAGGGTTCACGGTTTGATCCCCGGCGCCGGCGGCAGGTTATCCCTACACCATGTGACTTTGGGCAATAGCGTGCTTAATCTTACCGAGGGCCTCCAGCACCGGGACACCACTTCGAAGGTAGCTGTGCGCTTTACAAATACTGATATTTCATTGCAGTGCACGGGACCATAAACGCTTTTGCTAACATGAAAAGAGGAGCAGGATCTGAGGTCCGTCGTTGGTTCATAAAAGCCATACACAGCTCGTATAGTAGCAAATGCACAGATGAAGACCTGATTTCAGTTGAGACCTTGTGGCAAGAACCCACCTCTCATGACCAAATGAAATGTCCAGTGAGCCGGGTGGCTTGAGAGCTGCAGCATGTCCTGCAACCAGAGCACACTGAGCGCAGCTGAAGGCAGTGTTCAAAGGGAATGTTGGAGCAGATCTAGGGCAATGTTCGACCTGTAGCCAGGCCCTGGTTTCAGAGCCTGCTGCGCCCAGCAGAAGTCTTAGCGCATTATATTGTATTGTAATTGAATTTATATAGCACTTACTACCCCTCACAGAGCATTGAAGCATTTATGCCAGGCAACATGGTGCTTTGAAAGTCAAGATTAGTGGCTACTGTAGTTGATAGTGGTTATTGTTGGTTATTGGCCTTTATTTTAGTGGCTTTGTGGTGGATTAAATTAGTAGGAGTTAGGTGTGGTTGTTACTGTGGGGTGCATAGGTTCATGAAAATGGTTGGTAGGAATAGTAGATGAGATAGTGGAGAATATGCATTGCTATTTTGCTGGGTATGATATTCAAAGTGGGACAGGTTGTGATCCTTGAGACGAGATGTGGGCAATTTGCAGAAATGCAATAACAGAGATGAATGCCCACATGAACATGACTTTGAGTTAGCTGTACACAGAGAGCGGAGGCATGCAGAGGATAGAAGTTAGGAGATGATAATTCAGAGAAGAAAGGGAGCAGCGACAATCTGAAGTTTTAAGACGAGGTCAAAGTTTTCATGCAGGATTTTAGGAACCATTGAGTAGACTTTTGAGATAGAATGCAAAGCTGTAGAAGGATACATCACTATTTGCATGCGAGACAGTGCTTTTTGATTGACCTTAAAATGAGCTGAACAGTCTGCTTGGGCGAGAGGTTAATAATATACCCTCACCCCCATCCTAAGGCAAAGTTGAGTTCTTAAGAGCGCTAATGTGCACTGTATGCCACTGTTCTAGATAGAGAATACATTCTGCTTCTAGTAAAGTTACCAGGAGCATTTTTTTCATCTAAAATAATAACAAAGATAGAATCATATAGAAAACATCTAATAAACGTGAACAAATATATGTTGGGTTCCGAAAATTGGACTTTGTGTTTTTTCAGTGAAAATATATATTCTCAACATTTCCAATATCATTATTGGCAGACAATAAATGCAAAGTTGGGGTAAAAAGGTTAGATTAGGGAAAGGGGTAGCTGCAACAATGAAAAAGGAAAAAAAAGGAAACAGTCGCAAAACCAGCCATCACACAATCTGCTATCAAATAACCTCTTGCTGAAGTTTGTTGTGCAGAATGTCCCATTCTCCAGCAAATATGTGGCCAAAACTACAATGTTCTAATCATCTTGCCCCTTCATGGCACCCTGGCCCCTCTTCATCTGTGCCAACTCCTACTACACCCTTATTCACATTGGTCACCAGCCTTCAGGAGATCACAAGGTTGGTACTGGTGTCCACCCAGTTGAAGTACATTTTACAATGGTGGTATCATTCAGAAAATGTGATGAAAGTTCTCCCTTTTCAGCTGGAAAGTCTTATGTGGTTACAACAGATGTATGTTCTTTTCGGATGAGCCACATTGAAGGAGCTGTCAGTACAAAGGTGCTGGTCTCCGGTATAGAGTCACCATTTCTCTAACTTGTAGGTCTCTAATTAGTAGGATGTAATGGCAGTGGCAAGAGCCCTGAGGAGATGTTGTACCCAGATTAAGGGGGGGGGGGGCACGTGCTAGTAAGAACAAACAACATGGTGATAGTCTACATTGTAAACCCTAAAAGAGGAAATAAAACCAGATCATATAGTATGGTAGCTTTGCAGCGGAGCACATGGGGCAGTGAAACATGTCTTGCCACATAAAGCAGATTACATTAGGGGCAGTTGAATATATGCCAGATCATCTAAGGCCCTCCCACTAAATGACTCTGTAACATCTGAGTTTTCAGGTGGTTTGCAGGTAATTCAAGTTCTTTTTCTGTTTGTGTCACAAAGAAATGCTCAAATTCCAAGGTTTTGATCTCGCTACTGAAAAAGAGAGCATGGCGGTGAAAGCCCTGTGATTGAATGGCCTAAGAGGCTCCTACATGCATTCCTTCTTTTTTCTATAATGTCCAGGTTATTTGAAAGAATCAGTACAGGAACTCAGGAAGTGATTGAGATTGTGCCATTTTGACCATGGAGGTCCTGGTTTCCATTATTTAAGTCCCTGGAACTGTCATTTTCCTACCAATTCCCTTTGTGCTCCAACCGTAGTCTGCTTCTGGAATACCTACACCTGTTGGTTTGTAAGTTGAAAGGGAGGGGTTACATAGAAAAGCCTCCGCATCCACAGAGGCTATTCAGAAATCTCATAGGCCCTCAACCTTGACATCTTATTCTGGGCACTGGAGTAATTTTCAAAAATGGTGTACGTCACATTCTATTTCCCCTTAGGATTGATTGAGTGTTTTCATCTGGCTTACAATTTTTGTAGGGTGGTTTCTGAAGAAATATATCTATTCTCACCCTCCGTTCTTGAAAGCCATGTATTAAAACATTTAGGGGCATTTGGAAGAATCTGGGTGAAGAAGAAATCGATGCTTCTTGAATTTTGAAAAGTTTTCTTTTTTAAATCACCCTGTATTTGGATCTTTAACACAATCATGGAATTTGTCTCAAGTTCTTCAGGTTTTGCAGAAACATTCTTTTGAACCTTTGGAACAGGTAGGTGTTACATTTTTGCCAATGAAGCTTACCTTTTTGGTTTGCAGAAACTCAAGGTGGAGAATAGGTGAATATGGAGAATAGGTGAATATGGAATATGGTTTAGGGCTCCCTTTTGTCTTTTTTTGGAGGGTAAACTATTTCTGAGACCAGATCCTAACTTTTCCTCAGAGATCCAAACCCCTCTAATTATTCCACAGGAAGTAATTATTCTCAAGTTTCCCCCTCTCTTTTTTTTCCAGAAGAAATCCTTCCGTTGTGATTAGTTGTGAGAAGAGCGTTGAAAGTCCATTCACAAAGATCCCAATCCTTCACGAATTTTGATGATTTACTTGTGACTTTGATTCTGCAGGGCAAGGAAATATATCATTTCCTTGACTATCAGTAGATGGATAAGTTCTCCAATCTCCTTAGCAAGCTTTTCTGGCTTACCCCTCCCATAGGAGATTCAGGGAAGATGCGAAAGGCAGTTGGCTGTTTCTTGGGCAGAAGCTAATGTAGTGCGACAGGCAGAGATTTACCCTGCAGAAAGAAGGGCATCACCAAATACTTTTGTTCGGCATTACAGACTACAAGGCATTGGAAATGAGAAAAGAACATTGTTGAGGGAGCATTAAGTTTTATTTTGTCATAAGAATCAACTATTTGTCATTAAATCATTGGGTGTTGAATGGATCAAAGTGCATGCTGTGTTCTTTATTTCATAACACAGCCTGATCTTGGTTGGGTACACCCAGGGCCAGGTATGCCCAATGTGTGGAAAATAGATGACCACCCCTGACCCAAGGATCTGACTACATATGAAACAGCTGTTTTGTTGGCGAAGCGAGTATGCTAATCTAGCATTTGGGCCTGCTCACCATGATTCTAAGTTCCAGAACCCATTCTAGAACCTGGAGGGGAGCACCAGATGCCCCCTCTTGGCTGACATGAGACTACTGTCCATGTCCTGGTTGTTGACATTAAGAGTTAGAGGCAGCATACAGATCTTTGTGAATTAATGTTAAGGAGCAGACCTTTTTTTATTTCAGGTGCAGTGCTTCCTACCGACCCCATATGTGTGACATCCTGCTTAGAAGGAACATCCAGACCCTTGCGTTGAGATCCTGTGTGTGTAGATTGTGTATATGTAAGGTGTGAATGGATCAATATTCCATGTTGTGCTGAGATTCTGATAACTGTGACCAGTGGAATCCAATATGGATAGCCTCTGGTTTGACATTGCACAAGAGGATGGGACAGAGTGTATTAGCTACATTCCTGGAGCCGAAGGGAGGAAACCCAAACACTGAAGTAAGGGAGGATGTAGACAGGGCTGCGGTTGAAAATTCAGCGATGATATTTTAGCAGGGGATTGTTGATTAGTTCTCCATATGCACTGCCATGTGGTAGATGAGAGAGGAGAGGCTGTGGGGCAGCAGGTTCTTTTGTTAAGGATGAGGAAGCTTCTAGGCAGGGCCTGATATTTTGTTTTTGAACCCTAACTGCTACTGCAGGACAGCTGATGATAGGCAAGTCCAGTGTCTTCACACTCAATTGTGCCAATTTTTGGGCATACTCCTCCTTGGAGCCAGCATCATCACTAACTGCTGTGAGAGCCATCACCTTCCACAAAAGGTGTGTCTGCACTGTAGCAGAAAAGTATATTTGAAAGGTTACCATTCACAAATGGTGGGAAGGACTTAAGCGAGTGGGTCAATATTCACTGTCTCAAAAAATGGTTGGAAATGTGGAATCTAAACAATCCCACTTTGTTCCACTTCCAAGTTTTTCTTCATCAAGAAAGTGAGTGCTCCACAGAATACTGGAAGAGCTACTGTGATAAAGGGCTGGTGTTTGCATTACAGCCAGTCTCCCAGAGGTGAGGTGACATCACCTAAAGCCTGTGCAACTTGCAGGACATGTTCTGGGCCTGACTGATACTTATAAGGCTGCCTGTCTGTTTGGAGAGGGAAGGAGAGTGCTTGGGCCTGTAGTAGGAGAAGATTGTCCAGGAGGAGAAGTCCAGACATGTTCTCAGGTTGTGTAGAACAGAGAAGAGCCAACTTGTACTGGGAGAATAAGTGACACTGACCTCTGCACTGTGAGGGTTCACCCACTCTCCTTCCATGGATCATGTCGCAAACTGTGTGAGGTATCTCTAAACCGTAGCAACAGCAGGTCATCAGGCATCATTGCCATGTGACCTGAAGGACTTGATGTGCTGCTGTATCGGTGTGTGGCACAACAAAAATCATAATGCTCCTGTATCAGAGGACATGGCACATGACCAGGAGGCCACAACTGTCAATGTTGAGCATGCTCTAACCAGGCCTGGCATGCTGTTCATTCCCAGCGGTCAGAGTGGGACACTCTGCTGCAGTCCACTATCTTGCATTTGCTAACAAAGTCGCTGTGACCGAAAAGAGTGCACCACTAATCTCTGCACCAAGTGGTATTTTGGCAACAAGTGACACAGGCCTGAGATCAAAAGACTGAGACAGTGTATCTTGAACTGACAAGGAAAATTCAATTTGAGAACTGCCAGCATGAACGCTTTTGATCAGGATCTAAATTAACTGACCTATGAGTTACCCAACAAGGTAGATTCCTTCACAGCCCAATAGTGAGCTTGAACCTGTGGCCTTATATCTCTGCTGGACACTGTAAACATATGGGCATCATAGGAGCTGAATTAAATCAAAATAGTTTGTATGACTTTTGGCTGGAATCCGTGGAATGAATCGTAGAACCCTATAGCTGAATCCACATTACTGTGTTTAGTATTTCATTTTTCTGTGCTGTGAGGTTAAAGTACTCCTCCTTATATTAAGAGGAGTACAGGCCGGGTCAGTGACTTATTATGTCTGTTGTTTGATATGTTTGTGTTTTGAGTCTCTGCCTCTCTACACTGCCTCAACAGGAAGTGTTTGTCTAGAAATCTCACCATTCATTCATTCATTCATCCATTCATTCATTCATTCCTTTGTATGTTCACCCTTGATTCTATGAGAGGTAAGTGCAGAAATAGATGCACTTGGCCTAGTTTGCTGAGTCATAGTATGACAGGCCTTAGGTCATCAGCTGGAAAAACCCCAATCACGACAGTTTTGTTGCTGTAGCCCTTACCAGCCCTGTTGTTGCCCCCCTCACCCCCAAGTGGGGTCTGACATAAACATAGAAGGTAACGGTCACATCTGATTGCTTACTGGTAATCTTCATCACTCTAAATCCCATCATCCTTTTACCTGCCATTACCACCCTTATACCTATCCCCTGTCTTCCTAAAGCTTGCATATGACAGGAGGATGCTGGAAATGCCCAGTCCTTTTATGCCACCCACATAAGGGTGAGATTTGGCTCTAATCATTGTCCTAGTTGTTCTTTTAGCTTTAAGGTAATTTTCTCACAAGTAGTGACAGATGCTAGGACTAGGAGTATTCCTAATTCTGCCAAATGGCATTTATTCACAAACTGATGCTGCAATTAGGTGTAACAAAATGCTTGACTATTGGACCCAATGTAATTTAAGGAGTTTCGTGATTCACCCCATAGTAAGTACCAAAGTAAAGATGCAGATTGTGTCTGGTCGCTTAGTGGACTGATGCATCCACTGTCGGGGCCTGTGTTTGACCTCATGGTCACAGGTTCAAATCACAGCAGGTCAACTCAGCCTCTCATCCTTTCTGAGGTCGACAAAATGAGTACCATTGAGTTGGGTAACAATGAACATCTGTTATTCAGCGTCAAGATGCCCCGTTGGGGGTAAATGCACGCTTTACAAATACACATATTATGTTATGAGAATGATTAGGGTTTAGAAATGCTGTTATACATAGCACAACACTATAAAAAACAAGGCTCTTACACCTGCAGCAAAAAAAAAACAACTAACGGGCTCAACGGCAATCATGATGAGATATCTTGTGAGATATATCTATGTGACTAGTGACAACTAGAGACCTTAATACTGTTCGACAGAGGTGTTTCTTTATATTTGTGCAGGTGACGTTTACACTATTAGCAACCCTTACTTTACATTGGTTCAAGAGGTCCTTTGCTAGTCTTCCCAAAAGAAATAGTTTATTTAGTAGGTGTCATACTCTAAAGTACATTTCACATGTTTTTTCTTCGCAATAGGTTTTCTCGTCGATGATGTGTACCAGTAGCGTTGGTGCAAAACCCTGGCTCACGCTTTCGTTTACTGGAACCCAGAGTCAGACATACAAAGTAGACATGCTCTTTAATCGATAATAATGAGACACCCGCACATACCAAGCATGGACGACTGGTGCATGAAAATGCAAATTAAAATTAATTAAATGACCTTGGAGCAGGAACGTTTAAGTTGGTTCAGCAATTTTTCTGAAATATAATTTGAAATTACTTTAGATAGATTTTTGTTAACTATTTGTGAATAAAATGGAGAAAGAAAGAAAGAAAGAGAGAAAGAAAGAGAGAAAGAAAGAAAGTGACCTTCAAGATACTCACCCACGTCTACAAATGCCTCCATAACACCGGACCCCAATACCTCAACGACAGAATCTCTTTCCACGTACCCAAAAGGAACCTCCGATCCGCCGACCTCGCCCTCGCCGAACCCCGCGCATCTGCAGAGCAAGAACGGGTGGGAGAACATTCTCCTACATCACGGCCAAGACCTGGAATGTACTGCTGATCGACATCAGGCGAGCCCCCACCCTGCACATCTTCAGGAAGACCCTCAAGACCCGGCTCTTCGACTGGAGAGAGGTGCCTCCCCCCGGATCCCCCAGCGCCTTGAGACCCTCACGGGTGAGTAGTACACTTTAAAAAAAGAAAGAAAGAAAGATGTTAGTAACGTAATGAGAAAGGACGAAATAATGTAAAGCTAAAGATAGGGGTAGAAAGAGGGCGAGGGGTGCGAGACAAAATATGAGAGAAAAACTTTTTTTAGTTTAAGATAAAGGGTCTTGTGGTGCACAAAAATCAGTGCCCCATTGCTTTAAATGAGGGCTTGCTGGATCTACACTCTTTCCCAGCCCGAGCAGATTTTTCTATTACAGAAAAAAGAAAAAACAGGATTGAAAGGAGACGAGACGACAGACGAGAAGATGAAAAGGTGAAAGAGGGTTGAGTTCAGACAAGCATAATCTTTTCACTCGCTTTAAAGGTTTCTGCAGAAGCGCGAGGGTGCCTGAATCAAGACAGGTGGTTGAACTACTTTCTCAACAAAAAGCTTTTATAATGAGACAGCTTTTCAAATGGGATTTTGTATGGGTTCCTGGGGATATTTCCTGTCACCTGACTTGGGATGAGACTTTCACAGAAGGAAGAGTACTGCAGAAGGTTTCAATCACGTGTGTTGGGCAAATTGAAAAAAGGCAATCGAACTTTCTTGAAAAAAAAGAAGTTGCATACAAGAAACGGCTGAGCATTTGTGCTTGCTGGCCGCTCACACATACAGCAGTATGGTTAGCTGGATTGAGATAATCAAGGACTACTTTAATTGCAGGGTGAAAGATAGTGAGCATGTGTTTCTTTTCTCCTGATTCCTTGGTACACTCACTCCTGACTCCTCATATGTGCACCTATGCTAACTAAAGATTTACTTAAGTCAATCAAAAAAAAAAATCCCTTCCCACCAATGGTTTCCTTTTCCTGCCACATCTCCCATCACACCCTGAAAAAACAAGCACAACATTCCCACTAACATAAATCGGCTATGTGAGGTGAGAATAGGATTTTAAGATACTATTATAGTTTGTCAATGGTAAGGGGTCAGCTATAGCGAATATCTTGTGTTTTTGTGTATGCAACATCTCCTGTTTATGAGGTCCCGCTTCAGTAGATATGTTGGAGCACGTGCACGATTGATTTTGTTTTATGTTTCACGAGTGAACAGCTGCTAGAGCAGTGCACTGAGCCTCCAATCTCAATTATCCTAGGACAGGACTAGAGAGCTCTGAGTTATTAAGCCTGTGACAACCAATCACCTGACTTCAAGATGGCAACAATCTTGCAGGAACGCGGCTACACGCTTTAAAAGGCTCTAATGTTGGAGGCGGGGAAATTGCTTCCTGACTTGGAGGGAAGGTGTTTTTGGTAGTTACCTTGTTGCTGGTTGGTTTGTTGAGCTGAGCATATTTTTAGGGCAGCTTGACAGTTTATTTCTTCGACAGGGTTGCTGTGTAGCATAGTGCCGAGTATGGAGCAACAGAGTCTGAGAAGCAGTTAAAAGTAGGCCTGGGCTAAATTTCCGTTCCGCTCGCGGAAATTGCGATAATTTGACATTTTCGCGTTCCGCGGAGAGCGCGAAAATGTAAAAATTTCCGCATTCCGCAGCTTAGCGATAATTTGCTTCTTGCTCGTGCTGTAAAATAATACATTCTCGCACGCGCGCTATCGCCTTACCTGAATCCCTGTGTTCGCCGACAAGTTTTCCCGATCCGGTCGCGTTCTCCACGAGATGTTGGATTGTTGGTAGTCATTTGCGCTGTCTCATGACAGTTCGCGCCCGCAGTAATGTCATTGGTCGCGCGATCACGTCTTTCTTCTCGCGATCATGCACCGCGGGAAGAGTGAAAACAAGATGGCCGCGCCCGCGAGCAACCGCATGGGTAAGTTGGCGAGCCGCGACCACGCAGAAAATACCGCGAACGGGCGGGAAAAAAACTTCCGCATCTTCGCGATATTTCCGCGTGTTTGCGGAGATTTTAAACATTTTCGCGATAATTTGCGAAAGTCACTTTCGCAAATTCCGCCCACCCCTAGTTAATAGAACCATTTGGAAGATGAAGTGAATCTGTTTAAGATTGAAAAAGGTTGGCACGCTTCTGCTCAAGTCCCCATTCCTGGGGACAATCAACGAATGACTATGCAGGCTGTGCCTGCTGGATTGTAGGCTACTGAGGCTGCATTCTGTCCCATGCGACCTCCTCTGGTCTCTGATCAAGAGGTGGAGGATAAAGAGATCAATGGCAGATTCATCTAGGGTTCCGAATTAAAAGTGGTATTACAGCAACTCAGGGAGAAATGGCCTTTCCTGATGTATTGGCTCAGGAGGAGGAGGAGAATGCCTTTTCCCTTCAGTATCAGAGGAAGGAACCATAATCTCTACCTCTTCGCTGAGCCATTGGGAAGGTGTTGGCAAATGAGTAGAAGTAAATGGATAAGCACACTTGTCCTCACTTCCCAAGCAGAAGATAGCCTCTTCTAGGGTTTATAGAGGAATTTCCTCAGGGTGTTAAGGTATATTCTCTGATGGTAGGATTGTCACCCAGGGTACAATAATCTATGGGGAAGCAGCACCAGCAGACCACACTGATAAGTAGGGGAAATTGCAGGGAAGAGGTCGTACTCTAACTCAAATTTTGTGACTCGACTTTCTGCTTTTGAAAAATCTAAAATTCAATCAGTAGAGGAGCAGATTAATGAGCGTTCAGACTATACTGCAATCCTATCGATGATGGAGTAAAATGTCTGGTGTGTATGGGACATTTGATTTGATTTACTGTAGGTAGCAGAGGCAGCAGCAGGGTCATCTATTTTTGCTAGAAGACCGATATGAATGAGCTCTAGAAAGCCTATTTCACTCAGAAGAGTTTGCTAATACTTTCAGGATCTAGCCTTTTAGGGACACAGCTTTAGTAGAAAAGTCTGTCAAGGACAGGAAAGTGATGGCGGCATACAAACGTACTACAAGTGGATAATTTGATGCTTTATGAAGAGCTTTTGGGCTATCATTCCCCCTCAGAAGCTACGAGTCAGCGATTTAGTGGGAAGGCTCAAGGCCAGGTAGACCTTCCATCTGAAAAGTCATAGTTACAAACTACAGGAGTTACTAATCATACTTTGTTTCTCCAAAGGCATGGCTATGCAGATCAATTGTCTTCCAGGCAGAGAAAGCTGGTAGGGTTTAGAACAAATGCATGGTGTCAATGCCATGCCAATTGGTTCTGGATATTTTATAATAAGGTTATCAGATATAATTTCAAGTAGACCAGGAGATTATTTTTTTGCCCAATTCATTTGCCCAAAGATGGGCAGAAGCAACAAGTTTCCTTGGAAGGAACCCTATTGTGTTGCTCAAGAAAGAAAAAAATTCTAGATGATCCCTTGAGGAGAGGGAATGGGTTCTATTCAATTTTGTTCCTGGTCTTGAAAGCGTCCAGAGATTATGCACCAGTTCTGGATCTAAAGGCAGTTATGTTCCACACATGATATATTTAAGATGATGTCACTGCAAGTAAGTCTACTGTATATTTATTTATTTATGTATTTATTTGTGAGTTATATGTAGTGCTAACTTGACTCGAAGGTACCAGCGCGCTTTACAGAGTAAGCACAAAAATTAATAATACGAGGTACATAACAGGTGCGTGAAGATATATATAGTAATGGTAAGAGTAAGCGCACCAACTATAACATGAGGGACATAAAGAGTACATGCAAACAGTATATATAGTAATGCTAAAAATGCAAACGGTATACAACAGTATAGGGAGCAAAACGGCTGCACATACCAGGGTTACATAAAGCACCAATAAAAATTATCAGCAACATTTGTATAAAAGAAGAGTCTGAAAGACAGTAGGTTACATGAGCACTGAAAGTCCTGATAGGAAAGGGAGTAGCCAGGGAAGGGAGAGTAGATGCATTTATTCGCCTGAGGTAGTGAAGGAACAAGGTAACTTAGCACTAATGTTTAAGGCAACTTGGCACTATACAAAGTTGGAATGATATCAGCAACACGAGGTACAGAGAGATAAAAATAAAAATATATAGTACAACAGGAATAGTGGGACATATAAGCTGAAAAGCAGTGGTACCCAAGTTACATAAAAGTGTAAACAGCCGTACGGATAGGCAGTAAAACAAAGAAAAGTATGATCATCAGTGTACATAAACATACTGTAGTAGTTAAGGAGGGAGGATGCTGAGTGGGGGGACTAGTGGCACAGTTATCCCTGAGGTAGCAATGCATAGAATAACAGGGGTGAAGTGAAACACACATCCAAGACTGGGGAAAGTTACGGAGTGACGAGGGCAGCAAACTGAATGGGGGTCAAACAGGGAGCGGGCGTGGCCAAGTCTTCAGTGAGAGAGGAATTTGTTGGATAGGAATTTTTTACTTCTTTCTTGAAGGGGGATGAGGATGGGTTACATCTGATCTCAGTGGGGAGAGAGTTCCAGATAATCGAGGCCATTCTGGAAAAGGAATGGAAGTAGGTTTTCTTCTTCTTGAATTTTTGTGGTTTGAGCAGTAAGGAGCTCATACTTCCATAGGATCTGTTCCCACCTAAAAGGGTATGTTTCTGGGACAGGTAGGAACAGGTATTTGTGGTGCAACGCTTGATGGGTCATGAAGGCATTTTTGAGATGCATCTCAAGTGGTATCCAATTCAGAGCACCTAAGTCAGGGTGATGTGATCACTTTCTTTACATCCCATGATGAGCCTGGCAGCTGAATTAAGAGTGACCTTAATAGGAACAAGTGAGGGTTCCAGGAGGTCCACAAGCGTAGCACTACCATAGTCCAGTTTTGTAAGCACAAGTGCCTGAGTCACAGTTATGAGGTCAGCCAGGGGGAGGAAAGGTTTTTAATTTTATAAGGATATGCAACTGATAGTTAGCTCCTCTGGTGATGGGGCTGATGTGTTTATGCATGTAGAGGTCTTTGTCTAGGGCGATACCTAGGTATTTGGCAGACTCAATGATGTGTGAGGTGCAGTTTAAGGCTGATAGAAGGGGCATCCATTTTTAATGTAAGAGGTGGAGGCGGATAGGGTGATCGGACATAATTCAGTTTTAAGGGCATTGAGTTTGAGGTGATACTTAGTAAGCCATTGTGTGTTAAAGTTAGAATGTTATTGAGGGTGTGGATGTCCTTTACAGAGGTTATTCTCATGTACAGTTGGGTGTCATCAGCATACATATGGTAGGAGATGTGGGAGCATTTGAGGGTATCGGCTAGGGGATCCATGTAGCGGTTGATCAGGGTCGGGCGAAGATAGAGCCCTGGCGGACGCCAAGCGATAGAGCCCTGGTGGACGCTCGTATAAGGTGTGATTAATTAGGAGGCGCTGCAACCTGTGTGTAGAAAGGAGGGGAACCAGTTTAGCACAGTGACAGATAGGCTAATCCTCTGTTCTAGAATGTCGAGTAGAGTAGAGTGGTTGATGGTGTCAAAGGCTGCTGACAGCTCCAAAAGGATAAAGATACAAGATTCATTACGGTCAAGTGAGCATAGGGCATCATCGACAATATGGACCATCGGCGTTTTAGAGCTGTGGCCCAATCGGAAGCAAGATTGGCACTGATTTAGGAGTTGGAATTGTTTCATTTGATTGAGGAGCTGTAAGTGCACACATTTACTAGGAGTTTGGCCAGAGTAGGTATGTTGGAAATGGGGCGTTAGTTGTTGGGAGCGGACTGGTCAGAGTTTGGCTTTTTTAGTATAGGGTTAACCTGATCAATTTTGAGGCAGTTGGGTAGGAAGCCCTGGGAGAGAGAGGCATTGATAGGAGGTGAATAGACTCTTTAAGGAGTTTAGAGGGGAGGGGATCAATGAAGTGGTTACAATATGTCAAGGAGGTCAGAAGATTTAGAGTGCCAATCTCATTGAGGATTATGAAGCTAGACCAGGAGGCATCATTTTTGTGTGCGAAGAGGTGATAATACGGTGAGCTTCCTGGGCAATTGTGTGGGGAAGTCGGAGGGGATGGAGCTGTAGAATGCTGAGTGTAGTCTGGATGTCGTTGGTGATTAGCAACGTTTTCTCAGCAAAAAAAGGAGGTAAAAGTTTCACAATTAGGGGGTGCTTTTTTATTTGAAGAAGCTGTATCGCTTTTGCAGGTGGATTGATTTGTGATGACTTCAAACTGTTTTTTGGGTCTATTATAGCGGTGTTGAGTTGATTTAGAAGGAATACTCCTTTAGAGCTCCTAATGTGCCTATTGTAGACATGGCGTCTTTGACGCAGGAGTATGAGATTGGCCAAGTAGGAGGTACGTCTCTATGCTCTTTCAGCACGCCTAAGGAGGCGTCGTTCTTGATTAAGATCACTGTTGAACCAGGGGTGGGATCGCTTAGACAGTATTCTTTTTAGTTTTTTAGAGCTATGGTATCCATGATGATTGTCATAGAATTGCAGTAGTGATCAGCGAGTTCTTGGGCTTCTGTCATGGTAGGAGGTGGCCGCAGTGGGTTAATGTTACGGGTGTCACAAGTCCATTGTTTGGCTTTCCTAGGTTGGCCCTTGAAGGTGATTCTTTTTATATTTATGGAGAATGTGATGCAATGATGGTTGGTCCAATCACAAGAGAGAATAGAGTCAACAAGTAAGGTGTTCTTGTTAGCTATGGGTCAAGCGTCCCTCTTTTCTCATGGGTAGAACCGTTGCAGGTTTGGATGAGGTTGAGGTCCTAGAAGAAGGATTTGAAGCAATTCACGAGCAGGTCATTGATATTGTTCCAATGGATGATAAGTTGAGGTTGAGATGACCTATCAAAAATCGTTTGATGACCTACAGCTTAGACAAGTCAAAAACCAAAACAGGATAATTTTGGCTTTAGCACCCTTATGCAGTGTTTTTCGTGTTTTTCAGTTTTTGGAGGATATACTTGAATGTCAACCTCTCTTACTGTCCCGTAGGGATAGATTGAATCTTAAGATAGTCACATGAGGAGGGCAGAGAAGAAATGGGACATTGTTTCACAGAGAGCGAGGCTCTGTAAATACAGGCTACACCATCATTAGTGCATATTGGGCAGTCTAACTTAATTATGCCATACCTGGGAGGGATCAAGATATCCAAGGAGTGGTTAAAGGAATCAATTAACCAGGTTTCGGTGCGCATGAGAATGTGAAGGATCTGGGTGAGGATAGGAGCAGCTATATCAGCTGTGTGCTTCACAGCAGAATAGCAGTTAAGTAGTGCACATTTCAGGGGTGAGCTAGAGGAAGCCGTGTTAGAGGGCATGTGAGAGAGGAGAGCTGGGGTGAGGTTCAATTTGTTTATAGACCTAGTCTTCGGAGGAGTTGACCTGGGGGGGTGAGAGATAATAGTCTTGATTTTGGAGGCAGAGGGACAAGGAGAGATGATAGTCTCCATTGTGGAGGATGGATGGGAGGAATCGTCAGGGGAAGCGTTATAAGAGTTAAGGAGGTCACTGGAACTTCCTTGCCTCTTTGGATCTCCTAGATGCATATGTGCACGTGATGATACATCAAACAATACAGAAATACCTACGGTTTTGTGTCTAAAATGAACATTAGCAGTTTCAGCTCATTCCTTTTGAGCTGACCTCTTCTCCAAGAGTCTTCACCAAGGTACTGGCACAATTGGGGTGATTCATGCAAGAAAAAATGTAAGTCTTCCCATATTTGGATGACAGTTTGGTGTGGTTTATTTCTGTCTTTAAGGCCGGCAAGCATGTAAAGGAAGTTTTTAGTCTACTGGAATAACACAGATTTAAGAATTCCACAAGAAATCACATTTGACACCAACTCAGGATCTTTAATTCATAGAGGCGCATTTCAGAATGGATCGGGCGAGGTGATTCTGCCTGCATCAAGAAAACAAAAACGAGTACCCTGCCTCTTCTCTGTTCTTGCCAAAGAAGCCCCATCAGTGACAGAATGTTTGAGGATCTAGGGGTTGTTGGCCTCATCAATGGTTATGCCTTCTTGGAGCAAATTGCATCTATCCCTCTAGTAAACCATTACCTGAGGTTTTGGGATCCCCATCCCCAGCAGTATGAGATGGAGGCTGCTGTAACACCAGAGATGACTCAGACACATCAGTGGCATCTGAATGAGGAAAAGTCTGCTAGAGACTTTTACCTAAAGCAGTGTTTTCCAAACTGTGGTTCGCAACTTAATAGTGAGTGGCAAGCCGATATTTGGTGGATCAGGAAAGTCTGATCTAACATAAGCATGCCTTTAAATTCTGAGGGCCCGATTCACAGAACTAACTTAAGACAAAATCCTAAACTTACTACCATTTACTCATTCATTCATTATTTCTTTATTCAATCAGTTTAAAAAAGATCATAAAAGCACAGAATAAATACATAATAACAATTTCATGTCCACAAAATACTTCATATCTCTTGTATAAGAATAAAAGGTAGGAGAATAATAAAAATAAAAAACCCGTTTTGCCACAACCTTATGTGAGCCACACTCTGATATACAGTACAGGATAGCTTTTCCAAAGGCCCTTAGGTGCAGGCAACCTCCCTCTTCCTTTTTCTCATGCAGGCCCAGAGAAAAGAGGCTAGTGATAAACATGTTAAAGGGTCGGATAGTGATTTTAAAAAGAAGAGTGCAACTCAACACTGCCTGATGTTCTTCTGCTTTAAAAGGGGCTTACAATAATAATACCTCTCTTTCTTGTGGAGCCTACAAAATAAAACCAGGTGCAATTCAGTTTGTCTTGAAAGGGAATCGCATGGACATAAGCTAAGCTCCGCATGATTATACTTTTTCTCTGGATATCCTAACATTAAAGGAATCACATTCATGCGGAACCTTAACAGTATAAATCTGTGCTGTGGAATGGTAACATCTGCTAGGTAATAGAACCCCCTCTCTGACAATGGTGGGTTCAGGCGGTAGGTGACGGCTGAAGCTTTTCCTTTATGGTGCTCCTTCCTCTTGTAATCCGCCAGTGCAATAAAGATACTAGAGACCTTTCTCTTTGGGACCCTTCTGCAAGTTGAGGGTTCCTTAAATAGACCATGAAGGCCAAGCTCCTTCAGAACTGATTCCACATAGCCAAGCCACACCGATGTTCTGCTTTTTTCCATGCTCAAACAATCCCTTAATAAAAGTTGTGTGAGTGGCACTGTTTCCCTGCGCCAAATTGAGTGCCACAAAAGGACTGGAGCCATGTGGATTGCATCTTGTATATACGGGAGGCACAATTCCTGATGTAAAATATAGTTTGATGAAGACGAGGGGAGGCCAACCAGGGACTTGAAAAAATTATTTTCAGTAGTTTGAAGGGTATTTGTTATTACCCGACTCCATACTCCCGCCCCATAGGTTGCCGCCGTCTTAACCTTGGCTTGATAGCTGTTTTTTAGGGGTATCAGAGGTCTTAAGCCCATTTTCTGAGCAAGGATTTTTATTGCTGAGAGGCTTCTCTCCATTCCCATCTTCCTGCCTTCCACCAGTTTTAACCAGGATGACACTTTATCAAAAAATAACCCCCAAATAGGGAAAAGTGTCAACCACCTCCATTCTCTTTCTATCTACAGGTAAGTAGCGGGTTTTGTCACTTTTCCTGGCCCCGGCTATAATGGTAAAGGACTTGGCGTGATTGACCCTTAGATCTAGGGAATCCATAAATGATACGTACGTGTTTATCAAACTTTGGAGGCTGCGCCCTGTCCTGGCTATCAATACTCCGTTGTCCGCGTATGCCAAGATAGGTAGGGGTTGGGAACCAAATATAGGGACGTCACGAGAAGCCTTAATAAGTGCATTTTCAACACCATTTGTGTAAATAGAAAAGAGAAAAGGAGCAAGGACGCAGCCTTGCCTTACTCCTCTAACAACTTGAAAGGGGAGTGTACAGTCGCCATAGAAAGGGGCGTGTACAGTCTACCATTTACTCATTTTGATATTCACAGAAGGCACTTACTCATTTTGGTATTCACAGAAGGCACTTGCTCATTGATGAGTAAGTGCCTTCTGTGAATACCAAAATGAGTAAGTGCACTTACTCATTTTGATATTCACAGAAGGCACTTACTCATCAATGAGTAAGTGCCTTCTGTGATTACCAAAATGAGTAAGTTCCTTCTGTGAATACCAAAATGAGTAAGTGCCTTCTGTGAATACTAAAATGGTAGTAAGTTTAGGATTTTGCCTTAAGTTAGTTCTGTGAATCGGGCCCTGAGTTTTTCTTATCACATTTGTGGTGCTTCAAAGAGAGGTCAAATATCAGGCTATATTTTATGACATAAAGAGTTTTTTAATTGAATCATTAGGCAATCTTGCTGGAGTACAGGGAGTGTGAAATGAAAGGCTGTAAGATGTTTTTTTTAAGCACACAACAAACTGTACATACCTGTTAAGGAACTGTATGAATTCAGCAGTTAGGAAAGAAAAATTAAACGCACTGTTTTGCAATTATGAAGTGTGCTGGAAACAGAAATTTGAATAGGATAAAAACATCAGCAAAACCAGAAGTCTTTGCAAAGTTAGTGGCCATTTCAATGGAAAATGTGCTGTCTGAAAATGACAGTGTGCTATCACTCATAGCTGTCGTTCCAATCAAAACTGCTCCCCTGCATGTCCATTAAAGGTAGGTTTAGTCATGGAGTTTGTGATTCTAAAAAGTGGGTCATGGTTCTAAAAGGTTTAGGAACCACTTCTCTAGAGTTTCTCCCACCTAAGATTCTGATGACAGGTTCTCAGGTGGGGAATGAAATCACCGGAGAATGGTCTTGGGTATTTTTCTCCAACTGGAGAAAGGTGAAAGTAGACCAGAGGCCTCTTTTGCATTTTGTTCTATTAGTGTGGGGTCAATGTACAGGTGAGGGTGGACAATCTAGCTTACATCAACAATCAGGGGGATCGCAATTTCGACCCTGTTGACCCAAACACATGAGGATTTTACATCGGCGGAAACCAATCTTCTATCTCTGTGCACAATGCATCTTGCAGGAAGGAAGTAAAGGCCTGCTGATCGTTTGAGCTGGCTCTTCCCCTCCTCACTGACTCTGACCTTGACTCAATTTGTTGTTCCATCAAATAACACAGGATTGGGATGCCAAAAATAGATTTGCTTAAATGCAGGGACAGTGCCCTTCACCTTGTCCACAAACATACAAAGTGGATGCTTTGTCTTGTTGATGGCCCAAACTGTGTTTTTATACCTTCCTTTCCATCCATTTAATTCCCTGGGTGTTGTAGAAGGTTTAGGAGGATGGGGTGGAGTTTCTCCTAGTATTCCCGTGTCACAGCCACTGTGTGTGATTCACTCCACTCCTCTGACTGACAGTCCTGGCACACTGGATGTTGCCATTATTTCTTTACGGTCTAAAGGGACTCTTCTACCACAGGCATTGGTGGGTTGCCTCCAGTTGGGTGTATGGCACTTGAGATGGTAAATTTGCAGACAATGTTAGTGTTAGCGCCGGGACACTTCCGAGTAGCTGTGCGCTCAATAAATTAAAAATAACATAACATAACATAACATAACAATGCCATGTTCTCCTGAAGTGCCTGTATTTTAGCGTTTCCACTTTATATTCCCTTATAATCCTCTCTTGGAGAGGAATTAATGCACATCCTAGATGTCCAGGGGGCTTTAAAAGTGTATCTAGCCAGGATAGAACCTTTTCAAAAGGTTGACTTTTTGTTTATCATGTTTGATGCTTCAGATCAAGGTATATGACTCTTCTAAGTGATTCTGTTAACGATTGCTGGAGCAAGCCTATGTGATGGCTTTTGAGAAACAAAGGTAGTCATTGTCAATTCAAATTCAAGGGATGTCAACTAGGGGATTCACTGCAGACTGTATTTGGTGGGTGAAATGTCTCATCTGCTTTGGTTTTTCTGTACTCAATTCCGTTTTTGGATAGAAATATCATGGATAAATTTCAAACTGATATATATTTTGTGTGTGGAGTTTCTATGAATTGTTGAGTTAAAGATCAGTATGTTGGCTTTGGTATCAGTTCACTATGTAAGTAATAGGATGAGAAAGATGGATGACAAGGTAATGGCCCTGTTACTTACTGGTAATCTTCATTAGTCTGAGTCCTGGCTTCCTCATCATCACAGTCCAAATTTCCTATCCTACCCATCCCATTAAAGGTGATTTTTTTCAGCTTCAAATAGAGATGCGGTACTTGGGGATATTTGGCTACCTTTTTCAGAGGCTGATGGGAGATGTGGCAGAAAAAGGAAGCTATATTGGAGGTGTGAATTTTTTTATTAGCTTTGGTAAAAGCTCTATTTGTAGTCACTAATTTTCACTGTACAAATACTGTGAGGAGGAAGACCAGTACTCAGAGTAATGAGGATTACTTGTAAACAACAGGGCCATCTTCTTACAATGGTTTTATTTGTTAGGGGTGAGCACAGTTTCTTCCCCGTAGTTGATCACTGATCAGAAACTTTGTCTTGGTGGAGGTGGGTGCAGTATCCCAGCTTTCTTGGAAGCACAGTAAAGAATGTCCAACTTCACTGCAGGCTGGGCTTCCCGCCCCTCAGCAAAGTATCCCCACAAATGTATAAGATGTGGAAGGGGAGGGTTGCGGGACAACACTTTGAGTCAGCAGGTGACAGATTTGGTGTGGAGGCACCATGTAGCAGCATGGATAAGTTTGGGTGCAGAATGAAGGTAGATATGCCAAGGAGGAACAGGGACAGCTCAGGGACTCTCAAGGGGCAGGCAGCGAGAGTGTGGGGGCAGGGTGTGCCATTTGAGATTTTGCTCAGAGTTGAGAAACAAAACGCAAGACAGACTCGAAACAGTACCAACTCTTTCCATATATCTTTTTGCTGCGGTAAGAATGGGTTCCTGTTACAGCTAAGGGTGCTGAAGCTCTTCTTTTAAAAAAACGTTTTGAGGCTTGCAAAGTTTTTTTTTAAACTGACTTCTTAAATGTATACACTCCTATTTACAAATTCCTGTTGATTGTCAATACCTGCAAGCACTGGCCATACACAAATGTTTGGATTTCCACATAATCTCAGTTCAACTACTTCTTCCAAAAGTTGCCCACATATTTGGTTATCATTTGGTACCCATCAACAGCTTCTGAGTCAAACAGTCCTGTTCAGTCTTTCTTATAAAGGATCTCAGACATACAACCCTCTATTTGGCCACAGCTTCCACTCACCTAGTCAGGAACGGAGACCCGCATGCTGACTTGCTAAACAGCTTACTGGCATGCCAGACAATCACTTTTTAAAAGAAACATGTTGATGGAATGACGATCTTTTGTTTCTCTTTTGCTGGTACATTAGGACAATACATGCCCATTTCCATTCTTCCTTCACTCCCTGGACAGTGATGATGTGACCTAAATTCCCATACTAAATGGAACATCCTAGAAAGTCACTAACTGGAAACCTTTTGTGTCAACATTTCATTCAATTGTGCCTCTAATCCAGTTATTATTTAAGCATATATTTAAGGTGCCTAGATAGCACAGACATAGCTGTTGGAGCAGTATGCTGTTTCACACAAAACACAGTGAAACAGTAAACATTTTGGAGTGTGCCTAGTCAACACTAGGTAGCAGTGAAAGTTAGGCCCAGATTTACAAACACATTGTATCTGGTTTGCGTTACTTTTCTAAGGTAAATATGACACATAGGGCCAGATTTATCAAAGGTCTTGCATCACTCTTGTGCCATTTAAGGGGACACAGGGCGACGCAAAACCTATAATGAGAATTATTAAGCCACGCAAGGTAGGGTGACCAGAATTTTAAAGCAAAAAACGGGACATTTCACAAAAATAGAAGAAGGACTATCATTTTACTTCAAGCGAGTGCACAGAATGACAGCGCTCCTCAGCATAGATTTACAAAACAGGCAGTAAGAACATACATAAGAAGCAATTTTTAAACCCAGTAGCTTGCCTGTGAATTAAATTGCTTTCTTGGAACAGCTGCTAACTATCCCTGCTTTGTAAAACATAAAAAAAACACCTTCTCCCGTTTTTAGTCGACCCTCTCCAAAAACCGGGACATGAGCTAAATTTATCGAAATCTGCCCTGACAGCAGGTGAAAAACGGGGACTGTCCAGGCAAATCTGGGACGCCTGGTCACCCTAACGCAAGGCCACCTTGCGTGGCTAGGTATATCAGGAGTAACGCAAAGTAGCACATGTCAATGCCTTGAGTAACTGTGCCCGAAGGAGGCACTCCATGTGTAGAATATGGGTATTCCCACGAATCCAACCATGGATTTTCATGCATTCCCAGATTTACCATGAGTCGTAGTCCTGGGAATTCATCAAAAGGCTATGTTTTCCCAGGGAAAGCAAAGCGAGAAGAAATATCTTTATTTCTCCTCATTTCTTCCTCTTGCTATGTGTGCTGCATTCTGAGTAAAAAGCCTCAAAGTATTGTTTTTGTTCAGGAGGGTGTCCCTCCCTGCACAAAAACAATTCTGTCTGTAACGCAGGGGTTCCTGCATTGATGCAACGCAGCACATTGTGCACATACTCAAGGAAGGAACAGGAATGCACCAAATAGGACACTGAGAGATTTGTGACTGTGTGCTAATTATTCTGAGGGGCAGCAAGACGAGGTGGCTGGTTTAACTTTAGCAAACATGTCTCTAAAGGACACGAAAGTTACAGTTGGCAGTAACATGACCTAAATGCCATTTTAGTGCTTCTGTTGCTTCAAAGTTATGTTTCCTTCCCTCTTTCTTTCTGCTATGTCTATACTTGGAATCTGTAACTGAAGTAATCATGTAATCTGTAACTTGCTGATCCTAATGTAAAGCGCTCTGATACCTCCGGTTCTAGCCAGCACTATATAAAACTTTGCAAATAAATAAATAAGCTGGAGAACAACGGGGCATATCAACAACAACCGGCGATAATTATCGCTGAGCGCACTTAGCGCTCGGATAATTATCGCCGGCTAGCGCCGACTTTTATCGCTGAGATAGCGTGCATTTGGCAACGCTTATCTCATCAGCGATAAAAATCCTAGCGCTAACTGGCTAACGTGAGATTATCGCTGGAAACCCAGCGATAATCTCACGTTAGCTTGTTGATAGGGACTCACAAACTTAGCCATGATATCCTCCTTCCATAGGATATCATGGCTAAGTCAGTCCTGAAGCAGGTGTTAGGAAAGTAGCGATAACAGGTGTTATCGCTACTTTTCCTGACGCTATGCTTCATAGCGTGGGGCTTGATGATAGGAGAAATGTCGCTTAGCGACATTTCTCCTATCATGTCAGGTCAGGAACTCCCACTTTACATCCCATTAGAGATGCAAAGCTGGGCGTTATAAATTCCCACGCTAAAGACCTTGCTAATATAGCGATAAAATTGTCGCCGCTTTTCAGCCGAAAACGGCCGCTAAAGCGGCGATAATTTTTTATCGCCTCGTTGTAAATATGCCCCAACATGAGTTCTTCCAACCCAGATAGGATAGCACTCAACAGAACTTCCAGATCCAGAAGAGAGGTTAATCTCCGCAGCTAAAAAAAAGTCCAGGAAGACAGATTATTTTTTTTTTAAGCTGCGTAATATCTATGTATTAAATTGATAAATATGGATTTATTTAACATGTAGGTTGGTGAAGGTAGATGAAGTACAACCCGTTTGGTTGGTTGCTGTATTACAAGCTGATTATGTTGTTTTTTACTTTATTTTAAAACGTAAGCGCTAAATCAACATTCACACAGTACAGATATCTGGATGGAAAGGAAAGTGGCACGCTGATACGTTTAGGTTGAGGGGGGAAGTTGGTTTACAAATGAAAATTAATTACATGTACAAGGTACTTGAAGACGCTCATCCAACAGGCAACTGAGTGCTCGTCAGTATTATTTTGAATGCTTCGAGCTTTAAGATTTTACTGCGGCGCTTGGCCTCTCCATTTAAGTATATCACAACCTGCCGGAAGCCGTAGCTGGGCTCCGTCCAATTAGTCGCTGTTATCTGCCCACTGTGGAAGCTTCTGGAAGGAAGGCCGCTGGGGACCGCACCTGTCAGCCTGTACTTGACACAAGCAATTTCGGATGTAGACCCAGGATCCCCCAGCGACGAGCAAACAACGCACCGCGTGGCAAGCTATGATTTTTTCAAGAACCTTTTTAATGAAGTGTGTGGGCATAGCCCGTCTCTCAGATGGTTTAGTAGCAGGAGGTTGTAAGGTTGGAATCCCTGGACTTGATTAAGCAGAGTTATAGCGGCGACTGGCATTTCAGAAGGATAATAAAATAAAACGCAGAAGAGGTTCGTGTCTGATACGAAATCCTCTGAAAGGTTAGGTTTCATTTACATTGAATGAGGTGTTGGATAAACATTTGAGATAAGCATTAGGACTGAAATATCACGCCAAACTTCATCAATTCATGACAAATGAATGTGGTGATGTCTCTGAATTAAACGTTAACCCATTTAAAACGCTCACGAATTCTCTGTGATCTCGTTGATGTAGCTAGAGTACAATGGACCCTAATGCAAGGATGGAAAATGTCCCCCTCCCTCCCTCATCCACCTCAATGCCCTCCATTGGAAGTAAAAGTATCTATAGTTAGTGCGTTGTGTCCTTCTCATGCTTCACTATTGATAGGTATTTGCCGCTGTTTGTTCTAAAGCCTTGATTTAAAATAACTCTAATCTTTAGTTTGCAACAATGTCCTGTGGCTTCATTAAGTTTGAAAAAGAAAGTGTGTTTAAATCATATATGCTTTTCACTTAATTGCAAGATATGTAACTTAGGGATGTATTCTACAATTCTTCTGTGATCTGTGTTTCTATGGAATCACAGACTGAGAGTTATTTCAGGGATATTTTAGTAACTCAATTGGGAAGTATTTTTGTCACCTTATTTAGAAAGTGATTTAAGACAGATCTAATTCCTAAAATGTTTTAAGTTGGACGTCTGCTTTTTGTCACAACCTACAAACTTAAGTTAAAAATTACATCAGCAGCTTCACAAATCTCAAGAGTGTGAAGAAAACAAATGCAAAGTTAGTAATATAAAAAAGTAGGGCTTAAGCAAAGGTTGGTCGCACACTGCTCGTCACACCAGCAAGTTGCCCCAAAGGACTGTGGTAGATGAGTGGCGACGGCGGGTACGCCTATGCCACGATGTATAAAGAACAGTATGTGTTGCGTTAGCCATCCCTGGACACGTGTTTCGAGGTAGTTGCCTCTCGTCAGCAGGGAGCAGGTCAGTGTAAAGGGGTGCCGCGTGGACTGCCAAAATGTAATTAAAACAGGTCAAGTACCTCTCATGGCGCGCAGGTGCAGATCCAAGGCTCGTCAGCCCGTTGGCTCAAGGGAGCCGTAATAAATTAAGCAAAGGTTGGTCGCACACTGCTCGTCACACCAGCAAGTTGCCCCAAAGGACTGTGGTAGATGAGTGGCGACGGCGGGTACGCCTATGCCACGATGTATAAAGAACAGTATGTGTTGCGTTAGCCATCCCTGGACACGTGTTTCGAGGTAGTTGCCTCTCGTCAGCAGGGAGCAGGTCAGTGTAAAGGGGTGCCGCGTGGACTGCCAAAATGTAATTAAAACAGGTCAAGTACCTCTCATGGCGCGCAGGTGCAGATCCAAGGCTCGTCAGCCCGTTGGCTCAAGGGAGCCGTAATAAATTAAGCAAAGGTTGGTCGCACACTGCTCGTCACACCAGCAAGTTGCCCCAAAGGACTGTGGTAGATGAGTGGCGACGGCGGGTACGCCTATGCCACGATGTATAAAGAACAGTATGTGTTGCGTTAGCCATCCCTGGACACGTGTTTCGAGGTAGTTGCCTCTCGTCAGCAGGGAGCAGGTCAGTGTAAAGGGGTGCCGCGTGGACTGCCAAAATGTAATTAAAACAGGTCAAGTACCTCTCATGGCGCGCAGGTGCAGATCCAAGGCTCGTCAGCCCGTTGGCTCAAGGGAGCCGTAATAAATTAAGCAAAGGTTGGTCGCACACTGCTCGTCACACCAGCAAGTTGCCCCAAAGGACTGTGGTAGATGAGTGGCGACGGCGGGTACGCCTATGCCACGATGTATAAAGAACAGTATGTGTTGCGTTAGCCATCCCTGGACACGTGTTTCGAGGTAGTTGCCTCTCGTCAGCAGGGAGCAGGTCAGTGTAAAGGGGTGCCGCGTGGACTGCCAAAATGTAATTAAAACAGGTCAAGTACCTCTCATGGCGCGCAGGTGCAGATCCAAGGCTCGTCAGCCCGTTGGCTCAAGGGAGCCGTAATAAATTAAGCAAAGGTTGGTCGCACACTGCTCGTCACACCAGCAAGTTGCCCCAAAGGACTGTGGTAGATGAGTGGCGACGGCGGGTACGCCTATGCCACGATGTATAAAGAACAGTATGTGTTGCGTTAGCCATCCCTGGACACGTGTTTCGAGGTAGTTGCCTCTCGTCAGCAGGGAGCAAGTCAGTGTAAAGGGGTGCCGCGTGGACTGCCAAAATGTAATTAAAACAGGTCAAGTACCTCTCATGGCGCGCAGGTGCAGATCCAAGGCTCGTCAGCCCGTTGGCTCAAGGGAGCCGTAATAAATTAAGCAAAGGTTGGTCGCACACTGCTCGTCACACCAGCAAGTTGCCCCAAAGGACTGTGGTAGATGAGTGGCGACGGCGGGTACGCCTATGCCACGATGTATAAAGAACAGTATGTGTTGCGTTAGCCATCCCTGGACACGTGTTTCGAGGTAGTTGCCTCTCGTCAGCAGGGAGCAGGTCAGTGTAAAGGGGTGCCGCGTGGACTGCCAAAATGTAATTAAAACAGGTCAAGTACCTCTCATGGCGCGCAGGTGCAGATCCAAGGCTCGTCAGCCCGTTGGCTCAAGGGAGCCGTAATAAATTAAGCAAAGGTTGGTCGCACACTGCTCGTCACACCAGCAAGTTGCCCCAAAGGACTGTGGTAGATGAGTGGCGACGGCGGGTACGCCTATGCCACGATGTATAAAGAACAGTATGTGTTGCGTTAGCCATCCCTGGACACGTGTTTCGAGGTAGTTGCCTCTCGTCAGCAGGGAGCAGGTCAGTGTAAAGGGGTGGCGCGTGGACTGCCAAAATGTAATTAAAACAGGTCAAGTACCTCTCATGGCGCGCAGGTGCAGATCCAAGGCTCGTCAGCCCGTTGGCTCAAGGGAGCCGTAATAAATTAAGCAAAGGTTGGTCGCACACTGCTCGTCACACCAGCAAGTTGCCCCAAAGGACTGTGGTAGATGAGTGGCGACGGCGGGTACGCCTATGCCACGATGTATAAAGAACAGTATGTGTTGCGTTAGCCATCCCTGGACACGTGTTTCGAGGTAGTTGCCTCTCGTCAGCAGGGAGCAGGTCAGTGTAAAGGGGTGCCGCGTGGACTGCCAAAATGTAATTAAAACAGGTCAAGTACCTCTCATGGCGCGCAGGTGCAGATCCAAGGCTCGTCAGCCCGTTGGCTCAAGGGAGCCGTAATAAATTAAGCAAAGGTTGGTCGCACACTGCTCGTCACACCAGCAAGTTGCCCCAAAGGACTGTGGTAGATGAGTGGCGACGGCGGGTACGCCTATGCCACGATGTATAAAGAACAGTATGTGTTGCGTTAGCCATCACACCAGCAAGTGTGCCGCGTGGACTGCCAAAATGCGACCTACTTTTCCTCAATTTAAACGGCTTCCTTAAGCTAACGGGCTGACGAGCCTTGAGTCTGCACCTGCGCGCCAGGAGAGGTACTTGACCTGCTTTTAATTACATTTGGCAGTCCACGCGGCACCCCTTTACACTGACCTGCTCCCTGCTGACGAGAGGCAACTACCTCGAAACACGTGTCCAGGGATGGCTAACGCATACACATACTGTTCTATTTACATTTTGTGGCATAGGCGTACCCGCCGTCGCCACTACATTTCCCACAGTCCTTTGGGGCAACTTGCTGGTGTGACGAGCGGTGTGCGACCTACTTTTCCTCAATTTAAACGGCTTCCTTAAGCTAACGGGCTGACGAGCCTTGAGTCTACACCTGCGCGCCAGGAGAGGTACTTGACCTGCTTTTAATTACATTTGGCAGTCCACGCGGCACCCCTTTACACTGACCTGCTCCCTGCTGACGAGAGGCAACTACCTCGAAACATGTGTCCAGGGATGGCTAACGCATACACATACTGTTCTATTTACATTTTGTGGCATAGGCGTACCCGCCGTCGCCACTACATTTCCCACAGTCCTTTGGGGCAACTTGCTGGTGTGACGAGCGGTGTGCGACCTACTTTTCCTCAATTTAAACGGCTTCCTTAAGCTAACGGGCTGACGAGCCTTGAGTCTGCACCTGCGCGCCAGGAGAGGTACTTGACCTGCTTTTAATTACATTTGGCAGTCCACGCGGCACCCCTTTACACTGACCTGCTCCCTGCTGACGAGAGGCAACTACCTCGAAACACGTGTCCAGGGATGGCTAACGCATACACATACTGTTCTATTTACATTTTGTGGCATAGGCGTACCCGCCGTCGCCACTACATTTCCCACAGTCCTTTGGGGCAACTTGCTGGTGTGACGAGCGGTGTGCGACCTACTTTTCCTCAATTTAAACGGCTTCCTTAAGCTAACGGGCTGACGAGCCTTGAGTCTGCACCTGCGCGCCAGGAGAGGTACTTGACCTGCTTTTAATTACATTTGGCAGTCCACGCGGCACCCCTTTACACTGACCTGCTCCCTGCTGACGAGAGGCAACTACCTCGAAACACGTGTCCAGGGATGGCTAACGCATACACATACTGTTCTATTTACATTTTGTGGCATAGGCGTACCCGCCGTCGCCACTACATTTCCCACAGTCCTTTGGGGCAACTTGCTGGTGTGACGAGCGGTGTGCGACCTACTTTTCCTCAATTTAAACGGCTTCCTGAAGCTAACGGGCTGACGAGCCTTGAGTCTGCACCTGCGCGCCAGGAGAGGTACTTGACCTGCTTTTAATTACATTTGGCAGTCCACGCGGCACCCCTTTACACTGACCTGCTCCCTGCTGACGAGAGGCAACTACCTCGAAACACGTGTCCAGGGATGGCTAACGCATACACATACTGTTCTATTTACATTTTGTGGCATAGGCGTACCCGCCGTCGCCACTACATTTCCCACAGTCCTTTGGGGCAACTTGCTGGTGTGACGAGCGGTGTGCGACCTACTTTTCCTCAATTTAAACGGCTTCCTTAAGCTAACGGGCTGACGAGCCTTGAGTCTGCACCTGCGCGCCAGGAGAGGTACTTGACCTGCTTTTAATTACATTTGGCAGTCCACGCGGCACCCCTTTACACTGACCTGCTCCCTGCTGACGAGAGGCAACTACCTCGAAACACGTGTCCAGGGATGGCTAACGCATACACATACTGTTCTATTTACATTTTGTGGCATAGGCGTACCCGCCGTCGCCACTACATTTCCCACAGTCCTTTGGGGCAACTTGCTGGTGTGACGAGCGGTGTGCGACCTACTTTTCCTCAATTTAAACGGCTTCCTTAAGCTAACGGGCTGACGAGCCTTGAGTCTGCACCTGCGCGCCAGGAGAGGTACTTGACCTGCTTTTAATTACATTTGGCAGTCCACGCGGCACCCCTTTACACTGACCTGCTCCCTGCTGACGAGAGGCAACTACCTCGAAACACGTGTCCAGGGATGGCTAACGCATACACATACTGTTCTATTTAAATTTTGTGGCATAGGCGTACCCGCCGTCGCCACTACATTTCCCACAGTCCTTTGGGGCAACTTGCTGGTGTGACGAGCGGTGTGCGACCTACTTTTCCTCAATTTAAACGGCTTCCTTAAGCTAACGGGTTGACGAGCCTTGAGTCTGCACCTGCGCGCCAGGAGAGGTACTTGACCTGCTTTTAATTACATTTGGCAGTCCACGCGGCACCCCTTTACACTGACCTGCTCCCTGCTGACGAGAGGCAACTACCTCGAAACACGTGTCCAGGGATGGCTAACGCATACACATACTGTTCTATTTACATTTTGTGGCATAGGCGTACCCGCCGTCGCCACTACATTTCCCACAGTCCTTTGGGGCAACTTGCTGGTGTGACGAGCGGTGTGCGACCTACTTTTCCTCAATTTAAACGGCTTCCTTAAGCTAACGGGCTGACGAGCCTTGAGTCTGCACCTGCGCGCCAGGAGAGGTACTTGACCTGCTTTTAATTACATTTGGCAGTCCACGCGGCACCCCTTTACACTGACCTGCTCCCTGCTGACGAGAGGCAACTACCTCGAAACACGTGTCCAGGGATGGCTAACGCATACACATACTGTTCTATTTACATTTTGTGGCATAGGTGTACCCGCCGTCGCCACTACATTTCCCACAGTCCTTTGGGGCAACTTGCTGGTGTGACGAGCGGTGTGCGACCTACTTTTCCTCAATTTAAACGGCTTCCTTAAGCTAACGGGCTGACGAGCCTTGAGTCTGCACCTGCGCGCCAGGAGAGGTACTTGACCTGCTTTTAATTACATTTGGCAGTCCACGCGGCACCCCTTTACACTGACCTGCTCCCTGCTGACGAGAGGCAACTACCTCGAAACACGTGTCCAGGGATGGCTAACGCATACACATACTGTTCTATTTACATTTTGTGGCATAGGCGTACCCGCCGTCGACACTACATTTCCCACAGTCCTTTGGGGCAACTTGCTGGTGTGACGAGCGGTGTGCGACCTACTTTTCCTCAATTTAAACGGCTTCCTTAAGCTAACGGGCTGACGAGCCTTGAGTCTGCACCTGCGCGCCAGGAGAGGTACTTGACCTGCTTTTAATTACATTTGGCAGTCCACGCGGCACCCCTTTACACTGACCTGCTCCCTGCTGACGAGAGGCAACTACCTCGAAACACGTGTCCAGGGATGGCTAACGCATACACATACTGTTCTATTTACATTTTGTGGCATAGGCGTACCCGCCGTCGCCACTACATTTCCCACAGTCCTTTGGGGCAACTTGCTGGTGTGACGAGCGGTGTGCGACCTACTTTTCCTCAATTTAAACGGCTTCCTTAAGCTAACGGGCTGACGAGCCTTGAGTCTGCACCTGCGCGCCAGGAGAGGTACTTGACCTGCTTTTAATTACATTTGGCAGTCCACGCGGCACCCCTTTACACTGACCTGCTCTCTGCTGACGAGAGGCAACTACCTCGAAACACGTGTCCAGGGATGGCTAACGCATACACATACTGTTCTATTTACATTTTGTGGCATAGGCGTACCCGCCGTCGCCACTACATTTCCCACAGTCCTTTGGGGCAACTTGCTGGTGTGACGAGCGGTGTGCGACCTACTTTTCCTCAATTTAAACGGCTTCCTTAAGCTAACGGGCTGACGAGCCTTGAGTCTGCACCTGCGCGCCAGGAGAGGTACTTGACCTGCTTTTAATTACATTTGGCAGTCCACGCGGCACCCCTTTACACTGACCTGCTCCCTGCTGACGAGAGGCAACTACCTCGAAACACGTGTCCAGGGATGGCTAACGCATACACATACTGTTCTATTTACATTTTGTGGCATAGGCGTACCCGCCGTCGCCACTACATTTCCCACAGTCCTTTGGGGCAACTTGCTGGTGTGACGAGCGGTGTGCGACCTACTTTTCCTCAATTTAAACGGCTTCCTTAAGCTAACGGGCTGACGAGCCTTGAGTCTGCACCTGCGCGCCAGGAGAGGTACTTGACCTGCTTTTAATTACATTTGGCAGTCCACGCGGCACCCCTTTACACTGACCTGCTCCCTGCTGACGAGAGGCAACTACCTCGAAACACGTGTCCAGGGATGGCTAACGCATACACATACTGTTCTATTTACATTTTGTGGCATAGGCGTACCCGCCATCGCCACTACATTTCCCACAGTCCTTTGGGGCAACTTGCTGGTGTGACGAGCGGTGTGCGACCTACTTTTCCTCAATTTAAACGGCTTCCTTAAGCTAACGGGCTGACGAGCCTTGAGTCTGCACCTGCGCGCCAGGAGAGGTACTTGACCTGCTTTTAATTACATTTGGCAGTCCACGCGGCACCCCTTTACACTGACCTGCTCCCTGCTGACGAGAGGCAACTATCTCGAAACACGTGTCCAGGGATGGCTAACGCATACACATACTGTTCTATTTACATTTTGTGGCATAGGCGTACCCGCCGTCGCCACTACATTTCCCACAGTCCTTTGGGGCAACTTGCTGGTGTGACGAGCGGTGTGCGACCTACTTTTCCTCAATTTAAACGGCTTCCTTAAGCTAACGGGCTGACGAGCCTTGAGTCTGCACCTGCGCGCCAGGAGAGGTACTTGACCTGCTTTTAATTACATTTGGCAGTCCACGCGGCACCCCTTTACACTGACCTGCTCCCTGCTGACGAGAGGCAACTACCTCGAAACACGTGTCCAGGGATGGCTAACGCATACACATACTGTTCTATTTACATTTTGTGGCATAGGCGTACCCGCCGTCGCCACTACATTTCCCACAGTCCTTTGGGGCAACTTGCTGGTGTGACGAGCGGTGTGCGACCTACTTTTCCTCAATTTAAACGGCTTCCTTAAGGTAACGGGCTGACGAGCCTTGAGTCTGCACCTGCGCGCCAGGAGAGGTACTTGACCTGCTTTTAATTACATTTGGCAGTCCACGCGGCACCCCTTTACACTGACCTGCTCCCTGCTGACGAGAGGCAACTACCTCGAAACACGTGTCCAGGGATGGCTAACGCATACACATACTGTTCTATTTACATTTTGTGGCATAGGCGTACCCGCCGTCGCCACTACATTTCCCACAGTCCTTTGGGGCAACTTGCTGGTGTGACGAGCGGTGTGCGACCTACTTTTCCTCAATTTAAACGGCTTCCTTAAGCTAACAGGCTGACGAGCCTTGAGTCTGCACCTGCGCGCCAGGAGAGGTACTTGACCTGCTTATAATTACATTTGGCAGTCCACGCGGCACCCCTTTACACTGACCTGCTCCCTGCTGACGAGAGGCAACTACCTCGAAACACGTGTCCAGGGATGGCTAACGCATACACATACTGTTCTAATTACATTTTGTGGCATAGGCGTACCCGCCGTCGCCACTACATTTCCCACAGTCCTTTGGGGCAACTTGCTGGTGTGACGAGCGGTGTGCGACCTACTTTTCCTCAAAAAAGTAGGGCTTGGCGGCAAACTCCACTCTGTCGGCGGAATTTGCAGAGTTTTGCTCATCCGCGCTCCACCTGGAGCACGACTTTTAGCAAAAACTCTAACCCGCTGAGTAGCAAAGTTTACTAGTACCAGCCCACCCCTATTTTTGGGCTAATGATTGCAATTGTCTGTGTCTATCTGTGCCTGTGATGTCGGCATGCAGTGAGCTGGGTGCCGCTCGGTAGGAGTGGGTCTCTGTGAGCCTGTTCACTCCTCATTAACACTAACGGCCCATCTGTGCCCCTTAATACTGGTCCCATTAGCGTAAACAAGGCTGCATCAAAGGTGCATAGCTGCTGGTGGACAGACTGCACAATCAGTGGTCAGCTAGAGTCCCGCTTCCAGGGCCGGCGCTAGGCATGGGCAGCGTGGGCACCTGCCCAGGGCCCCGGGCCTGCTCTCAGCCATGGGGTCTCGCACCTTTAAAGACTCCAGACTATTGAGACCCAGGAGGCCCCCTAAGAGTTTATATTTTTTTGGTTTGTTTGAACAATCTCCCCTGCAGGCCTGTCTCTGTGGACCTAATGGCTGCATCTCCATGTTGATGGCAGCAATTAGACAGTTTATTGAAGTGCCCTTGCTGTGCAGGGTGCCCTGCCCTGTATCAATGAAAAGGAGAATATCCTGCTGGACGCAGAGCAAAAGATTGAATGGCGATGTTGGCGCATCACAATGGAAACGTCTCACCTAGGACGAGTGGAAAGAGAGCAGAGAGGGGGATTAAAGGGGTAAGACACACTGAATAGAGTGAGGGGGAGCAGATAGGTGTGTGTATGGCAGTGAGACAAGAAGTGCACGCAGAGGAGAATTGGCGTGTAAAAGTGGATGGAGCAGGTTTAAAGTTTGCTGGGTCACTCGAGTCTCAGACCCGGTAGTGAATTCAAATGGACATTCAAAAGGGACCCTATATTCATGCCCGTAAGTTTGCCTGCAAAAACATTGATCCAGTGCTTGCACAATGATTGAAAGTTCTGAAAAGCAGGTGATGAGACGGGCCAGCTCTCCATTTGTGCCCTCACCCTAAGAGTGAAAAAACAAATCTTAACTCTGCTGCAGTGCCCCCCTTCGCTTCCTTCAATGAAACTTCAAAGAGACTCGTTATAATTCTTTCACAGTCTCATCAGGTCAGAACTGGAGCATTTCCAATATTATATACAAGGAAGCCGTAGATGTTGCTTATTCATCTTATGCAACTAATAACCACTGGCAAAGCCAATAGTCCTGGCTTGTTGTACGTGTAATGTTACTTGTATTATCTGGAGGCAATGACTGAAGCAGCAAAATACCAGTCGGGCGGCCCACTATGCTAAGCACGGATTTATATAGCTTACATGTTTTTAAGCCACACCCTTAATTTCATTAGCCATGCCCATTTGAAAGACACCCCCCAGTTTTTTCATCCCACTGGTCAGTATAAAGACCGTCTTTTTGGCTAGTTGTTGACCTGCTTTATTGTCAGGTGAGCCGGTTTTTACTGTTGATTTTTATGATATTAAAGCAAACATTGCCTGCAGCAAACTCAAATCAGTGCAGTCGTCCATACCTTACAAAAAACTTACACAGCATATCTTTACAAGTTTAAAACTGCCCCAGTTTGCAAACAAAGGACACTTTTCTAGCTAATTAACTCACTAATCGGCCCCTTTTATTTTGGTACTGGGGCCTATTTTCTGTCCCAGTCAGACGCTGCATGTTAGTCAGGGCCACTGGCATTATGCGATTGTGCAGCAGCGGCAATTTCTGCAGAATTATGCATTTGACGCATTTGCCATATAATCAATCATCTGCTGCACAATCTACAGATTTTAACAACAAAATTGCTTTCTATCTCAAACGGTTCAAAAGTTACTAAAAATGCAGCGATATGTCTTGCTGCATGTGGGAAGGCCCTTTGAAAACCTGGAACAGTCAACTTTCTGTTTCCCACTGCTAAATTTGTGTGTTAAATTGGTACTAATGGGGTGCAACCAGTGCCCAAACAGTGTTACCAAGTTTAAAAATGTGCCAGATTATGCCGCATAATTTGCCTTTTCTTGGCACATAATTTACGCACCCTTCCACATAATTTAGCCCTCTCCTGCCGCATAATTGCCGTGGTCCTGATGTTAGGGTAATCAATAGCAGTGATTTTGTTCTTGTTTATATTTCATATGCTTTACTTAATCTCGCATTCCCCCAGATTGGTAGCTATTTCCAGCATTTGTGTTTCTGTATTTCATCTCACAGCATATTACTCTTGGATGATATACCCTTTGTACTGAGTTGCCTCCAGGTGTTTATAACAGGCTACAGTTGAGCACCTTGGAGTTGAGGCTGCAGGCAGTACAACTATCATACTGGGCCTGTCTGTGGGTAAAAACAGTGTTCAGATTACATGATCGTTCAAAATATGGGCTCTCTGCAGAGCACAAAGAGCAATGGTCCTGCATTCCAGCTGTGATTCTATGCAAATGTGTGTGAAGGAGCTACTTATTGGTCAAAACAACAAGGGGAAAGGAAAATAATTTATTTTTGTTACTCATTTAGCTTAAACAGCTAACAGCCATTGACAAAACCCAGTCGCGGCTGGCATGAGTCGCAGGTGTGGGGGTCGCGGGGGTTGGTTTAATTTTAATTATACAAAAATAAACTTTCCTTAGCTGGCCCGATCAGATTCCACGTCATCGCTGCTTAGGGGCCTCACATGCTCTATTCTGCCCGGGGCCCCACATATCCTAGGACCGGCCCTGCCCGCTTTGACGGGGTTGGCTGAGGCTCATTTAAACTTCAACTTTGTAACAGTCGCAGAGAGGGTAATGAGAGAGGTGTTCTCAAGCAAGCAAGAAAGGAGTCCAAATGATCTCTTTGTTCATTTAAAAAGCAGCATGGGGAGCCCCTCATCCGCCCCTCTGCTTGAGTGGAGCATCCCAAAAACATGGATATTTAATACCAGTTTGGTAGGAAACAAAAGCTGGAGGATGGCTTTAGGTTTTTGTCTCTTTTGTTTTTCCAGCCACCCTCACTGCTTTTCAAACAGTAAGGATCCTCTGGGCGGCGTGGAAGTCCCGCTGGAGTGGTAAGTGTGGGGTTTGGGGCTCTTGTACACCTTTGCTGTTTTGCTCTGTTTTCCCCAAATTTGCAGTAATGCTCAGTAGAGGGAAGGAAGGGTCATAGGTGTGATGCACAAACCTGCAGTATTCAGAACTGAATGAATGGGGCGAGGGATTGTGGCAGAATATCAATCAATCAATCAATCATGGCATTTGTAAAGCTCACTACATACCCGCGAGGGTCTCAAGGCGCTAGGAAGGGAGGGATTGTTTAATGGAGGAAGCGAAAGAGGCTGTCTGCAAGGTGGGGTTCTGCAGAAGCCAGCAGGATGATCCGAAGGATTTGCTGATTTTCTTTCTTCTTAATGTGGTTGCACAGTTTTCTCGCCGGTTTGAAAAGTTGCCCCCTCACCCCGCCTGCACGAGGAACTACAAAACCTTTGGCTTTCCTAGGAATTGAGACTAGCCGAGGGGTGCTTCGAGCCGGATAGGCTAGTCGCAAGAGGCTTGGGAGGATGGAGGGGAATTAGCTTACACAGGTGGGGAGTCAAAGCAATGGGAAATCAGTAAGTCACTACTGTTTTTGTGTTTTTTAGGGCTAGTTTATTTTTGATTGGGGGGTGTTTTGGTTTAATTACATTATATCGACACTGTGTTTTGGTATTATTTTTTAGGGAGCATTTTCAGTTTTCAGGCATCTGTGTTTGCATTTAAGGAATTGTTTATCTAAAATGCATGTTTGTTTATTTACAGGACATTCATTTTATACACACCAGCCTCTAAAATGTCATATGCATTGCCACCGCAAAGCCCGTGAAACAACCCGAGCGTACCTGTACTAAGTGTAGCGAGGGTGATTTTTAGATGAAAAACACAAACGCGCATTGCCATTGTGTTTCTGTTATAACTTAAGATCAATTTAATGAAAACAGATAGCTATCCCCTTCCACGATCCTGTTTACCTAAGGAAAACTACTCGTCCCCTGTTACACACAGCTTGAGTACGCTGAGCCTTTGGGGGCAGGAACAAGATGTTCCGGTTCACAACCTAGACTGGCATGGCTGCTGTCCAAGACGCTACCTCCTTCAGCAAGAGCAGGATCATTCACAGGCCTGGAATAGGTACAAGCCCCTTGAGGTGCTTGCCTGGCACGCGCTGAGTCAGCTGATTCATCTCTGTTTGGCAATCACTGGCATCCATTTTGAGGAGGTTCGAGATTCAGCGCAGCAGATTCTATGATAGCAGTAGCACTACGTCACAGCTCATACTCTGCCCTCCTGCAGAACACCACGGAATCTTGCGGAGATTTTCGGTAACTCAGTGGAATCTGCATAGTGAAATTCAGCGAGCTCCGCACAGCCCTATGAAAAAGACACCTGTAGAAATTGCCACTGAAAAAGTAACGTATGTGGTTGGAGGGGACCCTGCAATTTATAGATTCCACAAAATGTCCCTCAGTCAGAATACCCACAATTCAAGGGATCAGAGACATTGGTAAACCTCAATATCAAGAGGCAATATGTCCCGCATTTAGGCACCACCTGATGCATCAGAAACGCACTCAATCAAGGATGGGTCCACCCAATAACTGAGTTCTCAATTAGGTGTTTAATGAATAGGTCAATGCAGAAAGATGCAAATTCAGAATTAGGGGCTGTTTTAGAGTTTGCAGAGAGGATACTCTGTTATAACAGCAATGGGGTACCTGCTTTGCCAAACTGAAGGTCCGCCTCCCTCATTTGGAGACGGGAAGACCTTCATTATGGCGAAAACTGAGACTGATCTGGCTCTGCCACTGACAAAAATCTCCTATGGTCTGATGGAGTAAAGGCTGTGGGAGATTTGGCCATGTGTCCGCCCACCCGATTTAAAGTTAGAGAATACATGGCCAGTTTTTAATGTCTGTCACCACCAGGTAAAACCTGTCAGTGAAGGGAAGTTTAACCCCTTCCATGCTCATGACGGAACGATTCCGTCATGAGCATCGGTTGAGCTGTGCTCATGACGGAACCGTTCCGTCATGGCCCCGCCCGCGCTCGAACCCTTCAGCACCGCGGGGGAATCCGCGCAGCGCTGAAGGGGTTAAACTGCATAATGACCCACTCACCTTACAAGACAACTCCCATTGTGAGGAGGGCATTAGTTTCTTATTTTCCAAGACAAAATCTCATTATGGGTTTTTGTTTAGGAAAAAAAAAAACTTTCTATGTTTCTCATGTCGCTCCATCATGTTGATGGAGCAGTTAGTCAAACCTACAATGTTTTGAGAGGAACCACTGTGACAGCAGTTCCAGCCATGCTCGAGATGTCTTCTGGGCTGGTGGACATCTCAGAGTTTGGCATATGGGGACTCCATTGCCCTGACAGAGTACTCAACTGTCTGCACATCCATCTATTGAACGTTAAATCAAGCCCCAAATGGGCAGCAACATGGGGAAAGAATTGGTCAGCATCCCTAATAGAACAGGAAAGTCTATGGCCCCCCTCAAACTCAAGAGTTTTTATACATTATTTTTGCATATGTAATTAACCAAACTGCAGAATCACTGTGGTAGAAGCAAATGTATAATTTCAGCAGCAAATCAGAGCACAGTCTCATTAAATGTGATACTGCCTTGGCGCCTAATCACTATCTCACTACATGAATAACTATTCTGCCTCTATATGCTAATGTCATCCAGAGATCCTAGAACAAACTAGACACATAAACAACAGTGTGTTATTTGAATGAACAGAGCATAATTATCTAGCTACAAGACTTTGAAGAAATAGATGCAGTGCTGTGATGAGCTGGGGCAGGTTCTTCAAAGACAGCATAAAGAATGACCATGAAAAAAAACAAATAATAATTTACTTGACTACATGCTGCAGAGAGAGGTGTACGAGGAAGACAAAAGTGACATTCATTTTGAACAAGGTGGCGTTTTGGCCCAAATTAAAGCCTAGTTAACAATGGGTACAAAAAAGGCACTTATAAACATCATGGAGAATTTGTTCCAAAAACAACAGTACTAAATCAGTGTGTATATGGATAATAGAGTGTAAAAATACATATTGCACATTAATAATGATGCACAAAAATATAAATGCACAAAAATCTCTAACACTTACACAGTTGCAATACATTGCTAATTGCACAACTTAAAGGTAATAGACATGAATGCAGGAAGGAGCTCCAGCACACACATATTGCAGGCTCCAAAAATCATGCAATACACACCTCATTGAACAAAATAGCACTGCAAACAAGATTACAAACACTTAATCAGATGAGTAGTTTCTTAGAAAAAGACTTCTAAGATAAATGCAAAACAGCGCTTCAAGCATTCTCACATTTGAACAACAATGCATAATATATGGATGCAGTGCCAAACCACTCAAAGAGTGGTCTTGCAAATGCATTTGTAAACAGGAAGAGGCCAAGGAAGGGAGTGTGCTATTGATAAGTCTTCCACTCTAATTAACTTAGAATTTGAGTAGTTGGTTAATTTGTGAAAGGGTGTTAGGGGTGGTTCTAGTATATGTCACTGATTCTAATGGCACAGGGTTGGGCTGAGGATTTAAATTCAGCTTGGTCTTTTCTGGAAGTAGTAAATAGGAAATTGAAGAAAAAAGTAGAATAGTTTTTGTTCCATCTGCAGAGTGGCTGCTATGCTATCTTACAGTGTCTCTTCAGGTAAGGTACCAAGAAATGCGGTGGGTGAGACAGTTAATTTGTCGTATAGAGCTGGAAAATCAGTAAATCATTTAACCACAGAAGAGAACCCGTTTCATTTTTCACTTACCTTGCTTATGTGCTGCAAAAGAAGGCGAAATAGCAATCACAACGATTGGTTGAATCAAACAGCTTATTAGATGACAGAGAAGCTGGATTTAAATCAGTCAAAGTAATTTAATCATTTCTCTTGACTGAGGTGGATGACCTGTGGATGGCTAAGGGTGCTGTCATTGGGGCAATTTTCTAGAACTCTCGATAACTTTTAACACTGTGGCTAAAATCCCTGCTGAGTGCTAAATCTCAGGGAATCCATTTGAATTAATTTATGTCTGTTGCAGGTTTACTGAATTGGGGAGTTCCTAGAGGATCCTTCCCCTCTACATTCTTATTTAATATTTATTTGTACTTGTGAGCTCGTTTGCTTGAGTTGCAATCTTGCTGTATAAATATATATGTACATAAATGGCACACATATTAAACTTAGCTTATACCATCATGATGATCAAGATTTGCCCAACGTACGTATGGCTGTGGAAACAATTCAATCTCGAATGGTGCATAGCTTTTTAAAACTCAATCCTTCCAAAGAGCAATTCTTCTGACTCATAACTCCCTCTTATGTGGAATTAAGATTTTCACCTGAGTTTTTTGGTTCCATGCGAAAATAGGTGCCAGTAGTGAGAAACCTTGAAAACATTGTGTTTTTGAAATCCTGCTTCTATCATCTGTGAGCTATGCATTACATTTCTTTCTCTCAGACAGTTCATGTTAAAAATATACCGATGCAATTTTGTGATGATTTTGGAAATGCTGCATATTTTGGAAATCTAAAAAACAGAAGCAGGTTGAGTTTGTAGCTGCAATGACATAATATCAACGTACCAAAATATATATATATATTTTTTTAAACACAAATATTGCAATCCTACACACCAAAAAACTCAAAAATACAAATATCATCTACAAAGATAGAGCTGTAGAGCTGTAAAAGTATCTAAAATACCTAAATATCAAAGACAATAAATGCTAATTATCGTCATTAAAATGAAACATAAGTAACGTGACCAAAACCAAGAAAGCAAAACTACTGTGAACCAAAGCATTGCTAAAAATCATTACAAATATATATATATTTATGTATAATCCTTTTAAACAAAATAAACACATAGTTGTATCAATTAAATAACCCAAACTAATAATTAGGTCTTACCATGTAAGTTAGAGAAATGAAAAACCAAACTACTAACAAAGTAAAAAACTAAATTAAACTTTAAAACGGTTATCACAAAGAGACACTTTCCTTATTACAAAATAACATTAAAGGAACATAAACGTGCAAACTGCTGTAGAATAAGCTACCACTACTTCCTGATGACCTCAAAGGCTGATACACACTCTAGAAATAAAGCCTTTATAATTACAAAAGAACTGGGATTTCTGGTTGGCTAGGGCATGCACCTAAGCCAGGCAGAAACCACCACTCTAGTCAGGGCAAGTGAGTTACCCACTGAAGATAACTCCTGCTCACCCCCTTGGTAGCTTGGCAGAGGAGTCAGGCTTATCCCAGAGGCAATGTGTAAAGCATTTGCGCAACACACTCACACGCAGCGACACACTAGGCACACCACAAAAGAAACTCTACACATGGTTATATAAAAATAGCCTTTGTATTATCCATAAAAACACATTAGAACACCATCACATATATACACTTGTGCCACCAGGCACTTGTTATGACTTTACAGGAATTACATAATTCATTAGGCCAATCGGGCCACTGTAATAAACACCTAAATCACAGTTGGGTAGGGCAACCAGTAACTACTGGTAGAAACTGTACTTAGCATAAAGCATGAGGCCTGAACATCCTAACATTATTCAGCATAGCACATTATGCATAATCATACTTGGTAGTGCACCATTGTAAACATTTGCTGCAGGGCACATACCATTACCACTGCACATCCTGCCCCTATTGGACTTATGAGGATCACTAATACTATACTTAGGGTGCAGCCCAGTCACTGTCACCGTAGTTACACTAGATCCTGACTGGCGATGTCCTCGGGGGCACCGTCCTGGGCTTACCCCGTAAAGCCCCCTTACAGACTAAGGGCTCCCCCAAATGTGTGTGTCCCCCAAGCAGCTGTCCGTCATATGATGGCGAAGCTGCGGACACCCCAAAAAGTGGCATAGAGCAGTTAGGACCAATGCCGGGGCAACCCCCCTTTCGTGGGAGATTTTCCCTGGTCCCACTGACCTGGTGACTGCACTGGAGATGCCCAGGAAGCCGCCGGGAAGGCAGGACTGGCTCACACTCTGGCTGTGGCTTGCGGGACCGAGGGCCGCTTCCTTCTCTGTGTTGGCTCCTTTTGGCAGTCTCTTCTGTTGTGGCCTGCACAGCAGTGAGGTGGGACACGGAGCACAGTCTCTGTCGGACTAGCTCCCTGTGGGCTGAAGACTCAGCGGAAGAAGCTGCCCGCACAGATCGTCGGAAGCCTGCTCTGGGCTCTGCTCCTGCAACTTTCCTTAGGTTGCGCAATCCGCCTCCTCAGATGCTGGGGTTGCTCCAGTAACCCTGGGACGGGTCTAGCTGCCCTTGCGGCTCCATTGTAGCTAAGGCGACTGGCTTGGGGCCGCGTTCAGGCTCCTGACACGGCCGCAGCTTCACGATACGGCGCAGCTATTTCCGCTCTGCGCTGGCTGCATTTAAAATGTAGGCCTACGCCTAGGGCTCCAACTGCAAGCATTCAAACGCGCTCACCGCGCACTTCTACGGTTCAGTCACAGCGCTTTCCACACTCTACCACAACACAAGCCCACGCCAAGGTTTCAAGCACACAGGGACAGGAATCCTGCAGCTCTCCAAGCCCAGATCCAGGGTAATAGAAAAAATATGAAGCTCCCCGCCTGTCTCCCACTTCAAGACTCAACCAGTGAGCAGGCAGTGCTTTTCTCCATGAATTTCTAAGGGCAGAGCTGGGCATAGGCAGGCCATCACAAAGGCTTTTGTGCTAGAAGTTGCAGTCCTTCCCTCAACAGTAAAGTCCAATGGTGGTTCCTCCTGGCGCACTGCCGTCTATGCAGTGTTTTCTTCTCCAAGCAGACTCCAAAACATAGGGTCACAGCCCCAGTACTTACAGGGAATATGTCTTTGTTCTCCCCTGGCCCAAGGCTCTGAGTACAGCCCAGACCAGTTCTGGGGGGCACTTGGCCAGTGCACAATACTCCCCATTGTAAGTGTAGGCCCTAGCCCCAGACATACCACAGGGTGTGGAGCCATCATTTTAGAAGGCAGGCACATCCGTATTTAGGTGCAGGTGCCACTCCTCCCACCACTCCAAATGCAGACCAGGCCTATTCAGCATAGCGCTGACTCATCCAGACTCTCTGGAGCCACTGCACCTCCCCAGCCCCTGTCACTCTAAGGCCAGACAGTCAATACACAACTGGCAGGCACAAAGACACATAGCACAATGAAATGCCCACTTCTAAAAGTGGCATTTCTAAAATAGTAATAATAAATCTGCAAACACCAATACGCAGCATTTGTCACCACTATTCCAAATATACCAAACGTAATCTCGCTACCCCTCTCATGTCTGGAATTACCACTGAAGTACATATCAGGGAATCCCCAATGCATCCCTATGAGAAGGCAGTCTGACAGCAGTGAGAAACCAAATATGCTGTTTGTCACTACCAGGATATGCCACACAGTTAAGGCCTTTTACCTACACTGCACCCTGCCAATAGGGCTAGCTAGGGCCTACCTTGGGGTGACTGATATGTAGTAAAAGGGGAGTCACAGACGTGGCAACCACTTTATGTGCTACGTTACAGCGCCAGTACACTGTGCATGCAGGCCCTGCAGTGTCAGAGGCCTGAGACAGATTTGAAAGGCTACTTTGGTGGGTGGCGCAAGCAGCGCAGAAAGCCCACCAGTAGCATTTAATTTACTGGCCCTGGGTATATGGGGTACCACTGTACAAGGGGCTGACAGGTAAATTCAATATGCCAAACAGGTGTAGACCAATCTTACCAGGTTTACCATAGAGAGCACATGCACTTTGGCACTGATCAGCAGTGATAAAGTGCCCAGAGTCCTAAAACCACCAACAACAGGTCAGAAAAAATACAGGAGGAAGGCAAAAAATTCTGTGATGACCCTTCAAAAAGGCGCAAGTCCAACAATGTGCAACCAATACAATTCAAAACATTAATTCAAGGTAGAGCTAAAAGGTGGATAATTAGCATGAGACCAAAAGAGATTCTGCCTCCTAACCTTTGAAAAACTGCACGTGTTGCTTATAGGGTGCACAATTGATTTTAATATTCTGCATGCCATGAAGTGATTGATTCATCACAATAGTAGGTGTAATCATAGAACTTACATTTGTAGACCACTAAGGCCCTTATAACTGGTGCCCATAAACTAGATGGGCCTGGCAATGGAAGCACTGGGCCCAGCGGAGCTATGAATCATGGGGCTTCACTGGAATTGTTGGCTACTAAAATCTGACAAAATCGCAGTGTGAAATACGTGGGCTACAAACTGCAGGAAGCATCATACAAACATTGGTTACAGCATTTTTTCCCACAAATACACAATCCTTGCTATTTACTAGTCCCAGAGTTACCGAATAACGGGGATTATTCTGGGCCACTCATATTGAGGGTACTAGATCTGCCGCAGCATGAAGAATATTGATTCTGAAATAGCCTCAAGGGATTAGGAGGAGAAACATCCCCAGCTTTCTTTCTCACAGCAAACTTAATAACTTGTATTTATTTGTGCTTCCCTCCGCTCTGTCTACTTTCATCTGAAAAATAGTATTTTGGAGCAACTTTGCCTTTTGCCTCTCTTAGTCCTTCATCAGCGCGGCAAAATAAAAAAATATGGCCAGTAGACGTTGTTCCTTGGTTAAGCACACATACACACCAAAGGGCATCTTGGTGCTGAGAAACAGCTTGTCTGCCAGATGCTAGAAAGGCGTATGCAAGAGAGTTTAGATGGAGATGTGATATTGAATGTGGGAGATGTTATCTTTCTAGAATGAACATATTGCAAGTTGGATGATTGTCGTTGGAGTGCCATTTGCCCGCCTGCGGTGCGCCCACTGTATATGTCCACTGCAAGGTCACTGTGTGCCCACCCTACAGGGTTGTTTTTATTTGCACCGGTGAGACGGTACTTGCTCAGAGGGAATGAGAAAGCAAAATAAAGTGCTGGGGTCAATCCCTTTAGTTCTCTGGTTTGTTTAAGTGGCCTGGACCCTTTGCTTCATTCCTTATTTTTGGGCATATGTTGATTAACGTCCTGGGCTCAGGGAAGTCTATTACAGTATCAATATATGCTATCAATACCACAATACACATACATCCTATCTTCAGTGACCCAATAATAGCTATTTAAAGTTATCAACCTATATAACCACACCAGGTAGCCGTTCAACATGGGATTCCCGACATTACGTTGTTCCTGTTAAAGTGGCTCTTATTATCCCAGCACAGTAATTCCTTAAAAGAGATCAAATCATGTCAGGCGAGCAATATTTATAGAGCACTTTCATTGAAAGGTATATACACTGAATCCTTTTGTAAGCACATTTTCAACACCAGCAAAATCGTGTAGCATTTATTTTGCCTCAGAAAGGTAAATGGGTGAGCTAAGTGGCCAAAATGTGAGTCTGCACTGTGCACCTTTGTGATACCTTATGTGTTTGTTTGAGAGCTCAGTCACTCTGAACTCTCAGGACTGTGCATTCTGTGCTAGAATGCTATGATGTAGGCGCTCATGCAATGTGAAGCGTTTTGTGTTGACAGGTTAACTATAGCTTATACTGCGCTGGCAGCGAAGGGGTCCCAGTGTGTTCGCCGGAATTACTACCCACTTGGAAAGCAGCATGTTGCAAAGAGCCTAAGGAGATGGCTAGTACCTCAAGCGTAGATGCCCTTAGCACCTGAGTGATGGCACATGTAGTTCAATATTCATTGCCTCCCATCTTAATTGCTGAACATTGACAGTTGCATGACTTGACCTGCAACTTGCTTCTTTCTGTTTGTGGACTAACCTATGTCTTTTTCCTTATGCAGCACTACTTGCGGCATGACCCTTCAGGTACTCCAGCCTCGTCTCAGTGCTGTATACATCTGTTTGGAATTTGGAAAGTATTTTGATATAGTTAAACTCCCAAAAATGCAGGTCTGCTTTGAAGTATTGCTCATTTTAACATGCAATGTGTTGGTATGTCCTGATGTTCTCCATTTGACTAGCTGAGCAAGACTTGTAACCTCAGAACGCAGCAGGAGTCCCGCCCAAGAAACCCTCCAAAAATCACACCAGCAAGAAAGCCAGCTGGTTCACCGAAGACCTCCAGGCCTCCAAACGAACATGCCGAAAACTGGAGAAGAACTGGCTCCACGAACGAACACCGTACAGCTACGCAGCCCACAAGAACGCCACCCGTAGACATCATCACCTCATCAGATCCGCCAAAAGGACCTCATTCAAAGACCACCTAGACAACAACGCACACAGCAGCAAAGAGCTCTTCAACATCGTGAAAGAACTCTCCAACCCCAGCTCCAACACCAACGACATCCCACCTTCGCAAGACCTGTGCGACTCACTGGCCACCTTCTTCCACAGCAAGATCGCCGACATCCACGACAGCTTCAACCTCACGACCGCCCCGACAACCACTGAGACCTCCACCCCCATGACCACCACTCGCACAAGCCGCCTGCTCTCCTGGACCAACATCAATGACAACGACACCAGCAAAATCATGAACACCATCCACTCTGGATCTCCCTCAGACCCATGCCCACACCACATCTTCAACAAAGCCTGCACAGCCATCGCACCCCATCTCCGGAAAGTTAGCAACATCTCCTTTGAGACATCAACTTTCCCAGAAAGCTGGAAGTACACCAAAATCAACACCTTACTCAAGAAACCCAAGGCGGACCCCAAGAACCTCAAAAACTTCCGGCCCATCTCCCTGCTCCCGTTCCCGGCGAAGGTCATCAAGAAAACCGTCAACAAACAACTGACCCGCTATCTCGAGGAGAACAGCATCCTGGACCCGTCCCAGTCCAGGTTACGGAGCAATCACAGCACCGAAACCGCCCTCATCGCCACCACCGATGACATCAGGACCCTGCTAGACAACAGAGATACAGCGGCCCTCATCCTCCTGGGCCTATCAGCCGCCTTCGACACGGTCTGCCACCGCACACTACGATCACGCCTCCACGACGCCAGGATCCAAGAGAAGGCCCTGGACTGGACCACATCCTTCCTCTCCAGCAGAACACAGAGCGTGCGCCTACCCACCCTTCCGCTCCGATGCCACCGAGATCTTCTGCGGCGTACCCCAGGGCTCATCACTCAGTCCAACGCTGTTCAACATCTACATGGCACCCCTCACCCACGTCGCCTGACAGCACGAACTCAACATCATCTCCTACGCCGATGACACTCAGCTGATCCTCTCCCTCACCAAAGACCCCCAAACCGCCAAAACCAACCTCCACGAAGGAATGAAGGCCGTCGCCAAATGGATGAGAAACAGCCGACTGAAGCTGAACTCGGACAAGACGGATGTCCTCTTCCTCGGATCCACCCCGTCGGCCTGGGACGACTCCTGGTGGCCGACCGCACTGGGAGCAGCCCCAACACCCACCGACCATGCACGCAACCTAGGGGTCATCCTCGACTCCACCATCTCCATGGCCAAACAGGTCAACGCCGTCTCCTCCTCCTGCTTCAACACCCTACTCCTGCTCCACAGGATCTACAAGTGGATCCCCACTGACACAAGAAGAACGGTCACGGTCGTCAGCAGCAGGTTGGACTACGGAAACGCACTCTACGCAGGAGCTTCGGCCAAACTCCTGAGACGGCTGCAACGCATCCAGAACGCCTCTGCACGTCTGATCCTCAACATCCCCCGCAACAGCCACATCACACCCCACCTGAGAGACCTGCACTGGATCCCCGTCAACAAAAAGATAACCTTCAAGCTCCTCACCCACGCACACAAAGCACTCCACAACACCGGGCCAGCGTACCTCAAAGACGACTCAGCTTCTACACTCCCACCCGCCAGCTCAGCTCCGCTCCGCCGGCCTCACCCTCACCGCAGTCCCCCGCATCCAAAGAGCGACTTCCGGCGGCAGATCTTTCTCCCACCTCGCCGCCAAAACGTGGAACACCCTCTCCACCCACCTACGGCTGACCCAAGACCTACTGACCTTCAGAAGACTCCTCAAGACCTGGCTCTTCGAGCAGTAGCAGCACCCCCCACCCCCAGCGCCTTGAGACCCTCACGGGTAAGTAGTGCACTTTACAAATGATATGGTTGATGATGAGTCACATAGGATCCAAAGATGCTGAGAAGAATGTCACTGGTCAGTAAAGTTATCTATGTGTTTGCCCAGTTTGGAGTGGCTGGCTCCTCAAAAAATAAACATGTAATTGGGGAGCTACATCAAGTGAAAATATTTGACAGAACAACTGTTTACCATCTGGATTGAATCTTGACAGGGTGGTTGTAGTGCTTAACTAAATGCTCTGGTAGAAAGATGTCAATCTAGCAAGTAACATCCAATGAAATTAAGGTGACTGTAATGTTCAAATCCATGACAATAGCAGGAAAATCCAGAATGGTGGATCAGAAAATGCACAAAGGTTGTTTGCAATTGTATTCACCCCTGCTTACAGCTCCATCACAGAGGAAGGTACAGGGAAAAATACACTGGTGGTGTGACTCAGACCAAAATCAATGTTCATTTCTCCAACCTGTATGAGAAATTTAGTGAGACCTCTGGAGGATCACTTAGAAACGCATTCTTCCCATTGTTTGCCAGCAACTGAAAAAGTGGACAACGGGTTTCCTCCGTTGGAAGGGTTAAATTTGGATGTCATAGAATCTGTCAACACATCTTATTTCTTGAAAGAGACTGGTATACCAGAGGATTATAAAGCACTCCTTGCTTCTCGAGGGAATACAGCTGAGTTGTTTAATGACAACTATGCCCATTAGAAGAACAATGAGGAACTAGTGAAGGAAGTTGTCAGAACCCAGACTAAACTTTGAGACTTTCCTACCTTCCTCCCCAAGCCGCACAGCAGTTACCTCATTCTAACGCAACTTTTCTCTAGAAGAAAGAGAGGTTGGGAGATCTTCCAGAAGCAGTGACTAAACTCAGCTCAATCATGCCTTACTCTCAGGTATGTTTTCCATCACTAGCAAAAGAAAAACATAAAACAGGTCCACAAGACTTAAAATACCGTACCCTCTGAATGGAGAAGTAGTACATCTAAGTAGGCAGTGATCTGACTTCATTATTTGGAGATTACACGTAGTTTCAGATCCAGAAAAGAATTCGACAGAGGAAGATGTGTCTCGTCTTATGGGTCATTCCTGTTGCAATGCCTATTCCTCCTTTATCCTATTTGATTTTTTTGTCAATCTTATCTCTAGGAATGGAAAAGATCTCATGAGGGTTATGTCAATCTTGCCTCGAGGAATGGAAAAGATCTCAGGGGGTTATGCCAATCTTGCCTTGAGGAATGGAAAAAATCTTAGGGGTTCAGGTTATCTTTGGAGCGGGACTGTCAAAACGCTTAACATTATCCTGTCTTTCAAAGTAAAAGCTACCCACAGCTTTGGTGGGTCAAGTTCAACAAACCTTTACTACTAGGTAGATCACCTTGTCATAGCGGTCTACAGGTATTCTTTTTCTTTTCCAAAAACTAAGCTCCAAGCATGTGGTTTTAAAAAAATCCCAAAAAAAAGAAATTTCACTTATGCACCAGCTGAGCCTAAAAAGCTGGCAACACTGTTTTGGTTCATCATAGCTAACTAATGTATGAGAATTGTGAGGGGCATATTATCTAGGGTGTAATCGCCGCTTTTTTGGCACATAGCACCGAAAAAGCGGCGATTTTTTTATCACTCAATCAACAAGGACACTCTAACAAGCGTTAGTGCGTGTTTCCTTGCTACTTTGCATGTCAGTGATCAATATCGCAAATGACATGCAAAGTAGGCGTTCCTGTCCATAAATCCATGTTAATTCATGTTGACACGGCTTCGCGCTATTTACAACCCTGCAGTAGACCCACGAAGCGATATAAAAAAATGGGCTACCCGCGTTTATTGCTGGAATTTAACGTCTGCTTTTCATTTGACTTAGCTATACTAATAATGGGAGGTGGGTTGTATGTTTAGGTCCACACTCCCCTATCAGCAAGCAGGCCAATAGCGCTGTGAAATCTTCGCTGGATTTCACACGCTATTTCTCATTTTCGTCCTCTATCACTGGAAATACATCACCTGTTAGCAAAGCGTTGATAATACACCGCTAACACGGCGATAGACGGCGATAAATAGAAATGCGCTAAGTGCGCTTAGCGAAGTTTATCGCTATTCTTTGATAATATGCCCCTCAGTGTGGTGGATGGGAATGTGTGCCGGTTTATAACAATTGTCCTGCATCCATCACACTCTAAAGGAGGCCTTTAGTGTTTATGTGAGCTTCAGGAATGCTACAATAATGGTTTTTGAGCCGTGTCCACACTTGCATTTAGTGTGGTAATTCCCCAAATACCTTTATAATGTGATGGAACCAGGTCAGATACTCAGTAAATCAAAGCCTCATCAGTACTGGGAACACGATTAAGGCAGTAGCCTGCTTCTACAGACCACCAACTTAAAATATTTGATTTAGACATGTTTCATGGATCCATAAGTCCCAAAAACAAGTGAATTCTGAGTTAGCTTTTTTGATGCCATCATTATTGATACCACACTGCCCTCAGAGATCAACACTAAAGCATCCACTCTCAAACCCCATATATGGAACACATCACAATAGAATAAGATAGAAAAATCAAAGTGTAAGGAACAAAGGGCATCATTTACAAAAAATTGGAATGGGGCAGCACCTCAAGACTTTTTGCTGCATGCCATTCGCCAATTTGAAAGGGCAGGAATGCACCGTATTTATTAGATACAGTGCATTCCTTTCCTTTCCTTTCTCCCTGCACCGGCGCACAATTTGGTGCCTGGTGCCAATGCAGGCACCCTTGCACTATGGTGCAAGGGGGTCTGGGTTGCAGGCAGGATTGTTTTTGTGCAAGAAGGGGCACCATTCTGCACAAAAACAATCCATTGAGGTTTTTTCCTCGTTCTCTGTGTGCTGCAGAATGCAGCACACATGGAAGGAGAAAGAAACAAGGAGAGATGAAAATAATTCTCCTCCTAACGCCTGTTCTGGGGAGGTATAAGGTTTTGGCGTTGCTACAGGTTTACGTGATTTTGACAATCTGGGGCAGCGTCAAAATCCATGAGTGTTACGTGAGAACACCCACTGCAACGCCTATGAAACGCCTCCTTGACCCAGAGTAAGGCAAGGCAGTACTTTGAGCATATCTATGAGGCCATGCAAAGCCATGCAGGGTGGCTTTTCATTACCACATAAATGTGACTGAGATGTCTGCACCACCAGAGCGGCAAAAAAGTGATGCTCCAGAGGGGAAGGCCTCTTGTAAATAAGCCCCTTGGAGTGACCCTGAGGCTAAATGAGGCAAGAACTCTGGCGATCACAACATAAGCTATCATTACCTAACGTTACCAATTAAATAACAAAGTCTTATATGTTTATCAGAGGGAGTCTGGATCTCAGTTAGAAAACTGAGTGCACAGCATAAGACTGAAAAGTTCAGTGCTGCAGAAAAAGGCAAAACCATTGATCACGTGGGAAATGCTGATCTATTGGCTAAAGTACCAAAGACTGTGGGTGAACAAGAGGCAGTGACAGCCAAAGAATAAAGAGAATTATCCAACAAGACCAGAGAGAATTAAAACTATTTGAGTTGTTGTTTTGTTCCCACTAATCCGTGGGACCTCCGCATTTGTTGAACAACATGAACTTTGGGCGAAGTGCCTAGACTGATTTCAGGCACCCCAGCAGGATATGTTGTCCTAGAGACCAGCTAGCTCACAGTGCCACCATACGCCCCTCTAACCTTACCAGGGAGCAAATAATTTCTGGCAACCACTGATGATGACAACCCTTTACCCCTCAGGGATGGTGGAAAGAGATCGGAATCTTTCACTCAGTCACTCATGCTTACTAATGCTCAGAAAAGTATACAGAATCCACAGTGGGACGCTTTCAAAATATATTTTTTGAACCAACGTTATTCTTGTATAAAACACATGTGCTGCGATAATCAGTAGACAGAAGCAGATAAATGTGTTTACAAGCTCTAAAAGCATAAATAGTAGATACAGTTCTACCATGCTGCTAAACTAGTGTATATATGCACGCATATAAACAAGGCAGTAATCTGGCGTACTCCTAATATGCAAAACCCTAATTTAAGTGTACCCAGAGGGTGTGTGGGTGTAAAGCCAAGAGTTCCCCTAAGGGATGATCCAACCTCATTACCTGGTGGGAGAGAATGTAAGAGGCTATCTTGGTCACGAACTGGACACCCCTGCATGGAGATGTCAGACCTTTGCATGGTGAAATCTCAGCATGCAGTGTCCTTCTGTGTCAGCTGAAGTGTCTCCACTGCTAATCTATCGTAATGTTCATTATTTATAATAGTAAGCAGCCTTCTGATGTACGTTGTAGATTAGCGATGTTATGTCGCCCCTTGGGTGAAGATCGAACGAAATTTGTACATAGTGCGCCAAGAGGCCTTGTACATGATGTTCGATGCATCATGACAATGTTGTGCTAAACTAGATGTGTAAACAAAGCAGTTTCAGTGAAACGAATCCAACATTGTTGTCCATGCAAATATGTGCAAAGGTTCAAGGCTGGAATGTTATGGTAAAAAATAGGACAATGGAAGGAATGAGCAGCTTTGCTACATGGGCCTAGCCTGGGAATGTAGAGTCCACCACCCACTACAAATATATCTGCTTTGGTCCTTTTCAAAGTTTAATATCTTACATATGTGACGATTAAGGAGTCTAAAGTCTGCAGAACATACTGTCTAAAACAGCAATGTCACTGTTCTTGTGTCTGCAACTTTGAAAAGGCAAGACATTAAAGCTCCTAATGAACTTTCTCTATAGGAGATTCTGCAGTTTGCTGAAAACAAACTGTTGCAAATTCAGATATTTGTAGGCACATCAGGTGGAGTTCTAGTGGTCTCTGGGAACAGCCAATGAGCAAACGGAGCTGACAAAATATACAGGCATCTCAAAAACCTCCCTTGGGCTATACTCATTGGAAAATAATGAATAGAGGAAACATTTGATGCTATCTCTGTGTTACTCTACATTTCCTATATTCCTATAATGATGTATCTGATTGCAAAGTATGCTGCATATAGAATTGATTGTATAGCATATAACATTTTCTTTATAATAGTTTGAGGGTGCATCAATTATACATATATATTTATGTGTATAATTCAAAATGTTTTATATAAGTATGTGAAAGAGAAGCAAGATTTATATATTATCAGACAAAGAAAAATCTTCAACTTATTGGGAGATTTGATTTGCGTAGGATGAATTGAAAGCATCATCCATGAAGACCATCAGCTCCTTGAAGCCAATCTGGACTTATCAGCTCACTTGGGAATGCCACAATGCATACAGAGACTGACCTTCTTGAAGAACGGGCATTTTGCACATCTAATGAATGCAGGATAGAGGTCACCTGAAGAAACTCAGGGTGCCGCTATTTGTGATAAGACTGCTTAACTAGGCCTAGATGCAGGGGTTGGCTAACAAAGACTGGTTCCATCATTCATTTAAATGAATTTCAATCACAGCGCTACAATTCTTCTTAATACTTTGCTTGTTAATTGCCACTATATTGTTTGTTTTAATAGTGACATCTACACTTATTGTCTGCACTACATTAGGATGTTAATTTTAATAAAGTCTTAAAGTGTACATATAGTGTGGGTTCTTGTGTGTGTCGATTAGGCAGAGGCTGAATTATACGTTTGCTCACAGCATTGGTGAAATTTGGGAACTCCACGCTGCGCTCGTAATGCAGAGTTACTGCCAAATTCCACCAATCTGCGCGTGGAGGAATTATTCTGTTGTTCGAGCAGCGCAATGTTTATGGGAACAACGTGAGGCTCAGTCAACTATACTTGCAAAAGCGAGCGAGATTCGCCAGTCCCTGGCGCACTTTTCTGTTGAAAAGGAGCCTTTAAGGCCATTTTGTGACACCAGCTAGCAGTTGGGGATGCTTCTCGAGTAGATGTTCTACTCGAGTAGTAGCTACAACAACTCGAAAATACCTTTTCATGTGAATATTCTATTCAAACAGATAGTTCAGGTAGTGCAAAGTGTGCTTTTTTAATGCATTTATTTATTTTTAGCATGAAGGAAGTTCCACAGACACTTCAACGTCCTCTTCCTGTCCAGAAGGTTCCTTTCAGTGCTTTGTCTATCTCCTGTCCACTTTTCATTTGGATTTTGAGGTGAAAGGATCAATCTCTTTGCCTGCAATTCCAGTATTGGGTTAAATGCAACATGTGTTTTTTCATATTTCAATTTTTTTTTTGCTGCACATAGTGTATTTTGGTGGAAATATTTTTGGGAGGATGTGCGCTGTTGTAAATTTTTTTATAGCTGACTGTTAGAAATGGGGGTCTCTAGTTGGCAATGGTTTGCACCTTTGTCCATGTAGGAACCCTTCTTCCTAGTCAAAGTAAGGGGGATACACTTCCAAAATAACCCCTGCACATCCCCTTGGTAGCTTGGTACGAGCAGACAGGCTTATCTCAGAGGCAGTGTGTAAAGCATTGGTGCACACATACAGTAATACAGTAAATACACTACAAATGGACACCACACCAGTTTAGAAAAATAAGTAATCTTTATCTAAACCAAACAAGACCAAAACGACAAAAATCCAACATACAATAATCAAAATATGACTTTTAGAAGGTAAAAACAGTTCAGCCACAGGAAAGGTGATGCGTTGGTTCCTTATGCCCAGGAAAGGTGATGCGTCCGTTCTTTACTCCTGAGGAGGTGATGCGTCGGTTCCTTACTGTCACGCTGATAAAACTACACACTTTCTATGCTTCATTGCCTACCACAACATGCACATCCCTGAAATCCGTCGTCTTAAAAATACAGAAGGTTTACGAAAGACACAAAAGCAAATTCCAAGCACACAGGGAGGTGCCAACTACAACAGACAGATGCAGATGTCAAAGTCTCTGATATTGTTTGTATTCATTTCAGGACTTCTGTCACCATCACTCTTTTGCAGTTAAACTACACCTTTCTTCCTTGGTCTTTACTACACCCAGTGATTGATGGGGTGGCCGGGGTGTGATTAGGGTTGTATCAGACACTCATTATACAGTTATTTTTTCACATATTTACAAGTTGTCACATGTGAAGATATAATGAATTGCTGAGGGACATACAGTATTTTAGTGAATTATAGAAACCGAAATTAAAGCACTTGTTTCTGGCTCATTGGTCAGACTTCTAGCTCCATTCCACATATTTACATTCAGTATTAAGTTTAACCCTTGAATATCCAGTGCTATTGTTGTTTTATTTGCTGCTGCAAAATTTCCACGGGTCCTAGGGAGAGAAGGTGATGCGAGTTGTTCACATCAGCTGTTTGCGAAGAAACAACACTAGACAAAGGGACTGCTGTGTCACTATTTACTGCACCCTGGGATATTCCAACATGAGACGAAGCCTCTGGAATATGGTGGATGACACGTGTGCTAGCAACCGAGATGAAAGAGCTAACTTGCACTCAATTTATCTACAAATGCTGTGTATTTGTAACTGCTCAGTGGGAACAATTAAGTGCATTTTTGCCGTAGATGTGGTGCCATCTCTGTAAACATGTTTTGATCTACTGGCTTGGATAAAGATTGCATCCTAGCTAAGCTTAAATGGGAAAAAGAGATAGGACGGTTAATTAATAAGTGGGATGCTAACCACGAAGATGACTACCTGTGGCTGGCAAAGTCTCCAGTCCCTAGGTGCAATATTAGTTTGCACAGCATGTGCGATTAGCACTTCAGGAGCCTTCTAATATCAAAGGGTTACCTAACAATAATTCAAGTGTGTTGCTGTGCATGTTTTGGTACTGAAACCGCAGCAGAAAACAAATGAATGCAACTGACATATTGGGCTGTACGAAAAACTAGGCATATAATTGTATGTGCGGTACACCACACCAAGTGGTGTGAGGTCCCCTGCTGTTTATTGATGTTTCCTGGGCTGAATAGCTTTCTGAACCCAGAAAAACAGAAACATGCCATACTGAATAGGACAGCGGCTAGGGTAACGAACAGACTCAGAGATCAGATTTAAATCCTGAGACAAAAACGCAATAATAGTATTTAGGTGATTCAGTAGATATTGGAAGAGTAAATGTAGATAAAAATCCTCTGTCTGGCAAGTCAACGAGCATTTGCAATGTATCCTCTATCAAAACATAAAGCATTCCAAAGAGCTTAAGTGTCTTTGTTTCAAAAGCAGGCACTCAGTATGCGTTTTCAACAAGAGAGAGTGGTGAAGTCTAAAGTGCAGGCCTTATTAGGGGGTCAGAAAAACATCAATGCTGTGGCAAATCCTCTAGAACACCTCACAAAACTAATTTTTGGCCCCTGCTTGTGTCCATACGGCCTAGGGGGTCAGGGTATTCCTACCTTGTCCCCATATGTTTTTTGTTACTTCTTTCTCGGGACTCAGCAAAGTCTAAGTCCCAAGATGGCTGCCACACTTACTGGTTGAAGTGTTGGCAGCCAATCAGATCCCACCATAAGATCTGTGCGGAGGCTCCACCCAGATACGCAAATTCGTTTTTTCTTTAATATCTAAAAAAATACTGAACACATTTGCACCAAATCATAAACGGCACACTTTGTGGACCAAGAGCTTGCTTTCTGCCAAATCTGGTGCAAATCCGCTCAGCGGTTTGGGCTGTAATGGTGTCTAAAATCCCTTAGGGAAATCACATGGGGAAAATGCATTTTGCCCCCCCCTTTTTCTCGGACCCCGCTTTATAGATCATCTCAAAACTTTCATGACAGCAGCTGAAGTGACCAGCAAGCTTGTTTTGAACATTTCGTGAGGATTCATCAAATGGTGCCTAAGCTACTGGCAAAGCAAAAAACTATTTTCTTATGGAAACTAGGTCCGAACTATAACTACCTATTGCAACCGCAAGTAGGTAATATATGTCTATGTGTATATACATATATATCTTCACTGAAAAAAACAAAGGTTACAGGGGTGTTATACTTAGGCTCAGATTTCACTTGTGCAAAACCTGTGAAATTCAGCAGTGATAGTTAGCTGAGCTAACTATAACTTAAGCCACCACAATGCACTGCTTATGACCTCACATATTACATCAATGATGACATGGTCAGTGACATCACTGATGACATCACTGATGACATCTCAAATGACACCATTGATGACATCATGGCTGACATCATCCAATGAGTGCAAGTGTTTTCTAAATATTTATGAGTGTTAAAAATGTATGCTAAGTTACTACAAAAGTTAAATTTGTATACTTTGTGTGCTAGCAATAAGTGGTAATATTTGTAACATAGATTATGTGAGTGGCTGTATGACTGTGCGTATCTCTTTGTGAGTGGGTGTCTAAGTTCCCCGTATGGATGTGTGATTGGGTATATGGATGTATCCGTAGGTGTGTTGGCAGCTGTTTGAGTGAATGAGTGGCTGTTTCCGTGGGTGTTTGGTTAAGTGAGTTGGTGTGTGAGTGGCTGTATTGTAGAGTAAGTGTCTGTGTGAATGGATGTATGTGTGAGTAATCAGATGTGTGAGTACTTGTATGGATGTGTGAATGGGTATAAACATGGTTGTGTTGGTGTGTGAGTCAGTGTGTGTGCTTGTATGGGTGAGTGACTGTGTTGAGAGGCTGTATGGGTTAGTTAGTGGGAGTGGTTATATAGGTGAATAAGTGGGTGTGTGAACAGATGTATGGGTGAATGTGTGGCTGAGAGAGTGTCTGTAGGGGTAAGTGACTGGTTGTATGAGCAGCTGTATGGGTGAGTGAGTAGTTGTATGAGTGGATATATGAGTGAGTGAGTGGATGTATGAGTGGCTCTGTAGATAAGTGAGTGGTTGCATGAGAACTTGTATGGGTTTGTGAATGGGTAAATGAGTGATTGTGTGAGTGGGTGTATATGAGGTTATATGGAGGTGTGAGTGGGTGTGTAAGTGCTTCTGTGGATAATGTCATTAGCGATGACATCAATAATGTCCATTGAGACGTCATCAATGATGTCACTGACCATGTCAAGAGTGATGCAATATGTGAGGTCATAAGCAGTGCATTGCGGAGGCATAAGTTATAGTTAGCTGAGCTCACTATAACTGCTGAATTTCATTGGTTTTGTATGAGTGAAATATGAGCCTAAATATAACGTAGCCGTAACCTTTGTTTTTTTTGCGAATTTCTAAGTTGTTTTAAATTCTATTTCCTAACTACAACATCCCTGTAAACTTTGTCTTTTTAAGTGAATTTCAATTATTTTTAATGTTGTTTCCTAGCTATAACATCCTTGTAACCTTTGTTTTTTAATTGAATTTCTAAGGTTTTAAAAAACAATATTTCCTGACTGTAACCTGTACCTTTTGAGAGTGAGTGTGTGAGTGAATTGCTGAGTGTCTCAGTGGGTGTGTGAGGGAGTGTGTGAGTATCTCAATGGGTGTGTGAGTGGGTATATGAGTATCTGTATGGGCCTGGGAGTGGCTGCATAAGTGTCTCACCAGGTGTGCGAGTGTCTGTGTGGATCTGTGAGTGGGTCTGTGAGTCTCTGAGTGGGAGTCTGAGTGGGTGCGTGAGTGTCTGGGTGAGTGTCTCAGTGGGTCTGTGAGTAGGAGTCTGAGTGGGTTTGCAAGTGCATCCATGAGTGTGTGAGCAGCGGCGGCTGCTACCTACGGGGAGTGGTAGGGACGACAAATGAGAGGTGGGTGCCGGTGCATGGGGGCACATTACATCAACAACATTGCTGACAGGCATTACATTATCGTAACTTTAAAACAGTAACTGAATGCATGTCGACAATTAAATACATTCAAAACACTAAAAAAAAGAAAAGAAAACTTACCTTGTGGCACGTCCTCGCTCTTGTCTGGTGTCCTTCACTCCTCCAGTGCAGGCCCTAGGCAACTCCCCATACCAATCCTGGTGCTGCTCTCATGCGGCATGAAAGTAGCACCAGGATTGGATGGAGCAGGCTCTCTCAGTGCTCCAAAGAGCACTGGAGGTGTTTGTTTTGTCTTAGCCCAGCTTTCCAAGACAGCTGGGTTGAAAGATTTAAAGTACGCATGTCTGGCTGGCTGTCACAAGATGGCTGGCCAAAGTGATATGCACACTTTAAACATAAGTGCCTGCCCACGACTTCTTTCTGCTGCTGCCAGTCAGCAGCAGCCTGCCCCTGTCCTGACAGTTGGCTCTGGACAGGGTTATTGAAAAATAAAATGGTAATACATGAACTGTATTACCATTTAACTTTTCATCTCTGGGACATGGGGAGGCATTTCAATTAGTGAGCTGTTGCTCCTCCTCCTTAATGGAGGAACTGCCCCTGTGTGAGAGTCAGTCTGTAAGTGCATGAGTGTCTGAGTGGGTCTGTGAGTGGTGCGTTAGTCTCTGATTGAGTCTGTGAGTGGGTGTTTAAGTCTTTCAGTGGGTCTGTGAATAGCCATGTGAGTGAATGTATGGGTCTGTGAGTGGGTGTGTGAGTCTCTGAGTGGGTCTGAGAATGGTTGTGTGAGTGTCTGAGTGGGTCTGTGAGTGACTGTATGGGTCTGTGAGTGGGTGATTGAGGGTCTGAGTGAATGTCGGAGTGAGTTTGTGAGTGGGGGTGGGAGTGGTAGTGTCTGAGTGGGTGTGTAAGTAGCTGTGTGAGTGACTCAGCCACAAAGGTACCGCACCTGCCCTTTTATCCAACAAGAGTCAACACTTTTGCACAAAATATCTACCCAAGTGGAGTTGTTTCTACTGGTTAGTTACTAAGTGCTACCTCCTTGGGTAAGCGTCCAGTACATATTCTACATTACAGCTGCATAATGGAACACAAGGAAATGTCACCAGTGACCCTATGTGCGTTTTGGTAATGTGATTGTTCCTGGTGCATCATTATCCAGAAAAATGTGATCACATGAATCCTGCTATAGAGAAGACAACAAGACTACAGAGACGTAAATCTCAGCTGAACAAGGGTCCTTCCTCTTAACTATATGAAGTAAGTGCTTCTTTGTTTGGTGAAGATGTCCTCATATTCCTTGGCATCAAGAACTCCTCACCAAAATGGCAGGTAATGAGCTAGGAAGGACACTTGTTAAGCTGTCCATCATCCTGGCAAAAGTCAGAAAGACCTTTAGATACTACTAAGGTGGGTGGGGCCAAACAGAGAAGCATCCAAGTGATTTACATATTTGTATATTCCTAGCAATTTAAAGGGAGAATCTTGGACCCTGCTTTCACTCGGACAGGATAAGAAAGAACCCACTTGTCACAGTCACATACAGATTACCTACAATGGAACAACGATGCAGTCACTTCCATAAAGGATTTCAGATTGTTTTTCAATATGGAATTGCTGAGAAAACACACTTTCTTTGCCTTCGCCAAGCCCAGGAATTAGTATCATCTGTCCTTTACAGAATTGTAGATTTAACGGGGGAATCTGCTATTCGTTCATTTGTTTTTGAGATATTAAGGGAAATTCTAATTTGTATAAAAAGAGGTGGATCCTCTGAGAATCAAATTGACTGCCAACACTTCCACCAGGAAGTGTTGGTAGCCATCTTGGGATTTGGTTTCAGTCGAGTCTCAGAAAAAACATTTAAAAAAAAGAAAGGAGGCATGGTAGGAATACCCTGACCCCCTAGCACTTGTCCTGGGGTCCAACATTAAATTTAATTTTTGCTTCACAATCATGACGGAGCAGTGACTATGTCAAGTGTCCCTCGGAGGCCTCTCAGGATTGGCTCGTTGCTCAAATGGGTCCACCTATTGACACCCTTAATTCCGGGAAGCTATAGTAGCACGGAAGCTTAAGGTGGTCAATCGGGGGAAGGAAAGGATGGGAACAGCGGGGAGGGAGACCTGTAAACACACAAAAAAAAATATTCAAACAACGATACATACACCCTAACGTAACACTTCAATTTGTATGGAATACCCTTTCTGTCTAAGATACCTGTAAAGAAAAAAGAAACTTCCGTCTGTGGTTAAGCAAGGAGGGTCAATGCGAGCCTTTCCTGAATCACCAGGAAGTACCATGGAATTGTATTGTCGCAAATTCTACTGTGCCCCTGATGATTGACTAAAAACAGAAACAGCGTTCAGATTCTACACAATAATGTCATTTGTAACTGTTTTATCCTCACAGGTTAGTGCCCCTTCTTACCCACCATGCTCTGGTCTAGGTCGTGCTTCACAAGAAGGAAGATGCAACTTCCACCTCTCACTGGCACCCCCTGCTATAAGACGGACAACAAAACACACAGTATTCCAATTAACATGAATCTTGGAGAAGGCCAAGCGCTCTATGATTGATAGCGCCTTACGGCTCACTGCACACCCATACAGACAGTATGTTTGTTTAGCACCTTTCGCATTGTTGGTTTCACTCATGCACAGTATATACATCGAATCCAGCTTATCGCTGTGCCCACACTCTGTATTCATCAAAGGATTAGTTTGTGCACTCCCAGCGTGTTACGTAACACAATTTTAGTATTCATAACCAAGGTTCGTTTTTTATCCAGCGTGTTACGTCACACACTCAAAACATCGATAAACATTGTTTGTACTCTTAGCGTGATGAGCCTACACACTAATCTTCCACATAGACGAATATACCACCTGGTATTCTTAAGGCAAATAGCAGACCATAGTTAGAGCGCTTTCAGAGCAGATGCCTCCCACCTGTTCGTGAACACCCTTAAGCGCTAAAATCGTTCAGGGCTCCGAAAGTGCCAGCAACTCCTCGAAAATAGGAAGGTAGCGAACGTTGGTGTCACCGACACCCTTACCGCACCTCCCGAAGATCTCCTGGGTCCGACTCCAAACAGTTGTAATCGCCAACCCGTTCGAATAATCTGCGGCATCTCTCTGACGCCGCCTGCTTACATAGCCAGCTGGAAGCTTCTCCCTCACTTCCTGTGCGTGCGTAACGTGGCGCACGGAATGTTGGGAAAGGTAGTTCTTTCCGAGGCGGGCGAGCTTACTACCTCTATGCTTCCTTCCAGCCGGACAGTAATGGCCGTAGGACAGAATTCCAGGTTTCCCAGTTTGCCTCCTTTGGCTGCGGGACGTGGAAAGCGGGGGCTGGAGCCAGGTACGTGACAGACTACGTGGCAACCTTTTAAAAAAAAAAAAAAACAAGTGCAGTCTCCTATGCTTGCTTTTAATGAAGCCCCAGGGTCGGCCAGGTCCTGGGGGAGTGCAGAGTTTATGTATTTAATGGAGGAGGGCACAAGTTGCCCCCCTCCAAGGGAAAGTTTATGACCCAGGGTCAACACCTCCCTGGGGCTACATAGACAATGCTGTGTGGATACCCCAGCCCATGGGACCACTACCTCCCCGGGGCTTTTATAAAAAAGGAGGGGAGCCTCATGGACCCCCTCCTAGGATTTTAGAAGCCAAAGTGACCAACACCTCCCGGGGCCAATCCAAATTTCAAACATGGAAGGGGCCATACAGCCCCACTCCTGAAGCCATATATGGCCCTGGGGACCGCCACCCCCAAGGCAGGCTCCTGCTATTGCCAAGGTGCCCACCCCCTGGAGATAGCTGTTTGCTTTTGCTTGGCAGGAGCAGTGACAGCTCTCAACAAGCAAAAACAAACATTCCGCTTTCAGCAAGTGGGAGCTGTCAAAGTGCTCCTGCTTGCTGTAAGTGGAGTTTTCGTCTCTTTCCCTGCCTTTCAGACATGCGGGCAGAGAAAGACATAAAGGGATTGCCCTCGTACACTGGGAGCTGCATTTCCAGAAGCTCTGTGTGTGTGAGAGCAATGCCAAATCCCTCAGGAGACAAGGAGCTGGCTGGGACAGTGGGGGCCTTGAGGCTCCCCCACAGTCCCCAACATGCGCACTGTGTGTCCTGGGTGGAGTCAGGGCACCCAGGTAGACATAGACGGGCCCTGAGGGATGGGGTCTCTGGGGCCGAAACCTGTCCAGTAAGGGGGGCCACGCAGCAGCCCTCCCCGTTTTCATTAGTAGTTTCCCCATGTTGATGGACAGCATATCAAGGGCCCTAAGTGTGTTTCCTGCTGATTTTGGTGACAAGTTATTGATGTAGAGGAATACAAAGGCACATCTCCAACAAACAAATAAGCACTTCATTTCGTCAAGATGAAGTACCCAAATTTGGTGGATTCACCTCTTTGAAGTATTGTCTTCTCTTGAGGAGAATTCACATTATCATAGATTTATGGATGAAGATGCTTGAGGAACAATCACATTATTAACATTACGTGCACACTAGGTCACCGCAGACATTACTCTGTGGTTCTTTATGAAGCTGTAGTGCAGAATATCTACAAGACATTTACCCAATGAGGTAGCATTTACTAATGAACCAGATTAAAGTATTCCAGTTGGGTAGATATTTTTGGCAAAAGTGGATACTTTTCTGGAAAAAAATGAGGTTCCAGCCTGTCACTGGTGCACATTTCACAGAAATTAAACCTCTGCATGAAGCACTTACAAATAAAAACTATAGCAGGTGCCTCAGTTGAAGCTCCACTTCAGTAAAGCACAAACGTTCATAACTTCTTGGCAAAGGCATATTAAATGTGTTCCCTCTCATATTCCACGCTGAAAAATAATCTGATTTTCTTAATGGAGGTGAATGCGTCATTGATCAAATGGCGTGCAATCTGATCTGTAGTGACTGTTGCAAGTGGTATCTTTCTTGTCATCTCCGGATGAAAGCAGAGTCCATGGTTCTCCCTTTTAAATATCCTAACTATGCAAAAGCCTAAAATCTATAGCACCACTCACATACCCACTCACAGACACACAAAGGCACTCATACACCTACTCATAGACCCACACAGCCACTCATACACCCACTCACAGGCCCATAGCGCCACTCACAAACCTAGTTGCAGGCCCATACAGGCACTCACACACCCACTCACAGACCTACACACCCACTAACAGGCCTATAGCATCACTCACATGCCCAGTCACAGACCCACAGAGGTACTCACACACCCACTCACAGACCCACACAGTCACTCACAAACCTACTCACAGACCCACACAGGCACTCACATACCCATTCAAAGGCCCCTAGCACCACTCACACCGGTACTCACAGACACACACAGACACTCACACACCTACTCATAGATACACACAGGCACTCACATACCCACTCACAGACCCATATAGCCACTCACTCACCTACTCACAGACCCAAAGCATCACTCACTTATTCAGTCATAGACCCACACACCCACTTACAGACCCACACAGGTACTTACACACCCATTTACAGACTCACACAGGCACTCACACACCTACTCACAGACATGCAAAGGTACTCATACACCCACTAACAGACCCACACAGCCCCTCACACAAACACTCACAGACCAAGAGAACCACCCACAGATCCAGTCATAGACACACAAAAGCACTCACACACCCGCTCACAGACCCACAAAGGTACTCATGCACCCACTCACACAGGCACTCACACACCCACCCAGAGACCCATAGCACCACTCATACACCCACTCACAGACTCACACATCCACTCACAGACCCATACAGCCACTCAAACACCCACTCACAGTCCCATACAGCCACTCATATACCCACTCACCACACTAGAGAGCCACTCACACACCCATTGTCAAAGTTGGCAGGTTACAGTAAGGAAATAAAATAAAAAAACATAGAAATTCTCTAAAACAACCAAAGGTTACAGGGACGTTATTTTAGGAAATAGCTGTTAAACAACCTTGACAATTCACTCACGCACTCACACACAGACCCATAGCTTGACTTACAGACCCAGTCATAGACCTACACATGCCCCCACAGACCCACTGCCAGATCCATAACAACACTCCCACACCCAGTCACAGACCCACACAGGCACTCACACAACCACTCACAGACAATACAGCCACTCAAACACCCACTCACACACCTATACAGCCACTCATGCATCCACTCACTAAAGCTATATAGAAATTCACACACCCATTCTCAAAGTTTACATGTTACAGTTAGGAAATAAAATTAAAAAAATAGATATTCACTGAAAAAAACAAAGACTACAGGGACGTTATACTTTAGAAATAGAATTTAAAAAACCTTAAAAAGTGACTGAAAAAAACAAAGGTTACAGGGAAGTGATAGTTAGGAAATAGAATTTTTTGAAACATAGAAATTTACTGAAAAAAACAAAGGATATAGGGACGTTATAGTTAAACTCAAATTTCACTTTATAAAACTGTAGAAATTCAGCAGTTATAGTTACCTGAGCTAAATATAGCATATGCCCCTACAATGCATTGCTTCTGACCTTACATAATACATTACTCATGACATGGTGAGTGACATCACTGATGGTATCACTGATGACATCTCAAATGACATCACTGATCATATCACAGATGGCATCATCTACAGAACCACTCACACCCCTTAAAATGTCCCATACACCCACTCCCACACAGCCACCCACATGTCCATTCACAGACCCATACAAGTACGCACACACCAATTCATTGAACTACTCACACATCCACTCACTAATATAGCCACTCACAAACCCACTAAGTCACCCATATAGTCACTCATGCACCCTCTCTCTCAACCATATAGTAACTTACACAAGCACACACTCACCCATACAGCCACTCCCACATCACATTTACTCACTTATCCATAGAGTCACTTTCAAACCCACTCACTCATCCATGCAACACTTAAACACCCAATCACTCACACAGCTACCCACATACCCCTTCACTCACCTATACAGCATCTCACATACCCACTCACTTACCCATATCTTAGTATATATCTTTAACATTCAGAAACATTTAGAAAACACTCACACTCACTGGATGATGTCATCAGTTATGTCATTTGAGATGTCATCAGTGATGTCACTGACCATGTCATTTGTGATGTAATATATGAGGTCACAAGCAGTGCATTGAGGGAGCGTAAGTTATAGATTTATTCTGTTTCATCCTGGTTCTTGGAGGCACTTTTGGAACCTTCCCATCACTTCTATACATGTGTATCTATGCCACGCACATCCCAATATTTGGTATAGGCATCGTGTATATATTTCTCCAAAGTCCAAACAGTGCCTTCCTACAGTTACTTCTGATGGTCACTCTCGACGTGGCTTCCTGAAGAAGGCGTTGTGGCAAAACGCATGTAGATACATTGAATAGAAGCCACATGAAGATTGACTACACACTCAATTATTTTATAGTATTATTTAATGAGAAAATTAACCTTCATTGTTTACGACAACATCACTGTTGTATATTCTAGATGGACTCTGCTGTTTTAGTGGTGGGTGTGTATTTTTTTTAATGAATGATGATGTGAAAGTAATAGTCTGAGTGTTGTTAATTACTAAATGTCATGCTAAATGCCTTGGTTCAATAATGCTTTTAATACTTTCACTACCCTCTATGTATTTTCTTTTGTGACCTCCTCTTCTGTTGAATGTGTTTCACCATAAATAAGTGTTTGTGGTTTATATCATTTGAGTTGCCTCAGGTTTTTGTATATTATGATGTGTTCTTTCCCTGCCTTAGCAACTCACACTACTGGCAGGGGGCCCCCTTCTTCTTTACATTATAGTCAGAGCTATCTCAAGTAACTATAACTTGTGCCATAAAATAACTATTACTCACACCCCTGCCATGCACAGTTTTCACATCAATAATTCTATGGCAAATATTGCAATGGTATTATCAATTCTGTCATAGAAGATGTTATGAGCAATGTAATATGTGGGGTAATTAGTAGTGCATGGCGAGGTCACGAGTTATAGTTACCTTAGGGCATATCTTATCTTTCTCCTGACAGCATCCTCTACCCGACATCTCTTATCCAGTCCCTAGGCTTCCATGCAGTCTGAGATGCCCTTGGGTTTGCAGCATGCTAGATACTGATGAGAAGTGCTCTTAAAAAAATGTATTTCTGAAAAGCAATGGGCAGGTACATGTAGTTTGACACAATCTCTGTGCCCCAATGGCGAGTTCCACCTTATACATTTTAGATTTCTTCATCAGACATATTACACACCGTCTAAGCTGTGTAAATATAAACTGCGAACCACGGACCAAGGACAAATGCACCAGATGCCATGGGGCAGGTGCTGATTTTATGCACTTAGCTTGGTTTTCTCCTCCAATTTCAGCCAACTAGACTGCTGTCTTTTCCACCCTTTCAAAAATGATCTGTTATTGCCTTTCCCTGTCATCAGAATTGGTGCTCTTGTGCCTACCAGCAGAAATGCCAGATAATAATGAAACGTTTCTTGCCGTGGAATTGCTCCTCACTAAATGCAGAGTGGCCTGCGCATGGGGTCATGGGTGGGTGCCCTCCACTCGAGACTGGTTGCTGGAAATGAAATATTGTCAAGAACAATTAGAGCTTTATTACTCTATGCTCCCCCACTCTAGTAGGCCCAGATCCATCTGGTTGCCATTCCAGGAGGGTACTTGTTCATGCAGCCTCTGGACTCATCGTCCTAACTCCCTAATCAACTATCTGACCTATTAATGTGCTCATAGCTTCTCCTCAATGGCGCTGAGCCCTTGATGAGACTTGCATAACTATTATAAATTGCTGGATATGTTTTTACGATTGCCATTTATGCTATATATCAACTGCAATGTGATTATACATTTACATTCTCAAGCAGCACCCAGGGTCGGACTGGCAATAGTGGGCGTCAGGCATTTTCCCAGGAGGCTGGAAGGGTGGGGGCCGATTTTGCAGTGGTGGGGGCTGTTTTGTTACTGCTTCTATATTGGTCCCCAGTAACAAAAGCAGCAGGGGGACTGATCCGTCAAAATTGCCAGGGCTGGTTTGGGTTCCCTGGAAGCACCTACTTGATGCCATATTAATGAAAGTGACTGCAGCTTTTTTTAAATTGTTGTAATGATTTAAGTTGTGAAACTATAAATAAATAAGAAAAAAAAGAAAAAAGCAGACATTGAATACACAGGTTACATGTAAATATACAGAAATGCGACCCAGTGCTAGTGTGTTTGTGGTCTCTCCTTCAAACATGGTAATATTGGCCTACAACTATTGGGTACATTTAATCTACTCGTAAATCAGTAAATCAGCACCGGCACCTCGCACCATTATTCCACTACCTCAGCGCCGTGATATCCCTTTGGGTTGAATGTCACGCTATATAAATAAATACATAAATAAATAAATTCCTAGTTGATGGTCCTATATGTTCTCAGGGACTATAAATTAAATGCTACAAGTGGTCTTGAGGCACTCATTGTGTCTCCCACTAAAGTAGCTCCTTAAAGCATGCCTCAGGCCTGCCACTGCTGCCTGTAGTGCAGTTTTTAACTGCCATTTCGACCTGGCCAAAATAAACATTTTGCCAGGAGTAAACCTGCCTTTTTAGGTCTCGCCCACGCAGTGCGCATGCACTGCATAGGAGACCTTTAGCCGTTGTGCAGCTCTTTTTACAAAGCACATACTTGTGCTTGTGGCGGCATACGGCTTGCGGGAGTGCGCAGCCACACGCCACAAGCACAAGTATGTGCTTTGGCAGCCACACGCCTCAAGCACGAGTATGTGCTTTGTAAAAAGAGCAGACTCCCACGTCCCCGCACACGCATACACGCACACACTTATCAGCATTAGTGACTGCGTGTTTTGAAATATCGCCATTAATCAATGTGCTTTTATGTCTGCTTTGCTTTAAAAGCCTTAGCCTTACTAAAATGTGCTTTTATATCCACTTTGCTTTCAAAGCCTTCAACTTTGCTTTGAAAGGCTTAGCACGGATATTGCCTCGGTGGTTTGCTAAATGGAAATTTTTCAAAGCACACGCCACATGTGTGCTTGTTTTGTTAGCTTGTATTCTTATAAAAGGCCAAGGTGATATTAGTGTGCTTCCACTTTGCTTTCAAAGCCTTCCAATTTGCTTTCAAAGCCTTAGCACGGCTTTTTTTAATGTCATTTTTTTGGGGGGGAATCCTCCCACAGGCAAGGCAACATTAGCTGTGTGCTTTTTAATTTACACATGAATTATTCAGTCGTGCACAGCTTTTCTTTTACTGTGAATAAAACAAATGCAAGAACTAGCTGTGCACGAGTGAATAAAAAATGGAAATATTTCCAAGCACACTCCACACGCGTGCTTGTTTTGTTATCTTGTATTCTTATAAAAGGCCAAGGTAACATTAGCTGTGTGCTTCGCAATTTAAGCATTAATTATTTATTGTTGTCTTTTACTGGGACAAGCACGCGTGTGCCGTGTGCTTGGAAATATTGCCATTTTTTATTCACTCGTGCATGGCTATGTTTTGAATTTGTTTTATTCACATCCATTTGTCCTTGTCCTGTACACGAATACAAAAACAAAACAAATTAAAAAGAACCCGATTGCGCCAAATTTATAGTTAATTCGGCGGTGAAAACAATACAACACAAATAGCAATAAAAGGTGAAAGAATTCTAAATGGAAATATTTCTAAACGGAAATATTTCAAAGCACAGGCCACACGCGTGCTTGTATTGTTTGCTTGTATTCTTATAAAAGGGCAAGGTAATATTATCAGTGTGCTTCCACTTTGCTTTCAAAGCCTTCCACTTTTCTTTGAAAGCCTTAGCACTGCTTTTTTTAATGTCATTTTTTTTGGGGGGGGGGGGAATTCTCCCACAGGCCAAGGTAACATTAGCTGTATGCTTTCCAATTTTCACATTAATTATTCACTCCTGCACAACTTTTCTTGTACTGTGAATAAAACAAATTCAAAACCTAGCCATGCACGAGTGAATCAAAAATGAAAATATTTCCAAGCACACGCCACACAAGTGCTTGTTTTGTTATCTTCTATTATTATTAAAGGCCAAGGTAACATTAGCAGTGTGCTTTGCAATTTAAACATTAATTATTCACTCGTGCACGGCTTTTCTTTTACTGTGAATAACACAAAATCAAGACATAGCCATGCATGAGTGAATCCACCTCAGCATCCCTCAGCACCATCACAGCACACACGCAGTTTTCACCATTATTGAATGCGCATCTCAATGTCCTTTACCAATTCCACATTGCTTGCAAATTTTTGCATTATATTCACATTGTTTGGCAATATCGCGATTAGTCAGACTCCCGCGTCCACGCGCACGCATACACACATGCACTTATCAACATTAGTTCATGTACTTCTCAATGTCCTTTAACAATTCAGAGGTTTTTTTGCAGATTTTTGCCTTAGATTCACACTTTTTGCAAATATCGCCATTAGGAAATGTGCTTTTATATTCGCTTTGCTTTCAAAGCCTTAGCCTTACTAAAATGTGCTTTTATATATACTTTGCTTACGAAGCCTTAGCGCATTGTTTTAATAATTGTTTTTATTAGCTATTCACTCACATTGTCGCTTGCGCACTATGTCATTTTTGGGGAGGGGGGGTTCTCACACAGACCAAGGTAACATTAGCTATCTGCTTTGAAATGTACACATTAATTATTCAATCGTGCACGGCTATTCTTTTACTGTAAATAAAACAAATTCAAGACCTAGCCGTGCACGAGTGAATCAACAATGGAAATATTTCCAAGCACATGCCACATGCGTGCTTGTTTTGTTAACTTGTATTCTTATAAAAGGCCAAGGGAACATTAGCTGTGAGCTTCGAAATGTAAGCAGTATTTATTCACTCGTGCTTGTCTTTTACTGGAACAAACACGCGTTTGGCGTGTGCTAGGACATATTGCCATTTTTTATTCACTCATGCACTCTTGGTGGTGTTTTATTAGTTATTTACTTGGCGTTTTGCCCAGTCTGTCAATATATATATATATTGTTATTTGTTCGCTGGTATTAGCGGTTACTTTTTGAACTTTCACTTTATTTAACGAACAGTGAAACAGTAATTAAACATCTATTAAAGTGAAAACAGCAAATGCTTACATCAGGCAGACAAAAAAGGCAGTTAGTGCAATTATTGTACGATTACAATAGGCACAGACAGTCAGTCTGTCATATCTACCGCCTCTAGCACAAGCTGCACAGTACAAGGCAACCCCTGCGTGCTGCGCTATCAAAATGATCCAGGCATACAGGGTTTATTCCACCATTAGCCAAAAAAACTATTTTGTGCTGCAGAAAACTCTAAATGGGAACATTTAGATCAAACAGACCTCCCTCTACCTTGCACTCCCTGTGCACAAATTCCACAATCCACGTGCTGCCCTGTAACGTCAAGCATGAGCCAGCTCACATGTTTACCGTCCTTCCCAAACACTCAATGGCAGAAGCCCCCACCCACACATTACTCAGGACAGCCATCGCAAAGGCTCAAGGTTTGGTTGTGTAGTCACATGTGTAGCGCCTGCAAGTGCTCTCCCATTAAATCTAGCACAGTCTATAAATGATCATTTGTCAGCGCACAGCACCATTGTACCGCAGCACCTGTTGAGTTCTATCAAAGTCGATGGGATGCTGACTTAGGGAACAATGAAAGAAACCCTATTGACTTCAAGTCTCCCTTTCGCAGACAGTCATTATAATGAGGGCTGCAATCACCTCTGTGTTACATTAACAGTGTGCAGAAGCCACAAATCACAGGACTATATGGTACCTTACCTTACTATAGCATAGTCAATGTGTAGCCACAGAGGCACTGCACATACAATCTATCTGTCTCTGCCTCATTCTATCTCTGACACTACCTACCTCAGCCTCTAGCTGTCTGTCCATGTATTTATTTGTCTCTGTCACTACCTGTCTCTAACTATCTATGCCTCTTTATCACTTTTACTGTAAAGATTTCTCTCTCCCTGTCCTTAACTCTGTATCTATCTCTAAATGTATCTAGCTCTATCTAGCTATTCCTCTATCTGTTTAAATATATTTCTATCAATCTATACCTCTATCAATCTATGCCTCTATCCATCTCAGACTCTCCCTGTCTTTATCTCTGTCTCACTCTATCTATTCGTAGCCTTATCTGTCTCTCTACCTCTTTCTTTCGCAGTGCCTCTATCTGTTGCCTCTGTCTCTTTCAAAACAACATGTTAACAATTAGCTAAATAAAAACATTACTGTAGCCTTTTCTACAGTACATTCTCAGTGCACAGCACCCTTAGTGCACAGCACACACTGCTTCAAATAGTCATATTAAGGGCTAATTTACTTCTCTGGAACAAGTCACTGTACCGCAGCACCTGTTGAGTTCTTTCACATTCAATGTGATGCTGCCTCAGGGAACAATGAAATAAACCCTATTAACTGCAAGCCTCGATTTCGCAAACAGTCACTATAATAAGGGCTCAAATCTTCTCTGCGTTACATTACCAGTGTACAGCAGCCACAAATCTGAAGTATATGGCAGCTTAAATTAGTATCACCTGATCAATGTGCAGCCAAAGAGCTACTGCCCATACAAGCATTGGCAGAGCCAATAAGTATCGCATTTGAGACTGTAAAACAAACATACAGTAGGAGACAAGTCCCCTACTGCGTCCAGATACAAGCACTTTGGGCCTTATGTAGGTAAATTACATTTACCGATTCTTAAATACCGAATTTTACCGATTCGGTAAGTGTCGGTATTTTAGAATCGGTATTTACCGATTCGGTAATGGTAACTTGTTTCCCATTGATTCCTATGGGCCAGGAGGCCCATAGGAATCAATGGGAAGCCAGTTACCATTACCGAATCGGTAAATACCGAATCGGTAATGGGGGGAGGCATCATCATGGGTGGCAGGGTGTCACATTGACACCCTGTTGCACCCCTGATTCGTCCATGTGTGCACATGTGGCGCACATACATGCCCTAGGGGCATGTATGTCTGCCACATTGCACACTTCACAGTGCACAAAAATGCATTTTTACACCTATTCGTCATTTACCACCAACTTTTAGTTGGTGGTAAATAACGAATCCCCACACCCACCACACACTCCCCCTACATCTCATTTCTGTATTCGGTATTTACAGAATCGGTAAAATTACCGATTCGGTAATTTTACAGATTCGGTAAATTACCGAATACAGAAATGATCCCCCTACATAGCAAAAGCCTAAATACCGGTCGGTAACGGTATATTTACCGAAAATCGGCCGTTACCGACCGGTATTGGGCTACCTACATATGGCCCTAAGCCACAAAAATCCACAATTGCCCATATCACTTTTTCTATCTCACTCTCAGTCTATCTCGCTTTCTGTAACCACCTTTCTACAACTATCTCTCTTAAAATAACATATGTCTCCCTTAATCTCAGTCTATGTCCCTCTGTCTATCTCTCTCCTCCCTTTGTCTCCCTTTATCTCCCTCCACACTCTGTCTCTCACCTTCTCTCTCCATTTCCCTTTTTATATTTGTGTTTATTTATCTCTCTGTCTGTCTGTCTCTCTCTCTCTCTATAACTGTTTTTCCCTCTAACTATCTTTACCTCTCTGTTTATACTAAATCTCTATTTGTCTCTGCCTATAACTATGCATCTCTCTCTCTGCCTATATCTGTCTCTGTCTGTCACTATCTTTCCGTTGCTGTATCTGTTTGTGCCGATCTCTTTTTATCTGTTTATATCTGTCTCTTTTAATTTACCTTTGTCTAGCCTTATTTATATCTTTCTCTTTATCTATATCTCTCTATTTATCTTACTCAGTCTCTGACTTTATCTTTCTCTGTCTTAACTTGTCCCATACTCTAACTATCTTGGTCTAACTATATCTGTGTCAGCAACAGCCTGGCTGTCTCTCCCTATTTCTAGCTGTCTTTATCAGTGTGTGTTTTTTCATCTATCTGTCTCTGCCTCTATTTGTGTCAGTTTCTAAGAGTTTCTCTATCTGTATCTGCATCATCCTATCTCTGACACTACCTACCTCAGCCTCTATCTGTCTGTCCATGTATTTATTTGTCTCTGTCACTATCTGTATCTAACTAGCTATGCCTCTTTATCACTTTTACTGTGTCTATTTCTCTCTCCCTGTCCTTAACTCTGTATCTGTCTCTAAATGTATCTGGCTCTATCTATCTTTTCCTCTATCTGTCAAAATCTAATTCTATCAATCTATACCTCTACCAATCTATGCCTCTATCCATCTCTGCCTCTCCCTGTCTTTATCTCTGTCTCACTCTGTCTATTCATAGCCTGATCTGTCTATCTACCTCTTTCTTTCACACTGCCTCTATCTGTTGCCTCTGTCTCTATCTAAACAAAATGCTCACTAAAAGGAAAACTAACGTTACAAAGGATAGGGTTACAAAGGATAGGTAAACACTGAAAATGAATGCAAAATCATACCTAATAAATACCTATATTTTTGGTATTCACAACATATACTTCTGCTATCATCCTCTGTGTTTACTGCCAATTGTAAAAACTGCTATGCAAAGTCAGCCGGCTAACAATACCAACATTAGGCCGCAAAATAATTGCATTTGGACTATGAGTAAAATTGCTCTACAACAAAACACAAACTTATACCTAACTAATGGGGAAGGAAGTCCTAGTGCCTTATAGCACCTATATAATTTAGGAACATACACAACTCTCGCTCTCTCAATAACTAACTCTGTCTCTTGCAATATAACTAACACTCTCTATCACTAACTGACTCTCTCACTGACTCACTCTGATCACTAACTAACTCTTACTGACTAACTGTCTCTCACTGACTTTATCACTCTCTGTCAATAACTTACAAACTCCTCCACTAACTAAATGTCTCTCACTCTCTCATTAACTTACTCACACTCACAATCTCTTTCTCATTACCTGGCTAACTCTCTCACTCTCACTAACTAACTGACTTTTTCTCACAGTAAATGACTAACTCTGACTAACTGACTAACACTTAATAACTAACTCTCTCACTAACTGAAAAAATGTTAGTTATAGCCACACCAAAATATAAAAGGACATCACAAACAAACATTGGGACAGGCAGATAAAAGATAACAACATTAAAATGACCAAAAATACTTAAGACATTATTTATTGTTAATAAATAATATATATGATCATTCAATTTTACATAATGTTTTGGGTGATATATAAACGCTAACAGAAAACCAAAAATCAGTTCTTTATTAGATCTTTTTAGCATGATACACACTTATGGACAGCATAGCTTAAATAAATAGGCTAATACAATATCTCTGGCAGAACAATTATAAGGTTTCTAAGGGAATACCTATTGTTAATGCCTGTCATTAAATATTATTCTATATTAAAATTTGTTTTGCTGCAATGCTCCTATTCAACTTCACAAAACGTATTATGCTTAGTGTCTCTTTAGCTTTCACACAAAAATATACATACACTTAGTTTTTTAAACTAGTCTTCTAATATATAACTATTACGTATTGTAAAGCAATTACATATATTAAAAAAAGACACCTGCTGAGACACTGTAAATTTATGTTACAGCATTATCTATTTACAACAAATTTACATCTTAATGACATTTTTTTTACTTCTATACAGATTCTTTTGTTGGGCGAAACGCAAACAACCAAAAAAGTAAGGGATTTTGAAACAATAATTAGCACGCACTGAAAAAAGTGGATAGTATTTACTACAAAGACACACTTCTTTCAGCAGAGGAAATATCAACGGAAACTGTCTATGATACCTACTCCATAACACCAATACAGACACTATGCATACAATTTTGCAAGCTAGTTATCATCAAGGTCATGAAAGATTTAGTAGCAATTCACAAGGGAAACAATGCCTACCAAATAGTACTTTTGCCATTTTACATAGCTTTTACAAACCGGTTACTACATGGAATTCGAACGATTTACATTATATAATGAACCTTGGAGATGCATTATATATAGAAATGCATTCCATTAACAAAGAAACGCTTATGCATCCAGATGACTTACCTAAATATATAGAACATAATAACAACATATATTCCATAACGCTAAAGAAACCTTATTATGGTAACATTCTAGAATCTTTTGATACTTTATATCCAGATATTAAAACTGCATTAAATTTAACTATACATAGGCATTGTGGCATACTACTTTGTATGAGTGTATATGTTTTTTCAATTTTTAAATATATTGAAACATACTTTGTGTTTGATTCACATAGCAGAAATAACCAAGGCATGCCGCACCCTATTGGGACATGCATTACTGTTGAAATCCAAACTTTCGAAGGAGAAATGGACTATATTTTAAAGCTTGCACCTGCATTAAAGTTCCATATGAGGAATGTGTTGCATTTGAATTAACTCCAATAGATATAGGTACTATTGGTAAAAAAACTCTACAAAATGCAGTTAGAATTAACAACAACAAAAACTGATTTGACCAGAGTAAAAAGCCTATTGGTACATAAAACACAAGTATCTTTTAATGCAGGTATCGATACAATAACCACTGCTACTGAAAATATAGAAATAATAGAAAATAAAAAAGGTGGCAATAACAATGATTCACATCTGTCACCCAAAAAATTATCTATAGTACAAACAAAACACAAGCCCAAAAATATTAATAGTGTAGACAATGCTTTATTAACAAAAACACACAAAAGAAAAAGCACTATGACTAGAGCGGACAACTTAGTATCCAGCAAAAAAAAGGTGCGTGAAGCATAACATACACAATGTAGTTAAGAAGAAGAGACCCAAGCAAACAAACACACAAACATTTAGAAATTGAATTAGGAAGTTTCATAAGGAAATAATATATGGTCCAGAGTACATTTGTACTATTTGCAATCAATTATGGCAGTGGTTCCCATACTGTGCGCCGCGGCTCCCTGGTGCGCCATTAGGAGTAGCCAGGGGCGCCGCGCACGATGTGGGAAAGAGCTTGTGCCGAGGCAGCTTGTAATCATGTGAGCATGTAGCAATTAAAAAATGATGCGTCTTTTGATGCCCTCTAACAGATTCGACCACCAACTGCAGTACTGCTCTATAATTAGGGCTCCACTCTAGTCAGTATTTGTTTCCATCTGCATTATATTTTTTCCTCATTTTGGGCCTCATGTAGGTAAATAAATTTTACCGGTTCTTAAATACCGAGCCGTACCGAATCGGTAAATTAGAATCGGTAAGTTATATGTAGGTAAAAATTCGGTAACTGTTACCGATTCGGTAACATTCGGTAATCACGAATCGGAATTCACCGAATCGGTAAATACCGAGGTGGTATTTACCGAATCGGAAAATACCGAGGTGGAATTTACCGAATCGGAAAATACCGAATCGGAATGTACGGATTCGGTAAATAAAATCACATGACTTGACGAAACAGCTAATCCTGTGCAACGACAGCCCACCCAACCAGGAAGTGCCCACACCCAGGCAGGTGTACATAATTAGCCGAAGTGGCCACACCCAGGCAGGTGTACATAATTAGCCGACCCTGGAGAGGCTTGGAGTGCAGAGGAGAGGCAGGGAGCCGTTGCATGTGCGAGCGGGTAAACGAACAGCATGTCCAGCCAGAGAACACAGAAAGACGGAGGGGAAAGGAGGAGGAAGCTGAAATTTAGCCCCAAGGAACTCCAGGTGCTGGTGGAGGAGGTGGTGAAGCAGCACCAGAAGCTGTTTGGAAGGCAATCCCTGCAAGTGCCTGAGGCGGAAAAGCGCAACATATGGCTGGCCATCCAGGCGCAGGTCAATGCTGTGGGAGTGACCCACAGGGACATTGAGGTCCTCAAAAAGCGCTGGTATGACCTGAGGATTGTAACCAAGAGGAAGATGGGCGACATCCAGAAGGAGGCCAGCCAGACCGGAGGTGGAACCAACAGGGCACCTGCCCTCACCGAACTGGAGGAGCTGGTGGCGGCCACAATCCAGCAGGAGAGCGTCGTGGGTCTTGGGGACGCCGACAGCTCTGCCAGAGCCGCAACACACCAAGGTAAGACGAAAGCACAGCAATGTAGCCCCCCCCACCCCAATCCCACATCCCCCATTGTGAAACGAGAATCACACTGCAGTCCACACGTGTCAGTGCAGACAGGCAATGCATTCCGGGAGATGTAGTCAGGGCAACACTAACCATGCCGTAAATGTTACAGGGCAACAAGGCATGTCACGCACTCGAGGCACAAGGAGACAGAGGACATATTGGAATGTGAAATGTGTTATTGTGACGCTTGCAATGCAGCCCTTCGGGGACACTGAGCCAATGTTGTATTTCTGTCCACAGATGTGACATCATGCAGGACAGGGCATGCTGCAGGAGAGACGGCACACCGGCCACAAGTATCACCTCTAGCCAGCACGAGTTCAGACCAGGGAGCAGGCCCACTGGCAGCCGCACCACCAACACAGCCAGCCTCGCCGCACCCAGAGCCAGCATCACCTCACCGAGAGCCAGCATCACCACAACCAGAGCCAGCATCACCACAACCAGAGCCAGCAGCGCCACTCATGTTCGAATCACCGGCCACATCTCCGCTTGCAGGTGTGAGAATGAGGAGGCGTCCAGCAGCCAGGCTACGAGCCTTAGACACCTCGTCAGACGACAGCATGGGCCCAGAAGACCGCACCGGGCCCCAGGAAGGGAGCCATGCCACTGTGCCCCACATCTCACAGGCAGCACAGACGGGAGCAAGAGGGCGCCGCAGGTCGCGTGTCCAGAGTCCACCAGCACCCACTGACGGCCATGGTGTCTTCTTGGGTCTCGAGGGCCAAATGTTGAAGCAACAGCGCCTGCAATCACAGGCAGTCATGTCAGTCCAGAGGCACATGCGGGTGATGAGGACAACATTAGTCAACATGGACAGTAACATTAGCGGCATGGCTGCGGGCATTCGGGACATGTCCCAGTCAATCCAGCAGTTGTGCAGCAAATTAGATGCTGACATCGAAGCACGGCGCCGGGAACGCCAGAGAAGGGACACTACCAGCAGGGCACTCAACCGTCTGGCAACTGCGACTTCTCTACTGTGCCGGCGCTCTGTGACGATGCAGGAGGGCCTAACACAGTGCTGCAGCGACCTGTCTCGGGGGATGGTGCAGGTGACAAGTGCACTAGGGGTGCTATTGACTAGTCAGGCGTCGACAACTGCTGCAGGGGATGCTGCGGAGAGCATCGACACCAGCAGCAGCATCACACCCCCCGTCCCAGAAGCACGCAGGAGCAGCAGGCGGCTTGGGGTTGGCTCTAGTGAGGATGCACAGGCCGTGCAATCCACCACTGCAGCGCGTATGCGCAAACATTGATGTAGCCCTGCTAAGCCACTTCCCATTGGGTGACGTAACCCTGGACATACTCCTTGTATAGATGCTATATTGCCTGATTGGCCTGTTCATGTGTTCATGGCGTGGTGCCACATTAAACTACGTCAGGACTTCTCACAACTCGCTGTGTCCCCTCACTTACTCAGAAATAGTTGCATGTGATCTCTGCCCGTCTCTCTCTCCCATCGATTGCAGTTGGCACTCTAGCTGCGTTGCCCTCTGGCTGGCCTGACTCATCCTCGTTGTCCTCAAAATATGTTAGTTCCACATCTGTACCTTTTTTCGTGGCAAGGTTGTGCGGCATTGCACAAGTGGCAATAATCTTGCAGCAGGTGATGGGTTTGTACTGGCGTGCGCCTCCGCTCTTGTGCAGGCAGCGGAACCTGCTCTTCAGTAGTCCAAACGTGCGCTCCACCACATTGCGTGTTGTTTTATGTGCCACGTTGTATCGTCTCTCACTCTGGGTTGCTGGGTGTAGGTAGGGAGTGAGGATGAATGACCGGCATGCATATGCACTGGCGCCTGGATGAGTAAAAGGGAACCATCAGTAACATGCCTCTATACACTATGATTTGCAGGTTTCAAGGGGCGTCACTGTTACTTACCTAGCAGGTATCCCTCTCCGAATTCTCCGGCACTCAGTCGTGTGTAGATCCCACTATTCTGGAAGATGTAAGAGTCGTGGGTGCTCCCAGGAAACTTAGCAACAATATCTGTGATGATGTTCCCTGCATCACAGATCACCTGCACATTGATGGAGTGGGTGGACTTCCTGTTCCTGTAGATGTGCTCTGTATCAGCTGGTGGACAGATTGGGATGTGTGTACCATCAATACAGCCGATGACATGGGGGAACTGTGCCATGTGATAAAAGTCTGTTTTTGTTTTCTGCAGTGCAGCCTGTGTGTTTGGGAAGCTTATGTAGTGGTGCATTCTCTGCATCATGGCATCCAGGAACTTCCTGAAGAAACGTGACAGGCAACTCTGGGATACCCCACCCACCGCAGCTATCACCACCTGATAACTGCCGGATGCCAACAGATGTAGGCTGCAGAGCACCTGCACATGTGGGGGTATGGCGTGCGCCCTTCTTATTGGCTGGTCCAGGAGTGGGTGAAGGTCCCTGATTAAGTCCATGATGGTTTCGGGGTGTAGCCTGTACCTCTCATGTATCTCTGCATCAGTCAGCTGGAATAGTGTGATGCGCTGTCTGTAGATTTGTTCCTCCCGTCGCCACACCCTCAGTCCTGCTGCCTGTAGACGTAGGCGCCTTGCAATGACGTACATGGCGGCCATGTTGTCCACGCTGTTGCATTTTGGGTTTGCCTATATGCATTGTTGATGGTTACCACCTGCTTTCAATCCGTGTTAATTACCGACTCTTATTTACCGATTTTCCTGGATTTCTTAATTACCGAGTGCTCCTACATGTCATTTTCAATTTTACCACTTCATATTTACCACTTCATGTTTACCGAATCGTTAATTATGTATTCGGTAAATCTGATTCGGTATTTTAGAATTCGGTAAATATGAATCGGTATTTACCGCCTCATATTTACCGAAAAGTCGTTTTTGGACTCCTACATCTCACTTGTCTGAATACCGGTCGGTAACGGCATATTTACCGAAAATCGTCCGTTACCGACCGGTATTTGGCTACCTACATGAGGCCCTTTATCTGCATTTATCTGTATTTAGTGTTTTCTGAGACAATGAACCTGGAACTAGTATTTTTCCACTTTTCTTTCACCGAAAAATGTACACTTGAAATTGGATGGCTGATGGGTTTTACAGATGCTACAAGAGGCCATATATCATGCATCACTCAAAGTTAAAATATAGATATATGACATTAGAATGTTGGTACAAGCACACCTGCAACTGTTTAAAGCTTCATTGGAAAAAAAAGTCCCTTTTTTTATTAATTCCTCTCGTCTCCTCATTGGTTTGCACAGCTATTGGCATCGTGATGGGCAGGACAAAAGATCCAAATGCTTCATTTCTGTGTTTGTTTTCATATGTAACAATAAATGTAGACAGAGAAATTGTGTTCTCTCTGTATTTTCTGTTAAAGGGCGGAACTGTACTTCGAAGTGAATGACAGAATCACAGCCGCCTTGTCTATTTTGGAACAGATTATTGAATTAGCGGCAATTGCCGGGGTTAATTTTGGCCGGTGGTTGAAGGTGGGGCCCACGGGCACACATGTTTTTGGGGACAGGCGCCTGTTTTTCCTCAACAAACTTTTATCCGGGGCAAGAGACAGAGAGAAAAACGCATCTGGGGCAAGAGACAAAGAGAAAAACGCAAAAGGGAGAAGAAAGAGAAATATGGAAAAGCCATAGCAAAGGGAGAAAGTAGGGATGAAAAAGAACCTGCGAGTGTGAGCTAAAGGGGCAGGGAATGTCAGATGTGGATGAAGGTTGAAGTGAGTTGGAACTATGGGAACAGCATTCCCAACCTCCCATAGTTTAACATTAACAATATCCAGTCCTGGATGTATAATCCGCTTTTTTATGTATCAGAATCTTAGACAGGAAGGACCGGTGTCCTGTGAAATGTTCCACTTTGCTGTGAGCAACAAGCATTGGCAAAGGCATTAGGTCTCGCCTATGCGAGAAGTATTGGCTTTGTCAATTATTTTTGAGCCATGCTGTAAAGCAGCACAGCTTCTGTGCTCCATTGCTAAAAGCAATGAGGGCGTCAGGATACTGAATGGGAGGGGGAAGTAGGATGTGGCGCTAAGGCAGAGCTGCCATCCTCAGCAAGGCACAAGCAAACCTTAAATTAATCTGTGCTCATCCACTGGTAGCTTGGCACAGAGCAGTCAGGGTTAATTTAGAGGCAATATGCAAAGTATTTGTGGAACACTTCAAACAGTAAAACAGGGGCGCCGCACACAATGTGGGAAAGAGCTTGTTCCGGGGAACTTTGTAATCATGTGAGAATGTAGCAATTAAAAAATTATGTATCTTTTGAGCTTTGTATCATTTCTCACGTAACCAATAATAGTTTTTATGAAATTGATAAATATATCACATGTAGTAAATCACAACAGCCAGAATTACAACCTTTAATACCTCTACAGAGGCATGGACACACCAAAAACTGCAGAAGGAAAATCAAACGGACATGCAAATATCAATATCCTAAATATCCAATGTCACACACTATAGTACTAGAATCTTTACCACATGAAGAAACAGATAAAGAGTGGCAAGAAAAAATAAAAATAATCCATGAAGCTATGAATAGTCCTGATTTTAATACACTAGATTTTACACAATTCTTAGACGTAATAAAATGGATAATAAGCAATATATTACTTGTATAAGATCAATCGTTGAAAAAACGACAATTTTCTTAAAGAGAACACCAGCAGAATGTTTTATTAATACTATAATTGTACTATTTTAGAGGCTTGGAGAGCAAACATTGACTTATAGTTTATATTGAATGCTTATGCTTGTGCTGTATACATTATTTCATATATTAGTAAATCACAAAGAGGAATGAGCAAATTAATTGCACAAGCTGTTAAAGAAGTAAATTACAATACTAATGTAAAAGAACAACTTAAACACATAGGAAACAAATTCCTAAACTGTACAGAAATAAGTGCTCAGCAAGCTGCTAACCTCATACTTAAAATTCCATTAAGGAAAAGTTCTCGCACATTTGTATGTTTTAATACTAATCCTCCTGAAAAAAGAATGTATTTAATGAGAGATATAGATAGTATAAATGCATTACCAGATACATTAACTAACATCCAATGTGATAATATTATACTAAAATACAGCAAACGGCCAAAAGCATTTGAACAATGCATATTAGCTGATTATACATCTAATTATAATTACATTCATAAGAGTAAAGTAAAGAAAGATAAAAATGACAGTGAAAACTTGCTCACAGAAACAAATTTTTACAGCTCTGATGAGGAAGAACTAGAAATAGAAAACACAGAAGATGTGGGAGACAATATACACATAGGCACTAACTATACCGTAATTAAACGCACACGTACTAAAATTATACGTTACTACAGATTTAACAAAAACAATGACCCGGAAAAATATTCTAGAGAAATATTAATGCTTCACTATCCATGGAGAGAAGATAGTAAAAATAATTTCAAATAACAACACATACTACGAAAGATATGTACAAGTCAAAAACATTGTAGATATGCAACTTAATATTTATAATAAAAGTAATGGTGAGATTGCAAAACGCAATACTGACATAAACAATAAAATAGTAATAACACCTCCTCTATCACCAATAACAATACTTCTGAAATAGCTAGCAATGAGGGATACAATAATGAACAGCAACATTTATATGGACCGTTATGTACTATCTTATGGTTAGAACATTTTAAACAATTTGAACTAACAAAAATAATGCGACAAAAAATGACCTTCATTTTGCAGAATTACTGAACAGATTAAGAGAGGGGAAACATACACAACAAGATATTTCAGACTTAAAACAGCGTGAAATCAAACCAGATGACAGTCTTAGCAAAATAATACCATGTATAATGTTAACTAATATTGAAGTAAATGACATCAACAATAAAGTTTTAGTACAACATAGCCAGCAATATCCTGTTTTCACAACAATAGCTAAAGATACCGTCAGTTCAGATCTTGCTGAAAAGTAAAAGAAACAATACTAAAACAATTACCAAAAGATCCTACAAAAACAATTGGACTTGCACACAAATTACAAATAGCTTTAAAACTACGATATGATTTAACTTGTAATGTTGATGTTAATGATGGGTTAACAAATGGAGCTTCAGGTTTAGTACAGTTAGTTGAAATCATTAATAATACACCATTTATTGTTTGGGTTGAATTTGATAATCAAACTGTTGGGAAAATAACACGAGAACAAAATAAACACATATCACTCACAAATTTCTGCAACATGGACACCAATACATCCTATAGCAAGACATTTTCAATTCACTAAGAAATGTATAACTATTATATGCAAATAGTTTCCATTACGGCAAGCATCTGCAAGAACTATACATAGGACACAAGGTGAAACTATAGAACCACTTTATATACACTTTAATAACAGTAAAATTCATCACTTGCATTATGTAGCTTTAAGCAGAGCAAAATCTATTGAAAACAGATATATTCAAAACTTCAATGAGGAAAAAATTATAGTACATCCCAAAGTAAATGATGAAATGCAAAGATTAAGGACACATATGCCACTAGAAATATCTGTACCACAAATAGGAACATACAGTACACATGTTAATAATATCGCACACAAAATACGCTCACTTCAAAAACATTTTAAATCAATGTTATCAGATAAAAACATGTTAAAAGCAGACATTATTTGCTTAACAGACTAAACACTACAAAAAAGCCACACGACACGACTTTTTAATAGAACAATATCATCATATAATATTTGATAAATACCATACGCAAAATACAAACCATGGAATGATAATTTACTACAAAAGGGAGCTTTTTATTCTACCTATTTATGAAACACAACAAGTGATTGACATTATACATTTTACATTACATATTAATAATACTAATTACCTACTTATAATAGTATACAAACCACCACATATATTAATACATGCGCTATTGCAAACAATCCTAAACATAACTAACTTTTACCCTAACTTTAAATATATCATTATGGGATACTTTAACGTAGATTTTAAAAAAATGCGCAAAAACTGCTGGACTTCTAACATTCATAGAAATACAATTACAATGCAAACAAATCATAGACAGTTACACAACAAACTACCAAACGTTATTAGATCACATATACACAAATGAAATATTGCAAAGCTATGGAACATTATAATGCTATTATAGTGATCATAAAGCTTTATGGGTATCGATTTAAAATGCTAACATTTTTTCTATCATTTCAGATGCTGACTATTCAAGCGATTATTAATAAGCCTGCAGAAGACAACAAACCGTATCAAAAGCCAATCAGAGTTAACGTTATAAAGTGTTCGCCCAAAACATACTACAAAAATGCAAAACAGGACAACAAAGTTCTATATCATTTGGCGTTAGCAGATGCAACTGGAAACATAAAAGCAGCATGTTACCATGAAGATTTTTACAATCAAATCAAGGACAGCAATGGTCTACTAATTCGGAATATTTTAATCAAAAACAATACAATCATACTAAAAAACAAACAAAAATAACAACATTTCCTGCAATGCCACTCTCAGAATTTATGGTGAAAGAAATGGGAAAAATATTGCAACCACCTGCACCACCAGCATCACCAATAAAGGCAATTAAAGAAGCAAGTTTAAAAAGCCTTAAGAGTGTTTGCGTGACAATTGTTGAAGTAAGTATCAACCTCCCTCTAACTTACTATACCTCTAACTCACTCTTCCTCTACTAACTATTACCCAAACAAAATTTAACACAATCGGCATAATCATTTATCTCCAAAACCCTATCATTTATCTCCAAAACCCTATTTCTTTAACAAACTTCCTCTAAATCTCTCTATAACTTTCTATTATAGTAACTCTATCGGACTATATCTAGGGCGCGCTCTCTTTCCCCCTAACTCTCTCTCTGCCTCTATATCTTTAAATCCAATCTGTCTATAACTCAATATATGGCCCTCACTCTATTTAACTCTAAATACATAACAATAACGACCTATAGCTCATTCTTAACATACAACCACAATTATTCACTATTTATCGATCACCCCCAAACTTTACCTTAAATACACTATCTCTATATTCATCACACACTAAAATTCCAATACTAAGTATCACTAACTCTATCACTAAATGTCTGTCTAACTATTTCTCAAACTAACTTAATCACTAAAAATCTTCATGGGTAATTAATAAACTAACTCTCTCTTTAAATAAATAGAATTCACTCCCTCTCTCGCACTAATTAACTCACTCTCTATCACCTATTAACTCTATCACTAACACTCAATTTTTACTTGAAACAAATACTCAATCATTAAATCACTAAGTCTCACACTCTCCCCTTCACTAATTAATTGACAAAATCACTGGCTCTATATTGGGCACACTAACTAACTAACTCCCTAAAGCTCTAACTAACTCACTAACTATCTCACTAAATATATCTCAATAGCACTCAAAACAAAAACACTAAATAACTAAATCTTTAGCTCTGTATCTTTAAATCCAATCTGTCGATAACTCTATATACGGCACTCTCTCTCCCTCTTCCCCCAAAAAATTAATTAAAAACACCCCAAATATACCTATACCTCCTTCTTAATATACCTAGAAAACACTTCTAGAGTTATCGATCTGCCTCTACCTTTACATCAAACACACTATCTCTATCCTTCATCTTACATTAAATTTCTATTCATGTATCACAGACTCAAACACTAAATGTATGTTTAAATCTTACTCTTACTAACTAATTTAAAAAGAAATTATATCAATAACTATTTAAACAAATTTCACTGACTCACTCTCACTGACAGACTCTCACTTACATACTCTCACTGACAAACTCACACTGACTGACTGAATCACTCTCTCACTGACTGACTCTTCCACTCTCTCTCACTGACTGACTCTCCCACTCTCTCTCACTCACTGACTCTCGCACTCTCTCTCACTCACTGACTCTCCCACTCTCTCTCACTCACTGACTCTCCCACTCTCTCTCACTGACTGACTCTCCCACTCTCTCTCACTCACTGACTCTCCCACTCTCTCTCACTCACTGACTCTCCCACTCTCTCTCACTGACTGACTGACTCATTCTCACTGACTGACTCAATCACTCTCACTGACTGACTGACTGACTCTCACTGACTCACTCTCACTGATTCACTCTCACTGAATCACTCTCACTGACAGACTATCACTGACTGACTCTCCCACTCTATCTCACTGACTAACTCTCCCACTCTCTCACTGACTCACTCTCCCACTCTCTCTCACTGACTCACTCTCCCACTCTCTCTCACTGACTCACTCTCCCACTCTCTCTCACTGACTGACTCACTCTCACTGACAGACTCACTGACTCACTCTCACAGACTCACTCTCACTGACTCACTCTCACTGACTGACTCACTCACTCTCTCTCACTTACTGACTCTCCCACTCTCTCTCACTGACTGACTGACTCACTCACTCTCACTGACAGACTCTCACTGACAGACTCTCACTGACAGACTCTCTCCGACTCACTCTCTCTGACTCACTCTCACTGACTCACTCTCACTGACAGACTCTCACTGACAGACTGTCACTGACAGACTATCACTGACAGACTCTCCCACTCACTCACTGACTGACTCTCACACTCACTCTCACTCACTGACAGACTCTCACTGACTGACAGACTCACTCTCACTGACTGACAGTCTTTCACTCACTGACAAACTCACTATCACTGACTCATTCTCACTCACTGACTGACTCACTCTCCCTGACTGACTCACTCTCACTCACTTACTGACTCACTCTCACTCACTTACTGACTCACTTTCACTCACTGACTCACTCTCACTGACAGACTCTCACTGACTGACTCACTCTCACTGACAGACTCTCCCACTCTCTCAATGACTGACTCACTCACTCTCACTGACAGACTCTCCTGACTCACTCACTCTCACTGACAGACTCTCACTGACTGACAGACTCTCACTGACACACTCCCACTCTCTCTCACTGACTGACTCTCCCACTCTCACTGACAGACTCTCCCACTCTCACTGACAGACTCACTGACTCACTCTCACTCTCACTGACAGACTCTCACCGACAGACTACCGACAGACTCTCACTAACATACTCTCACTGACTGACTCACTCGCTCTCTCTCACTGACTGACTCTTCCACTCTCTCACTGACTGACTCTCCCACTCTCTCTCACTGACTGACTCTCCCACTCTCTCTCACTGACTGACTTTCCCACTCTCTCTCTCTCTCACTGACTGACTCACTCTCACTGACTGACTCTCCCACTCGCTCTCACTGACTGAATGACTCACTCTCACTGACTGACTGACTCACTCTCACTGACTCACTCTCACTGACTCACTCTCACTGACTCACTCACTGACTCACTCGCTGACTCACTCTCACTGACAGACTCTCACTGACAGACTCACCCACTCTCTCTCACTGACTGACTGCCTGACTCACTCTCAATGACTGACTGACTCACTCACTCTCACTGACAGACTCTCACTAGCAGACTCTCTCACTCTCTCACTGACTGACTCTCCCACTTTCTCTCACTGACTGACTGACTCACTCTCACTGACTGATTGACTCTCTCTCACTGACTGACTCTCTCACTGACTCTCTCACTGACTCTCTCTCACTGACTCACACTGACTCTCTCTCACTGACTGACTCCTTCTCACTGACTGACGCTAAAAGACTGACTCTCGCTAAAAGACTGACTCTCACTAAAAGACTGACTGACTCTCGCTAAAAGACTGACTGACTCGCTAAAAGACTGACTCACTCTCACTGACTGACTCTCTCACTCTCAATGACTGACTGACTATCTCACTCTCACTGACTGACTTCCTCACTCTCACTGACTCTCACTCTCTCACTGACTCTCACTCTCTCACTGACTGACTCTCTCTCACTGACTGACTCACTCACTCTCACTATCTGACTGACTGACTGACCTTCACCCTTCTGTTATTTATGCCCCCATAACAAAACAAGCATTGGCATAGCCAATAGGTCTCGTCTTTGGGACCTTATAATTGTTTAGCCATGCAACAGTTGATGCTGTTGTACCAATGATATTGTGCTGCATAATTATGTTATGTTATGTTATGTTATTTTTATTTGTACCACGCACAGCTGCCCCAGCAAAGGGGCGTCCTGGCGCTTTGAGAAGGTGAACACAACACAGCACTAAAAGCGGACATGGTATGACAGATGAAACTCAGAGAAGGATCAAGCCACACCCCCAAATTTTTTATCTCTGCCGCTGGGAGGGGAGTCACACCCAACTCCGAAGGCCACCATTTGTCATCCCACAAAGCCACCTGTTTACCAACCACCATAATCTCTGACTTCTTGGTGTTTAACTGGAGACAGTTGGAATTCATCCAGTTAGCCACTTCCCACAGACCATCACAGAACCTGGAAGCCTCCAGGTCTGAGTCCCCACTCAGTGTGACCGCCAGCTGCGTGTCATCTGCGTAAGAGACCATGGTCAGGCCCCACCGCTTGACGACCGCAGCCAACGGTCTCACATACAGATTGAAAAGGGTGGGACTCAGTGAAGACCCCTGTGGGACTCCCTGGTCTAGCGGGTAGGATGACGACTTACCGGGCGGGATCGCCACCTGGAATGACCTATCCGTAAGGAAGGAACGAAACCAGTGCAAGGCGGAGCCAGATACGCCCACCTCCTCAAGACGCCGAATCAGAATCCCGTGCGAGACCGTGTCGAAGGCGGCACTAAGATCTAATAACAGTAGTGCCGCCGTCCGACCGGAATCCAGCACGGAACGCAGATGCTCGACCATCGAGAGAAGGGCCGTCTCCGTGCTGTGACCCGCACGGAACCCGTTCTGGGTAGGGTCGAGAATGTTAAGCCTACCAAGATGGTCTGTAAGAGTGGCATTCACATGGGCCTCCGCTATTTTCGTGGCCCAAGGGAGAAGGGAGATAGGGCGGTAGCTTTCAGGTTTAAGGGGGTTAAGGGTCGCCTTCTTCAGAATTGGCGTTACTACTGCCTGCTTCCATCTAACGGGAACCACTCCAGAAGAGAGAGACAGGTTGATCAAGGACAGCACCGGGGTACGGCAAACCGGTGCCAGGGTCTTGAGTTGGGCCGGTTTCAGCGGGTCTGCCGGAGATCCAGACTTGATTTTGGCGCTGAGAAAGTCAAACACCTCCAGAGATAAGGGGGGTAAGATGGAAAGACATTCCCCCTCACCTAAGGTGCGACAAACCTGCTCTAGCATCAGGGAACCCGTTGGGAAAGTGCGATAGATGGCTTGCACTTTTTCATGGAAGAAAGAGGCCAAACCCTCACAATGTGAGTCCGAGCATATTTCCACTGCAGTTCCTTAAATACTTATAAGGTCCCAAAAGCGAGACCTATTGGCTATGCCTATAAATTAAATGCTACAAGTGGTCTTGAAGCACTCATTGTGCCTCCCACTAAAGTAGCTCTTTAAAGCATGCCTCAGGCCTGCCACCGCTGCCTGTAGTGCAGTTTTTATCTGCCATATCGACCTGCAGGCGTAAACCTTCCTTTTTGATGCTTATGTTTCCCCTAAGGTTAGATCTAACAGCCCATATGGCAAAGTGTATTTTTTTTTTTTTAAAGTAGGACATATGTACTTATGTTTTACATGTTCTGGCAGTGAAAAACTCCTAAATTTGTTTTTGACTGTGTATGTATTATCTCTCTCTTTGACTAACACTGGATTATCCTACTACATGTAATAAGTACTAACTTTAGTTTGAGGGAGATAGATGTATGCTGTATGAATTGTAATTTGAAATCCTCTTAAACGATGATGTCATATTTTTAGTTACAAATTTGAAAATACTACTTTTAGAATGTTGCAATGCAGCATTGTGATTGGTAAGCACCTAGGCTCCCCTGACCAATCCCAATTCTGCATGCGGCGTTGTGATTGGTTTTGAGCATCCTGGTTCGGCGCTAAAACAGGGAAGGGGGGCCTAGGGTTGTTCACCACTCAGGCTGTAATGCAGCCCGCATGGAGAACGGGGAAAGTGTGCATGACTGGTTTGGGCAGCCATTGCACACTTAGGAGTGGTTAAACCACTCCTACCCTGCCCTGATCCGAGAGCAGAGCAGCCCTGCACACCCACCCACCTGCAAAGCAGCAGGAAACATAAAATGATAATATCTCAAAGTTATAATCATTTGATGTTTCCTTTACTTTGCAGTGCACTAACGGAGGAGCGGCCCCTGCAATACGGGCTAACTGATAACATTTGTAAGGTGAGATTTACGAACAGCAAAAAGACGTGGTTTGTGTGCCATCCTTCGAAGTTTCAATAGAAGGGCACAATTTGCAAAAACAAAGACATTAATAATCCCACGATCTTTGATATACTTAATGACCTTTCGGAGAAAGAGTATCATTGTGTGATAATCTAATAAATCACTGGTCGACGCCAACGGTTCTTTCCTAAATTATCTACTCACCCCAACTATCTGGTGCAAGTAAACAAAAAAAGTATGCCTTTTTTATTTAACGTTTTTAGCAAGTACCAACGGTACAAAGCATAAGAATCAAGTCTACACGTTTACGGTACACGTCACAATGCCACACACTCCTCATTGGAGAACTAAGCAACCCCAGAAGGCGCCCCATATTGATTTTATTATTGTCTGCAGAAATAAAATTGTTGCCATTTCACAACAGTGGAAAACATATTTCATACTGGCAGAAAAAAGAAAAATAGATTCTATAAAATCTGTCTTGATTAATAGAGCACGAGTCTGTTTAAACCCCCTTCAGGAGGCGGGTTGTCCCCCCCCCTCCCTTGCTTCAAAAAACTACGTCCATAATAACCCTCAAATCACACCACTGACAACGTGCTTTGGTGCCTTAAAAGGTCGCAGTTTATTCAACATAACACGTTTATACCTTTGCAAAATCATGATTAACCAAATGCTCTCTTAGTATCTATGCTAACATACTTCATTGTCTCTTTGCAATAACTTTTTTTGTCGCTGCGTGGACCCAGCCTCCGCAATTTCCGGGGAAGGGAGGAGCCACCTGTCTGGGCCTCCGATTCACTGGTCTAGGCTTCAACTTGCTACCGACTTGTGAAGGGTGTCCGTCAGGACCTGCTCGGGCTGCAAGTGCCATTCCGCTTGCCCTGGACCCTTTTGTGGGCCCTCCCTGCTCCCGGGGTCCCTGCCATGTGGCATCCCAAGGACCTTGCTTGAGCATCTACTCTATCCATCTTGAGGCTGAGTCCTTCCATTTTGTTCCCTCAGTACCCCTGCCATGAGGTATCCTAAGGGTCGTGCAGGAGCATCACATCTAATCTTTCTATGGCAGTACACCGCCCTTGGCCAATCAGTGCCCCTGCCGTGAGGCATCCCAAGGACACTGTGTGAGCCTTCCATCTATCTTTTATTAATTCTGTCTTTTTTCTACCTTTCTTGTTTTCCTTCACCTTACCCTTGTGGCTGCGAAGCCCGCTACTTCTGGTTTGGGTGGGCGGGATTTCTTCTCTCTACTGTACGGAGGGGTTTGTGCTTACTCCGGCCTGATGCCCCGTATTTATCCCCCCCTCGCTTTTTCCAGCTTGACCCCTGGATCAGGGGGGGTTCTGAGCTTGCCCTGGGGTGACCAATCCTGGTCGCCTCCTTCTAGCAGGCTATCCAGGAGCCTGTTATTTGCTTGAAACGTGTAGCCCTATTATTTCCTCACCCTTAGTTTTAGTAGGACCCCTCGTACTGTTAATTCTAGGACGGGAAAAAATATGAATCAATCCGTGGCAGGCGTCATCGAGGCCTAAGTGTCCAGGGGCAGATTTACAAGAAACTAACGCCGCGCGATGCCGTATATCATTTTGCTGCGCCGTGCTGCATTAGTTTCGAAGCACAGAGATGCAAAATATTTACAACAATATGTCACATCTTTGTGCTTCCCCCTGCGCTGGTGCACAAACTGCTGCCATGCGCCAGCACAGGCACCCTTGCACCATGGTGTACGGATGCCGGCGTCGTGGGGAGATTGCAGGGGCACCTTCCTGCACAAAAACACTCAATTGAGTGGTTTCCTCTTCCAATGTGTTCTATAGAATGCAGCATGCATTGAAAGAAGAAAAAAAGGAGGAGAACTGAAAACATTTCTCCTCGATGCACCTCGCTACGCCACCCCTGGAGTGGCATGGCATTCTTATGCACTTCCAGTTTTACGATTGCTTGCAAATCTGGAAATGCATCAGTGGACATGGGTTGCGTGGGAACACCTACAGCAACACCCATGTCACACCCCTAACACGCAAAGAGGCATATGCACAAGCCCCTATCACCACTGGAACGTCAGTTTTTGCGACATTCCTGTGGCTATAGGGGCTTCGCCTTATTTGCAAGGCAGCGTTAAGCCACTTACCGTGGCTTTACTCCGCCTTGTAAATAAGACCCCCCTTTCACGCTATGCTTAGCATGAAAGGGGAGGGCAATGGGTGTTGATGTGGCCGTTCCACCGCAACACCCATTTATTCTGACGCTGCCTCCTGTTACCTTGCGCAGCACACATGAAATTAGAAAAAAAGCCAATGATTGTTTATGTACAGGAAGGTTCCCCTTCCTGCACACAAACAATTATTTTTTTTAAATGCTGTTTTACAAGACGGCATTTAAAGATAATTCATGTGCAGGAAGGAGGAACTTCCTGCACATAAACAATCTTCCCCTCGACACAGGCACCCTTGCTCTATGGTGGAAGGGGGCCTGCATTGGAGCTAGGCAGCTTAATTTAGCACCAGCGCAGAGAGAAATGTAGGGCTGCACAATATTCTAGTAAATATGGTGCAGCCTGCATTTCTAAAGTGACGAAGCGCGTTGTTAGTCTTCTTGGTTTAACGACATGCTTCGCCACTTTCTTGTACATATGCGCTAAATTGTTGCATGAAAAGGGGCAATATTTACAATCACCGGTAAAGTCACGCAGGGTGGCTTTACGTGTGCTTGTAAATGTCACTCAGTAGGTTGCACCACCGGTGCATCATGCTATGTGACTCGCCGGGTGTGCAAGGGGCTTGTAAATCTGCCCCCCAAAGTCTAAATTCTTGCATGAATGAAAATGAAATATAACCAGTTGAGTTAGTGGCTCAATGAGATTTAATTTCAATTTATTTTCGAGTTGTATTTGTATAGACATGAACATAAAAGGTTGTAGCACTCAAACAAAACAGAAATTGTCAGAGGAAACCACATTTCTTTGATCCAGTGCAGTATCATACAGTGCATCCTGGTCCAAAATCTCTTAATTACTGGATGTGGTAGCAGTGTCCTAATGCGTAGTCTTGTTCCCTAATCCCAGGGTGGTGCAGCTTCCTGTGTGTCTGCCCCTGCCTGGATGACTTGTGTGTGGCAGCTTGCATCAGTTGTTTCTGTGGACAAGGTAAAGTAGGAAGTTTGACTAAGAGCATAACATGATAATACTAAATATTAACATCTTGCTTTTCATGTGTTCTATTCAAGCTTCGTTGAATGCTGAAATAAATCTGTGCTGTGGGATGACAGGCATGCATACACTCGAGAAATAGCATTGGATTGAATGTTAACTACCAAACATATGATTGTGTATATTTTATGAATAACAGTGTGGTCTTGTGCCCAGTGGCTGCTCGTCCACTAAGGCGGAGGAGCATCACCCCTCTGGTAACTGAGTGAGCAATTAAAAACGAAAAAATAAAATGATAATAACTTAACGTTATCATCATTTTATTTAAATGTACTCACTCAGTTGTTTGGGGGCAGGGCGGGGCTGTGCTGTTTAGAGGCTGCTGGAGGAGTGGTAGGCATTTCTTAGTGCGCATGTCCTTTTGGCCGGCCTGCTCGGGCTGGCCAAAATGTCATGCGCACTTTGCATGTTCTCCACCGCAGATGCATTACAGCCAGGGTGGGGAACATGCCCAGGATCCCATTCACTGTCTGAGCGCCGAGCCACGGCGTTCAGACCAATCACAACACTGTGATTGGCTCAGCAGAGCCTGAGTAATTCCTGCTTCCACAGAAGCCAGGAAGAGGACGGAGGAAAGGCAGCAGTCAGCTGCATCTAGGTAAGTGGTGGTTTTTCAAAATTTATTTTTATTCCCTCCCACCCCAACTCCCCACACCCATTCAGTACCAGCCGCTACTGCTTGTATCCTTCTCTTTGCATTTCTGATCATAGCTTTGCATAACTGGATTCAGGGTATCATTTTACATTAGTGACATGATTGTGCCCCATGTCATTGCACATGTTCAATCCACTATGGTGTGATGAAAAATGTTCAGGCATTCACATATCCCTGAATGGGGATTATCACCAGGATGTTGACAAAAACCCAACAACTTTCCATGAAAGAGGGCTTTCCATTGACCCTTCACTGCACACGTATATTCCAATAGATGCTATTGCATCGCCTGACACACATTTGCATAACATAACAGTATGAGTCATGACTTGCATCACATTGGTGGCAACAGATTTGTTTCCTACAGCTTCCAAAGGAGATCAGGTTATATCACACACAAATATATGAGAGAAACCGTTATAACAAAACAAACAGGGTTTGGATACTTATCAATAATAGTAAGTCTCTCTTCTGAACCACATGCATATTAACCCAACAATTAACTCACTTCTTTGAAGAGAAAAACACATAAATCAATTTACCACTGTTAGGCCTGGCATATCTTGGCGTGATTACCCTTGACTTTTGCCTCTACCTCCTTTGCTTTTAGATGCTTTGGGTACTTTGCCACTGCTGATCAGTGTCAAAGTACAAGGGTTCTCTGTGTAACTTGTAATGGTAATTGGTTGGCCATGATTAGGATGTTTGCCTGACTAGTAAAGTCCCTAGTGCTGTGCACTGTGTGTGCCAGGGCTAGTAAAGCAAAGGCGCACGGAGAAGGGAACTCAGGCCTGCAGTGTAGGGCCTGCGCGCAGTTTGCTAAGTTAGCATGTTGTCCTGACAAGTGCAACCACTTGTCAGGCCTTACTTTTTAGGTAAAAGGCAGGACATATTCTGAGGTGTGTGTTATGTCCTAACAGTGAAAAACACTCCATTTCCTTTTCACTGGTGAAAGGCCATCCTGCCCATAGCACAGAATGGGGGAGGCTGGGTATCGTGTTTGTTAGCCTAGTTTCCCATAAGATTAAAATGGAGAGGTGAAGTTTAGTATGTATGAACTCATAGTGTCATAACACATCTTTCTATGCAGGTGGTTTTGTCACTGTGTGTTCAGAAACCACTCTTTTAGAAAGTGGCTGAGTTTTGTGCTTTAAACATTTCTGTGTGTCTCTGCTGAATGTGGATTGACTGTCTGGAGCTGAGAAGGGAGGGGAGATGGCACCAGGCTGACCTGCATCTGGAGAGGGGGCGTAGGAGAAACCCCGGGCGGTGAAGAGGCCTGGGTTGCAGCTATAAAACAATTGACCCATCTCCTGCTGAGTGATTAGGGATCCAGACCCCCAGTATCAAAGGGAGTAAGGTGACATGGGGAGGGAGACACCTAGAACTGATTTAGGTAGAGGTCAGGGACCCCTTAGCACAACGAACTTCAAAGACATTAAGGGGTATAACTATGAGAGCTGAGACCCCTGAACGTTGGAATAGAAATGGATTGAGACTGAAAAGGCTTGGACCCATTTTGTGGTCAAGAGGAACCTCTGCTTAGGAAGGAACAACTGAAGAGACTGCTGGGAAGGACCAACCCTTGCCTCGTGATCTGGGGCTAGTCTGTAGTTTGCTGTTTTAACCAAGGAAGAGGCTGTTGGGACTGTGCTTCGTAAGCTGGGTCCCCCTGCTTGAAGAAGACTGTGCTTTGTGCTGTGTCTTGTTACCCCAAGGGCCCGAGGTGAGCTGGCTCCCTGTTTGGAAACACAGGAACATAAAAGTTTCCAGCAACGCGGTGAGAGCATGTTGTGGCAGATTGAGACCCTCGGAAGGTGTGCCCTTTGATCTTGGACACATGGAGGAAGCGAAACTCGGACGTGCAGGGTGTGTGTCGGGGTGCACCGCAGGCGCTGGTGAAGAGCGCCTGGTCAACGTGTGCACCGAAGGTGAAGTGAGTCTCGGACGTGCAGAGTGCGTGTCATGGTGCACCACAGGCACTAATGAAGAGCGCCTGATCAGCGTGAGCATCGGAGGTGACGTGAGTCTCGGACGAGCAGGGTGTGTGTCATGGTGCACAGGAAGCATTGGTGAGGAGCGCCTGGTCAACGTGTGCACTGAAGATGAAGTGAGTCTCGGACGCGCCCGGAGTGCGTGTCGTGGTGCACCGCAGGCATTGGTGAAGAGCACCCGATCATCGAGTGCACCGGAGGAGGAGTGAGGCTCGGACACGGTGAGCGTGTCGAGCTGCGGTCGAAGGCGTTGGAGAAGAGTGCCTGGATATCGGGGCACCAGAGTTGGAGTAAGTCTCAGTGAAGCAGTGTGCGTGCTTTGGTGCAACCTGGGACTGTGGAGGTGATCGGCTGATCATCGTGTGCACTGGAAGAAAGTGAGAATCTGCAGCACGGTGTGCGTATCGTGGTGCCAACTGAGACCGCAGGAAGGGTAATTAACCACAATAAGCTGCTCCTAGTGTAGTGACCACGGTGAGGTTTGGGTTATATTGTGAGTGAAGGCATCTCACAAAATGTGACGGACTGGTCTCACACACCACCTGGTGTCATGCTTCATCATTGAGCAGTCCTCGCCCTCTAAAACCTTGGTTTGATAGAGGGCGGGCATACACCTGAAGACAGGGATGCACTTCTAAACTAAGTGGGGGCCCGTGAGGAAGTGAGTGTGAATAAAAATCATTATAGTTATCTAATTATGTTTTAATGTGATAGGTAACTATATGATATTAAAATCAATAGACGGTGTGTGGGGAAATTATTGTCCCCTAACCGTAGTGTAAGCAGTCAACATGTTTCTGCTGTGTTGGCCCAGGAGGGTCCAGGGCATTCATCAGGACCTAAATGTAAAAAGGGGGGGCTCCGATCTTACCAACTGATCGCAAGGAAATACCACTGTGTGGGTGTGACCTGTGACGGCTTCTGAGTTCAAGCCCTAAGTACCAAAGCTACTTGCCCCATGGGCGGAGGGGAGGGGAAACAACTGTTGTCAAACCTGCCTCAAGGAAAATGCCTCAAGGAAAATTTCCCGCGTTGCTCCTAGGTGACTGCTCCCGTTCCTCCCCGCAGGAAGGAGTGCCTGGTGAACTTGCACTCGGAGTCGACGTGAAGACTCATCAGCGTTGTGTGTGTGGCTACATGCTAGAGGAGACCCGGAGGGTGCTGTGGTGAACGTAACGTAATCTCAGAAGCTTGGGGTACGTGTTCCCTGCAGCCCCCTGAGACCTTCCTAACAGTTGCGGCCCGGACCGGCAGCCCTGGAGGAGCTGAGCTGCCAGGCCGAGCCGCTGAGGCCCATTGAGGAAGCTCTACACAGAAGGCCCAGTTCATTGAAGGAGGAGAGGAGAGTGAGGTCGCGCCCCCAGGTATCGTGGATCACTGCCCAGGTAGGGTGTGGGCTCAGAGGGGCACTCTCTCGGCCTCTCAGTCCTTCTGGTGACATGAGCCTTTGCTTCGGCTTAGAGTGGGGCCCCTACTGACCAAAGGAGTGGCAGTTCTGGGGCCAGAGTGAGAACTGTGCTTTATGTCATCATTGATTCGTGTGGGGGCAACTGTTATCAAAGAGGCTGACTGTCGTAATACACCTTGCTAATATTGCTGCTAACGAACTGCCGGACTGTCTTATGATAACAAAACCATAAACCTCGGCACTCTATGTTCAGTCCTCTATTGAATCATAAAGTTGTTCAGAATGTTAGCTCCAAATATCAACACAACATAAGTATACTTTTTGCTGAGACCTTTTAATATAAGTAGAAAGCAAAATCTAAAGTCACAAAGTTAAAAGACAATAGCAACATAGTCAGGATTAGACAACTTGATGTGACAATCCATACGTTGAACTGGCAGCCAACACGTGTTTCGTTTCTTTAAACTTTTTCAAGGCTTTAATCGGTATTCGCATAAGCAACCAAGTAACTTTGTATAGAGGTTGTCCCAGTCTTGGAAAGAGAAATGGTCAGGTTTGAAGGGGGCAGGGGCTAGACTGATCTTATGTAGACCAGATTGAGACAGTTCCACAGCACACCCTAAAAAAGGTAAGAGCTTAGAGCAGTAAACCTATAATATCTTTCAATATTCTTAATAAGAAACTGAGCATTTTTGGACAAGAAGTGGTCATTTACTTGCAAGGGTAATTTACTATCAAGTATGAAGCAGAGGGATTTGTAATTGTTATTGTAATTATGTAGCGCTTACTACCCCTGACGAGGCATTGAAGTGCTTTTCGGAGAGTAGCACACTACTCCGGGACCCAAAGTTGATTAGTGGCGGATTACTATATGGAGATATAAGTTGTTAATTGGAGTGGTGGACATGTGAGTCTGCTAGTTGTATTGAATAGTGTAAAGGAGAGTTAGAGGAGGGACGGGTCTGGAAAATGTTATTTGGAGATCATTGTAGTAAAATGAGGTTTGGGATGAGTCAAAGGAGGGATGCGGAGGGAAGAGTCTAGAAAGATTTATTTGGGAAATCACAGTAGTAAAATGAGATTTGGGATTAGTGAGAGAGTGGAGGTAGAGGATATATAGAAACAGGTATAGGATGATACATAGCATAGTCAATTGGAGAGAGTTGGAGGTCTTTTTTCCTCCAGTGTAGGTAAAGTAATAAATACATAGATAAATAAGTACATAAAGAGTTATACATGTATATGGAGAATAATAAATAGATGTAAAGTTGTATTCAATAAAGCCCCATATGTACATGTCTGGATAAATATTTAGAAACTCAATTTTCAAGTGTTGCTGTACAACTGTAAAGATAATTTATTTATGTATTCATTTTTATTAAATCTTTTTCTTTAATATTTTATTTTTATTTTTTATATTTATGTATTTATTTTTTATATTGTTTGCCAATATTTCAGCAGGGAAGCACCTATATATACAATTGTTAACATATTTAGACATTGTGATAGGTAAAATCCATAAATCATGTTGACAGAACCAGGATTATAAAAAATTCAAACATATATGCTCCACTCCAACATGGATGACACTTCACTCTGTTTGATGAGACAAACAAAAGTATTATCCTTTGTTTATGTTTAATGCACAATATAGTGATGCTGTTGGCACCACACCACTCATGACCTGTGAATAAGGCCTTTGGCTGAAACACATCAGGTGGGAGTTGCCTAATAAACTACACAGCTTTTGAAGTGTGTCTGCGTCCCGTCTCTTGTGAAATGAAGGATTACTCTAATTCAGCAGGCTGCCCAAGCCCACCCCAGAACGATATATATATATTAACCATAAGTAACATATATACTTGTTGAGTAGACCTATAAGGATATCTATATATTTTTAAACCGTAAGGAGTGCATATATTTGTACAAAGTAATGCACATTTTTAAATACATACTAATTGTTTTTTTTTTTACATGTTTTTATTAGGGTTTTGCATATATCACATCACAAGAAACATTCACAGTTATGAACCTGAATCACTGTACTGTAACATCATGGGCCATTGAGAAAGCTATAGTGTGTGGAAACTGTAGTCCATTAGCTGTTGGGCCTCCCGTGATGGCCCGAGAGACCTGGCTTCCCCTATGCCGGTTCCGTCTGGCCCTCGTGTCTATCGCCCTGGTCGTGCCTATATCTTCCGTCTCGATCAGGGGTAACTTTACCTTCCCACCTCGGTCTATGTAGCGTTCCTTCTTTTCTCAGATTCCCTACCATGTCGTGTAACTAGAACAACGGTATGTAAACCACCAACTGGGACTATCTACGCCTGTGAGGCGGCTTGGGAAGGGCCCTGGGGTAGGGGGGGGGGCCCGAAACTGGGTATGATATGGGAGGGAGGGAGGTAGTGAGTGAAGTATGGAAGGGGGGGAGGGGGACGCGAGGCCGGCGGACGAGGTGCTCCTACGACAGAGTATGTACGGGTTGGTGGTAGGTGTATGTGGTGTGCTCTAGGGCTCCCCAGGGGGAGGGAGGGGGTGGGTGGTTGGGTTGCCACTTGACGCCCGGCCGGGGGCTGGGCTCGCACTCACCTTCGCATCTGGGTATGTTGTCTTTCCTATGGGTTGTTTGTGTCCTCCGCCGATCCGGGGCGGTCGGGGGGGGTCGCCGGGGCACGGGGTGGGCTGTGTCGCGTCTGGGGTGTCCCCCGTTATGTCTGCTTGCTTAAACAGGATGAGGAGCTGTGCCCACTCCATAGATATCGGGCGTTTGCGGGCGCCCTTCGCCTCCTCTTCTCGCAGCAGTTCCTCCTCCGCTGCTCCCCACTTGAGCATTGCACCCACCCACGCCGGGCCAGACGGCCCCTCTGGGGCCCTCCAATGCATTGCGATGTTTCTCTTCGCGAGGAGAAGGGCCAAGGAAGTGAATTTCCGCTGTACCTTCGCGGATTTCCTCTTCGGGGCGATCCCCAGTGCACATTCCTCCCATGTGGGGGTGGACTGGAGTTCGGTCGTGGCTCGAATGGCTTGGTGTACTCCACCCCAGAAACGTTGTATGGCTGGGCAGACCCAAAACATATGTTTGAAATCGGCGTCTACCTGGTGGCAGCGGGGACATTCAAATTGTGTATCGGGGTAAAACCGGTGGAGTTTGGCTGGGGTGAGGTATGCCCGATGTAGGATATTAAATTGAATATTTTTAAAGCGCGCGTTCCTGGACACTTTTTTCGGTGACTCCAGGGCTTTGCGCCACTCCGCATCATGGAATACCCTGCCTGCGTCGTCTTCCCACGTTTCCCGTAGTTTGTCCAGGGTGGTGTCTGTGAGCTCCCGGATCGCTTTATAAAGCCAGGTAATGAGGTGGCTGCCTGCTCCTATACGCAGCACCGCGTGTAGCACCGGATGTGTCGGGGGCTCCCCATTGCGCGCGCGCCAGAAACTGTCACTACTCACCAGCAGCTGCCTGTGTGTCAGAAATTGCCCTTGGGGGAGGTCATGCCACTCCATTAACTGCGCAAATGTCCTCAGTTGCCCCTCTTGGAACAACGCCTCCACCCCCGTGATCCCGTGATCCGTCCACACCTGGAGGGCCCTTGCGGTGAAGTACTCGCTCTGTCAGGGGAAGCCCACCAGGGGGAGCAGAGGGGAATATAGTGGCTTGCCCGTTGACATGCGATGGATCCTCATCATGCATCTGCGGGCGATTGTGACCTGGAGTGGATGCGTGCGCGTCGGTTTGGAGCCTGGCATGAGCAGTCGGCGGATCTCAGGCAGAGGCAGTTTGCCTCCCTCCGTTATCGTCTCCCCTACATGTCTCTCCGCCGTCCAGTGGGACAGCCACTGGAGCTGTGCCGCGAGGAAGTACGATTCAAAGGAGGGCGCCCCCAGGCCCCCGGCCTTCGTGGGGAGGTACAGTGTGCGCAGCGCTACTCGGCGTCGGCCGCCCCCCCCATATCAGAGCTGTCAACAGCGAGTCCAGTTCCCGAAAGAAGGACCGCGGCGGGATAATAGGGAGGTTCGTGAAGAAGTAGAGCAGTCTCGGGTCCATAATCATTTTTGCCAGAGCGACGCGTCCTATGGGAGCTAGTGGCAATGTCCTCCAAAACCCTACCGCCGATCGCAGGCTCGTCAGTGCCCCTCGGTGGTTTCCCTCGAAGAGGTCACCGTGGGAGTGATATAGGCGCACCCCCAGGTATCTGGGGGCCGTCCCATCCCATCTCAGCGTCTGATCGCCCAGCGTTACCTCTAGGGGTTCCGCCTGGACGCCCAGAGGGAAGATGGACGATTTCTCCCAGTTGACCCGGAGTCCCGAGATTCCCTCGTACTCTCGGAGTGTCGTCCAGATGGGTGTGAGGTCGGCCGTGATGTCGCGGACATATATCAGGAGATCGTCCGCATATAATGACACACAGTGGGTGACGTCCGCTATGGGTATCCCCCATGCCTCCCCCTCCCGTCGCAGTCGTATGGCCAGGGGCTCCATCGCCAGGGCGAAGAGGAGAGGAGAGAGGGGGCACCCCTGCCTGGTTCCGCGGGTCACCGGGAACGGTGCCGATATAAGTTTGCCAAGTCTCACTCTGGAGGTGAGGCCTCCGTAAAGGAGCCGAGTATAGGCCAGCAGCGTGGAACCAACACCGATCTGCTGCAGGACCTCGAACAGGTACCGCCACTGCAGGGTATCAAACGCCTTCTCCAGGTCCAGGACCAGGCATGCCGCCCTGGGAAATCGTCCTTTCGCCTGATCCTGAACATGGAAAAAACGGCGCAAGTTATGTGAGGTGTTACGCCGGGGAACGAATCCACATTGGTCCGTGTGCACCAGTGTGGGAAGGATTTGGCTGTAGCGATCCGCCAAGATTTTCCCTAGGATCTTGCAGTCCGTGTTCAGGAGTGTTATCGGCCGGTAGGATGTCGGGAGTACGGGATCTCTGTACGGTTTCAAGAAGGTTACCAGTACCGACGCCCGCATCGAGTCTGGGAGCATTCTGCGGGCTACTGCCTCTTCGTATATGGAGACCAGCCGTGGCGCCAACAGTGCCGCGAATGTGTGGTAGTACTCGACCGGGAATCCGTCCGTGCCTGGTGCTTTCCCGCGTGCCAGGGCTTTGATTGCTTGCTTCACCTCGACCGGTTTGAGTTTCCCGTCCAGGTCCTTCCTGAGTGCGGGGGGAATCTTGGGCAGGGACGCCCCGCCTAGGAAACTGGTAAGGTCTCTTGAGGGTGCGACCCGTGGGGCTCGGTACAGGGCCGCATAGTATGCGTGGAAGATGTGTAGTATATCTGTCTGCGAACATTTGAGTTGCCCATCCGGGGCCTGGAGTTCTGTGATTGGGCGCGGCGCTGTGTCCTGCCGAGCTAACCAAGCCAGGAGGGCCCCCGCCCTATTCTCCTCTTTGTGTGTTCGTGTCGCGTACGCCCGAAAATTATATTTGCGCAGATCCCGCAGCGCTATTGTGTGGGAGGATTTGGCCGCTGACAGTTGCGCCTCCGTGGCATCACCCCGATCCACCCTCTTCGAGAGTTCCGCGAGCCGGGTCTCTGCCCCCTGTCGAGCACTCTCCTGACCCCCACTACCTGTTGAATGCAGTGGCCCCTGGCACTTACCTTGAATGCATCCCATTCAAGTGAACGCGTGGATGCTGTGTTATCGTTTCGCCGAAAGTGGCCCTGCATAAATTCCTCTAAGGTTTGGCGGAATACCGGGTCTGTGAGACATTCCCGGGGCATCCTCCATGTTGGAATCGGGGGGTGAGGGGGTTTCCATCGGAGGACCGCCGTGTGTGCATCGTGGTCCGAGACCACTCTGCCTAGGTATTCCGACTCCCGTACTGAGGGTAAGAGCGACGTGGAGCATAGGAATCTATCCAGCCGGACCCGCAGATCGTGTGGGACCGAATGGAAGGAGTACAGCTTTGTGGTGGGATGGCGAGTTCTCCAAATGTCTGCTAGTCCCCATTTGTCTACCCAGCTGCGGAGGTCTATGGCCTGCTTGTATGCGGATGAGTGGGCTTGGGGGGGTGCGAACGGTCCAGGTGTGGGTCCAGGGTGCAATTATAATCCCCTCCCAGGAGCCACAGGACCGACGTGTGATGGGCCAACATGCGTGTGAGTTTGCCCCAATAGCTCTCCTGTTCTGTGTTGGGGGCGTATATACTCCCTATCAGTAGTTGCTGGCCCTCTAACAGCCCCGTCAGTATTGCGTAGCGGCCCTCTCTGTCCACGAGTCTGCTCTGCTCCTTAAATGGCACCCCCGGCCTGACCCATACTAGCGCGCCCCTAGCAAATGCGGAGTAGGTCGTGGCACATATAATGCCTCGCCATTTTCTCTGTAGTCTGTCTGCCTCCCCTGCCGTCAGATGCGTTTCTTGTAAGAGTGCTACCTGGGCCTTTTGTCTCTTGATGTATGCATAGACTGAATAGCGCTTGCGGGCATTGTGCATTCCCCTAACGTTAAGTGTCAGGAATTTTATGTCCGTGTTAGGAGAGTTGTGGGGAATGTTGTGGGATGTCATAAGTATATGTCCTTGATGCGCCGTGGACTCCTCTGTCGCCGCACCCGACCCCCCTCCCACCACCTACCGTCTGTCCGTGTACTGCATCGTCCGTAGAGATTGCCGTGCCTGCTCTGGGAATGACCGGGAGGGAACACAAAGGATAGGAAGGTGAACTGCAACAACAGTGGGAAACAGTCCCAATACTGGGGGCGCATCGCGCAGGGCGATGTGCCCAAACTGGTTGCTTTGGTGTGACTTTAGTTCGTAACCGTGGGGGTGGTGGATCCGATGGCTGCCGACTCCCGCTCTGGCGGTTGCCCGTATATCATTGATGACTATAAATGTCCTGCCCGATGTCGGGCTCAGTGGTTATTCTGTTCTTTGTGGTCTGCATGGCCGTACGTGCTTAATGTGCCGCTGACTCCATCCGTGGGTCTCTTGTCAGATGAGTGTGTCCGCGGTCTGGGGGGTCACCACAGGGGGTGTCACCGAGCCCTCTCGTGATCCCGGTGTTGCGCTCTTTTCGTCGTCCGAGCTAAAGATGTGAGGGCCACGTTCCGAATCCGATCCTCTGTCTCGGGGACTCAGTGTGGCTACCGCCTGGAGAGCCCTCCGACGCTCCGCAATAATCTGTGCTAGGTCCGGGGAGCTGGCAGTGGTAGTTCCTGTTCGCCTGCTAATCGGCGTGGAGGAGACCCTCCGGGTCCGGCGACCCGGGCGCCCGGGCGTAGTTTTCGGGCGAGAGCTGGGGTCATCCCCGAGGTGCTGTGTGTGCTGTTCCGCCCATGTCGCCGCCTCCCCCGGGTCCGTGAAGAAGTGCGTCTCGCCTCCATAGATGACCTTGAGGCGGGCTGGGAAGAGAAGCGCATATTGTATGTTTTTTGAGCGCAGGGTCCGTTTCACTGCCAGGAAGGTGGCCCGTTGCAACTGGACCGCACGGGAGTAGTCCGGGAACAGCATTACTTGCTTGTCCTCTAGTTGCAGCCGTCCCCGTTGTCTGGCTGCCCGTAGGATAGCGTCGCGGTCCTGATAGTGGAGGAGTTTGAGCAAGAAAGGACGAGGGGGCATGCCCGGCTGCGGTCTGCGGGCCGGCACTCTGTGGGCCCTCTCCACGGAGAAAAACGCGGTGAGAGCGTCTGCTGGCGTGAATGTGGCGATCCAGTCTGAGATGTATTTGACCGGATCGGGCCCTTCGATTCCCTCCGGCAAGTTCATGATTCGGATGTTGCTCCGTCGGGAACGCCCTTCTAGGTCGTCCGTCTTGTTCTCCAGCGCCTTTATCCGCATCAGTAGGTCCTGGAGCGTGTTGTCCTGCTTTTGTACCTGCGGCTCCAGTGTCTGGAGACGGTGCGCGCTTTGTGCCACTTTGTCCGCCAGTTTCCTGTGGTTGTCACGGAGGAGGCCCAGGTCTGATGACAACTCGCCGAACCTCCCTTCCATTGTCACTCGAGAGTGTTCTATGGCTGCCAGGACCTGCTCTAGCTTTCTGGCCGTGGGGTCCTCCTTGACTGGCTCGGTGCCGTGGGGAGGTTTCGCCGGCACCGGCTCGGTCGTTCTGGACTGGTGAGAGGCTGGCGGCATCCCTGCCGCTTTCTGGCGACCCATCGTGGGGGGGGGTCCTCACCGTGTCTGTGGATACTTCTGTTCACTGGCGGCCACACTCTAGTTGGTACGGTAGGCGCGCTCTTCCCGCCGGTGCGACACTTCAGGGATCAGCCCCCACCTGGCCTCGTCCCACTACCTTGGTGGCGAGCACACTGTCTGCGTCCCTTCCTGTCTGCGGCAGCGGCCGCAGGCCCGCTCTGGCCTGCGCGTGGATGTGTGCGTTTCACCTTCGTGGGGCCTCAATACCATCGAACCCCTCTCCTTAGGGCTCAGAGATTCTCTCTGGTCGCCTTACGTCCTTGGCAGGACCCACTCATCCCGTCCGGTCTCGCAGCATCCACGCCACTGGCCTCGCACACCTCTCTCGCCTCCCGGCCTGACGGTCTCCCAGAATCCAGGGGGTGCGCACGATTGAGCCAGGCGAGAGACGGCGCGTGGCTGGGGCTCGCTCTTCTCTGCCTGCGGCGACCCTGTCTGGGGCTCCGTACTTCCCCTGCCGCCCAGATGCCGGTGTCCACTGAGGCTGTGGCTGGGGTTCCTCGGCCCGGGCTCCCGAGGACAGCGGGCTGCGCCCTACACCCCCGTCGGGTGTCTCACCAATCCTCTCCCTGCGACAGTACGTGGGGGGGGGCCAGGAGTCACCTCGCAGCTCTTGCCCCAATCGGGGGCTCACTTGATGTGCGGGCCGTGCCGTCCGGCCGTCCTTCCTGCGACAAGACTCCTGCCTGGCTTCTTCCGTCCGCAGTCACCGGGGATGGGGGGGGGAGGGGGTCAGCACTCTCCCGTCGAATCACTCCCGGAGCCGCTGGCGCGCCCAGGACATCCCTCGGGGCCCTGCCTCCGTCTCCCCGCCTCTGGGCACGCACACGGGCTGTTGGGACTATTGTCTGGGTCAAGCGCGCCGCCTGGGACGCCGTAGCACCCCAGTCTCGTCGCCTCTCCGCTCCTCTACGTCCGCCATTTTGAGCGCGGTTCGTCAGTGTCCACGCATGGAGTCCACTGCGCCGTTCCCGCTTGTATCTCGGGGATTTGGTTTCAGGCCGGAGGGTCACCGATTATTGCCGGGCCCGATGTTCTTCTGTTCAGGGGCGATGGATGCCCGGGGCAGGTAGGACTGCGGAGTTTACGGGCCGCCGAGCAGGAGCCTCAGGGAAAGGAGTCCGCCATCTTGGCTGGCTCGGCCACGCCCCCCCTTTAAATACATACTAATAATAAAATTATACATGTGTGTATATACACAATCATATGGTGTACATTTGTGTTTTCAGTTTGGTGGTCATGTCGGAAAGCGCCAACTCTGGAGTTGTCTTCTGAAGATATGATAGTTATCAGTGGATCTTATGTTTGGCAGATAATCAATTCCATTGTTTGATCTTGTTCTTGTGTGCTGGGGATTTGAGAAGGGATTTTATTCCTGATGAAAAGTGGTCCTGTTCCATGTATTGCTTTGGGTTGATACAAAGCAGTTTAAGGATGAATCTTCTGGCAACCGGTAACCAATGTAGGGCCCTCAAGGTAGGGGTGATGTGGGCTTGTGGCTTTACATGTATGAGTAATTTGGCAGCAGATTTCTGAATTTGTTGTAGTCTTTTCATAGTTTATAAAGATCATCCGTGGTAGAGGACATTGGCATAATCAAGCTTAGAAAGTACAAGAGAGATGGTGGCTTGGATCGTGTGGAAATCCTAGCCGGGCAAGGTGCATCATAATGAAGCTTGATCTTGCTACCTTATCCATTTAGGCATTCATTGATAGCTTGGTGTTCATGGTAATTCCAAGGTTTCTTATTTCTTTGAAAATTTTAGGAGGTGATCCAAGATCATCAGGCCAACCGCAGAGTGGGTCATAATTTTTCCAATCGCCACATATGAGTATTTCAGTTTTTGATACATTCAGTTTGAGAGGGCTCTGTAGCATCCACTGATCAATGACTGAAAATGTTTGAGTTCCCAATGTCTTTAGGGCTTTCCAGTTTAAGAAGTATTTGAGTGTCATCTTCGTAGTTATAGCATGTGAGCTAAAATTCATTGATCGTTGCTTTGTAATGACTTCATGTAGTTGTGGAAAAGAATGGGTGAAATGATAGAGCCTTGTGGGACTCTTGTTTTTGTGAAGTATGGTTTAGATGAGAAACAGAGAGTATGGTATGGATGACATTTGTTCAGTTTTGAAGATAAGATGGAATCCAGTCGATAACAGTCCCCGCTGTGCTGGCCTAGTGGGATCTTTGCATTAGTGTGCCATGATCAACTGTGTCAAAGGCAGCATAAAGGTCCAAGAGAAGTAGAGTGACAACCCTGTTCAAGTCAACTATGTTTTAAGGTCCTCCCAGATGGCAATGAGGGCAGATTCTGTGCCTCTTCCTGGACGGAATCTTGTTTGGATGTCTTAAAGTATGGAGTTATCGTCAATGAAATATGACACCTGGGTGAATTCTTCTCTTTCTATAGTTTGCCTAGTAAAGGTCCATTTGTAATCGGTCTGCAGTTGTTTGGGTCCGGGTTTGTTTTCTTTAATATTTGGGTGCATGTATGCCTTTTAGAAGGACTCCTGTTATTAAATAATTATTGATGATAGTTCTGACTGGTGTGGCAGCAGAGATAGCTAAAAGAATATTCTTGAAGGTTTGTGGTGGACAAGGGTCAGAAGAACAGCTGGCTGGCCTGCTTGTTTTGACAATATCCATAAATTCAGTTTTCTGATGGTTGGGTGAAGGAATGCGGAGGCTGGGCTAGCCTTCCCTTGGAGGGGATTGTTGGAAATGAGTTGATGCTGGTGTTTTTCATTTGTTTTAAATAGGAACCCAACATGTCTGCTTTGATTGTGTAATGCTTGGTAAGTTTGTCAGTTAAATCATGAGAAATTGGATACATTCCTTCTGTACATTTAGGTTTATGCAATTCAGTGAGAATTTCATCAAATTTTTTTATGTGCACATTTAGCATTTTGAAATCTGTTTGAATCGAAAATTTGTTTTAGCTTTCTTGATAGTTGACGTATCTATTCTGTTAAATTTGTGTAGGTAAAGTTTGTCTTCAGTGTTATTTATTTAGGGTCATGTTCATTGCAGCTTTACAATTTGTTGTTTTATCAATTTTAGTTCTGCATTCATCAAGGTGCTTGTTTTCTTTTGTCCTGTTTTGTTGTTTTTGAGTGGTATCAGGCTATCAAAAGCTTTCTGGAGCTACTCAAACACTTTTTTAACTGACTTTGTTGTAAGCAGATCTGTGTTGGATGTTAGTTGTGTTTCTAAGCATTCAAAATTGAGTTTGTTCCACGTTCGATATGTTGTTGCATGTAAGGTGGCTTTAGGTGTCCTGAGTGGTGTTATTTTGTGTTGGAAAGCTACGAGATCGTCATCTGACCATGTGACTGGAGTAAAAATTTGAAAGGTCCCTAGCTCTGGATTTGTACAAATTACATATAGGATTTGTTCAGTGGTGTATGTGTGGGTATGTGGGTGATCTGATATGGGTTCAGTGTTTCTAGGCCAGTGATTATAGTTTTTGGATGGGGCATATTAGGTTTGTTAAATCATATGTTTAGGTCACCAAGGAAGCATAGGTTTGAGTGTAGTGTCATAAAGTTTAAAAGTGTGTCTAGAAATGTGTCTGGGAATGTTGCATTGCTAGGTCATGGTCTAGAAAGAAGGAGGACGATACAGAAGGAACTTGGTGGAGGTTTGCTTCTGATGCTGAGGGCCTCACAACCTAGTATGGAAATGTCATCAGCTTTGGTGAGATTTATTGTTTCCTTGAATATACAGCTAGTCCACCTTCTATTTTGCTTATACGATTTTGCGTGACAGTTTGATAGCCTGGAGGAATAGCTTCAGGCAATACTGGAGCCACTTCATCGCATAACCATGATTCTGTTGTGAAGAGTAAGTCACATTGTGTGTCAGTTAGAATGTCGTAGATGTGGTGCTTTTTTTTTAGAAAGTGAGCAAGCCTTTATTAGTAGGCAATCAAGAGATTGTGTTTTGGTGGTGGTTTGACTTTATTTTCTAGAAGAGTGAGCAGCATTCTTTGAACTTGTAGTAGGTATACTATTAGTGTTGGTATTCATTGTATCAGAATAGTAATAGTGTTTTTTGTCCATATCATAATCCTCAGCCAGCAGGAGTAGAAATCATTTTGTTGGGTCAGGAGGTGGAGATGGTGGTTCAGACTGAGTCAGTGGGCTGTGTTGCTTTTGTAGAGTAGTTTTATTGTGTAATAGACAAGGAGTTGTGAAGTTGTGAAGAGTGGTATGTTGTTTATTTCATTTGCATATGTTTAAAGTGGAAGCTGTTTGGGTTGTGGTGGAGCATGTGGGGGTTATGTTTTAAGGCTCTGAATTGTGCAATGTATGAGAGGCGGGTGAAAGAGTGTTGTGGTGTTTGTGGTAGGGGTTGGTGTCAATAGAAGATGTGGTGTTTGTGGTAGGGGTTGGTGACAATAGAAGATGTGGGTGTAAAGTTGATTTAGGATCTGTCTCATTTGTGTGGTCATGCGGGTCGGAGGGAGTGTTTGTTTCTATTTTGTGACCGAATGTAGTATGAAATTGTGGGTGTGAGATTTTGATGTGTTGGTGTGTGTGTTATGGTTTATTTTTGTAGAGTAGTGAGATGGGATATTGAAGTAATGAGTTTCTGTGAAGGATTTGGATGTAAAGTACTGTTGGTGAACGGAAGCTGAATGGTAAAGTGGTGGTGATGCATGTTGGAAGAGAGTGTATGTGGTGTGTGAGAAGAGATAGACAGGGGTTATGAGTGTTCTTGTTAGATTTGATAGCAGGAAGAGGTAATATGTGTGGTGGAGTGGACAGTAAGGATTGCTTGGTTGTGTGTAGTTGGTAAAAAGAGGAGGGTGTTGGTGAATGGTATGAAAAAGGGTTGAATATCAGGTTGGTGGTGATGGAATGGGGTCTGTTAGCAGTATGTAGAGGGTAAATATGGTGATTGTGTGAACAGGGAGTGTTTGTTTACAGAGATTAAAGATATGTATAATGTGGCTTTCTGCTGTGTTGGTGATATGTGTATTTGACAGTGGTTTAGGACAAAGTGGTGGTTTGTGTGACAGTGAAGGTGCTATTTTGTGGCAGTTGGGCTAGAAGGGTGTATAGATGTGGTTTGCGTGTTTTTGTAGTGGTTTTTGAGACATTGAAATGTGGATAGAGTTTGCTTGTTGTAAATGAGTATTGTGCATGTGCTTAGGCTGTGCTAATATGGTTGAGGTATGGATGACTTAAGATGGTGGTTGATAAATGTAAAAAAGGGCAGCATCTGTGACCCTAGGCCTGACCCTGCATGAAAAGCCCAAACAGGCACCCACCCTTGTCCTCTCTGCCTTTATCCTCAATGCCACGGCTGATACCCTAAGCCTTATGTCCAATACAAACCTGAGCCCTACAAACCAATCAGAAAGCCTAGTTTTATCAACCAATCAGAACTCTAGCCCTATATCCAATAGAAACCCTAGCCATATTAGTGGCAGTAATGGTAATGTGAACACCCCAAACATGGAGGAGTTTGGTAATCCAGGGTTGGAGAGAGGGAATTTAACTAGGGTGAGGGACTTTAATGGCAGGTATAGCCCAACTACGAAGGGTTATAAGGCTATTGGAACATTCTGCCACTAAAGGGCAGAATGTTCTAACAAATAAAACAAAGGCTTCTCGGAGCCCGAGGGGGTTTAAATCCCCCCGGGCTCTGAGAGGCCCTTGTAAAACAACATTGGAATGTTGCTTTGTGGGCTTTTACCAGCCCGTAGAAGCTCGGAGCACTCCATTGTATTCAATGGGGAGCTCTCAACATTCCAATGTTTTAATATACTCTTATAGCCCACTGCCGAGGACTAAACTGGTCATTAAAGACCCTGAACCTGAGTTATAGGTCCGAGCATCAGGCGAGGGCCTATAACGAGGTAGAGGGCCTTTAACAACTGGTATTGCCAGAAACATGAAGGCTATAAGGCTATTAGAACTCTCCACCCACTAAGGGTAGAATGATCTACATTAAAAAGGGAGAAACATGAAGACAAACATTGGAATGTTGGAGCTCTAGTTGAATACCAGCCATTATAAGCCCAGAGCTACTCCATTGTCTTTTATGGGTCTCTCAGCATTCCAATTTTCTAATTGACCATTTGTGTCCATAGTTTATAAAGAAGGAAGCAGTATTAAGGAAAGAAGAGGACAGGTCAAGGAAATTTCTTAGAAAATATTATCGATTGTAAAAAATGAGGAGACAACATTGTTGGTTAGAACATAGAGGTCATGCCAAGGAAATCAACAGACACAATTTTACATTGGCAAGAATACAGAGAGCATCATTAATGATTAGATACATGTTAGTCTAAGTTCTGCATCCTCACCAGAAATCGGATTGGTGTGTGCAAGAAGGTGGTTTTTGAAAATTAAATCATTAAGGTGGGATGTCACTCAATTCTCAATATTTTTGGCGCAGAACAGGAGACTGTTTAGGGAGTGGTAATAATTGAGGTCATGTGAATGGCATTAGAGTTTTAATCAACACATTAATGGATTTTGTTTCAGGCAACTTACCATGTAGAGTACCTGGGAATGATGTATTGGTTTATATATTTGGTAAGGTGGGTTAGGAGTTGTGAGAAGTTCAGACACCCAAGATGGTTTTGGTGGTTCTGGAATACAAAGTAGGGTTGAGGGTTTGCTAGCAAATTAATTACTTGTGGCTTGGGAAGGGCAAGTGAGCATGTCATTTTGAATGAATAAACAATTATTTTAAATGTTGCACACTCGAATCAGAATAATATAGGCTATTTCCACTGCAGATGGATTTGTCTCTTCACACAACAGGAATCAATTCACATATATTACACCTGTGTGGACAAATTCGGCTACTAAGATGGCCAGTTTGGGACCACTACATCGCGCTCCTGAATTAGCAATAGCATTTGACCAGCCTCACTAGCTGGATATGTTCATAATCGGACCCCCAGAACAATTATTAATAAACCAAAAAACTCCTCCTTTTATAAACAGTAAATGGATAGGTGGCTAATTCAGGCTCTGCCATTATTCCAACCTATGAGATGCTCACTTCACAAATGTATTTGTCCTGGGCCCTCAACCCACTTAGCTATCATACCAAGCAGCATCTAAAGGCAGGAAACGCATAGAAGAATATAACATTGGGACGAGAGCAGGCGAAAAGTATGGCCTTTCCGTCACTCCAGGTGTTATAGATTTTTCTACTAATAAAGTATATTTCTTTAATTTGTTAGAAAACCTAAGTCTACACTTTTCACCATTTGTTTTGTGACTGAGTCTATACAACACTGGTGTTACAAGCTACCGATTTTCAGCTTCCGAGAAAGTTAGCCACATTGAAGTAAAATATGGACCTAATTTTGTTTTTTAAGTGTATGCTTTACGAAACAAAACAAACTGATGAACCGGCGAAATCCAATGAATTCTAAATTACGCCGTTAGATCTACTTTGAACAACTTCAGCCTGTCCAGTTAAGAAAAAGGATGAACCCTTTTAAAAAAGTTATTAGTGAAGCCCCTGAAGCAAGGATGGAAAAATGGCATTTTCAATACTTCAAAGGTTGCATCAAACTACCATGAAATTCAAAAAGCTCCATTTTATCACCACATTTTTCTGTTAGAATTTAAATGGTTTCTTGTTAAAGGATGTGGAGCGTTTTTTCTCTGAAGTCTGGCGCCTCAGAGGAAACTAGTCAGGAACGAAAGAGGATTCAATTTAAGAAATAACACGGTTAAATACACAAGCAATAAAGGTGTTTGCTATATGGGATTTATGAAGGGTATGCAGTAGTGTGGTAAGGGTTCCATGGGCCTTAGTGTAAGTAAGGAAAATGGGTCCCCTGAATGCTGGCTTTTGTTTTCTTTTCTTTTTTACAATTTTATATGGCGCAAACTCAACTCAAAGGTATTGGACTCCTTTACAGAAGCACCAGTTACATCACATAAGGTCACTTTTTTTTTTCTTAAAGGCAGGGGAGCTAAAGTAATGAGGATGTTGTTGAGCCCACGCCGAGTTTCGAGCTTGGGTCCCTAGTTTACTTTGGCTGGTACTAAAATAAAACAATAATCAGGGTTCAGTGCCTCTCTCCCATGCCTCAAGGACCCGGTGCGACTGCACCACCAGATGCATAGCCATAAATGGTGCAGCAGAGGCAATGGCAGCATAGCCAAATTTGCATAATTTTGGTGTCTGCTGATAAGAACAGTTGATGGCTTCTGGCCCGTTCAGTTTATCCAAACTTCACAAATAAGGCGTCAAAAGACTGAAAACACACAACACCCTGCATGCTTCCAAATCACTCAGATCTGCTCATCACTTTGATGAGGCAGGATAACCCACCTCTTGCTTTAAGAACAAAGAAGTAGAAATTTTAGGCAAGAAGTATGAGGATGGCTCCAGATTAGACGATTAGACTAAAGTTCCAATAGCCTGCACATAGATGTAAGGGTCATCGGAAACACAGGTTTATGTGTCATGGAATCCATACAGAAATCAAGCAGTATTTAGAAGGGATGCCTGCTAATGTCCTGGCCACCACGGTACGTGTCTAAGGAGAAATGCTGTCTTCCAAGTTGGATTGAGAAAAATAAGTCCTTTGGACAGAATTTGTTCTCCAAGCTTCAACAGCTCCAACTTTTCTCCTAATCCAACACTTGCCAGAATGAGGGATGACAACCTACTGGCTCCATAGTGTAGTGTCTGGTAGTAACAGGTATACCCCACCCCTCCCTAGGCCTTGACAGTGGAGAGGAAGGCGTCATCCAACGTTACCCTCTCAACTGACATACGAAGAGCCTCATTTCCATCAGTTGTGACCTACGCGTTAGAGGAATCCTGAGATGATTGGGATCCACACTCTGGAAAAATAGAGGTCTCACCACCATCTTCCACAGCAACACAAGCTAGACTATCCAACAACAATATTGGGCCACATTAAATCACGTCTGAAGATTCACCCTCCAGATCCTCCTCAATACATGGGAAATCAATGGACAACGGGGAATACATACAGGACACTTGGATGCCATGTGCATCTTAGAGCAGCACTGACCGGGCCAAGCACGCTTGATGGCGGGCACAGAACTGTGACATCAGTGTCACCTTTGTCATATTAAACCCATCTGCCCTGAGACAGCTGTACCAGAGAACAAGGTAACAGAAAACACATGGGGCCAGGCCAAGTTGTTGGGATATCATAAACATCCTCATATTCTCCGTTCCCCTGCTGATGAGCGCCACTTGTCCCGTTACACTTTGTAGCGATATTCGTAAGTGAGTGAGGGAGCAGAGACTCCCAATCACTCATAGAGGACGAACAATGGCATCATACAGGTAAGCGAATGTCACCTCCTGGCAATCTGACCCTTGCATCAGCAAAATTATGCCAGGGCAGTGGGATGGGTGCATTTGTATACCAATCCCAGGCTCTCCAGGCTTAATTAGAATGAGCAAACCAGTTTTGAAGGCCTAGGGGCTAGGGGCAGATTTACAAGCCCCTCGCGTGACTTTTGCGCTGCAGTTGCGTCACTTTTTTGACGCAACAGCGGCACAAACAATGCGGCCTATTTACAACGTGACGCATCTAGGGAGATGCATCACGTTGTAAAGCCCTGCTTCACATTATACCTGCGTCAGGTATAATGTATGCAGGGTGGGCGTTCCCACGCAGGAAGGCCTCGTAAAAGTGACTCTACAAGATTTCACTGCGCCACTTTTAGGACGCCACTGCATCAAAACCTTACGCCTGCTTCAAGCAGATGTAAGTAGTGATGGAGTGTAGTAGGAATAGGCCTCAACATGCATTGCTGGAGTTGCGTCGTGCTTGCGACACGACTCCAGCAATGCGTGACTTTTCCGCCAACAGAAGCGCCAGAATTTCTGACGCATCTGTCAATCCTTGCATCATAGTGCGCCGTATTGTAAATACGGTGCATCTATGGTGGCGCAAGGTTTTCTAAGGGTGGCGCAGGGAAAGTGATGCATCTGTACAGATGCGTCATTCTTGTAAATCTGCCCCTAGGTATCTAAGAAACTATGCATTGAAAAATCTCATGTATTTTCTATTGGTTTATCTAAGTGGTTGGGCAGTAATGATGCAAAGGGTGTAAAGGGTGAGATAAAGTGGCCCAAATATGTCATGACCTGGCTGAAAATAGCAGCAATAGTGGCAAAGCGAAATTTTGCCAGGGGGTGGGGGGCAGCTAGGACCCCAGATCCCCAGGATAGGGAGGAAGAACTAGACTGGTGCTCAGGGGCGGAGAAGGTGACTAACTTAGCAAGAGGCTGCCCACAAAAATGAGATCAAATCTGGGGGAAATGGAAGACATATAGAGGAATCTAAAAATGCAAATATAGGCTCTGGGGTAGCTAAAGAAGACACTGATGATACAGGAAAAGGAGGAGGGAAAGCCCTCAAGGATGATGAAGTATTAATGGATGAAGGGTGGCGATTTGTAAGATTTGTGTAACTAATGTAAAAGAGAGTGTTCATGCTATTGAATGATATGGTAATGGAATATGCACTGAGCGATTTAATAAAAAGATGTTTAAAAAATAAATAATGATGCAGAGGATCTAAGCATAGAGTATGCTGACTGTGATGTATTGGCATATGATCATCTACAGTAGAAAAGGCAAGCAGTTGAGCAGCAATCATCACTTCTCCGTCTACATTAGCCCTGGAATTCCCTACCTAAATTTATAGAGGGCAGTGCTAGTTGTCTATGGTGTTTGTGCTGTGATCATAATGTGAGCAAGTTCATAGCACTATAACATTAAGTGAAAGTCTGCAGTTGAAGAATTGGTCACAAATACAGTTTTTGGGTGCAAATCTGTGATACACACATAAAGTATGCACATGAATCCCTACATGACTAACTCACTAATCTTACTTGGATTTTAATCTTCCAGCCGGTATACCAAAGAACAACTGTGAAGTTGATGTTAGCACTGGAACTCCGGAACTCTTAACACTAGAAGGCACAACGAAATGATACAGAAATGGGGGCGAAGTGCTGGAGTCCACTGGACTGGAGCCGGAAGATATGCTGCCGCCTTCTGTTCAGAACTCTCAAAGGCAAACAGAAACGTCCAGGCTGAGTGTGGCTTTTATACTAGGCTGCATCAAAGTGCTAGAGCAACACCCAAGAGCAGCGGTGGCCGCCATAAACAAAGAGTGGTAGGGACAGTGGGGTCGCGCGGAGGGGTTCAAATACATTATTTAAATAAAAAAAGAAAATGTACCTTTTGACGCCGGCCACCTCCAGCCTCACATCTCCTCGTTTCGCCTCTTCTCTTCCTTCCTGCTTGTCCAAGCAGCCCTTGGGACAGACTCCCTGTCCAACCCCCGTGCTGCAGAGCAGTGCCAGGATTGGTCCGAGCAGGCAGGAAGGACGCTCTGCTCAGACCAGGGAGTCTGTGGGGTTTCTCCAGCCGGGCTGCTCAATGCAGCTGGGCTGGAGAAAACCTAAGTGCGCATGTGTGTTTTGGTCAGCCTGAGACAGCCGGCCAAAACACATATGCGCACTTAGGGAGTCGAGTGCGTGTAGCACTCCTCCTCCCCCCTTCCATGCCTAGGTCCCGCTCCTCCCAACACCGCTGGCTCAGAGCCAGCAAAATGAAAAATAAAACGATGCAAGAACATAGTTTTATTTTACATTTTCTGGCTCTGAGCCAGGCAGTGGGGTTACGCTCCTCCGCCATTGCTCAGGAGCCACCATTGCCCAACAGCTGGGTCCAGAGAAAGTCTTCCAGGCGAGCTGAGAGTTTCAGACCTGGTGTGAGCAACACCCAAGGTTTACTCTAGGAGAAGAATATGACACTGAAGTTCCATTTCTGTACCCATCTGCAGATTACAGATATCCATAGAGCACTGAAATTGTTGACATATTATATTGGTTACTAGAACCTGGTGCTTGAAGACCATGCTCTCCTGTTACCAGTAGAACACAAAATGCATTCCCAAATACTTAATGTGAAACCTGTCCCAGGGCATCAAATGCACTGTGGCAACCATATGCTCCTATACTTGGAAGCATGTCCTTAACAGTGCAAACTTGTATTTGAGTAGCATCCAGAACTTATCCTTAGGTCTCTGCTGATGCTTCTTTGGGAGAAAGACATAAACATGCAGAAGGAGGGGCGTAGCCGGGTCTTGGAAGATGGCGGACCTGTGAAGCTGTTGCCCTGCACAGGTCTGCCTTAAATCTCTTCCATCCAGATAGCAGAAGGGCGGTGGCTGACCCAGGGGCTATTTTTGTAATGCTTACCCCCTGCACAGTGGATGTTGTTGAGTGGCTGCGGCCCCTGCGACACCTAGCCTGGGAATTTGGACGGGCTGGGTCTGCTGCGGCCTCCTGCGCCACGCGACATCGGTGGGCTGGTGCATTGATTGGGGTAGCGTGGTGTGTGGCTGGAGGCTCTGGGATTGAGACAGACACTGCAGAACTATTAGGACCACCCAGTGGAAATGCCCCCTGCAACATCATACCTCCAGCCATCGGGCCCTCCGGTTCATATCGTGACCATTGCTGAGATATCCGGGCTGTCTGCGGCCTACCTGAGGGTGAGGGTGCTCGGGTTCTGATCAGGTCCCAGTGTCCAATGACCTCGGAGGTTGGGGGACAGTCCTGTGGTTTCCCCTTCCATGAATGACAGTTTGCTGTGAGAGGACAATGCACTTCGCATACTTTATCAGGTGCAGGTGGCACATGACTTGTAACTGCCGGATGCGATCCTCTTGGAGGAGGGGCACTGGCCTGAGAGCTGAACTGGGCCTTGGCGGCACTCCCGCTGCTAGCAGCTGTGCCTAGAGGCCTGAGGGTGCAACGAGTGACCTAGACCCCCCACGGCGGTGGCTCAGGTGCCACCCACTCACAGCCTGAGAAGCGTGACAGACGCTGTGGAGATCAGCTTCAGGCATGGGGCCTGGCTGTAACCCATGGGAATTGTGCCTTGCCGCTGGAAACTGGTAAGAGGGCTGTCTACCAAATGTTGGTTCCAATGAGTCTGTGCCTCACTGCAGTATATCCTTGAAGTTGAAAGGGGCTTTGGGGTGCACTAAGGGAGCAGCCTCGTGACTGCTGACGAGGGAGGTCGGGCTTGGTTCAGGACCTGGTGAGCCTGCTGTACGTAGAGGTGTACGTCCAGGTTTCTGGTGCGTGATTGACATAGCATGGGAGGTCGGGCCTAGATCGGGACCTGGTGAGAGTGCTAAAGAAAGCAATGTGTGGCTGGGTCTCCCAACTAAATTTGAGCACAGACCATCTAGTTGAGGGCCACATACTAACTTTGGTACTTTGAAACCTACCCATCCGGGTCTGGCGCAATACCGTATGCTACCATGGGCAAATCCAAACCTAAACAGGGGTTCACGCAGCTAGAGATGGGAGAACCGACATCTCCCCTCAAAAGGATAAAGAGACGATGAGGAGGTCACTGATGCCGTGATTCACTTTCATCTTGACAGGGTACAAGCCGCTATCGTGGACACTAAGACCACTATTCAACAAGACATTAGTGCGGCATTTGTGGGTCTGGGCCTCTTGCAGGCAGAACACCACAAAATGGTGGATCAAGATAAAAATGTGAGACAGTCAGTTGATGAACTTCTCTCCAAACACCAGGCGATAGACTGCAAAGTGGAGGACTTCTCAGCTAGAGTGCTTACCCTTGAATGAAGGGTCGAACATGAGGAGGGCTGGAATCGCTGCAACAATATTAGTGGTAGGACTCCATGAGGGGGTTGAAGGAGTGGATATGGTGACTTTCCCAGAAAACTGGCTCCATACTGAGGTTGCACCTGACCACAATACAAAATTCTTCGCCCTAGAAAGAGCTCATAGGGACCTGGAACAGCCGCTGGTGCCGGGGATGCCCCTTCTGCCGGTAGTGGCATGATTACTCCATTATAGGGATCGAGACATTATCCTGAAGAGGGCTCACGCCGATGGTCTATGTGCAATTGAAAATAATAAGGTGCTGGTGTTCCCGGACTTGACCACTAAGGTGCAGACACAGCGTGCGCCATTTGCCAAGAAAGCTCTTAGTGAAGAGGGCATACAGTATTTACTGATGTTCCCTCCCAACTTTGCATCATTCTAGATGGCAACACCTATTTTTGTGACACTCCAGATGCAGTATGGTCGTTCCTGGAGGCATATAAGGCAGGTGCGCTGCCCTTGAGTTGCCCGGTGGAGCTCGGGAGCCCCAGACAGTGATCCAAGAGACTGTTCAAAAGGCCTTCCTCTTCATAAATGGAGCATGAGCACAACGCAGCATTGTTTGCCGTAGCAGAAGTTGTATTATCACAAAAGACTGAGACAGGCACACACACTTCTTCGATCACAAATCAATGGCTTCTGACTCAGGGGGCTGGCCTTGGGTGAGACAGACCTCCCAGTTGTGACCCCACAATTTGTTGAGGACCTTTAGTTTCAGATGGCCCTCAGACTATCTACGGGCAAACTCTCCCAGCCAATTGGTTTTCAGTAAAGGAAGTTAAGGCAGTTATTGAGAGACTAAAACTCTCTCGTGCCGCCGGCCCTGACAATGTTCCAGCGGTAATAATTAAAACAAATAGTGTCTGGTGAGTTACAATTTACCCTACCTTGTTTAACTGGGTCGCAGGGTCTGGCCTTTATCCCTTTACCTGGAAGGGGTCCATAGTGAAACCGATTTTTAGGTCTCGCCTGAGACAGCGCTTTAGCGCTGCTCTGGCGAGACTTATAGTAAGCGAGTTTTGGAAGTGCAAACAGTGGCTTTTCAGGCCTCCAAGTACAGTGCATGTGCGTTGGCCGGGCGTACGCACCATTTGGAGGCCTGAAAGCACTCGTTTGCTTTCACTTTCGCGGGCCGTACGGCCGCTTTGATGTGATCGCGATCGCTTGTTAAACATTCACTTCCCCTTCTGTGAAGAGCTCCATGGTCCGGCTGTCTCAGCCCTCATTCACGCCTCATTACATTCTGCTGTGTCGCTTGTTTGTTTTGCCTTGGGCGCTTTGGCAGCCCCCTCCCTGGGCTTTTGAAGTCCTCACGCACCAGGTCTCCTCCCTGGCCCGGATGTGGAGCTGCTTTCTGTTTTGTTTGTATTTCTTACTCGGAGCATTTGGCTAAACGCCTAATATTACTTTCTATTGTTTTTTACAAACATTTATTCAGACGGGAGTTTCCGTGTACATTGTGAGACAGTATTTTTGCTGACATGTGAGCTGCTTTTATAGCGTTAGTTTTACGTTCCCAATGCTTAATTTGAGATAAAACAGGTGCCGGGACTTCAGTTTCCTAATGCTTAATTTCAGATAAAACAAGTGCTGGCACTGTCTCTTTCTCTGTATCCTTCTGGGTCCTATTTCTTCTTCCTGGTCTGTCTCTCCGGCTCAATCTCTCTGACTCAGTCTCTCCGGCTCTAGTGCTGTCTCAGTCTCTGTCTCTCCGGCTCTAACCATCGGCTCTAGCTCTCTGGCTCTGTCTCAGTCTCTGTCTCTCTGGCTGTATCTCTCAGACTCTGTCTCCCCGGCTCTGTCTCCCAGGCTCTGTCTCCTAGACTCTGTCTCAGTCTCTCCTGCTCTGTCTCTCTGGCTCTTTCTCTCCGGCGCTGTCCTAGTCTCTGTCTCTCTGGCTCTGTCTCACAGACTCTGTCTCTCCGGCTCTGTCTCCCGGGCTCCATCGGTGAAGTGTGACTTGCTGTTTGGAGAGGCCAAGCCTGGGCTGACTTCAGCTTGGAATTCCGATGTACCATGGTGAGGGGGGGGGTGCAGTTTGAGGGGCACATGCGGGGGGCTGGAAGTCATTCCAATGTAATCTCATTTAAAAAGACATAAGTGAGCATGTGTAGGGCCTGGCTGCGCAGCAGTGGGGCGGGGATCCCCCCTCGCCATTCAGACCCTGACAGCCTCACAAGGGTGGGCTATTAATCCGGGGCCGATGTCAGGGGCGTCAATCACCTTCGGGGGCTCAGCACAGGCCAAGCCTGGAACAAATGCCCCCCGCGGGCCCTGGCCGTCCTTACACTCCCCCCCCCCCCCCTTTATGCGCACTCCCAGGGGGGCATGTGCCCCACTCCATGGCAGACCACTCGGGCAGTGAGCAGAGACTGCCTGCCCTGGGAAAGCATGGGATGAGAACTGCCCCGCTGCCCCCTCCTCAGGCACCGCCGAGGCATTAGCCAGCCACCTGCAAACAACACAACACGATGTTGGGCTCTGTGTGTGGGAGGGGCATGTGAAAGCAGTAGCAGTAGGTAAACACACGGAGGGACCCCCATGGTGGTGGAAATACCAGGGCTCTGGCCTGCAGGCACTGCCCCTGGCCGTGCCACACTTCAGTGATGTGCTGCCTGTGAGAGCCACGGACAGACACACACACACAGACAGCAAGGAGACACAAACATTAGCACAAAGAACACACAAACAGATACCAAGACACATTCAACTACTCAAAGGCAGACACGCAAATAGACACACAACCGTGTGCAAAGATAGGCACACAAACATAAATGCACAATTAGGCACACACACACACTTACACATAGGATACACACGTTCAACTACTGAAATACTGACACACACAAACAAAAAACTACAAAGAGGCGCACACACACAATCAGGCACACAGACAACCACATAGATAGCCATGTCCAACTACTCAAACGACAGTCAGACACGCAAGCAGACAAGTGGGCAGACGAGTCCGGCCACTCAAAGACATACAGGTGCACACAAGCGAAGATTGGAAGACATCTACACATCTGCACCAATAGGAGACCATGCTCACAAACGGGTCATGCAGCGCCACTAGAGTTATGCCATGGTGCGGTTGCGACGTTTTCCGCATAATTATGGATGCGCTGCATTTGCCGCATAATTCATCATCTGCAGCATAATCTTCAGATATTAACAAAGAACAAATTAGTTTTTATTTCACACAGTTCAAAAGTTACTAAAACGTCAGCGACACGTGTTGGCGGGTAGTGGAAGGCCCCTTGCAAAGGTTGACTTCTCTCCTATCTGTTGCTTGTTGCTGTGCTTGGGTTTTAAAACGAGGTGCAGTCTATTATTCCCAGACAGTCTTAACAAGTGTAACAAGCATTTGCAATGCAATAGGTCTCGCATTTATGCGAGTTTACGCTATTGGCATTGTAAATGACAAAGCCTTTTATTTATGTTTTAAAAACCAGAACAAAAATAAAAGGCATTATCATTTACAATGCTAATAGCTCAAACTCGCGCAATTGCGAGACCTATTGCATTGCAAATGCTTGTTAAAAAAGGGAGCGGTACAGACCCAATGCACTATAAGTTTATAAGCCTCTTGGATGTTTCATTAAAGATATTCTCCAAGATTATCCTAGCCAAACTTGAAGAATGGGCCACCGAAACTAAGAGAATCCCACTAGAACAAGGGGGCTTTCGGGAGGGTCATTCCACCGTAGACCCTTGTTTTGCATTGTGGGCTATTACTCGAACGGCTCTGGAGGAAAATCATAGATTGTGCAGTTGTTTTGTAGATTTCCGGACAGCCTTCAATTCTGTTGATAGGGATATTTTGTGGGGAAAACTTGCTGCTTAGAACCTACCACCATACCTTCTTGGGGCTCTTCAATCCTTGCACTCCGGCAACTGGGCTCAGGTAGAGCTAGACAAGTCAGGACGGTTGTCCCAAAGAATCTCTATCGATAGTGGCCTACGCCAGGGGTGCGTTTTAGCACCCTTACTTTTAAGTCCATTTTTGGCCGACCTCCCAACAGTTATTTCCCAATCAAAGTCTATCTCGCCTAAAATTGGGGACCAGCATATCGCTTGTCTGCTCTATGCAGCTGATTTGGTATTATTAGACTATACTCCTATTGGTCTGCAGAGGAAACTAATGCCCTGGCATCTTATAGTAAGCAGAACCAGCACTGCATTAATCTGGAAAAGACTAAGGAGCATATTATCAAGCACCACGTTACAATTAATGCCGCTTTAGCGGCAGAACACTGCATCTAAAGCGGCGATAATGGGCTTCATAATATGCCCTTGAGAATTCCAATAAAAGCCCATGTTGACACCAGAACATGGGCTTCTATTGGAATTCTCAAGAGCATATTATCAAGCCCATTATCGCCGCTTTAGCGGCAGTTTTCTGCCGCTAAAGCGGCGAGAACTTTAACGCCGTTTCTTGATAATATGCCCCTAAAATTATGATTTTCGGGGAAAAAGTGCAAAGTTTTTTCCTGGTATTTACATTCACAGGTGGTGGAACAAGTGGATCAATATAAATACCTGGGTTTAACTTTTAAGAGAAATCTGAATTGGGGCGCGCATTGGGATGCTATTAAACAGAAAGCCCTATTGCAGGCAAGCTGTCTATCGGGATTTAATGGTAGATTCGGGGGGCTATCCCATATCCCGTTACTAAAGGCCTATGAAGGGAAGATCCCACCATTAGGCCTGTATGGGGGAGAGGGCTTTTTTCTTGATCCAACCTATGAATGGGACAGACTGGAAGGGGTAGTGCTTAAACGACTTCTATCACTCCCCCAAGGTACCATGGTCCAGGCTATAAGGAGAGAGTGCAGTCTGCTTTCCTGGAACATGGCGGCCGCTACTCGGGCTCTAAGATACTTTAACACTCTGTTGGAGGATGATGAGGTGGTCAAAGTCTCCAAACCGTGTTGGGAAGAGATCCAAAGTAGTGAAAGGATGTGGGCAAAGGCCGTTAGAACCAGAATAACTGCAATTAAGAACCTCCATTTAAATAGTGGCACAGTCACATCCTGGCTCACCTTTCCAGGCAAACGAGTACTGAGAGAATCTGCTGCTATGGCGTCAGAACAAATTGATTTATTATATTTAAAGAAGAAATCATCGATTAGTTTCTCGTTTGCTTCATTTGGCCAGTATACTGTCTTCCCTTATCTTTCACGGTTACCAGACCCAGGTTTGAGAAAATAAATTTTAAGGGCTCGGGTGGGATGTAATCCAATCTATTCATCCCACCCACATAGGACTGGGGTGCAGAATAATAGTGGTCTTTGTCCCTGCCCTTTGAAAGTCAAATGTACTCTTACGCATATTCTTATGGATTGCGTTTTTTATCTTGCAAATCGGATCAAGTTTTTAAGACCTTTGTTTTTTAAATTAGACGCTCTTCATAGGAACAAAGTGGTGGAGTTATTGTCTGAGATGCGATATTTAGATGAGGCAGTTGGGATTGCTCGATTTTTACGATCTGTTAAACAGCATTTTAAAAATGAAATGTAATGGGGTGGGGTGGGGCAGCGAGGAGGGGGGTTCATTTAAAGGTTTTAATTGTTAAGTGTGCTTTTAGAATGTTTTATGGGCAATCGTCTAAATAAACGTGTTTTTTTTAACCTGTGAACCTGTTGAGGACATAATTTGATGGCAACACCAGATGTCCCCCTGACTCCTGATCTGCAGCTTTAGATGCTGGACTGAATCAGAATATACTGACTCATTGATTGGTTTGTTCCTTGCTGGTGGTGACAAGGCAGGGGTCTACCCATAAAATGTGTGCTGTAGTTATGGCCCTGGGGTTGACTTGTGACCCATGACCTCAAGAATGCATTCTCTCCTTTTTAACCTGAGTTCTGAGCCAGGGTGCATTTGAGCTTTTAGATTTATTTCACCTACCTCCACCTAGATTGCCCCTATTAGGAATTGGAAGGTGGCTTTCTCTTCACAGTGCTGTTTCTTTACAGGTTTAGAAACCAGCCATTGATGGACTGTCCTTGAGTGTGGGAGTTTGTAGTTGGGGTTTTGTTATTTTTGAGGAGATGGACTGCTTTATAATTGCTGGGGCAGCTGGGCGAGGTCTGGTGACAACTGAATGGAAGATCTGCACTATTGCATGTCATGGGAGACCTTCATTTTAACATAACACTGCTGTCTTGGAAAATTAGGGGAATGGGTTCTACCGCCAAACATCACAATATTTACAGGTATCTGTGTTGGAGGGGACACTAAATTGTGATGTTGCAGGAGACCCATCTCCTTTCAGAGGAGCTCATCTGTTTACGCCGCTGATTGCGTGGCCAACTTTATGCAACCTCCTACTCTGCTTATTCCAGGGGGGCGTTCTTGTGGATTTGGGCGGGACCCCTTTTGAACTCACTCACTCTATAATTGATCAAGAGGGCCGTTATGTCTTGGTTAAGGGTAGGTTGCTGAGCAGGGAAGTTACATTGAGAAGCGTATATGCCCCAAACCTAGACCCGGTCCCTTTCCTCCGGCCACTGTCCATCCCTTGGTCCTCCTTAGTAGTCGACAATCTCATTTTAAGAGGCTATTTTAACTGTGTGGCTGATGTTAATTTGGATAGGTCTACACCTCCCATACCAGGGGCGTAGGCCGACAGGACCGCAGAGTTCTTTTGGGATTGGGTGAGACATTTGGGCCTCTCAGATATCTGGAGAATGCATCATGGACAAGAATGAGATATTTCTTTCTACCACCATCTCTATAGATTACACACACGGCTTGATATGTTTGTCTGCCCGACATCCATTAGCCTTTATGTAACCCACACCAAATGTTTTGGGCGCACAATGTCAGTTCACAATCCATTACTATTGATGCTCCGTCCCATTGCCGAACGCCCGGTGATGCCTACATGGTGTCTTAGCCCCTCATTTCTAGAGGAGGCATGTTTCAGGGACTCCCTGCAAACTGCCATGTCTGAATATTTTTAATTTAGCCATGGTACGGCAACGGTTGTGTGGGATGCTTTTAAAGTGGTGGTGAGAGGTCACTGCATGGGGCAATCTGTTGGGATCAAGAAGGAGCTGAACAGAAAACGTACTTCTCTCAAACATAATCTGCTCAATTTGGGTAATACGCCGGGTACTGATAATACCATCCAGACACAGCTCACTGAAACTAAAGGCCAATACAGTGCTGCATGAGAACCTCTACCATGTCTAGACTTGTGAGATGATTTTGCTAGAGTCAATGAGGATGGTGGCCGATAGGGTAGACTTTTGGCCCGGTTGGTTCATCCTGAGTCGAGAGGAGCGCCCATTACTCAGATCTTATCCAGTGAGGGGACATTGCTTTACTCTCCCGGGGCTATTAATGCAGCCTTTTGTGAATATTCCAACACTCTTTATCGTCCCCCATAGGTGGTTTTACCAGAGCTCCTAACTGAGTTCCTGGCACCATTGTCGCTACGCACCCTTGACCCTGCTCTGCTGGAGGATTTGAGGGGTCCTGTGATGGTACAGGTGATCCGTTCAGCCATCAAAGACATGGCCGCTGGGAAAACGCATGGCCCAGAGGGATTACCGGCTGAATTGTACACTACGTTTGTTTCCGCCTGTCCCCTAGATTAGTGACTTATATGCTGAGTCGCTACGCCTGGGCTCGCTGCCAGATTCTACTAGAAATATGTTAGTGGTCCCTCTACACAAGACAAAAACATTAGGAACACATACATCAGAATTTTGCCCCCTGTCCATGTTAAGCATGGACTTTAAGATACTAAGTAAAGTAATAGCGATGCTGTTGCTTTCCCATATGCCCAATCTCATCCATGAAGATGAGAATAGGTTCATCCTTCATTGGTCTACCTCCAGGAATCTTTGCTGATTTTACCATATCCTCTATCATCAAGATATTGGTGCCCCCATTCTCTTGGTGGACCTGGAAAAGGCCTTCAATTCGATGTGGGTGGGATTTTCTCCATGCTGTTATGAATAGGATGGGGCTAGGACATGGCTGGATTAAAAAAGGTACGCCCATTATACACTAACCCTACGGCAAGGGTCAAGACAGGTGGTGTTGTCTCTGCTCAGTACGGAGTGCACCGGAGCACCAGACACGGGTGCCCACTTTCTACCCTTTTGTTTGCCTTGGCCATTGAGCCCTCGGCAGAGCTGTATAGACAGAGGGGTGACTGGGACCCCCTTATATACTCCAGACTTACAGTTGGTGGGGTTGCCTCATGGGGAGTCTCCTTCTCCTTTACGAGACAACAACTATGAGACTGGACGTCAGCAGGCTTGACCACGGTGAGTGATTGTTACCAGCTGGGGGAACAAAATCCACTAGATGACTTGGTGACACAGAGTGTGCTGCCCCCTGGCCAGTTCTTGACCGATCATGCTTTAGTGCAGACATTTGGGGACCTGTGGTCCAAAGGCAGACGAGAGCCTCAGACCCATGACGTCCTTCAGGCGATGGTGATCTTAGGCTCCCACGCCATCTGGTGAAGTGGCTTTATAGAGCACAACTGCAGATTATCGTGAAACCATTGGGAAAGATTCGGGAGAGGTGGGGAGCATTACTGAGCACCGACCTCTCGGACTTGGAATGCGGTAAGATTATGGAGAGCTCTGTACATATTTATAGGAATAATAAGCTTAAATATGTCCAATTAAATTATATACACATGACCTATCTGACCCCCCCCATTAATTACAAGTTATGTATGGGGAAGACCGGAGGACTTGTCCCAAGTGCATGGAGTCAGAGGCAGATTACGTACACATGACGTGGAGCTGTCCGGGGTTGCAGCAGTTTGGGATACAGTAGTTGTCACGCTTAATGTAGAACTAGACTACACGTGCAAAGATAGTACCAGATTTGTGGATCTGGCTTTGGTTTTGACAAGAAGATGAATAGCAATGTGGTGGCGGGCCGGGACAGGTCCAGTGACTGCAACATGGGAAAGAGATGTTGACATATGGGCCGGAGCAGAGGAGCGAACACTGATTAGAGAAGATACATGGGTGATAAGATGAGGCCCACTGTCAGACGTCTGGACGGAGGTGCTTGGAGTCTGGGATTGCAGAAAAGATGGTAATGAGGGGAAACCTGGGTATGATGGGGGTGCTGTGGACTCCTTCTGATTATTAGCAGAAACAATTGTTTCTGTGGATTAATATCATAATGATGGGGGTGCTGTGGACTTCTTCTGATGATTAGCAGAAACAATTGTTCCTGTGGATTAATATAATAATCTATACTGATATGGGTATGCACAATCGCAATGGAAAGGGTTCGGATGATGTCAAAAGGAGAAAAGACCACATACACCTTTATTTCTGTTTTCCACAATCGATTTTTATGTTTTTGAAAAGTTAATAAAATATATACAGGAAGTAATAAAACAATAGTACCTGGTGCCCCCAGCGAGAATGGACCCATAAAACAATTGTGACATATTAGTGTCATATGTGCATGGTTTCCAATTTTTCAAAAAGTCGACCATTTCAAAATATACAGAATATAAACCGCATCTCTATACAATGATGAGATCTGGTTAATGGTTCGCTTTAGTTATTTGTCGACGACGTTTCGACCCTTTGTGCAATGTAGGGTCTCTTCAGGACCTAGAAATGTAGGGACATCTATAAAGAGAACGAGACTATAAGTAGGTGGCCATGGTAATAGTAACAGTGCTTAAATTGGAGCGCCAAGGGTCACTTAGTACCTGAGAGAGTGTCTGCGCAGCTGGGTGATGGATAGGTGCCACAAGCAAGTGAAAAAAAGAAAAAAAAGGAAAGGATACTCACAAGGGTTCCAGCCGGGTGCTGCCTTTGTGAGAAACGAAATGTAGTACATTAGAGAGGAACCAGTAATATAAGAGTCAGTATCAGCAATGTAACCATAGTGCAGAATATGCTTTGCTTTCAAAGTTTCAGCTTCAGTCATGCAGTCCTCCTACCGTGAACAGTTGTCTTTGGGCAGTTTCTGTGCTTGCGCAGAAACTGTAAACGAAAAGAGGATTGCATGACTGAAACTTTAGTGGCAAGAGGCTACCAAAACAGACTAGTCAAAAAATCACTCAAACGAGCTTGGTTTTGTCCCAGTGTGGAATTGCTAGCAACAAAAGAAAAAGCCTCAATTGACAGACTCATTTGTGTGACTACATTTGACATACATACCAACCAGGTCCACAAGTTAATCACCAAAAATTGGTATATTATAAAAAGCATTAATCCCGAGATTGAGCCCCCCATGTTTGCTTTCAAACGTGGCAAAAATGTGAAAGCCCATTTAATACGCTCATCCACAGAAAGTACTGTGCAGACCAGCAACACATTACTATCTACCTGGGGCCTACCAGAGGTAAAAGGACACTTTAAGTGTGGTAATTATGTCTCTTGTGCCTTCACATCTAACACCAAAACATTTGAGCATGCAAATGTAAAACATACACTGGAATTCTTTGCAAACTGTAACATACGTAATTTAGTGTATTGTCTATGGTGTCCATGTGATCTGCCATATATTGGACAAACTCAACAACCCATTAAGGCAAGGATTGGACAACATCGAAGTCGCATAAGGCGCTCTGTTGCTAATGCTCCATTAGTCACTCACTTCACTGAAAAGAACCATACTGCAGATGACATAAGATGGCAGATTATTGATAAAGCCATTATCCCAGAAAGAGGTGGGGATCTTACACAGATTTTACAACGACTGAAATGCTGTTGGATAGAGAGGACAAACTCAATAGCTCAGGGTCTAAACTCCACAGAGGAACGGCATGCTTTTGTGACCACACTAATGTACTAGAACAATTGAATACACTGCAACTTAATAAGAGAAGTACCATTGGCACCTCATTCATGGGTCCCTTGACTCCCATGCATTCCATGTTACATCTACGTATATGTGGGTATAACTAATTTGTAAAAGGCAAATTTATGAACCCACAGAGTGAATGATGTTTTTTGTCAGCCATTGTATGATCGTGTCTTCTGGTGATATGTCTAACTGTTATCTACATTGAGCTGCCCTCCATTGCTTAGTTGTTTAAACTCAATTCATGGACGTTGTTGTGACATCATTTTGGGCATGACAACAATTATGTTACTTATCAAACAATACCCGTTATGGCCAATGGTCAATGTCAGCAAAGATATAGCAGAATCATATAGTATACATAATAAAATTGTAGTGCATTTTGTCTAGATAAGTGTAAAATACCACCATGGTTTGCTTGGTTAATACAACGTGGGCCCTGTCATTTGGTGCGCAGCAGCATTCGTGTTAATTAAACAACACCCGTTATGACCACATGGGTCATATCTGCAAAAATGCGGAACAAGCATACTGGGTATCTAACCAAATTGTAATGTATACTGTTTAAATGATTGTACAACACCAGTGAATAAACAACTAACTCACACGGAGCGCTGCACGTGTGGCACGCACTCACTAGACATTGTAATTAATTCTTTACAGAACACATGGCCTCCTTGTTAGTATTAAACTACTGGGCACTCTTATGATGCCTAGGTCACTGCCTGTGTTTTGCTGGCCATTATAAAAAATATTGCCACATTTCACTTCTATCTGTCTCTCCTCTTTCACTCAATCTATTCTTCATTCTCCATCACCGGTCTTTCCTTCATTTCTTCTCTTGACACCGGAAAGCCGAATAACAGCATTAGGCGATAATCGCAAGTGATGCCTGCGGTGAAACTATGAGCCGGTTTTGGTGGGATCCCAGTCTATTTTACTGTTGTGGTCACCGCGTGCTCATTGTCATCTGGCCCCGGCAGACACACGCTATTCTGCCGCTACACGTTGCATCGGCACTCAGAACTGATCTCCAATTGTATTACATAATAGGTAAGACCTTCTCCCTTCCTCTGTGAACTGTACAGACAATACACTGGAATGAACCCCTTTCTAAATCTTACCCTCCTGTCATTTTACAGGAATCACCACCCCTATGACTGATTAATTAAGTTGTGGGCCTCATTCAAAACCTACAGGATGGAGCAGCTCTATCTACATTGTATAATAGGAATCGCCACCCACAAGACTGAATAACTAGTAATGGGATTCATTTAAAATGCACAGGACCGAGTGACTGTACCTCCTGTGTTTGCATTATTTCCTTTGGGTAAGATCATTTATTGTCTCTCTTCTCTACCGCTGATATAACGGATGCAATGCAATATTTCTCACAGACATCCCCTTTTTCCCACAGAGATCGAAACAGGATCGCACACATTGTTTGCGCCCTGGATTGAGTTACACCACGGTATCTCTCTTTCATAGCGCTGTGCTATTAATTGGTTTGCCAGCCCTCCCCTATCCTTACAATGGGGTAAGCTCTCATGAATTAGCATATTATGCACTATGGTTACATTGCTGATACTGACTCCTATATTACAGGCTTCTCTCTAATGTACTACATTTCTCTACTCATATGTGCGGCACATGGCTGGGTCCCTTGTGAGTATCCTTTCCTTCTGTGTTCTTTTTTTCACTTGCTTGTGGCATCTATCCATCACCTGGCTGTGCAAACACTCTCTCAGGTACTAAGTGACCCTTGGTGCTCCAATTTAAGCACTATTACTATTACCATGGCCACCTACTTATAGTCTCCTTCTCTTTTTAGATGTCCCTACATTTCTAGGTCCTAAAGAGACCCTACATTGCACAAAGGGTCGAAACGTCAAAACGAAAGCGAACCATTAACCAGCGCTTATCATTGTATAGAGATGCGGTTTATATTCTGTATATTTTGAAATGGTCGACTTTTTGAAAAATTGGAAACCATGCACATATGTCACTAATATGTCACAATTGTTTTAGGTTCCATTCTCACTGGGGGCACCACGTACTATTGTTTTATTACTTCATGTATATATTTAATTCACTTTTCAAAAACATAAAAATCAATTGTGAAAAACAGAAACAAAGGTGTATGTGGTCTTCTCTCTTTTTGACATCATCCTAACCCTTTCCATTGCAATTGTGCATACCCATATCAGTATAGATTATTATATTAATCCACAGCAACCTTTGTTTCTGCTAATAATTTGACTACTCTGGTTCCTCGTGAGTAGGGTCTCCCTTGTCTTTTGTTGTGAACTCCTACTGAGGTGGTCAGGGTGACTAATAGAAACCTTTATTCCTTTTCTTTACTGTGAAATATAGATATGGATTTCCATGGGAACTGTATTTGGGCCTCCTTTGAGATGTGAAGTGTGGCCCTGAGGTGTGGGCAGCATTCGTGGACGACTGTGGATGTTTGCTTGCTTGATTAGGCAATGGAATTGTCTTCAAGATGTCTTCCCTTGCCTCCCCCTACCCTGACATACGGACACATATATCCTGGGACCTTAAGAGCCATACAAAATAAGATAATAAGATGGGCCCCCACAGGTTTCCCTGGTGCTCTTTCCCTCAGGACGGTTTCATTCTTGTTTTTTTTTGTGCCTTTCTTTAAAACTTTGTATTATCGATACTTTTAATTTTCATTTATTCACAATATGCTTTGATGGGCCCAACTTTACAAATTCTGTTTGATAATATATTCATAGAGCACTAAATATCTATAGGCAAAAACATAGACACAACCGCTAATTATCTACTCTAACATCCAATACTATGCAACACATGAGATACACAGGGACCTGAGTAATCTTGGGAAGACATTGCAACTATGATGTGATCCTTGTTTAGTCAGATGCAATGATATGTTATTATTATGTTTCATATTATCCGAATAATTGATATGGCAATGGAATGCAATCTCATACAACCAAAGTCATGTCTCATATTCTGAAACTTGCTCCTGCATACATTTTTATGTCCTCATAATCAGCTGCCAATAAAAACATGTTTTAAAAAAAAACATGCAGAATGAAGCCCCAAAGTCTATGCTGGTTTTTTAGAAAGCTGTGAACTTCTAGGACGAACAATTTCTTTGTGTGCTTGTGTTCAACTTGACAAGGGGTCTGAAGGAATATGGACCAGCCACTCATCCATAGAAGGGTGGATTAGGACCTTATGCCTGTTTAACAAGCCAATCAGCAGACCTAGGCCTTTCAGGAATATATGAGTGGCAGTGTTCATATCAAAGGGTAGATGAGCGAACTGGTTATTCTGCCTACATACAGTGAATATTCTTGTAATAGTAGGTACCCTGTGACTGGCTATACATTAAAATGTCCTCTGGGTTCCCCGCTAAATTAATCTGCTGCTTTGTTTTCATCTTGAAAAGCATTATTGGGATCAGGGCACTGAGGGTCTTAAAATCAAATACTTGGTGGGAAATCTTATGGGCCAAAAAGATTACAGAGTAGAATCATAAGCACCCCTGTGCCATCTAGACTAGCACAGTCACCATGCTCCTCAATATCAATTTAAAACCATCTATTAGGGTCTCACTCTGTTCTAAATTGTTTAGCTGCAAAATCAGTCAAAGATGACTTTGAATTCTGTGTAGTACATCTGCAAGTGATCAGCCCCACTACAAATATCCTTCCCCGACAACTGAAACACAACCTGGAACAGATCATTATGGCAACCGTCCAGAGTCCCTTTGGTGGCCATGTGAAATGTCTAGAAGAGCTTCAGCTGGTAGGAGGTCATGGTTTTATCTGTAAATGTATGACAATTCTTGCAAGGGTTAGTGTAGTGTAATATGGTGTCTCCCTCATGCTTGCTCTAAGGACATTATTTAGAGGAGATGCATTTGAATTGACCTTGAAATACAAGGCATTGCTACACTTTGCAGAGCCTCTCTTTCAACTCTCAGAGGGTCTTTTAGAGTAAAATGCCACATCTACAAGCAATTCTAATTGCTGATCTGTGGCCACCAGCAAGTCAGAGCAATTAGACCCACGTTTGTAGTTCGAAGGACTTCTGTTTCATCCATAAATAGCAACTTTTCATGAGAATCAGGAATTATTATACTGGGGAGAAAGGTGCATTCCTGATTGTTTCCATCTTTCTCCCAGTACGTATCACCAGCTGATCGCGGCCGAAATTTCCAGGGACCAAACTGCTGAAATGCAGAATATGAGTGGAAATTGGGTTTTGTAAGTCCAGTTCTCCTGGTAAATCCCAATTTCTTTGTGCACCTTCAAAAGGCCACTGTGGTCCTAAATCCTTATATTACAGATACCTGTGGCACTGGTTATTTCAGGAGCAGGACTTTGGCATCCATGGAATGTGGGCCTTTGTCTCTTCTTGCATGGGGTCATGCTGATTCTTAAAATGCTTCTTAAATCACTTGGTCACATAAGTTGAATAAATACTTGACCTCAGAGTAAAATTCAAAACAGTGTAGAGTACAACATCCACCTTCAGATCTACTATGTTCCTTATGGTCATTTGCTTGGCATTTACGAAAGTCTGCAGTGATAGGTTCCCCCTCCCCCCAATTACTGACACACAAAAGCTTCCTGTCCACTGAATGCATTGTCAGCATGAACTTAGGAAATAACAATTTCCTTTCAAGACCTAAACACCAGCAGAAGTGGAAGGTCTCTTGTATTTGATAAGCCTATCTCTCCCGGCATTGCCCTATGTCTGTTGCTTAGTGAGCAAAAGTGTCTGTGATAGTGTGCTTTGACAAGTATAGAGGCTTGGGGTCAGGCTCCTTACCAGGCATAGATTTGAAATATGAATCCACTTCAAGAAAATAGCAGACCACCTCTTGGAGAACACCATAGTCACATCATCATTTTGACGTCTCCATTCAGCAGTTAAAGCAAGCAAACCAAGAACTCTTTCTCGCAGGATCTTTTGGCTAGCACTTTAACAGATTGCAAATAGGGACACTATTAAGATGTCTGCCTGTACTCTCTCATACCCTCAGCTGACTTTCCAAACCTTTTTCTAGAAGCCATATGTGACATAATGGGTTTTGAACCGTTAATCCCCCTAGATGTTCATGACTGTGGATCACCTAGGATTTTTGAAACTCTACTGTGAGTGAATATCACTGATTCTCACTCTGTATGCTTCTATAGCATGATCTTCAGTGCTAACCTCTTCTGCCTGTCATTTAAAATAAGGCGTTCTGTTGCACAGCTGTGATAAGAGGGTGTGTGCTGGTTAAATATAGACATGCGTGAACATAAGCAGGCTGAGCAAATGGGATCAGTATCTAACTTAGACAGGTAGTCTGTTGCAGATCTTGAATAAGTTGGTTATAGCCAGTGCAGGCCTTATAATTCAATAGAGCATCCAAAAAGAAGCACCCTCTTTACTTTCTGAATGAAGTGTGAGACTGTAGTGATTTGCTGTAAGCTTCTGATGGGTTACTGCATTCACACTTTGGGTGAAAACTGTGCCAACATATCAACTTCAATTTAGGCCCAATATAGACAAGTAAATAAAACAACTTTCTATATGTTTAGAAAGGTTCCCAAGCACATATATACTATTCATTTGGCCATTTTGTATGTTCATTGCTATACTAGGAGTTTTACGATACTTTCCAGAGACAGCCCTTAATGAAATTAAGGCTTTGACTACTCTGTGGGCCAAGATAATTACTCTGCTAGCCGGTAGTTATATCAGTGTCACCCCCAGTGATAGGTCCATTTGTAGGGACCTAAGCATATTCCTGGTAGATGAAAAGGGTGGGAGAAATCTGCATAGGCCGGATGCCTTTCACCTTACTGATAGGACTGTTCATTCATCCCTCAAAGAGACTAATGGGGCACGGCAAAACTGCCAGCCACGAGCTCCCTTCTGAAGTCTTGGAGAGAAGGAACCTGTTTGCATTGGCAGGGGTGGGTCTATGACAAAGAAGAGAGCTGTTGTAAACCAAGAGTTGTTCAGCAATCATAAAAATCCCCAAATGATCTACGATGCAGTGGAACAGTCAGGGGGCTTCTTCTAAAACCTATCAATCAGAGGTGACAATGATGTGGCATCTCTGGATTAGAAAACCTTATAGAACTGTTCTCTTCCACTCTTAGACTGCTGCACAAAGTAGAAACTCTGAGGAGGAAAACGAACTACAGAAGAGGAAGACATTGGACTACTTGTAAATGAACGTTGCCAAGAATACAGGCACACTCTGGACTTGTACCTGCTTAGACTCTGTAAGACACTTGTCTCCAGGGATGTTGCCACTGGCCTCTCCATTCCCTCTAGAGGACAGGAGAGGGTGGGTGTAATGAGGATCCTGCAGAAGAGGGTACTCTTGAAGGGGGTACCCCGGAATGCTGTAAGACACGAGGCGTGCAAGAGGCGGAAGTCCATGGAATGTTGTGTAGGCTGATACGCTGTGTGGTGTACACTGAGACCTGGAGGTTGCTGCTCATAGAACACCCTAGGTCAAGGAGGACTACTGAGGAACTGGGGGCTTAAGGGTGGTTCCCTGAGCTCTCCCTCATTGTAGAGATTGCAATGTAAAATAAGCTCCACAATAATCTGCTGAAAATCTAGAGACCAGGAAGCTCAGAGGAAATTGTCCTAAATAAACACTCATGGTGGCTGGACCATGCCACTATGACCACAAAACAAGCAAATCCCACTATAAAAAGGCCCAATGGAGCAATGGATATCTAGCATCAAAGAACCTGCTTGAGCAGTACTTGCTTACCAATTCCTGGGGCCACCAGGAGGGAAAATTCCTAACTGCACCACACAGCTTCAGAAGTATTCGCCCTGGTGAGGGCCATAACCCTGGCATCTGATGTCCGCAAAGCGTGTAACACTTACTCTATAAATTTACCACACCCTCTTTGAGGGCCAGTGTCCCAGGGAGCCAGCAGAAGTAGAGCGCTGTCGCTCTCCCATGTTTTCATTTTCTCAGTGGGAGGCTAGATCTCGTTGCAGTCCTTAATCTTACTCCACTAGTAGGAGTGAGTTCAAGCGAGCAGGGACTTACCAGGCTCCAGCACAGGGAGCAAATCAAAAACTGCTGCTCTCCCAGTAACAAGACTCTAGTCAAATGCCAAGGGAGCCCACACAAACCCTCCAAGTTTCCCCCTCAACACCTGACGTGGTACCAGGTGCCGGCAGGTAATCCTGAAAGGAATGTGGGGGATGGAGCCAAATGGTGAGTCAGTGTTCTGAAAACTCTGACTGGGCAAGAACGCATAGCAGAGTTTCAGATAAAATTAGATATATGTTTCAGTAATGCTTCCATAGTAATGGAGGGAAAACTGAAAGATAAATGAGAGCTTCTTCCCTACCAATGTTATGAAGATGAACAAGAAGGCGCTTTGAAATATTCATGTACTCTGAGGACTTTACTCCAGAAATAGAAAGATAATGGATCCCGGATATTTGTTGCCTCATGAGAAAATGGGGCGGTATTAGACAATGTTGTTGATTCTGACTAACAGGAATAATGTTAGGGGCCAAGCGTTTTTATTGTACGGCAAAGAGTTGACCACTGAATCTTGCCATCCTGTTTGGGTTTTCGAAGGCTAGTCTTCATTGTTTTTGTTATTCCTAGCAGGGTTTTTAGCTCATCAAGTTCACAGTAGAACTAATGTTAATGTTAATGTTACTGTGATTTATAAAGCGCACGTATACCCGGAGGTGTCTTGACGCTGCAGACAAACGGTGGGCCTGCTTGGGCGTCTAGTTCTGGAACTAGACGCCCAAGCAGGCCCACCGTTTGTGGTTAATGGTGATGAGTAAAAAATATGTCTTATGTGGCACAAATTCAAATAGCAGCTTCTTGTACACATGCAATGTGGTCGCCAGATGGAATCAGGGAAACAGGCTTTGCTGACTGAGTTGAAAGCCTTGCTCAAAATTAACTTTGCTCAATCCATAAACTGCTATTTTTATTAATTTCCCAGGTTCATCAACGGAGCAATATGTCTAATGAAGTAAGAAAAAATAGCACACTGTCCCAGAAAAACTAAAGGTAGGACCTTAGGAATGCCTCCCAGCATGCAAGGAGCACGAGTAAAAGCACATTGAGCGGTCTATAAACGTTACTGGACAAAATCCCATTCCATTTGGCCAGATTGGCGCTCCCCACAGTTCTTCTCTGCTGTAGCGGGCCATGACCTCCAATGCCCGTCCATACTGTCCCTCATCTCAATGATGCATTTCTCTGTCATGATGACCAAGACTTACAAGACGTTTAAGAGGAGCTACGTGGCATCTTGGTATACGAACACTGAGATCAAGTCTTTTCTAGATGCTGAACACAAACAGTAGGAAGGTCTGTTGACAGGGCGGGGACCTAGGGGCATATTATCATCGGCCAGCGATAATTATCGCTGGCCGTTCACAGCGATAGAAAAATTATCGCCAGCTATCGCTGAATATTATCGCCATGATAACGCTATATTTAAAACGCATAGCGCTATGGCGATAATTTTTCAGCGATAGCGGTGTTTTCAATGGAACATCGCTGGCTTTCCAGCGATGTTCCATTGAAAACAGCGATAACATTGCTGATAGGACCCTGTGTTCCAATCAGCATAATCCATATCCCATTAAAAGTATGCCTTTGTCAGGAATTTAACAGGTGTTAAAGTCCTGAGTTAAGGCTGAGGTAGCGCGAATTTTTTTATCGCTGCACCTCCTTGTTAATATCGCGAAGCTGCCTTCACGATATTAACATGTGTTGTTTTCACAGCCACGCCTCTTTTGCATCTCATTAGCGATGCCAGGCGAGGCTGTGAAAAAACGGGCTCTACATCAAGGAAACACGCGCTAGCGCGTCCTTGATGATATTGCAATATAATTATCGCCGCTTTTCGCCCAAAAACGGACGCTAAAGCGGCGATAATTATATCGCCAGCCCTTGCTGATATGCCCCCTAGAGAGTTGCCTGGAGGTAAAAGAACAAAAGGACATTTCCTGCCACTTTTCCATCAAGAATAACTAATATGGGTAAAAATAAACATGTCCTGGCTGACCTGGCCACAGGTTTACAAAACATTACTGAATGACTCTCTATAACCACGAGCATGCTTGCATCTTTTAATATAAAAAACGGATTCACTTAAATGGATTCAATGAAACCCTCTCCTTAGCCCAAATTCTGATTTTTCCAGCACTAAAAAATGTAAAGAAAAAAACTGTCTAATAATGACCTTCTCTACGCTCACTCCATTTTCAGGTGATGGATAATTGTTAAGCCGATGCATTCTTCTTGGATAACTGTGACCAAAATTCCATGTCATTCAGCGATTCCAAAAGGCTGTTTTCCCAAATGGGTGTGATGCAGTGTCCTTGAGAGTCAGTTAAAATCCTTTGTAAAATCATTTTTCTGAAGGTCTCATAAGGTTTGCCTTGAATGTGTTTTTATTTTAAATGTCCTATTAACCCAATTCACAGATAGTCAGTTGCATGAGCATGCTGCATTTAAATATTGTGCAAGAAGTCAACAAGCTTCCCCTAATCAAAAATGAACATCTACACTGGACAGGTTCTAACATATTAATGATACACAATGGTATACCATTGAGCATACGATCATCTACACCTTAAGTACCTTCTTCATCATTTCTACGGAAATAACCTCTCTCTCTCCTAGAATTTGTGGCATTATATAACGTCACCACATCTACGATCAGCCGTGGTAGTGAAAATCCTATAGACCCCATGTCTTTCCAGTATCACAGTTTCTAAATCTGAGCAATGAAATTCTTGAATAAAGGCAATCACAGATGGATCCTCTTCTGCAGAAAGAGAAATAACCTTTTGTCTTTTAATTGGGATGCCAAAATTACTTAAAATTCCATGTCAAAATCCTGACCTTTGGAATGCATGGAAAAAATTGATCTTGCTATAAGTATTAGCAACTGTTGACTAAACATTGATGTCTTTAACGTGTCCAAAAGCAGTAATAATGAACTACGATGTTCTGTATATAGAGGTCTGGAAGCACCCGCAAAAAGCAGATAGTTGATTGGGTTATCTTTAGTTGTTTACAGAAAATGGCCAAAAAATTCTTGATTGGGGTGCAGCACTGTTACATTCTGTAGGAAGTCAAGCCTTCCCTACTTTGCTATCAGAATGTCCCTGCCGAGGGATTTTGAAAAATAAGATCTTGGCTTCAGGAGGCCTTTCTAGCATCCTAGGAGTCCTTGTGAACTTCTATTTAAAGCGTTCATTCGGTCTTGGACCCTGATTCAGAGTACGTTGGAATCAAGGTGCTAATCATCCCACCTCATAAAGAGCGATACTGGTGGGTTTGCAATGCATTGGATGAGATACATAACAACTATCATGAAATTTTGTGGAATAAGATGCAAATTTTGTTGCTTACCTCACCAAACTCCTCACAGTTTGATAACTACCGTATAAATGTCCCCTGTTGTATTCCAATTGGTTTGACCTGTAGAGATTTAACAAAGGGTGAGATATTTAACGCAATCGGGCCCAGACTCTCGTAGCTGTCAGGCAACGCCGCGCAGCACCCAAAGAGGCTGTGCTGCGTTGTGTGACAGGGAGAAAGCGCTATATTCACAGAGATATGGCACTCTCCTTCCCTCTCCCTAGTGCTGGTGCTGCTTACAGCTTCCATGTGCTAGGCACACACCTTAGCGCCATAGCGGTAGGGTGCATGCCTGAGTCTACTATAGGTTTTGTACTGGAAGGGTACCCTTCCAGTACAAAATACTATGTGGAGACACACTTCAAAGCTTTTCCTACTTTGTATATGTGCTGCAAAACCTGTTTTCTAGGAGCGTTAATTTTTGGCGCAAACCCTGTCTGCCAATGTTAGTAGATAGGGTTCAGAATCAAAAAGCATTGGCGGTTGCATGGAAACATGCATGTATTACCCACGTAATGCCCCATGACGCAAAGTAATGCGTATATGTGATTCCTCTTGCATGCACTTTGTATATGTGTTTTTAATTGTGTTTTTATGTGTGATTAGCAATATGTGGATTCTTTGTATGTGAATATTTGTATGTGAGTGTTACAGGTGGAGTCCTAAACTGGAATCTTTGTGTTAGAACTGTGGCAAAATTCTTATTTATCAATGTTGCATTTTGTTAGTGTACACTCTATTGTATTAGACACTATATATTTCATATGCTCTTTCAGCCCTGATGAAGTCCACTAAGGCTAGACGAAACACATAGGCTGCTTGGATGTTTTATCACAAAAGAAGAATAAAGGAATTTAACAATAATAACACTGGATGGACACAATTATTTGTTAAACCTGAATTTGGTGGTGCAATCCACAGTTGTGACGAAAGTAATGCGAAGTAGCCTTTTGTGCTTTTGCGTTACATTTCCATGCCAATCAACGCGAATACCAATTTGCATTGGTTTGTTAATCGCAAAACAGGTTTCGCGCCGAGTTTGCGTTGAAAAAGTAACGCTAATCCAAGGCTAAACCTCTGAGAATCTGGGCCTCAGGGATTACTAGGTGCGTTACATAATAACCAACTCATAACTTTCGAACCTGTGTAAACAGGAGTTGGCACAGGGGTTCAAAAACACTGACACACTCGTAGTCATTGGTCTATTTCTCCTGCTGGCAATCCATATGGTTCTCCCACCTTCTGCAGGAAGGGATAAGCTTGCCATCCTATTCATTGTTAACGACGTTCCCATGGAGGATATTAATTTTCAGCTTTATGTGCTCCAAATTCAAGAAATGACCGAGGTCTGTACCCTGCTTTTTGAATTCCATAATTTCTTGTCTCATATTCCTGAGAACAAGGAAGGGTGGAGGTGAAAGTGATGGCCATACACAGAAATGAGGCTGTATAAATGGTGCAGACAGTTTAAATCTGTGTTGAACTTTTAGAAACAAATCCAAAATCTTTCCAGTAGGACGTTGTCTACTTTCATTTAAGTTCAAGCGTTTCCTGTTGTTTCTCATAGCAAATTTACTGTTTATGAAATGAAGTCTGCAAGTGCCACAGTAAGAAGTCTTCGTGCTGGACAGGCAGCCTGCCAGGTTTTATATATTTTCTGAGAACCAATCAAATTACTTCGCTTTACAGCTGGGCTATAACATCTAAGCCGATATATTACTTTCTTCTTTATGGGGGAAATAGTTGAAAATCCTATCAAATGTGACCAGTTAAATATCTGAGACGCAATTATTTTTATTTATAGCTACTGCGATGACTTTCTGTAGCTCTGGAACATAGAATTGCATTGTGCGAGCCCAGGCTGTGCACCCTGGAATGCCTCGTGCACTCTCCCGCACCCTCACACATACACTCTCCCCAACCCCTTTGTCATAAAAATCGACTCACTAGAAAAGCCGGGGTTAGAGAAAGTGACATCACACTCCCTGTGATCTTAATGACATAACAGTAAGTGCTATCATCTGACTATGAAAAATTGGATTATTGGCTGAAGGAGTTCAAATAATAATCACAGACCTTGTCAGGGTGATCCACAAAGGTCACTACATAAACCTGTGCTCAACCCTCTGGTAGCTTTGCACAAAAGCAGTCAGGCTCCACTTGAGGTAATGTGTAAACTATTTATGCAACACTCACACAGTAATAAAGTGAACACACAACGCCAGAAAAATCCCAAACCAATTTAGAAAAATAGAGGCTATTTTAATAAAAATGAAATGATACTTAAATTGCAAAAATCCAATCAGTTGAATTGGAGTTATGAGTTCCTAAAATTTTAGGTTCAAATAGCACAAAAAGACCAATTGTGGGTATCTGGCTATGCCGGACAGGGAAAACGCCACAAGTTCAGGCCGACCATGATATAACACCAGCAGGGGACAGGGCAACCTTTCTCCCCCTGGAAGCTGTACCTGTTGTCCTTGTTGCAGGGGATGCGCAATGCTCCGATGCAAGTCTCTGCATGACTCTGTCTGTGTTGGGTGTGTGGAATCCAGCGATCAGGATCTGCACAGTGATGTAATGCGCTGCTCTGCATTGCTGTATGTCAGATCAATTAAAGCCGCTAACGAGGAGTTGCATGGTGCTACGATGCAAGCTTCTCCATCACTCTACGTCGGATCTGGTAAAACCTTCAGTTAAGCAGAGGGATGTACACCCTGACTATAAGCAAGGGTCCAGACCCTTTAGGACCACACTTGAGGGTCACGACTTACATCCACGTAGGCCAGCACAGGGGACGGGGTCATGACCAATTTAGTCTGGTCAGCTGCTAAGCAGGAAAGACCTCTGGAAGTTTGTTCTGTCCCTGTAGATCAAACAGGAGGTCAGCCAACTGACCCTTGGAGTCACTTCTGTGGCCCTGGGTTCAAGACAAATAGGTCCCATCTTCCTAGTTTGAGAACATTGTTGGTGCTGGCCCTGTTGATGATGTGGGGAGGGCAGGTGTCCGAAGGGTGCACCGCAGTGGATTCTCTCCATGATCTTGAGGGTGTCGTCAGCAGTGAGGGTAGTCCAGCTGATTAGGGTCTGTTGGGGTCCGGTGTCATAGGGTGCGGTGGCTGTGGGTGTGATTGGAGGGTCTTGGGTTTTGAGCCCGTCGAAACTGTCATATGTCTCCTTAATCTTGTGGTGAAAGTAGGTGCCGAGGTTGTTGCAGAGGTCTTGGGAGGATGGGAAATCTGCTGTCCCTGCGCTGGGTCTGGCGAATCCCTTGACCATGGCAAAAAGTTATTTACTCTTGAGTGCATTGGCGTTCATTCTTTCTTGTAGATGCAGGAGTGTTCTTATTTCAGGTTCTGGGGATGCCACTTTTATATCCAGAGCCAGCCTATGGTTGAGGGACACACCTTTGTTTAAATTGGCTCTGGTCAGTTCTTCCTGTTCCCCTGGGCTTGGCTCCAGCCTGACTTGTGAAACAAATGGTAGGCAGGCCCAGGTGTGAGCTGCATAGCCAAATGAGAAGGTAGACTTCTTCTGTAGTCAGGAAGGACTAGGTGCATCCTGTAGAGTACCTTCTGAAGTGCTGTCAGTACAAGGACAAAGCTTCCCAGAGATCCTGTCAGGAAGACCCTCACCTCTCTACCCAGACCCTTTGTCCACTGTCTGGCCTTAATACGTATTTCCCAGTGGTGGAGCCATCAACAGTCCAAGGGTAGCTGGCCAGTCACAGGAAGACCCCAGAAACTTTAGTGTGATCAATTTTATGTCTGTAGCTTTAATTTACAGGTTTAATATCATTCAAAATAGGGATTTCTTAGATGTGACCACATATTTAATGACATACAAGTACTTCTTTTAGGAATACTTCAGGTTTCCTTTTGTCTTGCTCATTCCACGCAGCCTGTTATTCTTTGTGCTCAGTCATCCTTCATTTTGTCCTGATGATGACCTGTTTGATTGATGTGGGTTGAAACCCTGTTGACAACCATTCGGCGAAAAAGGTAGTCATTGATCAATTCAAAATAGAGGGGACTATATTTAATTAAAGAACTTTACTCATTGAAAGCACCTCTCTCCTTCCAAAATAAACTACTGTTGATCTTTTCACCGTTTCTCTTATTGTGAACACTTCCTTGCTCCATTCATTCACTTTTGAGCACTGTACGTTGACTTGATAGACTGAACACCTATTGCATTTGTATTCATGCTTAATTTATGATGCCTTAAACATTGTTGTGATAAAGTATTTGTCATATGTAAATAATTTTATTCATATCCTGTCTTTGCAATTAATTGCATATAACAATACATTGTTGAGTATTATATGAAATTGTACTAATTGCTTATAAGAATGATACCTACCTCTTCTCTGTAGCTTTAAAATGCACCTGTATTCTTGGCACAGATTTTGCCACGTTTTAGACACTAGATCACAAAAGCACTGCAAGTGGTCACAAGGAGAAAACCTGTGTTGCCTGGCGACCCCTAAATTACGTTCATATCCTTTATGAGTAGGTTGACACAATTCAGTAACAACAGGCAACAGGTTGGGGTTTAGACTGGCTGTATCCAGTAAATGCATGGAACGATGTTTTTGAGAGCACTCCAAAATTTCAAATAACCAATAAACACTGACCTAGCCACTAATGTTGGGTTCCCAGAGCAGTGTGCAGCCCAGTGAAAAGCGCTTAAATGTCTCATCAGGGGTAATAAGCTATATAAATACAATTACAATATGTATTACCTATTTCATTTACAGAAAAACTATTTAGTTACATTGATGGAGGGATTCACACCTTGAACCATCTATAACTCCACGTGTCCATTACTCACCAGTTACTGGAATGGAATTCACCTTCGGGAGGGATGAGTCTCTCTTAAATGAGTAGCAGTAATGTCGAACATAGGGGCATATTTACAAGGAGGCGATAATAAATTATCGCCGCTTTAGCGGCCGTTTTCGGCCGAAAAGCGGCGATAATTTTATCGCCTAATTAGCAAGGTCACGCTAACACGTGAAACCTTGCTTTAGCGTGGGGATTCCTAACGCCCAGCTTTGCATCTCTAATGAGATGCAAAGTGGGCGTTCCTGACCTTACATGACAGGAGAAATGTCGCTAAGCGACATTTCTCCTATCATCAAGCCCCACGCTATGAAGCATAGCGGCAGGAAAAGTAGCGATAACCCCTGTTATCACTACTTTCCTTACGCCTGCTTTAGGACTGACTTAGCCATGATATCGTATGGAAGGTGGATATCATGGCTAAATTTGTGAGTCCCTATCAACAAGTTAACGTGAGATTATCGCTGGGTTTCCTTCGCTAATCTCACGTTAGGCAGTTAGCGTGAGGATTTTTATCGCTGAGGAGATAAGCGTTGCTAATAGCACGCTACCTCAGCGATAAAAATCCACGTTACCCGGCGATAATTATCCTCATGCTAAGAGCGATGAGCGATAATTATCGCCGGTTGTTGCTGATATGCCCCATAGTCTCCTAGCCGAAGCCTGAACATATGGCTGCTATGGCCATCGCTTACCCCACAAGTCACAGGACAACACAATCCTACATCAACCCAGGGAAGTTGGTGTTACCAGGTGCCAATGTGGTACTGCCACAGGAAGGCAAAAAGGTCCAGGCCCCTTCCTTGACCTCCTGGCAACCAACTAATGCCAGGGCCGAGAATGCCATCGCCCCAGCAGCCCTTACCCTATCTGCGTTTCCTCTATAAAATGTTATTACTTTGCTTAAATGTTTATAGCTGTGTTTAAATGTGGCTGCATAATTCTCATCCTTGATCCCCTACATGTAACTGATATATGGATGCCTTGCATTCATGGAGGGCATTAATATCATATGCAACCCGCAATTGGGCTGGCTGGTCCTGCCTGTGACATTGTTTATAAATTCCTTTTTATGACAAATACTTCTCATACACTCATAAAGTTCATTGAACGTCTTGCGACCCCCAGGTCATGTGAGCCCACCATAGGCAAACTACAATCGCCTGAAAAACCTCATGTGGAAAACTCAGAGGAGGGGAAATTCGAATTAGACCCATTGTTGGCAACAGGTTGAGTCCAGGCTGACAATACTTAAAAGAGGATCAAAGTGTAGGGCAAAATGTGTTGTAACATATTGAAAGGGAGCCCATAACATGTATAGAAGTCTGACTTCCACCGCCCCATCTTCATAATAGTCTGATTTATGCTTCGGTTGCTGCCTCTTCTAATGCTGCACCAGTTCAGAAGGAATGAGTTCCATAATGACTGTCATCCATGCACATTCTATGAGAGCCTCCCTCAACTCCATATCTAAACTGATCCAGTTAAGTGGAGAGCCCCCTTTGTGCATCAACAATGCATCCCCAACTCTGACTGTTTTACCATGTAATCTGCAGCACTCATGTCTGGGCCTATGACTGATCTTGGCTGTGCTTGCATTTACACCCATGCACTCCTACATGATTGCTCTGTTTTGCACCATGGTATCGTAAAGCCCATTATTTAATCTCCAAACCAGCAACACCGCTTCTACACCGCCCTTGCTCACTAGCGCCCCTCCAGATTAGGGCTACTGCACTGACTCGCAGTGCCCCAAAAGAACAATAAAGCAAATGCACACTGAAACAAAGACGACTCATTTCGGGATGCACATACTCTCTGCAATTCACATACTATTGCCTCCAGTATATGTAATGGGACCCCCTCCCTTTGATCATCAGGAGTTTTTCTCAGCTTGTTCCCAACCCATTATCTTCTTGAGCAGAAATCATATGGGTGCTTCAACCTTCCCCTAGCTGTAGCCACAAAACTCAAGCCTGCCAACTTTATCGCCCCCATGAACTACTCTTACACCCACTCCTGGCATATTTGATGAACTGCAGTGTAGCATTCTTTGTCAACCATTGCTTTGAACACCCTCCCTACCTACTGAACTACTTCCTGTAGTCTTCTATACTCAAGTAATACTTACCTCATGTCTGTTTAGTAATGGAATTGCACAGCCAATTCATTCAATCATGGGTCGAAAATATCAAAGGCGTGGAGGAAAGGCGTCCTGTCTACTGCATCTGACACCAACTTTCTGAAAACATAAAAATTGCCACAAGAAAAAGCATCTGTAATTTCATTTATGCTAAGTACGGATGAAAATAATAGTAAGCCACAAGCACTACGTTAGCTCCCTTGATGCTTCTTCAAAACCTGCACTTCCAACCAACTCTGACCAAAAGATTATGCTCTTCTCCCTCGTGTGTGGGTCATAATGTTACTGCTACCAATTTGGTAAATAGTTCCAGAATGTTAATATTTTTCATCAAACCTTGCTGATACCATGTCTGCAGCCACTGTTCCGCACACCTCTTTCTGCTCAGCAAAGCCCTAAAGCCAACACTGCATATGCACCTGTGCACAGCGCAAACTGTCACTGGACACTCACCCCCTCTCCACAGCGAAATCGCATTGTAATCAGCTAAATATAGGTCCCATACCTTGAGATTTTCCTTCACTCTCTTGGATAGCCTGGTAAATTGTGACCAGTGCCCCAGTCCCACCATCGACATGGCGAATCTCCTCAAGAAAGACATCCCAGATGGTCTCACATTTGCCACAAATTTTAACTGGCCAATCAAAGTGTGCAAACGCAGAAATGTCCTCTCATTTCTCACTTGGTATCCCAGGCTCTTGTCTTACAGTATCTCGCTCAGTTCCTAAGGTTAGCTTAGTTGTTGGTCACTCCCACTTCTCCGATGCGCACCCCAAATGTCATTGTCAAGCTAGCAAAATGTCCTAGCAATGCCTGTAACTCCCCTGACTCCATCATGCCAACAACGAGAAGGTCAACCAGGTGATGTACTACCCCGTCCATTCCACTGTCCCTCTCACAATTTCATTCTAAAAAAGTACTGGACATCTCAAACACCAAATGCAATACTGCACACCCCATTGGTAAGCATATATCATAGTAATATTCCTCATCCAAATCAAAACCTGTCTGTGGGGAACAGCCCTGGTGTACTGACAGCTATTGAAATGACAACTTCACATCTGTTTTTGCCATCAATGCCCCTTCCCTCTTAGTTTGACCCAATACCTCTGCAATCTCCAACGATGTGCAAGATACTGACAATGCGTCCTTATCAATGAATGAGTTAATTGAGCTTCACACGGGTAAAAAAGAGTGTACCATTCTAAATTCTGCTTCTTCCTTCTTGGTACTTACCTCAATGATGACACTTGGAGATATGAAATTGGTGATTCCTGAAAAGGACTAGTTGGACAGCCTATGGTTAACTCATGTGTCAGGTTTTTGTCTTAAGACAGCTGGCATCTCTCTAGCCTATTTTTAATTAGGTGCCGGGGAAACTAGCATCTGGCATCTGGTATGGAATCCTGAAATCTTGCTGAAACCCTCGTTTTAGGAAATCGTTTTACCCGTCTTTCCCATAACCCACCAGTTCTTTGTTTACCCCTTCAATTCTCACTGGTGTCAGCAGGACCTGTCCCGGCGATGGTTCACTAATTTTTCTTCTCCTGCTGCTCCTCAAATTTCACTTCTCCTGAGATTCTTTGGTTGTCTTTCTTCCCTTTCCTATCTGTCCTGAAATACCCAGCTGCTATTCCATAGCATTGCACTTGTGGAGAAGTTCCACCACGCTTATTGCATTCGTACAAAAATCTGCACTCAGGCCCTATATAACAATGGCCTTGGCCATTCTGCTAGCAGTAGCCCTCCTTTTTGAAATCTTTCATCACTTCTTTCCCATGATCCCCTATTGGCCCACTTTGCTGTGGGGCTGCCTGATGCCCTTTTCCCTTGATTCCAAGTTGTATTCTGCATGCCTTCCTGCCCAACTGAACTGTGGGTACATTTTATTGCACTCTTAAACTGCTCATCAAAAAATTAACACAAGTTACTATTCCTATTGCCTTCATAACATTTGTGCACATCCTGCCAATATTTCAATAGTCGTGATGCTACATAAGAACCTTCCCCAACTGTATGTGCATCATGATCACCAGAACTAATCTCCATTTCACTTATGTCCTGTGCACCTGCCTCCTGGGTTGCTTCTTCTGCTGATCCAACCACAAACACTGGGGCATCTTCTCTGCCCCCTCTCCTGGCAAGAGTCCAAACATGGAAAAGTATTACATCTTTTTCACCTTTTCCCGTGCAGCTCCCTACCTGCTCTTTTTCCAGTGTTCAGACTCTTTTTCTGTAGGATCAGCAGTTCTCAACTCTGCCCTCAATACCTGCTGTGCAAGTCATGGCCTGAATTACCCGTAAGAGCACTGTTCCAGATGCCACACCAATTAGGACTTCCCCAGCTGGTTTGTCTGTAATGGAGTCAAAATAGCATCCACCCTTCCCAACCATAGTTGTTCCTCAGCAAGTGACCCATGTTGAAAGTATCCATTACTCCAACCATTAGCACCATTACCTGGTCCCCTGTTTGGAATTGTCCCTCCACCATGGGGTAGATGAGTGCTTCACACAGTCATCATCTTGCAGTAGATGGATGCCCCTTGTCTCTTAGGGTTCATAGTCAGTGACTAGTCATGGTCAAGATAACTGTGAGTTCAAAAGAACAGTGAGCTTCTGGACATTCACATATAAGGTGTTAGGCAGCACCTTAGAAGGTTTCTCGGACATCCGGCATATACATCTAAATAAATATTCACTCCTTCCAGAGTACTGATCGTGCAATCCCAATCCATATGGAAGAACAGATCGGATTTAAAATTATGTCTTCCCAGTGCAATTTTGCTTAATTTGGAACTTTTCTACCGGTAAATCACCATTGGTCAGTATAGGAACCCATGCCTCTTTGAATGTCTGAGCCTACTGAAAGGACCCATTCTACTTTCGGCTTCTCTACATTCTCTCCATACATGCTGGTGGCTGCATATGGATCCACTGGTCTGTCTCCAAAGGGTTGCTGAGATATTGAAAATGATATGAGCGGGACAGAGTTCTTTTCCATTCATTAAGTATTTAAAATCCAAGCATCCCCTGTTTATCCTCTGCTTATCATTTAAGGCTTGCCTTGTCTTGCCCGGTGGGCAGCGCATTTACATTCTGAGTGCTCAGAAATGCATCTTGAAATGCAGGTGGGTTCAGGTATCTCCAACCTCACACAGCCCCTTTCTTTTTAGGTCTGGGGTTGGTCAAGTCCTTATGATTTTACTAAAATTATATGTGTATTATATTTACTTGTAGGGGCTTTCAGTCAGCCTTCTTCATCCATTGGTCTAATATTATGTTATTCCACATTTTCTTCTTCACACTTAAATATAAAGCATGGTGCAGTGTGCCAGTCCACCTTTGCCATTGGATAACTTCACTGTAAGTGATGGCATGCTGCCTTTTCACAAGGAGACCATCCACACAAATAGTCCCTTCATTGTCTACTACATCAATGTGTGTTTTTTAAGACCAAAACTTATTTTTACTTTTAGCCAACGATTATTTTTAGGTGGGTGAGGGCCTGGAAACTTCCCCAAAATAAAATTTTGGAAAAAACATGATAAAACAAAACATGCATTGACGAGCCAAAAGCCTGGCAGTCAACGCCAGACCCATTAGCTTTGCCAATGATTGTTTATTTAGCTCAGGCGACTTCTCCACCTTGCTGCAAAGAATAGCAATACAGGCAATTTCACTGTACCATTCCTATAGGTAGTCACAGTTATATGTAGATGCTCTGTGTTTGACTTTGGTAACAGGTGTTGGATAAAATTCAAAAACATATTTAAAAAAAAAGAGTATATAGATGTAACCTTAACAAACAATGAAAGGAGTTCACCAGCAACATGGAGCATCTGAAGTGTTTCTTAGAGTTGTGTTTGGGATCTTGGAGGCATTAAGCAAGGGAGAAAATAAATTCTATAGCAGGCCTACAATGGCCACGTCTCTGCTTCCTGCATGTAATTACAGCGTGCGTAACATTTTGAAGATGGTTAACTAATGCTGATTATTGGGGAAGTGCATGTATGCTGAAAACTGCATATGGTAAGTCTTCAGAAATGACACATTACACACTTGAACCCATTTTCTCCAGTGCAGCACAGAACATGAATGCAGTTACTCCTAAGATTCTCTAATACACATGCTTTTTTTGGCTGACACTTTTCTGGAAAACACGCCACTGAGTAGTTTTTGTTAGGGCCAAGTTTTCTTAGCAAATTAGTTTTATTGGTTTTCTAATAACTATGGCCATGTTTGATGGCTCTTCACAAAACTTTCCAAAAGAAAGTCTCATCCACCTCAGCTCCTTCCTGAGAAGTTTCAGGGTGATCTGTCAAGCGGGTCCAAGAAAAAGGGGGTGTCCCAAAAGCATTTTCACCATGCAAAATTGAACAGAGATTTAGAAAACAGAATCACACCAAATTTTCTGAAAGCTAGATCTGTACCAAGAAAGCATGCTTTTTGTGATTTTGCGTAAATCCCTTCAGTAGTTTTTGAAAAATGAAGGTTCAAAATGTATGTATATTTATGTATATTTCACGCTGTGGTACCTTTGCGGAGAATCTCAAGGATCTGTGGTTTTGAGACCCCAAGCTAAAAAAGTTAATTGGGTGCTGCAACTCGAAGAAAAGCTGTGGCTGTCATTTTAGTACTCAGGGTCTTATCCCCCATGTCCTACGAAATAAAAAATATATATATAAGGAGGAGGGTACAAGTTCCCAGACCCACTAGGGTCGAATTAAAATTCTTTTTTTTTTTTGCAATTCTTTGGATCCGCAGATCCACTGCAAAGCCCAGTGCGGTATCCCCGTCTCTTGTGAATTTGCTGTGGAACCGTGGATCCATGGCATCATGGAAAAAAAGGAAGGGGGCTGAGGCATTGCTCAACCATGGGGGTTGGGTGCCCATGGGGAAATGGGTGCAAGGCTGGCGGGAGGACAGCTCGTGCATACATTTCCATGCTCCTCAGGGCCAAAGGCCTTGTGAGGCCTGGAGTTGATATACCAAGGAATGGTAATAATCTACTTTATGTTACAAAAACCCGAGACATAAGGTATAGTGGCACCATAGTTAGGTATGCTAATCATATCTTACTTTACATTTCTAAAAACAACTGATAAAGTGATGTTATAATTAGGTGAAAATGTCATTTAAAACATAACATTTTAAACTAGAAAGCAGCATATTCCTAGAATATCATTTTTTTCACTCCTAACAGCAATTCTCTTTAGGTTGGTGCATACGAGTGCTGCTTCAATAGAGTCCACCAATCGTACATACTAGATTCTGTTTGCTGTACTTGTGCTACTCTTACAAAGCCAGATTCCTTCACATTTTCAGAGTGTTATACAACTTTCAATGTTGCTTTTTATGCATAATTAGTTCATTAATCTGCTAATTATATTTAATTGTATAAACAATTATGGACTCCTGCTAACCACAGATCAAGAATTTCTGCAGTAGGCTTCTCATACAGAGTGCCCAGGGAACCACAGAGGGTATATTTTATGGGAACAGGGTTCCATTTCATGGATAGGTGCGCTGGCTCAGAGCAGAGCTCAGCACCTGTTTTTGAGTTTATGGTCCCAGATTTACAAACCTGTCACACAATGCAGTGCAGCACCCAATGTTTCTTTTTTTTAAGTTCAAAAAGTAAGTTTATTGAGGGGAAAGGAAAAAATAATACAGAAAATATGATAACAATGTAATATTGCATACAATAAAGCAAATTAGAATTGATAAACACAGAAAATAAAAAATGTTAGCCAAGAAAACATAACATATATATAAAAATGATACTGATATACAAGTCGTCAGTGAACAATGGTAATTACAATCTATACTACAAGAGCATAAAGTAAAATGGAATAGAAATTAAACAATATAATATCAATGTGGGGAAAGTCATGGAGGTTTAAGAACTTCTTGTGGCAAAGTTTCTTCACTACATTGTGTGACAGGGAGAGAGCATGAAAGCCTCATATATACAAAGATATGACACTAACCTGTCTGACCCTAGACCTGGCACTCAATCAGGCTGCCGAGCACCATGTACACACCTTTGCACCAAAGTAAGGAGCAATAAAGCTATTTCTCCTTTCTGAGCCTGATTTCAAGTGGAATTAATGTTAATGCAAAACCCCTTCTACTGTTTCTGCACCTTAGCTAGTATACAGACAAACAGGTACTCACTTCAACAAAAAATAAAGACAGTCACTACCTTAGCAGAGAGGAATATTAGAAATTAACTGACTGACCTTTGATAAAAGATGCCTGGCACTCTTTATGCTATTCCCTGCTGCATCCTCATTATGCATCTGATTGAACAAGTAAAGAAAGCAAGACCATAAGCACATGAAAACCTCGAGCTCCAAGTGTTTAATTTGAGCAGGTGGTTGCAGGTGGGGAACTGGCACTAATTTTTGAAGAGCAGCACTTATTTATCCTCATCAGACCTGGATCCATAGGCAAGAGAGAAAAAACACACAAGGGGGTAAGAAGTAGGATGAGAAAGACAGTAAAACGTGACAAAGGTAGAAAGCAGGGAGAGAGTGATAGAGGGGCAGGGAGTGTCTAGCGGTGAATCAAAAGTGCATGAAGTGGAATCAGCACACCTTCATTCAATTGCTTCCGGCCTGGGCTTCTCAGCAAAGACCTGTGCCCCAGCACGAATTATTTTACAAATTAAGCCCTGTTTCCTGGGTTCATCCCATTTATACTTTGACAGAATAAGCATTCATAGAGGCAGTTTTAGCACAGCTTGGAATGTTGAAGATGCCACTTTAGGACCTCAAATGGCACATATATGACTATGGCGCTAACATTATAGGCAAGACATCATAGGCTAATAGAGTGAACCTGCCTTCCTTGTATATTTGATACTTTTATCTTGTGCCGAATGATTCTGCAAAGGTCATGTAGGCAAGCAGGAATATTTGTTTATTTTGCTGAAGACCAAATATATCTTACTCGTAAGATCTCCATATCAATGGCCTGTTTTGATGAAACAAATAAAGTGACAGTAAAACCTTTGTGTGAGACCAGATGGTCAAGGAGAGAAGATGTTATGCACCCTGTAAGTTTCCTGATAAGAGATATAAATGAAACATATCTTGAAAATGCATGAAATGTGACCTTTATAACTATTTCATAGAATAAATCTGCATACATTGCAAAAGAGCTGAACACCTTCGAATTGCTGAGTTTTCTAGTAGTTTGGCAAAACAGTTTTAAAACTAAGTTAATGCTGTCAAAACATTTCATCAGATTCAAGCCAGCTATCTGCCAGAAATGTGATGTTGACCTTCTGAAGGAGGAAGACCTTTTTGAAGCCCTTTGGTCAGATAAAGGTTTTAAGGAATCACTGACAGAAGCAGGAGAGCAGACATGATAAATGTTAATGAGTCCAGCTTGTCTCCATTCAGAGCATCAAAGGGAAAGAAAAGAGCATTTTTATCTATGAAAAAATAGTAACCCTAGTCAGATTCTGACAGCAATGTATGCTCTTCTTTGATGTGCCGGTTACAGCCGTGGTCCATGCAGGTAACGGCGGTGGGGCCGCGCGGGGGGATTTCGAGGGACGATGCAGAGGGAAAATGAACTCAGCAATTTAATTATTTATTTCATTTTCCCTCTGCATTGTCCCTCGAAATCCCCCCCACACGGCCCCACCGCCCAACCGCTGTTACCTGCACGGACCGCAGCTGGCCGGTTATGTCAATTGAAGTTAGATTCAAGATATTTTGACTGCCCAAGCACTTCATTCAGTTTTTGTACACATCAGAAAGACAAAGAACATTTTAACTTTTAAACTGCAGTACGGAGGTGCAGAACGGATGTGCATCGTGGATGTAAAGAATGTTTTGAAAAGTTTGTTTTACAAAATATGTGTCATTTCAATGATATGCAGCACTTTTATGTGAAATATTTTTTTCTGCTGTCTTTTAAAGCTTTGCTGTGTTACAGCATACTTAACACAGAATAGTCCTGTGTAATAACCAGTCGCAGGCCGTGCAGGTAAGAGCGGTGGTAAATTAATTATTTATTTAATTTTCCCTTCTCGTTGTCTGTCGAAATCCTCCCCCACCCAGCCCCACCGCTCTTACCTGCACGGCCCGCTGCTGGTATTAACAGCAGGAGGATGGTTCGAGAGAAAAAAGAATTTCGCCGGAGCAGTAAATGTATCTTGGAACCAGATTTACCGAGCCATTTAGCATTTCTAGGCCAAATCGCTGTTTCGGCCCGCTAAGAAAAGCTAAATTGCCTTTTCAGATGCACAAAGGGCCAAAACTGGTTGCAATTTGCAATTTTTACCCAGTATAAATCACAAATTAGGACAGCGATTTAGGAATCAATTCAATTCAATTCAATAAAAACTTTATTTCGGTCAGTATGACCTTAAGAGTGCAAATGACAATACATACAGCTTTTTTCAGAGCTAAAAAAAAAAGATGTTGAAATAAAAGACAGTTGATTAAACAAGAGTAGGCATAACTTGGCACACATATTTGTCGATAGAGATTGCCTAACAGTTTTAGGATGTCCTCTAATCAGTTTACTTCACCAGAAAAAATTATCGCTTCGAGTATGGCAGTGGATTGGTCAGGACAGGAGGCAGTGCTCACATTTGAAAGTGCATAGTGCGAAATGAATAAACAATTTAAAAGATCAATTTATCCTAAAACATAGTCTCAGATACTACACAAAAAGGATTTATTTAAAACAGTTATGGGCATTATATGGGGCAAATGTTTGTAAAAAAAAGTATTGCCAGCCAAAATTCTGAGATGCCCTCATTTCGGGTCATTTTATCAAGAAATAATCACATCTAATATGACAATAAATTAATCAGGGCGAAAAACAGTACTGGCATTTAAAAGTGCATAATGCATGATAAATAAATAGTTAAAACAAATGATTGATTAAGAAGTCAGTTTCTCCAGAGGCGTGATATCAAACACTAAATACGTAACTCAGGTACAGCTAGTCATTAGACAATAGGACCTAGGTGCAGAATGGGTCCATAGATGCGTACTTTTTACAGATGGCCGGTAGTATAGGGGGTCCTAAGAAGAAACCCCATTTCCTTTGTGCAGACCCATGGTCTGTACTATTTAAGATACTTTTAAAAGTGCTCTGCGGGTACACCACATGGAAAAAAGAAATCCTGCTACTGAGTATACTATCGGGATTTAAGAATCACAAATGGGGATTACCTATTTGCATTCCTAAAGCACATGTACGTAGCATTTCCTAAATGCGAATCGGGCATTTAGGCAATGCTATTACCATCTACTTGAAGTTGATAGTAACCAACTTCGACTTCAACTTCAACTGCTCTAGTGCATATGTGCACTTGGAAATTCATGGTGCCTCCAAGGGGGCCTCAAGCCCAGAGGCTCCCTTGGGGGAACAACCTTTACAACACAACTTTTACAACGCACTACACTTACAACGCATTTCTTACAATGCACATTCCATTACAACGCATGACATTACAACGCATGACACTACAACGCATTTTTAAAAACTACCTTTACAACGCATTCCATTACAACGCATACTACCATTACAACGCATACCATTACAACGCATAATATTACACTACACTATCCAACACTTACCCTACTGTTGCACCCCCTGGAGTTAGAATAGTAATTTTTACCCCTATACTATCCAACACTTACCCTACTGTTGTACCCCCTGGAGTTACAATAGTAATTTTTACCCCTATTCTATCCAACACTTACTCTACTGTTGCACCCCCTGGAGTTAGAATAGTAATTTTTACCCCTATACTATCCAACACTTACCCTACTGTTGCACCCCCTGGAGTTAGAATAGTAATTTTTACCCCTATAATATCCAACACTTACTCTACTGTTGCACCCCCTGGAGTTAGAATAGTAATTTTTACCCCTATACTATCCAACACTTACCCTACTGTTGCACCCCCTGGAGTTAATATAGTAATTTTTACCCCTATACTATCCAACACTTACCCTACTGTTGCATCCCCTGGAGTTAGAATAGTAATTTTTACCCCTATACTATCCAACACTTACCCTACTGTTGCACCCCCTGGAGTTAGAATAGTATTTTTTACCCCTATACTATCCAACACTTACCCTACTGTTGCACCCCCTGGAGTTAGAATAGTAATTTATACCCCTATACTATCCAACACTTACCCTACTGTTGCACCCCCTGGAGTTAGAATAGTAATTTTTACCCCTATACTATCCAACACTTACCCTACTGTTGCACCCCCTGGAGTTAGAATAGTAATTTTTACCCCTATACTATCCAACACTTACCCTACTGTTGCACCCCCTGGAGTTAGAATAGTAATTTTAACCCCTATACTATCCAACACTTTCCCTACTGTTGCACCCCCTGGAGTTAGAATATTAATTTTTACCCCTATACTATCCAACACTTACCCTACTGTTGCACCCCCTGGAGTTAGAAAAGTAATTTTTACCTCTATACTATCTAATACTTACCTTAAATGCAATTTAATATTATGCGTTGTAATGGTATGCGTTGTAATGGTAGTATGCGTTGTAATGGAATGCGTTGTAAAGGTAGTTTTTAAAAATGCGTTGTAGTGTCATGCGTTGTAATGTCATGTGTTGTAATGGATTGTGCGTTGTAAAAAATGCGTTGTAAGTGCATGCGTTGTAAAAGTGTGAGTTGTAACGACATACATCCCTCCCTTGGCTTTAAATTTCTTAAATTGCTATTTCCTGTTAGGAAATTGCAATTCAGGAAACGCAAACCATTTCCCATTTTGCCCAAAGGCAGGAATGCAATGGCATTTCCTATTTGCGATTCCCTAAACATATTTCTAAACTGTTTGGGTTCTGAGGGACAGGTCATATTTAGAACTTTACCCCAAATTGTTGCACCCAATGATGGATGTGGGGATAACATGAATGTGTATGTTGAGGCTTTAATGAGAATGGAGAATAGGTTTAAAACAGTCATGAGTATTGCCCTGAACAGATTTAAATTCTATACCAGAACATAAAAAGAGGAAGACTCTTTTGATGACGTTTTGACTGCTTTAAGGGCACTGTCTGTTCACTGCAATATTGGCGCAATAACTGATGAAATTATAAGAGACCAAATAATAGTACATGTCAAAAATAAGAAAATTCAAGAGAAATTATGGGTCATGGGTGATTCCAGTTTGACTGAAACCATAACTGAGGCTAAAGCTTTAGAACAATCTGAGAAATGGATGGAAGTTGTAAAACAAAATTCAGCAGTTTCAGCTATCAAATGGAAGATTTAACAGATTCAACAATTCACATGTTCACATTAGAAATGACAATGTTAATAATTAAAATGTATGTCATAGATGTGGTAATAGATCTCACATTGCTTCTTTTCCAGGTTGCCCAGCAATCAATAAAGAATGCAAAAATTGTGGTAGTGTGTGCAGAGGCAACAAATGTCACACTGCTCAAGCACGTGGTGCAGTGTCTTATGTGGTTGATAGTGATGATTCCATCAAAGTCAGTGATGTAGCCGAATGTAACAAAGGTTTTGTTGTTTCTATCATTGACAGTGTACCAGACAACGTGATGAAATCTCCAAAGTGTAAATTTCAAATTTTAGGTGTAGATCTTATGCTCATGGTAGATTCTGGTTCACCATTGAAAATCATCATGTATCAATACTTTCAAGAAACTTTAAGTCATATTGTTCAGTATAATAACTTGCTTCCTCCTGACATAATAGCAGAGAGTTTTGACGGAACTAAAATTGATATTGATGTTTTTTTTCAAGTGGAGTTACAGTTCAAATACAGGTGCGCAGAAGTGAAATTGTATATTACTAAGAAAAGAGTCAATGTTTTAGGCTGGCGTGACCAATGGAAACTGTGTTTAACATTGAATCCGAGGTCTAGTGAACCAGTATCTTTATGTGATGATCAATTATTTTAAAAAATTGCAGTGGTTAACACAGAAGACAAAGTTAGTGATAGAGAAAAAAAAAATCAATACATATGACAAAGTATTTTGCAATAAGTTGGGAAAATTGAAGAATTTCTCACATAAAATAGTATTAAAAGTTAATGTTCTTCCTGTAAAGCAAAAAATAAGGGGAGTACCTATTAATGTTAGAGAGGAGTTAAAATAGATATTGAAGGAATTATCAGATGAGGGTATTATTGAAGCTATTGAGTCCTCTGAATGGGTTTCACCGATCATTTTGGTTTGAAAACCAGACCAAAAACTGAGAGTCTGTGTGGACTTGAGAGCACTGAATTCAAACATTATAATCGACTGTCATCCATTACCGAATATTAACGAAGTAGTTTATTTCGATGTTAGAGGGTGCTCAAATCTTTTCAACGCTATACTTACACTCCGCTTATCACCAAAGAGAATTGATGGAAGAATCAAAGAAATACACTGCCTTCATTACACCTTTTGGCTTATACCAATATACAAGAATGCCTTTTGGACTGGCGTCAGCTGCGTCAGTCTTCCAGAGGGTCATGTTTTACATATTCAGGGATGTGGATGACTATGTTAAATGTTTTCAAGACAATATATTGATATTTTCAAGAAATGAGTCTGAGCATATGTTATATTTGAATGAAGTGTGTAAAGGTTAGAAAACCATGGTCTCACGCTTAAAGCACACAAATGCAAATTATTTAAGCGTTCAGTTGAGTATCTAGGACATACGTTGTCTGGAGATGGAGTGATTCCAAAAAAAACAATGTAGATGCTATAATGAAAGCTCCTTCACCAACCAACAAGGAACAACTTTTATCATTCGCAGGCATGTGCGAATACTACAGCAAGTTTGTGGAAGGATTTGCAACTAAAATGGAACCTTTAAGAAGGTAAAGAAGAATGAATGTTGCCTTTGCATCCAGAACCCTTAATGAGTGTGAGCGTAAATATGCTGTAATAGAGAAAGAACTTCTTGCATGTGTTTGGGCCGTGGAACATTACAGGCTGTATGTGTGGGATAGTAAACTTACTCTTAGGATGGACCACAAACCATTGGTCAACATTTTGTCCACGGTTGGGGGTTGGAACTCCACAGCTAGGATTGCTTTGTTAACCTCGAAGTTACAAGAATATAATTTTATTACAGAGTATGTTCCGGGAAAGAAAAATGTTACAGCTGATTTTCTTTCTCGTTTACCATGTGATTAAGATAAAGTGAACGTTACTCAGGACTGTGAATTTCTTTTGGCCATTGGTGATGTTGTTTCCACCCAATTCCATGAAATCACAGAAGATATTTGGAATAATTGTGAACAATTAGATGACAGGTGGTGTGATATAAAAAAATTGTATTAGGGAGATGGCCGAGGAAGAATATGGTGAGATCAGATTGATTACAGTTTTTTAATGCTTCAGAAGAAATCAAATTTGAAGGTAATTTACTTTTTAAATTAGGAAAGTGTGTTCCTCCAAAAGGTATGCAAGACATCATACTCAACATAGCTCATAAAACACATCCTGGTATTTCGTCTATGAAGCGATTGGTCAGGAGTTTCTTTTGGTGGCCAGGCATGGATACATTTCTTGATCGCGTTGTTAGAGAATGCAATGAATGTGTATCAAGTGAAAAGATGCTGAAGTTGCATGTTCCACCATTGAAGGTTGTCAAAGGGCCTGATGAACCATGGCAGAAAGCTGCCTTTGATATATCGGGTCCATTTAATTTTTTGCCTGTGAATTCATGTTTTGCTTTGGTTATGATTATCATTCCAAATGGCCAGAGGTTAAATTTGTTCCCAAGGCAACGAGTGCTGTAATTGTTTTTTTAAAGAAAGTTTTGCACTGGAAGGTTGTCCTTCCATAATAGTTACAGACAATGGAGTACAATTAACTTCTATGGAAATGGAAAATTTTCTTAAGGAGTGTGGAATCATACATAAATTTACATCCCTTTAGGAACCACACAAAAATGGACAGATGGAAAGATTTAATAGAGTGCTCAAGAATTTTGTTTTAGACTCTATAAAGTCATGTGCCAATTGGATGAATGCTTTAAGAGAATGTTTGTGGGTTTATCGTATTACACCTCATTCTATAACAGAAGTTAGTCCCTTTAAGCTGCTTAAAGGTAGAGATCCGGCGGCAGATTTATGTTCCCTGGCGCATCCCTGCAAATCAGCATGGATGCGCCAGGGAAGATGCGTCATGCAAGTTTTCCCTTGCGCCACCGCAGATGCCCCGCATTTACAATGCAGCGCATCGTGGCGCAAGGACAAGCAGATGCGTGACGCATCTGCCGGCGTAAGGTTGGCGCAGTGCTGAAGTTGTGTCGCAAGCGCGACGCAACTTCAGCACTGTTCCAACCTACCCCATACCTAACATGGTGCGTCAAGCCTTACGCCTGCTTCAAGCAGGCGCAGGGTTTTGACGCATCAGCATTGGGAAAGTGACTCAGTGAAATCTTATAGATTTCACTGAGTCACTTTTCAGGGGCGTTCCTGCGACGGAACGCCCCCCCCTGCGTGGAAACGCCCACATGAAACCTGACGTAGGTTTCATGTGGCGCAGGGCTTTATACCGTGACGCATCTCCATAGATGCGTCACGATGTAAATAGGGCGCATCGTGGTGCAGGGTTTATGCCGCCGTTGCGTCACAAAAGTGATGCAACGGCGGCGTAAAAGTGGCGCAACTACGACATAGATCTGCCCCCCGGCATCTCGTGTATGCCCTTGGTGGTTTAGGATCAAATGTCAAACTAAATTCACGGATAAGGAATGTGTGCATGATACAGCAAAAAGAGTTGAAATAAAGCAGAATAAAACTGCGAAGGGGTATAATAGCAAATGGAATACCAAGGTGCACAAATTTCAAATTGGTGATTGGGTAAGAATTCTTAAACCAGGTTTAATGAATAAAGGATCTAACAAGTTTGGTAAAGCCATTCAGGTCAAGAAAGTTTTTAGCAATAGTGTAATTAGCCAGGACGGAAAAGTTCGGAATGTTAAATGATTGGCTAAGTGTCCTTATCATGATGTTTCTCAGAGTGATAGTTTCAGGAAAACTAATCATTCAACCACAAATATTAACGGTGAACAAAATAAGGAGACGGTCGCTTCCAGAGTTAAAGTATCTGATCGCATAAGACAATTGCCAAAAAGATGTAATGATTTTGTATAGTCATGGTTGCTTCCTTAGTTGTTACTTTGCTTTTTTGATAAGGGGGATGTGTTACATTCCCTCTATCATTTCCTATCTTTATCTACTCTCTTTCCTCCATCTTTATTACATCACCCCTTGCTTGCCAACCTTGTCATGCGCTATGTTTATTTTCTATCTGCATTCCACATTCTGTATAGTTCTGCTTGGTTTAGATTTTTTACTGTTGCCCAGTTGCATCTGGAGTGGAACATTGGTGGCCCTACATTGCTGTGCTGACAATAAATCTACATTTAAATGTACTTGGACTTTGGAACATTTTAATAATGTCCCACCCTTCGTGGGTTGGAAATCCAACTGCAGCAAATTTACATCTGTGATGAGCCATGTGGGCTGATGTTGGGTTGCATCCGCCTTCATGTAGAGGAAACTATCCCAACCAAGGATTAGCTTCAACCGGCTTTGAACATCAGACCATCACAAAGGCTGACAACGCAAACCTAAAGGCAGGACATTATCATTACACACACAACACTGCACTAAAGCGATATGCATAAAAATGATTGCTTTGTGAACGCCATCTTCGGACAATGGCACTCGTTACCTGGGTGGAAGCAGAAATCAACCACAATCTTACAGCTCACTCAGCCAACCCAAATATTTCTCATTGCAACAACAACAACAAAAAAGCTCTGACCTGCTCAGCTCAAGGAAATGTTCTCAGATTTGGTTATATTGTCATCAATAAAAAGATTTATAAAAAAAAAAGCTCTGACCTAACTCGAACATTGCAAGGTCATGTAGAGGTCCTCCATCAAATAACTGGGAGTTCTCGCCCCCCCAAAAAACCCTTCACAAACAATTCAAACATAATACATACTTCGGGGAGAACACTAAAGATCCCCACATACCAGAATACATCAAAGAATGATAATCCTGAGTCCAGCAAGCATGGAAGCTCGGCACTGTGCAGAAATGCAGACTCTGGACATTCCGGAGCAAGGCGAGGCCATACAAATGTTAGAAAAATGCTATACAAATACTGATAACTTATCAAAATAGGGGGAGTGAGAGTAGTTAAACACAACCTGAATACCCCCTTCCAACCTTTAAGTGAAGTGTGTGGCAAATTAAAGGAAGACATTGACTTTCATTAGGAAACCTACTTATGTTACTCCAAGTGCTTTTTCCAACAGTGCAATCCGGTGCTTAAAATATTTCTCCTCAGTGAGATTTCACTTTGCTTTGTACTGATTAGTCCTTTTCTAGAAACAGTACGGGTTTTGATTTCCAGCATGTTGTCCTAATTTGCACGTTTCATGTCAGACTTGAGAAGGCCTTTTCTAACTATACAGCGAATGGAGTTGTAGATTCTTCAGTGTCTGACTGGAGAAATTGAAATACAGTGGATGATGTAAGGAGTTTAGCTATTGCACCATTATCACGTGGCATTTCTTCATGCCAGTGATACTCTGTGCATCTTCACTGCAGCGTCTGTCTTAGCAGAGTGGAACTAACAAATGTTTCCTCTTCAAAAGTCAAACTTCCCTGCTAGCTTTCCTCCTTTGCTATTACAAAGTTAACCCTCCATCTGTAGGGTCAAAGGTGGTGTCCATTTCAAAATGGTGATGCTTGTGTTTAATATAACAGAGAGCATACAAAAATAACATCTTATACTCGGAGATTAAATATAAGCTGTCTGCTCTTTATAGACTTTTTAAAAAACATAATTACCATTTGTGACAGAAAATTTGCTGAGTTTAGAGTGATTTAAAATAAAACATATCCCCATACTCAGAGGGGTAGGAGACACTAAATTTCTGGGGGGACATGGACAACCGTTTGGACTTTCCTGTGATCCTATACAAATCTCCAATTGTCTGAGAACCACACGCTCCGTTAAGCTAATACAATCGTATAGTTTGTAGTGAAACATTGATAAAGGCAGGCATGTAGTTACAGTTTGCATGTATGCTTTAATTGTTATTTACATTCACAATGTAATTTGACCAAATGTGAAAAAACATGTTTTTGAATCTTACATCTTCATGCACCAACCAAACAAAGGTGAGATGAAAAAGAGGTAGAATAAACGGAATGCTCTTCGTGACATTCCTTAACTTCAAAATGCAATTGGACAAATATTGGAGTGTATTGTAGACAGACTGCAGGTACACAGAGCTGCAAGAGCAGAGAAATGTCCACTTTCTAAAAGTGGCATATCTAAAATAGTAATGCGAGATCCACCCTTAAAAGGAAAGAGGATTTATCATTGCCCTTCCAAAGATATAAAACATGACACAGCTATTCCTTTCAAATCAGGAATCACAGCTTAAAAGAATGTATTAAGGAATTCCCAATATTAACCAAAGAGAGGCATAGGCCTCACGGTAGTGAAAAATTAATGTAGCTGGTTTTCACTACAAGGACATACAAAACTTAAAAGTACATGTCCTACCTTTTAGTAACATAGAACCCTGCCCTATGGGCTACCTAGGGCCTACCTTAGAGGGACATATGTGTAATAAAAGGGAAGTTTAAGGTTTCGCAAGGGGATTTAAATACCAAGCCGACATGACAGTGAAACTGCACACAATGGGCTACTGGTGTGGGTGGCACAATGAGTGCTGCCTACCCCCAGTAGCATTTCATTTACATGCCCTGGGTTTATGGTACACCACTGTACAAGGTACTTACAAGTAAATTAAATATGGCAGTTGTGTATACACCAGTGTTATCATGTTTACAGGAGAGCCACATGCACTTTAGCACTGGTCAGCAGTGGTAAAGTGCTCAGAGTCCTAAGGCCAACAAAAAGAATCAGCTAAAAGAGGAGGTAAGCATGTAAAAAGTTTGGGGGAAGGCCATCTTAAGGCTGTCAGGTCTAATAGAATGGTATAGGATTCTGTGTGTCTTTTTGAGTATTGAAGTCAGTCGGATCCCTTTTAGAAACACTGCTTTAGCAGGGTACAAGAAGGTTAGCAAGAATTGTTTCTCAAACACTGGAAATTATCGCATGCATTCCTGTGGCGGGATGGTTGAGAAACCTTTAATGCATCACCAAATATATAACACAGGGGGGGGCGTGGCCAAGATGGCGAGCGGGTAGGACACAGCCCGCTCGTGTCCTGATCCCCGTCTGCCGGCCTGGGCGCTTCACGGCACCATTCATGTGCTGCGGACCCCCCGAAGGTGTAGGGGACGGCGGCCGGAGTACATGGGCAAGCTTTTTCACGAATCCCGACTCTGCGCACCTCCGAAACGGCGTCTTAGCGCACCGTGCACCCGGTCTCAAGATGGCGGCCTGGATCTAGCTGAAGGTCCAGAGAGACGGCTGGCGCACTGAGAGTGCCGTCCGGGGATGCCCGAGGAGTCCGGAAGACTGCCTGTGCCTTGATTCCCCTGGGGCGGATCGGCGGACACCCTCCCGCCAGTGAGGCGAGATCAGCAGAGGCGGAGCAGACGAGCAGGTATCCCGGAGGGCGGCCTGCCCGGTGTCATCCAGGGGAGCCTCAGGCTATGAGACCACCGATACAGCGCACGAAGGCTGCGGCTGCGGGGATCGAGGTGAGCAGCCTGGTGACCCCCGTGGACCCCTTCATTCAGTGAGAGCCTATCTCCCCCCTGGGTGCTCTCTCACATCACCACCTTCAGGGAGAGCCGGAGGGCCTAGATTCTTTGCTGCAGGGCCATGTGGAGTTGGCCCTGCTCGACTGGCCTGGGATCCCCGGGGGCGTGGTTGGGGGACCCCTACACTGACTTTGGCTACACACAAAGATCGGCAGACACAAGACCCATCAGAGGGAGCAGGTGTAGGCCGGATCGTGACCTACTACAAGGTTGACTACCGCTTGGTGCTCTGCCGAGCAGGGGGAGAACGGCGCTGGTGCCTCGGCAGCTGAGGGACCCACGGTGCCATAACGCCACACCAGAGGGGGTGTGCCACCACAGGTCCCGGCAGGGCCAACATGCAGCCTAGCATCGGCCTGGCTCAGGCCACGCAGGGTCGGGGCCTTGCCGTGTAAGGGGCCCACCAGGTGTTAAGATCTACCACGTGGGAGGCGCCATTGAAGCTGGACGATTTCTGCGGGTGGGCGGGCTGAGGGCCCACACCTCAGACCAGGTGAACTAATACACGAAGCTCCACAGCCACCTGCCACCGCGACATGCATCGCCTCGCCCGCTCTTGGTAGCGGGTGCGACGGCTCCGGATCATCCACCTTTGTGAAGCCCCGCATCATACCAAACACACGGGCGGTGTGGATGCTGGAAGCCTGATAGACGAGCGGCCACGGATTCATGTACCGCGAGCAGAGGATGCATGCTCTGGGCCCGTTTCGCCCTGCCTAAGGGGGGATCCCTACACATAGATGGCTACCCCACCCCTACAGCTTCAGCCCAGCCCTGTCCACCACACGGGGAAAGAAGGAGAATGAAAAGGAAAAGGGGAAGGATGACAGGACTGTGAGAGACTTGTACGCAAAATGTCGGGCGCGACCGGAGGAGGGGGCTGCACCTCTCCAGCTCACTCTGGGTGGCAAGAGATGGAGAACGTGGACGAACCAGTTACAAGGGCCTTCTTGTCCCAGCTATTCTCAGCCCTGAGAGATGACCTCCATGCCCTTAAAAAAGACTTCGCCGATGAGATGAAGGAAGTGCGCAGGGACTGGACGCAGTGGGCGAACGGGTGGCAACAATGGAGGGTCATGAACAATCTCGCGGCGAGGAAGTTGAACAACTGCAGCAAGAAGTGATTCGCCTGCAGGCACAACAAATTGATCTCCAGGCTACGTGGAGGACTTGAAAAGCCGCTCCCGCAGAAACAACATACAGGTGAGGGGTGTCCCTCCCAACGAAGAAGACAAGGACATCACTGGGTACCTCCAAGATCTTTTTCGCCATGTGCTGCAGGAATCTCCAGACTTTGCTATCAAAATTGACAGGGCTCACAGAGTCAGCTTGCAGCGGAGGGCCCCTGCACCTGCTCCTGACATCCTGACCTTCCTGCCGTATTTCCAGCTTAAGGAGCTCATCTTGCGCAGAGCGCGAGACATGCAACCCTTGGTTTTCAGGGGACACACCATAGCCTTATATCAGGACTTGGCGGCCACCACCCTCCAGAAACAGAGAGACTTCCAGCCGGTCACGACCTACCTTCGCAGCCAGGGTGTCTCCTACTCATGGGGGCACCCCTTTCGCATTATTTTAAATTTTAAATGGGATGGCAAACTACGGCAAATCCATTCCCTGCAGGAGGCGTGCCAGGTCCTGGGCATTGACCAGCCCTCGTCAGAGAAGGCCCCAAGCCAAGACAGGAACAGCTGGCGAGAGAAGTGGCAAAGGTTAGGCGGCAGAAGGTGGTCGGGGACCCGCTCAAAACCGAATCCAGAGACGATGGCGCTGGAGCACCGAGCCGTGAAGGCCTCCCTGACTGCAGAATCCGGACTTGGGGCTGGTGTTTGAACTGAGCTGAGGGTCAGATAAGTGAACTAGAGCAATGCCGAGGGGCGGTGGGCAGGCGTGCGGGGGCACCGTGGGCCACAGATGCTCCCCACAGACTGTTTCACAGAGGAGGCGCGGTCGAGTACTGCGACTTCTGGACACTTTCTGCGGTTTTGACTGTTGGGTGTGTCAGGGTTAGGGTGGGGGGAGCAAGGTCCGATTTCTGCAATCCACAGTTGAACGATCCGATGGGGTTCCCTGACGTTTCCACAATAGTGTTCCTATACCACCTCTTGCGACACCCCTCTATACAAAGCTGACCAATTAGACCGGAAGTCATGCTCATACCTCAGCCCGGCTCAGATTATGCCGTTTACCCCTACTTTCGCCATGACGACTGTGAAAATACTTATGATTTATGTAAAGGGGCTTAACAACCCGGTGAAGAGGCGCGCAGTCCTGTCTTATTTGGAGAACGTGGAGGCTGATGTTTGTCTCCTGCAAAAGACGCACTCCTCCCCAAAGATAACCACCACATGCGATTGCGGTCCTTTCCCCACCAATACTTCTCCTCACTGGGGGGCCGGGGTAGCCATTCTCATATCTAGACGCTGTAAGGGGGAGGTGAAGGAGAAAGTGGCAGAACTCAAGGGGAGGTTATTGGCTTATACACTTCAATTTGGTAACCAACTCCTAGTGGTCGGCTCCGTGTACACCCCTAACTCAGGTCAGGAGACTTTCTTCCAAGGTGCCTTGGCGGATGTACTGGCGCCGCAGAATCGCATGACAATGGTGGGGAGGGACTGACACATAGTCATGGACTCCAACATGGACAAGTCACACGCGTCCTATTTCCAGGGAGGGGAGCTCTCGAGAGATGCAAGGAATGGCTGAGGGAGATGTGCTTGATAGATATCTGAAGGGCAGCCCACCCCACCTTGAAACAATACACATTTTAATCACATTCCCATAAGTCATATGCCCACTTAGTCTATTTCCTAGGAACTGGGGAGATAAACAGTGTGGTGAGGGTGACATGCATTGAACCCATGGCTTTGTCAGATCATGACGCATTGACGGTACAGGTTTTGCTGACCCCGCACACCCACCGATATGGAAGTTAGAGACTTAAAGAACATATGCTTCATAACAAGGAGGTGGAATAGCAACTTCCTAAATGCATTAAGGATTACCTCACAATAAATGACACCCCAGACATTGCAGTTACGACACTGTGGGAGGCATTGAAAGCGGTGGTACGGGGGAGCTTATAGGGATCGCAGTGGCCCACAATAGAGAGCGTAAAGAGGTGAGATTCAATTTGTCATCGCATGCACAGGAGCTTGAACAGGTGCACAGCAGGACCGGGGCCCCTAGAGTCTGGAGGCAATTGAAGGCGGCCAGGGCACAGCTTGCTGCCCTCGACTTGGATAGAGCAGAATACGCAGGGGTCCTCCTAAAGCATTCTTAATATGTATGGGGGACCGCATGGGTCAGCTCCTAGTGAACCAGTTACGGGCCCAGAGACAGCAAACACAGGTTTCCTAACTACAGAGGGAAGGTGGGGGAGAAATCAGAGGGGATGCAGAGATAGCCCATGCGTTCCGTGACTACTATCAAAAGCTTTACACAGCAGACACCCAGACCGGCTGTGATACCACAGCTTACCTAAAATCCGTCACTATGTCCGTATTGTCACCAACTCAAGCGGCGTCCTTTGACGCCCCCATTCTCATAGAGGAGGTAATTGCAGCAATCTCCCACCTGAAAGTGCTTAAATCACCAAGCCCGGACGGGTTCTCTTCCCTCTTCTACAAAAACGTCTGCTCCATCTTAGCACAGTTCTTAACTAGGCTTTTTAACACCTTTGGAGGCCCTGCCCAGATCCCGGACACCATGTTTGCGGCTGCAATAGTGGTCTTGCCTAAACCGAGGAAGGATAAGCAACAATGCAGCTCATACCACCCGATCTCTCTACTTAATGTAGATTTTAAGATCGTTACGGGAATCCTTGCAGTGCGCCTGAGCCCCTATATACCAAATTTGATAAAACCCGATCAAGCGGGGTTCATCCAGTCCCGACAATGCAGCGAGTACACAAAGAGAATACTCCATCTCGTGGATAAGGCTCACCAAACGCAAATGGACGCCCTCCTGTTGACGATCAACGCTGAAAAAGCGTTTGATCGGGTGGACTGGGGGTTCCTGGGACACACGATGGCGAAATTTGGCTTGGGCGAGAGATTCCAAGACTGGGTGGGCTGCTGCTATACCACACCCACGGATTGCATCAGAGTCAACGGCATCTCTTTCAAACCCTTTGCTATTCAAAGAGGGACCAGGCAGGGGTGCCCGCTGTCCCCGTTACTGTTCGCTCTTTACATAGAGCCACTGGCGCAACGGGTTAGGACTAACCCTAGAATCAAGGGGATCCCTTTTGGGGGAGAAACACACCCCATCAGCCTCTACTCAGATGATGTATTAGCGGCTTTGACGGAACCCAGGCTCTCCCTTCCCGCCTTCCTAGAGGAGCTGGATGCATTCAGCCAGGTATCTGGCTTTCGGGTCAATGTGGTTAAGTCACTGGCATTGAATCTCGGCACAGCAACACCTTCATCGGCCCTCACGGGTGATTAGCTGGCCGGTATAAAGGTTGCAGACACTATTCCTTACCTAGGTCTAGACTTAGCAGCAACGGTTCAACGAAAGGCTCAGCTGAATTACACTAGGATGTCACGACAAGCTGTGAAAGACTTGGGCGTTTGGAGTAAGCATCATCTATCTCTCCTCGGGCGGGTAGAGGCAGTCAAAAAGTTCCTACTTCCTAGAGCGCTCTACCTGTTATAGACCTTGCCGGTTCAGCCCCCCACTGGAGTGCTTGCCTCACTGCAGCGCAGCATCAATCAGTTTGTGTGGGCCGGGACAAGACCGAGGATGAGTAAGGCTCTAGGGTACATGCGCCTCGAAAATGGGGGTCTTGGGATACCGAACCTCCTTAGCTATTATAAAGCTGCCCTGCTGAGGTACCTGGTGGAATGGGCAAGGCCAGAGACTGAAAAGCGGTGGCTCTCTCAGGACAGAGCGCTGGCAGGCATCCCGTTATGGAAGGTTCCCATTCCCCAGAGGTCACAACGGTCACGGTGCCTGATGGGCTCTCCGGTCAACAAGTCAGTAATGGTGGTCTGGGACGGGATGGCGACATCCAAGAAACTCACGACCTTTCCCTCCCCGCTGACCCCCCTATTTGGCAATAGAGAATTCACCGCAGGCATGTCAAACAAATCTTTTTGGCGATGGCGTGACACCTCGTGCTGTTCGGTGGGTCATCTATTTGATCTTTCCGGGGTGCTCTCGTTTCCTCAACTGAAGTTAGAGTATGGGATCCCCGAGTCTGAGAGATTGGGGTATTTGCAGCTGCAACATCGGGTCCTCCAGCACGGGATGAGGGAACTGGGGGGCCGCAAACTGACCAAATGTGAAAAATGGCTAATCACCAAGCTCACTGACAAAGGGTTGATATCTGAAATGTGCGACATGCTTCGAGATGGCCCATGTTTACAAGCAACCCTGAGTCAGAAGCGATGGGGGATAGAACTGGGAGGTGACCTCTCTGGGAAGGACTGGGTAGGTATTTATTATAGAGCAAAGCATACTGCCCGAAACGTAGCAAGTATCGAAACTGCTATGAAAATAGCGACTTATTGGTATCTAAAACCCATGCGTCTCCACAGGGCCAACCCACACAGGAGCCTCACCTGTTGGCGGGGCTGTGACAACAAGAGCACCCTGCTTCATATACTGTGGGAATGCCCAATGCTGTCTTCCTATTGGTCCAAAATCCTAGACGAGCTAGATGATCTCTATGACACTGAAATCCCGCGACTCCCGGTGTATGTGATCCTGGGCCTTCCCAACCCCATTACATTTCCCCTGAAGAGCATGAGAGGGTGCCAGATGGGGTTAGCACTGGGTGCAGCTTTACAGAATATCTTGATGCATTGGTGGACAAACACTCCTCCTACATATGTGGGATGGCTCCATCGAATATGGCATATCATTGGGATGGAACGCATTTCTGTCACACTGAGCGGCTCGGCCGCCACGTTCCAGAAAGTATGGAGTTCATTTTTAAACTGTTCTTAGCTGAATTCAATGAAGTCACTCAGCCCAAATACCTGAGGGTGTTGCGACTCTCCGACCTGGGGACAGAGCTGCAACCTTCCTCAACTGTATGAGGGACGCTGTCTATGTGGAGGGACAAGACCTGGACAGTCAGGGGCCAAGGGATATCGGACAGGGTAGGGGGGATGTTTAGGTGTTTGGTTTCACACAAAAGATGGTATCCTTCACAATGCAATGTTCTCCTTGCCTTGACAGCGATACGATTGTACAATATTATTTGAGAGCAATATGCTTTTTGTACATTGCGCAACTGTACGTATGATACGCTCTCCTGCACTTTATCGCCAGTGCTGTTGGAAAATGCTAATAAACACATTTAAACATAAATATATAACCCAATACAGAAACGTTTGTTGTCTAATCTATGAGCAGCATTATTGCAAATGGATCACATTAGTCCAGAGTGCACTCAAACTGCATTATCTTGCACAAATAAGAAGCCCTATGGGATAAATTTGCAATAAGAATTAGCCTTGTGTGGGTGCTCATAAAAATGAAATGTACAGTGTTTGTGTTGAAGAGAGATGCTTACCAATGTAAAAAAGCCTTCTGTGAGAGACACATATGAGATGCTCACAGAAGATAGGTGTATTGAGATACGCAGAATGATGTGTGTTGACAAAGATCTGATAAGAGGTATTAGTGATGAACACCATAAAGATTAAGCCATTCTTGTCTCTTTTCTACTAAAAATACTGTCATGACTTGACTTCGGCCACACCATCCTTGTGGGCATCTCACAGGCCTGCCTCGTGCCACTGAAAACTGTCCTGCATGCCAAACTAGATGCATGTCTTTATCTCTGAAATACAATAACATTACCCAAATTTCCATAGAGATACACTGGCCTCTTAATAAGGCAAGCATAACATTGAAATTTGATGCATAGCCTACAAAACCACACTAGGGAAATAGGATGTGCTTTCATTGTTACCCCCCACTTTTTGGCGCCTGGTGTCAGTGTGTCTTGCTAATCAGGACCCCAGCAACTGTACTCTGTCCCGTAAATTGGCTCTGGTATGTATTTTGGTACATCCACAATTGGCTACTGGTGTACCATTATAAGTCCCTAGTATATGGTACAAAGGTAACCAGGGCGGTACACCAGGGGTCTACCATGGGCTGCAGCATGAATTGTGCCATCCATAGGAGTTCACTTAAGCTTTGACTACAGCCCTGCCATTGAAGCAAATGTAAGATAGTTCCTGCACCTCTCACAACAGATATGTTTCCTTATATCTGAGATCACTGCATTTAAAACCTATAAGTCACCCCGATGATAGACCCTTCAGTCCTGAGGGCAGGGTACTTGGTTACAAGTATGAGCGTGCACCTGCATGAGAAGGGTACCCCTACAAACCCTGGAGTCGCTTCTCCAGGCTTTGTAAGTGTGGTCAGCCATTTTAAGGTAGATAGTGGGCATCACCCATTACGAGATTTCTACACACACAAAAGAGAAGTAGGAGTATTAGGATTTACACTGTTGTATTTGGTGGCATGCGCATAGTATTTAAAAACTGCCCTCACCCAAAATGCTTCATAATTCGGCTTGCTAAACAACACCCCTGTGCAGACCACCGCCTGGGCTGGGGGAGGGGGAAGACAATACAAACATAAACTCATAGGGATCAAAAATAGAAATATTAGTGCAAAACATAAAGTCTAAAACTGGCTCAGGAATATTCGCCACTACACTTTATTCCTGAATTTCCCAGTCAGGATTAAAATGAATATAGGATGGTGGTGTCAGGAATTTTTAGTAACCCATCACCCCTCCTAACTGCATATTTGTCAACATGGGAATATAGGGGATTTTAGGTCCTGACAAAAGCCGTAAAGACCCATGTGAGGGCTACATCAAATCGGCAGAAACATGTTCGACTGCTGCCGACCACAGACACAATTCTGTCCTACTGCTGCTGAGCTGAGCTCGATCAGGTGAAGGTAGAACAATAGGTTTCCTGCCTAAGGGGGGTGTGACCACCTCTCAGACAGGACTTAGTGTAGTGGGCTGGGGTGGGGCGCTTTCCCACACCATCAGACTGCTTTGAAGGGCACATTTGGTGCCCTCCTTGCATACTCCAGTTTCAGCCAGTTCAGGAACCCTTGGTTCCCGCTCCGGCACAAAACTGGACAAAGGACAGGGGAGTGTCCTCCCCTCTGTCCAGCTTCTCAGCTGGGAGAGATCCCTGAGTTGTTCCAACTTTTTTGCTAGGGTACTTAAGAGCTCCCCTGTGGGTGGGTACTCAGATTCATTGTGGAACAAGACTCACCTCTGAAACCAGGACACTCTTTGAATGCCTGGACACTTGGACTTCATTGGAATTTGAGTGGAACAGAGACTGCATCAAGGAAGACTCCTGCTGCTCCTGGTGTCACTGTTCTTCAAGTTTTCTTCGATGTCTGTGTCTGTGCTTCATCCAGGTTCTCCAGAAGGCCTGAAGGCATCAAGGCTATCCAAAGTGATCTCCCTTGGAGTGAAACAGTCACTCAACTGCATCTGTAGGCACCGCAATGAAGCTGACCGGTCTGCTGCTCCTGTCCTACTATGGACTTCCAAAGGCCCAGCAACACAGGTGGTAGTTTTGCATCTGCCTAGAGGCCTGACCTATCTTCTCTGCAATTTTGAGGACAGTATCCCTCTTCGAAGCTGCTGGGACCAAGCCCCTGTGAACTGCGTTGACTTGTCATCGCCAAGGCTTAATGGCTCTGCACTCCAGAGATCTTTAGGCTGCAAGAAGCTACAGCCTCCAGCACCTCATCCCTTGAAGATCAGCATCCTCACTGCATCCTCTGCACTGTGGGCCTCCATCGTTGGTGAGCTGCCTGAGATCCTCTAGCGTATTCTGTGGCTTCAGCCAGTGGGTCCTCTAAAGGGTCTTCCTTTGCTTCAGTGAGCTCCTCTGCTTGCTTTGGGCCTGCTCTGATGCTTCTGTTGATGAGTCCCTTGGAGCTTGCTGGTCCCAACATTTGCATCTGTTTTTTGCTTTCCAAGCCAGGTGCGGCCACCAGGGCTTGTTGGTGCTCCCACCGGACACTGACCACCTGGAAACCGACACCCAATGCGGGACAGCTTGTACATGACTCCTAGTGTTCCCCAGCATCGCCTGGTCCTCAGAGTTTCAGCAACAAGGTCACCGTCTTCACTCCTGAACCTCCGGACATCAGTGGGTATTGTGCGTCCGTGCCTTGTGGTCACTTCCTAGTGGAATAGACTCTGTCCCCTCTAATTGCAGATTCTTCTCTTGAAGAATCCACACTTAGATTCCACTGGACTCCTTCACAGGCTTTTCCAGAGGCATCTTCTTCAAAGTCTTCCATTGTCTTCGACAGCAGGTTCTGATGTCACTCCACACCTATGCACCGGGTTCCCTTGTGCAGGTAACCTGGTTCCTAGGGCATCAAGAGGTGGGGTGGTTATTCAACCTCCCGTCTTCCAAAGGATTTCTTCCAGATCCTCTGGGAAGTATCCTTCTTCTTTAAAACTTTAGCCGCAACTTATCCATTGACTTCCATTGGGCATGCGACTGAGGTTCCACTCTGCACACAACCTCCGTGGGGTTCCTGGGTACTTACCTTGGGTGGTTTCTTGTGTCCCCAGCTCCTCTGAGTCTTCTGGTCCAAGTCCGTACACCTTTGCAGTTCGCATTCCACTTTCGTAGTATATGGTTTGGTCTCCCCCTGGAGACCAGTGTACATTTGTGCTACTTACCAGAATATTTTGAAGTATTCTTGTGTGAATTGTTGATATCTCCCGGTAGGAGATATACCAATGTGTTTGTGAATGTGTTGTGTAATAAATAGACGTATTTTTATTAAACACTGTGTGGTTCTTTTTCATCAAATCTACACTGTCAATGAAATGTGGTAAAACAAGCTGCTTTACACGCCTTCAAGATAAGCCTTAAAGCTGCTCTCCAAATCTACCACTTTGAGAGCTTTCCATGGTTATCAAAGACCACTAAAATCACCATAAGGGTCGCCTGGATTAGTGTAAGGTGCATCACTCTTGAGAGTGTGCACCATATACTAAGCCAGCCTCCTACAACCACCAACACCAGTTCTCCATTATATTTCTCCCATCAGGACACAAGTCCTAAAAAAGAAGTGGGGCACTAACCAAGTTAGGCCATATGTAGGTGACATCACAGTGTGTAACATCGCAACCCATGACCTCACAGGAAGTGATATAAAAAAATGACAGAGTCTAAGACCTCACATATGTTAAGCAGGTCTATAATAAGTACATTTGAGCACATTACAATATTCAACAAATTAGATTTTGTATCGGAATTGTGCCAAAAAAGTGATGCAACCCACGCACAAGATCTAGGCCTCCGCTTATACATTTATTTATTAAAAGTCTGCCAGAAAGAAATTGGCTACAAGGAGAAACTGCCAGTATATCTGTCCTGGTTGCAAAGTCTGCATTTTAAAATTTCTTATGTAATGGTGGGTGGTAAACGTCGCTCTGCCGGCGGAGTTTTCTGATTTTTTGCCACTCAACGTTCCGCTTGGAACACGGAGTTCGGAAAAAACTCTGCGTCCCACCATCGCATAGCGGAGTTTACTATCCACCACCACAACTGCCTTATAAGTTATAAATGATAACTTACCTTATCATTTCCTTTGTTGTTGCGCGGCATACAGTAAGGAGCTGGGTGGCAGGGCGCATGCACAGAGCTAGGGCGGGGGATCACATTTGCTGCAGGTTTCTAGTGCGCGTACATACAATAACAGCATGCGTACACAAGAGAAGGTCTGCTGCAGGTCAGGTAGTCCGAGGTAATCCTCCAGAGTCTGGAGGCAGCGGGAGAGCATTGTAGACTCGACCTTGGGGATCTGCATTCTGCAGCCAGTAAGAAGGTAGGGGCGTGTGATGCACTGGCCGAGCTCTATCTTACAAAGGGCGGAGCGGAATTCCACTGTGTTTTTATTCAACTCCGCAGAATTCCATGTAGTGAAGCTTCAGCCACCATTAAACTTATGGGGTAAAGGCACCTTTAGCACCGGCCCGACGAGGAGTAAAACGCCCGATGATGAAGCATGACATCCTTCAGGGTGTGTGAGGGCATCAAGAGACAAAACTTGTTCTTCCCTCCCACAAGTGGGTCCTAACACCTAGGAGAACCTACACCTCCCTCTTTGTCTCCCTTTTTCTTTTCTCTCTTCTCCCTTTCATCTTCCTCTTCATATCGAGTGGGCGACAGCTTGCATTCCTTGCCATGATTCAGGGACTGATTGTGACCAAAGAACCTCATTATACAGTGGAGTAAGGACCGCTGCCCACTTATCAGGATGCTTGTTTCCAGTCCAGGGAGGACATGGCCTGGCAGTTCAGGCAGGATTGTTCCCATTGGGCACAGGGTCAAGACTGATTTGCATATGGCTGGGTTCAAACTGGAATGGCATGGTGAGCAAAAAACGATGGATTTAGGCCCAGATCTCTGTACTGGGGTGAATGACATTGTTTTGCATTCTGTCCATCAATTGTAGTTTTTGCATACAATGTTTACCATCAGGGTTTGCTCTAAAGATGGTGTTAGGGGCCCGTTTGATCTAATACGTCTGAGAAGATTAGCTATTTCTTCTTTATACAGTGATTTCAAGCTGAACTATGTTGTTAAAGATCTGGTCTCGGATTCTTGGTAGAGTGTAAATTTCCATCATCCACACTTGCCCGTTGTTCACTGGATGATTCTGGGGAGAAGTAATTCCAGAGAAATCTAAGTTCTGTATGGGTTTCAGCCTGTATCCGTACAGGTTAGTGATTAATTTTTCTGAAATGTTGCAATTACTACCCCTGTTACCACTATTTTCAAGGTTATTGATTATTCCCCAAAAAGCTTTGATGCTATTTGATTTGCTTGCACATAACAGCGTATTCCAAAGCTCCTCATGTTAAGCCTTCTTTACCTTCTATATCTTGTTTATGTGCCCTTCTTAAACAAATAAACTTTTGTATAAAAGGAGAGTGTGTTAATGTATATTTCTGCTGGAAAATTACTCTTGTTGCTTAATTAAGAGCCTTCTTTTGTCGGCAAAGTTTGGGCGTGAACCACTAATTACGAGTATTTATAAAAGGATTAGCCTTCCCTGTATTTTTTTCAGAGCAATTGTCAATTAAGGATATACAAATGTAGTTCCTTTTATATACCATTAATCCTTCATTTGTCAAGTCAGAGCGGATGGATTTAATTTGTAGTTCAGCTGGACTCATTATGTCAGCATGTTTGGTAGACTGCTAAACCAATCTTTTCAAATTATTGGATGATGGAACTTGATGAAGAACATTAGACTTCTGCATACGATAAATGGATAGATCTTGGGGATTGCGGTCACTTTCTACTCTTGGGTTACAATATATCCAGCAATATCGGTGGCCATGTCAATGGAGATGATAGTATTGTCTATTATAGAGCAACAATTGGAGTTTTTAAAAGTCAGTACTGTTTCATTTGTTGATTCTCCTCGTGCTCAAATAGATATTTCATAAAATGATTGGCGAGGAAAGATGTAGCTTTCCACATGGCAGCCATGGCAGTTGTAGATTGATTGACTGGACCACGACATCCAATTCTGAGGATATGTATATTGAAAGCCCTCCTTTGGTACGGCCTTGTTGCGATGTATGGGCTGTTGTAACAATAAATTCTTGGTAGCAAATAATTGGAATATGCTCTTTCCATGTTTCTTGAAACATCCGTATTTCAAAGTTTTATCAGAAGGTTATAGTGTCTGGATCTTCCATGAACCTTGCAAGGCCATGCACTTTCCAGGAGCATAGTCTGATGGGCATTTGGGGTTTAGTGCATATGTTTAGACATCAATCCTCACCTTCAGATTTTTTTTCGATAAGATTGTTGGGAGCCATGCCTAATCCTCTATTAAGACTTTCATTTTAGGAATTTGTCTACAAGTACATGATCCAGGGACCGTATTTGTTATTGTAAGGCCTAAAGCTTTTATTGGATTAAGAAGAGGTCTGACATCTCTGCGTAATAGGGTGGTCGACTGTTTAGAACTATTAGTTATAGTAGTAGACTGCTCTTCCTTCTTTAATGGCACTGAGGGGCTCAGTAGGTTCAGGTAGTTAGTAAAAACAGATTTCCTGATTTCAATTCCCCATTCAGCCAAAAGTAATCTACATTTGTATACCTTTTTCGCAATTTCAGAATTTTACCATGTGGTGACCGTAGATTCTCGTGAAGGATTAGAAGAATCTTGCTGGAATTGGACCTATTCAAGGTCCTCTGACGTCAGATATGATAGGACTGGAATTGAAGCTATCAGTTTTAGTATGGTGCCTCAATTAAGAATACCATAAGGAGTTCTGGATTTGTACAAATGATGATAAATAAGCTTGGTATTATTAGAAGCAAAATTAATCTGGCTTGCACCTACATATGTCCCATTGGTGTACTCCTTACCTGATTTTGGACCTTCAAACCTTGGACTACTCAAGGTTCCCTGACAGGGTGAAGCTAGTAATGAACTGGTGGGATTTCTTCAACTTTCAATTTCAGACTCTTGAAGTTGCTAAATTTTGCTTGTATTTGAGGCAGTGTAAATTGCATTCAATAAACTTTCTTTCATAGTATTTTTGTGTGAAGCCGTGGATATTTTTGTTTGACAGTCTTAATTATTTATATTTATCGGTCGAGGTAGGCCATTTTCCTTCTTGTCATGTGAAGACTGTTCCGCTATTTGCTGCCCTGGTTGACAATTAATCAAAGTTTCCTGATTTCGATTTAGGAGGTGTCCCCCGTCTCTGTGGTTAACTGTTTGTTGGGCTGGGAAGAGGATCTAAAAATAGGATAGCAACCCTTAGGCTTCTCTTCGGATCTTACAGGTATAACTGATTTATTTGCTTTATTTTGAGCCTTTCTTAGCCTTTTTCTGGCCCTTTTTGTTAGAATATTTGTGCACTGGAGCAGTTGGGTGAGGTTGAAGCATTTATTACAAGGATTGCTTAGTTTCTTGTTCCTCCACTGAGGGTGCCATTTCAACCTTTTCCATCACAGAATCATTCTGATCATTAGACGTTTTGACTATATCCCCTACCAGGATTTTAGTACTTGGTACTGGTTGGTCAGTTTGTGCGATTATGCAGTTATGGATTTGAGAAGCACTTTGTCTTGTGCCAAGGGATAATGATGGTGTTGTCACAGGCCTTGCTCTCTGATGGGAGGCCATGATTTTAACTTCACCCACAAGGGCACCTACTATTTTGCATACGGTATTACCATGGTCCCATCTTATGACACTGCCAATAACAAGGCAGCATCTTTTGCCAACCTCAGGGTCCCTGATAGCACATGCAGCGGGCCTCTACCAACATGTAGCTCGCAGTCAGATGGAATACCTGGAGTTCAAGACGCTTGTCGAGAGGATCAAACTCGGAGCACCGAGAAACCGCAAGTAAAAGAGAGCAGGGAGGTATTAACTCAGGCGCAGCCCATAGTGTTCCAGGATCCCCCATAACACCAGTTGTAAATGTTCACAATCAAGTGTCTTCAAGAGGTCATACTGCAGCTGACGTTCATCTTGGCAATTCAAACAGCTTTGGCCAGAAGCTGTTACGGATCCCGAAATTTAAGTTGAGAGGCTCGCAAGACATCTAAATCGTTCAACCATCTTAAAATTGATCAAATCCTTGCCGGGCATGGACTATGTCTAGTCCGATGACATTTCATCAAACAATTTCCAGCCGGCAAGAGGGCGACAATCCACAGATCCTACCGTGGTCACCTTCTCATCCTCGATGACCTTGGCCTAGATCCTGGAAAAGAAAAAGCACCTAAAAGACTGGGGCATTGAAGTAAGCACCTATCATGGAGATAGAAATCCGCACATGTTCCTAGCAGGACCAACAACAGATAAGCAAAAGGCTTCCAATCCGTCTATATTGAGAGAGGTTAGCAGTAGGTCCCCTCTTCTGGCCCATCATAAAACAGATTTACAGGCACATGCATCAAGCTTAGAAATAGCGAGTCCTTAATTGCGATTTTTAAGGAATCGCAAATAAGGAATCGCTATTTCCTATACATGAAGCAGATAGCGAATAAATACCGATTCGCTAATAATCGCTAAACACAATAGCGATTAAACCTAAAAAAATCGCAAATGCCGGGAAACACACATATAGCGATCTTGCAAATAGCGAGATCGCTAATAGCGAGATCGCTATTAGCGAAATCGCAATTAGCGAGATCGCTATTTTAACGAGTCGCATTGGGAGCAGGCTGATGACCTCACAGCCAGGAAGTAACTCTTCCCATGCTGCAGTCAGTGCCCAGAGGAAGTGAGAGAAGGAAGCAGAGTGCTTGTGGAGAGCTGTGCAAAGGAATTCATTGTATCCAGACAACTGCTAATACCAGAAATGGCCCACACATCAGCAAAAGAGGGGGCAGGGGCCAGAAAACAAAAGATCAAATTTAGTGAGAGGGAACTAGAGTACCTCTTTGAAGAGGTGGTAAAGAGCCATGATAAGCTCTTTGAGAAGCTCTCACTAAAAGTTCCATAGGCTAAAAAAAAGAAGGATCTGGAACCGGTTCAAAACCAAAGTCAATGCTGTGGGTGTGACACACCGCAGCATCGAAGAGTTAAAAAAAAGGTGGTATGACCTGCGGAGCCGTGCCAAGGAGAGAATTGCACAGAGGGTGAAGGAGGCGAAGAGCACTGGAGGAGGACCCTCAACAGTCCCAGACAACACAGCCCTGGAGGACCTGGTGGAAGCTGCAGTGGGAGTGACGCAGCTGGATACATCCGGCGTGGCCTGCAGTACACAAGGTAAGAGGCACTATAATATACCCATCAATGTAAATACTAATTGCTCCCATACAGTAATAAAAAGCCAATCAGCTGTAATCAACCCCAGGCCACATTTCCCATAGAGATACTAATGCATCATAGGATTTGTAGTCCCCTGAACCAAATAGTGAGTCAAATACCACATTGTGTGGCCATAGTTCCAAAAATGCATTACAGACAGTGATTACAGACTGTGAGAACTTAAGAGCTAACGAATTTTTAATGTTGCTAAACATTAGCACAAACAAAAATTAATCTTGCACTGTTTCACACAACAGGTGCAGAAGAAGTAGACACTGATGACAGTGAATGCAGGGAGAGCACACAGACCACTGCAGAGACTGCCATTGCCATACCAGTCACACCTCTGAGCACATCCCAGGCACCCCCTATACGCAGGGCCCCAGTACCTCCTCTTCAGCCAATGGAGACCAATCCGGAACCTGAAAGGGTACCTGCACCAAGCCTGCCTAGTGTGAGGACCACCACCACCACACCTCAGACACAGGTCCGGATGACGCGAAGACGCAGGTCAAGGGGCCACATAGCAGCACAGGAGGAAGCAACTCCAAATGTCTGGGGAGGTGTGGAGTCGCAGATGATGAGGGTGCAGCACCTGCAAGCACGACACATGGGAGCCATCAACCTGCAAATGTCGAAAATGAACAAGAACTTTGCAGTCATGGCAGAGCGCGTGAGTGAACTGACTCAAGCAGTTGTGGAAGGCAACAGGCACACCAACACCACATTGCAGGAGCTCGTGCGTGTGATGCAGGAGGGACACAACACCGAGAGGAGGAGGCATCACCAATTCATGGCACGCTTGGCTGGCTATACCAGATCAAACAATAAGTTGTGCAACGCTACTGCACTGCTGTCACGGAGGTCGTGGCAATGCAGATTGACATGGGGCATTGTTGTGGGGATGTGGCCAGGGCCCTTGGCCAAGTTACCACTGCTGTTGAACACCTCCAGGCTGGTGCTGGTGGCCTCAGCAATGTCACTGGAGATGAGGGGAGCGAGGGGGATCCAGCCTGAGCAGCATGTCAGCGCCAGTCAGCACTGGCAGGAGGTGTAGTACACGTTGTTCAACACCTACACTTGCACCCATGGGTGGGGATGCCGATGCAGGCGAAAGACGTCTCGGTGTGCGTGGGAGGATGTGCTGAGCACAAACATACCTCCGGACAATTAGCCATGGTGGCGTAACCATGTTCAGGACATACATAGGGACTGGGAATGAAGTCTGAATCCTTATTTGATTTGTGCCTTGGTACATGCAGTGAATGTACCCTTAAGCTACGTCTATGTTTAGTCACACAACAGTACCTGGTCACGTGCTAATAAAAACTGTGCAGGTCAAGATTGCTAGTTTTTGTCTCATGATTACGTACCTCTGAAGTAATGTTGGGTGAGCTCTGCACGTTTCCTCTGCCCCTCCGCTGAGCTTGCAGGATGCGGGTGTCGTGGGTGTACAGGGGGCTGGTTGTCCTCAGTGTTGTACGCCTCTATGGGTATGCGTCTCCTGGAAGGTATGTTGTGCAACATTGCACATGCTGCCACTATCCTACAGCAGGTTTCCGGCTGGTACAGCATCGCACACCAGTTTTGTGCAGGATGCGGAAGTGACTCTTGAGCGATCCAAATGTCCATTCAATCACATTACGTGTCCTGGTGTGTGCTGCGTTGTACCGCTTCTCTTGTGGGGAGCCTGGGTTCAAGTATGGAATCATGATATAGTTCCTCACGGCGTATGCACTCTCACCTACAGGGTAGTATGCAATGTGTTAGTGTCAGGTATGCATTGCCATTTCAGAATGAATTAGTGTGCATAAGTATATTGTCTTACCTAGCAGGTGTCCTTCGCCAAATTCCCCCCTGAGCAGGCGTGTGTGTATGCCAATGTGTCGAAAGATGTATGAATCATGGGTGCTCCCAGGATATTGCGCTACAATGTCGGTTATGATGTTTTTCCCATTGCACACTGCTTGGACATTGATGGAGTGATACGATTTCCGGTTACGGAAGATATACTCATTGACTGCTGGTGGACATATGGCTACGTGGGTGCAATCTATGCATCCTATCACATTAGGGAACTGGGCTAATCGATATAGATCGAGTTTTGTTAGGTTCAATTCCCTTTGGGTTGTGGGGAAGGTGATGTGGTTGTGGATCAGAGTCATCATGGCAGCCAGGAAGGATCTAAAGAAAAATGAGAGGGAGCTTTTTGATACCCCTCCCGCTACTGCCACTACCCCCTGGAAACTTCCTGATGCAAGTAGGTTCAGGCAACATAACACCTGGACATGGGTAGGGATAGCATGGGTCCTACGTGTCTAGCGCTGCATTAGTGGTTCTAATTCAGCTATGAGGTAAAGTATCATAGCAGCGTTAATCCTGTACTTATCATATATGTCCTCATCAGTTTGTCCCAACAGAGTGATGCGCAGGCGGAATATCCTCTCCTGGATTCTCCTTCTGCCCTGCTGCATGGATCCTCATCCTCCTCGCAAACACGTAGAGTGCCGCCATTGTGTGCGGCCTCTATGGCCTCATTGGTCAGTTTAAATAGCCCTCACCAGCTTATCAGCTGTAGTGTTTATTTTTTTTTTTACCACCTGCTTCTGATTCCCCTTAATCTGCACTTGCTAAATAGCGAATTTCGAGGAAATCACTATTTGCGATTTTTGATGCATCGATTAGCGAATAATTTTTGCGATTCTTTATTTGCTCACGCTTTTCTTATTGTCGCTGATAAGGATTCGCTATTTCTTGTTTCCCGGTATTAGCGAGTCGGTATTATTGCGATTTTTGGCTATTTGGTTGATGCATTGGGAAACGGTAAAATGCGCTCGCAAATTGCTAATCGCTAATTTTGCAAGCACATTTTGGCTTGATGCATGTGTCTGTTAGTAACCACAAAGATGACAATTAAAGTAACTAATGAAATAGATTCCAGCCAGCAGCAAAGACTGATCACAACTAATAAGCATCAAGTCAACTGGGGCTGGTTACTACAAGCCCTGTCTCGAACCAGGAGCAATCAAGATTGAATCGTGGGGAGGCCCCCAGAAAAGGCCTCAGTTGACCTGTTAGTTTGCTCTTGGAACATCAGTGGCCTACAGGCAAAATGTACGGATTCAGATTTCAATGGATTCCTGAGGCCCTTTGATATCTTAATGTTTCAAGAAACCTGGGTGCAGACCAGTATCCCTCTCATTGGTTATAAAGAATACACAAAATCAGCAGTAAGACAGAGTGCTTATGGAAGGGCAAAAGGTGGCCTGGCAATTTATATAAACATGAATCTAGTGAGTGAAACAGGGAAGTGTATGTGGATGACCCAAACATGCTGGTAGTAAAATTGGAAGGTTGGGCTAATATCGCTAAAGATTCGATCATCCTTATAAATCTATATAAAGCAAAAAGCGGCATCATCCAGATTTGCTCACAGCTGAATAAACATTTATTTTTAATATTTTGCCTAGCACCAGCATCCTACTAAAGAATGTGCTGACTTCAAGATTATGTTCATTTTGCTTCCTCATTCCATATTAGATCATCCTGCTTTAACAATGAACTTTGCTGTGGATTCATAATGAATAAACTGTTACAATGAAGAGTAATTTAGATATATTTAATGTATGCTTAAACAGGATATTGTCTATAGATTTGTTTCATGGCATTTGACTACCCCTATGTATCCACAACGGGACATTGAACACAGCTAATAGCTTAGGTAAGAAGGTTCTCATGAGCACTTTCCTCCATGTTACCATATTTGTAACACTGAATTTACTATGTAATTGTTTACCGTGGGAATCGGGAGGAGAAGCAGATGATGTCAAAGAGCAGAAACATCATACCTCTACTATTTTTCATTACATTATTGTGCTTTTTTAAAATTATAATTGAGTGTTCCTAGTTAGAGATCATGAGAAACCACTTTTGACTCTACTTTAAAAGATTCCATTCTTTGACCATTATGTACCTCACCTGGCTCCTCGTTGCTGGAAGGTTCTGCTGGCAGTGACTTTACCCTCCTTTGTCTTGACTCTTCTTGAACAACGCTACTGCAACAATCATTCCCCTATCAATGGTTTATTTCAACAGTTGCTACGGCAGCAGTGAGGAACTTGGCTGAATTTCCAGAGCGACCCTTTATGGGAAGTTCAAGACTTCATCTATGCTCCGAAAATCTTGCTCTTCTCTAGAAGGAACATTTCATGCGTTCTCTATTAGGGTAGGTTAGGCTTCTTTTAGCTAGTTTAGTAACAAAGTTCCTTTATGGAACATTCTGTTTGATTTATGCTGTCACTAATCAACCTTTTTCTCAATATTTCTGTAAATTTGGAGCAACTGGAATAAAGATGACAAAAGCATACTAATTCCTTTAATGATAAATAAAGGTTTTAAAAATGTCTTCAACTTCTCATCATTGACTGAACATATAGAACCTGACAGTTGAAGATGTATTTATAACCTGTACTTTTGTCCTCGCTCAATTCGCAACACAGTGGCAAAGGTCCACCCAACCTGTCACACGCCACATGATTTCAAAGGTTCAAGCTGTAAGTTGGGGTGTCTGGTTTAAAACCCGATTTCTGCCAATCCTTGGGCACTGACAGTTGGAAAGGTAGGAGGAGAACCAGTGAAGGACATTGTTGGTGAATCCTATTTGCAGCTCGAGGATGCGTCTGAGGTTAGGATGGTTGATTGTGTCAAAGGCAGCTAAGACGTCCAACATTAAAGAAACCTAGAAAGTTATCCACAGCTCACCATGGGTTAGTTTCACATTTATAGCGATCGGAGTCCATAGTTATCAAGACTCCCTTTTATCCAGTCTTTCTTCTACATTATGTTCTGTTAACATCAGTTTATGCCACCCTCCTGCTTCTGGTCTGTGACCTTTCAAACTTCCAAAGTGCTTCTCCAACTCTCTTTTGCAGATTGCCCAGTCAAAGTAGAAACTGCCTGCCAAAAACCTGTGCAGGTACCAGACCTCCTTGAATATTGTTCAGCCTAGTCAACTGATGATATTCCATTTGCATTGCATTCCATATTTGGGAAATGAGAACTGACTGAAAAGGATCATGCATCCAGTTTAGAAGTCATAGAAATACTGGAACTGTAAGTCACATTGGCTACCCATTATGATTTATGGACATTTATATACTTTTCTCTAGTTAATTGCAGTACTAAAAGCTTAATTAGGTAGCACCACCCCAGTGTTAGACAACTGCCACTTGTCTGCTTAGCAAAGGTCACAATTTTATGTTTTTTCCATGGCCACCATAAATATAATTTTTAGCTTTTGTGCAGCTATCAGAGTTATACTTTCACCATTTAAATGTTTTAATCTAAAAATATCGCCCTTCAAGTGCTTAGCTCTCTATCATTTCTGAGAGCCATATTACTACAAAGTCATATGGTGCTCAATTCAATTTTATGGGAGGAGCAAGCCATAACTTGTGTCTGGTCAACTGCATTTATCAATAATTGACAACATCTCTGTTGTCTCTTCAGTTTAATTATCACAATCATTGATTTTCTGATTTAAATGATGAGACGTTGAGTTATGCTAAATGTGTTACCACTGAATCTAATGAATTTCATAATCCTTTCATTGCCAACAAATCCTCTATTTGAGGATCCAAGATCACAACTTAATCACTGGAGATTACACTGACTGCCAAACAGGAAGATTGAAATAGGGATCATGCTTAGAATAGCAAATATGCTCACTGCCTTCATAAAGACGAACGTTCATATGGCATGTAGTGAGCTCTTGCGAGTCGCTCAAGCTTCAGTCTCCATATTTACTAAGCATTTGCAAAATCTGTTTTTTAACAACTAGAAGTGCTTTTTCATTGATTGGTGAGCCCGTGTTTGTGCATGTGTAGATGAGTGTGTGGGTGCCTGTGAGATTGGATGGGGAAGTTAGCGATGTGTGCATGGACAGATGAATGCGTATATGGATAGATCAAGGCAATGTCAATGCATGGATAGCAAGCTGCATGAATGCCTGAATGCAAGGATGGATCAATGGGTGAGTATACAGATGGGTGAATGGGTAAAGTGATGAGTGACTGCAAGAATGGATGGATCATTAGGGCTGTTTTGAAATGTTTACATAGTATGGGGGTGGCTTGCGATTAAGTTGCAAGGGCTGCTGCTCTTCAACCTGTCAAAAATTATTTCTGCTTGAAAGTAGTGCATGCGCATGTGCCCACAATGTGACAAGAATTACCACCATGATGCTAGTGCTAGGATTATACCAGAGGTTTGTACCATGATTCTATGCCGGGCAACCATTATGTGGGCAGCAGTATGCTAAAATGCCACAATGTTCCATCAATTTCCAATGATGTGCTATGGACTCTGTTAGCCTTGAAGTGGGTATCATAGTTGCGCACACTATGCCAAGAATAAACACCATTATTGCTATGGCAGCATTGAGCCAGCTGGAGGTATTTATCATCATACCACAAATGCCAACAGTATATTAAGAATTGTCACCATTATGTCAAAAGCGACTGCTATAATGATATGGGATTCTAAACAATAAAAACCCATTATGTCAAGTACAGTACTGGACTGGGGTTTGGCTTCATTAGGAAATTGACTCCCACATTATGTCAATAACTACCACTAGAATGCCAGAGTTAATACCATAATGCCAGGGTCAGTGTAACAAATTTGACTTTCTGAATAGTCACCCTAGATGTTATGCCTTTTTCTGGACTCTGTTTTTCGGGTATTAAGTCTCTATTCACTGTAACATTGCTATTCACTTTCACAGTGTATGATCTCTGGTCCTAAAATAGTATTGTAAAAGTGATTTCACATAATTATCTACTTAAATTTCCTGTGAGGCCATTGTAAGTGCTGAATAAAATGTTCTAATGGCACGGACGTTTAATGTGGGCTTTACACTACATACACATATGACAAAAATAAATAGCTTTTAGGAGCACCATTGAGCACTCGCTGAACAGTTGTTTAAAGGACTATAGTAAAACTTTGCAAGGAAAATTGTCTTTGCCATGTAGGAAAACCTTTTTATATATTTAATTTACCCCAAAATGTTGCCTTGTAAAAATACAAGAAATGGTGGCTAATATGTAAAAATGTGGCAATATATATTTAAAAAGGGTGCACTCAAGGTGACTAAATGCCTAAAAGCAATATGACTATGTAAGTTCAGCTACATTTTCCATTGGACATACTTAGGTGAGATTAAAATATTTAATTCTAGATTTCCACCTGAGAAAATACCAGAAACGTAATTCAAAGTTATTACCCATTTAAATTTTCAAAATCTGATTTTATTGGAAAACCATATTTTTAATAACTTGAGCATGTATTTTAGGCTGCACGAGACAGAATTGGCTTAAAACTAATTCTGCCTATCCTCACATCTCCAGTGCTGCAATACACATCATTTGCTCAGACTATTAACAACCCTGTCTCAGAACATAATGGCATCCCTCCACGACCATGATGAACATGATAGTGTTAACTGCTGACTCCTCAGCAAGAGTTAGCTACCTGGGAGTAGGCAGAACAAAGGATAAGCCTAGCACCACCTCTTTTGAATTGGAAGCACCAGCTTCTTCTACTCCCAGTAACCCACTGAACAACTATTCACTAGTCCCAGTTAGAGAGAGACCCCGTGTAAAACTTTTCAGGTGGGAGAAGAGCTCATCTAACTAGAGAAGTGGCTAAGGTTCTGAGGTTACATCTGCCTGGTAGCAGAAGGATTCTGACACATTGAAACAGGGGCTCCTGAGTAATTTTATGGTAAGGCAAAGAAGAAGTACTGAAAAAGGAGGTGGGAAACTGGGAGAAAATAAGAATAGGTGACATTATTTCTCTAATCACTAACTAGTGACCTGAGAAGACCTGTTATGACTCCAACGAAAGAAGAAGGCCCTTCTGTAAGAAAGGGAAAATTATTCATATGCACTGACTTTGACTTTATACTTGCTACCTCTGCATAATAATACTTAACATACCATGTTGGAGTTCCATTCTCTACATTAAACACATTTGTGTAGCACATTCTGAAGACCTAACAACCAATGTATATGCACCTTTAGTCAAAAGCCCAGCTTCAGGAATGCTCAAAGCAATAGAACATCTCCCATGGGATCATGGATTCAATGATATGTGAGACCTAGACCAAAGTTCTTAAATATAACCGTGGACTCCTTGAACCTATGGGGGCTCACTGCGACTCCTGGGTGGCCTCCAGCACAACTTCTCTGATACTGCAACTCCCCTGCCTTTCTGTGACACAAAATCAAAGTATGGAAATCCTTTAAAGCTACTCAGCCATATGGGGTGATGATTGGTTCTCACTGTTGCCTAGTTAAAATGACTCTACTGAATTGTCCCCCTTCAATATGGAGTAAAGCTATCACACAATTGCATGAAAGTGTGCAACTGCATTATGATCTTATGAAGGATGTAGTGATTAGGAAGTATGGGCTGACAGATGTTGAATAAAGGGTCAACCTTCAGAATGTTAAAAAGAGTAATGCAGTCTCATATGAGATCTGGATACATGAGGTACTTAGGAACTGGAAAGAATGGATGAAAGGAATGGAAGTAAAATTGTTTACAAATGTAAGCATCAAATGTTTGTTGAGAAACTCAAGGAGGAATAGCCAGAGCCACTCATACAGCACTTATCCAATATGACAGAAATTGATTTCAAGCTGTTTGAGTCTTGAGAGAAAAATAACTGGCAAACAAAGCAAACAAGGTGCTAGAGCAGCATCATTTAAAAACAAAGGTGGGTAAGATTGCCCATCAGAATGGCCGGAAATCTGAGGAAAACACCCACATCAGTTCACAGACATCCTAGCTGGTACCAAAGCCAGAGGTCTACAAATGCGCTCATCAGCACCACAAAGGGAATGGAGTGAAGGACTCTTCTTGTCCCTCTACAGGTAATTTAATACTTCCAGAACAATTGTGAGGGTCACTAAAAGAAGTGTTGCGCAGTGATGGACCCAGAACCACCAGCTTTCCAGACTGTCCGTGGGCCTACAGTGGGGGAAGGCAATGAGGAGGGTCGACTTGAGATCAACATGGTAGCCATTGGTATAAGCCAGCAAGACCTGCATGAACTCACACACGTCCATCCATACTCCTTGAGTTTTGTACAGACAGTGGGTATCAATAGCTGGAAGATTTCTGCCATGGGGTATAAAGCTGCCCTTTGGACAATGGTGAAGCGGGATTATCTCCTACCATATGGCGCTAACTCTCAGGGAAATGATCTTGTTGCAAATGGGGACTACAACTCCTACTACTAGTAGAGTGAAGGTGGAGATGAATGGCAAGTCCATGGTGGGTATGGTCATTTAGAAGAAACAAGGTGATGCGTGTCTTCTCAGAAATTACTTGATTAAGCCCAGGTTGATTGTTTGACCTGAAGCCTATATGCACTGGGCATCTGTAACAGTGTTCACCTAGGCACCAGCTGCTCATCCGTATATAAATTAGGCAAACACACCTCACAATAGGGAAATACCTAAGGGAAGGCCTAAATAGCTGGCAGAGACAGAATCCAGGGGCCCGATTCACAGAACTAACTTAAGACAAAATCCTAAACTTACTACCATTTTGGTATTCACAGAAGGCACTTACTCATTTTGGTATTCACAGAAGGCACTTACTCATTTCGGTATTTACAGAAGTTAGGAGTCCTAACTTTAGGACTCCTAAATGCCTTCTGTGAATACCGAAAGTCTTAAAATTAGGATTTTTCTCAGTTTAGTAGTAGTATAGTTAGGACTCCTAACTTTAGGACTCCTAAATGCCTTCTGTGAATACTGAAAGTCTTAAAATTAGGATTTTTCTCAATTTAGTAGTCCTAAATTTAGGACTCCTAACTTTAGGACTCCTAAATGCCTTCTGTGAATACCGAAAGTCTTAAAATTAGGATTTTTCTCAGTTTAGTAGTAGTATAGTTAGGACTCCTAACTTTAGGACTCCTAAATGCCTTCTGTGAATACCGAAAGTCTTAAAATTAGGTTTTTTCTCAATTTAGTAGTCCTAAATTTAGGACTCCTAAATGCCTTCTGTGAATACCGAAAGCCTTAAAATTAGGATTTTTCTCAGTTTAGTAGTTGTAAAGTTAGGAGTCCTAACCTTAGGACTCCTAAACTGAGAAAAATCCTAATTTTAAGGCTTTCGGTATTCACAGAAGGCATTTAGGAGTCCTAAAGTTAGGAGTCCTAACTATACTACTACTAAACTGAGAAAAATCCTAATTTTAAGACTTTCGGTATTCACAGAAGGCATTTAGGAGCCCTAAAGTTAGGACTCCTAACTTCTGTGAATACCGAAATTAGTAAGTGCCTTCTGTGAATACCAAAAAGAGTAAGTGCCTTCTGTGAATACCAAAATGGTAGTAAGTTTAGGATTTTGTCTTAAGTTAATTCTGTGAATCGGGCCCCCGGTGCCCATGACCTCTGCTCCAGATGAAAAGAAGAGCAAGCACCCTGAAGACTGAATGTTGGACACTGAGTCCCTTCCAGAGTAATAGAAGTTGTGGGCTGCTGGAGGACTGCTCTCTGAAAAATGTTTCAAGTTTAAGATTGAGTGTTCTATCCTCGCTTGCCTTCAAAACTTGGCTTGGCACAAATCACCTCATGTGGAAAGTTTTAGCATGGCTTAGGAAGTTAGGAACTTGGGGGCATATTTACAAGGCAGTGATAGAAAATTATTGCCGCTTTTGCAGCCGTTTCCGGCCGAAAAGCGGCAATAATTTTATTGCCTAATTAGCAAGGTCACGCTAACGCGTGAAACCTTGCATTAGCGCACCTATTCTTAACGCCCAGCTTTGCATCTCTAATGAGATGCAAAGTGGGCGTTCCTGACCTGACATGATAGAAGAAATGTCGCTAAGCGACATTTCTTCTATCATCAAGCCCCACGCTATGAAGCATAGCGGCAGGAAAAGTAGCGATATCCCCTGTTATCGCTACTTTCCTTACGCCTGCTTCAGGACTGACTTAGCCATGATATCCTATGGAAGGTGGATATCATGGCTTAGTTTGTGAGTCCCTATCAACAAGCTAACGCCACATTTCGAGAGATTATCGCTGGGTTTCCAGCGATAATCTCATGTTAGGCAGTTAGCGCTAGGATTTTTATCACTTTTGAGATAAGCGTTGCTAATAGCACGCTATCTCAGCAATAAAAATCCACGCCAGCCGGCGATAATTATCCTAGCGCTGAGTGCGCTTAGCGATAATTATCGCCGGTTGTTGCTGATATGCCCCATAGGAAGTTAGGCCCAGATGTTTTTCCTACTTTTTTAATGCATACCCTTCACAAAGTGTTGAGCTGGTATTTACAATCCAACTCAAATCATGATTTGCCTTAGATTGTAACCCAAAGTTAGCAAGGTAGCACAATGCACAGCCTTGTGTTACTTTGCATCAAGGGACCATTCCATGGGTGGTGCATGGATATCAACCTAGAAGATGAAAACGTAAGAAGTGCACAGGCTTGTATGAGCTTTCTTCTTAAGATTTTTTACAAGGAGGCTGCTTTGCAGTTTGAAAATTCATCACCTATATGCTCATTCTCCAGTACCATTGTAAAACTAGGTATTTGTTTTGCAAGGAGAGTTCATTATTTCGTTGTTCTAAACTTTCTTGTCCTGTGGCCATTAACTCAGCCCATAACACTTTTTGTAAGGGAATCTTTGTCCACAGGGATCAGGCTTGAATTTTTTGAGGCATAGTCCAAAGTTTCTCTCTTAGATAGCATTATGATTTAACCTCTTCAATGCCCGTGACGAGCTGGTCTCGTCATGGGCCGCGGTTGCGCTGTGCCCATGACGAGACCAGCTCGTCATAAACCCCGCCCGCTAATACAACGGCCGGCACAGGGCGGGGAAAGGGGCGGGCACTGAAGGGGTTAACAAGGAACAAAATATTTATTTATTTATTTTATTTATTTATTTAATGCGTTTTTATATAGCGCAGACTTTACCTGAAGGTGTCAGAGCGCTTCACAATAGCAGCAGTAATGATACATAAGGAGCAAAAATACAAGTGAGCATGTTACAAAATCAAACGGTACGTTACATGAGGCAATAGTGACAATTGTGCAAGTATCAAGGGCAAATAAAATACAAGAGGTAGCAAACGATACGTTACAAACGGAAAAAGTGATGTGTGCAGGTTACAAGAGCATACAAAGTACACCTAGAGGTAAAAAGTAAAAAAAAAAAAAAAAGAAAAAAATATTGCAATAAATGGCCGACACTCAGAACACTAAAACAGAAGTTACGTTACATGAGGCAGTGGTGGCCATAGTGCATGTATCAAAAGCAAACAAGATACAAGAGGTAGCATAAGATACGTTACAAAAGGAGAAAGTGACATGTGTGCATGTTACAAAAGCGATCAAAATACAAGTAAAAGTATAATACTGCAATATATGGCAGACACTCAAAAAACAAAACACACTGGGAATGCACTTCTATAGGCATGGAGAACAGAATTTCCTATAATTGAAGGACTTCCTTCAGAAAATATAGGGCGTGAATTAAATTTGGAAGTGTCTTTGAAGGAGGAGAGATTTGAGGTCAGTTTTGAAGGCCTGGGAAGAGGTGGTGGTCCGGAGCTGAGGCGGAAGTGAGTTCCAAATTCTCACCGCGTTGCCTGAAAAGGATTGGGCCATCGATCTTTCCTTCTTGAAAGTGGGAGGTTCAAGCAATAAATGTTCTGCATTCCGTGATGGTCTGGAGCCACCAGAGAGTTTCCGTTTATCCGCCAGGTAGCGAGGGGAGGATGAGTGCAAGGCTTTGTGGGTGATACAGGCAGTCTTGTAGATAGATCTTGCCTCTATGGGAAGCCAACGGAGGGTGGATAAAATGAGTGTGATGTGGTCGCTTCTTTTGGCCCCATGTATGAAGCGAGCTGCTGAATGGAGAACAGACTTCAGGGGGGACAGGTGGGACTTGGGGAGGCCAGTAAGAAGAGAATTGCAGTAGTCCAATCTGGAGAGAACCAGCGATTGGACCAGGGTTTTAAGGTCGTGCTCCGGGAAGAAGCGACGAATCCCCCAAAGAAGGCGCAGTTGGTATCGAGCAGACTTTGCAATGGAATCGATGTGGGAGAGTAGATTGAGTTTTTTGTCGAGTATGACGCCAAGGGATTTTGCACTCTCGACAATGATGGGTTTATTGTTCAGTAGATTAATCTGATCCATCCATGATTGCACTGGGGGAGGAGAAAGTGAGGAGGAGAGGAGGAGGAATTCAGTTTTGGAGGGATTCAGGACCAGTTGATGAGTTAACATCCAGTTTTGAATGGAGTCGAGAGTAGAGCTTAGGAGGGAGAGATCGTGAGTGGAGGCCACCTTAAGGTAGATTTGAGTGTCGTCCGCATATAGATGATAGTGGATCCCGGATTTACTCAGGAGATTTCCCAATGGTTCTAAGTAGAGATTGAACAGTGTGGGTGCAAGTATAGAGCCTTGAGGGACACCTTGACCGACCGCTAAAGGAGATGAAAGACTGTTCGCTATTTTGATCATTTGTGATCTATCAGAGAGGAAGGAGGCAAACCATTTGAGCACAGTGCCCTCCATGCCCATTCTCTGTTGCAGAGTGTTAAGGAGAGTATTGTGATTGACAGTGTCAAAGGCTGCAGAAAGGTCAAGAAGAATTAGAAGACAAGACTCCCCTGAATCGAGTATCCGCAGTGCGTCATCAATCACTAGCAGCAGGGCTGTTTCAGTGCTGCAGTTTTGAATGAAGCCGGACTGGAAGTTGTCCAGAAGATCATTGTCCTTGATATGGTGAGAGAGTTGTTTCGCTACACATTTTTCTGTGATTTTCGCAAGAATTTTTTAAAAAAAATAACATAAAATCCGCCAAGACAGTAACTCTTACTTTGGGAGTTCATACATCACCATTGGTTTATCTTTAAACAAATTAATCTTATGTAGTTTAGACGTACTGATTTTTATATGGTAATTTGGGAAAGGATAATAAACCATCATTACCTACTAAAGCCACCCTACCATTCCCATGCTTATGAGATGGCAAACCTTCTGGGGTGGATGCAGGGCCTTTCTATTACAGACAAGGCAGCATCCTGGGTTGAGACCTAAGGATTGTTCTTATTAGACAAAGAGACCCTTCAACCAGTACTATAATTTGGTAGTATGAGGTTTTCAAGTAATGTCTCTTAATATATTTGTCCTCTGACCACTGTATCTACAGGTACGTGGAAGAATTTAACATTTTCTAATGTGTCAGTTCCGGGCACATGAGTAAAGTTGGCTCAACCACTTGCTATATTCTTAAAGTATAAGGACTGTCATGTTTAGTTGGAATGGGGTGGGACTTTTGCATTACTTGCTGCAATTTGTTTATCTAGGCCGGTCTTACATGTCATGGTTTCGGCCATCCAGTAGCTCCGCAGATCATCATCACATGTGTCTCAACACCTGGATACAAACAAAAGTCAGAAATAGCTTTTATACAGATGCAAGTGACTAGGTTTAAAAATACCTGATTTAGGTATGATTGAAAGAATATAGATGGAGGGGTAGCTTCTGGGGGCGATTCGCTCACAATGTGTAAGGTCTGTGATCAGGAAGAATAGATTCAAAGTGGCAAATTATGTTTGGATGGCTGTTAATTTAACTATCTACATTGAGTAAATCCATGTTTCGGTGATATCTATGAAGCAAAGTGAAGGAAAATGGGCATCATTGTGGCCAGTGGTATAAGTATCTATAGTGTATAATGACCCAGTATGCTATCAGCAAAAGGAAATACGTGTAGGTACAGTAGTTGGAAGTGGCAGCTTCATGTGTGAGGATTCATATTCAGTGAGGCCTGTGACCTAGAAGACAGGACTGAGCGGAATTATGATTGCTGGTAAAAAACACTGTTATAGAGAAGGGTGACATTTTGACTCATAGTTTTGGATTTTGTTGGGAATGGCGGTTCTTATTGGCTAGGGTAGGGTAAGCACCCAAGCCAGGTAGAACCTGCCACTCTAGTCAGAGTGAGTAGGTTACACACCTAAGATAGCTCCTCCTCACCAGTCAGGATTATCCCAGAGGCAATGTGTAAAGCGTTTGCGCAACATACATACAGTAACACAGTGAAAACACTAAAATGATTCCAGGCCAGTTTAGAAAAATAGCCAATATTTAGCTGAATAAAGCAGGACCAAAAAGATAACAATCCAACATACACAAATCAAGATATCACATTTGAAACGATCACTTAAAACTACAGCTCCAACTGGGGCTATCTCGAACTTGTGTCCGGTACTAATCAAACAGCTCGGCACGGACCACGAAGGAGTACGGGCCAGCTGCGGAGTCACACCGACCCCGGTTACAGTACCTTGGAAGATGATGAAAAACTAAGACGTTACATGGTGTTGGGGAGGTGAGGTGTCGCTGGTGCCGGTGGGGCGTCAGTTCCTTTCTGCCACAGGGGGGGTGAGGTGTCAGTTCCTTACTGCTAGGCAGGGGAGGTGATGTGTCAGGGTTGATGAGGTCAAGAGGTCACAGCTCTGTGGTGTAGCGGTTAAAGCACTGGCACCTGGTGGCCCGGAGCTGCGGTGCAAGTCGGGCGGTGCACCTTGCTCGTCACAAGTGGTGTCCTCAGCTGCAGTGTAGGCAACGGGGCAGCATCAGTGCAGAGCAGCTGTCGCCTGTGAAGTCAGTGCTACGGCGTGAGTCAGGGCAGTGTGTCGTGCTCTTCACAAGCGATGTCCTTGGCTGCGGGGCAGGCAGCGGCCTTGATGACGGAGTCAGAGTCCATATTTTCTGTAGTCTGCAATGCCAGGGCACCAAAATCTGCCACTTAAAAAGAATACATTTGACCAGGCCTTATGTCATGTTTTCATTTTGCTTGCGCCAAATCTGCGTCATTTAAAAAGAATACATGTGACCAGGCCTTATGTCATGTTTTCATTTTGCTTGTGCCAAATCTGCGTTATTTTTAAATGCAGTCTGTCTGAAGCACAAAAATAAAGCAATGCCTAATCTTGATGAAATCTAGTTCTATCACAGAAACCCTTGCACCATGGTGCAAGGATGCCTGCGTCATGGGGAGATTGTTTTTGTGCAGGAAGGGGCACCTTACTGCACGAAAACAATCACTACAGGCATTTTCCTCTTTCAATCCGTGATGTAGAGTGCAGCACGCATTGAAAGAGGAAAAAAATGAGGTGAAATGAAAACATTACTCATTGTTGCGCCTCGTTACGCCACAGCATTCTGACACATTTCCAGGTTTACCATTCCTCGTAAATCTGGAAATGTGTTTGGTTCCATGGGTGTTGCGTGGGAACAACTACAGCAAGAACCATGGAACATCCCTTTCACGTAAAGTGCTGTGTGTAAAGGGGCTGTACTTACAAGGACATGAAAAGCCATGCAGGGTGGCTTTTCCTGGCTTTGTAAATATGGGGCAGAGAAATGCGCTGCCAGTGCGTCACAAAATGTGACGTACTGGCAGCACAATGGGCTTGTAAAACTGCCCGTTATTTTGTAGAATCTCACATGCAACTTTAATTTCTCACGTTGCAGACAACCAATGAAACAATTTGAAATGGGATGAGTCATAGTATACACACAAATATCCTCAAATTAAAGGCTGATGGACTATGGTATGGTTTCCAAGGAAGGGTGATGCTCACATAACTGTAATAAAGTGATAAAGTTCCTACCCTCACACATTTGTGAGCAGTGTGTGTTATTAAAAGTTACACTAGTGCATTTACATTGCAGCAAGCGATTTCCAAGTGGTAGAAAAATGATAGTAGTTCAAGTTTAAGGTTTTGGTATAATAATTTCCCTTTTTAAGATGTTTATATATTTAAAATGCATGTAATGAATGTGTCTTTATGGGCACGCGGGCATAAATATGTGCACGTGCTCATGTATGAGCATATTTGTAAAATTCTACAAGCAATGCTTTTTATGCCTTCACTTCAATTGACGAGTGCAGGAATCTTAAACACTCAGCTCGTTCATTGAAATTCATTGTAGGCACAGAATATAATAAAAATGTCCTACCATCTGTTACAGCTTTTTACAATTTTACTAAGATGAGAAAAGGAATCCTCAATCACTGCACGCTCATAACGTGCTCGCATATGGGGAAGTGCGAGCACATAACATTTATGTAGAATACAAGCAAATTAATTGAATGTAAGAACGGTGATCTGGGAAAAAGCAGAAAATATATATTTACATTAATTTATGACAGCAACAGTCCCTTCCTCAGATTTACATTCTGAATGTAGCCATGCATCGGGAAATATACGTACACTGGCACTAACAGGTGACGATTATAGCCTTTGAGCCCGACATAGTGGGCTCTGCCAGCCATTAAAGGCTGCTTCAGTGTTAAAGGCCCGAACTGAAGGCCATGGCCTCTACCAAGGGAGTGGGCCTTTAATGGCCGGTATACCCGCTAGGAGGGCTCTAAGGCTATTAGATCATTCCGCCCCTAGAGGGCAGAATGTTCTAATCAGTAAAAACCAAGGCCTCCTGGAGCCTGAGAGTGTTTAAATCCCCTCTGGCACTAAGAGACCTAAAGGAAAACAACATTGGAATGTTGCTCTCCCGGCTTCTACCAGCCAGTAGAAGCCCGGAGCATTCCATTTTCTACAATGGAGTGTTGAACATTCCAATGTTCTAATATAAGGAAATATGATTGCAATCATTTACAATGGCATGTAGTATTTTATCTATGTCAATCAAACATATCGAGGAAACCCTACTCTAGGTAGTGAGATATATATATATAATATACATAATTTCCTCAGATATGTACAGTTGCATCTGAGAAGCAGTGCTGACCCAGGAAGCATTTGCGGTACCTTTAATAACCTCTATCAGAACTGGAACATGTGACCTTAGATACCTAAAAATAGGGCATTGCATGCTAACTTTTGTGCTTTTCGCATTTGAAACATGTTAAAAGTCCAGTGGGTGTGAACTGCCAGTATTTAATGGGATCAAACTCAGAGGCTGTGGACATTCCCCATGCTGTAATTAGCAGGCACAGTAAGCCCCACACTGCTTGTCATTGCGAACTATGGGCCAGATGTACTATTATTCCGTTTTGCGGAGTACTAATGTGTCTCACCCACATTTAGCGATTTCCAATGGGGTCGAAAATGACCTGCCTCATCAGTATTTATGAGGCAGGTTGCAATTTGCGACCAATTGTGAATGGGCTACAGTAACAGCCATGGGGGCCAGCTGGGGGTGGCAGACGACCATGTCTGTGTTTTCTTTTTAAATAAAACTATTTTTTTCAAATGCAGCCCATTTTCCTTAAAGGAAAATGGGATGCGTTTAAAAGAAAAAGAAAAAAAAGTTTTCGTTTTATTTTTTAAGGGCAGACAGTGGTCTATGGGACCACTGCCTGTTCTTAAAAAATATTTTTGCTGCCAAACATAAAAGAGGAGAGAGGCGACCGCTTCCCATTTGCAACTGCTTACCACCAATTTGCAATTGTTTTGTGACCGCATTTGCAGTCGCAAACAAAACGTACATCCCTCTACGATTCACTATTAGGACGTGGCATACTTGGCACGCCCCTTCCTAATAGCGACTCACAAACTCTATTTTGCAAGTCAGTAATAGGTTACCGATTTGCAAAATAGGGGTTGTACAAGCTACAACCCTTTTTAGAAGCTGCAAACAGCCCGATTGTCTGTTTGCGACCGCTATAAATGGTTGTATTCTGACCTCATGTTCAAACATTTGTTTGAGCATGGGTCGCTAAAGACGAGGGGGGAGGATGTAGCCTTATGGTTACAGCGGTCGGCCTCGAAGCTTGGGAACCGGATTCGAGTCTCGGCAACGACGCTCAACATACTGTGATTATGGGCAAACCACTTATTCACCCCGTGCCTAACAAAAATGAATGCGTCCATCTGTAATGAAACTGGAGCTCATGTAAAGCGTTCTGATACTGAATATCTTCGGGTCTAGTTCGTGCTATATAAAACTCCCAAAAATAAAATAATATTCGAGGCCCACACGTTGCAGCGCTCAGTACTCCTGTTTCGCCTTGTATTTTTTGCTTCTGGACTCTGATAGCTGCATGGATTCTCTTAGATTCTGATAGTGAAGATTCTAGGTCTCATTGATTTCCAGTGGATTAAACATCATCAGGTGCATACCACAGGCTCCAGGAATATTTCTCCCCCCTGCAAACAGATCTGCATATCCTGCCCTGGGCAAGTGGGGATCTTAAGCTATTCCTCTGCTGTTGATTGCACAAAATAATCATATTCCCAAGAAAAGTTACTTTTTATTAATATTACTAATTCATTCCCCTACTTCCTGAGGAGTTACAGGAACACACAATTTTTGTTACTGTCTTCTGCTGGATGAAGTTCCTGATTTCGATGATGTACTTACTGTCTGAGTTGTGCAAAAGGGGAAATGACGCTGCCCCTAATTTAAAGGGTAATGGCAATGGAAGAAGTGTGCCACAATTTGATCGCATTTCATTTAAATTCATCCCATGGACATTAAGTAACATTAAAGCACAGAGGGGCATATATACAATGAAGTGAGGGAGTGTGGCATTAGCCTTCCTGTCTTAACGCTGCACTCTGCCACTTTAAAAACACAGGGCTGCTCCATATTTACAACAATATGGTGCAACCCTGCGTTTCCCCCTGCGCTGGCTCTAAACTTAGCAGCCTAGCGTCAACACACTCACCCTTGCACCATAGTGCAAGGGAGTCTGCATTGAGTAGAAGATTGTTTATGTGCAGGAAGGTCACCCTTCCAGCACATAAAACATCTTTAAATGATGTTTTGTAACTTTTATGTGTGCTGCTTAATTCAGCACACAGAAAAGTTGCAAAATGTCACTTCTTTTTTTTGATTGTTTATGTGCAGGAAGGGACACTTTCCTGCACATAAACAATCAATATCAATTTGCTGTTTCTATGTATGCTGCACAACGCAGCACAGATGGAAACAGCAAAACGAGGAGTAATAAGCATTTCTCCTTGTTTCGCCTGTTTAGGACCAGGTTTTCCCTGGTCTTAATTTTGGTGCTGCTTTCTATTTACGCCACCCTTGTAAATAGGGGGCAGCGTCAAAATCAATGGGTGTTACGGTGGAACGCCCACTGCAACACCCACTGCCCGCCCCTTCAGGCTAAGTACAGCATGAAAGGGTGCCTTATTTACAAGGCAGCATTCAGCCACATTAAGTCAAGCTATCCTGGCTGATGATGGCTGAAAGCCCGAATCCAGTCCTAGGATGCTTGTTTCCAGTCCAGGGAGGACCTGGCCTGGCAGTTCGGGCTGGACTGTTCCCAATGGGCGCAGGGTCAAGACTGATTTGCATATGGCTGGGTCCAAACTGGAATGGCATGGTGAGCACAAAAACGATGAATTTCGGCCCAGGTCTCTGTACTGGGGTGAATGTGTGACATTGTTCTGCATTCTGTCCATCAATTGCTCTTTTTGCATTTGTCACCCCGACTAGGACAGGCATGCCCAGGCGTGGGTTCCGTGCTCTCCATGCCACTGGAGTCAACCTACCCTGGCTGATGAGGGCTGAAAGCCCGAAACCGGTCCTAGGATGCTTGTTTCCAGTCCAGGGAGGACGTGGCCTGGCAGTTCAGGCTGCACTGTTCCCATTGGGTGCAGGGTCAAGACTGATTTGCATATGGCTGGGTCCAAACTGGAATGGCATGGGGAGCAAACAAATGATGGATTTAGGCCCAGATCTTTGTACTGGGGGAATGTATGACATTGTTCTGCATTCTGTCCATCAATTGTTCTTTTTGCATTTGTAAATAAGGCGAAGCCCCTATCGCCATCACAAAGTCACTGAAAGTGACGCTGTGGTGGTGATAGGGGCTTCTAAGTATGACCCAGTAAAACAAAGCAGGATTCGCACTGCCAAAAGTCGGTGATTAAGTTGTACACATAAAAGAATGAATGAATGAAATCAATCAAAAAAGCAAGGCAACAGTCTTGGCACAAGGCAAACTGGTCCCAGCTCCAGAACAATGCAAAAACAGGTAACAGTAATGTATGGCCGCATCACATAAGGTCAGCACTGGAAACCCTAATGTAAGGCATGGTCTCGGGCACAGTTTTGGGCTAACTGGTGTTTTACATAGTTGGCTTACTGAATCAGCTATAATTTTCCACCTTAAACAGTTCTAAATGCTTCTTTCTGCTGGAATTGTACGAGCATTTGTTGACATACAGAAATTAACACAACACTACACAATAGCGTAACAAAAAGCAAAATAAAAGTATAACAAAAAGATAACAGGGTGCAACAAAAATGCCAAAAGGAAACTCAGCACAACAAACATATCAGAACTCAACAACAAAAAAATGCAATTTTGCAGCACATGGAGACAATAGCACAAACATACTACAGTTCACCACCACACAAAAAGCAGTTTACAGAATATGTGCAAATATTCTTAGCACACTGTACCACCTTCAAAAATCTGCTTTCATACTAGAGTGGTAAAAGAAGTTTGCACCATGCACTTGCCTAATTTTTCACCGCGTAATAGCAACAGCCAAAAATGGTTTGTGATTCGACCCATATGTCTAAAAAGTTGATCATTTAAGATTGTTGGAAAAGAGCCAGGTTTTAAATTTTTGGGAATTTTCGTGTGAGTACAAAAAGAGAAGAAGAGGTGAGAATGTTATACTTGATCGACCACCGGTAAATTAGAATTGGATTAATAGTAATCTTGAGTAGGTAGATATTTATTAAATCATTGGCATAAAAAAATGCAATAGCGTTGTTTATGGTTTTGTGGCAGAAGAACAGAAATTTGAAAGTGACACATTTGGCAATCGGAAGCCAATAAAGTGATGCCAGCAAACGAACAGTAGTGTCCAGATTTATGACATAATCATGCAGCGCAGTGCAGCAGACGCACATGCTGCACTGCACTGCGTGGAAAGGAGAGAGGAGGAGAGCACCAACTTTACAGAAATATGGCACTTTCCTCCTCTTTCTCTAGCGCCGGCGATGAAATCGGCTGCCGTGCGGCACAGAGACACCTTTGCGCCATAGTGCAAGGGTGTCTCCCGTGAGTCTAGCATAGGTTTTGTACTGGAAGGGTACCCTTCCAGTATAAAATACTATGGGGCGTATTCACAAGCCCCTTGCGCTGCCGGTGCGTCACATTTTGTGAAGCCTTGGCAGAGCAGTGTGCTGCCCCATATTTACAAGGCCACACAAAGCCATCGTGGGTGGCTTTTCCTGGCCTTGCACACATTACTTTGCATGAAAGGGGCGTGCCATGGGTATTGCTGTGGGTGTCCCCGCGCATCACCCATGGATTCTGCTGCATTCCCAGATTTACAACATTGGGATGCGTCAGAATCCTACACCTCCCCAGGGCAGGCATAAAGACGCGCAACATGGAGAAATACTTTTATTTGTCCTCATTTTTCTTTTTTCAATGCACGCTGCATTCTGCAGCACACATAGAAAGAGGGAAAAATCCTCTTGTGATTGTTTTTGTGCAGGAAGGTGTACCTTCCAACGGATGTATGATGTAACAACGCGTACCATTACAACGCGGTATGTTACATCGCGGTTTTAACAACGCAAGTCGTTACATCGACTTGCGTTGGAGGGCGTTGGACATAGGAATAGTGTGAATTACTATTCCAACTCCAGTCTACGTACAGTAGGGAAGGTGTTGGAAAGTAATTCACACTATTCCTTATCCTACAGCGCCCTCCAGTGCAAGTCGGTGTAACGACTTGCGTTGTTAAAACCACGATGTAACCATACCGCGTTGTAATGGTTGCGTGGTAAAGGATGTTTCCCCCTTCCAACACAAAAACAATCATCCCTGCAACGCAGGCACCTGCCTACGCTGGTGCACGGCAGCCAATCGTGTGCCTGCACAGGGGAAAGTACAGGGATACATCATAATGTTGTAAATATGAACCATGCCTTTGCTTTTAAAATGACGCAGCTCAGTGCAGCAAAACGGCTTGTAGCGCCGCGCTGTGTCATTTTGTTGTAAATATGGCCCTATGCAAATATTTACCTTAACCCATTTCCCTCTTTCTACGTTTGCTGTAAAGTGCAGCACATGTACACAGTCAAAAAAGGAAGGAGAAATGAAAGCATTTCTCCCTCATTGCGACTACTACAAAAAGGCACAGTTTTCCTACGCTAAACCATATCTACTTTATTTAGTAAATAGCGTTTAAGTCAGAAACCTTGAGTGGTTGCATGGGAACGCCCATGCTCCACCCATGGTACGCCCCCTTGGCGCTAAGTAATGCAAAGATAGCAGTGCTTTGCGTTACTTTAATGTTATTTCCAGCACTAAACAAGTTTAACGGTGGAAAGTAAATTGGAAAAAAAGATTGTGTGCCGATTTGCGTCACATTTGTGATGTAAAAATGGCGTAAAATCTTAGTAAATCTCCCCCTTGGAGTTTGTGGTTTGGACTGTGATTTTCAGAAAAGAAAATGGATATGGTAGCAAAAGTAGTATTTTGTTGAACGTCTTCAATAGGAAAAAGGATGTGGAGGGAACTTTATCAAATTGAGTCTTTTGTGTAAGGCCTACGACAAATACATAGCCCGGAATATGAGCACCCTTAGCTGCTTTGGGCCTGCTGTAGAGTTCCTCTTATCAGTGTTAAGTCTGATTGCATTATGATGCAATTAAAGAATTTTTGTCGCCATCCCAGCAGGTGATAGCTTGGTGCCATCCACAGAGAAAAAGAAAACCAAGCAATAAGAATGGGTGAGGGTGGCAAGGGGAAAAACATAAATATTAAACCAAGGATGGTTGAGTACTGAGCCCTGTGAAATCTGAAGGGGGTGTTGAAGGAGGTTGTCAGACTTCATGTGTGTGGAGCAAGAGACCCAGCTAAGTGCACCATCGCTGCCTCCAATCTCTTGAAGCTGCTCAAGTAGGATTGAGTGAGAGACCTTACCAAAAAGGGTGGAAAGGTCAAACAGGATTACAGTGTTTTATTTTGAACCCATTTGATACAAGCCTTGGATAGTAAAACACTGAAAGGAGAACATTAGTGTGCAAAATCGGCTTGTGGCGGATTCAAAACTCGTCTTTCCTCCACAAAAATCCAGACAAAGGGGCATCACCCGGCGATAATTATCGCTTAGCGCTCTAAGCGTGAGGATAATTATCGCCGGGTAACGTGGATTTTTATCGCTGAGATAGCGTGCTATTAGCAACGCTTATCTCCTCAGTGATAAAAATCCTCACGCTAACTACCTAACGTGAGATTATCGCTGGAAACCCAGCGATAATCTCACGTAGTGTGGCGTTAGCTTGCTGATAGGGACTCACAAACTTAGCCATGATATCCACCTTCCAAAGGATATCATGGCTAAGTCAGTCCTGAAGCAGGCGTAAGGAAAGTAGCGATAACATGGGTTATCGCTACTTTTCCTGACGCTATGCTTCATAGCGTGGGGCTTAATGATAGGAGAAATGTCACTTAGCGACATTTCTCCTGTCATGTTAGGTCAGGAATGCCCACTTTGCATCTCATTAGAGATGCAAAGCTGGGCGTTAGGAATCCCCACGCTAAAGCAAGGTTTCAAGCGTTAGCGTGGCCTTGCTAATTAGGCAATAAAATTATTGCCGCTTTTCGGACGAAAACGGCCGCAAAAGCGGCGATAATTTTTTATCGCCAGCTTGTAAATATGCCCCATAATTACTGGAGGTTATTCCGATTTTGTGTGGAGAAAATATTAAATATTGTTGCCTGTTTGTCGATGGTATTTCCACATCGAGAGTTACCGAAACATTTAGGGCCTGATTTTGAGTTCAGCAAACAGGTTACTCTGTCGCAAACGTGACGGATATCACGTCCGCCATATTACAAGTGACACTGGATATAGTGTAATGTGATGGTTAGAATATCTATCACATTTGTAACGGAGTAAGCTGTCTGTCCGCTGAACTCTAAATCAGGCCGTTGTTCTCCATTTTAGGTGCAGGCTTCAGAATTCCATACCCTTGTGGATAGTCACCTTATGCTGAACTGATCCTTTTGTGTGAATCCGAGAATCTGACTGGAGTATTGCTCTGCAGTTCCCCAGAGAAGTAAGTCCTAGAATTACATCTGCTTCTAGGAACACTACTTACGGCAGGGCCAGCTTTAGGGAAGTGAGACTGGTGCGGCCGCCCTGGGTGCTGACCTGTGGAGGGGAGAGTTGACCTCAGAGGGTGCGCAGTGCTTAGCAATAATTTATGATCGGAGAGATGAGGGGCACTTTTGCTCTGTGGTAGTGAGAGAATCCGAGGAAGAGGTCATGGGGGCAGGGACAACAACAATTATTGTCACACCAGGCGCCACCAGCGCAAGAACCGTCCCTGACTTACAGCATGCCCAAAATTGAAAACATTATGTAACTAGAGGCTGCCAGTCAATTGCATCCTGCATAGAGATACCACATGCGCTTACAGAAACTTCTCTGGTACTGGCACAGGATTTGTGTGATGTGACCAGAGGTTTTGTAAGTCAAGTTAGTAACAGCAGATGTTTTCATCTTTTGAGTAGTGACAGGAAGAAGTCCTTTTGGTGCATATCATCTATAAGACCCCCTAAGCAATATGTCTTATGCAGTACATTGTTCTGCATAAGCTTGCTGCTTCTGAGACAATAAGACATCCACAGAAGTCTGGATGTTTGAAGCATTCTGGTTACCAAAGGCATGCAAGATATGGAAGATGTGAACACAGAGCCTTAAAACAGTGTATTGTTTCCCTATCCTGTGATCAATCCTGTTGGACCAGGCACTTTGTGCAGGGTCACCTCAGATTTTTGCCGTCCTCTCCCTTCCTTTGCTGATCACCATTTTTGTAGGGTTTTAGGACTCACTGCACTTTCCCCTGTTAACCAGTAGTAAAGTGCTTGTACCCTCTCTCCTTAAACACAGCAAAATTAAAATTGGCCTACACCTGATTGGTACATTTAAACTACTTGTCGGTCCCTAGCATATGGTACTACATGTACACAATGCTAGTAAATTAAAAGCTACTCAATGTGCCAACCACTAAAGTAGCCCTGTGAAACATGTCTCAGGCCGACCACTGCGGCCTGTAGTGCAATTTTAAACCGCCAATTCTACCTGGCAAAATAAACCTTTTGTTACTTCCAAACCTTCCTTTTTAATACTGTAGGAAATTGGGTTTTGGTTGAGGGGGTGTAAACTCTCCTCAAGCAACAACCACAATCCCTGTCAGAGTGAACCAGAAGAAGTCACTAAATTAGCCTCTGCTTAACCCTCTGGTAGCTTGGCACAAAACCAGTGAGGCTTAACCCAGAGGCAAATGTGTTAAGTATTTATGAAACACACAACCTGTAAGAAGTGAAAACACAATACAAGAAAAGTCTCACATCAATTAAGTAAAATAGAGTAAATTTGAATAAATAATTTGACACCAAAACAACAAAAAGTTAATCAGTAGAACCGGAGATATGCATTTTTTCGATAAGATTTGCACCTAAAACCACAAAGCGCTACTCGCGGTCATGACCCTGGGAAAGTCACAATTTCAGGTTGACTGTGATGGAGTGCAGGTGGTATAGAGCGACCGGGTTAGTCCAAATGAAAAAGTTACCTTCCCAAAGTCCAGCACAAAGAGTCTAGTTCTTGGTGGAGAAGGCTGCAAGGAGAACGTAATGGATGGTCATCACTGTAGCGCAATGAGACACCAGTGCGTCGCCAATATTTGTCGCTGTAGCACGAAGATCCTATCAGACATCGCAGACAGTAGTTGCTGTGACTTCACTTGGGTGACCACCGTGGACTGTCATTGCTGTAGTGCAAAGTGCAGATCTCGCATTGCTAGTCTTCCCTGGTGGTCAGTTTAGCACTAAGTGTTGGGTTCAATGGAGCTTCACATTGGTGATTGTTTTTGCAGGGGACCAATCGCAGCACAAACAACCCTGTTCATGGTTGTGAAGAGCCAAAAACTTCAAGATTTTTCAATTATGTCACAGGAAGAACTCTACTGAAGCAATCCAAGTGTCCAAGTTTTGGGGAGGCCCCTCATGGGGATCATGACTTCACTCCAGTAAAGGCTGCAAGGGCTCAGGCAGGAGGGCCAATTGCATATCCAGGTAGGTCTAGTGCAACGGGTCAGCTGGGCAGTTGCAGGGAGGCCTCTGGAGCTTGTTATGTCCCTGCAGCTCTGAGCAGGAACTCAGCCCCCTGACCCTTGGATTCTCTCTGGTAGTCCTGGGATCAAGTAGCAAGGCAGGAATCGAGCAACAGGGCAGTCCTCGGAGTGTACAAGGCAAGTTTCAAACAGCAGGGCAGTCCTCTATTAGCTCTGAGGTACAAAGCTGGCCTCAAGGAGCAGGGAAGTCCACTGGAGTACAAGGCTGTCCTTTGTGGGGGGGAGGGGGGGCTCCCCAGGTCCCAGAGTGACCTGAAGAGCTGGCTTGAGAGTCCAATATTTATACCCAGTGGTAGGCTTTGAAGTGGGAGAAACATCTAAACTTCCCCCCACATCTAGTTCTGGTATTTCCTTCCTCCCCTGCCCAGGTTATAAGGGGTCTAGTGTGACAATAGACTGGAGTTAAGTTCTTTGTGAGTGTACTGATGCAACTCCTTTGAAATGTAAGTGGAGCAAGGAACAGCTGTGCCCTTCCCATGGTTGCTGGATGGTCCATCCTTCCAAAACACATATGCCCTGTGTCTCACTGTCTGGCAGGAATATGCAAAGGTTGACTGTAAACTACAACCAGTCATGTGACACTGGACACAAGCTGCAGGCACCACATGGTTAGGGAAAGAGAATGCCAACTTTCTAAAAGTGTCAGTTTTAAGAATGGTAACTTGAAATCTGACTTTACCATTAAAGAGGGTTTTAAATTACAAATAATTTCAGTGTAAACATGACTTTCCTACATGCTCCTTATCAAAGTTTATCTCCTATCAAAGGTAATAGGATCACCCAATGCTATCCTATGGGAGGGCTAGGCCTTGCAGTAGTGAAAAACGAATTAAAGAGCTTTTCATTAACAGGACATGTAAATCTTAAAAGTGCATGTTCAACCTTTTAAATACACAGCACCCTGCCCTATGGGCTGCCTAGGGCCTACCTTAGGGGGTGAAACATGTCTTAAACAGGAAGGTTTAGGCCTGGCAAAAGGCCTAATTCGCAGTTTAAAAACGCACACAGGCTGCAATGGCAGCCAGCCCTAAGACATGTTTTAAAGGGCTACTTAAGTGGGTAGCACAATAGGTTCTGCATTCCCATTAGTAGCCTTTAATTTACTGGCCTTGGGTACATGTTGGACAACTTTACAAGGAACTTATAAGTAAACTAAATGTGCCAATTAGGTGTAGGCCAGTTGTACAATTTTTTAAGGAGAGCGTACATGCACTGTAGCACTGGTTAGCAGTGGTAGAGTGCTAAAGTGCACAGAATCCTAAAACCAACAAAAACGAATTTCAGCAACAGGAGTTGAGTTGGCATAAAGCTTGGGAAAGACCACGCTAAGGGCTGTCAGGTCTAACAAATATTTTTAAGTCACCCCAAAGGTAGGCCCTAAAGGCTCATAAGCACTGTACCCTTAAAGGTGCGCGCGCACACCTCTCTTCCTGCGAGCGCGCACACACCGGACATCCCGAGAGAGCAAAGCGAGCGGCGCGAAAAACTTCCTGGATGCGGCGTTTGGTCTCCGGAGTGCAGGTAAGGCTGGCTGTCTGGCTTGGGGCTTGGGGTTTGGGGCTGTTAGGAAAGCACGGTGCAGAGCATATTGTGCGCTTTAGTTTAAGTATTCATGTTAATCACAGCCCCTCACGAGCTGTGATTAACATGAATACTTAGACAAAGGCACACAATGTGCCCCGCACCGCGCTTTACTTACAAGAGTACAGCAAGTTTAAAAACACAGCGTGTACTTTCAATTTATTCTGAAAATCTTACCTCTAAATGGCATCCCTTACATCTATCCTGGTGGGGCCGCTTAGATACCATAAAAATGATGTTGTCAGCTCGTGAGGGGCTGTGATTAACATGAATACTTAAACTAAAGCGCACAATATGCCCCGCACCGCGCTTTTCTAACAAACGAGTACAGCAAGTTTAAAAACACAGCGTGTACTTTCAGAATAAATTGAAAGTACACGCTGTGTTTTTAAACTTGCTGTATTCTTTTGAGTAAAGTGCTATGTCCCAAAAAGGAGGCAAGTTTAAGGTTCAGGTACCCATAGCTGCCAAGGTTTCAGATCGCTATGTGTGACATTTTTATAATTTTAGTGAAATTATGAGTGACATTTCAAAAACTATGAATGACATTTTCCTCACAAGCAAACGCAAGCAATGAAAACTTGGGAAACATAAATATCAGAAACTACACCCATTTGAGCACCATGACTGTGACACCAAAAGCAATTTTATATAGCATAGCAAATCAGTGCAACAGTAGGAGATCAGGACGTACGCCACAGCAAACATGGTTTCAGGGTGTATTCATAGCTATGTACGTGTTTTGCATGTCAGATTCCGTCCATTTAACTTACTGCAGGGTTTTTTTTCTTCAGAAAAATACGCAGTCCAGTTCAGCCTTAGCTCGATAAGCCCACAAACAGACAAAACACTGACCTGACCTGACCTGCCACCTCAAGATCGGAAAGCACTGGTGGCAGAACAGCAACAAAAGAGATAGCTGAAACCTCATCTCAGGGGACACATCGCCATGGTCTCAGCTCTACCCTTCGTGCGCTGACAAAATGCTTGTGGCCAGTGTCGGCTTCCTTGAAGCTCCGGGCAGCCCACCCATCTAGCGCCAAGTTAGCTATAGATTCTCTCATTGTGGCCGGTCCAGACAAAATCCCTTCCACCCTCCAGGGCACAGGCTTCCTCGCTGTGCAGTTCTGGGGTCAGGAGGAGCAATCTTCTGCTCTCAATGCTTGAATGTCTGCTGCAATTGTGTAGTGCGCATTCACTTTACAGCTGAAAACTCTGTCCTGCACCGGGTAACCTAACGGTACTGTGGCCTGTGTCACCCGAGATTCCCTATGGGTGGGCGGGATCAGCTGGCACCACCACTGCTCCCCGATAATATGCCAATATGGCCCTTTCTGCTTGGGAGTCCTGCTCAGGACCGAAATGAAAGGCTGCCGGGCACGAGTCCAAAACTTATGAGAGACTGCAGGCCCCAAACTCGACTCCGGCAGATACGGCCCAGACAAACTCATTAAGCGGGGCTGCTTGTAAGCACTGGCTGTTAACTCTCTCTCCAGGACTGCAGCGGCAGCAGGGTCAACTCTCTGGTCCAGATTCCACTGACCACAGCACCTTGATGAGTCGAGGCTGCAGCACGCACCATACAGTCCGGTACTGCGAGCAGCGGCGCGCTCCACGTCGGTGTTAATCTGCAGAGAGTGTGGGGTGGAAGACAGTCTGGCGCACGGCGCCGCGGGCAGCCCGGAAATTAATTAATTAATGCAGCCAGGCTAGCAGGTGGCTGAGGCCGCAAATGTAACATTGTAGCACAGTAGCCAGCACTCTCAGTGACTCACTCAACCAGAGCTGTTTATGAGCCACACTGCCAGAGCTGCTGGTGGCAAGTCTGGAGCAGCAGAGCCGGCGCTCTAGCATCAGCGCGGTTGCCATTTTCAGTGGCATTAAAAATGCGTGACAAAGCATTTCAGTGCGGTGATGCGGAACACCACACTGAAATGCATTAGTGTCACACGTGATGTCTGATACTTGGCAGGACTGGGTACCAGGTCAATGCAATCCTTTCTACTTTTGAAGCAGCCGCCGTGAGCACCCATTGCAGTGAGGCAACAGTGCACGCATCTTTGACGCAATGTATAGCCACAAAAACATACATAGCTGCCAAGGTTTCAGATTGCTGTATGTGACATTTTCATAACTTCTGAGTGACATTCAACAACTATGAGTGACACCATCTCGTGAGCAAAAATCAAGCAATGAAGATGAGGGAGACATATAAATATTAGAACTTACACCTATTTGAGCAGCCAAAAACTCTAAGATCTCAAACCGCTGCAAAGCACCAGTGATGCTGGGAAATTCCATCTGTAGCTGGCTCTGTATGAGGCTGTTATTGTACAGAAGCAGCGCTCCTACCGGCCCACCCACTCCTCTAGTGGTTATCAATGCTGCTGGCTTCAGTCAGTGAGCACCTCGTCAGCTTCAGTGCTCCCAGGTCCACGTATCTCCAGCGTGCTCATCAGGCGGCTATGCCTATTTTGTGGTGCATTTTCACATAGCATGTCGTAATTCCTCCCCAGCCTTACAGGCCTGTATGCTTCCCCGCGCCATGATCGTGTCTTTGTGGTTGCAGGACCACGGGCACTGCAAGCAGGTAGGGGGGTAGGCTCTGGTGCTGTTAGTGTTTGGGGATGCACCCCAGGCGCGCCCCAGCCCTAGAATGCGTTGCAGGACATTGTAGTGAGAGTGGTCCCCAGGCGACAACCGCTAGCAGCTTCAGTTTAACTGGGTCCTAGAGCAGTGAGGGAATAGTGCAGCCCTCCGGCCATCTCAGGTCGCATCCTCCGGGTTTTCACACTGCACTGCAGCCATGTCATAAGTCTTGCGCACGTACAGCTGCCAGTCAGAAGTAAGCTAAACGTCAAAGGCTGCTGCATTAGTCCAGGGGGCAGGGAGATTCCCATGTGCCAGCCTGCAGGGTGGTGGGGTCGCAATAGAAATGCAGCCATGCGCAATAAGTTTGCTACCAATAGCAATAAATTAGATGGGGAAGCAATACTTTATTGCCTGCAGGGACGGCATTTCAGCTAGTTTCATTCAGCATAGAAGGGCTACGGCTTAACTACCGAGCCAAGCGCTATACCTAAAATGCGTGACTTTCCATTTCAGTGCGGTGATGTGGGTCACCACACTGAAATGCATTAGTCCCACGCCTGATGCGTGGCACTTAGCAGGCATGCCCATAAATGATGCTGCTAATGTCGGTATCTATCTACTGTGATTGACTGCTGAGCCCGTCGGTTGCTCCTTAGCGCTGCAAAGTGCCCATGGATGGATGTTTAACGTGATGTTCCTGTTACTGAGATCTTCGTGTAACCTCCAGCGTGCTGTGTTTTTAAACTTCCTCTACTCTTTTGAGTAAAGCGCAGTGCGGAGCATATTGTGTGCTTTAGTTTAAGTATTCATGTTAATCACAGCCCCTTCACGAGCTGTAATTAACATGAATACTTAAATAAAAGCACACAATCTGCCCCGCACCGCGCTTTAATCAAAAGAGTACAGCAAGTTTAAAAACACAGTATACTGTCAATTTATTCTGAAAGTACACGTTGTGTTTTTAAACTTGCTGTACTCATTTGTTTTGTTAGTAAAGCGCAGTGCAGGGCACATTGTGTGCTTTTGTCTAAGTATTCATGTTAATCACAGCTCATGAAGGGGCTGTGATTAACATGAATACAGCAGTGAAAAATCAGGGTTATGGCAGAACAGAGCAGAGAACATTGGCGTTTCTGACTTAGTAAAATCTTATGATGGTACCACCGTTGGCGTCTTGTGCTTTTCTAAACCTGAAGTGTACATGTCTGTGTAACCAAGTCATGTCATGTTTATCCAAATTGCAAACCTGCTTTAAGACCCTTAATGTGGCGCTGTATGTGTGGAAATGCACCATCTTTTCACTTTTTTAAGTAAACTTTTAGTGACATTTGGCGCTGCACACACGCACGGTCTAGTTCCTGGCAAATGTAGCCTTGGTTGCAGCGCACAGAGACCCAACACTGCCGCACACAGAGGAAAAAAATTAGAGGGAACATTGCTCATAAGGCAGGATGCATGTCATTTAAAAGGTAGGGCATGTGTACTTAAGTTTTACATATCCTTCCAGTAAAAACCCCTAAAGTAATTTTTCACAGCTGTATGAATAGCTCCCCAAAGACTAACACTAGAGTACCTTATTTTGATCAGGAAGTGCTAACTTCAGATTGAGAGCAGAGAGAGATATGCTTTTTACACAAAAAAGAATTGCAATTTAAAATCCTCTTTAATGGAAAAGTTGGATTTAAAGCTACAATATTGAAAATACCACTTTTAGAAAGTTGGCATTTTCCTGCCCAAACCCACTGTGCCTTTCTGCCAGTTTCATGGGTCACATGATTGTAAATGGCAATGCTGTTGTGGGTTATGTATTGCTTACAGTCAGTGAGACAAAGGAAGTCTAGGTGTGAGGGTAGAGGTTCAGTTCAACTTTATTAATGATTAGACACTTGTCTTTAAAACATACATTTTGAAACAGAATAAAGCTGTAATCTCCCTCCCTGCTTCTAAAACCAGGTTTATACCCAACTACACTTCCATTTAATACATGAAATCTCCACCTTCTAACACCTCAGCAGTGAGGGGTGAGGACCGAATGGCTGTGGAGGAGCTGTACCCCGCCCTGATTACACTTCAAAGGGCCCTGCCTACCACACACACAAAGGAACTTGGCAACAGGCCTACCCTTTTCTTTATCACCCAGACAGTTTGGAGCCAACACAAGGGAAAAGGGATGAACTGACCAGGACTAGTTTTGGGGGTATGTCTGGGAATTCCCCACCATGTATGGAAGTGAGTCCTTCAAAACCTCTTATTAGAACACACCTGGACCTGTGGAAAATTCAGAAGGACTGCCCTGCTTTTGGAAGGACTGCCTTGGTGTCTGAAAGAGGAAGCTAGGACCTGCTTGGCTTGAGCCCAAACTACCCACAGTGACTACAAGGGTCAGTTGGATGACCTCCTGTGTTAACTACATGGAAACGAAAAGCTTCCAGAGGCCTCCCTGCAACTGCCGAGCTGACCAACACCAACTGAACCTGCCTGATCCTTGCTGCTGGCTTCGGCTGGAGTGTACCATGATCCCCAAGTGGTTCCCCCCAGGACCTGGGCCGTTGGCTGGCATCAGTGTGAACTGCTCCTCAAGAAAGATGCAAATCCTAAAGTTTGATGGTGCTCACGACTACAAAGTAGGCTCTTCTCTTCAAGAATTGACTACCCACAATGACTGCCAATGCAAAGCTCCAGCGCGACATGCATGTCGTGCCAACTGCGACCATCCACAACGATCAAACAGCACAGGGCTCTAGTGATGGCAGTTTCTTTGTGGAACAGTGAAGACTGTCCGTGACGCTCAACCTGCTCCTCATGCCTTAAGCCTCTTCCTCGTGGCCCCCGCAACACGAACAGAACTCTGCATTGGAGAAGAAAAGGTAACTCTTAAGCTGGACTAACCTGATCCCTGTATCTGACCCATGCTCTATCGCGGTTGACCTAAACTTCTGATTTTCTCCCTGTCTACCGTGACCAGAAACCCACAAGTGGCACTTTGTGCTTCTTGGAGATATTTTTACCCTAAATTAAAAAAATATATATATTTTGCTCTACTGTTTCAGTTTTCATGATTCTAGTGTTGTTGTATTTATTAGGTTTTACTCTATTTTTCTAAATTGGTTTGGGATTTTCTTATATTTTGTTTTCACTTTGGTACTCTGTGTGTGCAGCATAAATACTTTAAACATTGCCCCTAAGTTCAGCCTGACTGCTTTTGTGGCATGCTACCCGATTGTGACATGCTACCAGAGGCTTGAGCACAGGTTTATTAAGTGACTTTTGTGGTTCATGCTGGCAAGGATTGTGTTTATTATTTGAGCGGGTTTCCCACCCCTCTCAACTAATAACCCAATTTCTTACAAATACGGGGGCTTATTTACAAGAAGTGATGCATCGCTGGCGCAGCGATGGGTTAAAATGTAATGCGCTGCCGTACGACATAGCAAAACGCCACATTTGTACCATATTTACAATTTGGCGGACTGTGGCGTAAGGCAGGAGCCTGTATCATAAAAAATCACGTGGGTGCCACTAAATAGCAGCAAGGCATATTGATGCAACTGTCAGAAAAGAGACGAAGGCAGAGTTGCATCATGTAACGTGAGTCTGAACACCCCGCGACAGTTTGAACTGCGTCAAGTGGGAAAAACATGACAAAAAGCAACTCATTTCACCCAAAAAACATTTGGGGGACCCTACTGGAGTCAGCAATGGAGCAGGAAGTACGCTGCCGTACTCAGGAGAACCAACCAAACAACCCCAATACCAGTCCAGATGCCCACGCAGACAGCCTGGGAAAGAGGAAAAGGAAGTCAAACTTCAGTGAGGAGGAAAACGAGATGCTGCTCACAGAAGTCACCAATCATAAACAGCTGCTGTTTGTGAGATCCAAGTTGCCACTATGAAAGAAAGAGGCGATATGGCAGTCTATCGTGCTGAAAATAAACTGTGTTGATCAAGCAAAGAGGTCAGTTACCAACTGCAAGAAGCGCTGACACAATTATAAGTGCAGAACAAAGGGTAAATTAGCGTCAAATCTCAAGGCAGCATTGCAGACCAGAGGAGGAAGACCAGCAGACCAGGAGGTGTTGGATGCACTGGAGGAGCGGGTGGCAGCTGTCATCCCAGAGGAGTTGGTGACTGGAATCTGAGGACAGTGCAGCCCAAGAGAACCAACAAGAGTCATCCAGTAAGTCACAAGAGGGGGCAATATGGGAGTAAAAGTTCATGTTGTTGATTGCAGCTAGCTATGTACCTGAGCTCCCGTGTGCTGTGTGCAGGTTAATGGTTTGGATTCTGGGTCTTGTTCCATATAACCCCCCATAAAGTAACTGGCACTGGCCAATCATACATTGCACAGTCCAATCAAGCTCCGTCATATACCTACCTGCCGTGTTTAAAGTCTAACACCAGTCCACGTCCCATTTGGTAAACTATCTCCTGTTGTTGAATGTACAACATGAATAACCAGATCTTTAAGGATCTGAATACAATGGGCTGCATTTAAAAGAAAGTGATGCAGCGCAAGCCATGTGGCTGTGCTGCACTGCATCACGTTCAAAGTACGTTCAAAGCACAGGGAGGGGTCATAAGTAGATGTGTTCCATCCTTGTGCTTTTCCCTGCGACTGTGCACAATTGGTTGCCATGTGCAAACACAGGCACCCCTGTGCCATGGTGCCAGGGTGCCTGTGTTGGTGCATGGCAGGTCATAGTGCTAAAGCACAGGAAATAAAGGACAGTAGTGAGACATGTCACAAAGCCATAGGGCCTCATTTATGAAGTTTTGACGTAGGACAACACCGCAAGGAATCTTGCTGAGATGCCTTATTTCAAAACAAAAGGGTAGGAATGCGACATATCTGTGAGATATGGTGCATGCCTGTCCTTTTCCCCATGCACTGGCGCACGATGGGTTGCCTTGTGCCAACGCAGGCACCCTTGCACCATGGTGCAAGTGTGCCTATGTTGTGGGGCTGATTGATTTTGTGCAAGAAGGGACACCTTCCTGCACAAAATCAATCAAGTCAGGCAATTTCCTCTTTCTATGTGTGCTGCAGAATCAAAAAACGAGGAGAAAAGAAAATATTTCTCCACGCAAACACATCCAAATGAAACAGATTGATAAAAATCCTATGGAAGGGCATTCAGGCTACAAAAGAGCTGGGAAATTATACAGATGGTAGAAGTACGAGATCTAAATGCTGGTAATAACACCAATGGGTCAACCCTAATCAAGCCATCTGAAATGCATCTAGTATTGCAAATTGTACCATTTGCCCTTTTAATTTACTTCTCCAGATCGTTACCACAGTCAAAGGACTGAGTGCCTGAATGTCTAATTCAAGAACCTCACAAAGTCTACCTCTGTAGTTCAGGTAGGGGATGGTCTTTGGAAATATCTCTAGCTAAACGTCTTAGATGTAACCCTTATAGGACACCTTTCTGCAGCAAAAAAAATAGTTCCTGAATACATGCGGGCCAGATAATTGTGGTCCCTACTCAAATACCTGTTTACTCAGGGAACACAATAATAAGTGTTGGAAATGTTACCCTACTTGGTAGTTACCAGTTTTTCTGAACATAAAGGCTAAATAAATATCAGGTATGCAGATTTTGGTTGGATTTATAGCAAAACACATGGGGGGATATTTTCAACAACGCGTGATAAAGATTGCAAAATTAGCGTAACGCAACTTTACATATCGCACTCTATCGTGGGAAAACAATGCTGTGTTAACGTAGTATTCTCAACACGGCGGTACCATGCGATAGTCCCCTGATATCGCGTCAAATTACTGCGTTAAAATCAATACGATGCAGCAAAAGCAGAACACGAACGCGAAAAAGTTGCGATGATGCCAATTGCAATACAAAAATCTGCAAAAACCAGCCACAGGCCTGCAATTTCCACGCGTCAAGCGGGAAAATGCACTATAAAAGTAGAAAAAAACATGCAAACCAAAGCCAAACAACAGCGAAGCACAATGGAGGGTGCCGGAGCAAGTACAGAGGACAACCAGAACCCCACAAGTCCCCCGGAGGACCAGCCTGTGACCTCGGGGTCAGGGAAAGGCAAGAACAAGAAGAGTAGGAAGAAACGGTTCAGTCCACAGGAAAACAGGATCCTGATAACGGAAGTGATAGAACACCATCTACTACTGTTCGTCACCTCCACTGTGTCACTGGCAACTGAAAATGGAATATGGCAGACCATCGTAGATAAGGTGAATGCAGTTGGAGTTCTGAAGAGGACAATGGAAGAGGTCAAGAGGTGCTGGAATGATGTGAAGCGCAAAACCAAGCAGTAACTCGGAAACAACCGGAAGGCAGCAATGAAGACTGAAGGTGGGAGCCCAGCGCCACATGAGGAGCTGGACGAGATGGAGCAAATGGTGCCCACAGTCATCATTGGGGAGATGGTGGCAGGTGTTGGGGGCCCGGACACTGCTCAACATGATCGGACACAACAGCAACAGGGTGAGTAACGACCAGGAACTGGGGGGATGGGGTAGATGGGCGCAATGGCACACATGCACAATTAGGCATAGCACATCTGGGGACAAACCATGCCCCAGACCCCCAACTCCCACCAAGAGACCAATGCATCCAAGTATGCAACATCTCAGCACTGTATAAGCACAGAAGTCAGATACACACCGCATGTGAGGGATAAGGGGCAGCTAAATCAGAACTGCAGGGGCTACTCCCCCAAAATGCGGCACACACACATTACATGCAAAGCACATCAACATTGACAACGATGTGGTACAAACCGCAAGACGTCCACAACAGAACAGAGGACACAACTGGTGCCGCATGTGTGAGAAATTGGCCAATCACATTTGGCATTGCAGGGAAATGTGAGTTGACAATGTACAAGTACAAACACACATCCGTGATGTTGTTGGAATGTCCCCTGTCCCGCATCCAATAGGCAGCTCCCCCCAAATAGTCACAATGCACACTGTCATGCAGTGTGAATGTAAACATGTACAATGTGTCAACATACATGTGAACACAATATTAAACTGCATCTCCACTTCACATTGCAGGGGGAAATCCAACACCTCCTGCAGAGCCAGCTGAACCTCTATTTGATGACGAAGAGGACGACCACACCTTCAACTCCAACGCCCTCCAGCAGCTCGTGAAGAGCCTCCGCAGCCCACTTCCAGGAGCAGGGCAGCCCAGCTGCTATGAGGAGAACCCACCCCCTGCATAGGACACACAGCAGGCAGCACCCACCACCACGGCTGCCTCCCAGGGCCCCCACGATGAACACATGGCCTTCCAACGCCGTGTGTTGGGGTGCCAGGAGAAGCTGGCTGAATAGATGCAGGTGGGGTTCGACTGCATGGCAGCCAAACTAGACGCCATACGTGGGTGTCTAAGTCCCATCAGGGACCACTCACAGTACCTAACGGACACCCACAGTCCGCTCCATGCTCTCCAACGAACCATGGTTGACATCGCTAGAGTCCTGACTCTGCGACAAGAACGACTGTATAGTCAGAGTGCCTCCAGCGATCTCGCCCGGGAGTTAGGACACATGCGGAGGATCATGGAGAACATGGAGTGGACGCAGATGGAAAGAGCGGCTGCCACGGCTGCACACCAGCGAGAGGTAGCTGGGTCCCTCAATACCCTAAAGACCCTAATAATGGCATTGCTGCCACAAGGCCTGGCGCCTTGCCTGCTGCTGCTACCACTCCATCCACATCTTCGGCCTCTGATGTGTCAGTGCCACACAGTGTGGCAGACATTCCACCTCCGGCCCCTGAGGTGTCACTGCCACACAGTGCTGGAGACAGAACACCACCAGCCACATGTGAGGCACATGCAACAGCAGAGGACTAAGATGTGGATGAATCTGCCTCCGTGGTAAGAAGGACGCAGTAGCATTCATCTACGCCATATGGCCTGTTTCTGCTTGGTTCTGCCGTCTGCATCATCACCTTCCACTGTCCCCCGATGCATTCTGCGACACTCACCTTGGACCTCGACATGGACTGCCATATTCAGTTTGGTCACCAATGACACAGCTATCAGACTGCGGACTGAACTCCTCCTCATCTGATGTATTTGTCATTCCCTGAAGGACCCTGGCTGGCCCTCCACGGGTCAACAATGAAAAGTGGGGTTTGCATGGCCCTGTACTGCTCCAGCTACAACACTCCACTGAATGTGCATGAAACATTCTTATTCACACAGATGTGTCATGTCTATGATCTTTCAAGTGTGGAGGTATGGATGAATGTAGGTCAGTGAGTACCCATTACGTCCATGTTGCTCATGTTGTGGGACTTGGGTCACAGGGTGACACATTGCCGATTGCGGTCCGGATGGCGCCGACACTACAACGGAGACACACGCATTAGTTACTTCCTTGTCCAGCCCAGGACAGAACCACACAGAACCATACGCCAGACCAGCCCACTCCGCTTACGCTCACAGGGGGGGAATAAATTGAAAGTACACGCTGTGTTTTTACACTTGCTGTACTCTTTTGAGTAAAGCGCTATGTCCCAAAAAGGAGGCAAGTTTAAGTTTCAGGTACCCATAGCTGCCAAGGTTTCAGATCGCTATGTGTGAAGTTTTTATAATTTTAGTGAAATTATGAGTGACATTTCAACGACTATGACTGACACTTTCTTTGCAAGCAAAAGCAAGCAATGAAAACTCAGGAAACATAAATATGATAAACTACACCCATTTGAGCAACGTGACTGTAACACCAAAAGCAATTTTATATAGCATAGCAAGTCAGTGCAACAGTAGGAGATCAGGACGTACGCCACAGCAAACATGGTTTCAGGGTGTATTCATAGCTATGTACGTGTTTTGCATGTCAGATTCTGTCCATTTAAGCTTACTGCAGGGGGGTTTTTTGTCAGAAAAATACGCAGTCCAGTTCAGCCTTAGCTCGATAAGCCCACAAACAGACAAAACACTGACCTGACCTGACCTGCCACCTCAAGTTCAGAAAGCACTGGTGGCAGAACAGCAACAAAAGAGATAGCTGAAACCTCATCTCAGGGGACACATCGCCATGGTCTCAGCTCTACCCTTCATACGCTGACAAAAAGCTTGAGGCCAGTGTAGGCTTCAATGAAGCTCCGGGCAGCCCACCGGCCCAGCGCCAAGTTAGCTATAGATTCTCTCATTGTGGCCGGTCCAGACACAACCCCTTCCACCCTCCAGGGCACAGGCTTCCTCGCTGTGCAGTTCTGGGGTCAGGAGGAGCAATCTTCTGCTCTCAGTGCTTGAATGTCTGCTGCAATTGTGTAGTGTGCATTCACTATACAGCTGCAAACTCTGTCCTGCACCGGGTAACCTAACGGTGCTCTGGCCTGTGTCACCCGAGATTTGCTATGGGTGGGCGGGATCAGCTGGCACCACCACTGCTCCCCGATACTATGCCGATATGGCCCTTTCTGCCTGGGAGTCCCGGTCAGGACCGAAATGAAAGGCTGCCGGGCACGAGTCCCAGTCGGGATCAAACTGGTGGCGCATGGGTCACCAGACACTGAGACAGGGCGTGAGCAGAGCTGTAACAAGCTCTCGGCACGTATGCTGATGACGCTTTAAAATTAAAAAATAATTAGGATTTACCTTACCTGTGAGTAAACTGGCAGAGTGAGCCACGGTACTGCAGACAAGCTTTTGAGAGACTGCAGGCCCCAAACTCGACTCCGGCAGCTACGGCCCAGACGAACTCATTAAGCGGGGCTGCTTGCAATCACTGGCTGTTAACTCTCTCCAGGACTGCAGCGGCTGAAGGTTCAACTCTCTGGTCCAGACTCCACTGACCACAGCACCTTGATGAGTCGAGGCTGCAGCACGCACCATACAGGCCGGCAGTGCAAGCAGCGGCGCGCTCCACATCGGTGTTAATCGGCAGAGAGTGTGGGCTGGAAGACAGTCTGGTGTACGGCACCGCGGGCAGCCCGGAGATTAATTAATTAATGCAGCCAGGCTGGCAGGTGGCTGAGGCCGCAAACGTAACATTGTAGCACTGCAGCCAGCACTCTCAGTGACTCACTCAACCAGAGCTGTTTATGAGCTACACTGCCAGAGCTGCTGGTGGCAAGTCTGGAGCAGCAGAGCCAGCGCTCTAGCATCAGCGCGGTTGCCAGTTTCAGTGGCATTAAAAATGCGTGACAAAGCATTTCAGTGCGGTGATGCGGAATACCACACTGAAATGCGTTAGTGTCACACGTGATGCGTGATACTTGGCAGGACTGGGTACCAGGTCAACGCAATCCTTTCTGCTTTTGAAGCAGCCGCCGTGAGGACCCATTGCAGCGAGGCAACAGTGCACGCATCTTTGACGCGGTGTATAGTCGCAAAAACATACATAGCTGCCAAGGTTTCAGATTGCTATATGTGACATTTTCATAACTTCTGAGTGACATTCAACAACTATGAGTGACACCATCTCGTGAGCAAAAATCAAGCAATGAAGATGAGGGAGACATATACATATTCGAAATTACACCTATTTGAGCAGCCAAAAACTCTAAGATCTCAAACCGCTTCAAAGCACCAGTGATGCTGGGAAATTCCATCTGTAGCTGGCAATGTATGAGGCTGTTATTGTACAGAAGCAGCGCTCCTACCGGCCCACCCACTCCTCTAGTGGTTATCAATGCTGCTGGCTTCAGTCAGTGACCACCTCATCAGCTTCAGCGCTCCCAGGTCCCACATATCTCCAGCATGCTCATCAGGCGGTTATGCCTATTTTGTGGTGCATTTTCACATAGCATTTCGTAATTCCTCCCCAGCCTTACAGGCCTGTATGCTTCCCCGCGCCATTATCGTGTCTTTGTGGTTGCAGGTCCACGGGCACTGCAAGCAGGTAGGGGGGGTAGGCTCTGGTGCTGTTAGTGTTTGGGGATGCACCCCGAGCACGCCCCAGCCCTAGAATGCATTGCAGGACATTGTGGTGAGAGTGGTCCCTAGGCGACAACTGCAAGCAGCTTCAGCTTAACTGGGGCCTAGAGCAGTGAGGGAATAGTGCGACCCTCCGGCTGTCTCAGGTCGCATCCTCCGGGTTTGTACACTGCACTGCAGCCATGTCATAAGTCTTGCGCACGTCCAGTTGCCAGTCAGAAGTAGGCTAAACGTCAAAGGCTGCTGCATTAGTCCAGGGGGCAGGGAGATTCACATGTGCCAGCCTGCAGGGTGGTGGGGTTGCAATAGAAATGCAGCCATGCGCAATAAGTTTGCTACCATTAGTAAGAAATTAGATGGGGAAGCAATACTTTATTGCCTGCATGGACGGCATTTCAGCTAGTTTCATTCAGCATAGAAGGGCTACGGCTTAACTACCGAGCCAAGCGCTATACCTAAAATGCGTGACTTTCCATTTCAGTGCGGTGATGTGGGTCACCACACTGAAATGCATTAGTCCCACGCCTGATGCGTGGCACTTAGCAGGCATGCTCATAAATGATGCTGTTAATGTCGGTATCTATCGCACTGTGATTGACTGCTGAGCCCGTCGGTTGCTCCTTAGCGCTGCGAAGTGCCCATGGATGTATGTTAATGTGATGCTCCTGTTACTGAGATCTTCGTGTAACCTCCAGCGCGCTGTGTTTTTAAACTTGCTCTACTCTTTTGAGTAAAGCGCAGTGCGGAGCATATTGTGTGCTTTAGTTTAAGTATTCATTTTAATCACAGCCCCTTCACGAGCTGTAATTAATAGTTACTCTATAGGTTCAATCAGGCTTGTCAATTAAAAAGGTTTTTCTATTTTGAACCCTTGTGCTACTGTTATAATAGATTGTTTTTCTTCTCTGTGTTCTTATGGCTGCGGTCGCTATTGCGGCGCATAGCCACACACCTCTCCGGCATCATTTGACGAAGTTCGGGGTGACTGACGATGGGATGGCTGTTATCTTTGTGGTGAGTGCCGATGCATCATATCCCCATGAGTTGCTTTACTCTTGGGTTACTATGCCGGCGGTGAATGCAGACGATAATACGTTTCACTCCTATACTCCCACGAAGGTCCCAGCGAATTATACGCCATATAGGACGCAGGAGAGTCCTATTTCGGCTTGGCAGCATCGTATTTGGTTTAATGGTCCCCTCCCCCACACGGTTACACCAGTTAGTTTGGCCCCTTTGTCCATTCCAGGGGCCACTTGGCCGGTACTGGCCGGATTTACACCTCATCCTCGTTATTTAAATGCTACGGTGGATGAGTTACATGTACTCCATACAGCCCTGATTACAGTACATCGGGCTTTAGTGCAATACGTTTGTACAGGTCGGGGCACCTGCTGTTGCGAGGCAGCCAGCAGGCCAGGCCGGGATTGTTATTAGTCCCGTCATGGTTAATTCGGTGATGGGCAAGCGCCCCAGAATAAGGACGATTTCCCTTATTGGCTTGCTGAGAAATTTGACCCGCTGGAAGCAGTATTTCCGCACTCTACTCCTGTGGAGAAACACAGGATACTCACCATTAGTTTGCAGAAAGACTTAGTCCCAGAAGTGGCCGAATGTGAGAACTGGGGTAAGGTTTTTGCAGCGGCCTACTCAAAGTACTTCGGCACCCCATCTATGGCTATACTTCCTTCCGTGATCAAACGTGTTCAAGATCAACACGGTCTGGAGGCGGCGGTTGAGTTGGGAATAAGGCTTGTCGGTGTGTTCGACGTGGTTGCCACTCTCATCCTTGGTAATCTCAAGGGGGATGCGGTTCACTTTCAAGTGGTGAATGGTCGACGTCGATAAACCCCGTGAGTTGCCTAAGATTATTGCGGAGGCGTATAGAACAATAGGCCGCAGTAGTTTAGGGATTAAGCCTACTATTCAAATCGCAGATGTGCAACAGCAAACTAAGGTGGGTTAGTCTTTCAAAGACGATCGTCCAGCTTTTCCTAAACAGAATTGGAGAACTAAGAAACAAGGAGAGCAGCAACAGAAACAGGGGTCTCGTCCCGCTTCACCGGTAGTGAACGCACATATGATTTGCGCGATCGCACTAGAATTAGGTCACTTGATAGATTTCAGGTTACTGAACAACGTTCTCCTCGTTCTTCATTGGAAACATCGGCCTCGCAGTCCGGTGGCGGAGAATGTGGCAAAGGTCGGGGTGCGCAACAAGGAAGTGAGCAACCCTGTCAGCCTGACGGTAAAGGCAAGCAGGACGAGTTTGCACGTCAACGTCCCCTGTTTCAGAAGAAGAAAGTTGCTGCACTAACAGCGAGGTATGCCACAGATAGTGAGAACGCAGCTTTGGAACCTGACATGGGCACTAACGCTGCTCGACAGCGCAGCGGAGGTTAAAGTAGTGCGGCAAGCACTGCATCCATATCTGGAGGCGACAGCAACTGACACGTTCATTACTGTAGAAACTACGGATACTAGAGTGGCTCCCCCTGACAGACTATATCACATAGTCCTTTTAATAGAAGGTGACATACAACGTACCATACAAAGGATTTTTGGGGAAAATCTGACCTCTACATATGATATTCTATTAGCAGAGGCGGACTGGCCCCCAGCTTTCGTTTTGGCTACTCCCAGAGGGGAGGAGGTAATACTCCCATCCTTCGCGCACACAGTGCCAAAGGATCAGGCTCAGAACTTTGCGGAGGAATGGGCTCAGGTGCTTGCTCCGGCTTTATACCATACTCAGGTTGGGTGGGATAAAATATCGCCAAGCCAGGAGATTCGTTTACGGTCTATGCCCCAGCCGCAACCCCAATATCCCATGCACCGTGCAGCTAGATCTCACGTCGCAGAAATCCTTGAACAATTGGAATATCAAGGTGTTATTGAAACCTGTGTGTCACCCATGAATAATCCTCTATTCACTGTAACTAAACCTGATGGGTCGCACCGCCTAGTTTTGGATTACCGGCATTTGAACTCTCATTGTCGGACTTGTGCTGTACAAAATACCCACAGTTCTGCCCTCGTTGATAGTCTTGTGAGAAAAAGGTTTAAGATCCCACTTGACATATCTAATGGCTTTTTCAGTCATAATCTGTCCTCTATTAGTAGTCACTGGACAGCCTTTACTTCTGGGGGCAAACAAAAACAGTTTAAAAGATTAGCCATGGGCTATAAAAACAGCCCTGGTGTCTTTGCCGCACGTGTAGTCTCTCTGGTAGAGAGCATTGACCCTGATGCGTACTTGTATGTTGATGATATTTATCTCACAGACGACGAATTATGGCCGCATCTGTGTCACGTTGATCGCATCATAGTAATGTTTGAGGACTTCGGTTACAAATTCAACTTTGCAAAGTCACACATTGCAGAGTATACAGTATTGTTTTTGGACTACAAGCTCAACTATGAAGGTCGGGCAATAGCCCCTCACTTCCTGGAGAAGTGCGCACATTTGCGTGCTCCGACAACACTGAAAAAACTACAATCTTTGCTGGGTTTTCTAAATTTCGGGCGTACTTAAATTCCCGATTATGCCCAGCGTATCAAGCAGCTATATGCCTTGGTACAACCTAATTTTTCCAAATCAAGCTGGCTGCCAGAACATTCAGCTATCTTGCAATCTTTGCAGGCTGGCCTTCTTGCTTCAAAATACTTACTGACGCGCGATAACTAGGGGTGGGTGGAATTTGCGTAATCGCGTTACGCAAATCTCCGCGAAACGGTAAAAATCTCCGTGAGCATGCAGAAATTCCACGAACACGCGGAATTGCTTGTTCGCGATGCTTTTTTCCTGTTCACAGTTGCTGTTTGCATGCTCGGGGAGAAATATCTCACGAACACGCATTTTGAGAACGCGAACAAGAAAAAATTTCGCGAAGTCGCGGAAAGCTGAATGTTGGGCAATTTCGCGCTCTCCGCAGAACGCAAAATTACCGAAATTCCGCAAATTCTGCGAGCGGAACGGAATTTGCCGCCCAGGCCTAGTGATAACCCCACTAACCTGGTAAGAAAAATTGTGCCTGGCGCAGTGGGTTTCACGTACTTAACGTTCAATGAGGGCGACACAGTCCCCATTGCTTACAAATCACACCTGTACACTTCGGCTGAAATGCGCTTTTCCAAGGTCGAAAAAGTTTTGACTGTGGTGCAGATGGCGATTCTTAAAGAGAGAGCATTGTCGCAAGGGAAACGCATGTTGGTTGTCACACCGTATCCTGCTCTAGAGGCAGTAACGAAAGCCAGTGTACCTTATTCTAAAGCTTTAGATCCACGTTGGATACAATGGGCCACTTCCTTGACATCACTGGATGTCACATACATTTTTGATGCCTCATTGCAGACTAAGGAGTACAAACAGTACGAATTCGTTCATCCAGCTCCTCTGTCTTTGCGCCCACTTAAAGATTACCATTGTATTATTTACACAGACGGTTCGGTGCAGCCGGTGACGGAATCAAGGCATGCTTACTCAGCCGCCTGCGCAATTGTAGCTGGTACTTTCGTGAATAGTGAATTCAAGTCTGATGTCGTGCATACGCAGTCATTGGGTGATTGTACCACACAGTTGGCAGAGCTACGTGCTCTTGTGCTTGCACTGGAGTTTGCTGATCCACGAGTTACAACTCTTATAGTGAGTGACTCGTTTTACTGTTTTCAGTCTTTTAATGACAAGTTATTCTTTTGGTCTCAAAATGAATATCGTGATTCCAAGGGTAGCACAACTAAGCATAAAATGCTTTGGGTTAGAGTTGCAGAACTTAAACAGAATCTACCTCTCGTGAATGTAATTCATACTCTTGGGCACCAGCGAGTTGGTGTCCATGCTGTCGGAAACAGCTTAGCTGACGAAGTAGCGAAAACAGCAGTGGCGGCATATCTAGTAGCAGCAGTTACAAGATCCAAAAGTAAGATTGATGATGACATCTTGGCAGCTATTGCTGCAACAGAGAAGGGAAGTAATTACCCTAGAGGTTTCCCTTCTAGGTACTCTTATCCTTTAAGTCCTGATAAAGTTCCCTATGTGAGAATTAACGACGTTGGTGACAGATTGATTCCCAACGCAGACTGCAGACTTTCCTTGATAACAGCAGCTCACGAAGGTATGGCCTCTGCCCATGCCGGTGTTTCAGCAACTGTTACTCTCTTACAACAACGTTACTGGTGGCGCGGATTGTATAAACAGACTCGTGCTTATGTTCTCAATTGTGACATTTGCCAGCAGATTAAACCTTCGACTGCTGCGCGCCCACCACAAACGCAGTTGGATATATCTAATAAACCACTTGGGTGTGTTTATTTAGATCACTGCGGTCCTTTCTCCTCTGATACTGCGTTTAAGTACATCTTAGTTGCAGTGGATTCATGCACATGTTTTCTTTGGGTATGGCCACAAAGGAGTGCTGATGCTCGAACTGTCATCAGGGATTTGCGTGTCTTTGTGGGAATTTTCGCATGTGGAACCCTTCATTCTGACCAAGGTCTTGCATTCGACTCTAAGGCGAACAAAGAAGCCATGAGATCTTTGGGGGTCCAAGTCAAATTTTCGTCTCCATACCGGCCTGAGGGCAATAGTGTTGTGGAACGAATGAACCGTGACTTAAAGCAATCCTTGACAGCTAGGGTTTTAGGCACTGGCAGGAACTGGTTAGCCCATCTGTATAACGTACAACGTGCACTTAATAATCTCCCTAGAAGGTCTCTGGGTGGGCGGACCCCATACGAAATGCTCTTTGGCATAATGATGTTTGTCCCGGACCTTGATGATCTAGACATGGCGGCGTCAGCCGCACCCTTTGACGTAGATGATCACTGTGCTGTATTACAGAATCTACAAGAGACCAGAGACAGTTTTGCAAAGGAAAATTTGCCCTCCACAACTGATGCTGCGCTTCCGATTCCGGTAGTCGGCTGGCTACCTTGAGTTGGTGACCTGGTCCATGAGAAGGTGGAGAACAAGAAGGAGTTCGGACCCTCTTATCGTGCACCAGTACCAATGCTTGGCGTGCAGGGTACAAGAACAGTCATTTTACCTCCACTTCCTGGTCGCAAGGATAACAGGTACATCTCCATTGACAATGTCAAACTACAGCGGGTGGTCGATTCTTCTTAGTATGACTCCAGCGGTCTCTTGTCCAGCGATGCTGAGAAATTCTGTTTTGGTTCCGGCGTCTACAACCAGGCCTGACATTGCCATAGAGATGCATAGAGTTACTAATCCTTTGTTTCCTCCACCGGCTGGTGGTCGATCAGAAGATACTGAGTATGCTTATCCCACAGATGTGTCATTGCCTGGTTTACAATCAACTGCAGTTGACCAGTCACGTTTTTCATTTGACACTACCTCTATGACTTTCAATCCCACATCGAAAGTTTCTATTTTTGTTACTTGGTTTACGAGACATTTTTTAATCCCCCCCGGACTTACATTTGGCTGATGGTCATAAGTATTTTTTTGTTTATGTCCATTGGATTTGTGGTGGTATTTTTTCGTCTTGTTAATGGACACTATCTCACTGAAAGATCTGCAATTAGATTAATTGATGAAACTTTGGCCCCCCACTCCTCATCGCACATCATGAAAAGGGACCAGACTTTTGTGAATATTACTGCCTGGCCTGTGTTGGATGGGATTGTGTGGGATGCTGTTAAATTTCAAATTCATGGTCCCACAGAGGTGATTAATGTCCCCAATGTGCTTCGTGTTTCTATGGGAGATGTTGTGAAACAAAACATCCGCTCCGATGATTGGGACGTTCAGGCCATAGAGGCACTCTTTTCTGATTTTAAATATTATGCTGCTTTTGATGCCGAAGATTTGTATTTAGACACAGCTAATTACGGGGAGTTGTTTTGCTATCAACACTATGGCAATCATTTCCTACATAAGGCAAATACATTTAGAAATGTTGTTAATTATACGCAATGGGAACATTGTCCAGCACCGATTGAAGGCAGCTCCAGAACCTTAGTGAACAAATTTACATATTTTACTGATTTCAGCGTTTCTGAACCTGAAGCCTTTTATTTTAAAGTGGCGGCAGAGTCAGCTTCCAAAGTTAGACTGACCCACACTAAATTATTGTATTCCAAGTCCTTTATGGATGAATTGACTGTTGGGGGATATGAGCTGTGGAAAGATACTATTGATCTTAAATCTGTTTGGGGTTATAAAACATGGCAGGTACAAGGAACAGAGGCTCTGCATCGTGCTTGCCTTATCCCAAACCACATGTTATTTTTGAATTCTACCATTTTCCAAACCACCTGATTTGGATTGGCTACTTCTAAAAAGATTAATACCCCATCTATTCCAAAATGGGATAATCACACAGATCTGTCCCTTGATGCAGTCATATAATACTAATACATCCTTCAACATTTCCGATTTAAATCATGAAGGATGGTTGATATGGCAGAAGAGCTCAGATTCCTGTCAATGTCGTTTTCTGAGTCTATACTCTGGATATACACAGGTTAGAGTGGACCCTCGCTTTGAATATTCCCATTCGGTTACTACCTATTCTGTAGGGAAGTTATGTCAGAACTTGCTGCAACATTCCACCTTGGCATCTGTTAAACTTAATTTATCAAAATTACATAAAAAAATAGATTTGAATGATTTTGTTAAGGGTCCTGTGGGTGGCAGGTCCAAAAGGTGGGTGTATACTATTTATAACGAAGTTTGGAAATTATCGCAAATTGAAGCTGCTTCCAGATTGAGAGCTATTGATCAAGCAAATTTGGAAAAAGTGCGAGCTGTCATCGATAATAGCATTAACACCCTTTCTTCCAGAATTTACACATTAGATAATATTGTTTCATCTGTTGTAGATATTTTACAGGATGAAATGTCTGTTTTATATCATGGTCAAAATCAATTGCTTTCTATAATGCAGTTTGCATGGACTTTGCAAATGATGAAAGCACGGAAAGTTCCCTGGGACTACATGAATACATCGTCTTTATTCCTGCTGTTTAATCTGACTACAAAACAACAGTTCATGTCCATGAAAGATGCATCATACTCATTACTGCATATTGAAAAGTTGGAACCTTTGCCTTTCTCTGTGGCCGAATTGAACTCCGCTGTGTGGCTTATCCACGGATTAATCACCTTGCCGATTCCTTTGTTTAAGTTCAGTTCATGTATGAAACATTATGCGCTAGGCAGATATGAACCATTGGGTACTGCTTTCCTGCATGAAGTTTGGTCACTCCCATTTACATACAGATGCATGAGAGAAGGTAAAGAGGTTTATTTGAACGGTGAGGAATGCACTTCCACACCTGATCACTCAGTAGTCTGTAGACACATCCAATTAGATGGTGCATGCAACGTTCAGGCACCGAATTTAGCTTGTGTTCTAAAGGGGATTTCTGTGCCCGCTATTACGCCCACTTTTACATTGTTAGTTAACGGTAGTTATTTGCTTTTGAATAATGAGGCTTGCTGCGGGATGCTAGTGGGAATTCCCTACATTGTGACTGTCTCACAACGAGTAGTCTGCTGTAAAAATGTCCTTTTCCCACCCCGCATGGGAGACTGGATGTATCCATCTGGCATTCCATCCCAACCTTGAGAGCAGAGTTTAACAAGATGAGCAGAATAAGAGCTCTATTGTCTCAAAAAGAAGTCGCTCTGACTTCCTCCCGTGAAACATTCGTCCTTCACGTAGCAAACACCCGCACCGAGGTGCATGCGCTTTTAAATACTGATCTCCCCCTTCATTTCGGTGCTCTGATTCACACTATATTCAATGCCTCGTCAACAACTGGCTTTGCGCATTTTTTCAAAGTTGTGGGCTCCGGCCTAGTGACCTCCTTCCAAACAATCTTTGTTGTGATACCGGCATTTTTTCATTCTTTCTTTTCCAGCGTCTTCGGCGGGCTCCCATTGATTCTCGACCTCACGGCTGGTATGCTCCTGTTGGTCTGCTTGCTGCGCAATGGCTGCACAATATGTGTCACACGACAGCCTGCCCCAGCTACTCCATCTTTGTAACCGGATGCTTGATTACTATGGAACGTTACCACTGGCCACTTTAAGCGTAGCCTATGGATTGTCCTTCCGGTTTTCATACTTTACCTGCGTGCAACCTGTTTTTCATTGACTAGATTGTCCTTTCGAATGGGCTCTGGATTTGTGCCTGTCAAACTTGGTGTCTCTTGCCCCGGATTATGATCGACTAATGAGTCCCTTAGTGGCTCATGAGTTGGACTGTTCTGGTATCGGGATTATGGCCTGTGGAGCGGCACATGGAGTCCTAGGGAATTGGGATATCTATACTGCAGCGTATGACTTCCTGGCGGGAAGTTATCTTGAAGAACACACAAGTTGTCCTCAGATTGTGCTGGAGGCTCCAGTTATCTAGGAACATGTATGTTCATTTACTTTGTTAGACTGGATGGCGGAATCTTTTACAGAGCATTATAATGACTTCCTCTTGGAGACTGTTGCTACTTATTGTGCTTACACGTTGATGGATTAACTTGGAAGTTGTCCTTCTTCCATTAGTCAAACTACACATTTTTGAGTTTGTTCCATTTTTTTTTTTTTTTGACTCCACATCCAGGCTCTGCCGAGCCTTTGCGAGATGTTACATATTTTGTGGTCTCTTTCTTTTTCAATTTTCAAGATAGTTTTTTCGAACTTTCACTACCCATTATATGGATGGACAATACATGCACTTGGTTTTGTCTCTATCGAACTTGCACTCTGCGTTCCTAAATTGTATCCCTATTTGTTCGTGGTCCGATCAAGGGAGGGTGTAGTGGAGGCGGAACTACAGGTCCACACATTGCTATGTTAGCATAAGCGTCTTAGAAATTAAAACGCCATCTTGCCACTTTTGCTGCTTTTGCACACGACACTGTAGATAGATGTTATTATATGAAAACTGCTTGCTTGCTTTTTCTTCACATGAGAACGGTCTGTTGTTCACATCCCTAGACGTGCACCGCGACCTTGGTCTGAACATTGTGTGCAGCAACAGTCAGGGCCAACAAACAATGGATGCTTTTGAATTCATCTTGATCGGCCCACGCTCTAGCCATAACACGCACACAGCTGCAAATATCTGAAACTCGAGCGCCTTTAATATTGCAGTTTGCATGCATGAGATAGACACTATGGAGAAGACCTTTTCCAGACACAGAGCAAAGCTGATCCTGTGATGTGATTCACCTAAGCTGATATTTACGGTATGGGGTTCCCCATTCAAACCTAGAGACCTTCTATTAGTTTTATAATACTAGCTTACTGGTGAAGGGAGGGTGGTTGTATTGCACTATCATTTGTAACATGATTTCTCCCTTCATTTTCTATGGTATTGTAACAATGCTGATGGTTTTATTCTTAATCATTTGTCTGCTTATGTTAGCCAAAGTCCTGCATCTTAGGACACGTAGTTTATAAAATAAACATTTTTAACTTTACTGTGTCTCTGATTACTCTTGTTGTGGACTGATATGAAAATAATAACGAACAGGTATTTCTGATTCCCACCATTCCTGAGAGTACTCTAAGTCGCTTGTTCTGGGTTCTCTAATCATTGGTAGCTTTGAGATGATACGGAGAACAAATGAGACACTGATGCTAGTCGGATAGGGGTTCTGGGTACTGAGGTGAGTTTTTGGTACACCGCAATTCACTGAGGTCCTGGTTTCCTGCGCATAGTTCTGAGCATGAGCAGAATCCCTGCAACAACATGTGGGCCAGATAATTGTGATCCCTACTCAAATACCTGTTTACTCAGGGAACACAATAATAAGTGTTGGAAATATTACCCTACTTGGTAGTTACCAAGTCCTATAAGGTCTACACTGACCATTGAAACTGCTGAGTTTTTCTGAACATAAAGGCCAAATAAATATCAGGTAAGCAGATTTTGATCGGATTTACAGCAAAACACATGGGGAGATATTTTCAAGAACGTGTGATAAAGATCGCAAAATTAGCGTAACGCAACTTTGCAAATCGCAGTCTGTCGTGGGAAAACAACGCTGTGTTAACGTAGCATTCTCAACACGGCGGTCTCATGCGATAGTCCCCCGATGTCGTGTCAAATGACTGCATTAAAATCAACACGATGCCGCAAAAATGCAGAACACGAACGAGAAAAAAAGTTGCGATGATGCCAATCACAATACAAAAATCAGCAAAAACCAGCCACAGGCCTGCAATTCCTATGCGTCAAGCATGAAAATGCACTATAAAAGTAGAAAAAAAACATACAAACAAAAGCCAAACAACAGCAAAGCACAATGGAGGGAGACGGAGCAAGTACAGAGGACAACCAGAACCCCACAAGTCCCCCGGAGGACCAGCCTGGGACCTCGGGGTCAGGGAAGGGCAAGGACAAGAAGAGGAGGAAGAAACGGTTCAGTCCACAGGAAAATAGGATCCTGATAACGGAAGTGATAGAAAACCATCAACTACTGTTCGTCACCTCCACTGTGTCACTGGCAACTGAAAATGGAATATGGCAGACCATAGTAGACATCGTAGACAAGGTGAATGCAGTCGGGGTGCTGAAGAGGACAATGGAAGAGGTCAAGAGGCGCTGGAATGATGTGAAGCAAAAAACCAAGCAGAAACTCGCAAACAACTGGAAGGCGGCAATGCAGACTGGAGGTGGGAGCCCAGCGCCACACGAGGAGATGGACGAGATGGAGGAAATGGTGCCCACAGTCATCATTGGGGAGATGGTGGCAGGTGTTGGGGCCCGGACACTGCTCAACATGACCGGACACAACAGCAACAGGGTGAGTAACGACCAGGAACTGGGGGGACGGGGTAGATGGGCACAATGGCACACATGCACAATTAGGCATAGAACATCTGGGGACAAACCATGGCCCAGACCCCCAACTCCCACCAAGAGACCAATGCACCCAAGTATGCAACATCTCAGCACTGTATAAGCACAGAAGTCAGATACACATCGCATGTAAGAGATAAGGGGCAGCTAAATCAGAGCTGCAGGGGCTACTCCCCCAAAATGCGGCACACACATTACATGCAAAGCACATCAACATTGACAGCAATGTGGTACAAACAGCAACACATCCACAACAGAACAGAGGACACAACTGGTGCCACATGTGTGAGAAATTGGCCAATCACCTTTGGCATTGCAGGGAAATGTGAGTTGACAATGTACAAGTACAAACACACATTCGTGATGTTGTTGGAATGTCCCCTGTCCCGCATCCAATAGGCAGCTCCCCCCAAATATTCACAATGCACACTGTCATGCAGTCAGAATGTAAAGATGTACAATGTGTCAACATACATGTGAACACAATATTAAACTGCATCTCCACTTCACATTGCAGGGGGAAATCCAATACCTCCTGCAGAGCCGGCTGAACCTCACTTCTTTGATGACGAAGAGGACCACCACACCTTCAACTCCAACACCCTCCAACAGCTCGTGGAGAGCCTCCGCAGCCCACTTCCAGGAGCAGGGCAGCCCAGCTGCTATGAGGAGAGCCCACCCCCTGCACAAGACACACAGCAGGCAGCACCCACCACCACAGCTGCCTCCCAGGACCCCCACGATGAACACATGGCCTTCCAACGCCGTGTGTTGGGGTGCCAGGAGAAGCTGGCTGAATAGGTGCAGGTGGGGTTCGACCGCATGGCAGCCTAACTAGACGCCATACGTGGGTGTCTAAGTCCCATCAGGGACCACTCACAGAACCTAACGGACACCCACAGTCCGATCCATGCTCTCCAACGAACCATGGCTGACATCGCTAGAGTCCTGACTCTGCGACAAGAACGACTGTCTAGTCAGAGTGCCTCGCCCAGGAGTTAGGACACATGCGGAGGATCATGGAGAACATGGAGTGGACACAGATTGAAAGAGCGGCTGCCATGGCTGCACACCAGCGAGAGGTAGCTGGGTCCCGCAATACCCTAAAGACCCTCCTCATGGCATTGCTGCCACAAGTAGTTATGCGAGAAGGGTATACCGTTCCTCTAGGTGTACAGTAGTGTGAAGAGTACACTAGTCCTTGGGATTGAGACAAAGTGGGGAATAATGTCTAGTTAGCCTGGGAGCTAATAGCATGTGATGGATGGGGGAACCCACATTGGTGGAACTAAAACCCTCACACACCCAGCAAGCTAGATGTCATGCTTCATCATCTGGGTTTTGCTCCTCGTCGGGTCGGCGCTGCAATTCCCGACGGGCACCCAAATATGGGGCTCTTTAGCGGAGATCTTTTGTTCCTTGTTCCTTGTTTAGCGCAATTGCTGCATATATTGGACATGCATATGAGGAGTCCTTGGCTCCAGACTACGAATTGTAAATATATGACAAAGTATTTTTAATGTGCTGTGTTGGCCTGTTTTGCTTCCTCTCTCCTTTTCCTCTAGGCCATTCCAATACGGAAGTGTTTAGTTTTCCTGACACTTCCCTAGGGTAGTTTTAATCAGACGCTACCATAATAATCTTTTTGCACACCCTCACAATTTGTAGATAGTTCACATTTCACCGGTCCTGATGAATTGCCGCTGGATCCCCCTGACCTTGAGGCAAGAAACATGTTGACCATCTGAGTAGAGCAGAGTAGTCCTTGACCCATTGTGTCCAGACCACCGCCTCTCATTTCGTTTTTAATAGGGTGGTTTACTGATCGAATAAAATTTGTTATTCAGACTAACCAACCCTGTTTTAAAATACACTCACCAACGTCTACACCTACCTGGCCCTCACTTGCACTCACCTTCGGCAAGGAACAAAAGATCTCCGCTAAAGAGCCCCATCTTTGGGTGCCCGTCGGGAATTGCAGCGCCGACCCGACGAGGAGCAAAACCCAGATGATGAAGCATGACATCTAGCTTGCTGGGTGTGTGAGGGTTTTAGTTCCACCAATGTGGGTTCCCCCATCCATCACATGCTATTAGCTCCCAGGCTAACTAGACATTATTCCCCACTTTGTCTCAATCCCAAGGACTAGTGTACTCTTCACACTACTGTACACCTAGAGGAACGGTATACCCTTCTCGCATAACTACTTCAGGGCCTGTATACTGGACCTCGTTAAATATAGCCCACCCGTTTTTATTTTCCTTCGTTTGATTGTGATTTCTGGCGCGGTTGACAAACCGCAGGAACGTATTGAGGTTACCTACAGTGTCAACTAACGCTGATAGGCCCACTCCACAGCATACTAATCCCTCACGTCGGGTTAGTGGCCATTGTTCCCCATACTCCACACAATGGATGGAGAATTAGGGATTAGTTATGGCGAGGATGCAGTCACTGATATCCTTAGAACACCGTCACTCCTAGGAGCAGACGGCACAACAGCAAGCGTGTCCCACTCGGATGACTGGTCTAACTTAGTCTCCCTCAAAAAAGAATGGCTCAGAATAACGATGCACGGAGCAGTTATGACTGAGTATTTGAGGGCTAATATCGCCCCTAATGGACTGATCGTCAATATCTTCCCCAGATTATTTCTGGAGGATCCCCCATTCAAGAAGGATTGGTCCTCAGTCTCTTGGAAATGTACCCGTGATCTCCTAGTCCTTATAATCAATACTGCCAAAAGACTCGCTGATGCCTTGCTAATACGGATACAAGCCGCTGAGTCTACTATGAAATCGACAGTACCTAACAGCACCTTCAAAACCAAGTTGACTGAGATTAACTCAGAAATAACAGAGAATAGAGAGTATCTTCTCAAACAAAAGATAGCCAAACTGCAGAAGGATATCTCGAGATTTGACAAAGAAAAGATCTTCCCCTACCTGAAACCAGATTTCACACCTAATAGGAATAATTACTCCAGTGATGAGGAATCGAGTAACAATAGCAGGAGGGACTCCAATAATAGCAACTCGAGCTCTGGCAGTTGGGACACCCCGAACCAGAGAAGAAAGAACAATCGAACTTTCTATAATCGAGGGGAATCAATGTTCCCAGGTCCACCACAAACTCAATATTGGCAATATCCTATGTTTCCCCCGTGCCCTCCCCAATTCTACCCAGGAGCTAACCCCCAACCTTTTTTAGGCAGAGGCTGGGGCAGAGGAAGAGGGCGAAGGCGAGGAACACAGCATGTCCAGTGGCAGGACTAAGTCCAGCCCCCGATGGAGACCCGGAGCCAACGCAGGGGCAGAAGGACCTAGTAATCAACCTGTCCGACAGACCACTCAACAACGTTGAGCTGCGAGTGATTCGAAAAGGACTGGGTTTTGTACCCACACCAAGGGTAGACAAATTCAGGGAAGCATGCGAACTGCACAGTTTCTTCAGAAAGATTCGCTTAAAAGCCTTTTTTCATAACGAATCTTCTATAGATGCAGAAAACACAGATACTGGGCTACATAATCCATCAACTTTCACCCCCAGCGCGGGCATGGTTCCCCCAGAAGTCCTAACCTTTGAAAAAGCGATACTCAAAGATCTAGCCGTGACACGAGACAGGTCTAATACTTTTTACAACCTCTCTAAAGAGGAAATGAATGCAGCCAGGGCCCTGGCTGACGACCACTCGATCACAATTAAACAAGCAGACAAGGGTGGTGCTACAGTCATCCAGTCCACCCTCGACTATCAGAGAGAATGTCGGAGGCAACTAGGTGATCGGAAATACTATACACCTATCACATTAGACCCCACACCAAGGTTGAAGAATGCTATTAATAGCCTTATCCTGGAGGCAGAGACGAATGGGTGGATCACGAAGAAAGAGGCCGATTACCTTAATACACGTAATCCTGTAACACCATACTTTTACACTTTACCCAAAGTCCATAAAGGAACTTTACCGACCCCAGGCAGGCCCATTGTGTCCGGGATCGGCTCTGTTTTAGAGCCACTGTCCAGGTTTGTAGATCACTTTTTACAACCCTTGGTCCAAAGAATACCGTCCTACATCAAAGACACCAGTGACATCCTTAGAACAGTAGAAGGGTTTGAACCTAATGGGGAGATCAGCCTTCTGGTCACCTTAGATGTGGAGGCGTTATACACCAATATCCCACAACAAGCAACCCTAACAGTGATCGAAGAGGCCCTCCGTAAGGAAGACTGGACATCACCCACTCCTGTGTCTTTCATTATGGACCTAGCATCCCTAGCATTAACGGAGAATTTCTTTGAATTCAGGAACGAACTGTTCCACCAATGCCAAGGGACTTCTATGGGCAGTACATTTGCCCCTAGTCTGGCCTGCCTCTATATGGCAGCTTTCGAGGAAGAGGTCATTCAGAACCCCACCAATCCCTTTGGCGATAATCTGATTATGTGGAGGCGCTTTATAGACGATGTCCTCATCCTTTGGAAGGGTTCATTGAGTAGATGTGAAGAGTTCTGTCAATGGATCAATATCCAGAACCCCTATTTAAAATTTACCAACCACATCTCTCCGTCTCACATTGCCTTCTTGGACCTAGACATCAGATTAGCGTCTGGGGCATTAACAACTAGCCTCTACAAAAAACCAACAGACAGGAACAGCCTTCTGCTGTATAGTAGTCACCACCCCAAGGCACTGAGGGACAACTTACCTTTCGGTCAGTTTCTCCGTGTGAGGAGAAATTGTAGCTCAGTGTCGGACTACAAAAAAGAGGCTGATATTCTAGCGAACAATTTAAAAGAGAGAGGGTATCCGACCATCACGATCACAAAAGCCATGAAACGTGCTAGGAATAACCCCAGGGAGGTATTGCTCGAGACCAAAACCCGGGAACAAACCGACATCTTGACCTGTGTTACCTCGTTCACCCCCTCCTCTAATAACATGAAAAAAGTAATTAAAAAACATTGGGGCATACTAGCTGCTGGAAACCTCTCTTTGCCTCAACCCAGATTTGCCTTCAAAAGAACTCAAAATCTGAAAGATATCTTAATTCACACCAGACCTAAAAAAGTAGCTCAGAACCCTCAGGGCACTCTATGGGGGCTTCCACCTGTCACTGGACATTTCCCCTGTGGCAATTGCACATCCTGCAAACAGACGATGACTACCAAGGAATTGGTCCTGTCCGACACCCTAACCTGGACATTGTTACGTCATACAAATTGTAACTCCACCAATTGTATCTATCTGTTGCAGTGTCCGTGTACATTGAATTACATAGGGATGATGACACGGCCCATCAAAACACGTATCACGGAGCACAAAAGTAACATCAGATGCTCAAAAGAGACCACGAAACTATACTGCCATTTTAAAAGTCTCCATCACACACCAGACTCCTTAAGATGGGTCGTCCTTGAGTCACATCCAGGCATTACATCACAAGCCTTGTTTAGATTAGAACAAAGATGGGTACACAGATTGGCATCTGACACGAGAGTTCTGAATGACGATATACCATGGGGTACCTTAACACATTGATATCCTGATACCCCCCCGAGTATTATCAACAAACCAGACCTAACGGGGTTTTCAAGGGATGGACTTAGACTTACAGTAATGACAGCGATCCTACATACCCTTCAGCCCTTTCAGGATCTCACTGACTTCCAACTGACACAATAAGTGATCCCGTAATGGCCTGATTCAACCCTCACTACCCAATCATATTTCCTGATTCAGTGCATGATGCACACAACTAGCTCTTTATCTTCCCGTATAGACATTGAGACACAAGACTAGGACTCAATGGAGTTCATTACCATTCCCGGGGAACCTCTCCTGGCCTCTGAGATGCACTAACATGATCCGTTGCTGCCTAAACACTCCATTCCAAGATGGCGCCCGTAGTCACTCTACGTAGGCGGGGTTTTCACCGAAACTAATTCGTCAGATTGCAGACGCCCAATCAGAACTCGCTTACACCTTACCGGATTGGTTCTTAACTGAGCAGTGGAAAGCGAACCACACTTCCCGGTTTCGGCGGAGCGGGGTAGGTTTGCAGACCACCCTTGGGCGACATAACTGTAAGTAATTACCTCCCGATCAACATCTTGTAGACTGAACGGTCAGGGACTCCCTCTGTTCCGGTGGACGGCTGACCTCGGCTGTTGTGGCGGACCGATCCTCAGGCTGCCTTGTGCTCTCTCTTGGGTGACACTCGGGGCTGGGGGTCGGATCGCTCCTCGGGCGGCGGTTTCCGGTTACCGTGGTACCGGGGGACCTTGCTTACCTGTTCCAGATTACACCTAGCACGAGCAGGTGTGTTATTCATATACACCTACCTGTTTGAGCCTCTTGTTTATACTACTATCCACAGTAGGCTAACACGCCATCCCAAGAGGCTCGCCATGTACCGACTGGAGCGGCACTTTCTATAACGTTAGGTGAGCATTGTCAGACCTTATAACGTGAGATTCTGAGTGGATTGGATTTTTATCACTTGACACGTACCTTCACACTGCATCCACTTATGCATGATCACTCCTGTTTAGCGCAATTGCTGCATATATTGGACATGCATATGAGGAGTCCTTGGCTCCAGACTACGAATTGTAAATATATGACAAAGTATTTTTAATGTGCTGTGTTGGCCTGTTTTGCTTCCTCTCTCCTTTTCCTCTAGGCCATTCCAATACGGAAGTGTTTAGTTTTCCTGACACTTCCCTAGGGTAGTTTTAATCAGACGCTACCATAATAATCTTTTTGCACACCCTCACAATTTGTAGATAGTTCACCTTTCACCGGTCCTGATGAATTGCCGCTGGATCCCCCTGACCTTGAGGCAAGAAACATGTTGACCATCTGAGTAGAGCAGAGTAGTCCTTGACCCATTGTGTCCAGACCACCGCCTCTCATTTCGTTTTTAATAGGGTGGTTTACTGACCGAATAAAATTTGTTATTCAGACTAACCAACCCTGTTTTAAAATACACTCACCAACGTCTACACCTACCTGGCCCTCACTTGCACTCACCTTCGGCAAGGAACAAAAGATCTCCGCTAAAGAGCCCCATCTTTGGGTGCCCGTCGGGAATTGCAGCGCCGACCCGACGAGGAGCAAAACCCAGATGATGAAGCATGACATCTAGCTTGCTGGGTGTGTGAGGGTTTTAGTTCCACCAATGTGGGTTCCCCCATCCATCACATGCTATTAGCTCCCAGGCTAACTAGACATTATTCCCCACTTTGTCTCAATCCCAAGGACTAGTGTACTCTTCACACTACTGTACACCTAGAGGAACGGTATACCCTTCTCGCATAACTACTTCAGGGCCTGTATACTGGACCTCGTTAAATATAGCCCACCCGTTTTTATTTTCCTTCGTTTGATTGTGATTGCTGCCACAAGGCCTGGCGCTGATGCCTGCTGCTGCTACCACTCCATCCACATCTCCGGCCTCTGATGTGTCAGTGCCACACAGTGCGGCAGACATTCCACCTCCGGCCCCTGAGGTGTCACTGCCACACAGTGCTGGAGACAGAACACCACCAGCCACATGTGAGGCACATGCAACAGCAGAGGACTAGGATGCGGATGAATCTGCCTCCGTGGTCAGAAGGACGCAGTAGCATTCATCTCCGCCATATGGCCTGTTTCTGCTTGGTTCTGCCATCTGCATCATCACCTTCCACTGTCCCCCGATGCACTCTGCGACACTCACCTTGGACCTCGACATGGACTGCCATATTCTGTTTGGTCACCAATGACACAGCTATCAGACTGCGGACTGAACTCCTCCTCATCTGATGTATTTGTCATTTCCTGAAGGAATCTGGCTGGCCCTCTACGGGTCAACAATGTAAAGTGGGGTTTGCATGGCCCTGTACTGCTCCGGCTACAACACTCCACTGAATGTGCATTAAACATTCATATTCACACAGATGTGTCATGTCTATGATCTTTCAAGTGTGGAAGTATGGATGAATGTAGGGTCAGTGAGTCCCCCTTACGTCCATGTTGCTCATGTTGTGGGACTTGGGTCACAGGGTGACACATTGCCGATTGCAGGTCCGGATGGAGCCGACACTACAACGGAGACACACGCATTCGTTACTTCCTTGTCCAGCCCAGGACGGAACCACGCCCAGAGCCCCGGGGTCATTGTTCACACCCTTACGCTGGACTGGCATACGCCAGGCCAGCTCACTCCGCTTACGCTCACAGGGGGGAAAGACAACGCTACATGTCCCAGGTCTTCCCTGTAGAGATCTGCTGCTCACAGGTCTAGTTGTCAGCATGCCACAGCCACTCCCTCACTGCTGGTTTACACCCACACCACACTCATCCAGAACAGCCACCAAAGGACATGTGACCCTTCCAATAAAAAGGGCCTGGCGCATGTGCTGGACACCAATGCCACTCTGCAACTGGGTGTCTCTGTGTGGTTATCATTTATGCATGAGGGCCTAGGGCCCTGCCACCTCAGATTGCCAATTGCCGGGGTGACATGATGGTGTCCGCACCACGAGACTCAATCATAAAGGGTCCATGGCTTGCGGTGCACAGACTTGGTGGCACCGGATACACTGCGGCAGGCACAGGCACACCGCCACGGTACGGTGTCTTTCGGTGCACTGAGGTAGGGGCACCTAAAGTGCTGAGCGGGTCTGCAGCCTGCGATGATGCGCCGTGTTGGCGGTCCGGACTAGTAGGATTAGTGTGAGTTCATGGGAACAGTCCCACCCAAACTGCCAAGCCAGGTCCTCACTGGACCAGAAACAAACATCCAGGGTCCGGTTTCAGGGTTTCACCCCCTGTCAGCCAGGCTAATGTGAACCCACGTCTGGGCATACCCATCCCCCTCACTGCGAAAAGTGCAACAGCAACAAATGATGGACGGAATGCTAAGGTAATCAAAAATTCACCCCCAGTCAAAAGACCTGGGTTAAATCCATTGTTCTTTTGCTCATTAGGCCACACGAGTTTAGACCCGGCCATATGCAAATCAGTTTTGACCCTGCTCCTCATGGGAACAGTCCAGCCTGAACTGCCAAGCTGGGCCCTCACTGAACCGGAAAAAAGATTTCTGGGACCGGTTTCAGGGTTTCACACCTCATCAGCTTGAATCCAGTGGCACAGCGAGCAAGGGACCCACATCTGGGCACACCAATCAACAGAATGCTGCAAAGTATATGGACCCCCTTCGCCCTGTAGACAGTCAGGAGCTCACAGGCCAGGTTACTGTGCTGGGGACGGGCTGGAGCTTGGGAGCCCCCCCCCCCCCCCCCTGCACCGTGGGGGCTGTGGGAACCTATGTTGCACCACCGCTCTCTTTAGGTGGAAGGCTGACAGGTGATGTGCGGTGGAGCGCCATCCCACTCCCAACAGAATGCACTGCACGCAGCTGTCAGGGTAATGACCGGGCTGGTCCAGCAGGATAACTGGGTACTTGAAGCAGATTCATAAAGCATTATGCCAGAATGTGCCGTAGTTACCCCGGGGGAAGCAGAACGTCAATTTAATGGTTTGGAAATCTGTTCATATTCAATAATAATCTAGTTATGAGGAAGAACTGGTGAGATATCCAAAATTACGTGCATTTTTGCAGAAAATCCCATTGAGTGTTTGACTACAGCTGAGATAGGAGCCAGGCAGATGACAAGCGACATTGAAAAGGTTCAGTCGATGCGGTGGGTGCAGGCGGGCGGGTGAACAGAGGGAGGGGTTGGAGGTAAATGTGTCTGCTGTGCGCCTTTACGGATCAGGTAGTTTGATGTCAAAGCAAATGGGAGCCTCCTGTCGAGCTGACAGCTCGTTATTCAGAAACAAGATCAGACATTCGCGTACATGAAGCTGTCTACACATCCGAGTGCTTTGTTCGTGTGTGGCAGCGTTCCTCTTCTTTATATACAGATGTCACAAAACACAGAGAGGGATGGTTTAATTTGAGTGGGTAACAAAGGATTTAGGATGTGTTTTTTTCCATAAATATGATTTTCCATTTCATTATTTCTGTCCTACATAAAGCATGCGTATTAATCACAGGACATATATTTGACATTTGGTGCCAGACATTTACTTAGGGCACCTCTGACAAGGCCACAAAGCGCTCCAATTTACAACAGGCTCCCCAGTCGCCATTTTGGAATGTACGGTTGATAGAGAGTTAAATATAGCTTGTGCCATGTGGGAGGTATTGGGTGAGGCGTTTGAGATTCATAGACATGCTTCAAACATGGTGCTTCAGAAGTCACTGCACATATGCATGCAGTGCAGCAGAACGCGTTGGAACAGATTGTTCACGCATACCCATTTCTTTTATATATGTACATGGTTCATATGTGTCATCAGATTATGTAACTGGATGATCCAAATTCTAAACGCAATCCTCCATTCCAGATGATTGTCATTTCATCTGGTTACTGGAGAAATCGAGTTTTGGAGATTTCTTGTCTGGACAGAGACAGAGCATACACCAGTTTGCATCGTTTTTGAACGAAGTTGAAGGCAAAAAGTAACAATCATATTTATTTGCTCTTAATAATATGCTGATTTACTGCATGTTTAAACAAATATTTGCGTGCAGACATTATTTTACTCTTCGGTTTAGGAAAGTGAGTGATTTACATGATTTACACATCACATACATCTGATTTATTCGTTCATTTCACATGTTGTGCTATACCTTATTTTACATGTTATTTTGTATTTAGATCTAGTACATCAAATAAATCTGGTTTAGATTTGCCTTTAGTTGGCCTATGTGTATTTAAAGTTGACATGAGTGGGCCTAGGCGCCTCACTCCATCTTGAAATAAACATTGTATTTCTGGTTGTTGTGCATAACTTTTCTTTTTCAGACATCAAAGTCACTGTGTGCTCATTTGAAATGGTAATCTTTGCTAGCTTGCATTTGAAGGTTGTAGGGCAGCAAATCTTTGCTTTGTACAGTGACTGCAACACCTGCAGCGGATGAAACTGAGGATGTGAATATTTCTGTGAGAGATATGGAGATGGTTGCACTGAGAGAAGAATATGGCATTTCATTATCCGTGAGAAGGAGGCTGACACCAAGGGGCATATCAACAAGGGCTTTATCTCTGCTTTTTTGGCTTTAAAAGCCAAAAAAGGAAAGATAAAACTAGCGCCCTATCAACAACAGGGTGCTAACATGCAAATTTGCATGTTAGCACCCTTTTACTCTACGCTTCCCCTTGCATCTCTAATGAGATGCAAAGGGGGCGTTCCAGAGTAAAATAATAGGAGAAATGTCGCTAAGTGACATTTCTCCTCTTATCAAGAATATCGCTAACCCTGTTAGAGACAAAAAAAGCAGCGCTAACCGCGGTTAACGCTGCTTTTTTACGTCTGGTATTTTTCTGACTTAGCCATGATATTCTATGGAAGGAGGATATCATGACTAAGTTTGTCTGTCCCTATCAACAAGCTAACGTGAGATTATCGCTGGCCCAGCGATAATCTCACGTTAGCCACTTAGCGTGAGGATTTTTATCGCTATTGAGATAAGCGTTGCTAATAGCACGCTATCTCAGCGATAAAAATCAACGCTAGCCGGCGATAATTATCCTAGCGCTAAGTGCGCTTAGCGATAATTATCGCCGGTTGTTGTTGATATACCCCCAAGTACGGAGAAAACACAGGGTTTTGATTGGTTCCTGCTCTCTGGGAACCTGAACTCGGTATCATTTGCAGTTGTTTTAACTTTGCAATGCTTGTGACTTTCCCCTATGCACCTTCGCAAGCGTACACCTTTCCTTTGTCTTGAGACCGAGGCTCCTTATCTTCCAGGTCGTAGAGATACTCTCAAGAGTGAGTACATTCCTTTCCTTTCTAATGAAAACCTTAATCTGCTTTCTCTACAATGCTATTTTTGCGGACGCCTGCTGTTTATGAATTTCCCCGGCTTGACCACAGCCTTAGTTTGGCATTAGGAGTTTCCTTTATGGAAACAGGAAGCTGCTTGGATTTGCATATGTTTCCTTTAATAATTCAATAGTCACCTTCACTAAATTGAATCACTTTGATCATATTTATGCATGCCGTCTTCAGGTGATTTATTGACTAAGTGATTTGATGAAGATTGTAACTTTATTAATTTGCTAATAAACCCCCATAGTTTACAAACATTCCTCTCTTTGGTTACTATACGGCAAAATCTCCTTCACTGCCAATGCAATGTTAATACATTTGTGATTTCAGCCTCAGTTCAAGACAAGGATCTCTCTGGGTGGACTTAGAAGCATTCAGAGTTTGCGCCAAGTTAACGCAATGAAAATACCATCATTATCTTGTCTGTGATCAAATCTGATAGCAGAGGATGGCTCTCACTGTGGCATAGATAGTTAGAATTTGACCCAAAATCTGATTGAATCTACCCCACCCCAATCCATTTCCCGAGTTTCCAATGGTACAGTTTGGAGAATTACCGATGTTCCATGGTTCCCCAGCGGTTGCATTGTCCTAGGAGTATGAGTATATTAAGGCCATGTGTCTTGAACATGTTGGAGTGCTTAGCAGCGTTTGCAATTTTGTTGAGTTATGTGTGTTGTGTGGTGTGGTGTCCATTTTGATTCCATGAGGGTGCCATGTTTTGTATATTGCCTGAGCTTATGAAAAGAAAGACACTTGTTGCTTAAGAGCTGAAGCTTGGTTATCGGACTGGTCTAAGATCCTGGGAGGAATGTTGAAGTAATTCCAATTGGATATAAGCCTGACTAAAGACTTCTATAAGATTTTTAAACTTCAAAACAAAAATGTCTAAACTGGGCCCCTCAAGGCGACCAGGCCTTAAAAACTACCTGTCAGAGCGTGGCCAACTGCAGAGAGAAATGGCCGCACGGTAGCTTAGCTCTCTTGCGTCACTCCTGATTAATCCGTATTGAAGCATCTTGCTCCGGTCAAAATCGTATGGGGCTGTGCCCACCTGGCCCTGATATCATGCCCATTAGCCGTGGGGAGGAACACCTCGATCAGAGGCTTCCGGAGGAGTGAAAGTCGGCCTGAGCGGTGCAGCGGCTCTGGTGGATCTGGGTGTGCCCTGTCGCTCCCCGGCCGTGCATGCTAATCTGCACCGCGGTCGCGGCATGGTGTGTGGGCCGCCACCTGGACTGAGGAGGCTGAGCGGCAATTTCAGCATCAGCTACATCGGCGGTGAGTGCGCCGCTACTGCCACTGGCTCTGCAATGAGCAAACTGCCTTTCTGGGTGCCCCGAGTTCTGGAGTGCCCTGCGGGACGTCGGCGGCCCGCACGTCCCATCTTTGCAGGTGGCGGGCTGATCGGGGCCGGCTCTACAGACATTCCGTGCAGCGTCTCACCCTGAGTGTTCCCAGGGGCCACGGGAGGAATATTAACCCTGCATTAGCGCATCGCGCCAGGCCCATTCCCTGTCCTGGGCCTCGATAACGTGGCACGGTGCACTGTGGCAGCAGAGCACCCGGCCGCGCCGCCGTGTATTAAGTAACGCATCACAGCAGTGAACTGGGCCTAGGGTGTGGGCTGTGAGGCCAATTGTGGACGGCTGGAGCACCTGAGGAATGCGCTGAAGGAGCATAGTGTGGCTCTGCGCCCGCGCTCACTTGATGGCCTGACGTGGGGGGACAGCCTGAGGGGCCTTGCTGGTTCAACATTCCAGGCGGAAGGGGCGGCGGCTCTGCCCGAACAAGGCCGATCACCATTTCACCTATCAAGAGCTTAGTGGGCCTGTAATCTCTCTGCAAAGAGGGGGAGGTGGAGTCCAGCTCACACCTCAACCAGGGTCATCTGGTTTTTCGCAGTCGAGGCTCTCCACTGTGCTGCATGCTGGCCAACTGCTATCGACCCCTCCTGATTCCTGTTTTTTTTTCCTCCCCCCCCTCTCTTCCACCGGTGTGGGACTCCTTTGTGACAGTGCTATTTTACAGCCTGGGCCCTGCTGGCGGAAACCGACAGGCCGGTGTGGCCTCGTACTCACGGCAGGTGGCAGTGAGTAGCTGGCACGGCTCGGCACCTTCTCTGCTATATTGCACCCACCAGCAACATCATGGCGAGTGGCCGCAGCGGCCTAAGCGCGATGCAAACAAAATTGGACAAATACGCTTGGCAGAAGGGCCAAACCCGGCTAACCCCAAATCGAGTAGGGATTCACCAGACCCCACATTGCAGGACATCTTAACCGCCATATTGACGGTGCATACCTCACTGGAAGACCGCATTGATACAGTCACGATGGAGGTCTCCTTGATTAGAGCGGACATGAGGAAAATGTCTGACGACATTGGTGCCGTCGAAAGCACCGCCAAAGAACTGTCGAATGTTACGGACCTGCTCAAACGACAGGTGGTTGACCTTCAAACTACGCTGGAGGCAATGTCCCTTCAACTCGACGACTACGAAGGCCGCATGAGGTGTAACAACGTACATATCTTGGGGGTGTCGGAATGGGCCAAGGGACAGGCAGCTGACCTTTTTGTCGAGGAATTGATACTCCAAAAACTCCAGCCAAGGGGTCTCTCCAAATGTTTTTCCATTGAACGAGCGCACCGAGTCACCTGGGGTAGGCCCAAACCTGGAGCGCCTCTCCAGCCTCTCCTGGCTAGGGTGATAGGGACGCCATACTCCAGACGGCGAGGGCGGCCCCACCACTGGTGATAGACAACAGCAAGGTCACCTTCTTCCCAGACATCACCCTGCGAGATCAGAAACAGCATCACAGCTTCCTGGACGTGAAGCATGCGAAGAGGGACCAAGAAATCAAATACGCTATGCTGTTCCCTGCTAAGCTACGAGTTGAGTCGGAAGGGAAATGATGGTTCTTCACTAGACCCGAGGACACATGGGACTGGCTCGAAGGTTGGCGGACTGTTGGTAAACGTCCCCATAAACCTATGGGAGATAATGGTAAGGCTGGCAGACAACACCAGCGGCAGGGGTTCCCGCCAGACGGTGGCTCGATGACGCAAAGTCTGAATGGATAGAGGTCCGTGGTCGGTAAGTGCGAGAGACTGCCCTTTGGTATAAATGACTTCTGGAGTGCAAATTTGATAGATGCATGTTGTTTTAGTATTCGCCACCTCTTGCACCTCCTCTAGCGTGCTAGAGCTCATATAAGTCCGGTTCTATGTGGTTATTGGTCTCCTGTAGCCACGGCACTGCACTCTTTTGACTATTGATGAATATTGCTTAACGAGTCTGACTTGCAAAATATGGGGTTGAATGCCGGGGATACTAATGTCTTCACAAAATGATGCCTTAGGGAGTGGGGTTGGAACACATTTTCGATACTGTTGAGGGTGGGCGACTGGCACTCTGCAAGTTGGTGGTGGCGGGTGGTTTTGAACCCGTTATGCAGGGAGGCAGGGTGGGGGGTTGGAGTTGGCCATTGGGGGAAGGGGGTGTTTTCTCCCATTCTTTTGTTTTTTGTATTTATGCAAGGGTAATGTTTATTGTCTTTTTCATTGATGAGTCAAGTCGTACTGTGCAGCACTTCACCTCCTCTGTGACATGGTTTATCCACACTCGGGGTTCCATTGCGCCACCATGGGAAGCGCAAGCAGTACTTCTGGAGGAGTCCATGGGTCCATTGGTAGATTCTATGACCACACGGTCTGATTTCCTGATGCACTGCATGCCCGCATGCATCCCCTACCCCCGCTGTCCAGACATGAGCATGCCCCTTGTCTCCTGTCTCAACATTCCTCACCTACCTATACACACATGGGACCTCACCTAGCTCTCAAATTCCTCACATGGAACGTTATTGGCCTGGGAGACAAAATTAAGCGGGGCAAAGTTCTCCAGTACCTGAAGCGCCTGGCGTCAGATATTGTCCTCCTCCAAGAGACGTATTTGGTTGGCAACTCGTGTGGGGCATTGAATAGATGGGGATATTGTTTGGTCGCCCACTCAGGGTTCACTACGGGTTCACGTGGGGCCGTTCTGCTCCTGCGTAGGGGTTGTCCATTTATGATACACAGGACTTGGTCGGGTGAACAGGGCAGATATGTGGCTCTCTCTGGCACCTGGGAGGGGCAGACTCTCAATGTAATATCTGTATATATCCCCCCTGGGCTGCAGCGTCCCAAGCTGCGAGATCCTGGAGTATTCCTGCTTGATTTGTCCTTAGGGCTATTGGTGCAGTGGGGGGGACTTTAATCTGATTGTAGATGGCTCCAGAGATCGTCTCCCGCCTCGCAGGGACCCACCCGGGGTTCTCAATTGACTAAGTTCCTGGCCACTGTGGGCTTAGTAGATATCTGGAGATGGCTTAACCCTACCACCGCAAAATTTGCATTCCACTCTGGGGCTCACAATAGTTAATCGCGCATTGATCACGTGTTCACACACTCCCAAGATATACATGTTTTCACTGACTCTAGATGCCTTGCGCGTGGAGTCTCTGACCATTCACCCATCCTCACAATGCTCTCACTCGGACTATCCACACTATAAATCCCTGGGCACTTAAGGTACCACACATTAGGGAAACAATGCTCATAGAAGCTGACTATTATTTTAAGGAAAATGTGGGGTCGGTCACCTCAGCCCGTATATTGTGGGGGGGCGTTCGGTGCAATTATGAAAGGCAGATCCCTGGCGCTGATGGTCAGGCATAAAAGGGAACTTACTAAGCACATCACGGATCTCGAGGAGGAGATCCTGACCAAGGAAAAAGCCCTGGCTTGTCCTGATGCGCAACACTCGTTAGCGATGGTGCGCCTTGACTATCACCAACTTTTGACGGAAGCGGCCAAAGCGAGATCTAACACCAATCGCCATAGATATATGAGCATGGTGAACAGACGGGTAAGCTTCTGGCCTGGTTGGAGAAAAAAGAACAGATATCTAGGTGGGTTCCCTCAATACGTGGAACCGATGGAGACATGATCACTGATCCCCAGCAGATCGCCGAAACGTTTGCTTCTCACTTCTCATGGGTATATATGTCCTCCGAGACGTCCCAGTCCCCCATGGCGGCAGACCTCCTGTCGACCATTAAAGTAGCCTGTCTGTCTACACAAGACAGAGACTCCCTGGAGAGTGACATTACAGAGGCCGAAATCCAGAAAGCAATTCAGGATGTGCATTCCGGTAAAGCCATGGGACCCAACGGGATCCCAATAGAACTCTATAAGCCAATGGCTTCCAAACTCTCTCCCCACTTATTGCAAATGTATGCCGAAAGCTTTGACATCGGGGTCCTACCAGCTGATGTTAGGACCGCCTCCATAGTGGTCATTCACAAACCGGGCAAACCATCAGAGGATTGTGGAGCCTATCATCCCATTTCACTCCTCACGGTTGAGGCGAATATTTTAGCTAAACTATTGGCCAACAGGCTCATTCCCAACATTACCGAGCTAATACACCCGGATCAATCCGGGTTTATGCCAGGGAGGAACACAGCCTTGAATTTAAGGCGATTGCACGGGGTCCTAGGAAGGCGTGACGCGATCAGGGAGGACGCGGCTCTGCTGTCATTGGACGCATCTATGGCGTTCGATACCATCAAGTGAGACTTTGTTTTTGCAGTACTGACAAGGATGTGATTTGGACCTAACTTTATCAAGAGGATCCAACTGCTCTATGCCCAACCGACCGCTTATGTGACAGTTAATACCCACATCTCTAGGCAATTCCCGTTGCAGAGGGGCACCAGACAGGGGTGTCCTCTGTCGCCCCTGCTCTTTGCCCTGGTGCTAGAGCCTCTGGCTGTTTGGGTCAGAGGAGACCCTGAGATCAGGGGGCTGAGATGGACGGAGGATCACGAAGACCGTATTTCATTATATGGGGACGACATTCTCCTATATTTGACCTCACCCTCGCGGTCCCTCCACAGGGTCCTCCATATATTTTGGCGCCCACTCGGGGTACGCAATTAATTGGACCAAGTCCCAACTCTATGTATTGTGGGGTGCACCGCCATACAACCCTAGGGGCTATGATATACCAGTGGCATCACAGGGCTTCAAGTACCTCGGTATATATATCACACCAAATCCAACCTTATTCTATGAACCAAACTTGCTAGTACCCCTGACTCGACATCGATCCGACGCTAAGCTTTGGCGATCCCTCCCCCTTACCCTCCTGGGATGGGTGGCACTGTTCAAGATGTTGACACAGCCGCGATTCCTCTTTGCATTTCAGAACTCTCACAATGCGATACCAGACACTTACTTTGCCAGTATAGACAACGTGGTGTGGGTGCTACTGTGGGATGGTCGGGCCCCACACATAGCCATGAGAAAATTGACTATGGGATGGTATGATGGGGGTATTGCAATACCCGACTTTTCGGCTTTATTATCAAGCGTCCCAGTTGGTTGCCATCAATAAATGGGTACTTGGGGAATACGACCACCCCAATTTTTATACAGACCATTGGCTTTTGGGATGGGGGATACAATAGGGCACTTTACACAAACCCTTGTAAGTTAAACTTCACGGGACCCACTGCTCGCACAGTGGAGATCTGGCATGGAGTAAATAGGAAATGGGGCTGGCATAATAAGCTTACAAAAGCCACACCGCTCTGGGAACCAGACATACTGGGTCAGCTCAGCAAATGCCCTGGGTTCGACAGGTGGGACATGATAGGCATCTTGACAGTGGGGGACATGTGGGTGAAGGGAAAGCTGGCCACTTTTGCAGACCTGCAGACCAAATATCAATTAGCGCAAACCAAGATATTCAGGTATTTACAGATTAGCCACGCAGTCACAGCTGCCTTACCCAAGGATATCCCTCTGCTTGAGTCCTTTCCGCTGGAGGACAGGTTGATACTAGACCCTATGCCTAAAAAAGCCATATCCCTCACATATAAGAAGCTGTTAAATAATCGCCCGGACCCCATGCTGCACCTGAGGTAACACTGGGAGGCAGACTTGGGGGAATTAGACAAGGAGGATTGGCGTGATGCTTTGGCTTCTCCTCGAGAAGTGGCTATCCCCATGAGGCTGCGCCTGGTCCAACTGAAGATCCTCCACCATGTATATTTAGATGCAAAAACTTTGGCCAAATTGGGTAGAAGAGCTGATCCCCTGTGCCTCCGGCAGTGCCGACAACCAGGAACTTTCTTTCATATCCTATGGGACTGCTCAATAGTGCGACACTACTGGAACAGGGTTACAGAGCAGATGGAGAGAGTGGGTGGCAAGACTCTGAAAGTCGTTTCTCCTAAATGTATGGGATGCCACGGATTTAACACAAACAGAGAAAACGTGGGCCTCACTGGGGTGGGCCATCGCCAAACGTAATATTGCGCAAAAGTGGGGGTGGGGGAGGCCCGATCATGCGGGATTGGGCCGTCGACATGGACAGGGCAATGATTGCTGAGAAGGATGTATTCAAGCACACGGGGTGCCCTAGGAAATGGGACCAAAGATGGGGGAAGTGGCATAGATATAGAGGCAATATCTGTTTATCTCCTACAGTTGAATTACAGCGTGAACGACATGCATTACTAGATCTCCCTGAACTCGATCATGTGCCCACACCCGAGACTGAATAAGGTGATTGCTCGATAACTAAGTGCCAACTGGCGTGCGTATCAAGTTTGCACATTTGATCATCAATGTAATGGACACATGGTAGGTGTACTGGACATTCTTGCTATGATTAACCGGAAGGGAGTGTATTGGACTTCTCGGGAGCCATTTGCATTGCACTGTGTAAAAGTATACTGTAGACCCAACTATTGTTTTGTCATTGCCTTATGTTTTTCTTTTCTTTTCCTTAATAAAAATTGTTTGAGCAAAAAAAAAAAACGACCTGTCTGTGTTTCTCCATTCAGGACACATGGCCTCTAAAATATATAATATGTTACTGTTATCTATCAATATCTCTTCTCTCTATATCTAAAAGGATCAACTATTTTCATATTCGTAATTCTGTCTTTCCAAATCCTCCAACTTGGAAGAAAATATACTCTCATTTGCTAAGAAACAAGCTTATCCCATCTCTAACAACATTTTTCTCAGGCCATCAACTGGACCCCCTCTAAACTCTTTAAATTTACATCTAGTGAACTCTGATACTTGCCAGTCCTGCAAGAACAAGCGTGGTGATGGAAAACATATATTTTTTTACTGTGAATTGTTACAAACCTATTAGAATGATTTCCAGACTCAATTGTGTAAAATATTTCATACAAACATGGTTCTTGGTCCCGCCATGATAATCCTTGGTCTTTATGCCTCGAATAGTACGCTTTCCATTTGAGATTCGGATATGGCCTACCTGGATCTTTTACTGACTGTAGCTTCGAAGGTAATCCTCCTTCACTGGAAAGATTTTAAGTATGTTTCATACCATACTTGGTGGGCCTCGGCTGCTTTTCTTAGAAGTACTCATTCCACACAACTGATGGCGCTTTGCAGCCCCAGAGTCTCGCAGAAACTACGTAGCTTTCTCAACTCCTTTATTTTACATGAGCCTCATACAGTAGAGTTAAAAGTGCTCAGTTATGTAATTTATACTCCTTTCTCTCTCACTTGCAACTACATGGGGGCATATCATCAAGTGTCTACTAGCAGTCCCTTGACTATATATACACACCAATGTACTTCAAGAACATAGTATTCACACACTCGCGTATTAATTAAAACAAATTTTGATTACCATTTATTGTTTATAAAACATGTAATGCATCACCATTAAAAACACAATCTATTCTAGTCCCTACTTAACATTGATCCAAGTAGAGGATGTAATTCCAGCACTGTATATGATTTAAACAAGAACAAGACAAAACTCAAAGATCATTTGATACTATAAGTAATCTAAGTGAATCCATTAATACATTACAAACATCACGTTATGAACCCGCATAACTGAGAAAACACACATACAACAGACAGTACACTTTGTCATAAATTAACACATCCAAAAACAATACTGGGCTTTGACTGCTTGTGGGATGTTTTGGGTTCTTTATCCCTATAAGCATGTATCCGTTTCTTTGGATTGTGTATTTCTCTTAAGCGTCGACGCGTTTCGATAGGCTATTTTTAATGCCACTATCTTCCTCAAGACCATAGATAGATGTTTTCTCTCAATATTCTGTGCTTTATTCATTATTGATGTCGTTTCTATGCCCACATTAGTCTTGTGATAAAATCTCTGTCCGTTTCTATGAATAAAATGGTGTAAGGGATCGAGCCTGTATAAAGTTCTTCGTTTGTCTTCCACCCCGTGTCCTTTCTTTTACTGCACTGTTGTTCTACCACATTGTCCGTAATATATGGATACATTTTCATCGACTGCAACAGCGGAAGGCTTATAGGTTAGACGAGACCGTTTGTGGATAAAGACGTTTCCCCGCATCCATGCAACGATCGGCACATTTAAGGCTATAGGGGACAGATAACACTAAGGACGATTTATCCACAAACGGTCTCGTCTAACCTATAAGCCTTCCGCTGTTGCAGTCGATGAAAATTTATCCATATATTACGGACAATGCGGTAGAACAACAGTGCAGTAAAAGAAAGGACACGGGGTGGAAGACAAACGAAGAACTTTATATAGGCTCGATCCCTGACACCATTTTATTCATAGAAACGGACAGAGATTTTATCACAAGACTAATGTGGGCATAGAAACGACATCAATAATGAATAAAGCACAGAATATTGAGAGAAAACATCTATCTATGGTCTTGAGGAAGATAGTGGCATTAAAAATAGCCTATCGAAACGCGTCGACGCTTAAGAGAAATACACAATCCAAAGAAACGGATACATGCTTATAGGGATAAAGAACCCAAAACATCCCACAAGCAGTCAAAGCCCAGTATTGTTTTTGGATGTGTTAATTTATGACAAAGTGTACTGTCTGTTGTATGTGTGTTTTCTCAGTTATGCGGGTTCATAACGTGATGTTTGTAATGTATTAATGGATTCACTTAGATTACTTATAGTATCAAATGATTTTTGAGTTTTGTCTTGTTCTTGTTTAAATCATATACAGTGCTGGAATTACATCCTCTACTTGGATCAATGTTAAGTAGGGACTAGAATAGATTGTGTTTTTAATGGTGATGCATTACATGTTTTATAAACAATAAATGGTAATCAATTTTTTTTTTAATTAATACGCGAGTGTGTGAATACTATGTTCTTGAAGTACATTGGTGTGTATATATAGTCAAGGGACTGCTAGTAGACACTTGTAAAAGTATCCTATTCCCTTGGTTTTGAAGGGATCTCTCTCTACTTCTTTTGAAGGATATCATCAAGGCCATGCGATAATTAATCACTCAGCGCTCTTAGCGCGAGGATAATTATCGCCGGCCAACTCTGAATTTTATCGCGGAGATAGCGTGCTATCATCAACGCTTATCTCCAAAGCGATAAAATTCAGAGCGCAAGCTGCCAATTGTGCGATTATCGCTGGAAATACAGAGATAATCGCACAAGGTTTGGCGAAAGCTTGCTGATAGGGCAAGGCATACTTAGCCATGATATCCACCTTATATAGGATATCATGGCTAAGTCAGTCTTGAAGCAGGCGTAAGGAAAGTAGCGATAACAGAGGTTATCGCTACTTTGCTTGTCGCTCTGCAGGTTAGCGTGCCCATTGATAATTGGAGAAATGTCGCTTAGCGACATTTCTCCAGTTATGTCAGGGCAGGAACGCCCACTTTGCATCTCATTAGAGATGCAAAGATGGGCGTTGGGGGAAAGGGCGATAATGCAAGGATTCACACGATAGCGTGACCTTGCTGATTAGGCGATAAAATTATCACCGCTTTCGTCCGAAAACGGACACTAAAGTGGCGATAATTTTATCTCCGGGGCTTGATGATATGCCCCATGGTCTTCTGTCTTTTCTCTTTTCTGTCTTGTCTCTCTGTCTTTCCCCTATCCTATTCTATTCTTTTTCTCTGCTATCTAATTCTTGGAGTGGTTATTATGAATGTGCTGTGCATTCAATAATGTGTTACTGGACTACCTGTACACTTTAGTTTTACAACTAATCTTATATATAGATTTGCTTGGTTGATCATCTCATGCTATGATGCTCAATGTCATATTTAGTGGCTTCTACTGTTTCGACGATTAGGCAATTATTGTGTATAATTTACACATTTCTGGTTTCTTGTTTACTCTATATCTTTTGGAAAATCTTTCAGTAAAATGTTCTGGTAAAAACACTGAAGTAGTTCATGTTGTAACCTTTCTGTTAAGATTTGTATTTGGATCATGAAGTGCTATCAGCCACACACTGAGCTAAGGACTATTAACTGCTATTTTGAGATTGCATTACTGAAGATTGGTGTTTAGTTAATTCTTGTGCGCAGAGTAGGAAATGCACTAGTCATGGTGATTTCCCGCTGGTCGAGATTTCAATTTGTGTGTGTGTGTGGTTACGTCGCGCTGTGGAGAGAAAGCTGCTGTAGGGTGCTGTGAGTGACATCAAGAGGTGCTATACTGGTATTGGTCTGTTGGGGTGTGTGTTGTAATGGAATTGGTTGTTACATCATAGGGTGCTAGTGTTGTTTCAGGTTGCTTCATAATTTGCTGAGAACTGCCGGCTATTTCAATTGATCCTTGATTGATTTTGTATTGGGCCCAACATTGGGTAAAGATGACATTTTTTGAGAAATGAAGGGGTTTGTTTAGTGATGATGTTAGAATTCCTGTCCGTGAAGACCACTCCTGAGGGCATACTTGGTCATTATATAACGGCCAATGATGGTTCACACATATGTGTTTGGCTTAAACAATAGAATAAGATCACTGCAAATGAAGGGCCCCTGCAGTTTCCTTCCCATGGTACCTTTAATCTGAGAATAATTAAGAAATCGAGGTGGGAGCTATATGAAATGAAGCCCCCACCCTCAGCTAGCCCAATATGAAGCCTTCAATGCATGGGAGCATGCTGCAGAATAGGGCTAAAAGGACAGTTAAGCGATGGGCGGAGGCGAAATTGGAAGCTACACAGCAAGCATGGAGGATAGATGTCGTAGATGAAGTGAGGATGTACCCTGTACTGCCAGGTGAGAAACCAGGAAGGAAGAAAGAACAAGAGGGGGGTGAGTCAGAAATGAAAGAAGACAAGAATAGTGATACAGACTCTAGTGATTACTTTTTAGATGACTTGTTGGCTTATAGACCACCTCCCAATAATATGGTTAAGAAAACTGAGGGAAGTCTGTCCTTAGTGGGACTTTCCCCACCCTTGTTCTCTGGTGCTAGTGCACCTGTCAATCAGGGCCTCCTTGATGGGGGAATGGCTGGAATGCTTCCACACCCACAAATGACTGATTCAAGTCCTGAATCCGCAGTTAGCACCCATTCCACTACCAGCTCCACAGAAAAGGTAACTAATTCCTATGCCAGCTACGTTGACTGTGTCACCGAATAATGCTACTGTTTTTGCACACCCTGCTGACTCCAAGATCACAACCACTGCCGTGGGGCCTTTACAGAGCTGGGAGCAAGACTCTACATAGGAGCCACTCCCATTGTGAGTATGTTGACTATTGAGATTGATAGCCCCAAGATAGGGTCATCAGAGATTGACACCCCTTTCAGAATGATATATGTGGTAAGTGTGAAAGTAAAATTAGAGGAAGTCATCAAGGGAACCCTAGACTTGGGATTCATAGATGGGTACAGTAAAGATGAGCTCTTATTCCTGTATGTGGAACCTGCCAAATGATGTAGTATGACGCATAAGGCCCTTGAAGACCTTGTCTAAAGCACAACTCTGAGGAAGAACTTTAGGACGTTCATGACCGAAGATGCCCTTAAGAACATGTGAATCCCTAGGTTAAAGCTGCAACTGAGAGAACTGATTAGTAACATTCAACTGTGGAGTAACACCAAGATGTTTAGGGATAGGTGGGCCCAGAAGGAGTGGATAAAGAAGAAATTAGAGGATACATGAGGACCAGAGAAAGAGGCCAGTAGTATAGGTGAGCCAGAAGCTAGAAATGTCCCTTTGAGAGAGATACATGGAGGAGCTTATGTGCATATGACCTAGAGTCGAGGTGATCTTTCCAAGTTTATAAATAATCTTCTGAAATTGAGGGAAAATACTGATCAGTGGTATACACAGGTTGAAAGATTTGTGAAAATGTCAAAAGTGTTGTGGGAGGATTTAAATACCTTCTTTGACACTGTGATCCCGGCTGACCTATGGGCTAAATGTAAAGTGTCTGTGTAATGGCCGAATGCTGAACCGCTGAGGAATGCTCAAACGCATGCTCCCTCTGCAGTGGTCATGGACAAATATAATCAGTATAATATTAAAGACTAAGGTTCGCCAGAAAGAGTTTGATAGACTGAAAAATCACGATAACATATCAGGAATCTAAGGAGTCAGTGCATGCCTCTTATGAAAGGTGTGTGCAGGTTTTCCGTCAGCATTATGGCATTGAAAATCTCAGTGTGGTAATTTTAGCAATTTTGTGTCTTTTTTCACTCTTGGTTTGTGCCCAGAGATTAGTTCACATGTCCAGCAAAATGTGATTTATGGAAAGCCCAGCCTTTAAATGAATCCTGAGTTATGCAAAGTATGCAGGGATGATTTGGATGACAGACAGAAGAGGATTAAGGAGAAATTCATGTAGGCTCCGAGGAAGATGGCTTAAATAGGGTTTTAGAAGAGTCCATACATAGCAAATTCTATCTATGGTTCCAGTGGAGGTAATGGAACGCAAGGAGTTATGTATCGAAGTGGTGGGCAGATGATGCAGGGTAGGAGTGGTGTCCCACTTGGTAGAGGACGAAGAAGGCCTGTTGACCCTAATTCGGGAAGGGACATAGCTATGTTAAAGAAAACCCCACCATGACACTTTTGTATCAAGTTGGGCCATTGGAAACATGGGTGCCATTCAAATCTCAACCGAGTACAGTTTGGAACCATGGGCCTAATGCAAATGTTGCAATGGTTCCAAATATGCAAATGTTGAGGCCTCCTAATCCTAATATCCCCCAAGCTCCGACAATGCAGCATAATCTAAATACTCCAAGGTGTAATGCCAATCCGAATCCCGGGGGCCCATAGAATTTGTTTGAGAATCTAAATACCTTCCAACAGTTCCCAGTCGGGTGCCTGACAGCGGGGTAGGATTGCGTACTTGCGCAACCTTAGAGGTAGACCAGAGTGGTCCATATGTGGAAAGAGAGAAGAATGGCCATCGTGTGTCCTCTCTCATCAACACTACCTCTCTTGAGAAAGTAAATCCAAGTTGTAGGCGTTGCCGATAAGTAGATAGTCAAACCTGTTTCAGCTAAAGTTCTTGTTAAGTTTGGTCCCTTTAAAGAATACCATCAAATTGCAGTCCAAGATTCAAGCCCTGTGAGTCTGTTAGGGAGAGATTTGCTGTGTAAGCTCAACTATGTGATATTTTGTACACCAAATGGTGTTGAGCTCCAAAAACGTTATAAGGATGCAGATTTTAAGTTGAGTACTCAGAAGCCCATTGTTGGGCTATTCCCTGTATTGACAAAAGAAGATTTGGCACCCAATTTGAGAAATTCTGTGAAAGAGTAAGTTTGGCAATTCTCTGGCAAAGATATTGGGCTGATTGAAGGTGTTGTGCCTGTAAAGATTACAACTAAACAAAGTGCAGAGTTCCCTCAAATGCACCAATACAACCGTTTACCAGAGGCGGTGGCTGGAATTACCCCCATAGTTGAATACAGGTTAGAGAAGGGCATTTTAAAGGAGATTCTAGGGAGTCCATGTAAGTCCGCAATTATGGGGATACAAAAATAGAATCTGAAATGTCGGGTCATGCAGGCCCTAAAAAACGTTATTAGTTCCAGGTAGTCCTGTGGTACTGAATTCAGATCCCTTTTGATGCTGAGTGGTTCACGGTCATAGACTTATGCCAAGCATTCTTTCCAATCCCACTGCATGAGGAGAGTCAGTTCCTCTTTGCGTTCTGGCTCAGAAACCAGGGGCCTTACTTACAAGAAATGAGGCCTCGCTATGGTAATGCATCGATGCATCAAAATTACTTGCGCCTATGGCAAACATCCTTACAACTCCATGGATGCACCATATTTTCAATACGGGGCTCCATGGCGCAAGGACCCATGGATGTGTCAGAAATACTGACGCATATGTGCTCACCTGCACTCGAACTCAACATGACCAACAGTAGACACACCAAAATATGGATAGGTCATACTTGCTAAGGAGAATATTCAACTGAAAAGATGCTCATGTCTGAATCCTGCTAAAATGTTATGATTTCTAGTTGATGATGGGGATGGAGACAGGATAGACCGTGACTGCCTGGATGTTACCAAGTTTTGTACCAAGCCAAGACCTGGTGTTCAAGATGCCTGTCTCGAAGAGTCCGATTATATGTTGTTTTTGGTGGCTCTTGCTTGAGAGATGAGAGAGGGGTTTTGAAAAGCCTATGCTGTTTGCTCATTAGAGGGTGTAGTGGAAGCCTCCTGTTTGTGCAATGTAACATTGTCTCCAGTGGCTGAACTGATTGCTCTTACCAGAGCCTGCTGTGTCTCTGACAATCTAAGAGTAACCATTTGCAGTGGTCGATGACTTCAGGCAGTTGTAGTCCCAATGGGGTTTCATTACCCCATCTGGCTCCCGCACTCTATCATGGAACTGCTGGAGACATTCCTAAGCTGGTCAAGGTGGCTGTTGGGAAGTGTGTAGCACACAAGAATGGAAATTATTTTGTAACCATGGAGTTTAGGTACACTGATTAGATCACCAGATATTGTGCTCTTGGGTCTTGTGCCTTCAATGAAGATTACCCAAATGAGTCTGAGTATGAAACATCCATGGATCTTCTGCCTCATCGTTGCTGATATGTGTGAAAAGGAGAGATGGGTCAGAGCAGGGTGTACTAAGAATAAGGATGAGGTTTGGGTTTTCTTTGATGCCCGTCCAGTGTTGCCTAACAGCATGTTGTCCCCCATAGCATGTTACTTCCATGGTGCTACCCACATTGGCCGAGATGCTGTGGTTTATCTCTTTTGTACATATTGGTTTAACCCAAGGTCCCGTGGAGTTGCGGCTAAATTCTATTATAGATGTGCTGTATGTCAATAGCTTAATGCAGGCAGAGGACCCCAGTTCTTGCCAGTCATATAGGACGGTCGGGTGGTCCTTTTAACGGTATGAATCTTGACTTTGTTGAGAAGCTATGTTTAATGGGCTCCTTTACATTTTGGTGGTGGTTTGTCTCTTTTCCCAATGGGTGGAGGCATCCCTGACTAGCAGGAATGACAGTCTTACTTTGGCCAAACTGTTGATTAAAGAGCTATTCCCTCATTTTGGGATTTCCATTTCTCTTGAATAAGATCGTGGCAGACACTTCAATAATAAGGTGATGGAAATTTTGTGTGCAGCTCTGCATGTGGACCCAGAGATTCCACTGTAGCTACCGTCCTTCAGCTTCAGGTATTGTGGAACAGATAAATGAGATGCGTAAATCCCATTTTGCTAAGGTTAGCATGTCCACGTATCTGAAGTGGCTCTATGCTCTTCCATTGGTGCCGATGAGTAAGAGAAGCATTCCAAATCAGAGGACTTGCTTGTTCCTGCATGAAATACTCATTTGCAGAGCCATTAGATTATCTGCTGTGCCTGCTACCGCACTTGTGAATATTACAGATGACATGGTTCTCAATTACTACAAGGGACTAGTGAACGTGCTGTGTTCTGTCTCTCACCGGGTTAAATTGGCAACTCCACTTCCATGATAGGAGCCGAGCCATGATTTCAGTCCTGGTGACTGGAATTTGGTGAACAAGCATGTGAAGAAGTCGCGCCTGGATCCCAAATGGTGTGGGCACTACCAAGTAATTTGGTAACCACTGCTGTTAAATGCAAAGGTCTTCTAAATTGGCTACATGCCTCATATATTCAGAGAATGAGACAGGCTTGAGAAGAGGTGATGACGACGACCACTGATGACCAAAGGTCAAACTTGGTGCAAGCAGAAAGCTCAGCGGGAGAAAACAAAGCGAGCACTCGGGTGTCTCCAAGTCAACCCGAGGCAAGTGCTGGGCCTGTGGTGAATGGGCCACGAGTACCCACAGTGACCCAAACTGAAGAAGCTGTAAGCCAGATTCTGAGCTTGGAGAATGTACAAGCAGTGTGACCAGAGGGAGGCCAACAAACAAAGAGTGGCTAAAGTGAGGTGAGAGACAGAGAGTTTCTGTGTCTGAGGAATGCATTCTAGATGTCATCAATGAGGAGCCAGCTCTTCCTGAAACTACACCTACTCCTTCCTCTGTAGAAGAGCAACAACATTTAAATGATGTAGAAGGGCAGCAAGAATTTAATTTAGAACTTTTACATAGTAAAGTGACTGAAGGAAATTATTCCAAGAACATTTTCTTTCTGTTGTTTCATGGTTATTTGCAGGTATTAGATGCTAAGCGATGCTATATATATATATTTTTTTTTTATTTGCCATCATCTATTGCTGATAGCATGAGTTATCACCATATTCCACTAACATATTCTATAACTTGAAGTATAATAACTGGTTTGTTTTATAGACAAGGTGTTTTTGATTATCATTTTTTGAATGTTGACAAGTTGATGTATAAGGTGACTATGTTTACAGCATTGGTCTCGTATGTAGCCTTTGCAAGGGTAAATGAATGGAGGTACGTCTTTCGTGGGGACACACCATTGCCTTATAACAAGGGAATTGTACTTGTAAGATGCTTAGGGAGGACACACATTTTATAGAAGAATTAAAGGTATGAAGGGAACAGATTGTGAAGTGTTCTCAGCGAAAAGGGAGGCTACGAAATGGGAAAAGGAAGAACAGGAGTCGAAGGCTGTAGGAGTACATCCTAGGTTAAGTCTGGACATATTAAAAGAGGTAAAGTTTTGTTTCATAAGGTCAAAATTATAGTTTAAAAATCCACGAGAGATGGGGTGGAGCAAGTGCTAGAGGCAGTAAAAGTTAAAAATGAGTACATTTTTGCTGGGAGGGAAAACCTGCAGTTCCTGCAGTGTATTATCTATGCGGGACCAATGCATATTTCCAGTTACCATCCGACTGGGTGGATAGTTGTTATCTGAGCTTAGTTTTTCCAAAGCTGTATCATGTAGAGAAGTTAGAAATCACAATCCAGGTCAAACATGGGAGATCTGCTCAAAGTGCTTCACAAATACTGGGTGACATTTTTGGAGCCATGATTCCCTCTGTGGGTGTGATTTTGAATGATATACAAATTAGTAGGTTGTCCACTTTAGTTGACAAGTTAGCAGCTGACACTGCAGGAACTCTGAATGATGGTTCTTCAGAGGAGACTTACATTAGACATTCTACTCACAAAGGTGAGCGGAGTTTGTAAAGTTTAGCATGTCCAACAATGCTGCACATATATGCCACATAAGAGCAAGGAGATCAAAAGATATGCTGAGAATATCACAGATCTATTGAAAGTGTTGGAAGAGACTGACGAATGGGAAGCAATTGGAAAAGGTTTTTCTGCAGTAGGTAAACGGCTTAGTGAGCTTGGTAGTGGGCCTTGGTGTGCTATATTACGCCCTATGTTATTGGAGCTTGAGTGATTTCTTTGTGTTTGATGATAAAAGGAATCGGGTTGTTAAGGAAAGATAAGGGTTCAGGCAAGGAAGGTGGAAAGAAATCAGCTGATGGCAAGGAAGTGAAATGAAAAAGGGAAGGAATGGAGATGGAAGAGATACATTGTTTTGTTTATTATGATTTGAAGGAGTTGGAAGCAAATAGAAGTAAGCAGCAGAGGACAATAGACAGTTTTTGAAAAGGATCATCAAAGGAAATGGTGGATGTTGTGTGTGACGGCTCCCAGAGCCATTGGGAAGGGAGGGCAATTGATGGTGCAAAGTGTACAGTAATTTATTCATGCTTAACAATATGCTAATTTAGTACATGTTTAATCGAATTCTTGTGTGTGAACACATTATTTTATTCTTAGGTTTAGGATTTACACGTGACTTATATATGATTTATTCATACTTTTCCCATTGTGTTCTATACCTTATTTTACAAATTATGCTGTATTTAGATTTAGTGAATTCAATAAATCTGACATTTGGATTTGCCTTTAGATGGCCTATATGCATTTCAAGTTGATATGAGTGGGCCTAGGTGCCTCACTTTATTTTGAACTAAAAAATGGGCCTCGTTTTGAGGAATTGGCATTGGGCAGCGCTGCATGTCTTCTTGCTGTGCATCCCTATGCCAATGTGAAAGGGCAGGAATGCACCGTATTTATGAAATACAGTGCAATCCTGTCCATTCCCTCTGTGCTGGTGAACAATATGCTGCCCAACGTGAATGTAGGTACCGTTGCACTATGGTGCAAATGTGCCTCTGTTGCAAACAGAATTGTTTTTGTACAGGAAGGGGCAACTTCCTGCACAAAAACAATCCCGGGAGGCGTTTTTCTCTTTCTATGAGTGCTGCAGAATGCAGCACACATGGAAAGAGTTAAAAACGAGGAGAAATAAAAAATATTTCTCCTCGTTATACCTGCTCTGGGGAGGCATATGGTTTTAGTGCTGCCCCAGATTTACATAATTAAGTAAATCTGGGGCAGCATCAAAATCCAAGGGTGTTGCGTGGGAAAACCCATGCAACGCCCATGTAATGCCTCATTGACGCATGGTAAGGCAAGGCAGCGGCTTGCGCTGCTTGGTCTTACTCCATATCTATGAGGCCATGCAAGGACACGCAGAGTGGCTTTGCGCCGCCTCATAGATATGATTGAGAGACTTGTGCCGCCGGAGCATCAAAAAAAGTGATGACCCTCCGGCAGCGCAAGCCTCTCAACCATAAGCCCCAGTGTATTTCTGGTAGTTGTACATAATACTTTTCTGTTTCGGATACCAAAGTTTCTGTGTGCGTATTTGAAATGTTTATTCTTTGGTAGCTTACATTTGCAGGTCAGAGAGTAGCAGTTAGTTGGTTTGGACAGTGATTTCAACACCTGTAGTGGGTGAGAAACTGAGGAGGTGAATACCCCTTTGTGAGGTAATGTAAGGATCGCAGTGGGAGAAGAAGTTGGCATTGTATTATACATGAAAAGGAGGCTGACACCAAGTACAGCGAGAACACTGGGTTTTGATCTGCTCCTGCTCAATGGGAACTTGAAGACTGTATCAGTTGAAATAAATGTTTTAATTGTGTGAAGCTTGTTAGTTAGAAAGATCACTTGCCCATGTCCACCTTAGCAAGTGGACGCCTTTTCCTTCTCTTGGGACCAATGCACCTTATTTTCCTACTTGTAGATATGTGGAATTTCTATTGAAGGCCAAAAGGTCCATTTCCATAGATTGCTCGATGTGCCATGCACATTACCTTGAAGGTGAAGAGTCTAGCCACAGGCAGCCACATTAATATTACTGCGAAGGTATGCAAAACATTATGAAGTAATCACAGCATGGAGCCTCGAGGCTTGACATAATGTGCATAATTTGGGAATTTTTTGTTATACTCGTTATGCGCAGTTCCCAAAAATGTTTCATTAACCACTTCATGTAATTACATGCAAGCATGCTGTTCATGGTAAAAATGTACTATGAACGTACAGTAAGAAACACATAAAGCAATCCTGCATGTAACACGGGCAACCCTTGCACCATGGTGCAAGGGTGCCTGCGTTGGTGCTAGGCAGCCAAAAGTGCTCCAGCACAAGGATGAGATATCCTGATAGATATGGCACATTCCTGCCGTCTCCCTTTCACTCAACAATGTGTCTAGCTGCATTGTGTTGCGTGAAAAAATGATAAATATGGGGCATATTAGCAAGGGCTGGCGATATAATTATCGCCGCTTTAGCGTCCGTTTTTGGGCGAAAAGCGGCGATAATTATATTGCAATATCATCAAGGACGCGCTAGCGCGTGTTTCCTTGATGTAGAGCCCGTTTTTTCACAGCCTCGCCTCGCATCTCTAATGAGATGCAAAAGAGGCGTGGCTGTGAAAACAACACATGTTAATATCGTGAAGGCAGCTTCGCGATATTAACAAGGAGGTGCAGCGATAAAATAAATCGCGCTACCTCAGCCTTAACTCAGGAATTTAAAGTCTGTTAAATTCCTGACTAAGGCATACTTTTAATGGGAGATGGATTATGCTGATAGGACCACAGGGTCCTATCAGCAATGTTATCGCTGTTTTCAATGGAACATCGCTGGAAAACCAGCGATGTTCCATTGAAAACACCGCTATCGCTGAAATATTATCGCCATAGCGCTATGCGTTGTAAATATTGCGTTATCATGGCGATAATATTCAGCGATAGCCCGCAATAATATTTCTGTCGCTATGTACGGCCAGCGATAATTATCGCTGGCCCTTGATAATATGCCGCTATGTCTCTGAGGGGCATATTATCAAGCACGGCGTTAAAATTATCACCGCTTTAGCGGCAGAAAACTGCTGCTAAAGCGGCGATAATGGGCTTGATAATATGCCCTTGTGAATTCCCATAGAAGCCCATGTTCACACCGGAACATGGGCTTCTATGGGAATTCTCTGCGGCATATTATCAAGCACATTATCGCCGCTTTAGCGGCAGGGGCAATCATTTTAATGCCGTCCTTGATAATATGCCCCTAAATTTGTTCTTGTCCAGACCAAAGCCTCCTGCCTACTAGTATGGATTGCATGCGATTCCTGCACCCTGTAATCCTGATTGTTTGATGTAGCATTTCTTATAGACTTATTTACACATGGGCATGATTCATTGTCTCTCTATAATGTGTGCGAGTTAAAATGCTTTGATACCCTACATTGATATGAGTAGCGCTATAAAGCAAATTAAATGCATGTGAGAGAGAGGCTACGGAGAGATGAGGGGCACTGTTGGAGGAGGGTACTGAGGGAATCTGTAGAGAAAGAGGTCATTAGGAGGCGCCTGAAAAGATTGTCGCACCAGGCGCACCCAGCGCTAAAGCCAGGCCTGGCAAAACATGCATAAACCTATGCGCTGAAAACACGAAAAATAAACGCTCATAGCAGAGTGAAAAAAAAGGTAGCATTGAACATTTTCTGAGTTGGTTAATACGTTAGCGCCACCTAGCGTAACCTATCTAATATCTTTGAACTTTATTTGCCATGTTCCCTTTTAATGAAGGTAGCGTGCAAAGCCCTGGAGGAATGACATGTGAATAAAACATCAAGCAGGAAGTCTAGCCAAAGGGAAAGACGCGTCCCTATTCAGCAAGTCATAGTAAAAACTCAAAGTTCTTTCATATGAGAGTTAAGGTTCCCAAAAGCTTTTATCCTTTAAGGATTAAATGCAAAATAATTAATTACCGACACATCTGAGGCCCCTGAGCCATGCTTAATTAAAAGCTGTGTAGTTGGGAAATCATAATTGGGGAAATAAAATTATCATCCTCGAATATAAAAAGGCTTCTCTGGTGGTAGCAGCATCAGGGAAACGATGGGAGCCTGGGGAAATCTTCAGCAGCAAGTCAAAATGAAAACATTACAAACGAAATCAAAGAGGCAAATCTGCCAAGTTTGGGGGATTGAGCCAGAGCAGTGGGAAGAGCAAGAAAGAAGAGACTCTGCTCTTTGCTTCCACATATGTCTGGAAAGTCACAGCCCAATTCACAAATATGTATTGAAATATCGTTTACCAGAAACGTACTACAAAATACTTTGGGGCAGATTTATAATAACTGGCGCATCCCTGCATATCAGCAGGGATGCGCCAGTTATTATGCGCCACAGCTGCGCCACCATGGATGCGCCGCATTTATAATGCGGCGCACCATGGGGCAAAAATGGTACAGATGCGTGACACATCTGTGCCGTAAAAGTGACGCATTGCTGGAGTTGATTCGCAAGCGCGACGCAGCTCCAGCAATGCTCTGGGGGGCCCTATCTTTACAATGCTGCGTCAATCCTTACGCCTGCTTCAAGCAGGCGCAGGGTTTTGACGCAGCATGGGCCTAAAAGTGACTGAGTGAAATCTTGTAGATTTCACTCAGCCACTTTTAGGAGGCGTTCCTGCGCCGGAACGCCCCCACCTGCCCTGGAACGCCTACATGTGGCGCAAGGCTTTACAACGTGACGCATCTCCCAGATGCGTCATGTTGTAAATACCCCGCACCATGGCGCAGGATTTGCCTCGCTGCTGCGTCACAAAAGTGACGCAACGGCGGCGCAAAAGTGGCGCAAGTGCAACATCAATCTGCCCCTTTATTTGCTATATATTTGTAAAATCAGAGACATCCAGAGCAACTAAAGAAAACTAAAACATTATCAACCATAACAGAAAAAGGAAAACGTGCAAAGGCTTACAATAGTATAAAGTAATATGCTTCCAAGATGTGCCAAAATATTTTTGTACTGGTTAGTGCTAACTTGTCTACTCTTTGAGCATGTAGCCCCCGACCCCATAATTAATAAGAGGGAGGGAGAGAGAGAGGGAGAGAGAGAGAGAGAGAGAGAGAGAGAGAGAGAGAGAGAGAGAGTGTGTGTGTGTGTGTAGAGGCCTCAGCAAGAGACAGCATCTCCCCTTCCCCGCCCCAGCCTAAACAATATCACAAAGGATTCCACTCATGGTGCCTGATTTACAAAAGTATATTCACAAAGAACATTAAGGAGCAGTAAAGGTAGGATTCCTACCGGTTAGTCTTATGCCACCCATGGTACATAATATACTTTACCCATAAGGCTCCTGCTTCTGTTTATAAATTGGATGACAAAAAAGCATATTTAGGGTTATGTGCTTTAGTTAGTTATATGTGGGAGCTCATAATATCCCGATAATGGGTTGTATTTTATTATTGTTTTTTCGATCTTACATCAGAAAGCACCTATAAGAAAATGATGCATCCAGTCACTTGTAACAAGTTATTACAAGCAACTTGTAATGTCACAGTTCTCAAGGGGCATAGCAAACTTCACTTAGCTTGAAGAAAACTGGGGCCATATTTATCAGATTGTACCGTAGCAAGTTACCTTGCTGCAATGTGTTACAAGGAAAAGGCAGGAATATGCCTTATTTATCACAATACGGTGCATTCCTTTCTTCTCCCAGTATTGGTGCACAATGTGCTACCTAGAGCCAAATCAGGGGGCATATTAACAAGGCGGCGATATGAAATTATTGCCGCTTTTGCGTCCATTTTCGGGCAAAAAGCGGCGATAATTTCATCGCCTTATCAGCAAAGACACGCTATCGCGTGTCTTGCTGACTTAGCGCCCGTTTACAGCACGCCTCCGATCGCATCGCTAATGAGATGCAAAGGAGGCGTGCCTGACAAGACTCCCTTGGAAAAATATCGCGAAGGCAGCTTCGCGATATTAACAAGGGAGGGTAGCTATTTTTGAAATCGCGTTAAGTATGCCTTAACGCAGGAATTTAACGTCTGTTAAATTCCTGACTAAGGGATACTTAACATGGGGGGTGGATTTTGTGGCTAAGACCACAGGCCCTATCATCTAGGATATCGCCATTTTCCACCATGGAAAACGGCGATATCCCAACTATCTCTGGAATTTTTATCGCCTCGGCGATGCTCGTTGCTAATAACGCGCAAACCGGGCGATAAATTCCAGAGATAGCCGGCGATAAATATGCAAGCGCTAAGCACGCTTTGCGATATTTATCGCCGGCCCTTGTTAATATGCCCCCAAGTTCCCCACCAGTGGCGGGGGGGGGTGGTCTGCTCCTGGCGGCATGAGTTTTGAGGGCGGCGGCCTACCCCTGCTAACACCTGCCATCTCTGGGCGGCAACAGCCCCCCCTCCTCAATGCCACGAGGGGACGGCAAACGGAGAAATACTTGGCCAGCACCTTACCCCACCCCCGCTCTTCACAGCAGCCCCTGTGGGGTGGCAAACGCTGAGACCGCCACGTGCGCCCATAGGGCTAGCTATGCCACTGTTCCCCACCACTCTTACCTGTGCGACCCAGTACTGTGTGCACTTGTATACACACAATGGTATATCCCGTTTCCTAAAGTTTATTAACTGGAGATTCGAGAACACATTGAAGGAGAGCATGTTGTAAAATTATGCTGTCGAAGGGATCCAAGGAAGGCGATTAGTTGTCATGATAAGGTTTGTATTTTCAAAGACCATGTTTTGCGGAGACTAACTTAATAAAAGTAGAAAAATTCACCTGTCAATGAAAAAAATATATATTGCATGTTCAAAACAGAAAGTTTCGACCTTTTCTGCTTGATGTCCAGCCAGCTATGTTTGCGTGCAGGGCCTCTTGCTCCCCATGTTCTGAGTATGGCTTATATAGCGTTCTGTGTCCATAAAGACTATACCACCTACTTTGGGATCGGAGGAGACACACAAAATGCCAAGCATGCACCTTTGTCGACATCTTGCAAAAAGATGAGGTGCTAAACATAAGACCAGCAACTCCATCCAAGTAATAGCAGGCACTCATTCTAGCTACTAAAAAGATGGATTGCAGAAGGCAGTGGCACTTTCTGTCTCCGGGGATGTATTTCTGATGTAAGGCCCGAAAGACCAGAATCTTGCCATAAAAGTTTATGGCCAAGCAATAACAGCATCCGAACAAGACGTTTTTCATCTAGCTATGACAACAATGCTGTTAGAGGCCTCTACAAATACTGCAGGGGTTATGACACCGGTGCTTTTGTAATTTACTAGCATTGCATGGACTCACACGGAATTTTTGCAACGACCTTTAAAAATGAGATCGTTTTTTGTGTTTGCCTCACTGCTCTCGGGTTTTGAAAAGACAAACAGTTGTCCACTGTTTCAACCAGCATTGGCAAAGCCATTAAGTCTGCTCGTAATGCAGTAACTCATTAAAAAACTGGCAGGCACAAATGCGCATAACTATTCCAATGGCTACTTCTAACCGGATATTTCTCACTTTATCAATCTCCCAAACAGGAGAACGGATCCAGAAACATCTTTCTCCTAGGAATAGCCCTCCAGCCAGTGCCTCGTGACTCAAGTCGTGCTTTCCTTAGCCCCGGAAGTGACAACATATACATGGCGCTGCCTTGCACACTGTCGTTAGTTTCTTTCCATGCCTTACATGCATGGATGTCCCCTTGGGTTTTAAGCAAACATTTCAACATTTACATGGCAGTTTTTCAACAGATTAGGCCTGGCTGCTGAAACCAAGTCCAAAATCCATACAGAAAGTTTATAGCCATCATTAATGGTTCCAAACCTCTTCTGTCCTTCAATGAGGACTTGGTTGCTTGAGAGCCCTTTACGGGTTTTTCAGTCCAGAGGCAACTTGCATGCCAAGACAGGCCCGCTGAATCAATCCGAAGTGTTTGTTGGGTCATCATGTCTGGAAACCCTCATTGCTCAAGCATCTTTAGCAAAACTAAACCTCAATACCTTTTCTACTGCCCCTTTCAACTACTTGTGTAAACATCTTGATTCCATCGGATGACAATTGTTTGCATCAGGTAGATTTGTCTTACACACAACCAATGCCAGATTCCCCAGTGGGTGGTGTGTCCATACTTTCTGGGACATGGCTATACTTGCTACTTTTTTTCTCCCGGAACACGTGACCCATGCATTTATCAGGATCGCTGTTGATTGTCCCAAAGAAATACTGAAATATATTTTGAACTAATCTGAAACTGGGGCAAGTTCTGTGGGAATGTCAGTGACCTTACGTAAGCAAGTCTGGATGCATTCAACAATATTTTGTAGAGACGTCCAGGCTGCATTGCTGAACATGTCATTTGATGAAGCAAAACTATTTGGAGAAAAGGCAGGCTCCTCGTTTTAGCAGTTTAAGAATATTCATGCTATGGGTTACTCCCTAGGGCTGGCTTCTCCTGCCAAACAATCCTGCAAATGATAGAATTGCTTTGGTGGCTTTTCCTGATTCTAGGTTTAATGACGGAGAGAACCTCTTTAGCTTGTGCAAACCAACTCCATTCGTGGGAGGGGAAGATCCCCAGGATGACAGCACTTGCAGTCCCCCCACTACAGCTGCTTGCTTTGCTTCTGGGAAGCTGCTCTAGATTGCCTCGCAGGACCATCAACTTCTAGTCATGGAGAAGGCCTCAATGCCTTCTAAAACAGTAGGAGTTCATCATAAAGGACCGCCGATTGATTCAATTGGTGTGCAAGGTAATGCCTATCACTATGTGGCTACTGCCCCTGAACATTTCCATCCTGTTATGAAGTATTCCCCAAACCATGTCTCAATTTTGGAGACAGAAGCTCTCTAATTGTTGGATAATGGAGCCAAAGAAGCTCCATTGGAGGAGAGGTGCATTGGTTTTTACTCCCACTATTTCCTGGTTTCGAAGAATGACTCAGGCCTCATACCAATTCTGGACTTGAGGTTCCTAAACGTCTAAGTGCATGATGATAAATTCAAGATGCTGTATTTCAGTCAGGCCATACTCTCTTGACCTTAAATGTACAGGATTCAAGGGTGCACCAGTGGTGTACCTGGATGTCAAGAATGGCAATTTTCCAATGCCAGTCCATCAAGGTCATGGGTATTACATTCCTTTTACAGTGGGATTACAGCTACATCAGTTCATGGTGCTGGCCTTCAGCCTTATGAAAGCTCTGCGCGCCTCACCACGATGCTAGTGTTAGATTATGTCATCTTCCAGTGGTCTGGAGTCCATGTATTTGTGTACTTGATGACTGGCTGGTGAAGGTTCCTCCCCCAGTTGATTTTGGAACCCTGGACTAGAATAAAGCATCCTTGAAACCCCGAAACCAGTCCTAGGACTCTTGTTTCCAGTCCAGGGAGGACCTGGCTTGGCAGTTCGGGCTGGACTGTTCCCATGAGGCACAGGGTCAAGACTGATTTGCATATGGCCAGGTCTAAACTGGGGTGGTATGGTGAGCAAAAGAATGATGGATTTAACCCAGATCTCTTGACTGGGGGTGAATGTTTTGATTTGTTCTGCTTTCCGTCCGTCAATTGTGTGTCTTTTGCTTTCTCGCCCTAAGTGCGCCAGGTATGCCCAGACGTGGGTCCTGGGCTCACTGTGCCACTGGAATCAAGCTATCCTGGCTGAAGAGGGGTGAAACCCCGAAACCGGTCCTAGGATGCTTGTTTCCGGTCCCGGGAGGACCTGGCTTGGCAGTTCGGGTTGGACTGTTCCCATGAGGCACAGGGTCAAGACTGATTTGCAAATGGGCAGGTCTAAACTGTGGTGGCATGGTGAGCAAAAGAATGATGGATTTAACCCAGATCTCTTGACTGGGGGTGAATGTTTTGATTTGTTCTGCATTCCGTCCATTAATTGTGTGTCTTTTTCTTTCTAAAAGTGGCATTTCTAAAATAAAGATGTCAAATCCAACTTTGCCAGTAAAGAGAATTTGTCATTACCATTACCAAGAAATAAAACATGACAGAGCTACTCCTTTTGTCAAGTAGTTCCTATATGACCTATACAGGATCTGCACGTTTGGATAACATAAACTGTGGGACTGGTGGCAGACTGATTCCGTGCACCCCCACCGGGTATGTTAGCCTGTGTGTATCAGCTAGCTCATAGTGCCACTAGAATCCCCTATTACCAAGGAGAGAATAGATTCTGGCAACCTCAGAACATGACAACCCTAATCCCTCAGGACAGTGGAAACAATATACTACCTTTCACTCAGTCATTCGTGCTTACTTAGTCTGTCTCAGAGAGATGCACCGATTAAAACAAGCTGAGCGTTTTTAATAATCATTTATTGAACAGCTGTTATTCTGGTGTAGAATAAATGTGCTGCAACAATCATTAGACAGTATAGGATATAAATGATTAACAGTACTATGAAACTAACAGGATGGGATAGTTCTACCATCATACTAAAATCATGAATACATTCAAGTATATAAAGCACATTATAATAAAAGGTGTGTACTCCTACGATGCCTTCCTAACTAGATGTACCTAAGTGTGCCTAGCATGGGTGTAGGTATTAAGCCAAGAATTCCTCTAGGATCTAGTCAACCCCATTACCTTAAGTGAGATTGCGGGACCCAGTCCTGTTCTCGAGTTGGACACCTCACAAGGGATGTTTCAGACCACTGCGAGCTAGGGTGTCTGCATGCAGGTCAGTGTGTCAGCCGGGAAGTCTCGGTCTCCTCTAGCTATCATAGCAAGATGTGATGTATATATACCTATAGGTCTCCCCAGGGGTCCTACCTTGCTGTATGACTGTGTCGGCCTAAGGATGACGTTGGGCATGAACTTTGTTCATAGATGTTATACAGGACATTGCAGTCCTGCTGTGCTTCTAAAAACCCTCATGCATAATGTATGAGATTTCGAACTAGGGAAAACCCACGTTCGGAATGCTGTGTAAAATCTAGGTAAAAGGTCAGTACCTGTAACCCGTGACAGTTGTAATGTAGGGAGAGAATATAGGTGAAGGGTACCGAGTTTACTGAGGCCTATATTAAGTACCTATCTTGTATATAACACCCACTCCTCTTCCGAATGGACGACATAGTTTTAAATTCTACATGTACTACTAGTTGTTCTAGATACTTGTATGCCAATATACAAAACATTATTTTCTTATTGTGCCAAAAACATTTGTTTAAAAATGTTTACCTAAACATTTTTTTTAAAGTTGTTGAAAAGGAAAAGTATCAGGAGTTGACAGAAAGGCTACTGCTCTAATATGTTCGCATGCATTGTCCGAACTATTACAAGCATGTTGAAAGCCAAAAATGCGTGAAAGGAATGTACATTTTGATATAGAGTATTTAGTTTTCTGTTTTGTTTTCATAAAGCCAAATTTCTTCCCAGCACACAATGGGCCAAATGAGTCAAATGTTTATGTGTCCTGGCTGGTAGATGCAACATTCTCGTAGCTTTCTTCTGCAGTTGGCGGACCCTGTAGCACCTTGCAGATTGTCTATTGAGCACAGATGATTTTCCGTACTGTCCACAGCCAGTGCTGGGGCAGCTTGTGCAGCCTGTGCACCATCCAAGGCCTGGGTGTTAGAGGAGGAGCCGGTGTCCATACAAACAGGAGCAGATACTACCTGTGGTGGCTCTAGGAATGCCGCCATCAACATGGGAATACACTGGGGACACTGCAAAACATGGGCCGTTATTGGGTCCAGTACAGCATCAATGTCCAGTCATGCACATGATGGGAGTGTCAGACAAAGATCCAACACGCATTCCTTTCCGCAAAACAGGCATCAGAGGACAGGTAAGATGCAGTCCATCCAGACTGGTCTAAACAACAAGAACCAAGAAGCACTTAGTTCCCTTAGGCGAGGTGTGCCTAGAAGTTGGACCATGCGATCAAGTTATTTTCTCTCCAGGAGTACTGTTGCCATCTCCTTGGTATAGTAAAAACACGACAATCAGGATACCAGCTATTAGAAACAGGATCAGCGGCAGTCCTCCAAAAATGCTTCCACATTCAGAGTGAATAAATTTACGAATAACTTCAAAGACCGTCTGAAAGGTGCTTAACAGTCCAGAACCTATGTTCTTAAATAGGTGGACAATGCCTGTCGTATCAGACGTGTTAAAGATACGATTTACCATTTCTGCTAAATGGAAAGGGAAGTTTGTACATATAAGTGCCTGTATCTCTGCTGAAGACCTTGCTACTTGGAGATCAAAAGTCTCTCTAGCAGAGGTTAAGGGCACGGAATTCTGTGTATGCATGGCTTTCATCCTGCTCAAAGAACGAAACCGTATTAATGAAATATTTAATGAAGGCCATAGGGGTGCCTCCTTGACTGTATGTGTTGGGTCAAACAATACTTGCATACAGAAAGTAACCCTGGAACTTATAGTAACCAGATATCTGATGCCCGAAAGCATCCCACAGCAACCTTGATCGTTCAGCATCAAGTAACTCCAATTCGAAAGTAGTTTAAATACTGGATCTAAGTAACAGGAAAAGTTTGCTACTGAACCATTACAGGCCCCATGAAGCATTATATCCTGGCATATAAGTGATCCACTTAAGGTAGTCTTGCAATTAGTACTGCTAAGAAACACTTCTTTTTCCCCACTCCGGAATCGAAATCTGTATGGCAATTTCCAAGATGATACCAGGTAAGTATTTTTAAGAAAGTTCAGAAAATCTTTAAATTGTTGTAGACAAGTTCTTTGGGCTGGCATTGTTTCAGGTTTGCTTGGATCTAACGAGAAGGTGTTAAAGTCAATGAAATAGCTAGATGCAGTTCGAGCAATATTTGGTAGTTCCATAGGTTTTGTAGAAACTGTAGCTTGCTCTTGTTGGAGCATGTTGATGTAGATATCCGTGTTTGGTCGAATAGAAATTTGTCTTTCAGTGGAGTTCTCATTTTGAACTTTATTTCAAGAGGAACGAGTTCCATTGCATTGTTACTTAATCCTTCATTTCCTGCAGGTGACCCTTCAAATGTGATGAGTCTTTCTGTTTGAACTTCTTGTATAGTTGTGAGAGGAGGGTGTCTGTTACTTCGGAACAAATGCAGCCTACTATTCAGTATCGGCCACATAGTGTGGTTTGATTATTTCAATTGAGACAAATCTTTTCTCCTTTTTACCGGCAAGAGGTGGCAGAATTACAGTTCTTGTTCCTTCAACTGTCAGGAAAGGTACAGGCTTTCTGTATGATGGTCCAAATTATTTTTTGTCCGCTATTTTTTCTCTGACTAGATCCCCTACTTTAGGGATCCAGACAGGTCTTGCCGTGACACTCTTTACTTCCCCAGTGGCATTCTTCTTTATATTGACATTACTCTGTAATGCCCTGGTTTCGTTCAGGTCCTGTAAAACAGCCAAACGTTTATAGATGTCAAACTGTTTTGTATCCGCCACTGTGCCTTCACAATCAAGATCAAGTAACCACATTTTTATCCCAAATAGGACCTCATAAGGGGTAACCCCCCCCTAGAGAGCTTCTTGGCTGAATATTCAACGCCCTTTGTACTCCATACAGATGTTTCACCCAATTTCCACCCAAGCCTCATACTCTGGCTGTTAAATATTGCTTTAAGTCCCGGTTTTTCCTCTCCACAACCGAATTTCCCTCGGGATGGTCTGGAGAGGAGTACCGCAATGCTACACCCAGACTTCCCATAGCTTCCTTGTAAGCCCTAGAGCTAAACGCGGGGCCAGGGTCAGAATGAAGTTTGCCAATTGCCTATGTCCCTATAAAGACTCACAAATCTTTAAAACAGTTTGAGCGTCAGCCGAGTGCTGGGGCCACACCCATAGGAACCTAGAGCAGGAATCCACTGCAACCATGATATACTTGTAAGCCCCATCAGATTGTAAGGGGCAGCAGTGGTCCAAATAAACACATGCGAGTGGGTATTGTCTGATATCAGTAATGGTGTCTGCACTGGACGTGTTACGGTGGAGCCTTTCATCTGCTGACAGATGTCACATTTCAAGACGTAGTCTTTGCCTTCCTAGTCCTGACCATCAGTAGTGTTGTTTCAATAGAGAAACCGTAGCAGAAACTCCTGCATGTGTAGAACCCATAGCCTCGTTTGATGCTAGAAATAATCCTAACCTTTGATCCATATTTGGTATTACTCTATCCCCCACTCCAGGAATTTGAGCAAATGGAATATCGTTTGCATCTAATTGGAGGAGTACTTGAGTGGAAACTTTTTCGGTACTGCTGAATTATTGCATTTGACAATAATCGCAACCATTATTTCACCGTCTATTCTCATTTTTGAACGAGTGATTGCTGCTACGGAAGCCGTGCGCACAGCCCCCTTCGCGGCCTCATTGGCCAATGAATTCCCTTCAACGTGAATGCCATCACGTTGATGACTCAATGTGTGTATCACGTGAGCCCTTGGTAGTTCATTTTTCAATTCCACTACCTGTTCCCAAAGCGTTTTGTGTTTAATTGTTCCACCTTTTGCATCTTTAAACCCATTCTGTCCCCAATGTTTTAGATATTCATTGTATGACTGCACATAGTAAAAGTTGTATTGCTGTTTACTCCCTATGGCCGGTTGCGCAGAACCATCAGTATAAATAATGTAGTCATACTGATCTAGACGCATTATTTCATTTGGTAGAGGATATTCTTGTTTGTATTGCAGAACCGCTTGTGTTTTAATATTTGGGTCGTACCTGTATTGTACATCTGTTGCGGTGAGAGAATTAGCCCATTGTATCCATCTTGGATGTATCGCTTCAGCGTTAGGAACGCTTGCCTTTGTTGCAGCCTCTAAGGCTGGAACTGGTGTAACGGCTATTATACGTTTCCTTTGAGCCAGGGTTCTTTTTCTAACTAAAGCAGTCTGTACTGCTGCCAAAAAAGTTTCAGTTGATGCAAAACTCATCTTAGCATTTGTGTACAAATATGATTTGTGTGCTATTGGTACTGTCTCACCTTCATTATATTCTTTTATGTCCCCATGCAACAGAGGTTGTTCACTTCTCCCTTTCATCGCTCTTATTCGTGCTGTCTCCCTTTTGATTCTCCTTTGTAACCCCATCTTATTTCTGTCCTTTAGCTAGATTGACGATATTTCCTATATATTGTCCCCCGTCAATTCTTTGGTGTGTCCTTGCATTGTGTCTTGTGTTATCTTTGAAAATTTGTCTGCCCTTGCCTGATATGGCCATTGCGTTTTATCTGCCGTTCATTATTTTTTGTAACCCGCTAGTTCCTTAGCCCTAAATCTTGTTCCTAGGGAGGAGCCCCATCCGTGTGGATATTTTGGCCAATGTATATTTTTTGATTTATCCGATATACTCCCATATATCCGTTAGCCTGTCTCATCTTGGTTTACTCAGCATCTTTCATGTCTAATATGGCCACCACGTTATCCTGGCTATACTGAAGCTGGGGGCAGTCCTCTTTCTTTTTCTTTTTCCATCCCGCACGCCGCTGGGAGGAGCACGAACCACCAGATCCTAATGATTACGTCATTTGTATTTCATCCGTTAAATACCCCCAAAAGTCTATCTGGTTCCTTCAGCTGATTTTGCTGACTGCCGCGAGCCTGCTGCCCCGTCCGCTGCAGGAGGACTTAGACCGCCGCGTCTGCCTAATATACAGTGGTGAGTCTCGCCCCCAATGCTTTCCCCTGTCCCCATTCTTGACACATACATTATGTATGTATCCTCTCCCACTAAATGACTGAGACCTGTTTGTTTTCTTATCCACCTTGCAGTGTGAGATCGACAGACATGCATTGTTAGCGGTGTCTGCCTAGAATCCCCAATGTCCCGGGTCTCCCGGCCCATGTACATATAATTGTATTGATAGAGTTTCCTTTCTATTTCATCTCTCGCTTCAGCCTAGCGCCCCATGTTCCATTTTTTGCATTAGGCCAGACACCTTCCCTATGATTGACAACCTTGTGGGTACCCTTGGCCGGTTGATTCCTGTCTTCTCAGGAACGTTAGTCCCATTACTTTTGCTCTATCATTTTTAAATGCTACCTTTTCTTGTTTCGACTAATGAGCTGCCCATCTGGGCGATTCCCTTCTCCTATTCTTGAGATAGACCAGATTTGTGTTTGTGTTTGTTTGATTATCTCCTTAGATGTACACCGGATTGGCTTGAATAGGTGCCATTGAGCGCCTTCTCCACTGAGACTGGACACACAGCTCTATTGGATCATCTTGCATTTTAAATTCCCTCGTCAAGTAGCCTGAAGAGCCCTCTTCTACGGTATCCATAATAAGCTATTGGTAAGCCCTTTTCCTCTGCACGGGATCGCTGAACGGGCTCTTGTATTTCCCAGATCTTTTATACCTTCTTCCCCCCCATTTTTTATTTAGATCATCATCCCAGATCCCGTTTATGATCAAATGTACATTTTCCTTTTTCTTCCGCTACTAACTCTTAAATCCCCTTGTTAATATACGTTGCTTATGTTGGAATTGTATCCCTCTGACTTATGTAAACTTTATTCACATGGTATGATACCTATTGTCTTACATTAGTTAATTATCCCCGCAGGCGCATCTTTCTTTGTGTCCCACATTTGACCTGGTCGCCCTGATGAAGGTATGACCCACATTGGGTTAGACACCGAAATGCGCGTCGGCGCTTGAAATCCTCATGCCTCCGCATATGTCCATTGTCCACAACTAGAGGACGCACGAAAGTGCACTTATTATATTGACCATTTACACATAAACTTGAACTGAGTTGGATCTTTGACCGCATTACTAATGATGAATTGCCCTTGAGTGTTTAGAGTGTATGAGTATGCATGTGTTTGTGGTTGTGAGTATGTTCTGATTGTGTGAATGTAGGACTCCCTTTATATGTTTTGTCTGCATCAATGAAATTATGTTATATGTTATTTTTGCAAACCTTGACTAAACACTTAAAATAATAAAAAACACTAAAAATACTCTTCCTAAAAATCTATCTTATCTAATTGGTGGAACTATCCTGTTAGTTAAGCGAGGGTTTAAGATATTAGTGACTTTACAAGCACCCCGATATCATTTCCAGGCAGGTTTGGGTCTCTCTCAACTGTTGTTTTGGTTCTCGTTCCCCTGTCCGACCTGCCTGCTATCCGCTCTCAGGGGCCCCTTTTGTTGTAGAGGTCACCTTCATTATATGTTAGATAGGTGTACCATGATTACCCGCAACTATACGGATCACCAGGTTGCGTACGTTTACGCGTGTCTGTAAGTGTTTTGAAGCTATCATGTCAGCTTGTAAGGAACAAAGTGAATCTGTGTGTTCCTGTGTCCATTGTCTTACTGAAAAATCAGGTTTTATTAAATCGTACAAAGGTTTTACTCTTTCTGCCTAATCCAAAATGTGTGTTCTGCAAAAATTAAGGAATCCTAGTATTGATTGGAAGTTTTTTAATGATTTCGGAGGTTGGAGCAGCACACATGTTTCTAAAAAGTTAGCTGCCAGGCTTTTCCCTTCACTTGAAAGATCGTATCCTAAAAAAAGGATGTAAAAGTGGGTTATCTTTGATTTTCTAAAGTTTAATTTGTAACCCTCAGAGGCGAATCCCCAAATTATGGTATTCACTCTGTACAAGTGTTCCTCCAGGTCATTGTCCATTAGATAAATATCATCCACATAGAACAATGCCAATTCATCCAGATTTTGAAGTAATTCGGTTACTCTGGCTGAAAACAACCCTGGGCTGTTCCTATACCCCTGGGGAAGTCGACAAAATTGCCTCTTTAACCCTATTGCTGAGAATGCTGTCAAGTATCTGCTCTCGGGCGCTATATTTTGGCAAAAGAATCTACAGGAGATATCTATTGTTGTTTTGTATTTTTTCCGCACAATGTTATTCATTAATGCGGCACTGTCTGCATTTTGAACTGCAAACGTCTTAGTGCAAGTGTTTAAATGTCTCTAATCTAAAACTAAACGATATGAATTGTCTGGTTTTGATAACGGAAACAAAGGGTTATTCATTTGAGAGGTGCAAGTTTCAATCACCCCTTGATATTCAAGTTGATCTAAGATCTCCCTGACCTGTTTTTTAGCTTCTTGCTTTATAGGATACTGCCTTTGTGCAGTTGGAGTGTTTTTAGTGGAATAATGTGGTTGGTTGAATCCTCATCCCGTCCAACATGGTTTTTGTATAATGCTGGAGCTTGGGCTACCGCCCACGTCCGCACATATGTATATTATAAATGTTTTGGAATGTGGTCAGAAAATGCTGGTAAAATTACTGTTTCTCCCATAGGGCAATCCATGACGAATGCTGTCGGCCAATCTTGTTCAGCTAACAAAATGTCATAGTCAAACGTCAGGTTCTCCCAAAAGAGACCTCTAACTGTTCTACATTTGTCCCCCTCCATCTGGAGTGTTATTTCATACAATTTATGTGGGACACTTACCCTAGTACCAGGTGTTTCCACCGTGATATAATCATTCAAGTCTGCTGTCACCAGAAATTCCATCAGGTTCTGGCGAGCTATTGTTACTTCTGCCACACTGTCTAGCATCGTCAGAGCCCATTCCCGTTAAGTAGTCGAGTCCTCAGAATTCTGGGCATGTCTGATCTTTAGACCTGCATCCTTCTTCTTTTTGAACTGTTGTTTTGGTTTGGCTTTATCTTCTTTTTTAGAAGTATAGTCTTGAGCATGCTGCTTGTCTCTGGACTTTGTAAGCTCTTCTTGTCTGTCTGACCGTCCTTCCCTCGTGGAATTTTTCGATGAACCCTGAAAAAAACGAGAGGAACGTGTATCAGTCTCCTGATACCTGTCAGGTTTCCTAATGTTATCCCTGTTCCTAAGGTTATACCTCCTTTCGGAGGGCTCCTGTGTAGGAGATCTACCTCTGGATTGAGATCTGGTTTCTTTCACATTTTGGTTTTTGTTATTGTCCCACTTCTTTTTAGAAGTAGGCGTCTGCTTGAATGTCTCCTTCTCGGAGCTACCCAGGAGTTGTGGTTTTATTGCTTTTCCACCCAAACTGTCTCTGCCTAACTCGGCATACGCAGTTTCAATTATTTTGGGTTGTTCCTGCTCCTGTTGTAAAGTACTGAACTCTCTTAGGTGTTGGCGGATGGCCACTGATGCTGCTTCCTCTTTAATATTCACCAGTAATATTGCTGATACCTGGGCATAGTTACCTAGTAACTTCATCCCCAGGTTTAGAGCAGGCTGTGATCCGTACTCATTTTGTATTTGTCTTAATACATCTGGCACTATTGCTAATGATGGGATACCATGAGTTCTGGTATATATGACAGCGAAAACTGTACCCCACAAGGTACAGTCCTCTAGTTGTGATGTGATCCCCATGGGCAAGCAGATTGTTAGCATTCTGTGTTTTTCATAAGGGCTAGTATTTGGGAATACTGCTCCTAGCTGTGTTATCTTCTGAGCTATCCAGAATGGTGTTTGTTCACGTTTGCGGGAATCTTACCCATTACTGTGTGCAATGCTTGTGGTGTAATTTTAGTTGCTGTATTTTGAACTTGAGCTGTATTTGTTGATGCCATTGCTGGCTGGACTGTAAAGGTCCTCATGATGTATTGTGTCATGTTTCTGTAAATGTTTATTAATTCTTTGTGAAATATGAGTAAGTCAGGTCCTGGCATTGTTTCAATGTCAGAATGTCGTGTATAGGTTGCTAATAGTGGCCACGTCCCTCCTTCTCTTCCGAGCGGACCAAGTCTTACTCTTCTTCTTATATGGGGTAAGGCGCCTTAAACCAGTATAAGTGTTCCTGGTGCGTAAGCGGTACCTCAATGTCCTCAAACGGACAATATTCCGCTGGTGCATCACCTTCCGTGTAGAAGTGAAAGGCTTTGTCATTGCAATGCTGCTGGGAAAGTAACCCACAAATAAAATACTTCTGTTCTGTATGATTCGTGTGCCTCAATCACAAATGCTACTATGCCACCCATAGGTGTTAAACCATGCGCAAGCAGTTTCAGGGTGACTGTATTTCTAAAGTTCTCCGCAATCGGAATTGCATCTGCATTTTATTCTTCATCAGAGAGGTGCAAATTTTGCACAACTCCTCCCGCGTTATCCACGTCTTCAGTCATTGTTTTTAGAGACGAAGAAAAATTCCAGGAAATATAGGATAAGGTGTTTTGCACAATTTTTAGGAACTTTGTGTCCTTCAAGCTTGATTAACCAACAGCCAATAAATAGGATGTTTGCCTACTCAGCTGTGGCGGAATTTAGCCTACCCAGTACAGACGTCTCTGGTATTTTGTGTATAAGGATTTGTGAGAATAGCACGACTGAACTACTCAGATTCTACTGTTAAATAGGTACCCAACCAACTTTGGCGGCGGCATGTCATGTAGTTCCTATATGACCTATACAGGATCTGCGCATTTGGATAACATACACTGTGCGACTGGTGGCAGACTGATTCCATGCACCCCCACCGGGTATGTTAGCCTGTCTATATCAGCTAGCTCACAGTGCCACTAGAATCCCCTCTTACCAAGGGGAGAATAGATTCTGGCAACCGCAGAACATGACAACACTGATCCCTCTGGACCGTGGAAACAATATACTACCTTTCGCTTAGTCACTCATGCTTACTTTGTCCGAGGGTTACACCGATTAAAACAAGCTGGGCGTTTTCAATATTCATTTATTGAACAGTTGTTATTCTGGTGTAGAATAGATGTGCTGCAACAACCATTAGACAGTATAGGATATAAAATGATTAACAGTACTATGAAAGTAAAAGGATGATATAGTTCTACCATCGTACTAAAATCATGAATACATTCAAGTAGATAAAACACATGATAATAAAAGGTGCGTACTCCTACGATGCCTCCCTAACTAGATGTACCTAAGTGTACCTAGCATGGGTGTAGGTGTTAAGCCAAGAATTCCTCCAGGATCTAGTCAACCTCATTACCTTAATTGAGACTGTGGGACCCCGTTCTGGTCTCAAGTAGCACACCCCGCAAGGGATGTTTTCAGACCACTGCGAGCTGGAGTGTCTGCATGCAGGAACCTCAGCGTCTCTGGTGAATGTGTCAGCCGGGAAGTCTCGGTCTCCTCTAGCTATCTTAGCAGGATGTGATGCATATTTACCCACAGGTCTCCCCAGGGGTCCTCCCTTGCTGTATGACTGTGTCGGCCTAAGGATGATGTCGGGCATGAACTTTACATATAGATTTTATACAGGAGAAGTTTGTCCTGCTGTGAGTCCTGCTGTGCTTCCAAGAAGCCTCATGCATAATGTATGAGTTTCAAACCAGGGAAAAACCTGCGTTCTGAATGCAGTGTTATCTAGATAAAAGGTCAGTCACTATGAACCGTTATGTATGTGATGTAGGGAAAGATATAGGTGAAAGGTTGCAGTGCTTCCTGCGCCTATATAGGGTACCTATATGGAACATAACATGACTTGTCACTGTTTTTTAATATCGGAGAGATTATTGAGCCCCTCCAGGAAGATGGAATTGTAGCAACCTGCCTTATTTCGGAAAAGAAAGGCTCTAGTACTTCCGTCCAGAGTTCTGTGTCCTGTTTGAATAATGCCGTGGGGATCCTGTTTGGCCTTGAGGCCCCCTCCCTCCTACCTTTGCCAATTTGCCTTATTATTGCGATGTTGAGTGCTGGAGATGGTATGAGCTTCATGCTTGCTTCTGTTGGATACGGTACTGAGAAGATGCCTTCAACTACTTGGATGGCGAGGGGGTTTCCAGGTAAATGTTTTTTCGGTTCTGGACCAGTAGTTTGTGGGGTTTGGTCTTGATGGAAGTGGTCCCCTCGGTATCTTACCCAGTCATCTTCAGAAATGTGGGAGGTAAGGCCCCCATGTGAGGCACGAGTAAGGCTTTTGATCATTCCCCCAAATCAACCGTGGTCATTGTGCTTGATGTCAGCATGGAGTTTTGCCCAGATCTCCTCTTCTCTTTGCCTGTTGGTAGCCTATTTTGATCTCTTTAGATGTGTTTTTGCTGCTGCAATACTGTCTGAGAAGCATTGTCAGTTGAAATGTGTCGTAGAGACCTTAGCTCACAAATGATCATTCTTTTGGCATTCTTGATTTGGACCCATTGCATTTTTGCAATGCGCCACAACCCCTCGTTATTTGGGTGCACCTTTGGTTTGAGTGGAACAGCAAAAGTCTCTGCCATGTTGGTGGTGAAGAACTTCCATCTCTCTAATGCTCTTGTACCTGACCATGCCTTGCAGAGAGATATGGCGGATTGCAGAAGGTGCTCAATTGTTGCCTGAGCAAATTTGATCTTCTTGTAGTTGATTGTAGAGATTGACTCCGGTGCAGCCTGTGACCGCAAGAAGATGGGCATTGTTATTTTTATTGAGAGCTCTTGGGGTCTGTACTCACTGTCGCTTTTGTCTCCCAAGAGGAATGCAATTACCAGTTTGAACACAGGGAAAGGGAGACATAAGTATAATCTATTGTTGTGCTTGTGGTTGAAGAGTGGCTGCCGGTGGTTGTTGACGATGAACCTCCCATTGGTGGCTCTTAGGTTAAGGTGCTCAAGGTCCTCCAATAAGCGCTGACCTGTTCTAGTTAGATGACTCTGTTTGCTTTTTCCCTGTATGGGTATGTCTCAGAGTGATGATTGAGCAGTCACCGCGTCTTCTGAGGAGGAGCATAGCAGGTATAGATTCAAATTACCAGTGAGGAGGATGTCTGCTGTTTCCCCCTTGCTTATGTATGCCTCAAGCTGATCAACGAATTTCTGAGTTGTCTTGATTTTCCTTTTTGGATGAATATAAGCATTGATAAGTATTATATCTGAGGTCTAGTTCTGTGGTCCAGCAGTTGGCACTTATATTTTTATTGAGTTAGTTACTGATGTGGTTGAGCGAAGGGGGTGGACCGAGGCTGTGCATTTAATTGAAACATAGGTAACCAGTCTGCCTTGTGAGTGGACATAATTTGCCTCCCGGATTGCTGGTGTGAAACAAGCCCAGAAAACCTTGGTGGTGTGGTAGATCTGTCTGCCGGTTTTCTGCAGTGCAATGATGTCAAAAGATTGTCAGTAGATGGTAAAGTCCGGGTCTCAGCACTTGGTGGCGACTCCATTAATATACCAGGAACACAGACGGAGTAGGTTGTTGCTTTACATGGCTGGTAATGTTCTCCGCTCTTGTCATTTACAGCCCAGTTGATTGTTGATTGTTCTTGAGATCCATCTAAGATCATTTTGCGGAGGGTAGAGATCGTCTGGATCGTGGCGGTATTTGAGTTTTGAGAGGACTCCTTCTTGGTCAGTGAGAACCCCTTTGCACCTCTGAACACAGAAACATGTGGTGGTGATAGAACTAACAGATGGTTTGCCCCTAGCTTCTGACAGCAGGGGTGCTGGGTAGCTAGGTTCATGAAAGGGGGTAATGTTTATTCCTCAGTTCTCAAAGATGGTGCTTTCTGCAAAGACTTTCTGTACAGTATTCGATGTTCTCCAAATACTCTTTGTGACTTCTCCCTTTAATGGGGTTTTATGGTGGATACATTCCATCAACTCCAGGTATGCTAAGAATAGGTCTGTCAAGGATGGAATGTTTGCCAGCAGCCGGAGTATATTTCCTCGATTCAGTAGGTCCTGCGATCCTCTGGATTTATATTCTGGGCTGAAGATAAGGATGTTCATTTCCGCCTGTGAATTTGTTGCTGTGTGGGCATGGTGTCTCATGGGTTCAGACGAGCAGCCTACTGAGTGTTCGTCTTCAGAGGGTGCTTGGGTTATTCCTCTTGTCTTTCTTCCTTTATCAGATTGGTAATCATCATCAAATTCTGCTTGCGTCAGCTGAGCTATGGCTCCCCAAGGCAGAGTGCCACATCCATGCCCATCTGGCAGAGATTGGGCTGCCTCATCTGACCTCGCTGTTTTGTCAGTGGTTTGGTGAGTATGGTAGGAATTGTGGTGTTTCCTGGCTGGTTTTCCCTCTTGATGGCAGGGTCCAAACCCATCTGACTGTTGCAATTTACTGGTGCTACCAGAGGGCCCATGTTGGTTGGATGTAGTGTTAAGCCGGAGGCTTGTTGGTAGTTGTGTTTTCCAGCGCCTGTCCTAGCGATGCTTGTTTCCACGGACGTGCCAACTATTATTGGTTCTTTGCTGTCTGGTTTAGTTGGAGGATTAGCTCAGTTTCTGGGCCCTTCCTCGACAGTGCCTGAAATGGCTTGGCATGGAGTTCTTGTCGTGGGCTCTTAGGTCATGGTCATTACAGGTTCCGGTGGCTGTTCGACCCTCTCAATGGGTGTGGTCGCAGTTTGATATGATGTTGACCTAAAAAGAGGGTAAACATCTACCTGGTTTATACCAGACTTCCTGTTCTGGTCATTTCTCCATTGGGCCCTTCTAGGCCTTGCTTTTGTCCTTGGATCAGGGGTGTCTGGTACCTTCCAATGAACTAGAGCGGCCTCATTGTCTGGTTGGGCCATGGCTGTTTTTAGGCACACTTCATGACTGAGGGCAGGTTCCACTGCAGATTTATTCAGGATTTTGTGCAGGTGTTTGGAGGGTGAGTTTCCATGAACTTTTGCTCTGCAAGAGAAGGCTGCTCCCTGGGAGGTAGACTGTTGGCAGCTCAAATTTCTTTTTTGAGATCCTTACATAGATTGCCTAGCATTGGAGGAGAGAAGCTAGCTTGTCCTCTATTAGGTTGCACCCACAGCTTGGTATGTCACCATGAGGTCAGTTCTGTGCACATTGGAAAAGTGATTTCAGATCTCCTGACTTCCTATCAATGCCTGCTACATAGACTACCAGAGAATTGAGAAGGGTTAACTGCATGTGTATTTTGTCTGCTTGATATTGGAGAGCGTCCACTAAGAGTTGTACTGTTTTTAGCAAACTTGCTCAAGGTCTTTTAGTGTTGACTTTTTATCCCTCTAGTGATCCGGAAGACTCTGCTTCTGCCTAACCTGTTTTCCGACTGCTACAGGGTTGCTGCACAGGGATGTGTCCTGGACATCCTGCGTGTAGGCTGCTAACATGTCTTCCCATTCTTGCAAGCCAAGATATGAGAGTTGCCCAGGAGCTTCTGGTTGGTGCCTTTGAGCACTCTTCTGCGAAAGTGGAAGCAGTGTAGATGAGTGGCTTAGCTCCCCGCAACTTGAAGAGAGTGAAGTTGTTTGGGCGGTTTTGGCCTGTAGGACTTTCGACAGACTTTGACCCAGGTCTGGAGACATCACATTGTCCGACTGTGTTATAGTATGGGGATCATTTGTTTTGCAATTCTTCCTCCTAAAGCTGGATAGGGGCTCATTTGTTATGCAGTTCTTCCTCCTGATGCTGGTGTCTATTCTTGCCTGCAAATTAGGTGGTCCTGTGTTCCTATTTTGGGCCTCATGAGGGGGGTGGGCAGAAACTGTCTCGGGATCGTGTTCGTAAACTGCGTTGACCTCCGCCATGATCAGCTGAGCTGTGTGCCCTGTGTGCTGCAGTGTAGGTGCAGTATGGTCCGGTGGTCCTAGGAATGTGGTGGGGATCTGGTCTGTCCCTAATCCTAGTCAGGGTTTAGCAATGCTTGCCAGAGGACTGTCTTCTTCCCTGTGGCTTCCATTTTCTAGTGGTTGAAGAGGTGACTGCAAGCCTTGAACCCTGGTGATACTTGAAAAGAGAGCAGATCATGCATCTTTCAATAAGCAGAATTTAGTATATATTTTTGGTTGGAAGAAAGTGGTGCAGCTTTGTTTAGCATTGTTTTTTCTCTCTTCTGCAGTGCCACTTAAAGGGTCTCCTTTGTCCGGAATCGGTTTTGATGCAAGCCAGGTCCGGTTGGAGGACTGACTGAGTTTTCCCAGAAATCTGGGTTCTTTGTGGCTCCCTTTTACAATTTATTCCCTATGTCTTGGGCAAGATCCCCCCCACCCCTTATCCAGCCAGACCTCATGGTTAAATGTGTGGTTAAAACTGTGGTTTCTTGGCTGATTCTCATGATCCCTTCTTTTGCTTTTTTCTTGTGAGTTTAGCCTCTCAAAAGAATTTGCCTTACATTGGAGAGTGAAGCCGATCCCCACTTGTCGGATTTAGGTTTGCCCGGGGGTGGGCGCACCAGCACGTGCATCTCTTTAGCAGTCCTCTTCTGGGTTTTCTGGCGGTATCTTCCTTGTTGAACTTCTGGTCACTTCTTGTGCTGGCATTTTGTTGGACAGAATGACTGTTGGGTCTGCGAGGGAGTGGAGGCCATCTCTGAGTGCTGACGCACCATCCTGCACTGAGGGGGCACAAGCACGCCTGTGGTTATGCTGGCTAGAAGTGCTCCTGAAGACCGAATGCTGAGCGCGGTCAAATAAGTGCAGGCAAGTGAAGGTGAGTGAGGCAAGCCCAGGTGTATTTCCTTGTGTTGTTGTTCAGGGGACAGCGAGGGGGTAGAGGGTCCTGGTTTCCCAGTCCTCAATTCCTTCATTCCTTGCTTCCTTATTTCCTCTTAGTTCTTTCCCCTCTCATGCAGCTTAGATACCAAGGCTCAATGCACTAATAGGAGAGGGGTCTGGGGCGCAGGCGTGTAGTCCCACCGATGAGACAAGCCGCACCGGCCTAATGCCAGCCACTTCTGCCCCAGCTGGAGGAACCACAGCCTTAACCTTGCTGCCAGGATACCTTACTGCTTACCCACTTTCCAGACTCTCTCTTGTCAAAGGCTGCTCTTATGTCACCAGTCTTCTTCTGGTGGCCTTTCCACATTGGAATGGAGAAGAGAGGCGAACAGGACTTTCATCCACATCGTTACAACAAACAAATGATGGACGAAATGCTGACAATGCAGACATTCTCCCCCAGTCAAGAGATCTGGGTTAAATCCATCGTTCTTTTGCCCACTACACCACCCCAGTTTAGACATGGCCATATGCAAATCAGTCTTGACCCTGTGCCTCATGGGAACAGTCCAGCCCGAACTGCCAAGCCATGTCTTCCCTGGACCGGAATCAAGCATCCTAGGACCGGTTTCTGGCTATCAGCCGTCATCAGCCAGGATAGCTTGACTCCAGTGGCGTAGTGAGCACGGGTCCCACGTCTGGGAATACCCATCCCACTTAGGGCGAAAAGCGTTACAACAAACAAATGATGGACGGAATGCTGACAATGCAGACATTCTCCCCCAGTCAAGAGATCTGGGTTAAATCCATCGTTCTTTTGCCCACTACACCACCCCAGTTTAGACATGGCCATATGCAAATCAGTCTTGACCCTGTGCCTCATGGGAACAGTCCAGCCCGAACTGCCAAGCCATGTCTTCCCTGGACTGGAATCAAGCATCCTAGGACCGGTTTCTGGCTATCAGCCGTCATCAGCCAGGATAGCTTGACTCCAGTGGCGTAGTGAGCACGGGTCCCACGTCTGGGAATACCCATCCCACTTAGGGCGAAAAGCGTTACAACAAACAAATGATGGACGGAATGCTGACAATGCAGACATTCTCCCCCAGTCAAGAGATCTGGGTTAAATCCATCGTTCTTTTGCCCACTACACCACCCCAGTTTAGACATGGCCATATGCAAATCAGTCTTGACCCTCTGCCTCATGGGAACAGTCCAGCCCGAACTGCCAAGCCATGTCTTCCCTGGACCGGAATCAAGCATCCTAGGACCGGTTTCTGGCTATCAGCCGTCATCAGCCAGGATAGCTTGACTCCAGTGGCGTAGTGAGCACGGGTCCCACGTCTGGGAATACCCATCCCACTTAGGGCGAAAAGCGTTACAACAAACAAATGATGGACGGAATGCTGACAATGGAGACATTCTCCCCCAGTCAAGAGATCTGGGTTAAATCCATCGTTCTTTTGCCCACTACACCACCCCAGTTTAGACATGGCCATATGCAAATCAGTCTTGACTCTGTGCCTCATGGGAACAGTCCAGCCCGAACTGCCAAGCCATGGATTTAACCCAGATCTCTTGACTGGGGGAGAATGTATGCATTGTCAGCATTCCGTCCATCATTTGTTTGTTGTAACGCCTTTCATCCACATCTGCAGATGTCCGTGGAGACAGACTGGGGCAGAGTGAAGGCAGAATGAGGGCAGAATGAGGATGAGGTAGTAGGAGGCAGTAGGAGGAGGAGGGGAGAAGGGTCAAGCTGGGCATGCATCGGTGGCTGCTGTCAGGCTGGTTGGAGCTTCTACACCCGACTTTTCCCTGGCTTCACTCCAACTCCGGTTCTGTTTGCAGCTAACTCCTCCCCCTCAGGCCTGTGGAGCGGGTTGAGCTGGCAACTGTGCCCGTCTCTTACCGGCGTTCTCCGTTCCAAACCAGTGATGTAGGGCCAGGCAGGTGCAGCAGCCCCGACTGCAGTGGCCCTCGGCTTCTCTGCTCTCACCTCTTACTCCTCTCCTCACCTCGCCTCAAACTTTGCCCTGTCATGTCACACACACTGCAGAGCACAGTCAAGGTCAGGTGAACAGCAGAACACTCCAATCGCTTCCAAGAACCATACCATAAGGCTGACTGGTCTAATATGTGCCACCCCCAGCTGAAAGTGGGGAGAGCTACCCAGGCTCTAGGGAGTTCTCATCACTAAGGCGGAAAAACCTGGAGAGACCATCAGCATTGGCATGGTCGACCCCTGGCTGTGTCCACCCTTAAGTCCATACCCTGTAGGGAAATGGACCACCTCAACAATTTTGGATTTTTACCCCTCATTTGCATTAGCCAATTGAGGGGGCTGTGGTCTGTCTGGGGGCTTTAAATGGGGTTTTCCGGTTGGCTAGGGTATACACCTAAGCCAGGCAGAACCCACCACTATAGTCAGGGTAAGGGAGTTACACACCCAAGCTAACCCCTCCTCACCCCCTTCGTAGCTTGGCACGAGCAGTTAGGCTTATTGCAGAGGCAATTTGTAAAGTTTTTATGCAACCTACACACAAGTGACACAAGAAATACACCACAAAAGAGACCCCACACAATATTATATAAAAATATCTCATATATCATATATAACACATAGACCAAAACAACCTATAATCACTTTCCCAAATAGGCAATTGTCATAACATCACAGTCAGTGCAATAAGATAAAGACATATTTGTTGTACACGTCATAAAAACACCATCTCTGCGCACACAAGGTGAATCCTGAAATAATGCTTGTTATCCTGACAATACATGGCAAAAATGATATACATTAGAAAACATCAGGGCATGACATGCAGGTTATAACATAAATCAATCATAGCTTCTGGGCATAATATGCAAGTCTGGCAAAGAAAGGAAAAGCAAAATACATCACAGCATCAGGGCCTGACGTGCATCAGTTTTGAGGAAAACGAATAAATTATACGCGACTATAAGCAACACCGGTCCCAGCCCCCTTGCACTTCGATTAGACCCGTTGTGGTAGCCAGTACACCATGTAAGGTGCAGAAGCCTCTGGGCGCCTCCTTCATTGAATACGGTAATCACTGCTCTCCAAACTAACGAAGCAGGGTCCTCCGTCAATAACTCACCTGTCTTATGGCGAAGATCAAGAAATGGCCCTAGGTATGTGGAGATATGGAGGGAGGTACTGCCTTCCTCCTTCGGCGGGGAGACCTTACTGGGCCCTACACCCAAGACAGTAGTCTCCTCCTGGCTCGGCCCAGGCAGTGCACCTACACCCTGAGCACAAAGAGCGTTGGGGCCGCCCTGCAGCTCCGAACACCCCGAGCGGACCTCACGGGCCTCCATCAAGCAGCACAGCACCTTTGTGGTGCCGTCTCTGGTGGTGCTGCAGTCATCTCTTTGTAGGAGGGCAGGCAGAGCCCAGCATCACCAGGGAAATGATCCTGTTGGCGCTGCCGGCTCAAGTCGGGCTCTCTCAGCCTCAGCGAAGCCCTGAAGGTGCCCAATCTCCTTGAGGGGAAGGACATGTTGCGGCACTATCTCCTTTGTGGGCAGGCCACTGATGTCATAGGTGTCACTCAGCAACCTCGTGTTGCTGGGAGGGGTAGCCGCTCTAGAAAGTGATTTCTCAGGGGGCGGCGACAGGAGCAAAACAGGACCCGGTGGTGCCTCCAATAGGCATGCGGTCCTCTCTACGTCGCTCGTCGTCCCTTCCTTGGCCAACATTCGATCACCACCGGCTGAAATTGCACATGCTGGTGACTTTCTAAGTTAAGTCACTCTCCACATGCGCTCCTTGTCCCTGAGCTCCCAAAAGGGAAAAGCGGTCCATCGAACTAAGAGGGGAACCTAGAGGGCTCACACCACTTTCATTTTCAAAACACCTAGGGATCAGCCATGCACAGGTTCTCTAGCCTCCAGTAGCTCTCACCATGCGCTGATGCAGTTAAGGAGTTTGAAACACATGCTGGAAGTAAAACTTGCAGCAAAACAGGGTGGGGGCACATCACCCATTCCCTGGAGAACAACTGGGTCGCACGAGAGCAGAGAACTAGCAGCAGGCCAGCACATCAGGGTCCTTGGAGCAATATGGCAGTCTTTCTTGTACCCCAACAGGCCATAGGTCAGCACAACAAACAAGGAGGTCCAATGGTGGTTCCTCCTTGCAGCATAACAGTTTTTTCTGTCAAGGTGCAGTCGGTAGAGCCAGCAGCATCTGGTTACAAGTACCAATCAATGACTAAAATCATGGGGTTAGACCTCCTGTACTTATGCTCAAAATGTCTTTGATTTGGAGGTAACTTCAAACAAACTTTAGAAGTGCACAACACCCCCATTGAAACCCCAGCCCTGTCTCCAGACACACTACAGGGGAGTGGAGACAGCTTTGTGAGAGGACAGGCACAGATCTATTCAGGTGTCAGTGATAACTCCTCCCACCACTCTAGCTCAGGAAGACTCAGATGAGCCATCAGGATATGCAGGGCACACCTCAGTTCCCTTTGTGGGACAGTATAGAGTGAGTGCACAAACAGCCCCTGTCAGTCTAAAACAGATGTTGATTGGAGTCAGGCTGCAAAGCACAAAGAGTCATAAGCACACAGTAATGCCCTCTTTCTGAAACTGGCATTTGTAACATTTTAATGAAAAAATCCACCTTAACCAATAAGCAGGATTAATCACCATTATTCCAAACATACCAAACATAGTAACGCTACTCCTTTCAGATCAGAATTACCACTGAACAATTATCAGGGTATTCCCAATGCAAATCTATATGAGGAGCAGCACTCACAGCAGTGAGAAACCAAATAGGCTGTTTGTCACTAACAGGACTTGCCACACAACAAGGGGACATGTCCTACCTTTTACCCACAAGGCAACCTGCCTATAGGACTACCTAGGTACTACCTTGGGGGTGACCTGTATGTAGTACAAGGGGAGTTCCAGACTTGGCAAGTAACTTTAAATGCCAAGTCACATTGGCAGTACACTGCGCATGCAGGCCCTGCAGTGGCAGAGACCTGAGACAGGTTTGAAAGGCTACATCTGTGGGTGGCACAAGCAGTGCTGCAGGCCCACTAGTAGAATTTAATTTACAGTCCATGGGTAGATAGGATACCACTGTAAAAGGGACTTGTAGGTAAATAAAATATGCCATATGTGTAAACCTATCATAAGTTTAAAGGAGAGAGCACATTCACATTTGCACTGATCAGCAGTGGTAAAGTGTCCAAAGTCCTAAAGCCAATATAAACTGGTCAGAAAAAATACAGGAGGAAAGCAAACAGTTTGGGAACAACCCTAAAAAAGGGCCAGGTTCAACACCAGGGCTGAGGGAAAACAATGAGGAGTACTGCCCAAACAACTGATGCCAGTTCCTCTGCTGTTCAGGAGTCAGACTGGGGGAAAGGATCACTCCTTCCACTGACCCATCTTTCTCCTTGGAGACTAAAAGATCAGGGAGGGCTTCATTCTCCTCTTCCTCCCCTTCATATGTAATAAACAGCATGGTGAGTTCAGGCTTCTCAAAGTGGGGTTTGAGACGGTTGATATGGAAAACCCTCTGAGGGTGCTTAGGGGTCTAGAGGTCCACCAGGTAGGTGGCCTAACCCTTTTTCTCAACAATGTCATAGGGCCAACTCAAATTCCATCCTTAAAGGGTCAGATGTTGCTTCTCCAGACATAAATATGGATTTTGCACAAAAAAACTAATTAAAATAAAGAATTAAAAAAGGTTTGAATTGGTCCTAGGGATAGAGTAGTAATGTACACTAAGCCACTGTATGGTACTGTACAAACAAGTTCCATCCTCACCGCTGATCACCAATGTTAGCAATTGGGTCTCTAGTTGGCAGAGGGATGCACCCTGTCCAAGTAGGGACCACAATCCTAGTCAGGGTAACTCGCTCACACACCATAAATTGTCCTGTGCTCACCCTCTGGTAGCTTGGCACTGAGCAGGCAGGCTTAACTTAGGAGGCAATGTGTAAAGTATTTGTACAACACAGCAGGCAGTAACACAACAAAAACACTAGACAAGGACTCCAAACCAGGTTAGGAAAACAGATAATACAAGACCAAAATTACAAAAATCAAATGAGAAGTCGAGATATGAATTTTTAAAGAATAAAAGCTAAACAGCACTTAGAAGCAATACGTGCATATGGGGGTTATCTGGTCACACTAGACCGGGGCAAAGTCAAGCGTTCAGGCGACTGCGATAGAGCGTGTGCTGGTTACAGGAGCCACGCAGGTCCGCAGAAAAGTTGGTACCTTGATCCTGGTCGCAACAGCAAGATGTGGGGTGCATCTGAGCGATGTGTCAGTATCTATCCCGCATATGATGTGATGTGTGGATTTTCTTCATGCAGTGGCAGCGATTCATCAGTTCCGAAGACGATGTGCCAAGCATACAGGAATTGGTTCTGTAGACAATGCGCCAGGCTTTGCCAGGCAGTCAAGGGGATACATCGATCTTCCCACACTGTAGCGGTGGCAATGCATTGGTTCCCATGCATTGGTTCTTTAAGGCGATGCACTGGTTCCGACTACAGTGCGCTGATTCTGCTCCCGCAACAGGGTCGATACGCGGTTCTGCTACATGCAGACTGGATATTCTGGGATTTTACTGGAGAAAGCATATGGTTGATCTTTCAATGAACCAGGCACTGGAGCAGGTGATGAGACTTGTATATCCCTGAGTGAAGGATGCAGGCCAAGTCCTTGGAGATTCCTCTGGGGTCAAGGCAGAGACCATCTCCCCCTCAGCAGGCTCAGAGAGCAGCAGGCAGCAGGGCAGTACAGCAGAAAAGTAGTTTTTCAAGAACAGCAGTCCGGCAGAGTGACAGTCCTTGTAGCAGCACAGAAGTTACTCTGACAGAGGATCTTTACAGGTACATAAATGTCTGATTTGGTGGGGTCAGAGACCCCGTACATATACTCAGTTGTGCTTTTGAAGAGGGGGTGACTTCAAAGAAGGGTCTTTGAAGTACACAGAGGACCTTTCTTTCCATCCCTGGCTCCACACTCACTACCGGGGTAATCAACCCTTTTTGTGGGGACAGGACATTGCCTATTCCGCTGTGTAAGCTCCTCCCTCCCATCTTGCAGAAGATGAGCCATCAGGATGCAGGTGTGCACTCAGACACACCTAACCTCCCTTTGTGTATGGCTGTCTAGAGGGAGTGCACAAAGTAACGCTGTAAGAAGTGTATTGTAGGCACACACAGCTCTAAGGACAGAGAAATGCCCACCTTCTAAATTGGCATTTCCAAAATAGTAATGTCAAACCCAACTTTACCAGTAAAAAGAATTTGTCAGTACCATTTCAAAGATATAAAACTTGACAGGGTTACTTCTTTCTAATCAAGAATTACAGCTCAAAAGTGTAATAAGGAATTCCCAATGTTAACCTATGAGAGAAATAGGCCTCAGAGAAGTGAAGAACGGATTTAGGGGTTTTTCACTACCAGGAAATGCAAAACTTAAAAGTACATGTCCTACCTTTTAATTGCATAACCCTCACCCTATGGGCTACCTAGGGCCGACCTTAGTTTTCACGTAAGTGTAATAAAAGATGAGTTTAAGCCTCGGCAAAGAGTTTTAAATGGTAAGACAAAATGGCGGTAACACTGCACACACAGGCTCTGCAGTAGCAGGCCTGTGACATGTTTAAAGGGCTACTTGTGTGGGTGACACAACCAGTTCTGCAGAGCCACTAGTAGGATTTACTTTACAGGCCCTGGGCACAGGGAGTGCACTCTACTAGGGGTTTACGGCTAAATTAAATATCCCAATTGTAGATATACCAAATGTAACCATGTTTAGGAGAGAGGCAAATGAACGTTAGCACTGGTCAGCCATGGCTAAGTGCTCAGAGTTCTATGGCCAACAAAAAGAATCAGCAAAAAGAGGAGGTATGCAGGAAAAATGTTAGGGAGAAGGCGATCCCAAGGCTGACAACAACCTTAACAGCCAATGAGGAATTGGGTCCAGGACCCTATACTCAGAAGTCTGTAAATTTGGCTGGAGTACCTCCCACATGAAGTTTTTCTGATGGCAGGGCAGCTGACAGTCAAATCAAGGTATATTTATCCACCAGACGTGTACTCGGGACATAGGAAGAAAACAAATAGTGTACTGGTTGAGAAAGGTATTGTAAGTAATTGGGTTACTGGTTGAGGGGGTAAAACCCTACTCAAACTGGAACCAAAATCCTTGTCAGAGTAAAGTCCCAAGCAACCCTAAATTAATTTGTGCTCAACCCTAGGGTGGCTTGGCACAGAGAAGTCAGGCTTAACTCAGAGGCAATGTGTAAAGTATTTGTGACACACTTCAAACACAAACACAGCAGAATCATACCACAAAAGGATTCTACACCAGTCTCCAACAATAGAGCAATTTTGTATAAATAAAACAAGACCAAAATTACAAACATCCAATTAGTAGATCCAGAGATATTCAGGTTTAAAGATTCCATTGAAAATAGAGCCAAAAAAACACAAGGCACCAACTGTGGATATTTGGCCCCGCCAGATCGGGACAAAGTCACAAGTTCAGGCTGACCACATGTAGTATGGGCTGCCTACAGAGGCTAGTTACCCCTGCTAAACAAAGTCCCTTAGATCCTGGTTGCAGAGTGTTGCAAGGTCCCGCACTGATGATGCATTGCGTTCTCCAGGGGATGAGTCCATCCTGCGTCATCCTCGAGGATCCCGTCAACTAGGACTTGCAATATAAAGTCTGGAGTTGGGGATGCGCTACTCAGTCGATGCAATGTGCCGGTCTGAGGAGCTCTGGGGCTGCGATGCGAGAACCTTCATCGTCATTGCCGCTGCCGTAAATGAATGATTTTGCAATGTGAGGGCCTGCGTAGGGAAAGCTTTGCAAGACTGATGGTTCCGATGCAGGCTACAAGGTCAATGCAGAGTCCTTTGCAACAGGAGATTCTTCACAGCAGAGGCGATGTGTCTGTTCTGCTCGGGTTTGCCCCATGCAGCAAAGGAGATGAGTCAGATCTGCTTGGTCCACGGATGGGCTGGCAAGCACCTTCAGGCCCACTTCCAAGTGTCCATGACTGGGTTGGCACCACTTGGCAGGGTAGGACTTACAGATGGCAAAGTCAAGGGCTCAAGGTTTGCGGAGTCTTTCGTCCCTGAGGCTCTAGTCAAGGGGGCAGCCAATTAGCCCTTGGACTCACTTAGGGATCCTGGGTTCAAGAGATGCACGTCCTATCCTCATCGAGACAAGAGAGCAGCAGGTCAGCACAGCAGAGCAGCAGCACCTTCAGAGCAGCAGTCCAACAGAATTGCAGTTCTTTCAGCAGAACAGCGGTCCTTCTTCCTGGAATGATGGATTGGGACACTACTAGCAGGGTAAAGTCTGATTTGCATATGACTATATCCAAATTGAGGTAGCATGGTGGACGAAAAACAAAGGATTAGGATGCGGTCCCAAACGATTGCCAGTGGCTGAGATTAATTCAAGCATTCCGTCAATCACTTTTATTTTGATGTTCTAACTTATTAAAATTGGCATTTTCAAAACTGTAATTTAAAATTCGACTTAACCGTGAGAGAGAATTTTCAATTACAATTCCAAAGACACTAAATGTGAACTTTTTACCTGCTGCTATTGAATGTAATAAGGTAAGCTCAATGTTATTCTAAGGGAGAGGCAAGCCTTTCAGTAGTGAAAACAAATGCAGGAATTGTACTACAAGGACATGTAAAAATGTAAAATACATGTCCAGCTTTTTATATTACATTGCACCCTGCCCTGTTGGCTGTTTAGAGCATACCCAAGGAATGAGTTATATGCATTTAATATGAACGTTCAGGACTGGCAAACGTTTTTGTTTACCAGGCCAAAATAGCAGTTTAAGAACTGCAATAGCAGGCCAGAGACATGTTTATAGGGGCTAATTAAGTTGAGGTACAATCAGTGCTCCAGGCCCATATGTAGCTTTTAATTTACAGACCCTGGATACATGTAGTATCACTTTACTAGGGACTTATAAGTTAATATAATATGCCAATTGTGGATAGTCCAATGTGACCATGTTATAAGGAGTGAGCACGTGCACTTCAGCACTGGTTCGCAGTGGCAAAGTGTGCTGAGTCCTAAGGTCTGCAAAAACAATATCAGCAAAAATGGAGGAGGCAGGAAAAAATTAAGAGGGAAGACCACCCTAAGGCTGACAGGTCTGACAGGTATGTGTTTAGTAAAAAATGTGGATTAGCCCTAATAGAACCCAGTCTCAGACTATGGTATTACTCACTTATTAAGGTTCCAGGATGGCTATTGGATCTTAGTTAATGATTTATTTAAGGGTATTTTTTCTTTGCCCAAGATAAAGTAGGGTCTCTGCAATATTGTTACATGCATACTGGAGAGTGATCTGTTATGCAGTTCTCTTTATGTTATGTTTGGTTTCTTTAACAAGCAAATACATATAGGCTATTCATCTTGTGAGCTGTGTAAGCCATACGTCAGCCTCCCCTTATCTTGATTACAGATAAATGAAATATATCAACAACTTTCTACAGATGGCACTATGCCAGTGCCCTAAGAAAGAAACATTTGCATTGTGAGACCCCAAAAAGGTGCCGGCAAAAAATATAGAAGGGCTTGTAATTTCACCAACATAGTCATAACAACACCAACAAGAGATACTAAAAAAGTACAAGCTAAAAAACATCTTCTCACATCGAAACTAACAAACAACAATCACATATGTGACAGGCACAACAACAACAAAATAGCAAAACAAGCACTCACAGAATAAGCAAATAATATTAGCAAGATTAGTCAATAAGTGAATCCCAAGAAAGAAACTAGAGAATGAAATGCAAGAGGGTGCAGGTTGCAATCAAATGGTATCTTGAACCATTGTGATCTACACCTTGCAGTTTAACCCAATGCACTGTGAACTGGCAGATTTTGCTGCCTGTGACCTGGAAGAGATGTTAGTCATAATGAAATAGGGCAAGAACGCTAAAAGTAATGATGCACAAAATAAACTCTGGGTGTTATCAAACATTTGGCTTCTAGAGATCACTGTGGCCTGATGGCTCCACTCACACTTTTCCTGCCTTACAAGAGCAGATGAAAGCATATCTCACTGCAGATAGATAACACTCAAGCCAGCACAGAAAAACAGGGCAAGTATGTCTCACACCTGGTGAGCATAGGCACCATTTACCAAATATCCTGTTCCTTAGCCCTTGGGCGCAGCACTGTGTCAGTTGTCTTCTGTGGCCCATAAAGAAAAAGGTGCTGATAGCTGGATTGCTAAAGTAGAGGGAAACTGAGAATGTGCCTCTTTTTGCATGGTTACCCCCATTTTTTGTGGACTGATGCTGCTGTTTTTTCCTCTTTGCACTGGGTCACTGCTAACCGGACCCCAGTGCATGTGCTCTAACCCCTAAACATGTTGAATTGGCTAACACCTAAATTGCATATTTAATTCTCGTATAGACCCATATTATATTTTGTCCAAAGTACACCTTTGACATGGAAAGTTAAATGTTACCCACAGGCTACAGCACTATTGTGCCATCCACTAGTGTGACCAGGCAAACATAATTCTAGGCCATCCATAGCAGCATGGCAGCAGTAGTTTAAAACTCTAACTTGACCAGGCAAAATAAACCCCTTTTTGACAGGAAAAAAACGTTATTTCAAATAAAAATAAGTCACGAGTATGTAAGCCTTGCAGCCTTCAAGGTACGGTGCATGCTCTTTAAAAGTAGGACATGTTGAAATGTAAAGTTAGCATGTCCTTACAGTGACCAGCACCTAAAAGCTATTTTCACTGTAATAGACCTGGCTGTTCCAAAGAGAAACACTGGGATGCACTATTACATAACATAATGCTAACTACAGTTAGGAAACAGCTAGGATATTCATTCTTAGACTCTTGTTCTCCCAACTTACTGGTGAAGTTTGATTTTTAATAAATATTAAGGAAAATGTACTTTTAGAATGTTACCTTTTCCCTGCCTAAAACCTCTGGAGGATAATTTGTATTAGCCTCCAGTTGCAGCCCTTTGAGTCCTCAAACCCTGATGAGTTGTGAAAGATCTCCCAGAGCAGACACAAAGGCCTGGGTCTTGGGAGGTATTTCTGTTCCCTTTTGCAGGGTGACCCTTTGGGGAATTTAATGTCAATGGGGCCACCCCTGTCACATGCAGATGCCAGATGACACCTGCACAGGTCTCTTCTTTCTTGCTCCATTCAGGAAGGCTCCAGTCCTAGTGGGGAGGGAGCTGCCCCCAGAACTGGTTTGAAGGGACCATAGATGAGGGTTTGCTCATTTCTTTGTCCACACCTTTGGGTTGGGCACCAAGGCTCAACACAAAGAGAGATGGGTGTCACCATCTTGGATTTAGACAGAAAGGAGAACTGTTGTATTTTTCACAATAGGTACTGCTGCAAAAGTGGTTAGGGTTACCCAGGGAATATTTTTCCTATTGGGTAGGGAAAGGTCAGGAGTCACTCCAACCCTTAAGCTAGTGCCAGGCATAAATGTGGCATCCTTGAGCACCCTTCTCAGAAAACTCTGGACCTGTGGAAGAATAGATGACAGACTGCATCTGCTGTTTGAGACCTGTAAGGAGACCTGAAGGACTTTAACTGCACCCACTTGTACCCACAACAAAGAAGAGGCCCCAAGGATCAGTTGGCTGACATTCTGTTTATGCTATAGGACGAGGTGCAAGACTCTTTTTCCCTGAAGAGTCCAGCGGACCATTACCAACTTGACCTGGCCACAACCCTGTTTGGTGTCCTCTGATGAAAGAAGTTGTGACCCCCTCCACCCCCCACCTCCCAAGTGCTCTTCCTGAGGTCCTGGGTCCTTTGACTGTGTCGTTGTGTACTCCTTCTAACATCCATGAAAAACCTGGGAGTTAGATATCGCAGGATCTCGTCGAGAAGGTATTTGGCCTTCTGGAGCCCTGTTTGGCTACAGACCATAGCTTTGCCCAGTTGGATGATTCAGAGGACCGAAATAAAGGCTAATGGCCAGATTTACTAAGCAAGTGCATTGTCCTTTAATCACACAAGTGCTTAAGTGACACTTACAAAGCCACGCAAATCAATATTTGTATGAACTTGTGCCACTTTTCACCTGCAATGTCAGTAGACCCTGGTTTGCACCAAAATGGTGCACCTACTCAACCTTGGCGTAACAATGAGACATTTCTATAGTATGGTTTGTGCTGCCTGCATTAGACTGTATCTGAGAGGTGTTACATTGTTGGAGCATCGGTGTGTCGTTGGAAGTATTTTGGCGCAAACCCAGTAAATTTAGACATTCTTTGCACACATGTGATCCTGCTCCATCACATGCAAAGAGGATTACACCTCTAAGAAAAGTTTGTGTAAGAGGGTATCCTTTCCTGCACAAATACAATTTTGACCACAATGTAGTCACCCTTGTGAATGATGCAAGGGTGCCTGAATTGGCGCTAGGCTGCCACGAGTGCATCAGATCAAGGAGAAAGCAGAATTGCACTATATCTTAGAAAATATGGTGTATTTCAGCTCTCCCCCTTTCACACAATGCAACACAGTAAGCTCCCTTGTTGTTTTGTTGCGTTGAGGGAAAGTTTATTAAATATGGGCCTAAGTCCAAAGGTAGAAATCTTGACTGAGTGAAGGTGCCAAAAGTATCTAGACAGCGAATGTTCTTCCATGGGCACGAAATGTGAATTCCTTCACTCTGAGCTTTTCCCACCAAAAATAAAGGCTTCAACTGGAGCTCATCCAACACCTGTCCAATGGCGTGAAGCCCTCTTCAGATACAGCCTGCTGCCTTGCCCCATTAAAAGATTTTTTTTTTAAAAAACACTATATTTCAAGTTAACAAAACACATAGCCTTCTGATAAACCACAACCTTCTGATATAATAATTAATGAAGAGGCAATGGTCGAAGACTACTGCTTTTGTATTCCTGAGCTACATACTTGCTCCCTCAAAACAAACAGAAAGGGTTATGCTTTTTCAACATTCCTTATTACCCATCAGCTATGTTTTACTAAGGGCTGTACTCTCTCAGACTTTCCTGCTAAAGCAACCTACGATAATGGCAACAGGTAATCACTGCTAGATTATATTATAATCAACATTGAAAGTTGGACTAGTGTCCTAGATACGGTGGTTGTTAAAAGACCAGAAAGTGTTCATGACCCTGTGGTACTATGTTTTAAATCTAGCTGTGTAAACAAATCTAACTCCTATGTGTATGCCCTGGGGAACTATGGCCACCATCGTATAAGATGGGATTCGGGGAAATATGAGACTGATATACCACTCTAGGAGGGCATGATGGTAAAATACATTACCACTATACTGAATATTTAATGACAACATTTGGTCCGATGATGAAAGATCTGGAACTGTTGTGGTCCAAGCTGGTTGAGGCTAAGACAGCTCTTCACAGTAGAGGTAAGCAAACTAGTAGCAGGTATAGCTGGTATAATGCTAAATGCTTCTCTATGAAAACAACCGTTTCACAAGCCTTGTCGCTACGATTTTGCAGCTTACAAAGCGAAGCATACTTTCGATTAGACAGACGAGAATATCAAAATCTTTCAAATACCAAGAAATTGGCATTTCAAAATGCTCTGTGGGTGGAGCTAAGACAGTGCTCTTCTATGAGGCCCACAATTTGGTTCTGAGAGGGTGTTTCTTGTGTTGAGATGTGGGGCTAAAACATGCTAGACTATCACATTGGCCCAGATATGTAGGTTAAGCACTCCAGCTCCTTGGATAAGGCCAATAATCCTGTTACCTCTGCTCCCAAAGCATCCAGTGAGAGCATGAATAAGGGGAGTCCCACAGTGAATATTCTAGTGTCCGAAATAGTTCGGGCTATAAAAAGTATTAAAAAAACATAAGGCACCAGGGCCCAGATCTAGTGACTGACGATATCTACCAAGAGGACCCAGAAATATGGACTAGAATTCTTGCCAAAGTATTTAAATTGACACTAGCAATTAACCAGGTTACACCATCATAGCGCTCAGCTATTCTAGTGCCCACATTCAAGAAAGGTGATCCTGGCAGTCCCTCCAATTACCGCCCAATTTCCCTCTTAAATGGGGCAGGGAAAACACTTGAGAAAGTCAATTTAAATAGATTGCAAGCCTGGGTAGACAGTTGGAATATACTAACAGAGGCCCAGGCCAGGTTTAGAGCGCAAGCTAGGACTATTGGTCAGTATATGATCTTGTATAAGCACACAATCAAAATGAAATCTCCATTATATTTAACCTTCACTAATCTCAAGACAGCTTCCAATTTTGTAGTCCGAGAGGAACTATGGAGATCTTTTGTAGAGCTAGATTTTGACACCACATTAGTGCATACAATAATGGCATTCCACAAGGGAGTTTGCTAGGGGTATGTGTTAACCCCTCTGCTGTTTAGTTTATACCTAAACGATGTAGTGGAATACTGTACTGATATTAAGAATGATATATTGACCATTGGCTCCATCTGGCATAATTTACTCCATCTTGTGTAACAGACTCCATTTTCTGTGCTCGCACGTAGCTGCAAAGTGGGAAGGGCAGGTTTTCGCTCTTCACTTGTTCTTTTCTCTTCACCAATCAGAGTGAACTGGAACATGTTGTGTGGGATGCGTGCTTGGTACCTTTCAGGAAATGTGCAGAATGCACAGCTCTGTCTCGGAGTCAAAATACAGGAGCCTGGCCAGCTTCTGTCTTGACCTTGACACAGACTGGTACGGTCAGCTCGGTTTTTTCCAACAGAAGGTAGGGGGCGAGGTTTATAGAACCTTTGCATCACGTTGAGTAAAGGTATTAAAGCTGGAAGTCTTCGGGAGGGCGGGTAGGAGCTCATTCACAGAGTAGACGTACTGCTGTGAAACGAACGGAACTTGGATCCAGATCGAACTCCTTCCTGGGCTGTCGAAGGGCTCCTCCAGCTTGAGTTGGCAAGGATGTTGCATGATCGATCGGTGAGGTGTTCCTTTCTTTGTGTACATCATTTCTAAGTTTCTTTGCCCTTTGCTACATGTATATATGGTACATTTTATTCTGGTTTTGCACTTGAGTTACTTGATATTTAGGAGTCTGCATTTATTGATATATTTTGCCTTCCTTTCTAAAATATTGAATTAATAAACATGTGTGTGTCACTTTAAATGCACCTGAATTTGTTTTTTTGCCTCGCCTTAAGAGAGTGTTGGGTCTTGTTTTATCGCCTCATCTTTTGGGAGTGCTGTTTAACGTGTGTTATTTAAAGGTGCAGTAATGCATTTGCCTCCTCTTGGGAGTGCAGGGTCCAGGTGTGTCCTATTGTGTCAAATTACAAGCAATACAAATACCTGCTTTAACATCACATTGATTTCTCCTTATAGCTGGGGAAAAGGTCCCGATACTGCTGCTTGTGGATGATGTAGTTTCATTGGTAGACTTAAAATGCAATCCACAATCTACTACTGAGGTTTGTAGAATATTGCCAGAAGAACTCTTCAACTATTAACTGCAGCAAGACAAAGAGCATGGTGTTGAAACCGTCCCCCAGTCTCAAACAGAAGATGAGGATGCATGGGGAGCTGATAGAGTCTGCTAATCAATAGGATTATCTGGGGGTGCGGTTTACTGAGGACCTGAAATAGAGCTGTTATATACACAAGGCAACTACAAACCAAAATCAGACCTCCGAGGCAGTTTTAAAATTTAGGCATAAGGTGAGTGCCAAAAGTATCAGCAACATTCTCCAAATTTATAGGAGAAGGTGGTAGCAACAGCACTTTAGAGGGCCAAGCTCTTGGCGTATTTGAATGTAAACACATTACAAGTGGCTGGGAACAATTTCCTTAGTTCCTTGCTAAGAATGCATCGAGCCTTCCCCTGTGAGCACTTTACACAGAGCTTAGACACACACCAATAGGAAAAATAGCAGCTCTAAAACCAGTATCATACTGGATCAGAGCTGTGCTGAACCCTCAAGTAGCAGTCTATGTAAAGTCTTTGGAAGATGCCAATTATGCCTGTGACCAAGGTAGAAATACTTGGGGGCAGATTTACAATAAACAAACACAGCACGGTGCAGCAAGTCATTTTGCTGCGCCGTGCTGCGTTAGTTTGGAAAGCACAGCGATGCAACATATTTACAACAAAATGTTGCATTTCTGTGCTTCCCCCCTGCGCTGGCGCACAAACTGCTGCGGTTTTCTGACGCAGGCGCCCTTGCACCACGGTGCAAGGATGCCTGCATCATGGGGATATTGTTTTTGTTCAGGAAGGGTTCCCTTCCTGCACAAAAACAATCTGAAATGCCGTTTTTCAACTTATATGTGTGCTGCATTAGCACACATAGAAGTTGAAAAACAGCATTCTTTCAATGATTGTTTATGTGCAGGAAGGGAACCCTTCCTGAACAAAAACAATAATTAGAGGTGATTTCTTCTTTCAATGTGTGCTGCAAAATGCAGCACGCATAGAAACAGGAAACAAAAATCAGGAGAAATTAAAACATTTCTCTTCGTTGAGCCTCCCTACGCCTCCCCTGGAGAGGCGCAGCATTCACACGCATTTCCAGGTTTACGATTCCTCGTAAATCTGGATATATGTCTCGTTCCATGGGTGTTGTGTGGGAACACCCACAGCAACACCCATTGAACGCCCCTTTCACGCAAAGTGCTGCGTGTTAAGGGGCCATATTCACAAGGACAGGAAAAGAGACAGGGTGGCTTTTCCTGTCCTTGTAAATATGGGGCAATGTATTGCACTGCCAGTTCGTCACAAAAAGTGACATACTGGCAGCTCAAGGGGCTTGTAAATCTGCCCCTTGGTTGTCCCACATAAAACCCATATTCGATGAATTGCAGTCCGGGTCACTTTGGACCGACCTGAGTAGCATAAGGCAGGACACGTAAAAATTGTCAAGGCGTGGTATTTTGAGACTAGGCAGGAGAGGAAACTTTCTGTGATTCGCCCTGGGAGTCTAGTGGGGCACTATCTTAGCAATAATGATGATCCCATCGACATGTCATATATGGATTCGATTTACCCTGAATTTGTTTTTACACTTTATATCAAATTTAGGTTGGGTACCGAGCCAACAAAATAATACCCAATTAAATGTTCAGACTTCCCACAAGCAAGAAATATTGTGAGTGTAATTCTGGAAGACAATCGATTGCACTTCCTGCTGTTTTGCACTAAGCAAGTCTTCGCACATAAAAGGTGACTTGTGCCCACTTATAGAAATTGGGGGCATATTTACAAGCACTGTGTGCCACAGGAACTTTACTTTTTGTGATGTTGCGGTGACACACAGGGTTTAGCTATATCTACAAGGCCACGTAAAGTCACCCTGCGTGGCTTTTCTTGGTTTTGTAGATATGGAGCAAGGCAAAGTAGAGCAGGTCACTGTCTTGTCTTACTCTGCGGGAAAGAGGCGGACCATGGGTGTTCCTGAGGGTATTCCCATGCAACACCCATGGACTTTGATGCTGCCCCAGATTTACAATATCTCGTAAACCTGGGGCAGCGCCAAAACCTTGCGCCTCTCTAGTGTAGGCATAACGAGGATCTCCTGGTTGTTTCTTCTTTCCACATTTGCTGCATTCGGTAGCACATGTGGAATGAATAAAACGCCTCCAAAACCAATCCTGCCAACAATACAGACAACCTTGAACTATGGTGCAAGGGTGCCTGCGTTGGCGCACGGCTGCTAATTGTGCCCAGGCTGAAAGGACAGGAATGCACTGTATCTTGTAAATACGGTGCATTCCTGCCCTTTTGAATTGGCATAGGGCAGCACAGCAAAATTACTTGCGGCGCTGCACTATGCCAATTCCTTGTAAATAGCCCCCAATGAGATCACCTCTGTCGGAGCAGTGTTACCATTTTGTTTTAGAACAGATGATGAATGTGCTTTTAACTCAATCGCTTCGTATTGATTGAGCAGCTTGGCCATGTACGAAAGGCCTGGCAACTGCCCAATGAATCTGATTAAGCTCCGATAGGAATGTATACAATTATGGACATCATGGTGCTCATGCCCTTCTTACAAAATGTATATATGTACCTGTACTCAGCAAGGATCTTGATTAGTATTTGCAGCATTCATGAGCACTACCGTTTGTACCCTGTAGTCCAACATGAGTGGTAGGAGATTGCTATTTTATGGGGGGTTTTATGTAACTTCGGGTGTGTCGACACACTAGTGTTATGCAGAAGGGGTATGTAGATAATATGGTGCTTATGCTCTTTGCTACTATCCTTTACTGCATACACACCTCCACGTTATGGGAACGCTGACCTGCAGTTGCGGGTCATGGGGGTGCCACTGCTTTTATTGCCTGTATTTCTGTAGTTAATATAATCAATAAGAGATTGATTTATGTGGTTTTATATATTTATTGATTTATTATTATATATTCATTTATTATTGTATGGCAGAAAGCACACAAAATAACCAATAAACGTTGTACTTTGAAGGTAAAACCTCCAACCAGGTTGATTCTGGTTGGTTATTAGATTTTGGCTCCATCGGTCTGAAATAGCATCTAGGTCTCGGTTTACAGTGACCATTGACTACCATTGGCGCTTTGCAATTTTGGTGCTATTTTTACTTAAAACTTTAAAATTCATATCACTGGTTACTCTTTTTAGATGTTTGTTGTAACAGTGTCATTTTGTTAATCAAACTATTATCTAGTTTTATTTAGTTGTGTATTCAAACGTTCGACTGCTTTGGTGCCTCTAGATTTTCACACATGTTCCTAAGTTAAGCCTGTCTACTTTGTGTCATAGCTGCCAGAAGTTCAGCTCAGATTTAAATTATAGAACCCTCTAACTGGACCCAATAAGATAGCAACCCTATTACTTGTGGTGGACTTCCGTCTACCCCAATTAATAATTCACTTTCTCACAGAAACCTAGCCGAATGTTATGATGGACAGTCACTTTTGTTGGGCATGGTGTGGCATAGGCAGATTCAGTTTGAGACAGCTGCAACATTCAGCTGTCGGGGATCAATCGGTACAGTGAGAATTTTAGTAGTAAGATGTCACAGAAGGTGACATCTTACTCCTTGTGTAGGATTGAGAGGGGGACAACGCCATTATGTTTATGTGGGTATGAACAGGAGTGCACATTTTTCCATATTCTTTGGAATGTCTAAAGATACAAGAGTATTGGAAACAAAAAACAGAAATGATGGGCCAGGTGACGTCAATGTCGGTCCCGGTGGATGCCAAGAGGCTTATTTTAAATATATCCAGTGAAGATCCCTGGTCTAGATTTCAAAACATTTGGCCAACGCTGGCAGCTGGGGTGGCCAAGCGGAATATAGCATGGGCATGGGGCAAGGCAACACCCCCGACTATAGAGGAATGGATATCAGACATGGACTGGTGTCAGAGAGCAGAACCGGTGGTGTATCAGAGATGGGGATGCCCCGAGAAATGGGAGAAGGTGTGGGGGGTATTGGCGGGCTTTCCAAGGTCTTTAATGTGAGGAAAGATAGGGGTATTAGAGGAAAGGTATCACAACTGGGATCCTTCTTTGCTTTGGGACAGAGCAATGAAGTGGATGATGGGCCATAAAAGCTTTGATACAATGATGATCTTGTGTTTGACTGCAAAAGATACTATTATATGCTTAATATAATATTTGATGATTGCATCTCCAAAAAGCTGTATATGCTGTATGATACAAATGTTAATAAAATAATTAGAAAAAACAAAGAATGTGCCAACTCTATTTAGACTCAAAATCACTTTTACATGTAAAATCACTTTCAGGTAGGAAATGGCTGGATTGTGGTGTCACATTTAGGAGCAAAATTAGATTTTGGTGCATAATTACTCACGTAGAAATATTAGAACTGACGAGAAAATTTAATAGACAGAATTGGGTTTAGAAGAGAAACAAATTTAGCTGCAAAATTACCCTGAGGCAAAAAATCTAACTTTGTGCAATATCAACAGGAGAGTACAAACACGTTTAGAAACTCAGATCACCTTTAAAAGAAAAATCCCTTTCAGGTGCAAGATGACTCTTGGTGAGTCATCAACAATTAATGAAAACACAAAAGCAAAATCCCATTTAACTGCAAAAAACACCATTGCTTCAATATTAACAGGAGTGTTGAGACACTTTTTAGTGAAAAAACATCTTTAGGAGCTTAAAGCACATTTAGGTGCAAAAAATCAGGTACAAAATCACCTTTGGTGAAGAGTCAGCAGGAATGTGGTACCACATTTATGAGAGACTTCAATATGTACAGACAGAAGATACGTAGTAAGAAGTCACATTAGGTGTTAAAGAACTGGATTAGTATATCATCACATTCGGTTGCTAAAGCACTTCAGTGAAAAATCACCCTTAGTACAACATCAGCATAAGTGAGGAAAACATTTAAGAGCAGAAATCACACTTTTAGGCGCAAAGTCACTCTTGGCGCAGTGTACACATCATTGTTGTATCACATTTAGAAGCAACTTTTTGCCTGCCTCCTTCTATTTTTTTCTGAATTTATTTTTGCTGGCCTACAGACTCTGTACACTTTACCGCTGCTAACCAGTGCTAAAGTGCTTGTGCTCTCTCCTCTAAACATGGTAACATTGACCTATACCCAATTGCCATATTTAATTTACTTATAAATACCTAGTAAAGTAGTACTTTATGTACCCAGGGCCTTTCAATTAAATGCTAATAGTGACACTGCAGCACTGATTGTGCCACCCACTCAAGTAGCCCTTTAAACATGTCCCTTGCAGAGCCTGTATGTGCAGTTGAAACTGCCATTTCACCCTGGCAAAATGAACCTTTTGCAGGACAACACCTTCCTTTTTAATATAGCTAAGTCACCCTTAGGGTATGCCCTGGGCAGCACCACGGACAGGGTGCAATATATTTAAAAAGCTGGACATATACATTTAAGTTTTACGTGTCCTGGTAGGAAAATACTCAAAACTTTGTTTTTCACTACTGCAAGGCCTTTCTCTCCCATAAGATAACATTGGAGTTGCCTTATTACATTTTATAAGTGTAATTACCAAATGGGAAGAGAAACTAGTTAATGTTTGGTGTCTCTGGAAATACTAATTTAAAATCCTAGCTTATAGTGAAGTCGGATTTTAAATCCTAATTTTGAAAATTACATTTTCAGCAAGTTGTTATTTTCTTGCCTTAGCCATTTGGTACCTGTCCCTGTCTCTGGTCACATGACTGGGTGTAGTTGGTAGTTGAGCTGTGTGTTTTCCTCCTAGACAGCCACACACAACTGGATGGGCCCTCACTGGCAGGATGGGAGGGAGGAGCTGGGCCAAGCCTCACACCTGAATAGGTTGTGTCCTATCTCGACACAAAGGGGTCCCTACTGCCTGTAATTAGCCTGGAGCCAGAGCAGGGAAGGCAGGGCATCTGTGCACTTCAAATGCATGGCTCTAAAAGTTTCTCCCCACTTCAAATGCATAACAGTGTACAAAAGAAGGATCTCAGACACCACCACTTCAGTACACTTCCAGACGTGTGACTCTGCCAGGAAGAAAGGCTCCTGCTTTGCTTTGCTGACCTGCTGCCTGCTCCTGCTGCCCTCTTGCCTGGATGAAAAATACTGGAGCTGCATCTCTTGAACCCAGAGTTACTCCAAGGGCTGGTTGGCTAACCTCCTGATCTGAAGCCTCAGGTACATAACAGTCTTCCAACAACCTTGCCTCTGCGCCATCTGTGAGTCTACCCTGCAAAGTGGTGTCACTCCAGTCCTGGAACCTTGGAAGTGGGCTTAAGGTGCCTTTCCAGCCTCTGGGGATCCAGCAGAACCAATGCTTCTCCTCTGCTGTGTGGCGCAACCCTGAGCAGAACCAACGTATCTCCGCTGCTGCATGGATTAGACCAGTTGCATTGCAGACACATCCCACATCGCCTTCAGAAAGGTGAGCCATGCGACACATCCTCGGTGCAGACTCTTGCATGTCTTGTGGATGGTAGCCTCGAAGAAGATGACAAACTCCACATGGCAGCCTCACAACTCCTTGGAACTGATGCTTTGCCCTGACCGCACAACGCATCCCCGCATTCAGACTTCGCATCGTAAGCCCTCGTCAACGAGATCCTCGGTGATGCAACAGGACTGCGCCCCGCCGCATCTTGAAACTGATGCATCACTTCGGCTTCAAAGTGCATCTTTGACACGGATCCATGCAACGCTCGCAAACCAGGATTTAAGGTACTCTGTTCAGCGGGCCTAACAGGGATCCCTGAAGACGTCCCACGCTCCATCGCGGTCTGCCTGAATGTGTGACTTTGTCCCTGTCTGGCTTAACCAGATGGCAACATTTTCTCCCAAAAATGTTTAATTCAATATCTCTTTTTCTACCAATTGGATTTTTGTGTTTGGGACTTGTTTTATTTTTCTAATACTGTTGTAAGCTCCTATTGCAGTGTGTTTTCACTGTGTTAGTGTATAAAGTGTTGCACAAATACTTTACACATTGCCTCTAAGTTAAGCCTGATTGCTCTGTGCCAAGCTACCAGGGGAATGAGCATAGCCTAATTTGGGGTTTGTTTCTGCCATGCCCTGTTACACACTCAATCTGTCATTTATGGTTCCTCTAAAACGTCCCATTCTGGTTTATCTTGCTTCTCAGAGATTGTCTTTCTAATTGAACAAATACTTGGAAACAATCTACGGGTCAATTTAAAAAATAAATTATGCAATGCAGTAGGTAAAGTTGCTTCACTGCCTTGCATCAAAGTGAGAACATTGCCATATCTACTGAGGCATTTCCTTCATGGTATGCGTGTAGTAGAATGTAGCACACATACAGAGGGATATTAATGAGAAGAAATTAAAACATTTCTCCTTGTTATGCCTGTGTCATGGAGTTGCAAGATTTTGGCACAAATCTCTGTCTACAATTCTTTGTAGATATGGATTTGTGTCAAAATACATGGGTGCTTGCAAAGGGACACCCGTGCACCACCCATGGAACGCCCACTTGACACAAAAGGAGTGCAAGGAAGTGCATAGGGCTGTGTAGAGCTATTTTGGGTTACAAACCAACACAAATCACGATGTTATGCTGCATTGTGAATCCCAGATTTTGCATTGGTTTTGCGTTCAAAAAGTATCAGAAACAGGATGTAAAATCTTTGTAAATCTGGGCCTATATGTCCACGTAGACCACCCTAAAGAAGACTCACCAGCTTCTTACCAAGGCATAAGAAAGGTGCATCACTCAGGTTTGGAAACAAGTTATGTGGAGAAATTAATTGCTAGAGGCTAGAGGGGCAGTGCAAAAGGATTGAATAATCCATTAGTGACTCAGCTAAACTTCATTTTGGGTCTAGTCTATAGACAGCTTTAGCTATCTTGCCCGACTCATGTTTTCGAAAGAAGTACTATACAGAAGTTCACAGAAGCATAAGGACACCATTGGCTTGTTCAAATGTCACTCAAGTTAGATAAATGAATCAGCCCACTTTAACTACTGGATACTTTCACTTTGACTGCAGTTTCCCTTGCACATGTATTCATACACCTAAAAAAAAGAATGAAAAGTTCTTCACAAGTACAACTTGTCAGACACGTGTACTTCCCAGAGATTGCTAGTCTCTATGTATAATAGGTAGTCATCAACTATTTCCATAACACTCAAGAAATTTGTCTTCATGAGTTGCAATGTTGAGTTAACACTATAAGCCAGACTGGACCGGGAGGTCTTCCCGGAGGCCTGCACGCTGTCGGTCGACATAGAAAAGGCCTTCGATAGCGTGGAATGACCTTATTTGTATCGAGTGTTGCGGGAGTTCGGCTTGGGGGAGGACTTTGTGCGCTGGACCACGTTGCTTTATAGCGAGGCTACGGCCCGAGTGAAGACGGGGGTCACCATATCGGCCTCCTACCATGTCCGGAGGGGGACGAGACAGGGGTGTTCCCTCTCCCCCCTGCTGTTTGCGCTGGCCATTGAACCATTGGCGGCTCATGCCCGACGAGGGGGTGCGTATGTAGGGGTTTCCTTGCGGGAGGATACGCATTATATCTCCCTCTATGCGGACGATCTGCTGATGTTCTTGGCAGATGCGGCGGGTGCACTGGAGGGAGCGGTTGCCCTTTTGGAGGTGTTTGGTCGGCTGTCTGGGCTTAAAGTCAACTGGCGTAAAACATGTTTGTTCCCGTTGTCGCGAGGGGGACAGCCCCCGCAGGCGTTGGGTCATATCCGCTGGGAAGGCAGCTGTCTCCGTTATCTGGGGGTTAACATTTACCATACCCAGGCTGATTTGCTGGAAGGGAATGTGGGTAGAGCGCTTCGAGGCCTAAGGAGTAGTATGGGGTTTTGGAAAACGCTCCCGCTCTTGTGTGCTGGGAGGGTGGCGCTGCTGAAAATGGTGGCGCTGGCGCGGCTCCTTTACTATTTTCGCACCCTTCCAATATGGATCCCGGCGTCGTTCTTTGCGACGCTGCGGGTATTAACCACGAGCTTCATTTGGGGTTCGGGAAGGCGTCGAGTAGCGCTGACCACCTTGCGGCGGCCACGGGCGGAGGGGGGCCTGGCGGCTCCGGATTTCGAATGGTACTATCTGGCGGCCCAGCTTCAGTGGCTCACGCAGGCGGTGGCCAGGGAGTACAGGGGCCTGGAAGGCCCCCAGGGCAGACTAATCCCGCGCCACGTACTGGCCTTTATAGTCCTCCGCCCAGCTCACCATGGAGGAACGTACCCTCCGGTTATGCTGGAACAGATGCCAAAGAAGGGCTGCCATAGTTCACCCCTATGCCCCGGAGATCCCCCTGGGGATGTGTACGGCGTTCCCGCATGGAGGAGATTGGTCGGGATTAGCGGTCTGGGAGGAACTGGGGGTACAGATGGTGGGGGACTTATTTAGAGAGGGAGTACTGCTGCCTTTCCAAGACTTGCAGGACTTTTATGGGCTTCCGCAGGGGGACTTCCTGCTTCATGCGGCCTTGGTGGCGAGCCTCCAGAGGCATTGGAACGTGGGGCTGTCGGAGCCCCCGACTGCCGCGGGTTGCCAATATGTAGTGATGGCGGCGGGGACGGCTAAGGCCATCACATGCCTTTATCGCCGGCTATCGACGGAGAGCCTCCTCCCCTTGGGCGCCTTGAGGGAAAAGTGGGAGGCGGACCTAGGGAAAGAGATCCCTGAGTCTGCATGGTCCACACTGGTGCGGAGGGCATGGAAGGGGACGAGGAATGCCAGGTTCCAGTTAGTCCAGTTTTTCAAGTTACACAGAGCATACCTGACGCCGGCCAAGATACTGCAATATTTCGGGGGAGGGCACTCTCAGTGCCCGCGGTCCGGGGTGGACGGTGCAGACTTCCGACACATGTTTTGGTCCTGTAGGTAGTTGGGTGACTACTGGGAAGCGGTGGTAGATTGCTTGAACCAGGTCACGGATCGCTCCATTGCTCCGGAGATGGGGACCTGCTTGCTGCTTTGGTTCCCCCACACTCGTCGCACGAAGGTCACTAGCAAATTTTATGGTCTAGGGCTGATAATGGCTAAGAGGGAATTGACTCTGCACTGGAAATCCCGGGGGGGACCCAACTTCCTGCGCTGGAGATCAGCGCTGGCGCGTTGGGCGGGGGCTGAGGGCACGCTCAGGGTGCAACTGGCCCTCCGGCGAGATGACGAAAAAGCGCTAGCGACGGCCCGGGCATGGGAAGCGTTGGTGGTAGAGCTCCAGGGGTTGATGTCCGAGTCGGGGGAGGAGGGGAGTGGGTCTGATGGGGAAGTGGTAGTGGGGAGCGGGGAGTAGTCGAGGCGAGACGGCGGGCCCTGACCGCCTACACTTTGGGCTGGGCTAGCGGGAAGGTCCTGTTGGTTTAGGGAGAGGCTGGGCCCCTGTATTGCATTGAACAGGGGGAGGGGACACATCGAGAGTGGGACCGGGGTAGAAGATGGGGGCACACTGACAGAGGGAGGGGGAGGTGGGGGAAGGGACCGGGTGGGAAGGTTGAGCGGAGATGCTGGTATATGTGGGGTATTTCCTGAATGGGCGGGGATTGAGAGTTGATTGTTGTATTGATGTGTTGGAAAACAATAAAAATGTTTCAACAAAAAAAAACACTATAAGCCAGCTTTGGTATATGTATTAATTGTATAGGAAACAAGCACAAGTCATAAGAGTAGCAAGAGCATGTATGCATCTTTCTAGGTTGAAGCCACATCCTCTCAGCTTGGTAAAGGTAATTTGAAGCAGTTACATCTGACTTGGGAGGGACCTCAAGAAACGACTTGTAAAACTACCGTCTCATGAAAGAATTTCAAAGCTTTTGCAAATGGCTCAAAAGATTCCTCTAGTGACGCTTTGAGGAACTGAAGCTCTGTGAAAGAATTTTGAAGATTTGTATCTGACTCGTGAGGTAATGAATTGAGAAACTGCACCTTCATGCATGAGTTTCAATGCTTTTGCATCTGAATTGAAAGGGACCTCTAGCAGTGTCTTGAGGAACTTAAGATCTGTGGGGAAAAAATGAAGATTGTGCATCTGCCTCAAATGGGACCTCAAATAACAACTTGAGCAACTTCAGGTTTGTTAAACATTGACATTTTGATTTTCCCTACCACAGCATACAGCACAGAGCAGTAGACTTCAATTTAAATGACAGGAATTATTGACGCACATGTATAATGCCAGTCAAGAGCCATTTTTGCTAACATTACATTTGTAGGCATTTCAGTTTACTAGTTGGTGCTAGTACCTTGTATTTGAAAGATGTTTTTTTCCAAAGAAAAATAGTAAAATATATAAGGATTTCTAGTCATCCATTTCTATCCATTTGGTTGCTCATTAGTTACTCAAATAATGCTCACTCCCCCTACAAGCCCTTTCTACCAAGAAATACATTTACATTAGGAGCTTGATTACACCTCCTTTCACACCCACTCAAACAAACCCAACTAAATTTAGATGCGTAAAGGTGCACATATTTATGAGTCAATGCTGGTTCCTGCACATAATAAGGGTCATCATTTATTCAAATAAAAATCAAGAAACTTATTGAAATCTGTCATTTTGACTCCTTATTACGAACCAGTTTTGGCAAATTTATTTATCCTATGGAAAACAATCACAAACCATTAAACCAAATGTGTGTGTTCAAATTTATATGAATAGGCCCTACTTCCCCAACTTGATGATGGTCATTTGAAGAAGTCACATCTAACTTGAGACCACTAGTACCAATTTGTGGAACTGCAGCTTTGTGAAAGAATGCCAATGCTTTTGCAAATGACTGAAGAGGGACCTTTGGTAATGCCTTGAAGAGCTGCAACTCTGGGAAAAAAATTGTGAAGATTTTTCATCTTCCTGAGATTAAGTGCTAGTAACAACTTGAGGAACTGCATCTTTATGCAAGAATTTCACATTATTTGCTTCTGACTTGAAATGGACCACTGGTAATTACTTGAGGAATTGCAATTCTGTGAAAGAATTTTGAAGGTTCTGCATCTGACTCGAGAAGGATCTCTAATAACAACTTGAGGAACTGAAGGTTGGTAAAAACAATTCTATATAAAAGGACTTCCATTGACCTTGGTTTGATCCGTTGTTGTCGTAGGCACAAGGCCCAGCCACAAAAGTGAGGGAGAATTTTTTTTAACAAGTGGGAAAACACTGAGTGGTATGAATTTTATGGAGCTCTGTAGATTCTGAACATTTACGTCACAAAGATGCAACGAAAATTTGTGAATTTAGTCAAAGTTTGAAGTTTTCATGCCATGTGCTTTGATTGTTCTGAGTCAGGTCACATGAAGGGGGACTCCACTCGTCCCCCACTAGTAGAATCTCTAAGTGGGTGGCCAATATGGCCTTAGGGGTAAGTAGTCCCCAGGAGCAGGAGGTAGAACATGCCCCAGTCTCCCTTAGTTGGGACATGGACTCAGAGTGTAAGCTTATGATCTCTGAGGGTGGGAGTTATAACTTCCACCAGGTCATAGTGAATGGGATCTTTGTTACCTCTCTGAGGGATACCAGTGCCAGCCAGAGTAAAGGAAAGGCTGGTTTTCCCAAGATCAGTACACTGGACAGGTTTGTAGGGTGAATCAGGCCATGGAATGGGGCAGGGAGGTGACCCAGAGGATGGTCACAGTTAGTCCCCAGATGTCCATTGACTGCATTCTGGGGAATAAGTTGCTACTGGCATTGGAATCGATGGAAGGGGTGACCACCCAGTGGACCCTAAAAATTCAGATTTCTGGGGGTACCACTCCCAAAAGAAAGCTACAGAGGCCCAGATGGAGGGGCAGGGGTGGAAAGGTTAACCCCTGACCCCTGTTTAGCATCAGGGTCAGACCCTGGGATGGAGAACCAGTCTCTTGCTATCAACCCTGGACTGGTAGGAAGGAGAGTGGAAGTAGAGTACCTAGTACATTGGGTTACAGCCCCCCACTCTGAGAAACGTCAGTGGTTTGGGGTCAAAAGCAGCTGGGCAACTCCTTACTTTGCCCAAGGCTGGAATTGAGGCCTGGCAAAGGTCCATGCGTGGAGCCGCCACCTAGCAGTGGATGGCCAAGGGGCCTGGCTCTTAACACTGACAACTGACAGTGACATCTGTTGGTTGCTGCCTTTATAGGCAGAGTTTTCATTGGGTTGGAAACCGAAGTTTGATCCAAGGGCTGGAATGGGTCACATCACTTTGTTGGCCATGGTAGTACTGTCTGCCTACTGACATGCATCTGTAAGCAAGTTAAGTTTAGTTGCTTCACAAATGGGGTTAACAGGAGAGGAGAAGGCTTCCCTGTGGGTCAGTTCAGTGGCTCAGGAGAGTGTAGACAGAGGAACCCAACTGAGTTTGGGGCAGTGCTTAATTTGTGCCGGTGCTTTCTGGTGCTTAGCACCGGCACTTAGTTATCAGGGCTGGGTCTACGCGTCTGCTGGCTGCACGCAGTATTGGTCACACATGGATTATATATAATAAGTTAATAACTCACATATATATTATAAAGCTAAACTCACTCCAATACTGACTCGGCACAGTGTTGTTTTTGATTGCTCCCGAGTCCGACTCGAGAGTCAGAGTCGAGTCCCAACTCTGCTCCCGAGTCCCGGTGAAGAAGAGTGTTGCGGCGGCTGTGAGAGCCAGAGACCTGAGCCATTGATTTAGCCAAGTGACAGAACAGAAGATTAAAAAATAAAATATGATGGCATTGACGGCTGCCTTGCAGCGGCCCTTAGTTCAATGTACTGTTGTGCCAGTGGGTGGGTAATTGAGATTGGGGCATTGTGCTGGATTTGGTTGTTCGGGGGTAGGGGCTGCGCGGCAGCGTGTGCAGATTTTATTCAGATTGCCACGCCCCAGCACACCCGCACCGAGTCATCATCATTCAAGGCACGGCCGCAGAATGACGACATTGAGGGCAGGCAGGCAACCAGTGTAGCACCATGCCCAGGCCCGCTTAAATCAGTTAATAAAGGCTCTAAGGCAGTGTGCCCTGGCCCAGCCCACCACCGTAACTATAAGTAGTAAGTACTACTAAATTTAGCAGTATAAAGTAAGTTAAAGAACAGAAGTATCCACGCGTTGTCGTTAGTGTCCGCCCACAACCTGTGGCGTACCATGGGCAGCCAAACGCGCCTCTTGGTGTGTCATTGCCCCAGCGTCTGTGTACGGGGATCGGGGGCTGTTGAGCTTCTTAACACTTAATTTACGATTGTCTTGCGCCGGTACACAAACCACAAACATTATTTGCTGGCGCTAGTTTATGTTGTACTACAATCGGAATGGATGATCTGGATCATCAGTAAATCTTAGCAAAAAAAGAACAATCTCCCTCAGTACTTCTCCAAAATAAATAACAGACAAACGGAGTCCACTGTCCACCCCACCCCAAAAGAATCTGTTAGTAATCGCCCTAGCGCACAAAACGGACCTATATTATTGAAGCAATTCTTGTGGGCGCTACGGCAGTTCCAGTTTTGGTGCTGTGCTGCGATGGCTTAGTCGGAAAGGCCAATCTGATCGGATGCGGGCATAAATACTATAACTAGCCCATTGCAACACCGGGAGTGACACGCAGGCAGTTTGCGCAGTCAGATTTCTGCCGTCTGCAGCCCGCTCCCAGCCCTGCACTTGCCAGACAAGGAGCTGCCAAGCTGGCAGCGCCCAACCCTTGAAAGCCATGATTCGAGGCTTGTTTTTGGGGGGGGGTGGGGCAGCAATAGTCAGAGTAGTTTAATGGCAGCTGGTAAATATATCTCCAACTCTGAGTATGGAAGACTATCAACAATGCTGACTGACCGACCATAATGGATGTGTGCCTCAAATTGGTTCTCTCTGTCCCTAGTCTGTATTTTCTTCATTCTCTTCATGAGCCCACCCGGATGCCTAATAACATCACCTATATTCAGTTTTTAATTTGAGCCGGTGGCTTCCGGTGCTTGGCACCTGCGTCTTAATCTAATTAGACCGGAATTTATCCACCAGGTATTGGAGTGCTTTTCATGAGCACCAGTTAATGTATGCATTCATTTTTTGTAGGCATGGGGCGATAAAGTAATTTGTCTAGAATCACAGGATGAGGCTGTTGAGCCTACGCTGACACTTGAACCTTATTCCCAGCTCCAAAGTCGGCAGCTCTTGCTGTTACGCCACATCCTCTCACCACTTGTAGGGTTTCATGGTTAGTAGTTGGTTCTGTTATAGGTGGTGCTAATAGGAGCAATGGGCTGGTGCTAGCTGCCTCCTGAGTAGAGCTCCGGCCCAGGACTTATTTTTTCATAAATTAAGTACTGCCAACTCGTATCCTTCCAACTGCCAACCCGTATCCTTCGACTGGCAGCTCCCCAGCCCAAGAATCATGAGAGCAAGTGAGGATGTGGGCCCATCCCCACAGGAGACCCGGTAGGTCCCAATGCCACGTACCCTGAAGGTGTGTGCTTTCTCCATACTTGCAGACGGGATAGGACTCCAAACTCATTACTATGAGACCTCAGGCTCCACCTAACTAAATATAATCTGCAACCCCAAGATTACACACAATGCCTCCTTTCCGCACTGTATTGGCAACGTACATCACTTGTTGTGAGCCCCTCAGCCCCAGCCCCCAAGTAACTATGTGAACCAACTCAAGCAAGACAACAGGCCTTTGGTCTAAAACACCATTTTACTACAAAATACCTACTCACATTGGTCAGAGACAGATACTCTCTTTTATTGTCACAATGAGCAACCTTCCTAAATGGACTGATACACCTCCTGTCCTCTGTGAGACATCCACCCCACTCACTTGACTGATATTAGCATGCCACTAGCCTTTAATGCCTACCTTGACGTTGGTCGAAGGCCTCTTCACTCGGCTGCATTCTTGTTTCACTGGTCTCAGACTCCTTTCTGTTAGCCTGAGAGACCCTCAAATGACTGGGCTGAAACTTTCACCTGCCTGGACTGAGAATAGATTGATACCCTACCTCACTTGACTGAAACTACCTTCTAATTGGACTGTAGCCCACACTGAACCGCTGGCATAATTAAAACTGAATACCCCTCCTCACTGAGCTAAGACCACACTACCTGAGACCATCAAATAACTTGAGTAAGACCTCCACCACGAACTGTCAAAAATCCAATTCAACTTGATTGAGACCCCGACTTCATAGGACTAATATCTCTGTACATGGTTTCTACCACTCCTCTGGAATGAGACTTCCTTGTTTTGAGAATTCTGCCTCATTGGTCTTAGTCCTCCATCCCACTGGACTCACTCACTGGACTCACTTTGTTTCACTCTCTGATACTCCCATCTTATCAACTACCATAATAAGAGTAATCTGCTTAACTGCTTTCCCCTCATCTGTAATGACAAAAATGAAGCTAAAACCAATTAAATGGACTGATGTAGTAAAATATAGTCTGGACTCATCTACTAAGCTGCACAAAGGGGATCTTTTCCTGACTACTGTCTATATGGTGCCCTACTCCTTTGGTGTTTAAGGGGCCCCTCTCATTGCTTTTGTGCTCATCTGACTTTTAGCAGCGCCAGTTGAGGATGTGGGTGGAGCTAATAAAGTTTGTGGGGCCAGTGAAAGAAGTGAGTGGAGCCAGAGAAAAGTAGGTGTGGCCTCCGACATTTGAGCACCTGCACTTCATATTTTACAAATTAAGCACTGGTTTGGGGATGCATAGAATTGGCAAGTGCCTCTGAGGTGGAGGGCCTTTTACCATGCTCTATCGCCTAAGCAGGAAAGCACATCAAAGTATTGATATGTCTCTCCTGAGTTTTGATTGGAAAGGGGAATTATGCGGGACTTGGCCCTCTCTGCAGGGCTAACCCCAAACTTTTTGCTTTCACCCCTCTAATTTTCTGGACCTATTTTATTGTCTTTTAGAGCTTTCTGTACTTTACCACTGCTAACCAGTGCTACAGTGCTTGTACTCTCTCCCTAAACACGGTAAAATTGGCCTACACGTGATTGGCGCATTTAGTTTACTTGTAAGTCCATAGTAAAGTGGTACAACATGTACCCAGGGTCTGTAAATTAAATGTTACTAAATGCTACTAATGGACCTGCCGTATTTATTGTGCAACCTACTTACATGGCCCCTTAAAATATGTCTCAGGCCTGTCATTGCAGCCTGTGTGCAGATTTAAACTGCGTATTCAACTTGACAAAATAAACTGTTTGCCAAGCCTAAAACTCCCTTTTTAATATATATAAGTTGCCTCAAGGGTGGGCCCTAACAGCCCCTAGGGCATGATGGATTGCATTTAAATTGCAGGACATGCACTTTTAAATTTTATATATCCTGGCAGTGAAAAACTCACAAATTAGTTTTTTACTACTGTGAGGCCTACCTCTCCTGTAGGATGATATTGGGTTACCTTACTACATTTAATAAGTCATAACTTTTGTTTGTGAACAGGTGCAAGTCTCATCTTTGGTGTCTAAGGAATTGTAATTTAAAATCCTCTATAATGGTAAAGTGGGATTTTAAGTCATAATTTTAAGAAAGTTGGCATTTTCCTTTCCTAATCATTTGGCGCCTGCAGCTTGTTTCCTGGGTCACATGTCTAGATGTAGTTGGCAGTTGCCCTTTGTGTATTCACACAAAATGGTCACTGGGTGTGGGTAGGACACCCTATCCTGACTGAATGGGAGGGGTTGCGCTGTGCATAGCCTCACTTACACTTCAAAGAAGCTGCTCCAGCCCACACACAAAAAACTTCACACTAGTCTTTTGTGCCCCCAGAAATTCTGGGACCAGGGTAGGGGGCAGGAAATTCCAACACCATGTGTGGGAGGAAAGCTCTGCAAGTTTATTCCATTTAAAAGCTGGCACTAGGTACAAAATTAGGACCCTCAGACTCACTCCTCAGTTCACTTCTGGACCTGCGGAGGACTCTCTTCCTGCCTGTGGCCTGCTGTGTACTTTAGAGGGATACCCTGCTGAACCAAGACAATTGGTCTCCTGCCTGAAGCCTGAGGTGTGCCCTCAGTGGACTGCCCTGCTGGTTGACTCCTGATTTCTTCTTGAACCCAAGACCACCAGAATGACACCAAGGGCTTGTTGGCTGGCCACTTGATCGGAGCTTCATGGACGGAAAATGCTCCAGCCATCTTGAACCCACACCTGGACCTAGCCTGAATGTGCTGTGACCCTCTAATTGGTGCCCCTCTACTCCTGGACCTTTGGAAGTGGTGCTAAAGTTGTCCACATACCCCAAATCCAAAACCTTCGACATAAAGCATTTTCAGCTAAAAAGTGTTCTGAGAACTGAGGGAAAACCGGGACCTACCTGCTCACCAATCCACCCAAGGTGCTTCGCCAGCCAGCCTGCCTTCACTTGGGATTTTCAATTTCCAAAACAGAGACTATGGGCCTGATTTAGATCTTGATCGGACTCCCGTATTCCCTCCATGACGGTGTTCACAAGTACTCCATGAAGCTGATGGATTCCGACTCTTTCTATTTAGATGTAGGCTGGCAGATCCTCCGTCCGCGTTGACAGAGTGCTTTCCATCATGTAAGCGGCTTACCTCTATCGACGTGGCGGACTCCTCTGTTGGCTAACATTACTCTGTCACTGTCAGGGTGTTGGGATTGGGCCGAGTCTATTTAGATTTCTCAGTTGTGCTGGCATTGGCCTAGCCGCAGATTTTTGATGGAGGGGTTCCGATGCCGGACGCGTTCAACAATGTACTTTTCCTGTGGCTTTTGGATGGATGTTAGCATCACACATCTGATGTGTTTTGCCTAATTGTTTTCACCTGCATACCACACCATCAAACGCACTCCATTTCAGACCATGATCCTTTGCCATTCCACTACAGCAGAACATTATTCATGAGAACAGTTTCAGTGAAATCTGATTTCTTTTTTGCTTTCTCTGTTTCTTGTTCATTTAATTTATTTTTTTCTTTTTTTTCTTGCGGGTTATCAAATGTAATTAAGTTTATCATTTGATAATGACAGGGAGGAGAAATCCCCGTTTTACTGACGGAGAATTGTCTGTAGCAACCAACCTGCACACACAGGAGGGAATTAGGAAGAGGTGGAATGACCTGCAGGGGAGAGTGCGTTCCGTGGCCTCCACCAGAGGACTATTGGTGGTTCTCTCACCCCCTTACAACTATATCCATGGGAAGAGAAGATCTTGCAGATCCTACATCCTGAAGGCTTGACAGGAATCCCTGATGGAGAGAAAACTGGTAAATTGTACTTTTGAATGTGTGACTAAACCTAAATGTCGTTTTTGCTTTTGGTTTAGCTGTTGCCAACGTTTTTGCACCTTTTTTAAACATATAAACCTATACATTATTTTTTTGTTTTATTGGGGGAAATTTGTAGCATTATTGTTGTTTCTCTCGTTTTACTAATTGTTAATATGTTTTGTCAATGTGTGTGCTTTTCTACATGTGTTTATTTTTTTTTTTGCCTTGTTTGTTCGAATGTATCTTGTTGATTTTAAGATTACAGGCTTCAATCTCCATTCAATTTCACATGATTTTAAGGTGCTTGTAAGCGTTTTTTTCACCTAATAACATACTTCATATATGTGTTTTATATTGCACATGTATTTTTATTTTTACTGCATCTTTTTACTAGGTATATTTGACTTACAATTTTGCAAGTGTTGTCAATGTTTATTTGAAATGACTACAACTTCCATGATGACTTTTTTATTTTACTAAAATAATACTGCAATGTTATTTTGGTAATTCTCTCTTTTCTTTCATATTTTCATGTATGTTAAAGTGTTATGTATCTATCAATCTCTATTTTATTCTATGTTTAAAATTGTTTTTGTTTAATTTTGTATATGTCATTTTCTTGTTATTTTATTAAATTGACTTAAAATTTTAATCTATGTCATTTTGTATGCTGAATATAAGTTTTTTTTAAATAAATTTACTTTGCACTGTTTATATGATGACTAATGCTGTTTATCCTTCCAAGCTGTTTAATTTTGGGAATTTTACCCTGCTAGGCATTGGAATGGTGTCTTTTACATTTCTCCTCTCTACTGTGTTGTGTTGAATGTTTGGCATATTTCATGTATGCTTTCTAATGTTTATTTTCATTTCAGGACATCATTTTACCTGCTGTTTTGTGTAGTCGTTTTGCATGAAATTTAAACTGTTTTGTAATTTATTATAATACTACTGAATGGTACAATAATTATATTAATTTTCTATTTCCTTTTAGGTTGCTTCATTTTATGCTTCAAACTCATTTGAAGCGTAATCCAGAATTTTAGAATTCTTTTCTTTTTTGTAATTTATTATAGGTCCAACACCCAGAGTACGTGGACAACCATCTGTCACTGCTACTGATGATACCTCCACTCCAGACCAGGAACAAGCCTTCAGCGAGGAATGCACTCCTGCAAGTCCAGATGATAAGGAGTAGTCTGGTCCATCTGGGTTGCCTCCGCAGACAGCTTCAGTGAGTCTCACTCAGCCCACACCTACACCTCCCACACCAGCTGTTACCACACCTCAATGTCTGGATAACTCCACTTCCTGTGTCTAAAGGAACATCACACCAATCTTGTGCCCCCCAGATTTGGCTGTTGTTGATCCAACTGCACCACCTCTAGTTCTGCCAGGACCCAGTGGTATAGGGCACACAGGTCAAGGGCACACGGGGTATGGTTCGTGGGAGGGAATCTGTGGGCCAGCAAAGTGAGGCCACCAGGTTCATTGTCATCCAGGCCACCATCGACCAAGTCTTGGGATCCCACAATCAGTCACAAGACATGATGGGCCAAGTCCATACAGAGCACCTGGAGATGAAGCCGTTGTAGAGGGAGCACAATGTTCAGATGGAAAATCTCAACTTGAATCTGGGATCCCTGGCTGGGGTGCTGCAGGGTTGTTTGAGCCATATGTGCAGGACCTTTCCAGCAACATCTTCCCCTTTCTGTGGTCCAACAACATCTGGGCCTACGCCATCTGCCTCAGCCATAAAAAAGGAAGTCCCTGCCACAAGAGGAAACACCTGCACTAACCACAGTCCCTGCAACTGTGGATCCACTAGTCCCCTTCAGAAGGGGACATTCATCTGGACCAGCAGGTGAGGATGGCAAGACCTCCACCACCACTAGCAAGAGACACAGAACCTAATTTCATACAGTATGTGACTGACATTCACTCTGTGGACTATTTTCTGGACACATTTACCTTTTTGATGCCAGTTGTATTTTATGCATTGGATTTCAAACAATTTAGGCTCTTCAATAATAGTTTCATTCACCATGATTGACGTTATTGTTTGTTTGTTTTCTTTTTTTCATTTTCTTGAATTAAATAAAAAATTACAAATTCAAAGACTTGTATTGTATTTATTTTCTCAATTTGTTCGATTTATTTGTTTCATCATACATTTTAAAAAGGTAAAACTAAAAAGATTGTTTATTCATAAATAAATTACATGTAGGTAATGCTTTTCACATTTTTTTTAAATACAAAAAATACCCAAAATGTCAAATCAAAAGGTATCATTTTAATAATTTAGAAAAAATAATAGTTTTTCATATTTTGCAACTACATTAGAGCGCATGCATAATCCAAATACTTTCAGCTATATTTTCATTTACAGTTCCAGACCTTGTCACTATGGAAGAATGGGATCTAATAAACACATTCAGATTAAATAGCAGACTATTCTTGATTTATGTCATCAGCTGGAGCCAGATCTTCTGCTTCAAAATAGGAATCACACATCAATAACATCAATAGTGAAAATAATGGCAATACTCTATTTTGTGGCCACAGGATCATTCCAATATACTGTTGCAGTATCTGGTGGAATGTCACAACCAGCTTTCAGTGGTGTTATACAAGAAGTTCTTTCTTCAATAATGAGACACATCAACAGCTTCATAGAGTTACCACAAAATGAGGATTTTGCCAATGTAAAGAGAGATTTTTATGCCTTGGGTCACCTACCACATGTGGTTAGAGTAAGTTAAGCAGCACATATTGGCCTGGTGGCAACTTTCAACAGAAACCAAGTCTAATGCAATCTCAAAAGCTTAAATTCAAACACTGTGCAAGTTGTCTTCCTTCAGTCAAGATATGTACCTACAAAGGGTGTGTGTGTATTACACAGGATCAACCTATGTTCCAGTTTGTACTTCGCAACAACAGCATATAACCGCAGATGTCACAACTTTGTAATGTTCAAATGAAGATGACATGGTGAAGGAACCTTAAACAGATTAAAACAAAGTTTTTTATCATTACATTACAATTTAGACACATTGCAAATGACTAATTTCGAGGACACATTTTCTAAAGACAATCAAACATGAACAATGTAAAATAACCACAGTAGTCAATGTATCAAAACTTAGATCAATAAAACTCTTTGCCCAGAATTCTCCTTAACTTGCCCTTTCTAATTTTTTTTGGCATAGACCTTTATACTCATTATATTAAAAGTTGGTTTACATTTTAATGTCATACTATGCAAATACATGCTTACACTCATGTGAAGAAGTTGTCGATAACATCTTGACATAAGTCGATTCATTCCTCCTCACCACTCTCATCTTCATTTGGCATTTCAACATCCTTACCCGGTGACTCATCATGCTTTCCTTCCTCTACAATGTACAAGATTTTCTGTAGTAGTGCTATGTTATGTAACATGCAGCATGCCATTTTGATTTTTCATACTTTATAGGGTGAGTAGAGGAGGGCTCCATCAGTCTTATCCAGACATCGAATTTGGCCTTTAGAAGCCCAAAAGCCCCCTCCACTGGTCTCAGTGGGCCCGATTCACAGAACTAACTTAAGACAAAATCCTAAACTTACTACTTTTGGTATTGACAGAAGTTAGGATTTTGTCTTAAGACAGACTTAAGACAGACTTAAGACAGACTTAAAACAAACTTAAGACAGACTTAAGACAGACTTAAGACAGACAAGTTAGGATTTTGTCTTAAGTTTGTCTTAAGTCTGTCTTAAGTCTGTCTTAAGTCTGTCTTAAGTTTGTCTTAAGTCTGTCTTAAGTCTGTCTTAAGTCTGTCTTAAGTTTGTCTCAAGACAAACCTAAGACAAAATCCTGACTTCTGTGAATACCAAAAGTAGTACGTTTAGGATTTTGCCTTAAGTTAGTTCTGTGAATCGGCCCCTGTGTTCTTCCTGGGCCTCATTGAAAAGGACTTCCCTTGGCGTTGTTGGATACCTCAGCGGTGCTAACAACCGTGGTTGGTTAGGATAAGCTGAGTCTCCTATATAAAAAGAAAAGAAACCAAAAATGTGATAGTATTTTTGAGCATTAAAGTAAATTCACTAAATAATACATTGACAGATTGTACTTACCAACAAGCCAGACCCTCTCAGGTACAATTTGTGACATTTGCAGGGGTCTGGTGCTATTCCGTAGTACAAAGGAATCATGTGTTGATCCTGGAAAATGCACATAGATGCTTGTGATGTATAAACTGGTAAGCACACAACTTCCACATTGATTGAATGGAGGTTTTTTCAATTGCCGTAAACCTGTTCTCTGTTGTGTGGTGGCACCAAGGAAATATGTATGCCATCAAGTGCTCTTCATGCTGCTGGAGTCAAGCTAGCCTGGCTGATGAGGCGTGATACCTCAAAACCGGTCCCAGGATGCTTTTTCCGGTCTAGGGAGGACCTGGCCTGGCAGGTTGGGCTGGACTGTTCCCATGGGGAGGAGGGTCAAGACTGATTTACATATGGCTGGGCCTAAACTGGAATGGCATGGTGAGCAAAAACAATGGATTTAGGCCCAGATCTCTGTACTGGGGATGAATGTTTGACATTGTTCAGCATTATGTCCATCAACTGTTCTTTTTGCATTTGTCTCCCTAAGTGGGACGGGTATTCCCAGATGTGGGTCCCTTGCTCTCCATGTCACTGGAGTCAAGCTAGCCTGGCTGAGGGGTGATACCACAAAACCAGTAACAGGATGCTTGTTTCCTGTCCAGGGAGGACTTGGCCTGGCAGTTCAGGCTGGACTGTTCCCACACGGAGCAGGGTCAAGACGGATTTGCATATGGCTGGGTCTAAACTGGAACAGCATGGTGAGCATAAAACGATGGATATAGGTCCAGATCTCTGCACTGGTGTGAATGTTTGACATTGTTCAGCATTCCAACCATCAACTGTTCTTTTTTGCATTGGTCGCCCTAAGTGGGATGGGTATGCTCAGACATGGTCTAGTGTTCTCCATGCCGCTGGAGTCAAGCTAGCCTGTCTGATGAGGGGTGATACAGTGAAACCGGTCACAGAATACTTGTTTACAGTATAGGGAAGATCTGGTCCGGCAGTTCAGGCTGGACTGTTCCCATGGGAACGGGGTCAAGACTGATTTGCATATGGCTGAGTCTAAACTGGAATGGCATGATGAGCAAAAAAACAATTGAATTAGGCCCAGATCTCTGTCCTGGAAGTGAATGTTTGACATTGTTCAGCATTCTGTCCATCAACTCTTCTGTTTGCATTTGGAGCCCTAATTGGGGCAGGTATGCCCAGATATGGGTCCTATGCTCTCCATACCTTTGGAGTCAAGCTAGCCTGACTGATGAGGGGTGAAACCCTGAAACCGGTCGGTCCCAGGGAGCTTTTTCCCGGTCCAGAGGGGACTTGGCCTGGAAGTTGAGGCTGGACTGTTCCCATGGGTAGCAGGGTCAAGACTGATTTGCATATGGCTGGGACTAACCTGGAATGGCATGGTGAGCAAATAAACCATTGATTCAGGCCCAGATCTCTGTAGTGGGGGGTGAATGTTTGACATTGTTCAGCACTCCATCCATTAACTGTTCTTTTTGCATTTATCGCCCCAAGCGGGACTCATATGCCCAGATGTCGGTCCTGTGCTCTCCATGACGCTGGAGTCAAGCTAGCCTGGTTGATGAGGGGTGATAACCCGAATTCGGTCCCAGGATGTTTTTTTTCCGGTCCAGGGAGAACCTAGCCTGCAGTTCAGGTAGGACTGGTCCCATGGGGAGCAGGGTCAACTGATTTGCATATGGCTGGGTCTAAATTGGAATGGCATGGTGAGCAAAACAATGGTTGTTTTAGGCCCATTTCTCTGTACTGGGGGTGAAGGTTTGACATTGTGAAGCATTCTATCCATCAACTGTACTTTTTCCAGGCCTTTTCCCCCATAACTTTCAGGTTTGAAACTCCTGTATCTACCATGGGAAAACTGTGAACAAATTCCAATCCTTGTGCAAAGGTAGGCACTTTTTTTAGAATGTCAGTGCGAGCTCGTAGCTGTATGAATACTGATTCATCTGGATTAATTGATTATGCTGCTAAGAGTTGTGATTGTATTGAAGACAAAGATTCTTTTTAAAAGATTGGTTTTATACATTGCATATTCCTATGTATTTATTTGTTTTTATCGTATATGTCTGTGTTTTTATGGATACTTTGGGTACCTGAATAAAGAACTTTAGCTGACCTGAACATGTGCAAACGCCTGTTTACAGAGATTGGAGAGTAGCCATGAATTTGTAATCTGAGCAATATAGGTGATTTTGTCCAGGCCTTGGTCTCACTCCCATCTTTACCGATGATATCCTTCTTGCGTTGGTATTTTCCAGCTTAATTCCTTTAATACGCTATCTTCTTACTTCCTCTTGCAAACAACAACATTTTTATGGGACCCATTCCTATATGTGTTTTAGACTATGTCAAGTGGTACTCTTGTTTTAAGTACTCTTTTATGAACTATTTCTTGCCTTTGTGAATTAGCCTTAAAACATCTAAAATGGGAATACAGTGGTAAAATTTACAGACTGTGTATGTACAGTCAGTGCAAATAGAAACGACTGTGCCCTCTGCACTTTTACTAGCAGGGAGTTTGATGTTTTGGGCCAGTTCACAAAGGGAGATACAAGTACGTAGTGCTACTTTCTGTCCTCATCAAAGCTTCTGTGAATCAGCCCCTTTACCACTTGGGTATGACCTTTTGTTTTCTTTGAAAGCCTCTTCATTTCTATACTGAATAATGTATTACAAAAGGCAAGCAGAAAAAAACTAGACGGTGGTATCCCCCACTTCAACGCCAGACCAGTGCATTACCGCCGGTTAAATGATATAAATTAGATTAGGGTGTAGGGTTTTTCATCAAAAATAGGGTAAGAGCAACGTCAATTGGAAAATAAATGGATGCTGACGTGGTCTCGTCTATCCCTACCCCAGAGACGAAGTATTGCCGGGTAATGTCTTAGAGGCGATGTAGTGGCAGAAGATGTAGTAAGGGGATGTAGTAACACAAACAACACAGAACACCTTGTACACCCTATCCATCTAAGGGGCATATTAACAAGCCAGGCGATAAAATTATCTCGGCTTTAGCGGCAGAAAACTGCCGCTAAAACGGCGATAATGGGCTTGATAATATGCTCTATGGAATTCCAATTGAAGCCCATGTTAGAGTTCCTTCACATCTAACATGGGCTTCAATTGGAATTCCATAGAGCATATTATGAAGCCCATTATCGCCGTTTTAGCGGCAGTTTTCTGCCGCTAAAGCGGCGATAATTTTATCGCCTGGCTTGTTAATATGCCCCCAGGTTTGATACCTATAGAAAGAAAGCGGAGGCATTCACGTTCTTCCAACAAATGCTTTTTTTTTTATCAATCTGCCAGCCACTCTTCTCTTCTTTGAAATGTAAATATACCTTAAATATACCTTATTGATATCCAGTGAACTCTAGACAGGTGCACGCTGGCGTGCACTCTATACATTTACAACACAATCTCTATGCTTGCTTCAGCATCTGACCAGGTGCGGAGAAGTTTAAACAATCCGAAGGTAATTGCTCAGATCTTCTCGATTTTAGTCACTCATCTATAGGGCGAAATTTAAATATATCATCAGCACCGGATTGAATAAATACAGAAACATGAATCTCAAGTAAATACAGTGGTTACAAATCAAATCTTTCAATTATAAATAGTCTTATGTGTGTTTCTTATTTCTGCACAGAACAAATATCTTGAAGTGTGTGCTTTAATTACCTCCTGGATTAATCATGCTTATTCTCCTTACTTTGCTCTCTTGCAACACCTGCATGTGAGTCTCCAGAGATATCAGCTGTGCATATTTTTTCTAACAATACGCGGAGTATAATTTTAATATCACAGTGTTACTGCGCTGTAGGCTCGCTTTGATTCATGAGCCATAGGTGGTGACAGAAGGTGAGAACTATATCGAAAAAGGGGCGATGTATCACCCCAACCGGACGCACAGCATACCTAAAGCATAACTCTGATGCCATAATATCCATTTTCATCATTTTTATTCGAATTTCTTCCAGCTTGAACATTTTCATCCTTAGTTCTTATTGTCACATGAGAAACATCTTATGTTCTTTAAATCCTTATCAACTGCAGACATGCCAATCCTGGCCTTATTCTGTAGCGCGGTACATAAGTGTTGCCCATTCATTGATCCAAATAACCCAATGCATTTCGGACCTATTTCCGGCCCTTCGTCGGGGGTACTCTACAATTTAAAAACATTGTTGTCAGAACGTGCATTTAAATCAATACAACGCACTAATATCTACGCTGAATTGTACTGCTTTTACCTTGTATGTATTAACGTTTTCCCGCTAAAAGTAACCCTGGAGTTACCCCTAAATTGATGCCCAAAACCACCTCCCCAGTTCCCACATTTCAAACCCTTAAATTTGTATCCCAATACAGTTACGTGACACCCCTTCAAAAACGAGTTGTTGCCCAAACAGATAAATCACCCCGAACCTTTACCTTCTAAATCAGCTTCCATGAACGCCTCTCGGTTAAAACACAAGCCTCCGCATACTGCATGCTTTCCTGAATCTGAAGGTTAGAACTGCCAGACGCATTGAGAATTCTTAAGTTTCTGGATAACGCATATCCATGGTCTATAATTAGGGCCAGATTTAACTAAAATTCGCTAAAGGCAGAGTTGCATTGCGTGAAATGGAGACAGTGCGATATCAGTTAACCAGTCTAGGCTGCCTTGTGCCATGCACAAATCCGTGCACCATAGTGCAAACGTCTATGTTTGATATATAGCACAGGTTTTCTACTAGAATGATAGCCTTTCAAATCAAAATACTTCATTTAGTCATAGTTTAAAACGTTTCTAACACTGTGGTCCTCATTACGATGCTGGTCGAACATACTGTCGGAAACGGCACCACACGACAAGGAGTCGTGGTCTCGCTTCGCAAATTACGATGCGATTGCCTTAACATCAGTTGGAAAGTGTATTTTTCCTATTGCGGCTTGTACTGCGGGACATTGCACAAGCCGCAATTGAAAAAATACACTTTTCAAACATCCATGAACTGTGAGGCGGGCACCATATGGTGCCTGCCACACAATGCATGGATATTTAGGGGGCACCACAGGTGCCCACCAGGGACCATAGCTGAGAACCACTGGGGACGGGGCCCATGCTGGGGACCCTAAATGACCCTTTCCGATAGCCTTTTCATGGCAGAATAACCGACATGAGAAGGCTGCCAGAAACGTGCATCGTAATCCCCATGGTGGTGCCTGAGCTCAATCCGCCCTCCGCCCCGACGGGCTCCTTGAGCCTGTCGGAGGCAGAGCGGTTTCCCCCTCAGGCATCGGTTGGACAACCTATATCATAATACGTTGGTCGGACCAATGCCTCAGATGTCAGACGGAACGCCACCAACGAGCTGTCGGTTGGCCTTCTGCCTGACATCGTAATAAGGCACTGTATGTGGGCAGTTTGTTACCCCACGCATGCTAAGTTAGAAAATGTTTGAGAAATTAAAACTGCTAAGCCTGTTAGTCCAGCTTTCTGTTTACGTCCAAAGTGGGATAACTATCTGTCTGCAATTTGCGGTTGTGTTTTGCAACAGGAAAAGCGTGATGCAAATCGCGTGCACAATTAGCTCAAAAAGCTGTTCTGTGTGTCTCAGAGTGGGCAAAATCATATGCACTTAGTTTATTTTATTTTATTTAGGAGTTTTATATAGCGCTAGCCAGACCCGAAGGTATCGGAGCGCTTTACAACATTTGTTGAATAACATTTAAGTAAACAAAAGAGTGGAATATACATACAGTGTTCAAAGATAGGTCATTAATCGGTATAAGTCATATATAAATCGAATGCAGAATAGCAGTGGAGGAGATAATAGTCGGGGAGAGTCCGTGTGCCCACCAGGAAACATTAGAAGGTCCCCTCACGATGGAGGAGATAGGGGAAGCGGTGGCCTCCCTGGCTTCTGGCAGGGCGCCTGGACCGGATGGTCTCCCGGCGGAGTATTATAAGGCATATCGAGAGTCCCTGGTGCCTAGACTGCACGCGTTATATCTCACAGCCCTTGAGGAGGCTACCCTGCCTGCCTCCATGAGGGAGGCCTACCTGATTTCTTTACCCAAGCCAGGACGTGACCCTACCAACCTGGGGTCCTACCGCCCCCTCGCCCTCCTCAACACCGATTATAAAATTCTGGCCAAAGTCCTGGCGGAGCGGCTGGCCCCCACTGTACCTGTGCTGGTGCACAAGGACCAAAATGGGTTTGTGCTGAAGCGCCGCACCTCACTTAACCTCCATCGGTTCTTCCGCGTTGCCGCACATGGCGCACAGCATTGGCCACGGGCAGGCTGTTTAGTATTGGACCTCGAAAAGGCCTTCGACTGCCTCGAATGGGGGTATCTGGTGGCGGCGTTGTCGCACTATGGACTAGGCCTCGGGTTCCTCCAAATGGTGGCGCTTCTTTATAAGAACCCTGTGGTTCGGGTGAGAACCGGCCCATAAATTTCTGATGCCATTCCAGTTGGCCATGGTACCAGGCAAGGGTGCCCTCTCTCGCCTCTCCTTTTTGCGCTTGCCATAGAGCCTTTAGCGGCCACCCTACGGAAGGTTTTGACAGACGGCATCCCCATGGGCGACGCAACGCACCAGGTCTCCTTATAAGCGGATGACCTCCTGGTCTTCATTAAAGATGTGGCGCGCATCTCCGGGGACCTGGAGCGAGTCCTAACGGAATTTGCTGCGCTCTCCGGTTTGCGGGTGAACGCGGCCAAATCGTGCCTTTATCCGTTCCGTGCTGATGCTCTGGATTCCCAGTATCACCTGGGGGGTGTGCCTGTCAAGTGGCAGCCGGACACCTTCCATTACCTGGGCATCCAAGTGTATAGGCAACCAGCTGACCTGGTGGAGGGCAATCTGGGCAGGGCGGTAACGGCGGTCAGAGCCCAGATGCGTTTTTGGGGTACCCTCCCTCTCGCGGTCACAGGGCGCATTGCCTTAGTCAAAATGGTGGCTCTACCCAGGCTCCTCTACTATTTTGCTAACCTGCCGGTCTACATCCCGGCATCCTTCTTTGCCACCCTGGAGCGCTCACTCCGGGACTTTGTGTGGGGTACTGCGCGCCACAGAGTGGCACTATCCAAGTTATACCTTCCTACGAGTCAAGGGGGACTCGCGATGCCGTGCTTTGCGCACTATTACCTAGCAGCGCAGCTGCAGTGGGTGGCCAGGTGGTTGGCCGATAGGGAGAGGGACGATACGGCGTCCGCGGAGCCACCTCTCCCTCTGGCGGATATCATTGCGTCGTTCCACCCGATGGCCAGAGTGGTCAAGCCGGGGCCCCTCCTTGTGGCAGTGGCCTACAAATGCTATCGGCGTGCCCTTTACTTGACTCGGTCGAGTGTCCCTTACGCCCCCGCCATGCCGATTGAGGGTTCCCCTAGCGGACGAAGGATACTACGCTCGGTGGAACTCACAGAATGGCATGCGGTGGATATTTGCACATTGGGGGACCTCTACCGCGATGGTGCGCTTATCCCATTCGCCCAATTGGCGGAGGAGACGGGGTTACCAGTCGGCCAATTTCTCCGTCACCGCTCGCTGATAATGACATTGACGATCCGGTGGGGAGCTCTTCAGGAGGAACCGGCACAGCACCTCATGATGCAATACCTACATGTCATGGGACGGGGAGCCACATGATACGTTGGTTCGCGGCCTACCTGCGTACGCAGGTGGAGATCGACTTGTCTCCATTGCGCCGTAAATGGGAAGCGGACTTGAATCGCCCCATGGCTGACAAGGAATGGAGTAATGCGCTACGGGGGCCGACGCGGGTTCCCAGAAACATGCGGTTTCGCCAAATTCAATATTTTATACTACACAGAGCATATCTCACTCCTGACTCTATAAATCGATATTTCCATCGCGCGGATGCAGGCTGCCCGTGCTGCAAGGCTCTGGATGCTGGGCTGGTGCACATGTTGTGGAGCTGTCCGGCGCTAGAATCGTATTGGCGGACGGTGCATGGAGCGTTAAGTAAATGCGCCGGCCCACTGGCGCCGCGGGAGTGGCCGGCTTGCTTGCTGCACCTGTTTCGTAGAATCCCCCCACGAAGGTTGCCTCTCGTTTCTTCGACCTGGGTTTGGTGGTGGCGAAGCGGTTGCTCACCAAGCGCTGGAAGGCAGCTGAGCCCCCCCGAGCGCAAGCATGGCGGAGTTCCCTGCTGGTGTGGGCAGGGGTGGAGGGTACGGCCCTTTTGCGGGAGGAATCGCTGGTCCTCAGGCGCACACCTATAGCGAACCAGTGGGGCACACATTTGCAGATCCTGATGCAGCTGGATGGGGACGCCCTGGGGCTCTGTGGGACACGCGTTGTGGAGGCACTCCCTGAGGAGGGGGGGAGCGGAGGTGAGGCCCGGGGGTCCAGCATGGGGAATGTCACGGAGGTCCTTGCTGAATCGGGGCGTGTGGGGAAACTGAAAATTGCTATTAATGGAACTGTTTGTACCAGGGGGTGGGGAGCTGGTGGGGGGGGTCGGGTCGGGGGAGGAACCTTGGGGATCATATGGCAAAAGACCGAACCTGCTGCTGCTGTTATGCTGGGGCCTTTGTTGTTTTGCCTCTTTCTTGTTGTTGTTTCATGGAACTGTTTAGATAAGGGTGTTGGTCCGGAGATCCACAAGATTAATCTTACTTAGCACACGGGTGCGGTGCTTGATCCTGTTGTTTACCATGCTCATGACTGGTGGTGTATCATCAGAGTTGCTGACAAAATGCCAATAAACAGATTTCATAATAATAGTCGGGGAGAGTAAGATGCTGTAAGGAGTTGGTCTTATCGTAGTGACTGGATCCTCAGTTGATGTCGGATCGGTAAATTGTAGGACCTTTGTCATTTTGGGAGAGCTCGATTCAGGAAGAGCACTTTGAGCTGGCATTTGAATTCTTTGAAGGAAGGGTTAGTCCTGATATATACAGGGATGGCATTCCAAATTCTGGGTGCATTTCCAGAGAAAGATCGAGATAAGGTCTTTTGTTTACGGGTTTTCGGGGGGATGAGTAGCATAGTGTTGGTGCTCCTGAGATTTCTTGTCTGTCCTGCTTTGTTGAGTTTGGCGGCTAGATAGGAGGGTTTGCCAGTGTGGATAGCTTTGTGGGTGAGACAGGCAGTCCTGAAGCTGGCACGCAATTCTATTGGGAGCCAGTTGAGCTCTTTGAGAGCAGGGAGATGTGATCGTATTTTTTTACCCCCGTCACCATTCTGGCTGCTGCATTTAAGGTAGATCTAAGAGGAGCAAGGTGTAGCTTAGCCGTGCCTGTGAGGGTGGTGTCCCGTAGTCTAGTCTGGATAGCACTAGGGATTGTGTGACTTGCTTCAGGTCATTTGGAGGGATGAAGGGTTTGATTTTGTTTAGTAGTTTTAAGTTGAAGAAGGCACATCATGCGATGTTTTTGATGTGCTTGATCATGTCAAGGTTGGGGTCTAAAGTTATTCCCAGTGACTGCACGGAGTCTGCCGAAATGAGAGAGCAGTTGAGATCATCAATAGACATTATCCATTCCGTGATTCGGGGGGGTCTGTTCTTTGTTAGCTATGAGGAGGATTTCCGTTTTGTCCTGGTTAAGTTTCAGATAGTTTTGGGACAGCCAGTTTTGGACTTCTATTAGGGTGTCATTGATTCTTTGCATGTCTGCTATGGAGGAGGTTTTTGAGGTAGATCTGGGTGTCATCGGCGTAGAGGTGGAAGGGTGTGTTGGCTTTTTTGAGGATGAAGGTGAGTGGCTCCATGTAGATGTTGAACAGTGCGGGTGAGAGAACTGAAGCTTGGGGGACGCTTCTGGTTATAGGGTGTAGGTCGGACGTGAAGTCTCTGAGTTTTATTCTTTGGGAGCGGTTTTGCAGGAAGGAGGTGAACCATTGTAAGACCACCCCATCTGCTCCTACCCTTTCTCTGAGTATGTTGATGAGTAGATTGTGGTCAACTGTATCAAAGGCCGCTGAAAGGTCGAGGAGTATGAGTAGACAATAGCGAGCCATGTCCAGTGATTTATGGATGTCGTCAATGACATTTAGAATGGCAGTCTCTGTGCTGCATCCTTTTCTGAAGCCCGATTGGTGGAGGTCGAGGAGAACGTTGATGTCCATGTGATGGGTGAGTTGACGGTGAACACATTTTTCTAGTAGTTTTGTTAGGAATGGGATATTGGAGACAGGCAGTTGTTGAGATCACTTGGGTCAGTGCCTGCTTTCTTCAGTAAAGGTGTTACCTGGCCGATTTTCAGGCAGTCAGGCATGATTCCTTCTTTCCAGGGAGCTGTTAATAATCTCCGACCAGCGTGGGACATGGGAGAGTTTGAGATTTTTAGCCAGGTTGGGAGGGGTCCTCAGTGTGAGAAGAAGGCTTGGATCCAGTAGTCAGTTCAATAATTTCGGCTTCATTGATGGGTTTGAATGTTATCCAGTTTTTTGTGGATTGTCTGAGTGGGATCATGTCACCTTTGTAGAGTAGCGGGTCTTCATTGAGAGGACGGAGGTGGTCTTTGAGTGAGAGCTCGGTTTTTGTTATTTTTTCATTGAAGAAATTGGCAAATTTGTTACAAAGGTCTTTGGAAGCCAGAATTGCAGAAGGTGGTGGTTTGGATGTTTGTTGTCTAATTATGTTGAATAGTTCTTTGGGGCGATTTTTAGCATTATTGAGTGCACCACAGAAGAAGGTGGATTTTTCATTTATGATGTGCTTTTTATAGTTCCTACGTTCCTTTTTGAGTTGCTCAAGGTGGGTTGTTGAAGGGTTATTGCGCCAAATTCTTTCTGCAGCTCTTAGTTGCCTTCTTTCCATGTTAAGGTCAGTGTTGAACCAAGAGCTTGATATTAGGGACTTGGTTTTTTTCCGTTTCAAAGGGGCTACTTGGTCCAGCATGGCGGTCATAGTCGCGTTGTATTGTGAGGTAAGTTCTGTTGTGGACCTGTCATCTGCGGTGGAGGGGGGAAGTGTATTTAGCCTTTCTTCTAGTTCTTCGAGGGGGATTTGTCTCAGGTTCCTCGTCCAGTGAAAGTGGTCATTTGAGCTGTGCAGTCGATGGGTCTTATGATTACTTACGACGCTATTACACTTTTTAGAGGGTATTTCTAATTACTAAGTAACGGAGTGCAAATTTTACACCTGTACATTTGAGAACCCTACACTGTCACAAATTTGTGGGTGCCCAATTTGGATCTGACATTAGTTGCTCGATCATGATCCCGCAGCAGCCAGCTTTTAGTTTATTGATGTGTGTTATTTTAATGTTTATACTGTCCCCATGCTTGACATTTCAATAATGTATGTGTTATACCTAAAATGAGCAAAACAAGGCAATTAAGTGTATGCAGACTGCAATAAATTACTCATTTTCTATAATGTATAAACTTGACAATGCTTATATGGAGCACACATTCCTTCACTGCAGCAAAGTCTGTATTCACAGAATTTGACAGTCAGATACAGATAATTAACAAGTGCACAGAGCATTTTGGGGGGGGGCAGCGCCCCCCTCCCCGCTCTTGCATGCAGCCGGCGCGGCAAATGCAGGGACCGTCACGGACGGCAAAAGGTCTAGCTACGCCACTGTACATCAGAGTTCCAAGTATCTGACATAACGATAAAGAGCAGAGAGGCAACTTTAAACAGCAGGACTTCACAGTCTGTCTTCTGGCACCATGCAATGACAGTGAGAGAATAAGCCTCATACTGACATTCCACCAGCGGTATTTCCATTACCATGCCATCTCTGTTGTGATACAGACTCTACCAGTGGATTCTCTTGCAGAATTCCTCTAGGAGTCAGAGGACTGTCTGTTGCCACCTACCCCTGAATAAGACCACAAGAATGCTGGACCACAGGGTTGCATGAGTCACTATACATCCTTTGCATGTTTCTCACCAGAAAAGCAGAGATGTGTGGCCTCTTCGCTATCTTTCCTCTTCTTATTCGTTGCTTAGACATTCATAGCTAGGTCCAAGAAGCACTTGAGTGTAGGCACAATTACAAGTAGCTTATTCACTATCTCCCCCCACAATTTGCTATGTTCCTCCTTTCCATTTTTGCTTATCACCATCCAATTCTTGCTTTCCACCAAAACAAGGGGCACATTTACCATTAATTTACACAATGCGCAACAGCAAGTGAACTTGCCACGCTGCACTGTGTTAAAAGGCGAGAGCAGGAATATTCCATATTTACAAAGATATGAAGCATTTCTGCTCTGTCACTGCACTGGTGAACTGTGTGCTGCCTCACGCCAATGCAGGCCCCCTTGCACCATGTTGCAAAGGGGCCTGCGTTGCAGAAGGATTTTTTTGCGTGCAGGAAGGAGTACCTTCCTGCATAAAAATAACCCTTATGTTCATATTCCTCTTTCGCCATGTGTTGCAGAATGCAGCACACATGGAAAGAGGAAGTCACAAAGAGAAATAAAGTTATTTCTCCCTATTGCTGTGTTGGGTAGGTGCACCATTTTGTTGCAAATCCAGCTTTACAAATCAATTTGGCTTTGGTAACGCCCATGCTCCACCCATGCAGCACCACCCTGACGCAAAGTAATGCAAGACAGAGCTTTGCGCTGCATTGTGTCACTTTGTATTTACTAATCCACACAAAATGGCTTTACTTGGCTTAGTAAATGGCAAAACTAATTTTGTATTGTGTTCTTGCAAAAAGTAACCCAACCCCTAATGCAAAATCATTGTAAATCTGATCCCTAATCTTTTTCTCCCCCCCTCTCCACTCCCCCTCTCTATCCGCCATCTTCTCTCTTCCTCTCCCCTTTTCTCATCTCTTTGTCTCTTTTGCTCCCTCTTTGCTTTATCTGTCCGAGTTTTGGAAAGTTACTTCTACAATCTTCACCGCAAGTTTTGTGACCCGCATGAGCCAGCTTTTTTCCCTCAGATTTAGGGACGAGATGGAGGGGCAAGGACCAGCTTCTGTCTTATCAGAAATGTCCATTTAAGCGAGATCAATGCATACCCCTGAGCAGGCGGGCAACTAGAGCCAAATTTCGGGGGAGGGCTGAAGAAGGTTTCGGGGGGGGGCTAAGTCTTCTAGCCATAGGCAGAGTGGCTGTAAAAAGGGGTGAAAACACAACAAAAGCCTCATTAACGAGTAAATGGTCTTTTAACGATCTGTGAAGTACTCGGGTCCGGCTGCAATTAGACGGACGCCAGCCCGCGAGGCTGTCTCAGCCGGGCTGACACACATGACGGGGGGGGGGCTGAAGCCCGGTGAGCCCAATGGGTGTTGCGCGCCTGCCCCTGAGGTGAGTCTCATTAGTGAAAGGAAGAGCAAAACCGGTATGTTTAATGAAATATGTTCACTGAGGTGACACAGATCAATGAAGTAAAAGTTCAAGGTGTACCAGCCCAGTCTGAGCACTCTGCCTCAGTGCTAATAAATTAACAGGTTGCCAGCCAGTAAATTTACGACTATGATGAGCTGTTATCTGAATTATGTTGGGACGTCGTGTTCTTTAGCTGCCTTCCCTTCCTCCTGCTCACCTGTATGGCTGCACTTGACCTTAGTCTGGCTCTGTAGACCAGGATTCTGTTTCCTGAGCTGCAGGGGCATAGATATACTTCCCAAAGCGAGGATTATGGGGAGTCGATGCTCTATCATGCAAGAACTAGCTTGCAGATTTCCCCCCTGCTCCCTCTCTACATGATGCTCGCTCTCATGCAGGGCTGGACTGGCCATAGCGGGCACCGGGCATTTTCCCGATAGGCTGCTAGGGTGGGGGCCGGTTTTGGGCCCCTGGGGGGACGTTTTTGTTACGGGGGCCGACAATAATGCCCCCCGGTAAAAAAATCGCAAACTGCTCAGCTGCACTCCCCCTCACCGCAGGGGGGGGGCAGCTGAGCAGTTTGCCAGGGCCGGTTTCTGTTCCCTGCTCTCATGCTGGAGTCAGGTCGCTGAATGGATAGAGATGAGCCACTTCTAAAGTGGTGACGGGCAGGGCAAGTAAAAACAAAGCTGTCCCCACCCCTTAGTGTTTAAGGGGGCCAATTAGACACACTGCTGGTCGCAGCTGAGGTGGTACCTTGCCGTAAAACAATAAGAGGCAAGGCGCCACCCAAGATCCACATAGCACTGCTGGGCCCTCGTTTAATTTGTTTGACACACCAGATTATATGCTGGAGCGAGAGGCGGGCCTCAGTTGAAGCCACAGCCCGCACCACAGCTCCAATGTTCAGTATTAAAGAGGCACACAGTATTTGAGACAAGGGGCACAAGCATCACTTAGCGCGCTCTTTGGCAGCACGCTCGCTGCTCGAATGCAGCTCCTTGTGGGGTATGCCTCGAATTGGGTGATCAGGGCACTATTAATGCTTAATTACTGATAGTTTAAGGTTATTTTATTGGGGTGGTTACTTAAAACCATTGCTACAGGCATCAATAAAAAGTTTCGTTTTAGTTACATTACAAAAAGGGTTTAAAAAGGAGTTGGAATTAAAACAGAAAATCGTCCATTTCAGAGCAGTTTGTAATAAAAAGTAATTTTATGAAAATCTCTTATCTGCCATGCATTTGGGTGGAAATGTTGCTCTGCCAAATATAATGCTGGTGCTGTTACGTTTCTCTCACAATTATAAAATGTTCTTCCCCACCAGCCTCACTCAGGAAGTTCACCAGGCAACAGTTCAGCTGTGGGTCCTCTGAAGCAAAACAAGCCAACACAGCTTGTCTTCCAGTGCGAATATCCCTCCTATTAAAAAATGGTCTTAAAAGTTGTTTTGTTCGAGTGTCAAAGTAAGTGTAGCAGATCCTCCTGTGCTGTGCCACACAAACGGCAGGTGGAGTTGAGATGGGATTTCAGCCAGCGTGGAAAGGGCTTTATGATTGGAAGAAGACCAAGTCGCTACTTCAGAAATTGGATTTTATTTGATCTACCATATCCCAAGGCTAAATTTTTTTTAGCAGCAGGGTGGGGTAGGTGGTCAGGGTCATCAGCCATGTGTCCTTTCAGATAAGGCTGCTTTATCCTCGATCCATGATATATGTCTTACTGTTTTCCAAACTATTTTCTTGAAGCGGCAGTGATTTGTGGGAATTTCCCAAAAGCCGGTTAGCCCTAGGGTGGTCAGGCTTGTTTGTAAATATTTTGCAGCTGGCAGTGATGTTTTGTGTTGCAGCTTTAACCACAGGCGCCAGTTAAGACTTCCTGGTCCAGATTTACGTACCTTGTCCCAAAAGATGACATATGATCCTTGTCTTGCCAGGGACTGCTTTTGCACACCAAACTCAAGCCTGATCTGTGCAGGAGAGACATATTTTGGCACACCAAAGATTATTCTGTATGGTGTTGCATCCGTCCTATCTAGTAGCTTGAGGTCCCTGCCCCTCTGTGCCTCACTCCCATAAACTACTGTTGGTAAGAGTTTTGCTTGAATTACGTCGGCTAGTGGGAGGAGTGATGGACCATTCAACTTGGAGTAGAGGCTTCTTAATGAAACTGCCAGGGCTGTTCCCTTCCTCCTGATTAATTCCCTTTTAGCAATAAAGTGGCCGCCTTTGTCGATGATCACTCCTAGATATTTATATTCTAGTACAGAGTCTATGCGGGTATGCCCCCAGAACCAGGCCGATGTTTTCTTTAGGTTCTTTTTCATATTCATGGTCTTAGTTTTCTCTAGATTGATGTTCAGGCTGTTGGCTTCGGAATATTCAAATGTGGTAGTAAGGAGGTGCTGCAGACCCACCTTCATCTGGCTAATTAAGACTAAGTCATCTACGTAGAGTAAACACGGTTTAGCTAGATTCCCTAACCGCGGAGCATGTGAATTGCTAGCGTTTAATAATGGGACAAGGTCTGCCAGGGACAGATTGAATAGGGTCCGTGCCAACACACAGCCTTGCTTAAGACCTTTCGTTGTCGGTATCCATCTCAAAAGGTTTGACCCGTCACCCAGTTTTATTTGAATAAAGGTGTCAATATGCAAGTTGATTAGTAGGTTGTGCAATGGCTGTGGAATGCCCCATTTGGCCAGTTTTGTCCATAATTTGTTTCAATTTACATGGACAAAGGCAGCCCGGTAGTCAATGTAACATAGGTGCAATGGCATTTTTGTATTCTCTGCCTTATCGATAAGCAGAGCCATGGTCGTAATATTTGTTACAGTTCCAACAGACTTAGAGAAGCCGGTCTGCTTAAGAGGTATGATCGAGTTATCTTTGGCCCATTGCTGGAGTTCGTCCAGGAGGGTTTCTGCTAAATTTTTTGCCTCATTATCCGAAAGAGCAATTAAGCGATAATTCTTTGGCCGGGCTTTGTCTCCTGATTTGCAGATTGGCGAGATTATCGACATCCGCCAGTATAGGGGTAGTAGGCCTGTCTGCCTTATTTCGGGGAAGAGAGGGCTAAGTGCTTTTGCCCAATAGTCTGCGTTTTGTTTGAATAGAACTGACGGGATTCCATTGGGGCCCGGTGCCCCTTCGCTTCTGCCCTTCCCTATTTGTCGTTTAATTGCTTGAAGATGGTCACTTTGGGATGTAGCTCCCAGCAGTGTGCCTTCTTCCCCTTCCGGTACCATTGCGCTTCCATCATCGGATTGGTGCACAGGTGTGCTTTTTCTCATGGATGCGGCCAACCTGCTTCTTGTCGGCAGTGAGGTCTCGTCTTGATGGAAGTGATTCCCAAGGTAGTTTGCCCAATCATTTTCTGATATATTGGATGATAGTCCATCATGTGCAGGGCGAATGAGTCGGTTTATTGTCCCCCAGAATCTTGCGCTATCGCTCTGTTTAATGTCGGCGTGCAGCTACGCCCATACCGCATCCTCTGAGGCTCTCTTAGCCGCCCATATTGCTTGCTTTAGTTGTGTTTTCTGCAGCCGTAGTGTGGCTAAGTTTGCGAGGTCAGTTGGGTTTCGTCGGAGGTGCTGCAGCGTATGATTAATTGTTTTTTTTATGGATCCTATCTTGATTTTTGCAGTTTTGTAAAATTAGTTGTATTACTATAGCTCAAATGTGCTCTTGGTTTGATTGGGGCGGCAAAGAACACCGCCATTGAAGTTGTAAAGTTCACCCATTTCTCTTTTTCATTGTCCCCTTCCAGTGCTTCAAATAAATGTATTGCAGCTTGCAGGAAGCTCTCTTACAATGCTTGGGGGAATTTTATTTTCTTATGATTCATTGTGAAGCTCAGTCTTTGTAGGACGTTTGAGTTCGAGAACTTAGGCATGTTTGTGAGTTCCTGGGGCCGGTGGTCGCTGTCCGCTGTGTCACCCATGCTAAACGTGGTAATTTCATTGAACAGGGTTAGGGATATAAAGGTATAATCTAATGTTGAGTTTTTGCTGGATGAATAATGAGTAATTGCCAGGGGATTGTCACCTGTACGTCTACCATTTACTGCTCTAAAATTGAGGTGTTTGAAATCCTCTAAAAGGCACTGGCTGGCTTTTATTGGGAGTTCTGATAGACTCTTCCCCTGTGACAGGATATTCCAAAATCGGTTTTGTATCTGCACTTCCTCCACTGTCCACAAGCCGATTAGGTGTGAGCTGCAGTCCCCTGTAAGTATCATGTCTGGTGTATTGACCTCACTTATAAATAACTCTAGGAAGTCAATTAGTTGTTGCGCAGCCTTGATTTTTCTGTTCAGGTGTATGTAAGTGTTTATTATTGCAATATCCTTGTATCCATTCCCTGGTGTCCCCGTCGGGCAGATATTTTCACTGCAATTATTTCTGGTACTGTCGGGCCAACTAAGCAGGACAAGGCTGTGCTCAAGTTGTTCACATAAATTGCAAGGCCTCCCTGGAGATGTCCATATCTTGCTCCATTGACTGCTGGTGCATAAAAGCGTAGATATCCTTGAAGGTGTGGTGGATCAATCAGTGCAGCGGTGAGGACACAAGCAGTAAAATGCTTTAGTCTAACCTCTGAAGCGTGGTACTTGGCTGAGCTGTGATCCGGATGTATGACAATACTTATAATCAGTGATAAGCAGGTCATTAAAGATATGATGACAGTTCACAACATTCCTCTACCTTAGCAGCAAGAAAGGGTCCTCTGCTGCCACAGAATTTATGGTATAACATCAGTATTGGGTGTCGCAAAATTAGGACGAATTATCACCCAACTGTCAGCTTCAAATATTTTGTAAAGGCACGTATCTGTTTCAAAATAGTAGCTTGTCTTGTCTTTAAATATACTGGGATGTCTCTGGAAAAAAATGCAGTTGGCAACTGTCTGAAATTCTCTAATTTCACTTTAAATACCATCTTTTCAGTAATAAAACTAATTGCGTCCCCAAACCAAGTATTAATAATCTGGATTCACATAGCACTTCGTGCCACAATTCTGCATTATCAATGCACTGTTAGGAACAGGTGTTACCTATACCGTTACGGGTAAAGGTGCACCTCTACTATCCACTTTACTGAACTCGGGACAATGAGAGAGTGAGTTGGCCTTAATGGAATTCTAATTTATGAGCTAGTCAGAGATTAGCCCACTGATTTATGTTTCAAGCTATCAGATTCTCTTTATCTTTTTAATGTTTTCCCCAAATGCCAAATTGTTACTATTAGTGAATCAACTATTATGGAGTATATTTGTCATTTTCTGGAAGATGACAAAGTTTGTCTTCAAACAGTAGTTTAACATTATGAGTCATTCCAGTAATTTTGCCCAGAAACATATATTTTGATTTCTGCTCAAAAGATAAGTTATTGCCCTCATGTTGCCAAGTATTCAGTTCAATGCCATCATTCGCTCAGTCCTCATTTTAGGAGTGACTGTCTTCTGGTGTCCAGTTTTTGTCCATCATATCACACCACAATAAGGGAATGGAAAAGGCAATTAGGCAGATATGGAAAACTGACACTATTAACTTCTCAAGTTAAAAAAATCCGCTCCCTCAATCTTATCACCTGCAACAAAAATTCCTGCTCTGGTAGTCATCAATTATTGATGTACTGACAATTTTGCTTCTTTGTTTGCACTGTAAGAGCACTTTAAAAAATATATAGAGATTTTATTTTGCCGTGCTAGCATGGCAATTGCTTGTATTATTTGCAATGAAATGGCAAACGATAATATGATCTACAAATAAACTGTAGTCCTCATGGAAATGGTGAAGAGGAAAAGGCTTGACAATGAAAGTATACATTCATGCACCAGCTCAATAGGTGAGTTACCTAACAAAAATAAATTTTAACATGTTTATGTGAGCTAAACATCATTAACTTAGCTTTACCTGTATGAATAGCCAAGCCCTTAGGGCAGTCTTCTTCAAACTTCAAAAACTTCAACAACAAAAAATCTTCGGGCCCCCCTCAATTTATTCACATTTATGCTACTAAATTGCCAATGTTTAAATATGTCCAAAAATATTTAAACATTGCAGTTCAGCTCTGTTACCCCTTTTCACATACTCCCAGTGAAGATATAAATGACAAAAGTTGTTAGTGATGGCCCATTACAAAGTGGCCTGTTGCCACTCATGTTTTTGACACTCAAAACAAAGCATCGTGCTTCTTTTGGCCAGAGACTGGAGCCCCCCCACCAGATCACTTAAAGCACCCCCAGGGGAGCCTGCCCTACAGTTTGAAGACCTCTGCCTTAGAGGTACATAACTCACTAGATTTATCCGGTGTATTCTTTAGACCATTGAGTGGCTTAGAAACCAGTAGGGCATAATCGGCAAACAAAAGTATTGCAATCTAAGATCCTCCTAGTGTTGGGAAGTCATTTGTGCATGTATCAACAGCCTCTACCACCTCGTTTAACTACAAGGAGAATAGGAGGCAGTCTAAGGAACAGCATTTGTGGACATCTTTGTTGACACAAAACAATCTAGTAGCTTCCTCTACAGGTCTCCAGAGCATCGTTGGGTACCCCTCCTTTGCCTATTAATTGCCTGCATAATTTCACCTAATAAGAATAGTTAAATATGCATCAGCTTTCTGGTTGTTATTCCAAGATGAGAAGTGCCTTCAGCTGCTCCTTCTTTGAGGCGGAGGAATGTCTCCCCACTGCTCTCTCAACAGTGCAGAAATGAAAAATAAAATGGAAATAACACAGGTTATTATAATTTTATTTTTGCACACTGCGTCGTGTCAAGGGTAGGGCAGTCCAGGGCTATTCTGACAGACAGCATCTGCAACAAGGGGGAAAAGTGTTGGTCACTACTGCAAGTGCGCATGAAGGTTTGACCGGCTGTCTTAGGACGACCAAATCGTCTTGCGCAATTAGATTGTCAAGAATTCCTGTCATACAAGGGAAACACGCCCTTATGTAAACAGGAGAGCTGTTACATAACTCAAGGGAAACACGCCCTTATGTAAACAGGAGAGCTGTTACATAACTCAAGGGAAACACGCCCTTATGTAAACAGGAGAGCTGTTACATAACTCAAGGGAAACACGCCCTTATGTAAACAGGAGAGCTGTTACATACTCAAGGAAAACACGCCCTTATGTAAACAGGAGAGCTGTTACATAACTCAAGGGAAACACGCCCTTATGTAAACAGGAGAGCTGTTACATACTCAAGGAAAACACGCCCTATAAAGGGAGGAACCGGGAGGTACAAGGCTGTCGGATATTGTGTTTACACCGACGTACCTGCTTCGTGAAGAGCAGTGTTCCGGAGTGGTGCTCCAGTAAGGCAAGAACGGAGGTAGGTCGAGTCGTTACTCCCTGGGCCGTGTCTTGCCCCATCGTCACCTGTGAAGGACCCGGAAGCTCTACCGGTCAACCATTGAGCTTCGCTTTTTGACTCGGCTGAGTCCAAGCGCAGTGGCGCTTTTGCTGGTTGGAGTCGTAACTCCCAGCCCGACCAGAGACACAGGGACTGCCAGCTGTAACGCACACCAGGAGGTGTTTGCCGCGTTACAGACTCGGAAGTCCACAGGATCGATCGAGCGGCTGCTCTCGGTTCAGTCTTCTTGCTTGTGATTGGGGTATCGGTGACGCATCACCAGGAGGTGACTCCGCGTCCCGGTGCAGTCTGAGGAAGAGGTTGAGCGGCTGCTCCCTTCAGGTAGAGACCCCGGCTGGGTGTTTCCCTGTCTCCTCGATTCTCCCCAACACTCTTCGTGCCCCTCACAGCCTACCGATTGGCATTGTCGGCCATTTCATTTCTGCCCTCTGTTGGCATACGCCGGGATCGGCGTATATGCAGAGGACGGTTAGGACCATCCGTGCTGTGGGCTGGTAACGTACTTAGCCTGGAGGATTCCAGTGACTATAACTTTTGTTTGTTCTTTGTATTTTATTTGCCTTCATTAAAAGAACTAACCCTTCACAAGTGGTTGCGTCCTCATTGTCGTGTCTGTTAAACGATCCTGAGACGTTCAGGGCGTTACATAGATCTCTTCAACCTGAGCTGTGCTGCACAGCCGAGTGGAGAACTGCAGACGCTCCCAGGCCCTAACTGAGCTTTAAACCAGCCTGCTCAGGCCAATCATGGCACTGCTCTCAAGCCTTACCAGCATGAGAGCAGCGCCGTGATTGGCCTGGGAGACTGGGAGCCTTGCATGGACTGCCGGGAGTTGAGAGGAGAGGTGCAGAAGAGCACTATGGCGGCAAGTAAGTGCCTTCTTACATATTTTTTATCCCCCCCACGCTGCCCCTCTCTTTCCTCTGCGCTGCTCACCACTTTTATGTCATATCAGCCACCACTTATGTGCAGCTCTTTCCTTCTGATGGGTTGCATATTGCCATTTGTAATAATACGCTAACAAGTATGGTCGTCTCTGACTTTCACTGCCCCGTGAAGGTTTTGCCACCTGTTGTATTCCCATATTGCCGCTTTCTCATGCAATACTGATTTGTAATATTTCGTTATACGTGTAATGTATTATCTGATATCACTTTTAATGGCTAGAAGCAATGCTGTCCTGTGCCGTTGGCAAATTGAATTGAACCAGTGGTGCACGATATTACATTTAGGAAATATCTCCTGCTACTGTTGGTTGGCCAGATTTTCTCTGGAATAAAATAATATTCTCCTTACATTATACGTACATTTTTGGTCTCTAGAGAATTCTGTGACCAAGCAGAGAAGCAAGGGCACAGGCTGAAATCATTTAAAATGTCAGGATTTCATGGACTCCAGGCTTCTACTGGCAACTACTATAAACGTGACACTAATTATATTTGAGTTAAAACCTGTACCCTGGGTGCAGTTGATATGATCATTGTTTTCGCCTTTTTCTATCCTTTGATAAATGTCTTTTCGCATATTCATATGGGGGCATATCAGCAACAATCGGCGATAATTATTGCTAAGTGCACTTAGCGCTAGGATAATTATCGCCGGCTAAGGTGGATTTTTATCGCTGAGATAGCGTGCTATTAGCAACGCTTATCTCAAAAGCGATAAAAATCCTTGCACTAACTGCCTAACGTGAGATTATCACTGGAAACCCAGCGATAATCTCACAATGTGTGGCGTTAGCTTGTTGATAGGGCCTCACAAACTATGGGGCATATCTACAACGTGGAGATAGAAAATTATCGCCGCTTTTGCGGCCGTTTTTGGCCGAAAAGCTAAGATAATTTTATCACCTAATTAGCAAGGTCACGCTAACACGTGAAACCTTGCATTAGCGCACAAATTCCTAACGCCCAGCTTTGCATCTCTAATGAGATGCAAAGTGGGCGTTCCTGACCTGACATGACAGGAGAAATGTCGCTAAGCGACATTTCTCCAATCATCAAGCCCTACGCTATGAAGCATAGCGGCAAGAAAAGTGGCGATAACCCCTGTTATCACTAATTTCCTTACGCCTGCTTCAGGACTGACTTAGCCATGATATCCTATGGAATATGGATATCATGGCTAAGTTTGTGAGGCCCTATCAACAAGCTAACGCCACATTTTGTGAGATTATCTCTGGGTTTCCAGCAATAATCTCACGTTAAGCAGTTAGCGCGAGGATTTTTTATCGCTTTTGAGATAAGCGTTGCTAATAGCACGCTATCTCAGCGATAAAAATCCACGTTAGCCGGCGATAATTATCCTAGCGCTAAGTGCGCTTAGCGATATTTATCGCCGGTTGTTGCTGATATGCCCCTTAGCCATGATATCCACCTTCCATAGGATATCATGGCTAAGTCAGTCCTGAAGCAGGCGTAAGGAAAGTAGCGATAACAGGGGTTATCGCTACTTTTCTTGCCGCTATGCTTCATAGCGTAGGGCTTGATGATAGGAGAAATGTCGGTAAGCGACATTTCTCCTGTCATGTCAGGTCAGGAACGCCCGCTTTGCATCTCATTAGAGATGCAAAGCTGGGCGTTAGGAATTCGTGCGCTAATGCAAGGTTTCACGCGCTAGCGTGACCTTGCTAATTAGGCGATAAAATTATCGCCGCTTTTTGGCCAAAAACGGCCGCAAAAGCGGCGATAATTTTCTAGCGCCGCATTGTAGATATGCCCCATGGTTTCTAGAGGTACATGTGCGAAAATATTGTAATTGAACGATGATTGTTTGCCGGAAATTATGGTTAAGTAAACCGTATACAATCAAAGCAAGTGCCACCCCATCTGCAGGATTTATATTTCTTTAAAAGCTGGAAAGCTTTGCTTGTTTTTCTTGGGTACTGAGCTACCGAAGCAAAAACCTTACAGACATGCCTCTTGTAAAGATATGTTTTAAAATGTGTTGACCTTTTCCTATCCAAGCAATGTCAACCCGCACGTTTAATTGGGAAGACTAGAAGAAGGTGGAATGGTATGACCTTTGGTGTTTGCGATGAACCGCAGTGCGTTTTCAGATGTAAGGTAGAACTGTGCACCTATCATTCTGCAGTCAGTTCTGCCAACAGTATGGACATTTTTCATTCCAGTGAGCAAACACTAAGAAATGCCCTGTTTCCTAAGCTTGAGCTGAATTAGTTCTTCAAGATGTACTCGGCACCCTATTTCGTGACAAAGGATGTAATGATATATCCGAGCTGGGTTTCCAGCGATAATCTAACGTTAGGCAGTTAGCGCAAGGATTTTTATCGCTGAGGAGATAAGCGTTGCTAATAGCACGCTATCTCAGCGATAAAAATCCACGTTACCCGGGGATAATTATCCTCACGCTAAGAGCGCTAAGCGATAATTATCGCCGGTGTTGCTATTATGCCCCTTGAGGTGGCCAAATGGAGAGAAAGTTTACTTTCCTGGAGGAGCTCTTGGAAGGTGCTGACCCTAGGCAATTGCCCACTTTGCCCATTCATTAAAACGCCTCTGATCTTAAGGGGGTTTTAAAAACATTCAGTTTTCCACCTCCCTCTACTTTTCTAGCTGCGTTGTCTTCGCCATCACTGATGCATAGTTTTCTGTAATTTCCCTTAGTGTCCTCGCAGGCTATCATTTCCCACCTTCCACAGATTTATGACCATTTTGGATTACCGGATGCATCAATGGTATTGAGTGGTGTATTGGACAGTAGTCAACTAGGTCGCCCTTAAGAGGGTTTACTGTGCCAGGGCGTTGCTCATCTTAGCACCACCATCATCGTTTAGAAGCTCAAGTCCATCTAAACAAAAGGGCTGAGTTACTAATATTTTGCAGCTGATTTATGTACAAAAAGTGAGACAAACCTGCACAAAATGTTTATTTGGAACTTACTTTCCAGCACAAAACTTGTTTTGCACTGAGACATTGCCTGAATGTAAAGCACAGGTTTGCATTACTTTGCATCAAGTGAATGGTAGTACAACAGTCACCTATGTTTTTTTACACAAATCCCTATCTACTAACAATAGTAGATAATGATTTTCACCATAAAATAGCCTCTCTTTGAGGCAGGCGTAAAAAGGAGAAATATTTTTTTTTCCAAGCTTTTCCGACTTTTGCATGTGTGCTGCACAGTACGACACACGTCCATAGTGGCAAAGGTTTTAAAGATTGTCTAGGCATGGTATTTTGTCCTGGAAGTAAAAGACTTAGATTATACTTTACACAAACACCTTTGCTCTATAGGGCAAAGGTGCACTATGGGGCAAAGGTGTGTGCGTGGGGATAGGCAGTCTGACTGTGCACCATCACTAGGAAGAGAGCAGGACATAGACATATCTTATTGGATATGGTGCTGTTCTGCCCTTTCTAATGCAATGCTGTGCGGCTACTTTGGTTGCTGTGCTGAAATGCGACATAACTTAGTAAATCTGTCCGTGAATTTCTTGGCGGTGTGTTGACTTTCATTGTGCTACTGCCACCATTACGCATAAAGTATTATTCTAATTTTTGTGACAAAGCTAATGACTCCCTTAAATCTGCCACATGCTGGGAATTTTGTGAATTCTTGGCTAAGTTGTTGAATGGCAGCATAATGCTCTGTACTAAATACAAATGTATGAATCTATTTAAGTAGTCTTGAACGAATTATATTAAAATATTTGAAAAAGACAAAGTATGAATAAACCAGTTGTAAAAGTGACTTGCAGCTGTGTAAAGCATTTCTACTGTAAAGAAAACTGACATGAAATTGTCAGTGCTATAAGTGAAACATTGGGGAGGATTTATTATCATTGCACCATGATGCAAATGTGCGTTCGTTGGCGCTAGGCCGCATCGAGAGAGCGAGAGAGCAGGAATGTGCTATATGTTAGTAAATATGATGCATTCCTGCTTTTTCCATTTGACGCAGCGCAGAACTGCAAGTTGTCTTGTTGTATTGCGCTGCATCAAATAATGATAATTCAGGCCCCTCCGTACAGCATAGCACCAACACAGGCACCAGTGCGTCATGGTGTAAGAGTGCCTGCGTTGCAGGCAGAATGGTTTTTGTGCCGTAAGGGACAAATGCCTGCACAAAAACAATCCTTAGAGGCATTTCCTCTTTCGAAGTATGCTGCAGAATGAAGCACCCTTAGAAAGAGGAAACAAGGAGGAGCAATAAAGATATTTCTCCTCTTTGTGCCTCTATCAGGAAGGCATACAATTTTGACTCAGTCCCAGTAAATCAGTCTATCGGTCTTGGTAAATCTGGGAATGCTCCAAAATCCATGAGTGGAAGCGTGGGAACAACCATGCTCCACTCACGCAACGCCTTCCCAGGGCAGAGTAATGCACGGCAGAGACTTGCCCTGTCTTGCTTTACTCCAGATATATACCAAGTACCGCAAGACACCGCAAGGTGGCCTTTCATGGCTTGGTAAATCAGAAAAATCTGACTTGAGGATTGCGTTATCCTGAGGCACATTGCATAACGCAAGGGCGATGCAATCCAATGATAAATTTGGGCCACATGCTTGAGTCAAGGTAAATCAGGGTAAACTACCTTAATCTGCTTTAAGGACCTGCGCTTTTGTTTTAGGTCCTACCAAAAAAGCTTAGAAATGAATGGTGGAGATTTAAAAAGCGCACGTCTAGTCAGAGTAGTGTCCCGGTGCTGGAAGTTAGTCGACTACAATTAGCACTTCAGTTTAAGCAATTGGGCTTCATGGTCTTTTCCACAATGTTTTAATGCCTTTAGCCAGTGGCATCGTAAGGGTGCAATGACCCTGGTGAAAACACGAAATTATATCCATAACTGCCTTTTAGGTTGTAAAATACAATATTAGCCAGGGTTCAGTGAGCCCCTAAGGGTTTCTGAGCTCTTGTGCTCCTGCACCTGCTGCACCACTGATTGCTTTGCCTTTAGCAAGTTAACTGAAGGGACAGCACTGAACATGCACCAGTCAAAGCAGGCTAACTATCCTGTCAGTCTCGCATTTGACCGGTAGGCTGCAGACTAGGGTGCTGGTGTCAGAGTAGGTTGGGTTGCCATAACACATCCAGGACACCGTGGCCACCGGTCTAGCTGTGGCCGCCTGCACTGTGAGGCTCCTTTGGACATTTTTACCAGCTCCACTCTAACAGTAAATCATAGTATTGTTATAAAACGTAATCTCAAAATAAAAACAATGCACTACAATGTGAAGGAAACACATGACACTAGATAAAAAATCTAAATAAAAATAAAAATAAACTGGCCCAGAAGTCTCCCTACTATCACCCACCCTGTTAATCAGTTTTTTTTTGTTTTTTTTACTGCATGCAAAGAGTTAAAATTGCAAAGTTTGGAAAAATCGTTTCCCTGCCTCGATGTGATATATTCATGTCTAAGAGATGCTTAAATTGCACGTTGTACTTGAAGGAAAACCTGCAGCGCTCATGAATATCTGCGCCAGAATTTGTTACAATCCCATAAGCCTTGCATCAGTCAGCCTTAGATTTAAATTCATATTTTAACAATCTGCTCTAATGTATTATTCATGGGACAAAAAATGATTGGCTGAGATATCTAAAATGGAAAGCTACCGCGGGAGGGTGTGTAGTACATATCAATCGCTATTAGTAATGTTAAGGCAAATTTGTGGAGAATTCCTGCGTTTTGGATGTACCTCGTTTCTTAACACGGAAGTTTGTTTTGCTTCGTGAACGGAAGTGCACCCATTACTCAATAGTAAGAGGAATGAACACACGTCATCAAGCCGAAGGTGCAGTATTGCATGTGCCCCAGAATTCACTGCACACCACCACCAGTGGCGGCGCAAGGGCACCAGAAGGACTAATGAACAGGAAATAATTTGTTTTCCGTTCCCTGATTTTATGATTAAAAAAACCAGTGACTAATTTGGAGGATTTGGGCTCCGCACACCCATGGGCCTCGGTGCCACGTGCAAGTGCGTCACTCTTGTTAGCTGCGCACTGAACACTGGACATCACTTTCGATTGTGCAAGTGGTTTAATTAATTATGAACTGATCTTAACTTACAAATATCACAAAATCGTAGATGTAAGGACAGCCAGCCTCCGACACGATTGAGGGTCAGCTCTCTGCCGGCGGATTGTAGAATCAACCGATCAACCAGATCTCGTGGTCATTATTCCACATTCAGATCCATTGTACGCACATTTTTCTCACACTTATATCGGGACGGAAAGGCCTATTATTCTATGGGCATGTAATGTCCTGCGGGACACATTCTAGTGTTCCGCAGGAAGCTGTAACCCCAGCCACTCCCTCGAGGGCTGGACACACTGCACCCCCACACCCATCCATCACGGGTGCCACGAGTGACGTGGCCCCGTCAATAAAAGAGCCCGGGTGCACGTGCTCGTGGCTAGTTATCACACTAACTCTCATGATGTATGTGTCCCTCATTTGCCTGATGTGGGCCTGAGGCCCAACATCACACTGGCGACGAGGCAGGCAGTTGACCCCTCGTGCCCGTTGCCCGGCACCTCATCGTCCCTCGTGGGGGAAGAAAAAGAAATGTGCCAGAGAGACGGCACCCCCACGGCGAGGTCCACAGCCACCAGCACCTGCACTGGTGATCTGGCGCAACGCCGCTCTCCGCAATCCATGGAGGGGCAATAGGAGTCCAGCCGTGCCTCAATCCACCTGATGCCAGAAGGGGAAGAGAGTGAACGGACGTTCCTGGGGTAGGAGTGAACCCCGCAACTTCGCCCCCGTTCCCTCGCCCATACATCCAGCGGCTACCCAGCAGTGACAAACTCTCCCAGCAGGTCGACAAGCCAAGGGAAAGCACGGACAGAGACCTGAAAGCCGAGAATCTGGCAAGACCGCCCACCGTGGAGGGAACCAGGTAACAAGCCAGAGCGCAACGCCGTTCCAGCAGGCAAGCCCCATGCGAGCACAGCAAACAGCCCGCAGCGGCTAGAGAGCCTGTGACCCGAGAGCCTGCGACCCTGCCTCAGCGCAGCACCTGCCATGCCCCGCGGCTCCGCTCGCACCCAGGGCTAAGGGATTGAAGCTGCCACGAACCGCTAAAAGCCAGCAGCTGGCCCGAGCAGGGGAAGGGCCGCAGCGATACCAAGCGGCCGCGTGCCAGCGCCACACGATGAGAGAAAGGTGCCCCCTGGCCAGCACAAGGAGCCCTGCATCGAAGTGCATAGAGCACAGCGCCGCCCGTTATCCGCATACAGAAGCCAGATCGGCAAAGGCACGCTACAGACAGACGAGGCCCAGATCCTCTAACGTGCCGCTGCCACCTGGTGGGTAGGAGAGACAACACACTCCCCTACAGCTACGCTGAGCAAGCCCAGACAAGAGCTCCCGGCCTAGGTCTCCAAAAAAAAAAAAAAGAAGCAGCCACACGCACGAGGGCATCAGACTTTTGCACTCCCACAACTGGCAGCCTCTGTACCTGCTACACGGTGAGGGGAACTCCCTTCACACACATGAACAAAGGTCAAGCCCAGGTCAAAAGTACCCAGTACCGAAACAGCCAACAGCACCCATCAAGAGCCTCCAGTCTGTGAGTGAGACTTTCCACGAGGAGAGGGCCACAGTGCCGCCTAGGGACCACTGAGAGATACCGCATGAGCAGCAGAGAAACCACAGTACAGGCGGCGACAGCTACACCTACTGACTGCTCAGGAGCATCTCCGAAATCCATGCCTAGGTGCTGCTACCAACAGTGGGAAGAAGAGGAACTCCAAACCCACACCCAGCAAGGGGGCACAAAGGGCCCAGGACTACCCCAGCACAGGAAAGTGCCAAAGACAGTAGCGCCACCGGGTGGCTCCCCAGGCGCAATGCACAGAAGGACAGACATGCTACCAGGCCAGAGCAGATAGCTAGTTGCACCCCACGACCGTCACCCCACTACCCTGCTGGAAGTGACCGGATCAGCAAGAGAAGTTTGCTAAGTGATACTAGCAAGGGGATCCACACCGGTGCGTCCAAAGAGCGGTCCAACACAGACTGCTCACCGGGACCAATGTCAGCAGGACCAGAGCACAGCACAGCGTCCGGCTAACCAACCGGCGACAGCAGTCAACTGATCCCAGAATGCACACCGCCATCAGGAGAAAGACTACCTGCTCGAGGCCATTGCTGAGACCGACTGCACCAGGCACAGTGAGACGTGCCCTCAGAGTGGAAGGCTCAGAGAATGTCCCTCTGCACCCTGAAAGTGAGAGCAGCAAAGACACCCTCAACAACAGCAATGTCTCCAGGTAGCGGCCACACTTTGAGACACAAGGAAAACTGGTACTAAGTGCCCACCGCCGGTGGCTGCCTGACCACCTCAAGCAAGGACATGGTGACACAAAGCCCCACTAGCAAGAGTGGACAACCAGCCAGAACAGCAACGTCTCAAAGGAGCTGTCCCAACCAACAGCGCAAGAAAGACTGGTGCACAGCACGCACCACACGTGTCTGTCCAACGCCACCGCCAGAAAAGAAATCGCGTCACTAGCTTCTCCTGGGACACAGACACAACCGCAAGCCATGACACAGGCAAACCCAGTGCTAGAAGAGAGCGCCCAAGGAGAAAACGGAGCGCACCTGATCCGAGGTGCGCAGAAAGCCACGCCAGTGAACCTGACAGCACGGGCAGGCGCCCGGGAGATAGAGAAATCTCCACAAAGAAGTACTGCTGAACGCAGCACAGAGAGCAACCACGTCTCTGCAGCACCAGCAAAGCCCCGCGGTGGGCCGGAGACAACACACAGTGTCCTCCCTCGCACTGCCTCAAGACGGAGTCGGCAGTGACCCAAGACAGGCAAGAGAGGAGACGCGCACTGCACGTGGCAGGCCGCCACAGCAACATGTGCTCCAACAACCAGTGACACAAGACCAGACGTCACGTCGCCCAGCAAGTAAGAAGCGTGCCGGAGCGAAGGCAGAAGCTGGCACCATGACAGCGCCACCTCGAGGTCCAAGCGCAACGCCTACGAAGAAAGAAGAGAGTGACAGCCATGTCACCCTGAAAACCGGATGAACACAGGTGGGCTGAACTGGCCAACAAAGGGAGAAAACCGAGGGCTCACACAGCAAGCCAAGAGCACACCCGACACACCAGACAGCCACCAAGGCAGACCAATGTCCCTGGATAAGGCTCACGGATGAACTGAGCGTAAGCCGCAGCAAGGGCAGACCGCGTCTCATCCCAACGCTTCCCCAGGCGACCGTCCATCCCTGAGCGTCGGCAGTCTAAGTCAATCGACATCCCTGATCCTGTCCGCAGATGCCACAGGTGAAGTGCAGCACTGAGTGCCCACCCTCACACCGCCCCAAGAGGGAGTCGACAGTGGGCCCAAAACAGGCAAGAGAGGATCCGTACACTCTACGTGTCAAGCTGCCACCAAAGATCAACCTCAACAAGGCGGAGACACCTGACTGCTAAGTCTCTCTTGACATCCAAACTCTCCCAGCAAGTCACCACCACCTGTCATTCCGACTCACCACATGGCTGGCAACCGCCATCACGCTAGATATCAGCACATGCATCAAACGCCACTCCCCGAGTACCGATGGACTGGAGTCTGACACCGTTGCCACACCAGCCGACTAAAAGAAGTCAGAAGCCACCTGTGAACATGGCCTACACCGGAACCGAGGCAGCGACTGCAAGTCTTGGCCAAGACTCATCCACCCGTGAGGGTTGTGCGTGCGACTAAGTAACGGCTCCTCGGCAGTCCTGCAGCTGCCCCCAGAAAGCACACAAACGGCACCCAGCGCAACACTCCTACAGTCCCATAGCAACCCCGATGACGGGCCTCCCCAAGCGGGAGAGCGAGAAGAGTCAGTGCCCCACCGACAGGTTACCGGTCACAGCCAAGCAGTTCAACAGGGACAGTCAGTCCAGCAACACCTCTGTGAATTCTCATAGTGGACTCCATCCATGCTCACGACGCAACCCACTGTAAAGAACTGTTAGAACTTACCACAGACCATCACCGATGTCAGCAAGGTGGGAGTCATGCAAGACCGTATGACATGTCATCGTCAGTGAACTGACGGTATGCAGCGGACGTCTCCAAGCCAGCAGTCGTGTCCTGAACCCCTCAGGTTAAATTACAGGTGCCTGCTGAGAAGGTCCTGCTGCAATCAAAGTCACCAGCTCCTGTCTGACGTCGTCCAGCCACCTGTCTCAGAAGACTGATGGACCCTGTGGTATTCAGATAACTGTTTGTTTTGTCCCCACAGGTTGGACGAACGTTTTGTTTGTTCTTCAATAAAGTTGGGGAGGAATGTAATGTCTTGCGGGACACATTGTAGTGTTCCACAGGAAGCTGTAACCCAAGCCACTCCCCCGAGGGCTGGAGACACTGCACCCCCACACCTATCCATCACGGGTGCCACGAGTGACGTGGCCCCGCCAATAAAAGAGCCCGGGTGCACGTGCTCGTGACTAGTTATCACACTAACTCTCATGATGTATGTGTCCCTCATTTGCCTGATGTGGGCCTGAGGCCCAACATCACACTGGCGACGAGGCAGGCAGTTGACCCCTCGTGCCCGTTGCCCGGCACCTCATCGTCCCTCGTGGGGGAAGAAAAAGAAATGTGCCAGAGAGACGGCACCCCCACGGCGAGGTCCACAGCCACCAGCACCTGCACTGGTGATCTGGCGCAACGCCGCTCTCCGCAATCCATGGAGGGACAATAGGAGTCCGTGTCTGTGTCCCTCATTTGCATGATGTGGGACTGAGGCCCAACATCACAGGGCATTTCCGCGGTGGGTGGGGTCCTTGCAATCCGGTTTTGAGAGCACAGGCAGGGTCGCTCCTTGTGACTCACTTCCCCCTCCTTCTGGAGGTTAATTGCAGCAAGAACGGGGAGACAGCGGTGAGAAAGAGTGGGAGAGGGGGGAGGGAGGTAGAGAGAAAGCGACTTGAGAGAGGAGAGAAGGAGAGTGAGAGAGAATGGATGGATGGAAAGAAAAAGCTAGCGTGAGTAGAAGTGGTTTGATCTTATTAGTCCAGCCCATATATCATCTGGCCCTCTCAGGACTACATATAAAGACCATAGCTTAAAACCCGGCCTGACCTCTGAAAAACACCCCGCACTTTTTTGACTAGCACCTGCCTCCATACTCTGTAAGCTGGCGATCGAGTCCCTGGGCCTGAGTCCAACCTTTCCAGTCCTAACACGTTAATTTCCGGCATAATCGAGCCTTCCCTTCTCGAATGTAATTATATCTGTTGCAAATGGCCCTTTCTGCAGTGCCATCCCCAAACTTTTTGCCTTCCTCCTCCCCTTTTTGCAGATTTTGTTTTTGTTGGCTTTAGGTTTCTGTGCACTTTACCACTGCTAAGCAGTGCTAAAGTACTTGTGCTCTCCATTGGCGCACAGAGTGTGCCAGGAGTGTATCCTTCTATAACTTATGCCCTCATCTGGGTGCAGTTACTGTTGATGTTCCTAAAATGTACAACACTTTGGTACCAGCGTTACTTTACACCAATGATGCCGTTTTGCTAGCCAGGACTCCAAGAGCTTTACAAAGTTAGTAGAATCATTTGTTTAATATATGGGCACCCTTGATTTAGCAACAAACTTCGGGAAGTCTCACATTATGGTGTGTGGCCGAGGGAAGAGAAGCATGATGTCTATGACAGTTAGGGGATAGTCACTGAGTTGTGTGAACAACTTTTGTTATCTAGGGGTTACTTTTAATTCGGGAAGGTCGTGGCTGCCCCAGATTAACATCTCAAGTATGAAATTTAGCAGGGCAGCTGGTGTCATCCTGAATCTCGCTTTAGGCGCTCTGTTCTCCCTTTCTAAGAATCTATCACCAGCAGTGTGTCCCTCCGGCTCTGTATGGAGCTATATTTTTTGGAGGTACCAAAGTTCTTCTGCTCTACAGACTGAGGAAATCGTATCTGTAGACCCCGTTCTAATCTCCACCATACATTTTATTCTTCACTCAGAGCTGAACCTACCCTATGTTTCAGAAAGATTCGGCTGGCCCCGCTATTTTTATGGGTAGGGGTGGGCGGAATTTGCGAAATTCACTTTCGCAAATTATCGCGAAAATGTTAATAAATCTCCGCAAACACGCGGAAATATCGCGAAGATGCGGAAGTTTTTTTCCCGCCCGTTCGCGGTATTTTCTGCATGGTCGCGGCTCGCCAACTTACCCATGTGGTTGCTCGCGGGCGCGGCAATCTTGTTTTCACTTGTCTCGCGGTGCATGATCGCGAGAAGAAAGACGTGATCGTGCGACGAATGACGTCACTGCGGGTGCGAACTGTCGCGAGACAGCGCAAATGGCTACCAACAATCCAACATCTCATGGAGAACGCGACCGGATCGGGGAAACTTGTCGGCTAACGCGGGGATTCAGGTAAGGCGATCGCGCGCACGCAAGAATGTATTATTTTACAGCGCGAGCAAGCAAAAATCTTCCGGTAAAATATGGATTGCGGAAATTTTGACATTTTCGCGCTCTCCGCGGAACGCGAAAATGTCAAATTATCGCAATTTCCGCGACCGGAACGGAATTTTAGCCCAGGCCTAGTCTGAGTATGGCCCAACGCTGAGGCTGGTTTTAACAGGGAGGTAATCTTAGATTGCCTTACACTGAATAGGGGCCTCTCTATTCCTTGGTTGCACTATATACATAGGATTTTCAATGAATAGGTTTGTCTGATTTATTTTCTGCATTGCATATCATCGTTGGATTTAAATCCCTGGTTAAAGGCAAGTTCAAAGATTTTTGCCTGAACGAAAGACCGGATCAGGAATATAATAAAAGCTCAGTGAAGGATTCTATTGTAACCATAGCATTGCCAGAACCAGTATCTTATCTCACCCTAAAACTCAATAGATGGGAAAGGTCTCTCCAATTTTGTTTCAGGGCAGGCACTGTGTGGAGGTCGTTATGTTTTCAGAGAGATGCCATTCAATTGGGAACATGTATATCTGTATGCCCCTGCGATGGGACCTCTGCACAATTACTGTTGCACTTTCAGTTTTTTTTGTAAATTTATAGGTATTATTTTATTCTGTTTCTTAAACTGATTTTAAAATGTGTATGTTTAGAGAAGTGTAATGAAGCCTTACTGCACTTGCAGCAACTTGGCAGCTTGGATGTAGATTTCAGAGCTTACTCTTTTTTTAAATCTGCGTGAAGTGTAGGGTTTTTGAGTCACTTTTACTGATGATGTGTATTCGCTTGTAATGAATAGCTGTGATTCCCTGGGGTGTAATAAGTTAACATTGTCCCTTGTGTGTGCCTATAGTTGTTCATGTATTTGTGGTGAAATGAATTCCAACTTTCATTTAACTTTACTTTGGCTTCCAAAACTATGATGTATTGTTCTTTGTATTTTTTATGATTGATGCACACGAATAAAGATTGTCAAATTATTGTTCTTGCTTATCCTCTTCACCTCAAAACATGGTACAATTGGCTTATACCCAATTGGCATATTTAATTTACTTATAGGTCCCTAGTAAAGTAAACTACATGTGCCTAGACTCTGTCAAATGCCATTAGTGGGTCTCCAGCACTGATTGTGCCACCCACTTAAGTAGCCCTTTAAACATGTCTTTGACCTGCCACTGCACAGTATTTGTGTGCAGTTTAAACTGCCAGTTCGACCTGGCAAAATAAATATTTTAGCCAGGCTCAAACCTTATTTTTTAATATATAAAAGACTCACCTAAGATAGGCCCTAGACAGCTCCAAGGGCAGGTTGGAGTGCATTTAAAAAGTTAGACATTTACTTTTACATTTTACATGTCCTGGTAGTGAAAAACGCTTACATTCATTCAAGTTGCATTATTACATTTTATGTGTCATTTCCAAATGAGAAGAAATAACTGGTTCATGTTACACCCGTAACATTGCCGCTTTAGCCATGAGGGGAACGGCCAACTAGGAACTGCACATCCCAGCTGCCCTCGAACCAGACGCCACTACTGATGCCACACCACGCGCCTGGAGTCACGATAAGAGCACTACCGGGCTTCCGCAGCACGGGATTCCCGTAACATTGCCGCTTTAGCCGTGAGAGGAACGGCCAACTAGGAACTACACACCCCAGCTGCCCTCGAACCAGATGCCACTACTGACGCCGCACCACGCGCCTGGGGCGCGATTCGAGCACTACCGGGCTCCTGCAGCACGGGACGCCCATAACATTGCCGCTTTAGCCGTGAGAGGAACGGCCAACTAGGAACTACACACCCCAGCTGCCCTCAAACCAGACCCCACTACTGATGCCGCACCACGCACCTGGAGGTGCGATAAGAGCACTACCGGACTCCCGCAGCGCGGGACGCCCGTAACATTGCAGCTTTAGCCATGATGTAAACGGCCAACTAGGAACTACACACCCCAGCTGCCCTTGAACAGACACCACTAGTGATGCCACACCACGCGCCTGGAGGCGCGGTAAGAGCACTACAGGGCTCCCGCAGCGCGGGCCGCCCGTAACATTGCAGCTTTAGCCGTGAGGGGAACGGCCTACTCTGAACTACACACTCCAGCTGCCCTCGAACCAGATGCCTCTACTGACGCTGCACCATGCGCCTGGAGAGCTCTACCGGGCTCCCGAAGCGCAGGATGCGCGCGGGCGTTCCCGGCCCAAGAGCAGACCCGTCTGCGCCCGTCAGAGCCCAAAAGAGGCTGGGCCCACCCTCCACCATCTGAGTTGTGGAACAGGATTCAAGCATTAAAAGGTACTGGTTATCTATTTTCAACCTTGTTCGTTCTAGCTGTTAAAATGACCAAAAGGAGTGGGAAGCTTAAGGACATACGTATGCCTACAGGGGGTGAAATCATGGGGACCCTAGATGCTTTTCTAACAAAGGCTGAGTCGGTGCTGACACATAAAATACAGTGTACAGAAAAAAGATATTCCTTGGACACTTTTGCTACTCAAAAACGATCTTCTATAGGATGCATAAGTATGGCCAAATCCCCCATAGCCTCCCGAACACTGGACTAGTACCTGCATGCTATACCTGTAAGAACGGGTAGGCCCGGGGGGTCAGCGGATTCAACACCAATGCCAGTAGACACCTTTTCTGTCCTTACAGAAGACACTATCTGTATGGTTCCTGCACCAACGGAGAGTAATGTCTCCCCAGTGCAAGTGGCATCTTCGTCTTCAGTGGGCTTGTCCTTCGTGCCCACTTTATCGCTGGCCCCCACTATAATACTAACAGCACCAGTTCCTGGTACCAGTGAGGTTTCTACCAGATCCCATAAACTTTTAAGGGGTAGCCCAAGAGGCAGTTTGGCAAGATCGACATCAGTAGCTAACAACGAACCACCAGCCAAACAGAGCAGGAGAGATGCCTCTGAAAAGCAAAGGCAAAAGCCCAAATTAAAGCAGCAACCAGCTAAATGATCTAATCATGACCCGACGGCCTCAGAAGGCGCACAATGGTTTCTGATTGTAACATTGACCAGTGGAAAAGACTTGAGACATTGGTATCTGTGCTATTGAATCCTTTATTATGTAAATTAAGGCTAATTGAGGAGAAATTGTCGCTGATTGATCTGTTAACTAGTACATCAACTAACCTTCCAAATACAGGGGTATGTCGTTGCAACTGTCTGGATCAAGTACTGCCTGTGGCCCCAAAGGCCCCCGATGTGAGAGGTGAGAGGACCCGTGTTAGGGACATCATTGTCTTTAACAGGCATTAATCCACGATCCGATAGCCGCATCAATACAGTAACTCATACCCCCCAATTCAACCCTGTGGCAACACGCCCGAGACTCAGTTTAGGATGTCGGGGGGAATGGACACTAGGACAGTAGTGCGGGGGACCGTTAAGGTGCAACAGGCGGGTTATCATAGTGCCCATCAACAACAAATGAGTGGGGAACCCATTCTAGCAGCCTCTAATAGTCGTGATCTATCAGTAATAGATCTCCCACCAGCATGCCAGGACATAATAATACACATGAGGAATCCACTGCACAGTTAATCAATAAAGTGGCGCACTGGATGTGCAAGCATGCTGGATTTAACATCACAGAGCATCGGCACATTCTCATGGCCAGGAGGGTCTCCTGGATTGGCAGGTCGAGGAAAGTTTTCCCAGGAGATAGCGTAATTGTTACGTTTAGATACCCTGAACTAGCGCATAGGATCCTTTCACACTCAGCTGGTTTATTCGCACCAGAGTCCAGCATTAAACCACTGCCGTTGTTTTTGTTTTTACAGGCCGCCGCCCAGTTTTAATTTTCCACAACGTTATGCAGGGCAGGAGGAGGGAACGGCGTTGGTTGGTAGGCCTTTGGCTCTAAGTAATGCATTTGCCCATTTGAGGGGTCTGAATGACATTGACTGACTACATCAGTGGGAGGGTGTGGGCAGAGGTAGTGATATCGCTTTGGTTAACACTGGCATAATAGGTAAGAGCGAGGTGCTCCACCCACGGACAACATCACAAATCCCATTTGAGTGCAGGGATTGTAATAACTCGGGGATAGATGATATAGACAGGGCTGTCACCACACTTAGTAGCACCGTGCTTGCTGAGTCCAGCGAAGGGAGTGCCGGGGAAGATATGAAAATTATTTCATGGAATATAGCAGGCTTGTCTAGCAAATTTACGGCTGAGCAATGGCTCATCTATGTTAAGAGGTTCCATATAATATGCCTTCAGGAAACGTGGGAGCCAGGGAATAATTTTTTCATTGAAGGATACAAAACCTTCTTTTGCCCAGCAGTAAGATCGTCCGCCAGCCGAGCAAAGGGAGGACTGAATATGTTTATAGATTTGAGAATTCAGGGCAACTGGAAAAACCTGGCGTGGGACTCGAATGTTGCCCAAGGTCTCAAATTCTTGAATAACATTTATAGGTTAGTCTTAATACATTTTTATAGCGCAATGTCAAAGTGCAGGGTCTGAACAGTCTCCAAGAATTACATATACGGCTGGAGCACACACGTGAGAGAGGGCTGGCACAATCACAACTGATTCTAGTTGGTGATTTTAATTGCCATCTGTGCCCAAATTTGAGTGCGTTCCAGGGTGACTGGTCATCTTGTTCACTAAGAAAGGGACCACACATGGAGCACACTCAGGAGGGGCGGGAATCGACTGGTCTATTACACACTTATGGGTTGACCTACACAATGGATTTGATTGTTAACAATAAGGGTATTGCAGCCCAGTCGACATTTAAAGGGAGAGGATGTCATTTGTATATTGATTTTATTTTTGTTTCCTTTATATTGAAAAGGTGCATCTCAAACTTTAATATTCAATATAGCGTGTTTAGTGACCACAACCCACTTATTTTATCTCTTGTTGTTCCGCACCACCCTCCAGCATTAAATAGATTTGTAGGGGGGATCGACGATTGCTGTAAAGGGCCAAGGCAAGAGGTTGCTTTGGGCCCAGGTTGACACTGGTGCTTTTAATACTTCCCTGTTTAACAGAGGTAAGCAGGATATTCTGAAATGTTTAGATCTAAAAGTGCAAGGGGTCGAACTAGTAGATGCTTACAGGAACATTGCGAAGTTAGCGGATAGTTTACTGAAATCCTCCGCACATGTGCCCATCATGTGCGCCCCCAGATGGTTTGATAGCCAATGCTCACGGGCCCTAAGAGAGCTAAAAGTGGCACTCAAGCAGGCTCCGAGGGACAGGGAGCGGGTGGCGGCTTGCCGTTTAAGCTATAAGCAAGCCGTCAAGGGACGAAAGGGCCAATTACAGCGGAAAGCCTGGGAGGAGCTCACAGAGTCTGCGGAGTTGAAGGACTCTACCCGTTTCTGAAAGTAATTAATAACCCTTGCTTTAAAGATTTGAATAAACCTGGGTTAGGCAATAATATTTTACCAGAGCAATGGCAGCAGCATTTCCAGGGTTTGTATAATCACTCACATTGATTGGAAGAGCCGCTGACCCCTAATCCAGTGCTAAACCCCAACTTCTTTAACTTTACCTTGGACAAGGTGAGAATAGGAATTGAGGGTCTCACGAGGAATAAGGCGCCGGGACCGCATGGGATCCCACCAGACCTCAACCGCTGTAATACAGTGGTCTGGGCCCCACTTTTAACGAGGGTATTAAATGCAGCAATAAATTCAGTAATGCCTACATCCTTGTCCTCTGCCATCATTGTGCCCATCTTCAAGAAAGGTGATAGGGATAGTCCACACTGTTATCGCCCCATAACTCTTATTGATGTCTCAGCAAAGGTTTTGGGGTGGGTGATTTTAAACAGTATGTCTTAATGGGCTGAGGTTAAACAAATCATCACAGACGTCCAATATGGGTTCCGCCCGGGGAAATCAACCACAGATCAATGCCTCAATGTGTACCTTATTACTGCTAAATATACGGTAGCTAAGTCAGGGGCATTGTATTTAGCATTCATGGATCTTACTGCGGCTTTCGACCGTGTAAATCGCCGTAAATTGTGTTTAATCATGGACGAGCTTGAGGTGGACCCGGTAATAATTGATATTCTAAAATCGTTACATTTTAATACCTCAGCGGGTGTTAGATATACACAGGATGGAAAGGTAATGGATTATTTTACGTGCTCAAGTGGGGTCAGACATGGATGCATATTAGCGCTTTTCCTGTTCGCCTTATATATTAATGGCCTATATTTCACCCTGAGTGCTATCAATGCAGATACCCCGAGGATAGACTCAAGAGTGGTCCCGGTTCTGCCTTATGCAGACAATGCGGTGTTCCTTGCCCGCACTCCAAAGGGTTTGCAACTTTTAATTGATGGCTTTGTGACTTTTATGGAAAACCTGGATATGTCCCCCAATCTCACAAAATCATATATTATGGAAATGGGGAAGAAGCCAAGTGAAGCCTACAATTATACTATAGGCGCACATACTTTAGGGAAAGTCCCAGCCTTTTCCTATTTGGGCATTTTTTTCGATGGACATTTGAACTTCAAACATTTACTAGAGGAGAAGTGCCTGGCCCTGACTAGGTCCACAGGTTCTATTGCTAATTTTGCACAGAGACTAGGTCGCTGGACGCCGGGATTGATTTTAAACTTATACAATTCAATTTGTTGTTCTAAGGTTTTATATGGAAGCGAGGTTTGGGGATTTGTTAAGGCTAATCTGCAAAGTGAGGAGAATAAATATGTCAGGCGTTTATTGAAAATTCCTCATAGTACCCCGGCATTCAGTGTTCACAAAGAACTGGGGCTACAATACATCTCCGACCTGGTGGCAGTTAAACCCTTACTCTGTTGGGTGAAGGTGTGGTCAAATACAGAGGCGGGTTTGAGTAGGCTGGTAATCCAGGATTGTCTCTGATTAGATCACACGCTCAAAATTCCCTGGTTAAAATATGTCAGAGATTCTTTTTTTAATCTAGGGCGTGTAGATCTGTTCACTAAACCTGATAAAATGAGTACCCAGGATAAGGCAGTTACTAAAGACTTGTACTTTAGTACGCCATGGCGCACGGTGAAGTCAGAGAACTTTCTAAACATACGGTGAGAGAACACATATTGGTCAAATCAACCCAGGGTATAGAACCATACCTAACACTAATAATCAATGCACATGACAGATTTTTAATTACCCGTTTTAGATTAAATCTTATTCATCATTTACGGGCGGTTCCTGCAGGTTTTCTTATGAATTTAGAAGAGACAGGGCCCTGTGGATGCGACAAGAGGTCTCCACAGGATACCTTACATCTAGTTTTACTTTGCCCGTTTTACACCTATCCCAGAAAAATGTTCCTGAAGGGCCTTTTAAGAAGAGTCAGTTTTAGGCAGGCACACGTAGCCTTGTTGTTTTTAAAATTGTCATCAGGTCTTTTTACACTCTTCTGTGTTTCCAATTTTTTAAGAGCTGCTTTAAAGTTAAGAGCCACGAGGGGTGTTTAAAGTCTAGAGGTATCCTTGTCATTCCGCTCCACTACGGGTTGCACTACTGGTATAGCAGACTATCTTACGGCTTATTTTACAACTGTTAACTTGTATTAAAGTGGGATGGACAGATATTGACATCAGGTGACAAAGGAGGGGAATGATAGATTTATATCCAGTATTAATTATGTATGTGGTAACCCTTTTTAAAGATGGTTTGTGTGATGTTGGTATTTGTTATAAATAATGTATCTTTTATTGTTTTTATAAGCCAAATAAAGCAATGTGTTCATGTTCAACTGGTTCATGTTTGGTGTCTTTGGAAAACTAATTTAAAATCCTCATTTATGATAAAGTCTGATTTTAAATTACAATTCTGGAAATGCCACTTTTAGAAAGTTGCAGTTTCCTGCCTTAGCCATTTGGTACCTGCAGCCTGTCTCTGGTCACAAGACTGGGTGTTTTTGGCAGTTGGGCTTTATGTTTTCCTCCTAGACAGCTGCACATAATGGGAGCTTAGGAGTGACTGGTAGGGCCATGACTGGCAGGATGGGAGGGAAGAGCTGGGCTAAGCCTCACTTACACTTGGATAGGGCTGCATACCCCCTGTAGTTAGTCTGGAGCCAAGGAATGCAGAGCATCTGTGCACTTTAAAGGCATGCCATTAGAAGCTTCTCCCCACTTCAAGTGCTCAACTGTGTATAAAAGTAGGACCTCAGACACCACCACTTCAGTTCACTTCTGGACCTGTGAGTCCAACGATCTTTAATCTGTATGTTCAGCCTTTAGCTGAGGTGGCCAAGAGCAGAGGGTTGACAATGGTATCACATGCAGATGATACGCAGTTGGTAGTTGCATTCTCCGATGACTGTGTGCATGACGCTCTTAAGTTTCGGAGCAGTCTTGCTGATGCAGCGGAGTGGATGACTGCCAAATGCTCCAGCTCAATGCCAGCAAGTCTAAGGTCTTGCTGGTAGGGAAAGATCTTGAGCTGTGGAGTGAACGTTAGTGGCCTGCTACCTTGGGGTGTGTCCCCTTCCCCAAACAGGTGGAGAAAAATGTAGGTGTCTGGGTCGATTCAGCTCTTACTTTTCAGACCCAAACTAAGAAGGTTGCAGTGACGTGTTTTGGTATACTATGCGGGCTTAAACAGCTGTTGGATTTTTTCGATCCATCCATCAGGCAGGTGATCTTCCAGGCCTCCTTTCTGTCGAGACTGGATTACGCCAGCTCGCTCTACTTGAGGGTCAACAAGGCGGAGATTATGAGACTGCAGAGGGTCCAAAATGCAGCCACCAGAACTCTTCTTGGCCTCCCTAGATTCTGCTCCACCACCAGTGCTATTCGCCGGCTACATTGGCTGCCGGTAGCCACACTAGTGGCGTTTAAGTCCCTCTGCATTGTTTCAGGATCTTGAATTCTTCCTCTCCTGACATCTTGGCCAGCCTGCTCTCATCTTACACCCCCACCCGCCATCTCCATTCGATGGGCCATCACCTGGCGGTTGTTCCCCAGGTAAGGAGGGTACGCGCCAGTGGGTGCTCCTTCCGCTCATTGGCAGCTCAACTCTGGAACTCGCTCCCTTCACATATTCAGAGCATAGATAATTATCTGGTTTTCCATAAGGCTACTAAGACTCACCTCTCCCCTTCATTAAATGCCCCTTCTGCTGTTCACCTCCTTTCTGTCTGCCACTTTTGTTTTTCAATAGGTTATTAGACTTCCCCCCTGCCATTACTGGAAGCTCTTTTCTGCCGTCTGCTACCTTTTTGTTGCTATTAGCGCCGGGACGCCCCTTTGCTTATCTCTATAAAACTGCCTAACATAACATAACATAACTCTGCCAGGAAGAAGGACTGCTGTGCTGTTGAAAGGACTGTCACTCTGCTGGACTCCCACTCTAAAGGAGCTGCTGCCCTGTTGTGCTTACCTGCTGTCCTCTTGCCTGAGGAGGAAGAACTGAACCTGCAACCCATCTTGAAACCAGGACCCCAGAGTGACTCAAAGGGCTAGTCTGCTGGCCTCCTGATCTGAGCTTCAGGGATATTGGAGACTCCACAACAGGGGGGCGTGGCTTGACGCCCACGGAAGATGGCGGCTGCACCATGAGCTCCGGTGTGAGGGCGCAATTCGGCGACCAATTTCTGCAGGTCCCGTGACCCCTCCTCTTCACGCAGTGCGGCTCCACCTTCCTAAATATCCAGACAACTTCTGGTGGTGCATGTAGCATACCCGCAACGCCACAACAAGGTATTCTCCGCAGCTCCATTTTTGCCTCAGACGCGGCCGCCATCTTATGAGGCGATCGCTATCACCCGCTCCGGCAGCGCTGAGGAGATGCGCGTTGCATCTGTTTCCTACACCTCTGTTCCAGCAATGAATTGCCCTTTATGATATGTTGAGGTGTCTGCTCGCCTCTTTGCCTCTTCTTTCTCTCCTTGATGGGCTCCATTGATGCTCCATATGCCATTGTTTTTTTTATGCATGGCTGTGTTCTTACTCATTGAATTACATGGCAACCTTCTGCTGACATGCGCCGCTCCCCAGCAGGGAAGAACTAAGCTTTTCATTGACTCTGCCGATACTATTTAATAGCTGTGCATTCTGCTATTGTGGTTACTACGTCTGCTGGCCACAGTACGTTGAGGTGTCGCAACTCAGCTTTTTTGATGCTCCACTTTCACAGGTTAATGTATGCTACAGGAAAAAGAAGTTCCACACAATTACTGAGCAGTTTGTCTTCTTGGCATCTTGCTTTTGTTTTTTATCACTGTGAGCTTGCTTTTTGAATATTAGAAGGTCTCTGCCACCTTTCAGTCACCTAGCCTTATGTGCTTTTCGCTTTGAAATGTTTATTTTTATCAGCACGACTTTATTGTTAATTTGTTCTCACACAGCTTATGGGGAGGCTCAGAAATCTTGTCTCCTCTGCTTCATCCCCCACATGCAGATTTATCAAGAATTCCACAGTTTTCACAAAGTTTGCTGCAATGGAGTCTACTTCTGTTTCTCAGTCAAAAGTTGGCGCATCTCCATCTGCGACATCAACGGTACTCACCTCGGTTAACCCGGTCAAGGTTAACCTCAAGCGCCTCAAAAAGGATCCTCCTTCTCTTGCGAAGTCACCACCTCCAGCCTAGTTGGATCTGTTATTGGAAGAAATATGCGCCTTAAAACCCTTAATGGAAGAGACAAATACTAAACTTCAGTTCCTTACTGACAAATGGTCCTAGTTAGACGAACGTCTACTTACAGTGGAACAGAGCGTTTCGTCTTACCACACTTCTGAAAGTAATACCCACACTCTTCAGTCTCAAGTCTTTTCCTTGCAGAAGCAAGTTGAAAATTTGGAAAAAAGAAACCGACGAAACAATTTACGCATGTATGGTTTACCAGAAAACATGGAAGGTGCGGACCCTCTCACCTTCTTCAAAAATGTTCTAACTAAAGTTTTGGGTCTGCCCGAAGATACCATTTTGAACATTCAACGTGCCCACAGACTGGGCCGTCAACATCTTAACGCTCCTGGTTCCAATCGCCCACGAGATGTCATTTTATATTTCCTTGAATATATTGATCTCCTTAAGGCAGACGGCCTCCATCTTGCCAACTCCGGAGCCACACACAATAAGGGACATCTGTTAGACCCAGTGTTCACTAACATCCATCCCCTACAAATTAAAGACTCTCTCCCACTCCCGTGGACGGACCATTTTTTGGTCACTATCCACTTACCAGGGGCATTCAGGAAACCCCACAAACCAGCCACCTATACCAGGGATAGGGCATGGGCCAGACTCTCGGCGGAGGACTGGTCCAGAGCCCTAAACTCAACAACCCCTAGGCTCCCGGATGACCCGACCACTGCGGACAAACAGCTCAGGGAGTGGATTTCCACCTCCCTCGACTCCATCCTCCCCATAAAAACTCGTGAGGAAAAAAACGGGAAAATGGGCTCTGCCCCTTGGTACACCCCTGAACTCAGATCTCTCCGCAAAGAGTGCAAAAAAGCAGAGAGATTGTGGAGAAAGGACTGGCTCCATGCCAGTAAGGATGCTTACCGCAGCTCGGTAAGAATCTATAAATCCACCTTGAAGCTTGCCAAAGCCGCCTACTATGACGCCAGAATAAAAAACTCCTCCAACTCGGCGAGGGAATCTTACCTCATAGCCAAAGAACTACTTAAAATACCAGCGCCACCCTCATCGCACCCACCTCCTCCGGACAGAAGTAAGGAACTGGCTACCTACTTCGATTCCAAAATTGCCCGGATACTAGCCTCCCTCCCACCTACTAGTCCATCCAACCACACGGACAAAGAGGCGGCCACTAACCCTATGGGTAACAGCCTACACCCTCAGCTGTCCACATTTAGAGCAGTATCTTTGATCGAAGTAGTCTCTACACTGGCCAAGATGAAAAGCGGCTCTCCCCTTGACCCTGCCCCTGTAAGATTCTTAAAAACAGTGTCCCCTAGCATAGCTCCCACTATCATGGAACTAATCAACATCTCGCTTTCGCATGGCTCTGTTCCTCCGAACTGGAAGAGCGCTGTTGTCAAGGCTCTTCTCAAAAAACCTCAACTGGACCCTGATGACATGGCCAACTACAGACCAATCTCGCTTCTCCCATGCATCAGCAAGATGGCTGAGAAATTGGTTAATGTGCAACTTTCCCAGTACCTCGAGGCCAACAAACTCCTGCGTCAGTCTCAAACTGGATTCCGCCCCGGCCATGGCACGGACACCGCACTCCTCGCTGTCATTGAGGAGGCAAGGTGCATTCTGGATTCAGGAGGATCAGTGGCAGTGATCCTCCTGGACCTCAGTGCAGCCTTTGATACGGTAGACCACCGTGTCCTTCTCCATCGTCTGGCCAGGGCAGGAATCGCGGGCGCTGCGCTCGCTTGGATAGACTCTTTTCTATCAGGCCGCTCATTCCAGGTTTGGGACGGCAACTCACACTCTGCCCCTCTACCACTCTCAAGCGGAGTCCCCCAGGGGTCTTCGCTTAGTCCCACTCTGTTTAATGTTTACATGGCCCCCCTTGAGGATGTCGTCACCCCTTACGGGATAAAAATAGTGAGCTATGCGGATGACACGCAACTGGTCGTCTCATTATCTCACCTTGACAACCACCCAGACAACCTATTGAACTGCCTCCAGGACGTTCACAGCTGGATGAGCGAGTCCTCTCTGAAGCTCAACGGAGTGAAAAATGAAATCATGCTCATGGGCAAGAAATGGACAACCATTCCCCCGTCGGTCTGGCCAGACGTTTTCGGTGAGGTGCCAACCCCGAAAAAGGAAATTAAGACACTGGGAGTCTGGCTGGAACCTGAGCTGACCATGAACACCCAGGCAGCCAAAACAGCAGGAATCTGTTTTGGACTCATGCGATCCATCCGCAAGATCCTTCCACTTCTTCCTCCCCTATCCAGAAAACTACTAGTTCAGGGTCTCATTCTTGCCCGGCTAGACTACAGCAACGCCGTCTACCTCGGTGCCCCCGAATCCACCTTGGCGAAACTCCAACGCACTCAAAACGCGGCGGCGCGGCTCATTATGAGTCTCCCCCCCAGAGCCTCGGCCAGGCCTGCCCTCAAGGCCCTACATTGGCTGCCTGTGCGCCAGAGGGTAGAATTCAAGGCTCTGTGCACTGCCCACAAACTCATCAACGGTGTAGGCCCAGCTGCCCTGAAAGACATGGTCACCCCCTACAAAGCTCCCAGACTCCTGCGCTCTGACAACGAACGCCTGGCCACTGTCCCTAGATTCAGGAAGGTACGCACCGGTGGGCGACGCTTTGCGGTCAAAGCGTCCTCAGGATGGAACTCACTTCCTCGCAGCCTGCGTCTGGAATCCTGTCACCTCCTCTTTCGTAAAAGATTGAAAACTTTCCTTTTTCCCAAATAGTATCCCTCCCCCTCCCCTCAGCTCTCCACTGATCTCATAGCGCGGGGATGCCTCCGGGTCACCAGGCGCTCTATAAATCGCTAAATAAATAAGGTACTTTCAGCTTCTTAAAAGTCATTGTCCATTTCTTGGTTAGGTCATAAGTTGTTGTTTTCGCAGGACTATGCCAAAAGCACTGCTGATAGGCGCAGAGAATTTCTTAATATGAGACCGGATCTTCGTGTTCTTGGTGCTAGATATGGCGTCTTCCATCCCTGCCTTTTTACGGTCACTTACAGCAACAAGACAACTTCTTATGAAGACCCGATTCAACTCAAAAGCTTTCCCCATTCCTGTAGAGTTGAAACTATGGACACCTCCGGCGCCTCAACTTCTAAATTTGGTTGAATATGTTGCTTATGTTATAATGCTGTTATTATCTTAGCTGTTGTTATCCTTTTTGTCTACCTTTCGTCTTACTCCTCCATTTTTGTTTTTTGTTGTCTTGATTATATTGTTATTGTCATGTTCCAACCTTTTTCATTATGCTTTTTGTTGTTCTGCATTTCCTATCATTGTCTTAGTATGCATTTGTAACCTAATCGTATTTCTTTCTTCCTTTTATAGGTATCCCTGCTGTATGTCTCTCCCGTTGTCTCGAACCATGTCATTTTCAGTCTCCCTTGTGCCCCCCTCCGTGAGATCTGGATGCACCGTCCTTCCATGTGGTTTCACCCCCCTCCTCCTTATTTTGGATTTTTATTGGTATGTGTTTCTTCTTTTATGCATTTCTCCTTTCATCCTCTGTCATTCTCCCTTTAACTCTCTCTTCCCCATCCCTTATTTAATGTCTCGTTCCTTTACTTGCCATTTACCTAATTTTCCTCTTTTTACACTCCATTTTTTTTTCTAGTATATCTCATGTTACTCTTCTGTTCATTTACATAACACTTTTAGTCTTTTTTATTATCTATTTCTATCTTACCTTTCTACCTCAACTGTTTATCCTTACTTTTTCAAATTTCATCTTCTTCTTTTTTACTCCTTCATGTGTTGTTATACTTGTTTCCATGTACATAATGTTGTGGTTTACAGTGTATCGTTTTTTATAATATCTGGTCTAACTTAACTTGTTCTCTTAATGGTTATTAGATGTCATTAAATATTGATACTTGGAATGTCCGAGGTTTGCACTCACCGATCAAAAGGCAACGCGTGTTATCGCATTTGTCTAAATTGAAAGCTGATATAGCAATGATTCAAGAATCACACCTCACAGAATCCGAATCTTTAAAGTTAAAAAGAGATTGGGTTGGGGATGTTTTCTTTTCTCCAGGTGATCGTAAGCGTAATGGTGTTATTACATTGTGCCGCAAGTCTCTCCATGTTAAGCTTGTTTCTCAAGAAAAAGATAATGTGGGTCGTTGGTTACTTACGGATTTATTGATTGGGAAGGTTCCACTCTCTTTGTTTAATATTTATGCACCAACTACGGGTGATTGCCTTTTTTGGTCTCACCTTGCAGAAAAACTGATGCAACTCTCTCATGACAACCTGATTTTAGCTGGAGACTGTAATCAAATTATCGATCCCTTCATAGACTGCAATTCCTCATCTTCTTTTATATCTGATAAAGCTCATAAATCATTCCTACACTCCTTTCAACACGGACATTTAATTGACGCATGGGGATTGTGTAACCCCACCCTGAGAGAATACACTTACCTCCCTCCAGTCCATCATACGCAATCACGCAGTGACCATATTTTTATTTCTCATGACATCTCTCAATCCATAAGATCTACAGATATTGGCTCTATCTTGATTTTTGATCATGCCCCGGTATCCATTTCTTTAGACATACTTCACAACCCTTTTGTTCCTAGACGTTGGCGTTTTAATAATTCATTGTTGCTTGACCCTGTTTTTACCTCCTCATTCACCTCTTTTTTTAAAGAATATTTCCGTTTTAATGACTCCAATACCCTCCCTTTTCATGTCATATGGGGCGCTTTTAAAGCTGCTGCACGTGACTTTATCATTAATTACGTTTCTAAGAAACGCCATAATGCCTGAAAAATCACCACAGATCTTTTTGCAAAGATAAAGAGATTGGAACATTCCTATAATACCACTAAATAAAAAGATTGTTTAACAGATCTAATAGCTGCCAAACTTCAATTCAATAAGGAATCTACTGAAAGCCCTTTTTTGTATTTGCCCAAATCCAGTCCAAAATTCTATGGCCGCCAAAATAAATCAGGCAAATTATTGGCAAATTATCTTAAAGTTAAAAAAAAATGTAACATTGATTCAATCCTTGATGATCAGCAAAGACCCACATTTAAAGACTCTGAAATTTTGCAAGAATTCCATATGTTTTACAACTCTGTATATACCCGAAACTACTCCTACGGATGAATCCATTATGGGATATCTTTCTTCTATTGATAAACCTCTTGATATTCATTTAGATTTTGATTCATTGGAGCTTGATGTTTCATTGACAGAATTACGCACTGCTTTACTCACTCTTAAGAAAGATAAAGCTCCAGGTCCAGATGGTTTTACTGTTGAACTTTTTTCACATTTTCCCCAAGTTATCCTTCCCAAATTACATAAACTTCTAATTTCTTTTTTGCAAACAGTAACTTCTTCAGGTTCCTTTTTGGAAGCCCTAATTTGCCTTATACCCCAGCAAAATAAAGACCCACGCTTTTGTAAAAACTATAGACCGATTTCATTAGTGAATATAGATTATAAAAATTTCTCAAAATCCTTGGCCTTACGATTATAATCCTTTCTCCCTGATCTTTTAGATAAAGAACAATCAGGTTTTGTGAAAGGTCATTTTCTCACTGATAACACACGCCTATTTTTTTATACACTCTCCAAATCCTCTCATTCTTCCGAATCTCTAGTGGCTGTTGCTTTAGATGTGGAAAAAGCTTTTGATTGAGTTTATTGGCCTTTTATGTTTTTGACACTTAAGTGGTTTGGTTTTGGTCCCAAAATTATTCATTTAATTTCTCTTCTATATTCAAATCCTAAAGCAGCTATATTTGCTAATGGCCTTACTTCTTCTTATTTCAATTTGGGTAGAGGTGTTAGACAAGGCTGTCCCTTATCCCCTTTTTTGTTTAATCTAGCTTTAGAACCCTTCCTATCTAGACTTCTTCAAAATTCAGAATTCCAAGGTCTTAACTATGGGAACACGCATATTAAACTGGTAGTATATGCAGATGATATTTTGTTATTCCTCTCCAACCCTCAATCTTCTCTACCCGCTTTTCTCTCTGAGACGGAGGCTTATTCTTCTGTTTCTGGTTATAAACTTAACAATGACAAATGCAAAATGTTAACTTTAACTAAATTTACTTTTAAAGATGATTTTAAAATAACTAACTGCAATTGGAATACTAACCATATAAAGTACTTAGGTATATATTTCTCTACTTTAATTAGTTCATCAATTTCCATCAATTTAGATAAATGTTGCTTAAAGATTTCTTCCCTCATTGACACATGGCATCCCTTATATTTATCCTGGTGGGGAAGGTTGGATACAATAAAAATGATGTTATCTCCGTTTGTTCTTTTTACTGTTTCTAACATTCCAGTTGCAATACCCCAAAAGTTCTTTAAAAAAATGTATTCCTTATTATCTTCCTTTCTTTGGAATAAGAGAAGAGCATGTATGTCAATGACAAAATTTATCCATCCTAAGTCAGAAAGTGGTGTTAATTTTCCTGATTTTCCTACCTATCATAAAGCTTTTAATTTACGTCAATCAACTCACTGGCTCACCGACACCTCGTCAGACTCTCCTATTTGGATTACCCTTGAACAATCATGTCTCGCCCCCTTTTCCTTTCAAGAATACCTATCATTCACTCGTAAACCTCAGAAATGAGCTACTCCTATTGTTAAATATACACACAAGTTATTAGATACATATCTACTAGATAGTTCTACCAATATGAAATCACTCTTACATTCCTCCATTTGGCACATCAATCGGATAACGAATAAAGACACACCCATTTATTGGAAATCATGGAGACAAAAGGGTCTTCTCTGGGTCCACCAGCTATTTCAAAATGATAAAATTATATCTTTACACCAAGCTAGAATTATTTTTAACTTTCCTGTCTCATTTAATTTCTCTTCTATATTCAAATCCTAAAGCAGCTATATTTGCTAATGGCCTTACTTCTTCTTATTTCAATTTGGGTAGAGGTGTTAGACAAGGCTGTCCCTTATCCCCTTTTTTGTTTAATCTAGCTTTAGAACCCTGCCTATCTAGACTTCTTCAAAATTCAGAATTCCAAGGTCTTAACTATGGGAACACGCATATTAAACTGGTAGTATATGCAGATGATATTTTGTTATTCCTCTCCAACCCTCAATCTTCTCTACCCGCTTTTCTCTCTGAGACGGAGGCTTATTCTTCTGTTTCTGGTTATAAACTTAACAATGACAAATGCAAAATGTTAACTTTAACTAAATTTACTTTTAAAGATGATTTTAAAATAACTAACTGCAATTGGAATACTAACCATATAAAGTACTTAGGTATATATTTCTCTACTTTAATTAGTTCATCAATTTCCATCAATTTAGATAAATGTTGCTTAAAGATTTCTTCCCTCATTGACACATGGCATCCCTTATATTTATCCTGGTGGGGAAGGTTGGATACAATAAAAATGATGTTATCTCCGTTTGTTCTTTTTACTGTTTCTAACATTCCAGTTGCAATACCCCAAAAGTTCTTTAAAAAAATGTATTCCTTATTATCTTCCTTTCTTTGGAATAAGAGAAGAGCATGTATGTCAATGACAAAATTTATCCATCCTAAGTTAGAAAGTGGTGTTAATTTTCCTGATTTTCCTACCTATCATAAAGCTTTTAATTTACGTCAATCAACTCACTGGCTCACCGACACCTCGTCAGACTCTCCTATTTGGATTACCCTTGAACAATCATGTCTCGCCCCCTTTTCCTTTCAAGAATACCTATCATTCACTCGTAAACCTCAGAAATGAGCTACTCCCATTGTTAAATATACACACAAGTTATTAGATACATATCTACTAGATAGTTCTACCAATATGAAATCACTCTTACATTCCTCCATTTGGCACATCAATCGGATAACGAATAAAGACACACCCATTTATTGGAAATCATGGAGACAAAAGGGTCTTCTCTGGGTCCACCAGCTATTTCAAAATGATAAAATTATATCTTTACACCAAGCTAGAATTATTTTTAACTTTCCTGTCTCATTTTCTAATAAATATCAACTGCTGCAACATGCTTTGAATTGAGCTGTTTATCAATCTGGATCCGTCTATTATTACTTCTAACATCTCTCATGAGTTTTTGAATTCAGGACCCAAAGCATCAAAAATGTATACCTATTCACGTAAATTTACCCCCTTTAGAGATAAAACTAAAGTGGAATTGGAATGGCAACGGGATTTAGATGTCAATTGGTCCATTCAATTATGGAACAAAATTTGGCTTAAGAGTAGGAAAACATCTAGAACGGCTAGCACCACGCAGATGCTTTTCTTTATTTACAATAGGTTACTTCTTTCCCCCTTCGTTCTCCATAAGATAAACATTGAACTACCATATACTTACAGGTCATGTTCTTCTACGAATGCAGATTTGAAACACTTAGGGGCATACAAGGCGGCAATATAAAATTATCGCCGCTTTTGTGGCCATCTTCAGCCGAAAAGCGGCGATAATTTTATCGCTATATTAGCAAGGTCACGCTATCGCGTGAAACCTTGCCTTAGCACCTGAATTCCTAACGCCCATCTTTGCATCTTTAATGAGCTGCAAAGTGGACGTTCCTCCCCAGGATAATGGGAGAAATGTCGCTAAGCGACATTTCTTCTATTATCAAGCCTCACGCAAAGCAGCATAGCGACAAGAAAAGTAGCGATAACCTCTGTTATCGCTACTTTCCTTACGCCTGTTTTGAAACTGACTTAGCCATGCTATCCTATGTAAGGTGGATATCATGGCTAACTATGTGAGGCCCTATCAGCAAGCTATCGCCAAACTTCGTGAGATTATCGCTTGGTTTCCAGCGATAATCTCACGTTTGGCAGTTAGCGCTAGGATTTTTATCGCTTTTGAGATAAGCGTTGCTAATAGCACGCTATCTCAGCGATAAAAATCCACGCTAGCCGGCAATAATTATCTTAGCGCTAAGTGCGCTTAGCGATAATTATCGCTGGTTGTTGCTGATATGCCCCTTACTTTCTACTTGTTGATTTGTTCATGACTTTTGGACAAGTGTTTGGAAACAAATCACCCAGCTCTTTTGCCATTGTTTTCTTGGGCTCTTTTTCCGATGATTGATCTCGATGTCCTTTAAACATACATGTTTTGGATTTACTTTTGAGGGTAGCATTTCAACAAATTACCAAACATTGGAAACATTTGTCTGACCTCTCTTTACAGGCCTGGTGGTATGCTGTATGTCATAACCATAGATTGGACTCTGTTTATGTATATCCAATGTCCCTGGCTGTAAAACGCTTGAATATATGGTCCCCAGTTACGATGTTTATTGACTGTCATGCTAAACTCTCACATACACACAAGGTTTCGGAGCAAGAGGTTTCAAAATCTCCTTGACATTCTGTTTTTTCTCTATTTTTAACATTGTTTGCATAGATTTAATAGAATTATGCTGTTACGTTTCAGATAAACGACCAGATTTGTTTTATATCTTCACGTATCTTTTCTCTATTGTTAAAACAACCACTCATTCATGTATATTTATATTTTTAATAACATAGTATATATGTATCTTTATGTATTTCCTTTTCTTTTATCCCTTTCCTTTTACTTCAATAAACTTTACCCTTTTCAAACTAAAAAGAGACTCCACAACAGCTCCTCGACCCGTGTTCAGTGAGTACCTGACACCTAAGTGGTGTCTCTTGGGTCCTAGACAATTGGGGCCATATGTAGGAAGCCAAATACCGGTCGGTAACGTCCGATTTTCGGTAAATAACCCGTTACCGACCGGTATTTTGGCTTTTGCTATGTAGGGGGATCATTTCAGGATTCGTTAATTTACCGAATCGGTAAAATTACCGAATCGGTAATTTTACCGATTCGGTAAATACCGAATCCTGAAATGAGATGTGGGGGAGTGTGTCGTGGGTGTGGGGATTCGTTATTTACCACCAACTATAAGTTGGTGGTAAATGACGAATAGGTGAAAAAAAGCATTTTTGTGCACGTTTAAGTGTGCAATGTGGCAGACATACATGCCCTTAGGGCATGTATGTGCGCCACATGTGCACACATGGACGAATCAGGGGTGCAACAGGGTGTCAATGTGACACCCTGCCACCCATGATGATGCCTCCCCCATTACCGAATCGGTATTTACCGATTCGGTAATGGCAACTGGCTTGCCATTCATTCCTATGGGCCTCCAGGCCCATAGGAATGAATGGGAAGCCAGTTGCCATTACCGAATCGGTAAATACCGATTCTAAAATACCGACACTTACCGATTCGGTATTTTTTTACCTACATTACATTTACCGATTCATAAATACCGAATCGGTAAAATTCGGTATTTAAGAATCGGTAAATGTAATTTACCTACATATGGCCCTTGGTGTGGCTCACAAGCTCTTACAATCAAGCTTTTGGGCTCTTCACGACAGGAAATTGGGCAGTTCACACCGTAACTGTGCTGCTTCCACTTAAAGTCAGTGCGAGCTGCAGCCAGCCCATCTCTCCCCACAGCAAGCATCGATCGCCGCAGAGGACTGACAACTCAGGGCTCCAGTCCACCCTTCTGCGACAACCACCATGCTCCTCGCGCCACGCCGACCACCGCTAGTGACACTCTCCTTGCTCCTCGTGGCCCTCTCCAATGCAAACAGGACTTTTGGCACAACACTTGAGAAGGTAATCCTTCAGTGGGATGAATCTGGGACTGTATTCGACCCGCACTTAATCGCGGTCAACCTGAAGTTTTGACTTTGACCCGGTCCAGCCGTTGTCTAAGTTATGCCTGACTGCTCAGTGCCAAGCTACCAGGGGGTTAGCACAGATTCATTTGGGGTTTGTTTGTACATTACCCTGATTAGTATTGTGGTGGCTGCTTGACCAGTGCTCTCATCCCAGTCAACCAGTAACCCAATTTCTAACAATATTGTCCTTTCATACAAATCTACAAGCCACCTGGTCTATCTGTACTACAAGGTTATGGCTATTGAATCCTACCAAGTGTCCCCACAACCGAATACATTTTAGTGGAATACTGCTGATATCTACGATAATTTACTATATCTATAGTGACCACTGCACCAAATTTTCATCACTCTGATGCAAGTATTTCCCATTTGACTATATAGCTTATTAAGACTTATTGTCAACAACCACCATTATACAAATAGCAAAATCAAGAGGCGTACTTGGAGAGATGGCCTAACAAACCAGATAAGTAAGAGGGGCTGCACTACCCACCCACTCTTCACCCCAGCACATCCTACAAATCAGCATTCAGACACTGACAAAAGCAGAAGTCTCAGCAAATCTTTACCATAAATCCATTTAACCGTAGAGTTCTGAAGAGGGCCCTTCTAGCCCCATCTCCCACATTACATTGGTACAGAGACCACTTTCAAGATAGATTAGGTTGCATCTGCCCTACAAAAAGCAAACAAGCAATAAAACAATGTAAGGCTCTCTCCTACCTTTGATAACACTCTAGCCCCATTGGTCTAAGCCCAGTTTCCTTGCTCCGCGCCACAACAGGTCCCAGTGGTTTTTACTGCTTTAGGCAGTAATGTTCCCAACACTAATCCCCAATGCCTCCACTCACCACACTGTGGCTCTCATTCTGAGTGGTCCGCACCACTCGCTGTTAAGTTTACCAACTCCCTGCTTTACCAATAATAGGGGATACCACTAAGTACGTGATTTCAATAGAAAATGATTATAGGTGGAAATCTGTGGTGCCCATGAAAAATGAGGAATTACTGACGGGAATTGGTAATCCCAACCCTAATTACCCCATAATTTCAATTTTTTTCCATATTTTCACTTGGAGATTTCATCTGCTTTAATCAGCTAACATCTCCAATGAATCTAAACAGATCTGCAGTGCTCCAATAACTTCATAGTGTTGGTGAAGCTTTGAACTAAGTTACTAGCTCCAGAGTTTAGAGACTCCTCATAAACAGGCCTAAAGGTTTTACACATAAATACTATAAACTAATAATTACAACCTTGAAAACTCTTGTAGGAGCAGACACTTTAGTGTCACACTATGAAGTGGTGGGGAGGCTCACAGACTGGCAAGCCATGGGGTGGAAGACATGACATTGAAGTGGTGTGTACATCAGTAGTGGACAGGTGAGGAGTGTTCAGTACACAAACACATAGATGAGTTACTTACATTGTGTAGGCATCAGAAGCACGTTTAGGGGATGGCAGGACTCCACATACCATACTCGAGCCAAAAATGGGTCAAGTGACAGCAATGCATGAGAAAACTCACAAATAATGTCAGTGTGGCTGAGCAGGTCTGCACAGTGAGCACAAACAGAAACAAGACACATGGCTGACCAACTAACAAACACAACACAGATGTCACACACTCTGCATACTCACAACTGGCAGCAACAACAAGTAGGTGTCCCCCAGGGGTACAAGGACACACAACACACTGCACAGTGCCCAACCTAACAACTCCTACATGTGCCCACAATCTGAAGCACATGGCAGACAATTTAAACAAACAGGCACACATTACATGGATCACACATGTGTGCAGTTGGCATTGCAGGGGCACACACACATCAACACTACTCACAATGACAGCCCATGCACACGGTATGACCACTCAAGTTCACATATCCAAATGTACCCATGTGACTAGGAAGACAGGCCTACACAAGATGACCACACATAAACACTGCTGTACACACATCAAGAAAAATCACACAGATATGGTGGACCCTGGCCACCACGCAAGAAATCCTGTGGATAGAAGTTAGCTCTGTTGTAGTATTGCATCATAACATGACATGTGTACAATTTAGCAAACATGACCATAGGATGATTAGGATAACAGTAGATCCTCACAAACAACCATCATAACACCCTCAAGCCTCAGAGTCAACAAGAACTAAAGTGCCTGTCACCTCTAGCCAACTCTGAAAAAGTAAAACACGCAATTGGCAATGTTAAAGTGGCATACAGAGCATTTGTCACATTCAACCATACCCATACAGAAAACATTTTATTTAGCAAGGACACTGACAAAGCAGACAACAGGAATAACTGTCTTTATTACATATCACCCAGATAGGCATCAAAAGTAGAAAACAGCAAGGCGATCAAGCCAGTCCATAGTTCAAAGTACGTACATGTGTGCATGAGAACCTGCACAGGGAATGGGCATCCAAAGTGACAAACAGCAAGGCCATTGGCCAGTCCATAATTCAAAGTATGTACATGTGTGTATGAGAACCTACACAGGGAATGGCCATCCAAAGTGACAAACAGCAAGGCCATTGGCCAGTCTATAGTTCAAAGTATGTACATGTGTGCATAAGAACCTGCACAGGGAATGGGCATCCAAAGTGTCAAACTGCAAGGCCATTGGCCAGTCCATAGTTCAAAGTATGTACATGTGTGCATGAGAACCTGAACAGGAAATGAGTAACACCGTACACTGGCATGGGAATCACCACAGCTCTGGGGATACAAATGGGCAGTCCAGGCACTGCTGTGTGAGAGATGGGTTTGGGAGGGGGACTTTGCCTCAGACTTCGCTGTCAGTCGAACTGGGAGGTGGCTTATTGTCGGGGACCGTTGGAGGACTGGACCTGGGAGAGAGAAGATCAGCTGAGGTAGAGCATCAGTGGCTTTGGGAGCCAGAGGGCTGCTTGTACCGGGTGGCGTGGTGGCATGGGGAGGCGGAGACATGCTGCCGTGAGACACAGCGTGTAGGGGTGAATGTGGAGGGCTGCCTCTCCACTTCTTGGGGATTCGATAGCCAAGAATTGTCTTGGTAGGAGTGGGCAGTGGGACGGGCACAACAGCCTCACTCTCCACCAAAGGTGCATCAGGAGCAAGTGGTGGACCTCCCTGTGGGGATTTGCTGGATCTGGTGGTACGCTTGGCCTGGCCTTGCCTTTTACCCTCCATCCCCTGTTGACCAGGTGAACCCCCCACATTGCTCTCCTGTCCCAGCTTTACAGGGGTGTGGGTGGGAGTTGAGGTTGTGGGTGAATCTGCCTTAGAGAGCAGTTTCTGCGGACTCTTTGCAGGCACCAGCTTCACAGCAGGCAGGGCAACTGTTTGTCTTTGGGAGTAGGTTTGGGGACGGGAGTGTCCTCGGGTGGGGCTGATTTGGATACATGTGAGCCTGAGGCCTACTTCTTGACCTGATGTCCCTGAGTGTCACCCGAAGGGCTTTTGCCTTTGCGCTCCTGTGTGCCTGTTTTTTGTTTTGGGGATGGGGATGCTGCTGTTGTGTGCTGCGTGTTGAGTACTTGGAGCCTGAGGGCTGTGGTGTGTGGTCACTCTCGTCAGATGTTGCCACTGGCAAGGTGCTTGCTGAATGGACTGGAGCTGGACTCTGAGCCTGTGACAGCTGAATGGCTGCCGTCACTGTGGAGGACAAAGACTGGACAGTTCTGTGTAGCCCAACCATGTCAGAAATAATACCCTCCATGAAGGTAACTACCTGTGCCAACTTCTTGTCATGATCCTGGAAGGCATTCAGGAGAGTAGTCTGACCCGCACACAGCTGGCGCAAAAGGTCCACGCCTCAACACTGAGGGCAGCAGGGGAGACAGGGGCAGGGGCAGCGGTGCCTGGCGGGAAGGACACTCTACCCTTCTTTCTGCTGCGGGCACGGGCAGCACTAGTGGTAGTAACCGGGAGGGAGGGCACTTGATGATGTGTGGTGGAAGAAGAGGCAGATTTCCCACTCCCTGTGCCTGCCAACATCGAGGAGTCACCACTGGCGTCAGTTGACATTGAGTTTGCTGTTTCTGGGCGTGATTCTTCAAGGGCACTCCTGTCCCGCTCCGAGGCGCTGGTCACATCAGTGTCATTGAGCTCATCTGTAGCAGTCGTGCAAGATGCCTTACTACTGGTGTCCGTCCCCTGTCCTTCTGTGCCCTCTGTAGATGCTGCAATAGACAGAGACGTAGGTTCAGTATAGTGCCATACTCACAAACATCATATGCAAGCAAAGCACAAAACTAGATTATGATACCCCCATGTTGCACACCACCCTGTGCAGTCTGCATGTGCAACCTTAATGCAAAACTCAGAAGATGCATGGTAACATGCATAATTGGCATTAATGACCCAGGTGACGTTCACACAGCCAAATAGCTTGCCCTTTCCCCCATGTCACCTGGCATATAATTTCTGTAAGCATACCTAGGTGCCTGTAGGTGAGATAGATGTACATCACAACATGTTGTCACAGTCACATACGGAGTCATTTTAAGGGGACAGCACCGGATCCAGTGTTATGTGGTGTTTTCCTTTCCCTGCGCCAGGACGCTCCTTCGCTGGAGCAGCTGTGCGCATTAAAATGTAACTAACATAACATAACATAACATAACATAACAGATACTGACTCCAGAATGTCCTTATACTATGGCCATGAGCTACTGATGTCCACCATGTTGTGCTTTGAAGCACAAGGACTGTTGCACATTGGTGCCAGATGTGTAGTTCTCACAATTTCGAGGTCAGGCACTGCACAGATCGACGGAAGCACATCAAGATGAGGCACCTTGCTCTTCACTGCCCGGTGATGTCCAGGACACCCATAATGCAGCCAATGCCATAAGGCCACCTCTCATCTTGCAATGTCAAGGGCCATTGTTGCAGGGATCCTGCTCATGCACAGAACTATGTGCAGGAAACGAAGACCTCAGTGAATTGTGATGTACCAAAAACCCACCTCAGTACCCAGAACCCCTATCCGAATAGCATCAGTGTCTCATGCGTTCTCCGTATCATCTCGAAGCTACCAATGATTAGACAACCCAGAACAAGCGACTTAGAGTACTCTCAGGAATGGTGGGAATCAGAAACACCTTTTTGTTATTATTCTCATATCAGTCCACAACAAGAGTAATCAGAGACACAGTAAAGTTTAAAATATCTATTTTTAACTACGTGCCCTAAGATGCAGTACTTTGGCTAACATAAGCAGACAAATGATTAAAAACAAAACCATCAGCATTGTTACAATACCATAGAAAATGAAGGGAGAAATCATATTACAAATGATAGTGGAATATAGCCACCCTCCCTTCGCTAGTAAACTAGTTTTATGAAACTAATAGAAGGTCTCTAGGCTTGAATGGAGAACCCCATACCGTAGAGATCAGCTTAGGTGAATCACATCACAGGATCAGCTCTGCTCTGTGTCTGGAAAAGGTTTTTTCCAAGTGTCTGAATCATGCATGCAAATGCAATATTAAAGGCACCCGAGTTTCAGATATTTGCAGCTGTGTGCATGTTATGGCTAGATCGTGGCCCGATCAACATGAATCCAAAAGCATACATTGTTATTTGACCTTGACGGCTTCTGCACACAGTGTTCAGACTAAGGTCGCGGTGCACATCTAGGGATGTGAACAACAGACCGTTCTCATGTGAAGAAAAAGCAAGCAAGCAGTTTTTCTTGTAATAACAGCTACCTGTAGTGTCGTGTGCAAAAGCAGCAAAAGTGTCAAGATGGCGTTTTACATCTAAGGCGCTTATGCTAACATAGCAATGTGTGTACATGGAACTCCGTCTCCACTACACCCTCCCTTGATCGGACCACGAACAAAATAGGGAAGCAAAGTAGGAAGGCAGAGTTCCAGTTCGATTGAGACAGAACCAAGGGCTAGCATTGCCAATTCATATAATTGGTAGTGACAGTTCGAAAACGTGTTCGAAAAAGCAAAATATTTTGCAGAGGCTTGACAGAGCCTAATGTGGAGTAAAAAAAATTACAAAACTTGGGTTTGGACTTGCGGAAGAAGGACAACTTCCAATTTAATCCATGAATGTGTAGGCACAATAAGTAGCAACTGCCTCCAAGAGGAAGTCATTATAATGCTCTGAAAAAGATTCTGCCATCCAATCTAGTAAAGTAAATGAACATACATGTTCTTCGATAACCGGAGTCTGTAGCACAATCAGAGGACAACTTGTTCTTCAAGATAACTTCTCGTTAAGAAGTCATAAGCTGCCGCATATATATCCCAATTCCCTAGGACTCCATGTGCCGCTCCACAGGCCATAATCCCAATGCCAGAACAGTCCAACTCATGAGCCACTAAGGGACTCATTAGCCGATCATAATCCGGGGCAGGAGACGCCGAGTTCGACAGGCACAAATCCAGAGCCCATTCGAATGGACAATCTAGGCAATGGAAAACAGGTTGCACGCAAGTAAAGTAGGAGAACCGGAAGGATAATCCATAGGCTACGCTTAAAGTGGCCAGTGGTAATGTTCCATAGTATTCTAGCATCCGGTTACGCAGTTGAAGCAGCCGGGCAGGCTGTTGTGTGATACATATCGTGCAGCCATTGCGCAGCAAGCAGACCAACAAGAGCACACCAGCAGTGAGGGCGAGAATCAACGGAAGCCCGCCCAAGAACCTGGAAAAAAGAGAATGAAAAAATGCCAGTATCAACCAAAATATTGTTTGGAAGGAGGCCACGAGGCCGGAGCCAACAACTTTGAAAAAATGCACTAAGCCAGTTGTTGACAAGGCATTGAATATAGTATGAATCAGAGCACCGAAATGAAGGGGGAGATCAGTATTTAAAAGCGCATGCAACTCGGTGCGGGTGTTTGCCACGTGAAGGACGAATGTTTCACGGGAGGAAGTCAGAGCGACTTCTTTTTGAGACAATAGAGCCCTTATTCTGCTCATCTTGTTGAACTCTGCTTTCAAGGTTGGGATGGAAGGCCAGATGGATACATCTAGTCTCCCATGCGGGGGCGGGAAAAGAACATTTTTACAGCAGACTACGCATTGTGAGACAGTTACAATGTACGGAATCCCCACTAGCATCCTGCAGCATGCCTCATTATTTAAAAGCAAATAGCTACCATTAGCTAACAATGTAAAAGTGGGTGTACTTGCTGGCACAGGATTTCCCTTCAGAATGCAAGCTAAATTCGGTGCCTGAACATTGCAGGCGCCATGCAATTGGATGTGCCTACAGACTACGGAGTGATCAGGAGTGGAAGTGCATTCCTCTCCTTTTAAATAAACTTCTTTACCCTCTCTCATGCACCTGTATGCAAATGGGAGTGACCAAACTTCATGCAGGAAAGCAGTACCCAATTGTTCATATCTGCCTGGGGCATAATGTTTCATACATGAACTGAACTTAAACAATGGAAACGGCAAGGTGATAAAACCGTGGATAAGCCACACAGCTGAGTTCAATTCGGCCACAGAGGAAGGTTAAGGTTCCAACTTTTCAATAAGCAATAATGAGTATGTTGCATCTTTCATGGACATGAACTGTTGTTTTGCAGTCAGATTAAACGACAGGAATAACGATGATGTATTCATGTAGTCCCAGGGAACTTTCCCAGCCTTCAATGTTTGCAAACTGCATTATAGAATGCAATTGATTTTTACCATGGAATAAAACAGACATATCATCCTGTACAATATCCACAACAGATGAAACAATATTATCTAATGTGTAAATTCTGGAAGAAAGGGTGTTAATGCTATTATCGATGACAGCTACCACTTTTTCCAAATTTGCTTGATCAATAGCTCTTAATCTGGAAGCAGCTTCAATTTGAGATAATTTACAAACTTCGTTGTAAACAGCATACACCCATCTTTTGGACCTGCCACCCACAGGACCTTTAACAAAATCATTCAAATCTACTTTGTCATTTAATTTTGATAAATGAAGTTTAACAGAGCCCAAGGTGGAATGTTGCAGCCAGTTCTGACATAACTTCCTGACAGAATAGGTAGTAACAGAATGGGAAGATTCAAATCGGGGGTCCACTCGAACCTGTGTATAGCCATGGTATAGACCCAGAAAACGATGTTGACAGGAGTTTGAGCTCATATTAACCACCCTTCAGGGTCTAGGTTGAAATGTTGAAGGATGTATTAGTAATGAATGACTGCAACGCATCAAGGGACAGATCTGTGTGATTATTCCATTTTTGATAAGCACCCAGATCAGGAATAGAGGGGGAATTCATCTTTTTAGAAGTAGCCAATCCAAAGCAGGTGGTTTGAATAATGGTAGAATTCAAAAACAAAATGTGGTTTGGGATAAGGCAAGCACGATGTAGAGCTTCTGTACCTTGTACCTGCCATGCTTTGGACCCCCAAATAGATTTAAGATCAATGGTATCTTTCCACAGCTCATAGCCCCCTATAGCCAATTCATCCATAAAGGACATGGAATACAATAATTTTGTGTGGTTCAGTCTAACCTTGGAAGCTGACTCAGCAGCCACTTTAAAATAAAAGGCCTCAAGTTCAGATACACTGAAACCAGTAAAATAAGTAAATTTGTTCACTAGAGTTTTGGAGCTGCCTTCAATGGGCGCTGGGCAATGTTCCCATTGCGTATAATTGACAAAATTCCTAAATGAATTTGCTTTATGCAGGAAATGATTGCCATAGTGTTGGTAGCAAAACAACTCCCCATAATTAGCTGTGTCTAAATACAAATCTTCAGCATCAAAAGCAGCATAATATTTCAAATCAGAAAAAAAGAGCCTCTACGGCTTGGACATCTCAATCATCAGAGCGAATGTTTTGTTTAACAACATCCCCCATGGAAACACGAAGTACATTGGGGACATTAACCACCTCTATGAGACCATGAATTTGAAATTTAACAGCATTCCATACAATCCCGTCCAACACAGGCCAGGCAGTAATATTCACAACAGTCTGGTCCCTTTTCATGATGTGAGATGAGGAGTGGGGGGCCAAAGTTCCATCAATTATTCTAATTGTAGATCTTTCGGTGAGATAGTGTCCATTGACCAGACGAAAAAACCACAAATCCAATTGACATAAACAAAAAAATAGTTATGAGCACCAGCCAAATGTAAATCCAAGGGGGAATTAAAAAATGTATTTTAAACCAGGCAGCAAAAATAGAACTTTTCGATGGGGCATTGGAAGTCATAGAGTTAGTGTCAAATGAAAAATGAGACTGGTCAACTACACTTGAATGTAAACCAGGCAACAACCCATCTGTGGGATAAGTATACTCAGTATCTTCAGTAGGACCACTAGCCAGTGGAGGCAATAAAGGATTAGTAACTGTATGCATCTCAATGGCAATGTCAGGCCTGTTGGTAGACGCCGGAGCCAAAACAGAATTTCTTAGCATTCCTGGGCAAGAGACCGCTGGAGTCATACTAAGAAGAATCGGCCACTCGTTGTAGTTTGACATTGTCAATGGAGATGTACCTGTTATCTTTGCGACCAGGAAGTGGAGGTAAAATGACTGTTCTTGTTCCCTGCACGCCAAGCACTGGTACTGGAGCAAGATAAGAGGGGCCGAACTCCTCCTTGTTCTCCACCTTCTCACAGACCAGGTCACCAACTCGAGGTAGCCAGCCAACTACCGGAATCTGAAGCGCAGCATCAGTTGTGGAGGGCAAGTGTTCCTTTGCAAGACTGTCTCTGGTCTCTTGTAGATTCTGTAATACAGCACAGTGATCATCTCCGTCAAAGGGTGCGGCTGACGCCGCCATGTCTAAACCATCAAGGTCCGAGACAAACATCTTTATGCCAAAGAGCATTTCGCATGGGGTCCGCCCACCCAGAGACCTTCTAGGGTGATTATTAAGTGCACGTTGAACGCTATACAGATGGGCAAACCAGTTCCTGCCAGTACTTAAAACCCACAGCACTATTGACCTCAGGCCGGTATGGAGATTAAAATTTGACTTGGACCCCAAAGATCTCATGGCTTCTTTGTACGCCTTAGAGGCGAACGCAGGACCTTGGTCAAAATGAAGGGTACCACATGCGAAAATTCCCACAAAGACATGCAAATCCCTGATGACAGTTCGAGCATCAGCACTCCATTGTGGCCAGACCCAAAGAAAATGTGTGCACGAATACACTGCAACTAAGATGTACTTATACGCAGAATCAGAGGAGAAAGGACCGCAGTGATCTAAATAAATGCACTCTAGTGGTTTATTAGATATGTACAACTGTGTTTGTCGTGGGCGCGCAGCAGTTGAATGGTTAATCTGCTGGCAGATGTCACAATTAAGAACATAAGCTCGAGTCTGTTTATATAATCCGCGCCACCAGTAATGTTATTGTAATAGAGTAACAGTCGCTGAAACGCCGGCATGTGCAGAAGCCATACCTTCGTGAGCCGCTGTTATCAAGGAAAGTCTGCAGTCCGCGTTGGTAATCAACCTGTCACCAACGCCGTTAATTCTCACATAGGGAACTGTATTAGGACTTAAATGATAAGGGTATTTAGAAGGGAAACCTCTAGGGTAATCACTTCCCTTCTCTGTTGCAGCAATACCTGCAAAGAAGTCATCATCAATCTTACTTTTGGATCTTGTAACTGCTGCTACTAGATATGTTGCCACTGCTGTTTTCGCTGCTTCATCAGCTAAGCTGTTTCCGACAGCGTGGACACCTACTCGCTGGTGCCCAAGAGTATGAATTACATCCACGAGCGGCAGACGTTGGTTAAGGTCTGCGACACGAACCCAAAGCATTTTATGCTTGATTGTGCTACCTTTGGAATCACGATACTCATTTTGAGACCAAATTGTCGATGAAAGACTGAACACAGTAAAAATAGGTCACTCACTATAAGAGTAGTGACTCGAGGATCAGCAAACTCCAGTGCAAGCACCAGAGCACATAGCTCTGCCAACTGGGCGGTACAATCACCCAACGTCTGCGTGTGCACGACATCAGATTTGAATTCACCATTCATGAAAGTACCAGCCACTATTGCACAGGCCGCTGAATAAGCATGCTTAGATTCCGTCGCCGGTTGCGCCGAACCGTCAGTGTAAATGACACAATGGTAATCCTCAAGCGGGCGCAAGGACAGAGGAGCTGGATGAACAAATTCATACTGTAAGTAGAGTCCTGAGTCTGCAATGAGGCATCAAAGATGTAAGTGACATCCGGCAATGTCAAAGAAGTGGCCCATTGTATCCAACGTGGATGCAAAGCTTTAGAATTAGGTACACTGGCCTTCGTTACTGCCTCCAAGGCAGGATACGGTGTGACAACCAACATGCGTTTCCTTTGCGACAGCGCTCTCTCCTTCAGAATCGCCATCTGCACTGCAGTCAAAACTTTTTCGACAGTGGAAAAGCGCATTTCAGTTGATGTGTACAAGTGTGATTTGTAAGCAATAGGGACTGTGTCGCCCTCATTGAACATTAAGTACGTGAAATCCACTGCACCAGGCACAATTCTTATTACCAGGTTAGTGTGGTTATCACGCGTCAGTAAGCAAGACGATCAGCCTGCAAAGATTGCAGGATAGCTGAATGTTCTTGCAGCCAGCCAGATTTGGAAAAAGTAGGTTGTACCAAGGCATATAGCGGCTTGATATGCTGGGCATAATCGGGAATGTAAGTATGCCCAAAAGTTAAAAAACCCAGCAAAGATTGGAGTTTTTTCAGTGTCGTCGGAGCACGTAAACTTGCGCACTTCTCCAGGAAGTGAGGGGCTAATCCTCGACCTTCGTTGTTGAGTTCATATCCCAAAAACAACACTGTATACTCTGCAATGTGTGACTTAGCAAAGTTGAATTTGTAACCGAAGTCCGAAAACATGACAATGATGAGGTCAACGCGACACAGATGCGGCCATAATTCGTCGTCTGTGAGATAGATATCATCAACATAAGAGTACGCATCAGGGTCGATGCTCTAACAGAGAGACAACATGAGTGGCAGAGACGCCTGGACTGTTTTTGTAGCCCATGGCTAATCTTTTAAACTGGTATTGCTTGCCGCCGGAGATAAAGGCTGTCCATTGACTACTAATCGAGGACAGATTATGGCTATAAAAGCCATTGGAGATGTCAAGTGTGGTTTTAAACCTTTTTCTCACGAGACTATCAACAAGGGCAGAACTGTGGGTATTCTGTACAGCACAGGTCCGACAATGAGAATTTAAATGCCGGTAATCCAAAACTAGGCGGTACGACCCATCAGGTTTAGTTACAGTGAATAGAGGATTATTTATGGGTGACACACATGTTTCAATAACACCTTGATATTCCAATTGTCCAAGGATTTCTGCGACGTGAGATCTCGCTTCGCGGCGCATGGGATATTGGGGTGGCGGCTGGGGCATAGACCGTAATGAAATCTCATGGCTTGGTGACAACTTGTCCCACCCAACCTGAGTACGGTACAATGCCGGAGCAAGTACCTGAGCCTGAACCTTTGGCACAGTGTGCGCGAAAGATGGGAGAATTACCTCATCCCCTCTAGGAGCTGCCAAAACAAAAGCTGGGGTCCAGTCTGCCTCTGCTAACAGAATGTCATATGTAGAGGTCAGATTTTCCCCCAAAAATCCCTTTTACGGTACGTTGTATGTCACCTTCTATTAAAAGGACTATGTCATATAGTCTGTCAGGGGGAGCCACTCTAGTATCAGCAGTTTCTACAGTAATTAATGTGTCAGTTGCTGTCGCCTTCAGATATGGACTCGTTAGTGCCCATGTCAGGTTCTGAAGCTGCGTTCTCACTATCTGTGGCATACCTCGCTGTTAGTGCAGCAACTTTCTTCTTTTGAAACGGGGTCGTTGTCGTGCAAATTCGTCCTGCTTGGCTTTACCGTCAGTCTGACGGGGCTGCTCACGTCCTTGTTCGGCACCCCGACCCTTGCCACGTTCTCCTCCACCGGACTGTGAGACCGGTGTTTCCTGTGCAGAACGAGGAGAACGTTGTTCAGGAACCTGAAATCTATCAGGAGACCTAATCCTAGTACGATCGCACAAATCATTTGTGCGTTCAGTAGTGGCTTGGACCGGCGACGCGGGATGAGACCCCTGTTTCTGTTACTGCTTCCCCTGGTTTTTGGCTTTCCAATTTTGCTTAGGAAAAGCTGGACGTTCGTCTTTAGATGACGTTCCTGTCTTAGTTTGCGGTTGTGTAGTTGTTATCTGAACAAAAGGCTTAACCCCTAAACTATTGCGGCCAATGGTCTTATACGCCTCCGCAATAATCTTTGGTAACTGCCGGGGTTTATCGACGCCGTCGACGAGGCGCATCGCATTTGACACTTGAAAGTTAACCGCATCTCCCTTGACGTTAGCAAGGATGAGCGTGGCAACTACGTCGAACACGCCGACAAGCCTCATCCCTAACTTGACCGCCGCCTCTGGACCGTGTTGATCCTGAACACGTTTGATCACAAAGGGCAATACAGCCATAGATGGGGTGCCGAAGCACTTCGAGTAGACTGCTGCAAACACTTTACCCCAGTTGTCACAATCCGCTACTTCTGGGACCAAGTCTTTCTGCAAACTAATGGTAAGAATCCAGTGTTTGTCCACAGGAGTAGAATTTGGAAAGACTGCTTCCAGCTGGTCAAATTTTTCAGCAAGCCAATAAGGCATATTGTCCTTATTTTGGGGGCGCTTGCCCATTACGGAATTAACCATGACGGGACTAATAGTAATCCCGGGCGGGCCAGCTGGTTGCGCCGCAACCCCAGGTGCCCCCACCTGGACATTGCGTGAAACGTATTGCACTAAAGCACGATGTACCGTAATCAGGGCGGTATGGAGTTGACGTAACTCATCCACCGTGGCTTGCAAATAACGTGGATGTGGTGTAAACCCAGCCAAGACTGGCCAAGTGGTCCCTGGAATGGATAAGGGGCCCAAACGAACCGGTGTAACCGTGTGGGTGACGGCGCCATTGAACCAAATACAATGCTGCCAAGCAGAAATAGGAATTTCCTGCGTCCTATATGGCATGTAATTAGCTGGGACTGCCGTAGGAGTGTATGAGTGAAACGTATTATCATCCACATTCACCGCCGGCAAAGTAATCAAAGAGTAAAACAACTCATAAGGATGCGATGCATCGGCACTCACTACAAAGATAATAGACATCCCATCGTCAGGCACCCCGAACTGCGTAAAATGACGCCGGAGAGGTGAGCGACTGTGTGCTGCAATAGCGACTTCAGCTATAAGGACACAGAGAAGTAAAACAATCTATATGAATAATAGCACAAAAAGGGTATAAAATGAAACCTTTTGAATTGTCAAGCTTGAGAGAACCTATAGATTAACTATGTAGGTAGGTTGAAACCATCACTCCCGCTAACCGTAAACAAGAGTGAGGGTATTGTGGACTAATATAAGCACTACTAAGGCGTCTCAATCATAAGACCAAACGTTAGGTGCGCCGTGTTGCAGGGATTCTGCTCATGCACAGAACTATGCGCAGGAAACCAGGACCTCAGTGAATTGTGGTGTACCAAAAACCCACCTCAGTACCCAGAACCCCTATCTGACTAGCATCAGTGTCTCATTCGTTCTCCGTATCATCTCGAAGCTACCAATGATTAGACAACCCAGAACAAGCGACTTAGAGTACTCTCAGGAATAGTGGGAATCAGAAACACCTTTTCGTTATTATTCTCATATCAGTCCACATCAAGAGTAAACAGAGACACAGTAAAGTTTAAAATGTTCATTTTTAACTACGTGCCCTAAGATGCAGTACTTTGGCTAACATAAGCAGACAAATGATTAAAAACAAAACCATCAACATTGAAGGGAGAAATCATATTACAAATGATAGTGGAATATAGCCACCCTCCCTTCGCTAGTAAACTAGTTTTATGAAACTAATAGAAGGTCTCTAGGCTTGAATGGGGAACCCCATACCGTAAAGATCAGCTTAGGTGAATCACATCACAGGATCAGCTCTGCTCTGTGTCTGGAAAAGGTTTTCTCCAAGGGTCTGAATCATGCATGCATGCAAATGCAATATTAAAGGTACCCGAGTTTCAGATATTTGCAGCTGTGTGCGTGTTATGGCGAGAGCGTGGGCCGATCAACATGAATTCAAAAGCATGCATTGTTATTTGACCTTGACGGCTTCTGCACACAGTGTTCAGACTAAGGTCACGGTGCACGTCTAGGGATGTGAACAACAGACCGTTCTCATGTGAAGAAAAAGCAGTTTTTCTTGTAATAACAGCTACCTGCAGTGTCGTGTGCAAAAGCCGCAAATGTGGCAAGATGGCGTTTTACATCTAAGGCGCTTATGCTAACATAGCAATGTGTGTACATGGAACTCCGTCTCCACTACACCATCATATTAAAACATGAGGAACGTACATGTAGCGTAAATGAATGACAGCTGTACTCAACAAAGAGGCCACTTTCAAGCAATTTCATCGCACTAGAAACATCCCGAGCTCTGCACTGGCTCAGGGTTGGGATACATGCAGTCACTCACACCCACAGTCACCCTTCGCAGAATACTCACCCCCAACTAGCTGCTGATGGGATCTCAAACGTCCATCCAGCTCTGGCTGTGTCACTGCCAAGATGCGGACCATTAGTGGTGTCATGCTCCTGCGCGCCAACCTGCCAGTCCAAAGGAGCACCCCCAGCGTCATCTCGGCCACGTTTTTGTTCAGCCAGCAGATGTCCTCCCACCTCTTGTAAAAGTGTGATTGCCGCTGGTTAGAGACACCCAGAGCCCACACCTTGTGTGGAATGGCCCTCCATAAGGCCTCTTGCTGGTGGACTTTAAGCTGCAGGCATGGGAGACAAAAAGAGGAAGTTTCAGTGACACTGGGTTATGTACTACTATGTCTCAGTACAGGAGCATGCACAAACTTAGCACAGATATACAGATATGTTTAGCAGAGGCCATACAGCATGACACATAGTACATTAGCATTAGATAATCTCATAGAAATGCATGCAGGTATGAGGATGGACACAGTCCCTGGCCATCTCATGCACATGCTCATGCAGAATGCCAGCACAGAAAGCAATGTGCAGAAGGCCCTCATCTGCAATCCAGTATGTGAGGGAGCAAAACATACATTACATTTGGAAATGATGTGTTGGGCAGACTCACTGTGACCAACACCACACACCCCTCAATGTCCTTGGCCTGTGAATAGCTCACTGTTTCACATTTAGGGACATGATCTTACAGTCTCACACCCTTCTCACAAGGTCTGTCTTGTGCTATCCACAGGCCTAAGATAGCTCATCGATGAATAGGGTGGCAGACAACACATATGTCTCACTCTGCCCATTCATTGATGGGTCCCTGTCAAATTAGGCAGTAACTGTGCAGGCCATGGGGGTTCACATTGACGTTAAACGTGGGCCATCTAAACAGTCACATGCATGTACAATATGAGAGGGCAAACAGAGCCTACACATACAAGTCAGTACACATAATGAAAATAATGGATGTAGGATGTTTCAGAAGTACAACAATCTGCAGTGTCATAGGTGAATTTCCACCAAGAGTGTCACCCTCAGGTATTTCAATCTTGTCCATAATGCTTACATATCCATGGTGGCAATATGAAAGTTATGCACACTTCCTTCGGTACCCTCTGGACGAAAAACGTTTGTAATGTCACAAATGCGCATGTGAAAACCTCATGGACTTTGACATCCATTAGCACAGGCAATGTTTGTTCTGACTTTCCAAACCAGCAGTGTCACTGTATGGCTGCAAATATACTGCATGTCCCTCCCATCCTGAAATGCAGTCAGGGATCTGTGGAAATTAGACTACAAACCCCATTTACCTGAAGTCAGCATGCTAGGAAGTAACTCACACAAACTTGCACTCACAGGCACATACTACAGCAGATCAACTTCATGTGTGCACCCCATGCACTCTCCTACTTTCACTCTAAAACACTTACCATGACATAAGGAGCACCATATAGCCTCCCATACTGAGAGAGGACCTCGTCCACCAGGACATCCAGCTCCTCTGTGGTGAAGGGACGGGCCCTGATGTTCTCAGTTCTTGCCATCACTGGGTCCAGGAGACAGGAACAGCAGCAGTTGGTGGTGAAGAGTGTCAGTCAGCAGTGTCTGGATGTAGTGGAAATGTTTGGCTCTCTCCCAGACATATATAGCCCCCTGGGGTTGTTCCAGTGGTACTCAGTTGCTGCGATTGGTGTTCCATGTCAGCTTTTTTCGAATGTGACCAATGACCAGCCCCGCAGTAGTGGAGCACGCCTACCGTGATTTTCTAAAATGCATTTCTCTACCGCGATTGTGGTTCCCATTGGCAGTAGGGGCATGGGCATTGGCGGTGCCACACCGCAGGGGCCAGGCGGTTGCTACCGTGATTTGGCATCTTTACATTGGTGCCAATGGCTGTGATTGCCGTGTCAGTGCACGCCTACCGCGGGTTTCAAAAGTGCATTTATCTACCTTGATTGCGGTTCCCATTGGCTGTAGAGGCATGGGAATTGGTGCAGGGGCCAGGCGGTTGCTACCGAGATTTGGCATCTTTATATTGGTGCCAATGGCCATGATTGCGGTGGCAAAGCACGCCAACTGCAGGTTTCAAAAGTGCATTTCACTACAGTGATTGCGGTACCCATTGGCTGTAAGGGAATGGGCATTGGCGGTGCCACACCGCAGGGACCAGGTGGTTGCTACCGTGATTTGGCAACTTTACATTAGTGCCAATTGCCATGATTGCAGTGGCGTTGCACGCTTATGCCACCTATGGACACATCATGCTGTGGCTATGGCAATGACCAGTTCTCAGCATTGAACAGTAGACACTTACTATGAATCATGCCACCAGATAGTGTAATCAATTGCTAGTGTGACATTTGAATCACTGATGCCTACACATGCCATGTCAGTGCACAGGATTACATGCACTGGCATGTACTCCCTCACATGTGATTTATGGTGTTGTTGTGCATATACACAGATCTGTTGTGTGAGTGACTCTCAAATATGTACACTTGACAATGTGTGAGATGGCTAAGCAACCCACAGTCATGATGGACTCACTCCATAATGTGCCTATTTCACTGTGTAGATTGCTGGACTCATGTCCATACTTGATATTCGTGAAGGAACTCTCCAACACCAACGACATCCCACCATCACAAGACCTGTGCGACTCGCTGGCCACCTTCTTCTACCGCAAGAGCGCCAACATCTACGACAGCTTCAACGTCACGAACTCCCCGACAACCACTGAGATCTCCGCCCCCTCGACCACCACCCACACCAACCGCCTGCTCTCCTGGACCAACATCAACGATGACGACACCTACAAGATCATGAACACCATCCACTCCGGATCACCATCAGACCCATGCCCGCACCACATCTTCAACAAAGCCAGCACAGCCATCGCACCCCATCTCCGGAATGTAATCAACATTGCCTTCGAGACAGCAACCTTCCCGGAAAGCTGGAAGCACGCCGAGATCAACGCCTTACTAAAGAAAGCCAAGGCCGACCCTAAGGACCTCAAGAACTTCCGGCCCATCTCCCTGCTCCCGTTCCCGGCGAAGGTCATCGAGAAAACCGTCAACAAACAACTGACCCGCTACCTCGAGGAGAACAGCATCCTGGACCCGTCCCAGTCTGGGTTCCGCAGCAACCACAGCACCGAAACCGCCCTCATCGCCGCCACCGATGACATCAGGACCCTGCTGGACAATGGAGAAACAGCGGCCCTCATCCTCCTGGACCTGTCAGCCGCCTTCGACACGGTCTGCCACCGCACACTAGGAACACGCCTCCACGACGCTGTGATCCAAGAGAAGGCCCTGGATTGGACCACCTCCTTCCTCTCTGGCAGAACACAGAGCATCCGCCTCCCCCTTACGCTCCAATGCCAAAGAGATCATCTGCGACGTACCCCAGGGCTCATCCCTCAGCCCAACGCTGTTCAACATCTACATGGCACCTCTCGCCCACGTCGCCCGACAGCACGACCTCAACATCATCTCATACACCGATGACACCCAGCTGATCCTCTCCCTCACCAAAGACCCCCACACCGCCAAAACCAACCTCCACGAAGGAATTAAGGCCGCCGCTGAATGGATGAGGAATAGCCGACTGAAGCTGAACTCGGACAAGATGGAGGTCCTCATCCTCGGTTCCACCCCCTAGTCATGGGACGACTCTTGGTGGCCGACCGCACTAGGAACAGCTCCAACACCCACTGACCACGCACGCAACCTAGGGGTCATCCTCGACTCCACAGTCTCCATGACTACACAGATCAACGCTGTCTCCTCCTCCTGCTTCAACACCCTCCGCATGCTCCGCAGGATCTACAAGTGGATCCCCACCGAAACGAGAAGAACGGTCACCCAGGCCCTTGTCAGCAGCAGGTTGGACTACGGAAACGCACTCTACGCAGGAGCTTCGGCCAAACACCTGAGACTGCTGCAACGCATCCAGAACACCTCCGCACATCTGATCCTCGACATCCCTTGCCGCAGCCACATCACACCCCACCTGAGAGACCTACACTGGCTCCCTGTCAACAAGAGGATAACCTTCAGGCTCCTCACCCACGCACACAAAGCACTCCACAACACCGGACCAGCGTACCTCAACGCTCAGCTTCTACATCCCCACCCGCCAGCTCTGCTCCACCGGCCACACCCTCGCCGCAGTCCCCCGCATCCAAAGAGCGACCTCCGGCAGCAGATCCTTCTCCCACCAAGACGTGGAACACCCTCCCCACCCACCTACGGCAGACCCAAGACCTACTGACCTTCAGAAGACTACTCAAGACCTGGCTCTTCGAGCAGTAGCAGCACCCCCCACCCTGAGCGCCTTGAGACCCTCATAGGTAAATAGTGCGCTTTACAAATGATTTGATTGATTGATTGATTGATTGATTGATTGATTGATGCACACACTGTGCTCATTGTGTTGGTAATGGGTGCCTTGTCCGAATCACACAAGAAGGTGTGGCAGGTACAGCAGCTACATAGAAGCCAGCAGTGTTGTTGTTTCACACATGTGCTGTGTCGACTACTCTCCAGGCTGGTGACACAGGATGTTGGACTGTACCCTTTGGCATTCACATAGTCTGAATCTGTTTTGGGGGTAGTCACTATGTACATACTAGACATGTGTACACCTACTTTGAAACAAGGTGTCTCTATATGTGACTTGTGCTGTTGTTTCAGGCCAGTCATTGTTGGTTAACACATCTCATAGGGGGATTAAATTGACATGTGTCCCCTTTCATCTTAACTAGGAGGCGACCAAATGTGCATCGTCCATTCACATTGCTTATGGACATGGAGGATTAGGACATAATACATAAATTCCGTTTGGACCGACCTACCCTTCAAGACCTATGTGCTCAGTTGGAGCCCCATCTGAGGCTTTGCAGAACATATCCGACTGCTTTGACACCAACATGTAAGGGGATGGCAGCCCTGCATTTCTTTGCAACTGGTTCGTTCCAGTACACGGTGTCCAGCGCAAGTGGGATGTCTCAACCAATGTTCAGCATGGTGCTACCTGATGTCCTGTCCGCTATGATGATCAGCTACATCCATTTTCCCAGGATCCATGAATTGGAAGCTGTGATGGGTGAATTTTATGACCTTGCGCACATCCCCAATGTTGTTGGTGCCATTGACTGCACACATGTTGGCCTGGTTCCACCACAGGCACATGAGCACATCTACAGGAACAGGAGGCATTCCCATTCCATCAATGTGCAAGTGGTATGCCAAGCGGATATGATAATCTCCCAGGTTTTTGCTTAATTTCCAGGATCCGCACATGACTCCTGCGTAACAGCTTTGTGCCACAGCTGATGGCAAATCTGCATCTGGAGCAAGTGTGGATTATGGGTGAGTACGCAGAGTCAAGTAGCGTTCTGCATGTGTGACGTGCTGTCCATTGCCACAGTTATATTACAAAATTGGTCTGTGTATCTCACACCTAGGTGACTCTGCATATCCCTACCGGCCTTGGTTGCTGAGCCCACTGAGGAATCCCAGGACCCCAGGTGAAGTCCGCTACAATGAGGTCCATGGGAGGACACGTCATGTGATGGAGCGTACCTTTGGTCTTCTGAAGTCTAGATTTCGGTGTCTGGACAAGAGAGGAGGTGCACTACTCTACTCTCCCCAGAAGGTGTGTCAGATCATAGTTGTATGCTGCATGCTCCACAACCTGGCCCTGCGCAAAGAGATCTCCCTGCTCCTGGACGATGATGAGCAGCAGATGACCCCGCTGCAAACCCACCCATGCTCAGTGACGAGGATAGTGAAGAGGAGGAAGGTGTCGACCTGCGTCAACAGCTCATCAATGGGCCTTGATGCTCTGCCTACATAGCACTTACACATGGCATTCAGTGCTGTGCATGACTGTGTTCTGAATTTCTTCAACATGTGACTTTGTGTTTCAAACTTTAATTTCTGTGACAGTTACGTACACTTTTCTGTCTGCACACTGGAAGTGGCTATTGGATCTATGCCAACTTGGATGACATGTGAGGGCTGGTGTGGTCATATGGATCCATGCATTTTTAGAGGAATGACAGGGTGCATACACTGTCTACCTAGCTGTTCTGGGACACAGTTGAGGGGAATTGCTGTCACATGGTTGTGGGTGTGGGGAGTGCTCCATCCTGCTGGCCTTTGGGACAGCGGGCATGGTGGGAGTTGTAGTGCAGGCTTCCCACCCACAAACAACCCTTCCTGTTAAGATGGCTGCCTCCCCGGGAAGTGGAGCAGAGGAAGGGAACAGGCTACACATTGCTCTTGGATGGGAGAGTGTTCCATCCTGCTCAGGGGTGGGACTGGAGAACATAAGCTGGATACCTACCTGTTAGGTGAAGGTGAGAAATGCAATGGCTGACACATGGTAGGGGGGAGTGCTCCATCCGGATGGACTTTGGGACAGGGGGCCTGGTGGGAGTTGTAGTGCAGTCTTCCCGCCCACAAACACAACCTCCCTGTTAGGATGGTTACCTACCTGTTAGTTTGATGAGGGGAATGTAATGGCTGCTGTTGGACTTGGCCCCATTTGGCTAAAATTCCCTAAACTTTTTGCCTTTCCCCTAGATCTTTTTTCTGACATGGTGTTTCCAACTTAGATGCTTTGAGCACTTTTCCACTGCTGATCAGTGTCAAAGTAGAAGTACACCCTGTATAAAGTAGTATGGATTAGTGATTCCATGATTGGTATATTTGTTTTACTACTAAAGTCCCTAGAAAAGTGCAGGGCTAGTAATACAAATGCTACTCGTGGGCCTGCAGCACTAATTTTGCCACCCATATAAATATACCTCAAAAGAGAACTCAGGCCTGCCACTGCAGTGCCTGCGCACAGTTTGATTATTGCCATGTTGTCCTGAACAGTGCACCCACTTGCCAGGCCTTACCCTTCCCTTTCCATGCACATCAGGCACCCCTATGGTAGGCCCAAGGTACCCCCTGGGCAGGGTGCAGTGTCTGTGAAAGGTAGGACATTGACTGAGATGTGTACCATGTCCTGACACTGAAATACTCTCCATTTCATTTTTCACTGTTGCAAGGCCATCTTGCCCATAGGACAGTATGGGGAAGGCTGTGTAATATGTTTCCAGCCTATCTTCTTATAGGCTTAAGATGGAGTGATGAAGTTTAGTGTGCCTGAATTCACAATTTAATAACACATCTTTTTGTGAAGGTGGTTTTTGAATTGTGTGTTTAGAAACCACGCTTTTAGAAGTGGCTGGTTATTTTTTTCTAACAATTCCGTGTGTCTCTGCCTGGTTGTGGATTTACTGTCTGGATTTGAATGTGATAGGATCTGGGAAGTGTCTTGACCCAGGGGAGGAGTAGGTGAGACAAAAACAGGCTAACCTGCATCTGGAGTGTAGGGGGGAGGAATAGCCCCCTGGATGTGAAGAGGCATGGGCTGCTGCCATAAAAGAATGGCTCCACCTCCTGCTGAGTGTCTGAAGAACCAGACCCCCACTATCAAAGAAAGAAGGTGCCACTGGCAGGAAGGCACCCAGAACTGGTTTGGACAGGGGTCAGTGCCCCTGAACACAAAGACTTCAAAGACATTTAGGGGTATAACTATGAGAGCTGAAACCCCTGAACTTTAGACTGATCAAGACTGAAAAGAATTGAAACTACTTCGTGATCAAGAGGAACCTCTGCCAAGGAAGAACAGCTGAAGAGACTGAAGAGAAGGACTGACCCTTGCTGTGTGTTCTGGGGTTGGCCTGCAGTTTGCTGATTTAACTAAGGAGAGGCTAAGGGACATTGCGGTGTGCTGTGTCCCCCTGATTGAAAGGACTGTGCTGTGTGCTGTTTCTCGAAGTAACTTGTCTCCAAGGGCCCAAGGAGAGCTGGCTTCCTGTTGTGGAAACTAGGGAACATCAAAGTTTCCAAGTGTGTCTCAGCGACGCTGTGTGCGTGTGCTTTTTGCAGCCTGAGACCTTCTTAAGCATTGACCCAGGACTGTGTGGCCCGAAGCACAGCCGAGTCTCAGCGACGCTTTGTGCGTGTGCTGCCTGAGACTGCCATGGGGTTCATGGTGCTGGTTGGAAAGTGCCCCGTGACTGCAATGCCCCCGTAGCGTGAATCATTGTTCATGCTGCTGTGTAGCTGTTTGTGGCCCTTACCGTCATCGTAACTGAGGCTGCGGATCAAGATCGCCCGGCCCGAGCCGCAACATGCTAAATGATTTCATAAAGCTAAGGAAATCGTGATCATTGTTTGCAAGAGGAAAGTGCCCAAGATCATCAGCAACTGAGAAGGCAGCGCCGTAACCTGTCCGGCTACAGCGTCGCCATGCATCGGGGCTGCGTCGTCATCGGGAGCGCCCATCAGGACGTTCAACGAGCAGGGAGAGAGAGAGAGCGAAGCAGCCCATCCCCCAGGTAAGGCTTGGACTCCGGTCGGGAGCCGCAAGCGTGTGTGACCTGAGGAGGTGTGCAGGAGCAGTACAGGAGTGCTCCCGTCTCTCTCCTGCTGCATCGCGTTAGACGCGCTGAGTCCTCGAGCGGCCCAGAACAGCCCAGTAGTACAGGGGCCGCCCTCAGCAGTTCAGGACTGTTGTCTGTGGTTGGGGCCTAGTGGTGTCCGCGCTAATCTCATTGATTGGCCTGCTATTATTCCTGCCATACGAACTTCCTTATTACTTGCATTAGGGATTGCATTATTCCTGCAGTACGAACTGCCTGATTACGTGCATTGAGGTTTGAATTATTCTCGCATTACGAACTGCCTTATTGCTTGCATTAAGGAGTGCGTTATACTTGCATTGCGAACTGCCTGATTACGTGCGTTGAGGATTGAATTATTCTCGCATTACGAATTGCCATATTACTTGCATTAAGGAGTGCGTTCTTCTATTTTTTTTTCTTTTTTTTTTTGGTTTTTTAGTCCTCATTCTACGAAATATGCTCTTAATTCAAGAATATGAAGCTGGTCAAACCGAAAGATATAGCCCAGTATGAAAGAAAGGAAAGAAGTCCGTCTCTTCTCATTGAAGAAAAGGTAGACGAGACCTCCAAACAGTGCCTTCAATCGGGCTTATCGGAATTACCCAAAGCTCAATCTCTTCGGTGGTCGATTCACAACTAACCATAGCTGCTTTCTTATCACTTCGACCGGTTGTGCATATTTATAATCATTGAACCACTGAAAAAAAATAAAATGAAAAAAAAAAAAACTAATTAGGCACTGAGAGACTTGAAGCAAAAGCTGAAAACCAGCTATCCCATAGGTCCCAGAATTTTGTTTTTCTATCCCTTTTGCTTGCTCGATCAAGGGTTGAAATACGTTGGACTGAATTTATCCATTCTGATTTAGTGGGTGGGACGGGTGTAATCCATTTAATGCAAATCTCTCTTCTTGCCAAAAGAATCAAAACAAAAAGAAGTGTCTTTTGATTTCTTGTGAAAACTGAGTTAACTGTTTCACTTTCAGGAGTTCCAAAGATGACTATAGATGGTGTAAGCTCAACCCTACTGCATAAGATTTCAGCCATGATATCCGTCATGTGATCCCAGAAAAGCTTAATTGAAGGACACTGCCAGAACATGTGTAGTTCATTTACGTTGATACCTTTACATTTCGGACACTTCTTTGTCACTCCATTCCCTAATTTAGAAAGTTTCAATGGTGTCCAATACGCCTTATGGACAGTAAAAAGATGGTTTCTTTTTAGGGGGGCCGCTTTCACATAAGACCAGAGGGTAGACATTGATGCTCGCCCGAGAATTTCGAGGTGAATACCCGGCATGTCCTTCTTCCAGCTATCAGCAAATATTTTAGATTTTTTGTCTCCAGCCTCGATCATTTGCCAATACCATGCTGCTACTTCCTTTTGTGATGATCTTATAGAAATTGCTTTTATCACATTCCCATTTTCAACTGTTTCATGGTTAATTGAGTTGGTCCAACTGAGGATTTGTAAATATTTAAATTTTGATATCGAATTGTTGGCTAGAGCGTAGAAGGATTGCCAGGGAATTAACTCATTTTCTACTATTAGCTCTCCCCTTCTTATTATCCCAGCTCTACGTAATTGTAGAGATAGGGCGTCTTGTAGACATGGTGGAGTACCCGGGGAATCCCAAATCGGCATTTCTTAATTATAAAAGGGTATGCCTAGTAGTAGCCTCACTTGAACCCAAACCCTGGCGAATGCTATGAGAATCTTCAGCCTTATCTTTTTAAAGAATTTGGGGTGGCCAAATTTAAGAAGGAAGAAGTCAGCTTGCGTTTTATATATCTGGGTTAGGGCATTAAAGAGAGGCGAATATATCTGTCTATTGTTTAAAAGTTGTCGAAAAATTTTAAGATGGAAAGCACAATAGTATAGATAGAGATCTGGGGTAGCTATACCTCCATTAGGTTTTCTTCTCCTAAGTTTTTTCTGAGAGATTCTGGGATTTTTTCTGCCCCAGATGAATGAAGAGAATAGCCCCTGGGCTTTCTTAAACAAAATTTTAGAAAATTCCAAAGGAATGGTGTCAAAAAGGAAAGTGAATTTAGGTAAAATACACATTTTCAGCAGGTTAGATCTACCTATAATAGATAGAGGGATAGACTCCCAAGCTTGTAGTTGCTGACGAACACTGACCAGGGTCTTATCAAAATTCAGCTTGGTTATCATATCAATATTCTTAGTAATTTGAACCCCCAGATATCTTATTTGCTGTTTTTCAAGATCGCTTTTATATGGAGAATTCCATAGCATCAGCTCTGTTTTCTGCTGGTTTATAGAATAACCTGATATTTTCCCAAAGTTCTCCACCTGTGACCAGATCTCTGGGAGTGCCTGTTCTAGATTCCCTGTCAGAATCATAAGGTCGTCAGTATATAGGCCAATTTTTTTTTCCCATCCCAGATATTTAAAAGGGGAAATAGTCTGGCACGATCTTAACTTGCATGCAAGAGGCTCGAAATATAGATTAAAAAGAAGGGGAGAGAGGGGGCAGCCCTGCCAGGTCCCACGTGAAATTTTAAATTGTCTTGTTAAGTTCCTGTTAACAAGGATCCTAGCAGAGGGGTTTTTATATAGAGCCTTTACTGCCTCCACAAATGTTTCTCGCAGATTGGAGCGTTGGATTACTTCTACTAAAAAGGACCAATTGACCCTATCAAAGGCTTTAGCAGCGTCGAATGTTAAAACTGCCAATAGAACTTGATAGTAGTTTGCCAAATCCATCGCTCCAATGAGATCGTGAGTCAATTCCTTCAGTTGCCTCCCTTTCATAAATCCCTTTTGGTCAGGGTGTATTATAGTACCAATGACTTTGTCTAATCTTTTAGTAAGAATTTGAGTATAAAGTTTGTGGTCGCTGTTTAAACGCGAGATAGGTCTATATGATTCACAATTATAGGGGTTTTTATTTGGCTTCAAAATTATAATAATTGTGGCCTCATTCCAGGATACTGGTAATTCCTGAGCAAAAATATAGACAGAGTTAAAAAGTTGGAGTAAGAATGGAGCTAATTCATCCTTCAGGATGGTATATATTTCATTTGGGATGGCATCCGGGCCAGCAGCTTTCCCTTTTTTCAATGTTTTAATAGCTTGTAGTATCTCCTCTATTTTGATGTGATCGCTCAGGTTATCCCTGTCATCTACTGATAGTGTGGGGAGTTGGAGATCTCGGAAGAAAGCCTCTGTATTTTCCTTAGATGGAGTTGAGTCTTCAGAGTATAAGTCTGAGAAAATGAACAAAGGCTTCTTCAATCTTTGAATCTTCCTCAATAGTCCTTCCTGTATTTGGACATTTAAGACTCTTCACAGTATTTCTAACGTGATCGGACTTAGTCTTCCATGCCAAGAATTTTCCACAACTCTCTCCATAGTCATGATGGGCAAGTCTACTTGCATCCCATTTTTTTTTATTTATTGCCTCTAAGTGATGTTAAATTATTTTTAGCTAGGGAAAGTTCTTGTAAATTAATAGGATCCGTAGGTGACTGTTCTAGCACTATAGATTTTTGGGCGATTATTGCTTCCAGTGCTATAATATCTTCCTTTGCTTTCTTATTTTGTGCTATAGAGAGGGAGGTTATTAGGCCTCTTAAAAAGGCCTTATAAGAGTCCCATACAATATGGTGGGCTGCTGAGTTTAAGTTAAACCGGAAAAACTCTTTTGTAGCTTTTTTTAATTTATCGATATTTGTGGACTCAAGAAGTATTACACGGCTCAGAGTCCATCTTCGCAGAGTGAAACACTGAGGAAGATTTATTTCTAAGAGAACAGCGGAATGATCAGAAAGATGTTCTGGTAAATGGGTAATTTGGAGCGTGTTTTTACTAGTCCTGCGGTCCACCAGGAAGAAATCAATCCTGGAACGGTGATTGTATTTCTTATTATGATAGGTAAAATTTCCCCCTGCTGACCCGAAAACATGCTTTTTTTCTGCCCATATATCCAGAAGACCGCTGTTTGTCATAAGCTGTTTCAGAATTTTTCGAGATTTTTGAGTAGCTCCCATGGCTTTGTTAGAGGAAGAGTCATGATTAGGGTTTAAGACTATATTAAAATCTCCTCCTATTATTATTTGGTTGTTTACATTTTCGATCTGCAGGAAGAGAGACTGGAGATGGGACGGGTCGTCAATATTCGGGCCATAGTAGCTGACAAAGGGGACCCACGTTAAGTTAATTTTTGCCCTGACCAATACCCATCTACCATGAGTGTCTGCCAGTACATTCTCAATAACTGCTCGACTATACCTCCTGAAAATAATGGCCACACCTTTTGTCGGGACTGTCTGTGTTGAGCAAAAACAATGTTCTATCCACGTATAGTTTTTTAATATTTCTTCCCACTCTTCTTTTGTGAGATGCGATTCTTGAATGAATATAATATCATAACTTGCGAGGTACAGGTATTCTAAAATCTTCTTCCTTCTGGCAGGAAACCTAAGTCTGTTCACTTTCCAAGACAGAACTTTTAAAGCCAGTGGACTAGCCATAATTATTTGCCAAGTCACATCTATTACGGGTACTTTTATACCACCGTAGCTTCATTTCTAAAGCTGCATTTTGTAAATGAGGAAATTTTTTTCCCCCAATGCTCCCCCACCTTGTGGCTTACAAAATGTTCTTTTACATGTTTGATAAACTTAGTCCCTCTCCCTCCCTCCCCCTCTCCTTTCCTCCCTGGGGAATCCTCCCTCATCTCTATAGGCAAGCTGGAATGCCTCAATTCTTTGGGCTCTCACCCTCTCTGGACGGATAGGAACAATAAATGTGATTTTTTTTTTTGCGCTAATTAGATGTGCCTTTAATCTGTTGAATCCAAAGGCTGAGCTCTTCCGGATCTCTGAAATTGAACACTTTATTCTTCCACATGACCTTCAGGAAAGCAGGGAATTGGAGTTTTGCAGTGGCCACTAAGCTTTCCAGCTCCTGTATCTGTTTTCCCAATTCCCACTGCCTGTCCTGTGTGGTGCGTGAAATGTCAGACCTGATACGAAAAGACCAGTTCCCTTTATTATATGCCCCTCTTTTTAGTCCTTGTGCTAAAACAGCTTCTTTTATGGAATATGTTTTAAAATATACTATAATTTTCATTGGGGTTTTCTTTCCTGATCGTCTATTGAAAGGGTCTCGGTGGACTCTTTGGATATCATTTTCAAAGGTCGATTTCTCAATATCGGGATGGAGATCTTTTAAGAGATCTATTACAAAGGATTTAATATCCCCTCCCTCAAGATCTTCTGGAATATTCAAGATTCAGATATTATTTCTTCTGGCGCTATTTTCCAAACTCTCCAGTTTGTCCGCCACTATTCTGTCCTTCATTTTCAGTCTCTTGATCTCTGCAGAACTCTCTGTGACTTGCCTTGAAAGATCATTTTACTGATGCCTCTACTGCCTTCACTCGACCCATTATATTGTTTAATTTTACCTCCAGTAACTCACAAGTCCCTTGTATCATTTGCTGGTTATTTTCTGAAATTGTGAATTTTTCTCTCATTTCTGTAATCAGATTTAGGAGCAAATTATCTGTGGAGGAACTGGCCGTTGCCTGGTCCCCTAGACCCTCTCCCTGATTAACAGGCTGTGTCAAAGGGTTATCTGGGGTAAAATCAGTTCCAGGAGTAAAGTTAGAAAGCAAGGTGGTAGCTATAAGATTTTGCTGCCCTAAATCTTGTTGAATGGGGTTGTCTGATAGTGCAGTAACAGCATCCGTCATTCCTGCTATGCATGAAAAGCTATTCTTCGTGGTCATTTCGTTTCTTTTCTCTAGGTCTCCTGGCTCCCCCCTAGGTCCTGGGACCTCAATAATGAGTCCCTCCAGTACCTCGGGATTTTGCTTCTTCTGCGTGGTGGAGGTTTGGGTTAAGGCTTGCACTTTAAAGTAAGTATGTAGGGAAGGGGTGACGCGGGAGTTTACTGAATTAGTGGAGTTAGCTCTTTTATTTTTTTATTTTATAGATTTTTTCCCTTCTAAATGGGGTCGAACAGACACTTTCTCCACTTGTATAATTTTCGATGAGCTATGGTCTGAGAGACTTCCCGTATGTGGCGGTTCCTGCCCCCAGATATCTTTGCTACGAAGAGTGTATCTATTGATAGGGTTATTAGATTAGGGGTTGCTGTCTCCCCCGTTTCCATCTACAGGCTCAGGCCCCCTCAATGGCTGTAATGACTGAAAGGGTCTGTGGACTCTTAACTTGCTCCCGCAAGGCTCAGACTTAATATTACTGCCTTCTAATGAAAACCCCCGCACCCCCTTCTTCTTCCTCCTTACCGAAGACATCCGCAGCAGACTGTCATTTCCTACCGTACTGGGTTTCTGCCGACCCGCCGCTGCTGTTGAAATCAACGCTAAAAGAGGGCTTCCCCCAGTGGGGAAGCCGATTCTAGCAGCCGCGCGCCGACCTCTAGAAACCCGCAGCGCCACCTCTGCCCAGATCCCGCCTCGAAGAGGCGGCTCGATAGCTCCGACATTCCGCGCTGCAGCCACCGCGGAAGCTTCGTCGAAGGATCCAAGGACCCAGCGTCAAACGGGGACACACACAGCCACTCGGGAGGCAGAAGAGAGAAGCAACGCAAAGACCCTGTAGGTTTTAGCCGAAAATTATTGAAATGACGCTGGCACCATCTGTTTCAGGAAGCTTGTTCCCATCCAGCGAGAGTGGTGAGAGACCGCGACCGCTCAGCAAACTCTGCCGACCGCCATCTTCCCCCGGTACGTCATTGAAGGAGTGGGTTATTCTTGCATTACGAACTGCCTGATTACGTGCATTGAGGATTGCATTATTCTTGCATTAAGAACTGCCTGATTACTTTCATTGAAGATTGCATTATTCTTGCATGACGAACTGCATGATTACTTGCATTGAGGATTGCATTATTCTCACATTAAGAAACTGCATTAGTCTGACAATACAAACTGCATTACGAACTGCATAGTATTGCATTAGGACTGCATTTGAACATCGTGAACTGCTCACTAACACCGCAAGAACCTATAAGTGTTTGTTGGCCTTATAAACGGCAAAGTGGAATATTACGAATACGGATATGTTGGATCATTATCGGTTGGTCTTAACATATTTTTCTTCTTGATAAAGATACCGCTATTTACATACATCAGTGTGGTGTCCATTTGTGGTGTTATCACTGTGTCACTGGGAGTGTGGTTGCAAATACTTTACACATTGCCTTGAAGATAAGCCTGGCTGCTCGTGCCAAGCTACCAAGGGGTGAGCAGGGGTTATCAAAGAGCACGTCCCTCCTTTCCCTGACTAGAAGCAAGGGTCCCTATTTGGACTAAGGTAACTGCCTCAGCCAACTAGAGACCCCCAGTTCTAACAGCTGCCACTTGCTTCAGGGTGGGGGGTGCTCCATCCTGCTGAGCTTTAGGACAAGGGGGCCTGGTGGGAGTTGGAGTGCAGTCTTCCCACCCACAAACACCCCTCCCTGTTAGGATGGCTACCTCCCTGTGAAGTGGAGCAGAGGAAGGGAATAGGGTACACATGGGTCTTGAATGGGGGAGTGTTCCATCCTGCTCGGGGGTGGGACAAGAGAGTAAAAGATGGCTACCGACCTGTAAGTTTTAAGAGAGCAATGCAATGGCTGCCACATGGTTGGGGGTGTGGGGAGTAATCCATCCTGTGGGCTTTGGGACAGGGGGCCTGGCGGAAGTTGTAGTGCTGCCTTCCTACCCACAAACACCCCTCCCTGTTAAGATGGCTACCTACCTGTTAGGTGAAGGTGAGTATTGCAATGGCTGACACATGGTTGTGGGTGTGGGGTGGTGTGTTACATCTTGCTTAGCTTTGGGACCGGGGTGCCTGGTGGGAGTTGTAGTACTGGCTGCCTGTGCACATGCCCCCATGGTAATATTTCTAACCACCTTTGGGGTGTATCAGAGGGAGTGGATGCTGGATCTGTGAGACATGTTTTGGGGAGAGTGTGGTACACATGCATGCATTTGGGCCTAGGAGTTGTAACTTTGTAGTTGTGCAAGACAGCACATAGCAGTGTAATGGTAGACATTTGTTGGTACTTACCAGTCTCCACTCCCCAGGGTATTCCTGTGAGACTCTCTAGATACAGCGTGGCAAGCACCTTCTCCTCCCATTCGGTGAATGTTCATGGTGGAATGGGAGGGCTGCCGCCAGTCATCTGAGCCAGCTTAATGTTCTTGTTGTCCCTCTCTTTCACCTTGCTCTTGAGGTCATTCCACCGCTTCCTGATCTCCTTCTTGGAGCGGGGGACGGTTCCTACTGCATTGACTTTGGTGACTATCCTTTTCCACATTTGATTTTTTTTGGCTTGTGGTGTCTGTTGATCCAGGCTTCCAAACAAATGTGGTTCTACTCGGATTATCTCACCTACCATCACCGACAACTCATTGTCAGTGAATTTGGGCATTTTCTTCTGTGACATGGTGTGCAAATGTGTGAAAAGTGCAGTTGTGAAGGTGGTGGTGGTGATGTGTGTGGTGTGTGTGTGTTGTTGTGCTGGTGAGATGTGTGGTGATTTGCCTCTCCTTTCAGCTGTGGGGTTGGTTCCTTCAGTTGTGGAGTTGTGCAAAGGATTCTGGTCAGGGATGAGGCTGGTTTTATACACAGTTATGTGGGTGGGTCAAAATGGAGTATTCCTGTCAGGTGTGTTGTGTGGGTTGACCTGGGATTTGTATTTTTTACTTGCCATGGGAATGTGTCATTGGGGTGTGTTTGGTGTTTTTTGAGGCAGAGCCAGGTTGAGGCCACACTTGGTAGACTTGTGGTGTGTTTTTTTGTCGACCACCATTACTGTTCCGGAGCGACCACGGCGATGGGAATACAACAGCCCTTCCACCGGCTCTTCCATACATCTATTGATGCGATCGCGGCAGTCGGAAACAGCGGATCATTCCGCTGTCACAACAATGGTATCCTAATTTGACTTGCGGTCATTCCGCTGGACGTGCGGCGGGTTTGGGTCTTTCTGCAGTGAATCTGACCACAGTGGATGGATTTTCACCTGCTCCGCATGCTCCCGGCGGTCTTTCATGGAATCCGTCCGCCACGGTCGGATTTTTCTGGCGGTTCATCCTAATCTGGCCGCCACTTTTCCCACGGTGCATGCGAGCGGTTAATTTCCGCTACCACAGCGGTCGGAATGGTATTCGGACCGCCATCCTAATCCACCCCTAATCTCCTTTGTGGTGCTAATAAGAAAACAAAAACTCATGCTGTCAGGAGAGTACCTCTTTGAAATGGAGCTGCACTAAATGTTTATCAGAAAGGAGATTACCTCATTTGAAGTTGATAAAAATTACCTGCTGGAGACGGAAAAGTAAAAAGAAAACTTCATTTATCATAATTCTAAGGGGCCTTTCTGAAGGTTTGCACATCTGATAAACTACACATCTTTGGAGTACTACCACAATTTGTGTTGATTTAAATAGTATAATAATACGATGTAATACTTTCTTTTAAGTATTGCTCCATTCAAAACAATGGCAAGGCAGAGAATAGATAAGGTCTGGTATAAACCCTCTACTCCAGCATTTCTATATGTTTCTCTCTGTTTCATCTGGACTGCAGTTGATGGATTCTGACTGAATTGCAGCCATTCAGGGAATGGCTGCCTAGGTCCTTAAATGCCCTCTCTCTCTTGTTATAGATAGCTGTTTGCAGCTCAGACCTGTAACTCAAAGAGAAGGCATTTAATGGCCGGTGCAGTCATTGGCAGCAGGCCATAATACCACAGCAGTGCAGACTATCAGTGTTCTAGACCTAATTAAAACAGTCAGTTCAATACACATACATCTCTCTTCTTAGATTTTTAAAGATTGATTTTAGATCAGTCTCCACACAGACAAGTGATTCCCACAAAAAACTGGAGACACTTTGTCTTTAGGTTGCCTTTTTAACCGGGAATTGACTTGACACTTCTTCAAGTTCAGCTATTGATTCCATCATTGTTTTAAGCTTATAGCATTTTAAAAGTAAATCAAATCGGGAAAGGCCAATAAGGCTTGACTGTAATTCTCTGTAATTCTCAACAGTATGTTTTTTAACAACTGTACCCCTACCCCTCCTTTTGAAAATATGATTGCGACCTAATGTTGCTACTATTTCTAGTGCACTTTTGCATGTATTTCAACAGGCAAAACAGTGTTGTTTTAAGCATATTTTCAGATTTCTTCGCACTATACTCCTGTGTTCCATCAACACCAGTGTTTTCAATGAATGTCACATTTTGTGTGCTCATTTTCAAAATGTATCCTTTTTACTTTTTAAAGGGCTCATTCGCACCACAGTCACATGCTGAAAATTGTGGGCCTCATTTATGGCATTGTGACATAAGGCAGTGCTGAACTGCACCTTGCTGTGCTCCCCTACACCAAAATGAAAGAGCAGGACTGCACTGTATATAAGCATAACGGTGCATTCCTGTCATTTCTGCCTGCTGTCACTTTTTTGGCAGCCTAGCACCAACGTTGGCACCCGTGCACAGTAGTGCAAGAGTGCCTGTGTTGTAGGCAGGATGATTATTTTTGAGCAGGAAGGAGCACATTCCTGCACAAAAACAATCTTACGAAGCGTTTCAATCTTTTTATATCTGCTGCAGAATGCAGCACACATGGAGAGAGGAAAAATAAGGAAAAATTAACATATTTCTCCTCGTTACTCCTCACCTCGGGAGGCGAATGGATTGGACGCTTCCCCAGGTTTACATCACTTTGTAAATCTGGGGCAGCGTCAAATTTCATGGGTGTTGCATGGGAAAACCCACTGCAACAGCCATGAAATGCCTCCCGGGGGCAGAGTAAGGCGATGCAGCGATTGATTTACATATTGAAATAAAATGGTGGTGCATTATGTTGTGATAAAGTTTATTGGCTTTCTATTTAAACAAACCATTCTATTTTTTCAAATCAATTATGTTTTTACACCCCCATATTTAATCACCTTCTGTTTCTGTGTTATAATATTATTGCTTAATGTGTTAATATATTCTATGTAGGAAGTAAAGTAAATGTCCCCACTTCCAAGATCTTTGTATAGTTTTGTTGCTCTATACCCTTGGACCTTATGTTTTGCGCCAATTACAAATGATCAGTACCAAGCTATCACTAATGTTTTGCATTGTGTTTTTAATATTTTCATTTGTTTGTGTTTGTTTTATGGTCTCCTGTGTTTTCATTCACACATTTTCCTTTTTGTACATTCAAGACCAATTGCGGTTTCTACATCTGTTACCATTAAAATATCAATACAAATGTTTTTTAAATGTGTCCAATTGATTCAAGATTACACATCTCTTTTCTTTGGTGTGCCAGTGACTTGAATATTACTAAATATTGGTTTGTATGGAATACTGAAAAGAAACAGAAACAAACCCATCTGCTGTAAACCATGCTACAACTTCCGGAATATTTTGAGCAATAGTTCTTTGTGGAATTTTCACTATGAAAAGCAAATAAAATCCTCTTTCTTTTTTTTAAGTTTGAGTTTAATAAGATCAGCAACAAAGAACAGCAATACAATAATTCTTAACAAAAAATAAAGGTGACAACAGTAAACATAAAATACAATACATGCACAATTGTCAAAGTGTGTATACATATGAGAGATATAAATACCACGCTGTACAAAGATTAAATAAACTAATATGGAGTATGAGGGGAAGCAGGGGGAAAGGGAAGAATATGCAACTGCATTATGTAGAATTAGAAAAAGTGATAAATGACAAAAACTGTTGACATAAAAAGAAGAAAAATAAACATTATTTCTATAAGTTTGTGAATATATGTGCATCTTCGAATAGTATACTAAAGGCAATATGGTGAAACTCAAGGTGGCTTTCTTACTTCATCTGATACAGTGAATCATTTATCAGTAGATGAGGTGGAACGTGATAGGTATGTACCTAACGGAAGCCATAAGAGGTTTCCAGTTTGATGTTATTAAGTGAAAAGCAACAGCTAACAATAAATCTAACAACGTATAATTTGTGGACATGTGAGGCAACTTGGGTGACAAGGTACCTAAAAAGATATTAATTAAGGAAAATGAAACAGTAACTTTAAAAATCTTAGTAATTCATGTCCAGACCAATTCCCAAAACTGATGAATAGGAGGGCTGTCAAATAATATGTGCTTTAAACCGGCAATTGAGCATGAACAAGACAAACAAGTAGAGGATGTAGTTGGAGTAAAGGATGCTAGAGTCACCGGGGTAAATAACAGATGATGATAGACAGAGTAGAGGGTCTGTCTAGTATTTGCATCACTCATAGCATTGTGAAGCCATAACTTATCCCATACAGTAATAGATCAACATTGCATTAAATCCCGTTCCCAGGTCAGTTCACTCTTCAATTTGGCTCTGTCTGAAGACAATTGTAAGTATTTATATATAGTAGAAGCAGATGGGCAATTAACTAATAATGGAAAAAGTGTAGTGGAAATAGAGGGGAGGCAGGAGGTAATTGACAATCTGAAAAGATATTGGTAGAGGGCTGTGCATAAATGTTCATATTGTGTTTTGAATGCAGGTGGCAGTGAAATTTGAGTTTGGTGATCAGAAAAAGACAAAGGTTGACCATCAGCAAGAAGTTGCGATATCCAGCACAAACCTTTGGCATGCCAAGTCTTCCAATAAATCGAACAATTCTTAATTTGTAGCGACGTAGTATGCCAAATGGGATGTTGTTGATAGGTAGCAACAGAGAAGTATGACGATGGCAGAAGAGGTGTCAGAAGATTACAGGAGTGGGAAACAATTGTTCAGCGTATTTGAGAAATATTTGTTGTGAAATTAAGGATTTCTTTAAAATCAAAAGGGGAAATAAGAAGTTTCTCAAATTGTAGCCACAAAGGAGGATCTAAGGATAGTTCAGACAAGGGACATTGGGCAGCTCCTTTGAAGAAGAAAGCATAACGTTAGTTTTTTAAATCTGTGAACTTAAGACCTCTGTTAGATTTATCCTTTTATTTAAAGGACAAAGCTATATGTGGGGCCTGCCTTTCCAAAGGAAGTTTGCTAAGAGATAATCAACTTTCTTTAAGTTGTACCCTCGAATGTGACCAGGAATCATAGCAATAATGTATAATGTCAAGTGAGTGAGCATCATTTTAATAGAATGCATTCTGCCCCACCAGGAGAGAAAGAGGGGGTGCCAGCGAGTAATAGTATAATTTAGTGTCTTAGTAATGTAGCCTTTAATCATCTACGAAAACCACAATCCTAGGTACTTTATTTTGAAGCGTTGTCATGCAAAACCGGTCTGCTTAAAAAATTTACTTATTACATAAAACATTTAAAGGTAATATCTCACATTTTTAGAGTATTAAGTCGATAACCTTATAAACGGGAAAACGTTGCGACTTGATGAAGAAAAGGTGGCAGGGGGTTGTAGGGTTGGACCAATGCAGGAGAATGTATTCAGCATAAACTGACATTTTAACTCGTTGAGATCCAATTTGGAAAATGCAAACATCTTTTTGGATTTCAGTTAGAAAGGGTTCAAGTGCAATTATAAACAAAAAGGGTGATAAAGGACAACCTTGGTGTAACCCTCTGAAAAAAGAAAATAGTCTGCAAGTATATCATTAACAAAAATTGCAGCTTTAGGGCCTGTATATATCAAAGAAATGAAAGCGACCAATTTGGGCTAAAAACCAATCCATTTTATTGCTAGAAACATAAAATACAAGCCAATCCTATCAAAAGCAAGCATTAGCAGCAATAGGATGGTCTATTGTGGAAGGCTTGTCAAGGATGTTAAAAAAGACTAGAGAATTGACAGAGGGTAACCGATCTTTAACAAAACCGGATTGTTAAGGGCCTATGATATCGGCCCGAACAGGTCAATGTATAGTGCCAAAATCTTAGCAAAAATACTGTAGTCAGGATTGACTAAAGAGATGGGCTGATAATTCGTACACAGGGAAAGATCTTTATTGTCTTTTGGAATTGGGCAGATCATTGCATCTTGGAAGGAGCCTTGAGAGACACCCTTAGCAACGAAATAATTAAATAAAAGTAAAAAGTTGGGAAGGAGACGTTTCACAAAATGGCTAGAAAATTCAATAGTAAAGTCTTAAGACCCAAGGGCTTTCCCTCTGCGTAGCACAGAAAGTGCATGAGTAATTTCTGAAAGAGAGATTTCTGCCCCTAATGAATCAAAACCAATATGGCGTGAGGGAAGAAAAAAATCCCCTTTTTGATATTAACAATCCCTCTACATATGTAGAATCTGGCTATGTCTTTTAGTTCTACATACCAACATATATTGTGCACAATAATAAAAATATATACATTTTCCTAGTTAACTTTGGATTCATATGCCAATATGTTTTTTCCACAAAATTCCACAAACAAACCTATTCAATTGATTCCTCTGTACTGACTTTCTCAAAGCCCTTGATAGGCTGCTCATAACCATGAACTGTCAACTTCCATCAGATAATGAAGGGTCAGTCCTTTTTGGAATTTAGGAACTAGGGCCCATATTTAACAAAATGTAATACAGTGCAGCAAGTTACCTTGCTGTGCTGTATTACAAATGAAAGGCCAGGAATGCACCGTATTTATCACAAAACGGCACATTCCTACCTTGAGCTGCCTAGCGCCAACGCATGCACCCTTGCATCACGGTGCACGGGTGCCTACGTTGCATGCAGGATTGTTTTTGTGCAGGAAGAGTCACCTTACTGCGCCAAATCAATCCCCTAAGGCATTTTCCTCTTTCTATTTATACTGCGGAATGCAGCACACATAGAAAGAGGAAGTAACAAGGAGAAATAAAGATATTTCTTCATGTTAAGCCTCACCTGGGAAGTTATAGCATTTTGACGCATTCCCAGGTCTACCAGTAATGGTAAATCTAGGAATGCGTCAAAATGCATGTATGTTGCGTTGGAAGACCCACGCATTGCCCATGGAACGCCTCCCTGGGGCAGAGTTAAACGCTGCGATTTGCGCTGGGTTGTGTTACTCTGGCTTTATCAAGCCCCCAGGGCCACACAAAATGGCCTTGCGTGGCTTGATAAATCGCATTCTGGGGTTGCGTCAAACATGCAGCACGTTGCGTGGTGCAAAAGTGGCACAGCCCCTTGATAACTGGGGCCCTTGGTTTATGCACCATACTTGATTGGAGGTCCTCATCTATGATTTGCATAAATGTTTGCATTTAAATAGATTCAACAAAATCCCCTTGTTTACACATGGAAATCTACACAAAATATAGATTCCCAGGCCTTCCCTGACTTACTATACTTATTCTCGTGGAATGTCATGTTTTACTTTTTTATTTTCCATGAAAAGAAATCCCTTAACACGCAACCTCATAAAATAGGGGGTGTTAGGAGATTTTTTACAACTAATTTGAACACTAACTAATCACCAATGAGAACTAAACCTTTCCTGCAGCTTAATGCCACATGTGTGGGTGTTGTTTTATAAACAAAAGACATCAAAAAGAGTATAATAGTTTTCAATCAATGTCTTCATTCTACTTAAATGTCAAGGTAAATAGATAATGTACATTTATATATTATTAATTGCAAAATAACACAGCCTTAATGTATTTGCTATTACCATTAGCACAATTTACATTTGTAAGGATATAAAAACACTGATACACGATTGACAATCCTTTTTCTGTGAGTTGATGTGATCTTCTCATGGCTGTTTCTATGGATCATTTACAACTGCTCATCGAAGAAAACTTTGTAAATCAAACCCTAAATGTATAATTCAAAAAATGGATTTAATTTTATCATGCAATTTATAAATACTACTCTGAAAAGTATAGACGTTTGTATGCATGGCGTAATTGCAAATACTGAGAATTTGGAATTTCCCTCTGTCACCTCTTTATACCCAGTGCTTAATTTGAATCAGGGGTTGCCGGTGGGCGCCGCCAGAACATATTTGTGGGGACTGGCAGTTACTTTTCTGTATTTTCTGAGTGTGAAAGAGAGGGAAGAAAGCAAATCAGAAGGAAGGAGGAAGACAAAGACAGAAAAATGTCACAAAAGGAGAAAGCAGGTATGTGCAAGAGTAAGATAAAGGCGCAGGGAATGTCTGGTAGTGAATTTAAGCGACCTGAGGTGGATTCTAGACTATGCAACCTTGGTATTCCATTCAACAGCATTTAATTTCACTGACCGCGGATGTCTGAGCAGGAGCTTCAGCCACGGCATTTTTTTTTTTTTTTTACAAATTAAGCATTCTTTGTACTTCTCCCAATCTTGAACCTTTAAAATGTAGCCTAAAATCCTTCTGTTCCAAGGACATTTTGATTGTATGCTACTTAAACTGTAACCACTTATTTCTATATCCTATTTTTGAACTTGACCCGAAGGTATCAGAGCGTTTTACATGAGCACCGGTTGCGTTACACACGGACACATTCATTTTTGGTAGGCACGAGGAGATTAAGTGATTTGTTCAGAATGACAGGATGTTGAGGGTCAATGCTAAGATTTGAACCCTGTTTCCCAGATCTAAGATCAACTGCCCTAGCCATTAGGCTACACCCTCTCCCCTCTACCCTATTTGTTAGTTACTTGCAGCACTACCCCCCTCAGTTCCTTCCCTTCAGGATGCCTCATCATTTTTACTGCTCTGTGAGTGGTGCAGCCTTCTCACTACACTTTCAATAGAATCTTAATATAGTGCCACTCTTTGACTTTTTCTTGTCCTATTCTACTCCAGGGACCCAGCACTGACCTCCTGCCCCTCACTGCTGGTTCTTACCAGGCTTTCCTCTGCTTGATGTTCACTTGGTAATGGTCCACCATGGAGGCTATTAAATGACATTTGAGGCACCCATACATATTTACTTGCACCCCTAAGGGTATCCAGGCACTGGAGGCTGTCAGGGAGCTATTACCCAGAGTCACAAGATGCTGAGCTGCTGCCGGCAATCGAACTGTGAGCCCCACGTTCTAGAGTCAGCCGCTCTGGCCTCTGCAGCACACCTCTCATTGCTTGTTTCAAGTGTTGCTTCTTTGATTCATTGTTTTTATCTTCAAACCCCTTTGTCCAACTGTTTTCCCTACTTTTATGGTTGCCTATTAGGCCTCAGTTATATGGCCATGGTTAATTTTTACTCTTGTACCTTCTGTAAAAATTGATCATATTTATTGTGATCTGGACCCTAAATAGTTCCTTTGAAAACACATACACACACTTACGAACTACATTTTAAAGCTGAGAGGGCAAGTTGAGTAATGGTCAGTGGCCGCAGCATTGAAAATGTCGTTTTATTTGATTTCTTAAAATCATAAATGGGTGGAACATACCACCATGAATATACAATGTAACACAGTAAACTGGATTATTTTTTTTTTTATATAAATAGAAATCTAATTAATTTTCAAGGTACAAAATCTTTGTACTAAAATACCTCAACCAGAGGTCTTTAAAATTATTTTATAAACATGTCTGTACCTCCTGCTTCAGGTTAAGTTCTTGTGCTGAAGAGGGGAAGGGGAGAGAAAGAAACTGATTAAAAGTTCTGGGGAGGACTCAACCTGACTGCATGATGGAATGCTGGTCATCTGCACTTCTTATCAAGTTCTTTGCTCGCTGAGTCCTTCTTTTCAAGATCTTTTGCTGCTATGTTCAATAATTTGATTGTTTTGCATGACAGTTGAACAGAGGAACCACTGAGACATTTTATGACTGCCGCTCTGCAAGTCCTTATTTGTTCTTCTCTCAAGATTGTCTGTAAAAGGATCTTCCACGTATTGTGTAGAACCGGGCAGATGCATAGTAGGTGTAATATAGACTCTACTCCATTTCAACAAAGGCGGCAATCCGTGGTCGACCAGGTCCGTAGCCATTTTGGAGTGAGATCTTTTGTGAAGGACCCCTGTCTCAATACGGTCAGTTCCACTTGTAGTGATCTGTAAAGCCCTCTTGTAAATATGGTTGCCATTTCAGCAGTTTGTAGGTAGGCATTACCATCCATGCATGACTTCAACCGACCGGTAAGACTCTATCTGTTTGCAGCGATAATGTTTTTATTGCTGTATTGGTGATTTGTTTAAATGCAGAGTATGGCATTGATGTGTGCCAGGCTTCTTCAAGCTTTAACGTTGAAAGGGCTTGCTTTAAAAAAATCGAAAAATGGACTTGATCGGTCTAGATTGTTTTTCAACCTCCTCCCAGCAGTGATGGGCTAGCGTGTTTTCTTCAGCTGCCCTCATCCTCCAGTAGTATTTGGCCAGGGCTCCTTGTCTAGTTGGTATCTGGTTTTTTAGACCGTATTCCTGGCGTATCTGAGCCTGGGAGATGTGATGTGGGATTGTGAACAGTTTCTTTAATAATTTGGATTGGGCTGTGTTTAAAGTTGTCAAGTCCTTGGCCAGTGGCTGCAGCAGTTCATCTAATATAAACACATCATAGGTTGAGTCATTGTTAACAAGGGAATATGAGTAGTCCTTCTACTGATAGGGGATGGAAAAAAGGGAAGTTTTGTTCCTAATATTCTCATATTGATTATGGCTGCTGTATGATACCTGAGCATATGCTTCTGCCTCTCATTAGCATAAACTCAATATGTAATGACAGTTTTAAGGAAGAGGGTTGATATTGTAATGCTCATATTACATAGTGGTATTATTTGTTTATCATATACACGTTTTTTCTCTACAGAGTCCTTAACTTTCCTTGCTCTGTGGGGTTTGATCAATGTCATACTAGTTCAATGCTGCAAACAGGAGGCTGGATTTATTATTAAGCTTCCATGCAACACAACACAATGCATCAAGGGAATTTGCTGCGCTGCTTTGCCTGAAATATATATTTACAAAGATATGGCACACTTCTGCTTACTCCTTGTGCTGGTGAACTTATAACAGCCTATCGTCAACGCAGGAACCCTTGCACCATTACAAAAGGGTGCCTGTGTTGTTGTCAGAATAATGTTTGTGCTGGAAGGGATTCCTGCACAACAACTATGCTTAGAGGGGTATTGCTCTTTGTAAGTGGGCTGCAGAATGCATCATACATGCAAAGAAGATGAAGCAACAAGGAGAAGTAAAGGTATTTATCCTCATTACTCCAACCTTGTGTAGGTATACCATTTTGGTGCACCCCTGAGTTAACAGGCTTTAGAAAATCAGGATTCATGTCAAAATCCATGATACACAAGAATACCCATGCTCCACCAATGGAATACCCCTCCGAAGCAAGGTAAAGAAAGGCAGTGCTATGCATTGCTTATTTTTTTACTAAGCCAAGCTTTGGTACGCAAATTGGGTTTTGCGTGGCTTAGCGAATCACAAATTAAATTTTTTGCTGGGGCTGCATAAAAAAAGTGACGCAACTCTAACTCAATATGTTAGTTTATCTGAGCCAGGACTTCCAGGTGAGGGGTCAGTGTTTAACACTGTGTTGTTATATTTCAAAAGCTGGAAAAATAATTTGCTTCCTGAACATGACTCACTCTCAAGGGTTATTTAAATGGTAAAGACTTTAACAATGTCAGGGCGCTGTGGAGAAAAGATAAAAATGTTCCATTAGGCAGTAGGAAACATAAGAATGGAAAAGATTAAACTATAACCAATATCCAAAAATAAAAGAAAGGTACGCATTTACTATTGAAAGAGAGTTCAACAAAAATAAGTGTCAAAGGACTCATTCTGCAGTATATGGAAAGTTCAAGAGAATAGTTGTTTAGCCACCAAAATTGATGTGATAGTGCTAGAGTGACTAACAAATTGTACTGATGGAGGTAAAACTACCATTAGTATATCTCAGGGCAAGGAAAAGTGTATGTATGATATACAGCTCAACCAGGCAGCGAACAAGCAAGTGTCCTTGATTTTCTGCCGTCAGTCAGTTGACTACATAGTCTCAAAAACCCCTGGGAACTTTGTTTCAATTAGTGCCACTTCTATTCTTTCAGTTATCTGGGAATAGTGTACGACTTCTACGGAAACGGGGGCGCTCTGGTAAGGCACCTGTGATATTATATATAGGTAGGAATGTCATAAGCAATGAGAAACATTGTATGAGGGTATTGTTTACAGAATAATATGATGGTTTTCAGTACGAGTTGTTATGGTGTACACAATTATGTAGGGTCATGTGGGTCATGTGCAATATTATAATATCAGTCTCATTGATTATTGCGCTATGAAATTCCCGTTTTATAGTATTTATACTGATATGTTTTAACATGATTTATTTTACGCGATGATGTTTGTTTTTTTATATAAAAAATTCATTTATCATCTTGTGTATATACTATCTTAATATTAATATTGTCATTTATTAACTCTTACTCTTTATTAAATTTGAATGCTGTGAATTTCAATGCCTTTTACATAACTGCTGTTGATTGTTAGCAAATCACTATTATTGACGCTAAGAAAAACAGACTCGGTAACCAGAAGAATAGTATGCAAGTGTGTTTTCTATGTCTATCAATTTCATTTTACCACGTGGTGTCATTTCACTGCTTTTAAAAATAGTTGGCAGAAAGCTCTCTCATACATGTGATCAAGGGCAAGTGGTGCCTGAAACGCGTATTTGAGGACAATAAAGGAACAATTGCCTACATCTTCGGTGGTTCGTGATTCTCTGTCTGCCAAAAGGGACTGCATTGATAGACGGAGCATCTCTATGGTCTTGATATATAAAAGCTGGGACCTTTGGACAAAATATATATATATATATATATATATATATATATATGAATCCAACAAGCTGTCCCTGCGGGAGGAGCACTGAATAGATGGTGCCGGCGGCGAGGTAAGGACAACCTCGCAAATGTATCAAAAACAAACTTTGAAAGAACAAAGACGCCGCACTCTTCCTGAATAATTGAAGTTAGAGTTTTATTTTCTCTTCACCTACGCGTTTCGAACTATGGCAGTTCTTGGTCACGGTAGTATACCGACAATGAGGCATTATGGGTATGGTAGTTTGTTACACAAAAAATGTATAATTACATTTGAGATTTAAATCGAGTCTGAGTTATTGTGTGGGCACTGATGTCATAGTGTGATTAAGGGTCCAGAATTGCATAACAATGTGTTATATGCTTAGGTTGACAATTAGAAACAGTCAGTACGTATCTAAATTTTGCGTTCAGTCGCAATTTGTATACACGAATCCTGCGTGTATATTGTCAACAAACAAAGGACTTAAAGTCGACAAACAAGCATACATAGAAGAAGCAAACCGTCAACTAAAAAATGAAAACAACTATACACGTTTAACTTCCAATCCCATTCCAACAATGACTAGAGATATACACAATCGACTAAATGAGTGGTATGAAGATGGCCTACTGAGCGCAGAAGAAAAGAACTTTCTAACGGTAACTAATCCTGTAACACCTACGATATACTTCTTACCTAAAGTTCATAAAACTCTGCATAAACCTCCAGGTCGACCTATAATTTCCAGCTGTGGATCATTATATGAGAATATAGCGGACTATGTTGACCACTTCCTGGTACCAATCGTTCCATCCTTAAACTCATACATCAGAGATACTGGTGATTTCTTGAGAATTTTAATGGAAACAGAATGGCAACCTGACTACTTATTGGCAACAATTGATGTTGTCTCGTTATATACATCTATTGATCATGAGATAGGTTTGACAGCCACAGCATACTTCTTAAAACAAAGACCTATTGGGGAATTGCAACACACCAACATGTTGATGGAAATGATCCAACTTTGCCTAAGAAATAATGTATTCCTATTTGACAAACAAATGTACTCTCAAAAGTGCGGTACAGCCATGGGAGTTTCCTTTTCTCCAAGCTATGCGAATCTCACCATGGGTTGGTGGGAGAAACACATAGCTTGGAGGGAGGAAAATGACCCATATACTGCGGATGTAGTATTATGGCTACGCTTCATTGACGACCTCTTCCTCTTATGGAGGGGGAAGAAAGAAAAACTGGTGGAGTTTATTACAATACTGAATCAAAATGATGTAGGCCTAAAATTCACTTTCAATATACAATCGAGTGAGATTGAGTTTTTGGACACAAAAATCTACATTAAATCCAACAAGATTCACTCAACAGTTTTTCGGAAGAAAACATCTATTAATAGTGTCCTGCATGGGACTAGCTTTCATCCACAATCCTTGAAGCAAAGTATTCCGTATGGTGAATTCCTACGGATGAAAAGGAATTGTTCTGAGCCAGAAGAGATGGAGAGAAAGTTTCTGGACACTAAACAAAGATTTGCTTCACGTGGATATAAACACAGCGATATCACACGTGGAGAGAAGAAAGCCAGACAAATAACAAGAGCTCAGACTCTTACTGTAAGAAAGAGAGACACAGTAACCACTGAAGAAAGACCACGCCTAATTTTGACATACTCAAAGGAAAGCTTTAAAATTCGAAAAATCCTATCGAAATATTGGAACATCATCAAGAAAGATCCAGATATTGGACCTACAATTGGGAACCAACCACTAATATCATACAGGAAGGCACCGTCACTTTGTGACACACTGGTGAATAGCCATTTTGAAAATAAAACAACCAAGACGTGGCTTGAAATAAGACAACAAGGATTCACAAAATGCATGACATGCAAAGCGTGTAAAATAGGCAGAAATCTAAAAACCATCAAAGACTCACGAGGTCGAACATTTGTAATTCAAAATACGATCACTTGTGATCTACATGATTGAATGTTTCTGTGGCAAAAGATATATAGGGTCCACAATCTGCCCACTGAAAAAGCGCATTTTAGAACACATACGCGCAATCCAAAATGCAGATATGACATATGCAATGACAAAACACCTACAGAATCATACTGGTAAAACTTGGCAAGACATTAAATACTCAGGCATTGCATGCATTAAGGAACATGAAAGAGGTGGGAACAGGATTCAAAAACTGAGACGATTGGAATCAAAGATAATAATCCGTTTCAAAACCAGAATCCCTGGAGGATTGAACGGAGATGATGAACTTTATGTACACTTATAAGAGCATTAAGTGCAATTGGTGATACATTTCAGACTAAAACCTTGATCAAAACAGTTTCTTTGTAACATATTAGAATCAATTGAGCAATATTTGAATGCGTATTTGGTCACTAAGATCATTACTTTTGTATGTAGAAATGGATTGCTGTCGTTGTCTGATCTGTTGTGTGGTCATTTTGTCATGAATAGGGCAAATCGAGGTATCTAGGGCACTCAGCCATAATACCAGACTTTAAGTCCTTTGTTTGTTGACAATATACACGCAGGATTCGTGTATACAAATTGCGACTGAACGCAAAATTTAGATACATACTGACTGTTTCTAATTGTCAACCTAAGCATATAACACATTGGTATGCAATTCTGGACCCTTAATCACACTATGACATCAGTGCCCACACAATAACTCAGACTCGATTTAAATCTCAAATGTAATTATACATTTTTTGTGTAACAAACTACCATACCCATAATGCCTCATTGTCGGTAAAGTGGAGAATTGGTATACATATTGAAAGTGAAAAGGGACTTATGTATACTACCGTGACCAAGAACTGCCATAGTTCGAAACGCATAGGTGAAGAAAAAATAAAACTCGAACTTCAACTATTCAGGAAGAGTGCGGCGTCTTTGTTCTTTCAAAGTTTATTTTTGATATATATATATATATATATATATATATATATATATATATATATAGATATATATAGATATATATTCACTGAAAAAAACATATTAATAACTCACTTATACAGTCAGTCACACACCTACTAAATCATCCATCCTGATTCTTATACACCCATTCATTCTTCAATACACCTTGGCATATATATAAAGCATATATGCATTTTATAGAACCACATGGTCACTGGATGATGTCATCAGTGATGTCATTTGAGATGTCATCAGTGATGTCATCAGTGATGTCACTGAACATGTCATGATTGATGTAATATGTGACGTCATCAGCAGTGCATTGCGGGGGCGCGAGTTATAGTTAGCTCAACTAACTATAACGGGGGAATTTCTATGGTTTTGTATAAGTGAAATGTCTAACTAACTATAACGTCCCTGAAACTTATGGTTTTTTCAGTGAATTTCTAAGGTTTTTTAAATGTTAATTTCTAACTATAACGTGCCTGAAACCTATGTTTTTTTCAGTGAATTTCAATGGTTTTTTAAATGATAATTTCTAACTATAACGTGCCTGAAACCTATGGTTTTTTCAGTGAATTTCAAAGGTTTTTTAAATGCTATTTTCTAATTATAATGTTCATTAAACCTATCTTTTTTTTCTGTGTTTTTAAATTATCATCCCATTCTCAACCTGGTCAAAACTACAAATCTCACCACTTTTCCATCGATACCTTTCACCAAAAAAATCACCACAAATGAGAGCCATTACTAACGCTAATGATATGCAAAGTAGGCATTCACGTGAAAAAAAAAACACCATTTCCCCATATATTCAACGACCAGCCAAATCTGCAATGCGATCCAAAAAGCAGGCGATAATCCGAGTTAGCAGTAAGAAATTAACATCAGCCTTTAACTGGTGTAAGGGGGTCGACTATCTACAGCGTGAATTGAACCCAACTCACAGCCACATCTAAAGACCAACACGTGATACAGCTACTGATCATGCAGCTCTGACACCCAACAAGGCCACAACACCCACCGCCACCACCACCAGGACCTCCACCCCGGACCACCCCCCCTACTACCACCGAGGCAGCGCAAAACAGGACAACGGACCTTCCCAAAATGCCATGGCCCCTTAGCCGCACAATAGCTGAATGTTGGGAGATGTGGGAACCAAGTATGTGTGAAGGAGGCAAATCACCCATCAATAATAATGCACACAATACCAAGTGTTGTGGTGATGTGCTGGACAGACCTCACTATGCAAAGCACAAACCTCTCCATGTGGACATATACTACTGATACTTGTAGTGTTGTGCACAGTGGATGCAACCATGTTACCTCAGGCAATGGGGAAGATCTCGGTCATGTAGCTGTGTTGTCCCCCCCTGGAAGCGTAAGCGGAGTGGGCTGGTCTAACGTACGGGACTTTAGAGTAGGAGTATGAATAAATAGGCTGGGGCTCTGGGGGTGGTTCACTTGTGGGAAGGCCAAAGCGTCTGCCAGAGCGGCAGCCCTCACCCTGCCACGTGGCTGCCGCCATGACCGCGGGCCTCCTCGACATAGGCCCCCTGCAAACCCAGCAGCACAACACCACAGACTTATGTCTGTACAGACTACTGCCTTCGATCTACACTGCGGACAGCAGGGCTCACAATTCAGATGCAGTGGCGATTGCAGATGACGCAGTCCAGTAGGCAAGACACATTGCTGCCACTGCAGCACACCCGGACCACGCATGATCGCAGGCTGCGCACACGTTGAGCGCCAAAGGTACCACTAACTCACTGCACCATAAGTCATCGCCACATGGCCTTATTAAGGCAAAATTAATTAAACAAAAGACATTGCTCCCAGTGCGGCCTGCCGGGACCATGTATCATCGCAGGGTGTGCACCTGCTGAGTGCTTCAGGTGCCACTAACTGTGCAGCTCAACTCAATGCCATGTGGCTGTGCGCCCATCCTGACCGCTGCCTCCGGCCTACACTGGGGTTAGCACAGTTCACAATTCGAGATTAGTAGTGATGCAAATTGTGTAAGAGACTATAATGGGTTAACAAGACCAAATGCTCCCAATCTGTGCAGCTCAAGTCAACGTCACGTGGCTGTGGGCCTTTGCTGACCGCTGCCTCAGGCCTACACTGTGGAAGACCGGCGACACGTCGTGCCACTAACCCTGTTCAACACAAGCCGATCCCACATGTGGAACTGTGTCCTCAGTACTGAATGGCAGTGAGCCCAAGTCTGTGAGAGAACCACAGCAGCAGACTCCCTTCGATTAGTGAGGCGTATTTGCATATGGAAGGCCGGTGACACATGGTGCCACTAACCCTGTTCAACACAATCCGATCCCACATGTGGAACTGTGTCCTGAGTCCTGAATGGCAGTGACCCCAAGTCCTTGGCAGCGACCACAGCACCAGACTCCCTTTGATCAGTGAGGCATATTTTCATATGGAAGGCCGGCGACACATGGTGCCACTAGCCCTGTTCAACACAAGCCAATCCCACATGTGGAACTGTGTCCTGAGTCCTGAATGGCAGTGACCCCAAGTCCGTGGCAGCGACCATAGCACCAGACTCCCTTAGATTAGTGAGGGGTATTTGCATATGGAAGGCCGGCGACACGTGGTGCCACTGAACCTGAACTACACAGGCAGGTGGGGCCACCAACCTATGCACGTGGCTGTGGGCCCTTGTTCACCGCTACCTCTGGCCTACACTACGGTCAGTAGGCCTCACAATTCACATAGAGTCCCGATTGCACATGACGCAGTCCAGTAGGCAAGACACATTGCTCCCAGTGCGGCCCGTCTGCACCAAGCATCATCACAGGCTCATACAGTCTCTATGCTTCTGGTACCACTAACTGTGCACCTCAACTCAATGCCACGTGGCTATGGGCCTTGCTGACCGCTACCTCTGGCCTACACTGCGGTCATCAGGGCTCACAATTAAAATTATTTCTTGATTCATTAACTACAGACTCCAGTAGGCAAGTAACTATCACAGTCCTAAACCCTATATAATATCCTTTTAGTATCCTTGCTTTAAGAACTTTTTTTATATCAGTTATAGTTTAGTGCAATGACCAAATTCATCTTCAAGTGCAAACGAACACTTAATAGCAGTCTACACTGCGGGCAGCAGAGCTCGCCATTCAAATTGTAAATGCTAATTTCTAACAAGAAGATTGTACTCAGAAAATACAACACTTCGTCAGTGTATTCTATACTTATTTCATCTTTTCATGATACGCCTACACTGCGGTCAGTAGGGCTCACAATTAAAATTAAGTATTGATTCATTAATTACAGAGTCCACAGGCAAGTAACTATCACAGGCCTAAAATCTACATAATATCCTTTTAGTATGCTTTCTTCAAGAACATTTTTTATATCAGTTATAGCTTTAGTACAATCACCAAATTCATTTTCAAGTGCAAACGAACACTCATTAGCAGTCTACACTACGGGCAGCAGAGCTCGCAATTCGAATTTTGGACACGTGGTGCCACTAACCCTGTTCAACACAAGCCGCGACACGTGGTACCACTAACCCTGTTCAGCACAAGCCTGTGACATATGGTACCACTAACCCTGTTCAACGCAAGCCATGACACGTGGTGCCACTAACCCTGTTCAACACAAGCCGGCGACAGGTGGTGCCACTAACCCTGTTCAACACAAGCTGATCCCACATGTAGAACTGTGTCCTGAGTCCTGAATGGCAGTGACCCCAAGTCCGTGGCAGCGACCACAGCACCAGACGCCCTTTGATCAGTGAGGCATATTTCCATATGCAAGGCCGGCGACACGTGGTACCACTAACCCTGTTCAACACAAGCCGGCGACACGTGGTGCCACTAACCCTGTTCAACACAAGCCAATCCCAAATGTGGAAGTGTGTCCTGAGTCCTGAATGGCAGTGACTCCAACTTCGTGGCAGCGACCACAGCACCTGACTCCTTTCAGTTTTATTTGTTGTTGTTTTCTTTAAATAAAATGTTTTATATGTAAACCTATACATGACTAAGATTCTTGTTTGTCCAACCGCACAGGGACACTTCCGGGCCCAAGAAGGTTGTTGGGGGTATGTTAGTAATGTGGGAAGAGGGTGCGTTACCTGCTGATGTGGGGAGAGGCAGCGTGAAAGGGGTATCTCTCACAGAAAGAACTACGATATGTTTTCAGAAATGCCTCGGACAGATGCCAGCTGACGGACTGAATCACAAAATCGAATTTCAATGCTTATGTAGTGTGAGTTATGAACAGTTCGCACCCAGGCTCGCAGAGGAACAACTGCGGCCCGTCCGCTCGACTCACAGACGCAGTACTACGAGCTGTCCGCTCCAAAAGGAACAGCAGCGTAGTAGCTCGCAGAGGTACAGGCACAGTAGAGTACTAGCTCGCAAAGGTAGGGAGCTGCGAGCTGACGGACTGGCTTCTAACGGCATAGCTGCGAAGTGGTGATGTTGGGCAGAGGGAGCGTGAAAGAGTTATCTCACAGAAACAGAGCTCCGGTATATTAAATTGCCCCGAGACCTTTCTTTTATATTTTCACTCGATGCGAGAAAGCGCGCTTTCTGGACCAAGACCTTTCTCCCTGCCAAATCTGGCATAATTCCGTTCAGCAGTTTGACCTGTAGCTTTGTCTAAAGTTTCCTATGGAAAATCCATTGAGAAAACACGTTTTCACACCCCCCACATAGCTACCTGTCGCAGGCGTACTCGCTGTTGGTGTGCAGGTCAGTGGTCTAGTTGTCAACATGTCACGGCCACTCCCGGAGGGCAGGTTTGCACACACACCACACCCATCCGGCACATGCCTCACAGGCCATGTGACAACGCAAATATAATGGATCGACAACGTCACATCCTTTATTGCCGGTGGTGACTGGATGGCGTACACTCCACGAGTCTCAATCATAAAGGGTCCATAAAAAGTTGCGCAGAGAGTTAGTCGCACCCTGAGCTGTATGGCCATCAGGGGCCTACTTCACGTAGCGTCGACTTTAGTTCCACAGGGTTAGTGCCACCTGAAGCTGATGTGGCCATCAGCGGCCTACCACCACGTGGCGCGGACTTGAGTTGTACAGGGTTAGTGCCACCCGATGCTAATGTGGCCATCAGGGGACTACCACCACATGGCGCGGACTTGAGATGCACAGGGTTAGTGCCACCCGAAGCTGATGTGGCCATCAGGGGCCTACCACCACGTGGCGTGGACTTGAGTTGCGCAGGGTTAGTCGCACCCTAAGTTGTATGGCCGTCAGCGGCCTACTACCACCTGGCACTGACTTGCATTGCACAGGGTTAGCGGCACCAAAACCTGATGTGTTCTCCGCCATTGATGACTCAGGACTCAGCGACATGTGTGAGATCTGCCGGGCCGTGGAGAAGCTGATGTGGTCTCCGTCATTCATGACTCAGGACTCAGCGACATCTGTGAGTACTGCCAGGCCGCGTAGCTTTGATGGGCACGTGGAGTGCCCACTGTTAGACACTCCGGTGGCAGCAGGTAATTATTTGGTCATGGATGCGCAGGCGCGGCAGTATCTCTCTCTCTCTCTCTCTCACTTCCCTCTCTTCACTCTCTATCTCACTCTCTTCCATCCTTTCCTTCTCTTTCTCTTTCTCCCTTCTTCCTTTCTCACTCCCTTTCTTTCCTTCCCTCTCTTTTTCTCTCTGGCTTTTTTTCCTTCTCTGTGTCTCACTCCTTTGATATGCACATTACACACGTCCTTACTTTGTGCTTTATTTTCCAGGCTGTATCGTCGACATTCATGGTCCCGACATGAGTCTTCCGCCTTGTTGTTTTGTGTTCAGTTTGTTAAATTTAGTTTATCCTTTATATATACGTTTACGATAAAATAACGTTTAAAAAAATATATATTTCAATAAAGTTTTTGGTTGCTACTAGTGCTGTGTGACTCTTTCTCGTTCTTATTACTGTTATTTCGTGGTGTCCACCATGGTGTTACATTTTGGGGCAGTTATCACGGGAATACTGGAGATGTCTGCAGTTTGCATCAGCTTCTGAATACTGTGTTAGATTTATCTCAACGTTAGTTGCATTAAAGTGCTGATAATGAAATGCAGAGTAGGCGTTCCCGTGCAAAAAGACACGATGTGCACCTTTGCGATTTATTCTAAATACTAAAATCCTGTATTGAAAATCAATGAAGAAATGTCATTGTATTTATATTGATTGAGAATAGTGGGTCAGGTGCTGGATCTTGACGGGATACACTGCCCAGCTCGTTTATTTTTCTGTACACGAAAATACCACATCACAACTTTCACAACAACTGTGATGCGAAACAAATTCCGGCGATAAGCTGCGTTAGCACCAAGGATTTTACACCTGCTGTTAAGCAGGACGACTACCTGCAGCATGAAAGGGAACACAGCCAAGAGCCACACCGAAACACCCACAGGTGCCATAGAGTCAATGAGCATGATACACGGATACCCGTGAGATCCACAACACTCATCGCAACAACCCCAGGACCACCAATGCCCCCGAACCCGCATCTGAGCAAGTGTGTCCGTGTGGTCATTGTGTTAGCATGATAAGCACGGGCCCTGCAACATCACAGTGTCAGCGGACGTTACCATGTCACCTCAGCGTTGGCAGTGAGCCTGGACATGTAGCTATGCACGCATCCTCCTGCATGCACAAGCGGCGTGTGCTGGTCAAGCGTAGACAGGTCAGCGCAGGGGTCTGCCTATCCGGCAAGGGGAACGGGGTGTCTCGGACATGTCTGTGTTCAGGAAGTGCGGTAAGTGTGTCACTGTGTTCTGGTGTGGCCGCCACAAGGGCCGCAGCAGTCGATGTTGTAAAGTGGCATGCACCACCTCCAAACTGCAGTGTCACAGTGTGGTTGGAATGCCGCAGGACATGTGCGAATAGGCTTTACAATGGTGTGCCGTGGAAGTGCACGGGATACAACAGTGCACCGTACAAAAGTGTGGGGGCTCGTGGGAGGGAGGAGCAGCTGTTTGGCAACGGAACACACAGTGAACCCGCCCATGTGCCACGCGCTGGGCCTCTCATCCATGATGACCAGGGTCGCAGACATCCCACAACACCCACGACCGGCCTTTGTACACATCCTGTATGAATGCAGCTGGAGAAGTTACTGTAGGGATGAAAGGTTCTTTGTCTGAGCTATCTTGCGCTAGCACATCTGCTGCTCCGAGAAGGAACTTGCAAGTGGCCAGCCCCCCGAGAGATACGATAATATTGGGGAACAACCTTTACAACGCGGTTAGTACAACGCGTGCCGTTACATCGCATTCGTTACAACGAACGCGATGTAACCACACTATGCCATTACAACGCAAGTCTTTACATCGACTTGCGCTAGATGGCATCCTAACATTACAAATAGTGTAGTTTACTATCCCAACACCTTCCCTACTGTTAAGTGGACTGGAGTTGGAATAGTAAATTACACTTTTCTAATGTTAGCACGCCATCTAGTGCAAGTCGAGGTAAAGACTTGCGTTGTAATGGCATAGCGTGGTTACATCCGATCGTTGTAACGAATGCGATGTAACGGCAGGCGTTGTAAACACTCGCGTTGTAACATCATACATCCGATAATATTTGCATCCGTCTTCCACACTACGCACTGCCCAATTTGAGAACGAGTACACATCCCACACTCAAAAGTCCTTCGTCGTAGTTAGCGTGCGTGAAATGGCCTTCACACATACTCCCACCACACCCCTGCCCTGCACCCATTGCACACAGACCCGGCTCATTGCACCAAGCTGTGCTATTTCATCCACAAGTCTGGCACACGGCAAGCCAGTGCAGCTACAAGCAGAGCCACTGACGTAATGGCAGAGCATCCCGAACACATGGTCGAGTCCATTCACGTCCACCTATACCTTGCACATCTGCTGCATGTCCTGGGTGCACTGCCTTTGGCAGTATTTCGGATCACTTACCGGCTGAGCTTCCGCATTGCGGACGTCACCTGTGTTCAACCTGTATTGCAATGTCGCACATGCCTATCCGAGTGGTGTATGGACGTTTGCCTCTCCAAAGAGTGGGTAGCTGACATGGATTACGACGGGTGTGTGGGCCCCCTGTTGGCCCACGACCAGGTGTCATTGTGATGCCCGTTTATGGCATGCATGGATGTTTGGCATGCATGTTGGGACCTGGGCCTGGGAGATTGCACGTGTCGTAGTATGCAGTGAGCAAAATGACCCACTTCCCGATTCTGCTTTGGTGCACATTGGGTACAGTGGTTGGAGTCAGCACATCTGTCCCGGTCAGCTGATGGATTACGTCGACGACATGTCAAATATTGAGGCCAATCATCACTCATTAGAGATAGTGGCATACGCAGCTGCACTCACGTTCATGGACGAGTGACAAGGTACCTGCAACCACGACTCGATGTGCCACATTGCACGTGTCCCCCCGCATCATTGCACGTTGTACATCTGGTCACATGTCCCAAAACAACAGTGGACATGGCTGCATTGGCGTCGAAACATGTCTGAGGTGTGGACAACCAACGCTGCTTGACACTGACGTGTGTTGATGATGGACTACCCCGAGGTGAACATGGACGTTTTCCTACGTTCCTTATTCAGGCATGCTGCTGCATTTCTTTGCATATTGTGGCACTACTCTTGGCCGTACTGACACGCACTTTATTTTATAAAGTTTCCACATTTTCATTTGTCTCCAAATGTGTTGTGTCTTCATTTGTATGCCAATGTGTGGGTCACGGACTCTCTGGCTGCCTGCCATACGTGAATTGCTACCCCATCCGGACTGTGGGTTTGTAACTATGCGTTCTCATGTGCCTGTTTCGTACTGACGCTTTTGGACGCTTATCCGCCACAGGCGAGTGCATTTGTGTCCTGTGTTCGATTGAGCGAATGTTTGTGTTTGGACAACATTGTGTTGGATGTTGGTGTACTCTGCTTCCTATGTGTGTGTGCTGCATTGTGTGTGAGAAGTCCCTTCATGTGAGCTTTTGTTCACCCTTCTCCCTTTCAGGCAGTGTGGTTTTCACTTCTATGATTGTTCAGTGGTGTGATGTTGGCGGGTTGTGTGACTTGTGATCCTTGCTGGTGTGTTTCATTTTGACCATGGTTTATCTATAGTTGTGCTGTACTTAATTGTGCATGTGTGCCATTGTGTCCATCTCCCCCAGTCCCCCCACTCCCTCCTTCGTCCTCTTCCCGGTGCTGTTGTGTCTGTAATTTTGTTGCTCCACACATAAATACATGTAATGAACCCATTAAAATAGTTCCATGATTCTTTTAGGTTTCAAAACTATGATATGTACTCCACGTTTAAACTGCTTTTTCTTAACCAATCACAAAGATGCTTTTCCACAAAACGAATGTGCACCCTACTTTTAAAAAACAATGCTTTTCATCTCCCAATCAGGTATCGTTTTGTATGGCAAAAAAAAGTAGTTCCCCATCTTTAAACATATCTCTTATTCTACAAATGGACTGCATGAGCAACAGACATCTATCCATTCCTCCCAGCCATACCTTCAAAGTGCTAGTGTGGATCGTAGGACATAGCTATGTTTTCTGGTGCAAGAGGTATGCAGAACAGAGACGTATTGACTTAGACCTAGGTTTACAAAATATGGACATTAAATGGTTTGGACAGAGGATTGAAGTGGCACCAATTATTGTCTTTGGTTAAAACCTGTTTGCATCTCCAACACCCTGACCTCATGATTGTGCACTGTGGTGGAAACGCCCTAGGCACATTTACTGGGGTAGGTTTGGAAATGCTAATGAAGGACACCTTTCGACAATTTATGTTGCTTTTGCCTCAAACTGTCTTTGTATATTCCAATATATGCCAAAGACAGAAGTGGAAATGGTCAAACCAATTTTGTCATCAGATTGAAAAATCTAGGAAGAATGTCAACAAAGTTGTGTCTGCATACCTCAGAAACCATAGAATGGGGTTGATCTACAACAACAACATACGTTTTCATATGGCTGATATCTACAGAAGTGATGGAGTACACTTCACAGATCAGAGAAATCGAGTTTTTCTGAATAACCTGAAGCTGTGCACACGCACTTATATGTAGCTCCAACTAATAAACACAAGGGCTCTTTTTAGAGCCGCCTTATATTCCCAATATCGGTTCGCAGAGTGACAGCTGCGATCCGGCTAGCACAGGGAGACCTGCGGGCCATCGAGCAGCCTTGCAGAGGGACACCTGCAGCCCGTTGGCTCAGCTTGCACAGGGAGAGCTACGGGCCGTCGGCTCGGCTCGCACAGTGTGAGCTACGGGCCTTCGGCTCGCAAACGCACACCAGCGTGCTGGCTCGCACAGGGAGAGCTCCGGTCTAACTCGCAAAGGGACACCAACGGGCCTGCTAGCAGAGATATACCTATCACCTAACGGACTGACTCGCACATGTACAGCTAGGGACACGAAGGCTCGCAGACGCACAGCTGCAAGCCGACTGACTGCTACTGTATTATGCTTTAGGGTAGTACAGTGGTGTTTGGGTAGTGTAGGGGGTTGTGCTGGGCGTAGTATTTTAGGGTTTAGGGTAGTGCAGTGGTGTTTGGGTAGGAGGTTGTGCTGGGGGTAGATTTAGGGTTTAGGGTAGTGCACTGGTGTTTGGGTAGTGTAGGGGATCGTGCTGGGGTAGTGTTTTAGAGTTTACGACAGTGCAGTGGTGTTTGGGTAGTCTTTGGGTAGTGTAGAGGATCGTGCTAACAGACTGACTCACAGAGCTCCGAGCCGACGGACGGCTTCTAAAGGCATACTCGCGACCTGGTGATATGAGGAGAGGTAGCGTGAAAGGCATATCTCATACAGACACAGATGCCAGTGTTGCCTCGCACAGGTAAAACTGCGGAGAGATGCGAGCTGACGGAGTAAATAACAAAATGGCTGCCAACACTTCCTGGTTTTAACCATTCACAGCCAATAAGCCGCAAGCTGGTGCTTGTAACCCCTCAATAAGAGAGGGGGACCCCAAGAGCGAGATAAAGAACCGGTGTATGCGGGGTGAAGGGCAAAATTACTTAAACAAGACAACAAAACCGGTTCAGTAGGTATGTAATAGGGCCTAATAAATAGGTACCTGATAGAAAACAAAACTAAACTGGAAAAGAAATAGACAAATAAAAATCAAAACCACTCACAAAAGATTATATGTATAAAGATAGACCTTTAGTATTTATTTTACTTTTTTATAGAAGAATTCATTTTCAGTTTATACAAATATTTTTTATCAAAAAAGTCCATATATGAATTTAATACAAACAATCAAAACCCATCAATAAATATACATTAATCAAGCACATCGTAAATGCCCCACACAAAACTCAAACTCATCCAGACATACACTCAATCGTAACCACATTCATAACATCAAATCACATTAGGGGTGAAGACAAATTATCCTTGGGTATTCGAATGGATGAATTGATTGTATCTCATCCAGAGGAGGCCAGATGGTACTCAGAAAAAGAGAAGGTCATCGGATCAAGCGCCAACGCGCGTTTCGGTATAGGACCCACAAGGGGGCCCCACCTTCATCAGGGCATAGACCAGGGATAATGGGGGGCAAACACACGATCTAAAAAATCAAATAAATATATATCAAACAATACAATAAAGTAATTTAAACAAACAGAATAATATGTTAACATAATCTCAAGTTCAACAACAAAATTGATATCTTTAAGTCAAAAACGTTTCCAGTTGTTCACAGATAGCTTGCGGATCAACAACTCAATAAATATGGCCCAACGGGTCCAACAGTAGCATAAAAGAGCAGATCACCACTAGTACATAAGTGTAGCATGGTAAGGAAAAGTGAATCCAACCACCAAAATAGAAAGAATAAAGATAAACAGAAAGGGAGACAAGGCAACTGATGAGTTGTCAAAATTCAAGTTGCAACAAAAGTAATTAAAGAAAGGAACACCCAACCAGTGGGTTATCAAGAGCCTGGAAAGAATATAGAGCCTATCAGATAAGAAAAACAAAGGACAAAGATAATACATACTAAAACAAACGTCCTTGGAGGGCCGTAGATATTCAACCTCCAAACCTATATGACAACACGGTTCAGTATCCCGTAGGAGCGTCAGGTGAGGCTCACTATTAATGAGAGTTTCTTTCAAATAGTGGGAAGCGGACGTGAAGTATATGCTCAAGTCGTGCGCGCCCGAAATCTAGAAAAGGCAATAAGTGTACATGATGTTGAGAGTGGTTAACAATTTGCCAATGTCTCCTGGGACAGACTGTTCAACAAGGAACTCACTGGGTATGAGAGAAAAAACGACAAAATTTGATCTATATACGCTCAATAAACAACCTACTTGAATTCATGATGGTTCCTTTCTGAGCGCAAGCCAGGAATGCTTCAATAGATCTTGTAAGATTGAGCGTATAGAAGTACAAGATTTGGCAATAGTAAATAAATAACCAGTTGTCCGTATCAGGAAGGTTGCTGGCAGGCATAAATAAAGTTTCTATAAAGCAAAAAAAAAGGGCAAGCAGAGGTAAGTGGGTGCGGCTTCTGAGGCTAACTGAGAACAGTCTCATACAATCCATTCCCCTAACAGGCAGTTAGGGACCGGTATGGAAATTACACGAACAAAACATAGTTACAAATTCCGGTCAGAGCTGAAACGTCTAGGGCACCGTGTTTAAACAGTCCCCCACCAAAAGAGACCATAAACGGGCACAACAGAGGTTATAGTAGCACTAATCAGCTTAGGTAGATGAGCATAGACTTGTTAACCGCTGCCGTAAAACCACAGCTAACTGATAAAAAGTGCGAAGACGATCCCTGAGGATACGGGCTCAGTAAGCGTGAGTAAATGAAAACAAACTCACATCAGCTAACAGTAGCACTCACACCTAACACTTACTGCCTCAGAGCGGTCCGGATCCCACATAAGCCGATATCGCAGGTGCGGGGAAGGAACGGCGTCGCTGTATCCTTCGCTGTAGGTTTGGAGGAAAACCCGCCCTTTTCAAATACCTATCATCAATGAGCCACCAGCCAATGAGATCATAGGTGGGAGGGAAGAGACTGAACATAGAAAGAGGATTCCGTAGAGTAAAGATCTACACACTATTAGAAATTGTGGCGCCATCTTTGAATCATTAATATGGGATGGAAAAATAATAAATCTGCACTATCAGTGCTGAGCCATGTAGGTATAATAGTGTTTCCGTGAAGGTTACAAAATAATGATAAAGGGTGCAACACTAACAGACATGAAGTTACAGGAATGGGCATCCATATTCCATCCTGGTAACCAAAATATTGAAAAACATCGTCGAAGGTGATGCAAAGGCACCGAAAAGCTATCCAGATTTAAGGGATATCGGGATGAAGGCAAAATAATAATGGTAACGGTGGATATTCATCGCACCAAAGAAAATAAAGGTAAAGATAAATCTCTAAAATTAAATAAAAACAATAGAAATTTAGTAAAAATTAGTGCGGCAGGTTCAGACTCAGGGCCAAATTAAAGCTAAGATTGTAAATGAGATAATGAATGGACCAAGTCCATACTCCCAGGGAGGGAATAGGTTCATGTACAATCAAAATAGGCGGAAGAGATCGAATCACACTCAGAGCAATTATATGATGGCATTTTCCCATAAGATAATTTCATTAAGGCCATGCTGAACAGAGTCCAGATAAAAAATCCAGAATGTTTCCCTTTTCTTCCTGATAGAGGTGGGATTTCTTCCAGGGGGAGAGTGTATTTTTTCCAAGATAGTCCATTTCAAATCAGAGTCCTTGTGATTCATGTTCAGCCAGTGGTTAACTAGATGGGCGGATGTTTTACTAATGCGAATATTGGACCTATGTTCGCAAATTCGCAATCTTATTTCCCGACTCGTTTCACCGATATAGGGAAGATCACAAGGACACATGATGATGTAAACCACATTAGAAGACCTGCAATTAGTCATTCCGTGAAGAGTAATCGTCCGATTGTTGGCCAGAATAGTGTTGCCAACCATAGCATGAGAACATGCTTGGCAGGTGCCACAACGATGGTTGCCCTCCACTGGTTTAAGGGATCGTCTTCGCACTTTTTATCAGTTAGCTGTGGTTTTACGGCAGCGGTTAACAAGTCTATGCTCATCTACCTAAGCTGATTAGTGCTACTATAACCCCTGTTGTGCCCGTTTATGGTCTCTTTTGGTGGGGGACTGTTTAAACACGGTGCCCTAGACGTTTCAGCTCTGACCGGAATTTGTAACTATGTTTTGTTCGTGTAATTTCCATACCGGTCCCTAACTGCCTGTTAGGGGAATGGATTGTATGAGACTGTTCTCAGTTAGCCTCAGAAGCCGCACCCACTTACCTCTGCTTGCCCTTTTTTTTTGCTTTATAGAAACTTTATTTATGCCTGCCAGCAACCTTCCTGATACGGACAACTGGTTATTTATTTACTATTGCCAAATCTTGTACTTCTATACGCTCAATCTTACAAGATCTATTGAAGCATTCCTGGCTTGCGCTCAGAAAGGAACCATCACGAATTCAAGTAGGTTGTTTATTGAGCGTATATAGATCAAATTTTGTCGTTTTTTCTCTCATAGCCAGTGAGTTCCTTGTTGAACAGTCTGTCCCAGGAGACATTGGCAAATTGTTAACCACTCTCAACATCATGTACACTTATTGCCTTTTCTAGATTTCGGGCGCGCACGACTTGAGCATATACTTCACGTCCGCTTCCCACTATTTGAAAGAAACTCTCATTAATAGTGAGCCTCACCTGACGCTCCTACGGGATACTGAACCGTGTTGTCATATAGGTTTGGAGGTTGAATATCTACGGCCCTCCAAGGACGTTTGTTTTAGTATGTATTATCTTTGTCCTTTGTTTTTCTTATCTGATAGGCTCTATATTTTTTCCAGGCTCTTGATAACCCACTGGTTGGGTGTTCCTTTCTTTAATTACTTTTGTTGCAACTTGAATATTGACAACTCATCAGTTGCCTTGTCTCCCTTTCTGTTTATCTTTATTCTTTCTATTTTGGTGGTTGGATTCACTTTTCCTTACCATGCTACACTTATGTACTAGTGGTGATCTGGTCTTTTATGCTACTGTTGGACCCGTTGGGCCATATTTATTGAGTTGTTGATCCGCAAGCTATCTGTGAACAACTGGAAACGTTTTTGACTTAAAGATATCAATTTTGTTGTTGAACTTGAGATTATGTTAACATATTATTCTGTTTGTTTAAATTACTTTATTGTATTGTTTGATATATATTTATTTGATTTTTTAGATCGTGTGTTTGCCCCCCATTATCCCTGGTCTATGCCCTGATGAAGGTGGGGCCCCCTTGTGGGTCCTATACCGAAACGCGCGTTGGTGCTTGATCCGATGACCTTCTCTTTTTCTGAGTACCATCTGGCCTCCTCTGGATGAGATACAATCAATTCATCCATTCGAATACCCAAGGATAATTTGTCTTCACCCCTAATGTGATTTGATGTTATGAATGTGGTTACGATTGAGTGTATGTCTGGATGAGTTTGAGTTTTGTGTGGGGCATTTACGATGTGCTTGATTAATGTATATTTATTGATGGGTTTTGATTGTTTGTATTAAATTCATATATGCACTTTTTTGATAAAAAATATTTGTATAAACTGAAAATGAATTCTTCTATAAAAAAGTAAAATAAATACTAAAGGTCTATCTTTATACATATAATCTTTTGTGAGTGGTTTTGATTTTTATTTGTCTATTTCTTTTCCAGTTTAGTTTTGTTTTCTATCGGGTACCTATTTATTAGGCCCTATTACATACCTACTGAACTGGTTTTGTTGTCTTGTTTAAGTAATTTTGCTTGTAACCCCTCAGCCAATCAAATGTCAGAATTCTCAAATTTCGATATCTGTAAAATTTGATATTTCTCAAAAACCACTGAACGGATTTACACCATTTAAACAAAAGCGTGCTTTCTGGACCATCACCTTTCTCCCTGCCAAATTTGGCGTAATTCTGTTCAGCAGTTTCACCTGTAGTCTTCTGTAAAGTTTCGTATGGAAATTCCATGGAGAAAACACGTTTTAGGACCCTCTTTTTTCTCAACCCCTCCTACACCATTCACCCCCAAACTTTCATTATAGGAGCTAATCAAAAAAAGAGAAACTTTTTGGATAATTTCATAAAGATTCTTCAAACGATGCCAAAGTTACAAGCACATAGAAGACTCCAGGAGGGAGGCCGCGCAAACCCCCTACCAACATAAGTGAAGCCCCGGGGCTGCGCGGACCCCTACGAGCCCCTGCTATTATTTTGTAAGAAATACCCCCGCAATTTAGCCCATCCAAGGGCCTTATTCAAATAAAACGCGAGAACCCGCGACCCCAGCGCGAAATTTTGACGATTTTTTATTTTAAAAAAAATGATTTTTTGGGCCCTGGGGTTCCTCCTGGGACTCCCTGAGCAGACCTAGTGGGTCAGGGTTTTTCTACCCTGCCCCCTTCTCTTGTTTTATACCTATGTTTCTCCGTTTTTGGGTGACTCGCTTCTACCGAGCCACAGATGGCTGCCAACACTTCCTGGTTTGGAGTGCTAGCAGCCAATCACAGTGAAGCTCATGCACTCGACTTAGGCTCTGCCCAGATATCGAAACTTTTATTTTTCTAACTTCTCAGCAACTACTGAACGGATTTACACTATTTTTGAAAAGTTCGCTTTCTGACCAAAGCACTACCTTTCTGCCAAATTTCGAGTAATTCTCTTCAGTAGTTCCGGCTGTAGCCCTGCACAGAGTTTCCTATGGGAAATTGATTTGTTGATTCTTATTTTTTGAATTTCTCAAAAACTACTGAACGGATTTATACCATTTAAAAAAAAGGTCGCTTTCTGAACCAAGCTCTACCTTTCTGCCAAATTTGGGGTAATTCCGTCAAGCAGTTCGAGCTGTAGCTCGTCGCAAAAGTTCTTATGGAGAAAATGAGTTTTGGTAACCCCCTTTTTCTCAGCCCCCGCTTGATGAATCAGCCCCAAACTTTCAGGATGGGAGCTGACCTGGATAGACTTTGTTTTGGGAGAATTTCAGTAAGATTCGCCAAACGAAGCCAAAGTTATTAGCAAATCAAAAAATGTTTTTCCTATGGAAACTAGGTTCTAACTATAACTACCCACTGGCGACCGCCAGTAGGTAATATATATATTTTTTCACACAAAAACAAAGGTTACAGGGACGTTATAGTTAGGCTGACATCTCACTCGTACAAAACCAGAGAAATTCAGCAGTTACAGTTAGCTGAGCTAACTATAACTTGCGCCCTTGCAATGCACTGCTTATGACCTCACATATTACATCACTCATGACACGGTCAGTGACATCACTGATGACATAGCAAATGACATCACTGAAGACATCATCCACAGAATCTCTGACGCACCCACTCACACCCCAAGATAACCTTTTATACACCTACTCCAACTTACAAACTGCCATTCTCAAAACCAATAACATACATACTCATAACAGTATTTACACACCCACTTACTGATTCATAGCTCTACAAACATATCCAATCACTCACCCATACAGCCACTCATAACCAACTTACTCACCAATAAAGGGACTGATATATCCACTCATTCAGCCATTCACCCATAGAACTGGCTTGGCAGTTTGGGCTGGACTGGTCCCATGGGGAACATGGTCAAGACTGATTTGCATGTGGCTGGGTCTGAACTGGAATGGCATGGGGAGCAAAAACATTCTACTTCTTAACTGTGACGTGCATTTTCTTTTAGTGAGCTTTTGTCTAAACGGAAGATCAACCTTAGACTGTCCAGCAAAGAAAACATTTAAATTAGGTTTGCAAAACTGCCCAATAGATTATGTATTTACGACACCCTGGTGCTTCCAACAAATTCAAGATTTTAGGATTACTAATAGAGAAGGAAGTGACCATAACCTCTTAGAATTAGAGCTCCCAAATGTACATTTGAACCACTGTAATAAAGTTATTCACCAAGAGGTGGGATACCCCAGGCGGATCACCACAAGCCTAACAGAAGAGTATGTAGCCCGGCTAGTAAAACTGCAGCAGAACTTAGATCTGGGCACACTAAGTGGCCAGAGCTTGGATTGGTATGTGGGAAAAATTGAAGAAGTGGTCCAAAGCCTCAGCGATGGTCTGAGGAAAGAAAAAATAGATGATAAAAGGAACCAAAGAAAGCCGGAGAGACAAGAAAGATGGTTTACAAAGAATTGTTTGGAAAAGAAGAGAGAATTGAGGAGAACAGCACGTAGCCTAAGTATAAAGTATGATCAGGGTAAGGCTGAAACCCTCTTGAAATTAAAAAGAGATTATAATATGTTAATTAGGAGGGCAAAAAGAGAGTATAAAGAAGGCTGCTGGAAAGAGCTGCTTGAGACAATAGAAACAAAGAATATACGCCAGTTCTGGAAATTAATTCAATCAGCAGTAGATCGCCCAGTGGCCAAAATGAATTGTGTGGTAGAAGAAGCAGCTTGGGGGGAATATTTGCTGGAATTATACAGCCCAGGCAGAGAACCAGAAGAGGGTTTGCAACCAGATTTGAGCGGTCTGGTAGCAGTCTTAAAACCCGACTTTTCGGCCTCTGAAGTGAAAAAAACGATAAAACGTTTAAATCTAACAAGGGCAGCAGGTCCAGACAACCTCCCTGCCCTGATAATTAAAACTCAGTTGGACTGGTGGGCAGAATTCTTTGCTAAGATGTTCCAAGTCATTTTAGAAACTGGGAAGTTCCCTAACAATTGGAAGGGTGCAATAATAAGGCCCCTACACAAGAAAGGCGATATGCAAGCCCCAAAAAACTATAGATTAATTAATCTAATAGATATTGGGGAAAAGATCTTCGCAAAAATAGTATTAGAGAAACTAAAAGATTGGGCAGACCAGAACTCAGTGGTGCCGGTTGAACAGGGGGGATTCAAAGAAGGTCATTCCACTATAGACCACTGTTTCGCCCTCTGGGCACTTGCCCGGAAGTCAATAGAACAAAGGGAGAAAATGTATTGTTGTTTCGTTGATTTCAGGGCAGCCTTCGACCTAGTGGATCGTAAGAGCTTATGGGAGTGCCTGATAAAATATGATATACCGGAAAGCCTATTGATCATCTTAAAGGAACTACATAGAGGGAACTGGGCCCAAGTATTAAAGGACACTCAAGGGTCACTAACAAAGAAAATAGCTATAAGAAATGGGCTAAGACAGGGTTGTGTCCTGGCCCCCCTGCTTTTTGCAATATTCCTAGCCGACCTACCTGCAGCGCTGGAAGTAAGTAGAAAGAAGCGCAAGCCCTAGAATGAACGGAAGGAAAGTAGCAAGTCTTTTATATGCCGATGATCTTGTAATAATTGATCAAACGGAACTTGTGCTCCAACGGAAATTAAATGCTTTTAAAGAATACTGTGAGGCAAAGTTTTTAGTCATAAATATGGATAAAACAAAGATCTTATGTTTTGGCAAGAGAGATAAAAAATTTAGTTGGTATTTAGGACAAATAAAACTGGAAATAGTGAAAGAATATAAATATTTGGGCCTTTGGTTCGACAGCTCCCTAAAATGGTGTACTCACCTAGAAGCCCAAAAAACAAAAGCTTTTTCATCCATCTGTGGGCTGAAAAAATTTAACAAGGATTATTGGGATATGTCGCACAAACCTATGTTAAGAGCTTATGAAGCCATGATCCCACCCCAAGTACTGTATGGGGCAGAAGTCCTCCTTCTAAGTGGTAAAGGAGCGTGGGATCGGGAGGAGGGTAAGGCCCTAAAAATGCTATTGTCCCTACCAAGTTCTGCAATGGTCCAGGCAATTAGGATGGAGTTAGGAACAATAGCATGGAATAGCCAGGTTCAAATGTCCTTGATAAGATTCTGGAAACGCCAGAAACCAGGGGGAGTGCAGAAAATCTCACACTGGTGTAGCGAAGAGATCCAGCATAGTAACTTAAATTGGGCAAAAGAAGCTAGAAGGAAAATCCAGGTAATAATAAGGAGTTTAAATGTGAGTACTATACAGCACTCCCTGGACGTAGAATTCACAAAGACATATCTCAAGTACCAAGGCATGGAGCAGTCAAGGAATAATGATTTAGAGTACCTGAGGAAGAAAAAATCGGTCCACTATATAATAAACTCCTGGGTAAATGCTGCATGGTATCCATACCTTGAAACTCTGCCAAACCATGGGCTTAGGTGTGAAATCCTAAGGATAAGAATTGGCATTAACCCATGGTTAATGGAGGGAAGAATAAAGTCAGAGATGTTACACTCAGATGGAACATGCAAATGCGGCCTTGGGACCAAATCTGGAATCCAGCATATACTGATGGATTGCCTTACAGTTTTAGAACTGCGAAAATTGTTTTTATGCCCAGTATTTTTAAAATATGGAATAAGGTCACGAGCCCAAGCCATTGTGTTACTGACAGAAATGATAAGTCTTGACATTGCTATAGCACTGGGAAGCTACATAAAAGGCATACAGCGTTTTGTATGGGATAAACTTAAGCAAGGGTAGAAATTTCATCTATGCTCAAAAACCCTTATCCTAACTATATAAACAATAAAGCTTAAATACTAGTTATAGATTCATTGGTTTTAATCAACTGCTGCTAAAGAGAAAGGATGTGGAAAATGAATCCCCCTAAATGAGAGTATCAATGATACCGCCGAGTAACAACTTTTAAGGTTATTTTGATTATTTAACTGTGTATTTAATAATGAAAATATGGATGCTACCAGGAAAGAAGGTAGTCACCGGCCCCTTCTTAACAAAGCATTAAGCTAAATTAGTTCTAAGGAATCAGGTGGTTTTATTTGTTTATGTGATCCTTTTATTGTATGGTTTTATTGCTTATGAGATTTTACATGTGTTTAAAGATTATGGTGTTAATGAAATGTATTGTTGTTGTATGATATGATCACTTTTATGGCATTAAGTTGTCAAATAAAGTATTCTTGACCTAGTGAGCTTCTAAGATTTTCGTATTTTCTTTCTATAATTAGATATTGTACATCATATACATATACATATAATGTAAGATATCTAATTATAGAAAGAAAATACAAAAATGTTAGAAGCTCACTAAAAGAAAATGCACGTTGTATATATATATAGAGATATAAATATATATATATTATACGACTCGTTTTTTTTATTTGGTATGTGTTTATCATGAAGTACATTAATAACTGTTTTTATTTTTGATACTTTTTTTAACTGGAAACACATTGTCACATTTACTGTGGAGATTCTGTGATCAGCAAATGTATTTCACAATTTGAAATTAAAATGTATAATTAGTTAAATGTTGTCATAATACCTGTACTTTAAAAAAAATGTCCTACCTCTTTAACACCCTTCCCCCATACATTCTTAGCTGGATGTGAAGAAACCTAGTGAAATCAGTAGGTCACAAGTTCAAAGCACATTCTAGAAGGACCATGCTTCTTCCAAATGAGGTACAGCAGGTGTGGTTTACTCCACAGATTCAAAAGCATATCCATGTCTGTATTACATTTATTTTGTTAAACAACAGCCAATAATAGGACTTCTTGCTAATGCACCAAACATACTACCTAATTGTATTCACTTACATACCGACAGCATTCAATGAACTATACCTTTTTTTAAGGAAAGAAAACACCGGATTAACTGCTTTCCATTTGGAAAACTACCTCATTCAGCTGCAGCCTTCTCTTAACTGCTATTGCTCCTTTACTTGAAAATGCTTAGAGTGTAGATTGTTGGCCACAGCTATGTCGGTTGGACTATAGAGGCAGCAAAAAAGAGAGGTATTGACAGATATGGAGATTACTTGACCAACAATTTATATTATAACAGTAAAATCCACTGACTCATTTTATATAAATATAATTATCCATGGCTCCGGTTTAAAACCGTATTAAGAAAGTGAAACTCTATTTGGTTTGGTTGTGGGAGCAACAATATTGAACCTCATTTTTGCTACGCACATGTCTGCAGTACTTTGCATCGAACAAAGGGGCAAGTGCCCAAAATATCTCAGCCATATTAAAGGTTGGAGGAAAGACAGTAATAAGGGGAGAACAAAATATGAAAAAAAAAAAATATATATATATATATATATATATATATATATATATATATATATATATATATATATATATATATATATATATATATATGTATATATATATATATTATCTACTGGCGGCCGCCAGTAGATAGTTATAGTTAGGACCGAGTTTCCATAGGAAATCTGAAAATTCTATTTTGAATAACTTTGGCGCCGGTTGACGAATCCTCGCAAAATTTTCAAAACTAATGGGGCGCTCCGCTCAGCTCCTACCCTGGAAGTCTTGGGGTGATTCGTCAAGCGGGGGCTGGGAAAACAGGAGGGTCCCAAAACGCGTTTTCCCCATGCATTTTCCCATAGGACCTTTAGTCGAAGGTACAGCCCGAACGGCTAAACAGAATTACTTGAAATTTGGCAAAGAGGTAGTCCTCAGGTCAGGGATGTGCCTTTTGCATATATGGTGTCAATCTGTTCAGTAGTTCCTGAGAAAATTGCAGTTAAAAGTACATAAATATCAATAGGCGCGCACCGTGCGCGCACGGTGCGCGCAACTTAACGTGCGCGAGCGTAATTCTGATTGGTGGTTACATGTCAGTCAACGTTCGAATCGGTCCATTTTGTGTGTTTTGTGTGTGACAGTGAAAAAGAAAGGTGGAGAACGTGAAAAGGGGGCAGGGTAGAGAGTTCCTGACCCACTAGTCTTTGTCAGGGGGTCCCTGAAGGACCCCGAAGGGTGAAAAAAACATTTTTTTTAATTTTATTTTTTTCAAAAAATCGCGGGGTGCGCGCACGGTGAAAAACTTTAAAAAAAATATATATATATATATAAAAAATATAATAAAACATACATAACTTAGCATTTAAAAAACCTTGCACATTCACTTAAAAAACCATAGGTTTCACACATGTTATAGTTAGCTGGACATTTCACTCGTAAAAAACCATTGAAATTCCCCCGTTATAGTTACTTCAGATAACTATAACTCGCGCGACCGCCACTCTATCACAAGGATGATGTCATCAGTGATGTCATGAGTGATGCCACTGACCATGTCATGAGTGATGTAATATGTGACGTCATGAGCAGTGGATTGCGGGCGCGCGAGTTAAGGTTATCTGAAGTAACTATAACGGGGGAATTTCAATGGTTTTTACGAGTGAAATGTCCAGCTAACTATAACATGTGTGAAACCTATGGTTTTTTAAGTGAATATATATATATCTCTGCAACATTCTATTTGGAATAACTTTGGCGCCGGTTGACGAATCTTCGCGAACTTTTCAAAACTCGTGGCCCGCTCCGGTCCACTCCTATCCTGAAAGTCTCGGGGTGATTCGTCAAGCGGGGGGCCGAAAAAAAAAGGGGGTCCCAAAACGTGTTTTCCCCATGCAATTTTAAAATAGGGACCATTAGTTGTAGCTACAGCTCGAACTGCTGAACGGAATTACACCAAATTTGGCAAAAAGGTAGCCCTTGGTTCATATTCATGCCTTTTGCTTAAATGGTGTAAATCCATTCAGTAGTTCTTGAAAAAATCAAAAGTAAAATCATAGATATATCTATGGGCTGGGTGGATCCACGCACCCTGCCGAGCACCAGCTGTATGCTAATTGGCTGTCAACACTCCAAACCAGGAAGTGTTAGCAGCCATCTTGTGCCTCGGTAGAACCGAGGCACAAGAAAAGAGAAGAAAAACGCGCAGAACGCAAAAAGGGGGCAGGGTAGAAACACCCTGACCCCCTAGGCCTGCTTTTTAAAATATCGGCAAAATCTGCGCTGGGTGCGTGGATCCTGCCGATAAAAAAAGAAAACGAAGCGCAGGCTCCCGCGCTTCATTGCTAATTTGCCCCCGGGGGGGGCAAATGCCGGGGGCTATGGAAGCAATGGGTTGCCCCCCAGCCCCAGGGACCACCACCCCCGGGGCTTCAAAAAAAAATAGCTGGGGCGCTCAAAGGCCCCCCCAAGCCCCGGGGACCGCCACCCACTGGGGCTTTGTGACAATATTTGCGGGGGGCTCACGGCCCCCCCGCTGCCTCGGGGACCGCCACTTCTCGAGGCTTGTGTATTTAAAAAAAAAATACCCTGTGTGGGGGGCTCAAGCCCCCCCACATGCCCTGGGGACCGCCACCTTCCCGGGGCTCTAAATATGTAAATTGGGGGGTCCGTGACGGAATCCCCAGCTACGGGGACCACCACCCCTGAGGCTTTCTAAATTGGTGGGAGGGGGGCCACCGGCCCCCCCTGGAGCCAATGATGGCCCTGGGGACCACCACCCACCAGGGCCGGCTCCTGCAGTGTCCCGGGTGCCCACCCCGGGACACAGCTGTTTGCTATGGCAGGGCGGGAGCCTCGCGGCTCCCGCCCTGCCATAGCAAACTTGGTTTGAATTTTGAAAGAAACCTGTTCGCTCTTTCAAAATTCAAACCAAATTGCTTTTCCACACGGGGAGCTGCATGTTAGCAGCTCCCCATGTGGAAAAGCAATGCTGGCTCCCGCAGGAGGCGGGGAGCTGGCGGGACTGTGGGGGGATTGGGGACCCCCCCACGACCCCCAACGGAGAGGGCCAGCCCCGGGGGATGGGGTTCCCGGGGCTATTAGTGGCCTGTGAGGGGGGCCACGCGGCCCCCTCCCCCCCAAAAAAAAATGTATTTTTTAAAAAGTAGAAAGGCATGGCCCCGGGGGATGGGGTCCCCAGGGCCTTTAGTGGCCAGAGGAGGGGGGCAACACAGACCCCCTCCAAAAAATAAAATAAAAACAAAAAGGCCATGCCCCAGGGGATGGGGTCCCCGGGGCTGATTAAGGCCTCGGGAGGGGGGCCACATGGCCCCCTTCCCAAATTTAAAATTTTTGTTAAAAAAATTAGGGGGCAGGCCCTGGGGGATGGGGTCCCCAGGGCCAAAAAATAAGAAAAAGAAGGGGGGCTATGCAGCCCCCCTTTAAAAAAAAAAAAGAAATAACGGCATCGCGCCAGAGGCTACGCCCCCTCATTTCAGCACTCTGCAAACGCGCCCCCTGGCACGTTTGCGGACGGGGAACGAATTCCCCTTGAATACTGGGTGTCCCTGGGGCCAACTAGCCCACCAGGAACCTCCAGTATGCGCCAGGGGGCTGCGTTGCAGAGAGGTATTCTGAGGCCATGCCCTTTTTACACCTCCCTGCAACGCAGTGCATTGCAGGGGCGTGAGTTATACTTAGCTGAACTAACTATAACGGGGCAATTTCTATGGTTTTGTATGAGTGAAATGTCCAGCTAACTACAACACTCCTGAAACCTATGTTTTTTCTGTGAAAAAAAATAAATACATATATATATATATATATATTCACTGAAAAAACCATAGGTTTCACACACGTTATAGTTAGGAATTAGCATTTAAAAAACCTTGCAAATTCACTGAAAAAACCATAGGTTTCACACATGTTATAGTTAGCGGAAATTTTACTGATAAAAAACCAATGAAATTCCCCCGTTATAGTTAGTGCAGGCAACTATAACTCACGCGACCGCAATCCTCTGCTGATGCTAATACTGTATTTAGACACTTATTTGCCCATGTCTTCTTCCATACATTTTTAGCTATACATATATTACAAATATTTTTTTTTCATAAAGACACATATGTCATCAGCAGAAGATTGCGGTCGCGTGAGTTATAGTTGCCTGCACTAACTATAACGGGGGAATTTCATTGGTTTTTTATCAGTAAAATTTCCGCTAACTATAACATGTGTGAAACCTATGGTTTTTTCAGTGAATTTGCAAGGTTTTTTAAATGCTAATTCCTAACTATAACGTGTGTGAAACCTATGGTTTTTTCAGTGAATTTGTACGGTTTTTTAAATGCTAAGTTACTTTACGCCATTCGTGGCGTGCGCGCCCACTTAACGCAGTTCGTTCCGTGCGCGCACGGTGCGCTTCGCGCACCGTGCGCGCACAGTGAGCACGCGGTGCGCTTCGCGCACCGCGCGCCCACTTTACGCAGTTAGTGCCGTGCACGCACGGTGGGCACGCGGTGCGATGACAAAGCAAGAAAGCACGTCAACAAATCTGTTTCTGCTTTCCTCCGTGACTATGGTATGGGTGCCATTTACCACAACAACTTGCGTTATGACATGCAAGACATTTATAGAGGAGATTGTGTGCACTTCAATGATGAAGGGAACAGAGTCTTCCTCTTGAACCTTAGACTCTGCATCGGTACTTACTTGTAGGTACCACTAAAAAATCATTTCATAAACACAACGGCTCTTTTTAGAGCCCCCTAATATCTAAACACTTAAATCTGATTTTCATTTTTTTTTTTTTTTTTTTTCTACCGTACGCTTACCGTAAGCTTACCGTACGTGTACCCCGTGATTTTTTTTAAAATCAATAAATGTTTTTTTTGTACTTTTCTGTCCTTCTTTGACCCCCTTACAAATGTTAGGGGGTCTGTAACTCTCCTCATTGCCCCCTTTCCTTGTTTTCACTCTTTTTTTTCAGAGTGAAATACACAAAATGGCGGCCGCCGCTTCCTGGTTTCGGCCGATTCGAATGTTTACTAAGATCTAAGAGCCAATCAGAATCGCGCTCGCGCACGCCACCGTACGCTTACCGTAAGCGTACGGTAAGCGTACCGTAAGCGGGCTCAGATATATATATTGATTTAAAGGCTATTTTCTCAGAATCTACTGAACAGATTTACACCAAACCTACAAAAGGCACTTCCTTGACCTAGGGACTACCTCTCTGCCAAATTTTGAGTAATTCTGTTCAGCCGTTCGGGCTGTAGCTCGTTCTAAAGGTCCTATGGAAAAATGCATGGGAAAAACGCGTTTTGGGACCCCCCTTTTATCTCAGCCCCCGCTTGACGGATCCCCCCGAGACTTTCAGGGTAGGAGCGGAGCGTAGCGCCCCACCTATTTTGAGAAATTTGCGAGGATTCGTCAACCGGCGCCAAAGTTATTCAAAATAGAATGTTGAGGTTTTCCTATGGAAACGTGGTCCTAACTATAACTACCTACTGGCGACCGCCAGTAGGTAATATATATATATATATATATATATATATATTTATATATATTAGGGCGTAGTATTAGGCACTCTTAAAATTGTGAGTTCTTGTTTTGGAATTGACGTGGCGATTTAATTGTTTCAACTCTTCAATTATTCTCTCGCTAAAAATGTCGACAGCATCTTTTTGCATAAGAGGTTGAAAAGTGGACGAAGGTCGAAATGGGCTAGGAGCTGGTTGATTGGTAATAATGCCCATATCAAGCAATTAAGCTTGGGTGGACACACTGTGACCAGTTTCTGGTTCAATATCCGCGAGGTGAAGAAACGTTTGAAGCAGAGGGACATCGTTTACTTGTAAGGTCTCAACAGTCGCTTTGTCAGCTTGTCGAATGTTATATGCAGAAGAGGTTTTATTCAATTGATAAAAAAATGTGAGTTTTATTTTTCTAATAAATTTGTACAAATCAATTCTTGTATGGTTGTAAGAAAAATTATTAGTTGGACAATAAGAAAGTCCTAAGCTGAGAATTTGATTTTCTGCATTAGTTAATTTTTCTTTAGTCATGTTGATTACTGTTTGATTTGAAATTATTTTTGATTCCTCCATTTCTTTCCCCTGTATCCTCTGTTGGAACCTCTTGCGACATTTGATTCGCCTCTCCCTCCTGCTGTGATTGAGGCGTGTTCTTATTGCCCTTGCTGTGGAAGAGGATTTCTCGGTTGCAAGGTTTGTCTCCGATCCTCTCTGATAAAATTCAGCTCCTCAGCTGGTGATATAGGATTGATGGTCAGTGACATATTTGTGGGTAAATTATGACCATTGTCCTCAGAGTCACTATTTGAGGTAAGGGAATCGATGTCTGAGTTCGTATTGACTGATGGAATAGCCCCAGGGTCACTTGACTCAGTCATAGGTGTCTGAATAGCAAGTGCTTGTCTCTTATAGTTATCAAACTTTTTGGAGAACGTACAAATACGCCCTGTTGCGTAGTCATTGAGGTCACGTGCAAATTTATACGCTTTGCGAATTTTAATTGTGTCCTCATGTTTTTTAATGCGGATATCAATTTCAGCCCGACCTTTAGTGACGAGGTCTCTGTCAGTGATAGCATCTAATAGCCCATTAATACGTTCAATTTCCAAAAGTATAGTTTCTCTGTCAATCTCTGCGTACTTAATAAGTATATGGACCATATTAATTGAGGCTTGTAAGTTATTATCGGCCCATTCTTTTAACATTGCCGGGTTAGGGTTCTCGAAAGTTCCGTGAGTATATCATATTATATATATATATATGAGGTAAAGTCGTCCTTCAGATACACTTGCGCTCTGGATAATAGACGAAGCGAACCCGTTGGATGGTGCAAAATTATTTATTTAGTGCCCGACACCATCACCGCCATATATTTATATATATTTATTTATTTATGTATACATAAATATTTATATATATATTCAGCTCACACTCCAAATAAATGAAGAAACCGCACTCACGGATGTGAGAAAGACCGGTTAAATAAAGACAGAGTCTTTCTCACCATCTGTGAGTGCGGCTTCTTCATTTATTTGGAGTGTGAGCTGAACGAATTCCTGTGAAACCACCACCACGCTTTTAACCGCACCCGCTCGGAAAGTGCTCGCTGGGCTTTTTAGGTGGTTTGGAGCTTCGAATATATACACACACACATATATATATATATATATATATATATATATATATACATATATATATATGTATATATATATATATATATATATATATATATATATATATATTCACTGAAGAAACCATGGGTTTTACAGACGTTATAGTTAGGAATTAGCATTTAAAAAACCTTTGAAATTCACTAAAAAAACATTCGGCATTGTTGTGTGTATGGCTTCAAAAATAGTAGTCTGTATTTTAGAGTGGGTGTATCAGTATGTGCATCAGATTATCACGTGGATGATATAATCAGTGATGTAATCAGTGATGTCATTTGAGATGTCATAAGTGATGTCATTAGTGATGTCATTTGAGATGTTATCAGTGATGTCATCAGAAATGTCACTGACCATGTCATAAGTGATGTAATATGTGACGTCATCAGCAGTGCATTGCGGGCACGCGAGTTATAGTTAGCTCAACTAACTATAACAGGGGAATTTCTGTGGTTTTATATGAGTCAAATGTCCAACTAACTATAACGTCCCTGAAACCTATGGCTTTTTAGTGAATTTCAAAGGTTTTTTTAAATGCTAATTCCTAACTATAACACCTGTAAAACCTATGTTTTTTTCAGTGAATTTCAAAGATTTTTAAATGTTAATTTCATATTTTAATATTTATAAAACCTATATTTTTCCATTTTTTTGTAATATTTTGGAACTCTATTATCCTTTTTTTTCAACTTTAAAAATTATGTAATGCTTATATCTTCAAAACAAAATGTATATATATATATTTTTTTTTTAAACTAGAGTCCCGTACCGGTAGTGTACCATGCTCCATCAGCACGCAAATCCTGTCCGCCATATTGCTAAATTCGTAAATGATGCGCATTTCGTATCCGACGGGTTCGTGGCACCGCATCCCTCGTAACATCATATACGTATGAGGTCGCGCCAGCTGCTGCTTTGATATGCGACGCGCACGCAGTACCAAGCCTTGCATTACGTTATGTACGTATGGGGTCGCGCCCGCCGCGCGTTGTGTATGCAACGAGTGCGCGCTGCCAGGCCCTGTGTTACATCATAGAGGTATGGTGTCGCTCCGGGTACGCCATTCCCTCATTTTGTTTATGTCTCAAAACTATGTCTAAATAAGTTTAAAGTGTATATGAGAGCAAGCGATAATCTAAACTATTTGAAAAATTTATATATTTCTAACTGTAATAAACTTATATTATGGTAAATATATTTTCTCAAAATCGCGTTGTGTACGGCCTCCTTGTGCGCGATTGCCATGTGACCTTAAAAAAAAGCATTTGATTGCTTCATAACATTTCCCATTGAACAGTTGGAGGACCCCACCCATTTTAGTCATTCTCTCGACAGCGTTTGATGAGAGACACATCTTCTGCTTAGAGAGCTTTTTTGAAAAGTTTTTTGCTGTGTACACATATCATATACTACACACAACATGCAACGATCATCTTGATCAATATTCATGGTCTGTACAGTAGCCTTCCACATGTGATGGCCATGCATCTGAAACGTTACATCAAAAAACAAATGTGTGTTACACGATGCCCCTGGTGTGTGTGTGTGCGCATTATTGTGCTGCCTTTCGGCCTGGGTATTGGTGGCTCGAAGGGGTATCATCAGCCACGGGCAGAGTGCACATCCTAGATCAATGTGACAAACAGTAAAGAGTAATGTGTAGATTTGTGTTGCAGTATGCTCTGTTGTCAGGCTTTACCCGTATAGTAGTGTGTTATACGTGAGACTTTCAGATTCACGTTTGACATGCATTGCTTGACTGTAATGAGCGTTATCACTGTGTATGACGTAGCCTCACTGCTGACCCTCCCTCCATCCGAGCACATTCACATGTGTGCGCTTCGCGATAATAACACTTTCAATAATACCGCACACCATTGACATGTGTGTCTGCGCATATCCACATGCTTGACAACGACATGTGATGTTGGCCATTCAATGTTTTCGGACAGCATCTCATTAGCGATAGTTGCCGCCCTCGTGGTACATGCTACATTAATGTAAATTGCTGATTGTGCGACATCAAAACTGCAACAGGGACACACACATAAGTACACTTCCTGGCCAGGAACTGAACAACGCCCAGGTCCCCAGAATAATTATTCACACCCCTACGCTGGCCTGGCGTATGCAAGCCCAGCCCACTTTGCGTACGTATAAATAGGATAACGACGCCGCCACATGTCCCAGTTCTTCCACACTGCCTCAGGTGATATGGCTGCATCCACGTCGCATATCACAATGCGCAATAAAAAAAAGGGATCCATGAGATGTACACCATCCTCGCAATCAAAACTCTATCTGAATTGTGAACCCTGCTGGCCGTCGTGTTTGGACACACAACAATGACAGCAGGTGAGCAGTGGGGCCTGGGTGCACAGGGGCTGCAATTGAGCGCGGTGCTGCAGGAGGTGTGGGGTGCATCAGCCTGGGTGCGCAGGTGCGAACAAGCGATTTTGCCATGCGTAATGATGTGATCTCTGACCTCATTCAGTCACATCTCTGTCTCATTTTAAGGACCTGCTGGACCGTACTGTAGGCCTGAGCCAGCGGGCAGCGCTGCCCTACAGACACGTGGCGTTGGCTTTTGGGGCACTGTAGTGAGCTGATTACTAAGTGTACATGCACCACTGCAGTACACATTATGCTTCTAGCATGCGCTCTGTTCCTTTGTATGTGAACATTGGCATAACATATTATTATTTAACCTTGTGTATTCTCGTACACTACAACTCCTCTTTGAACCACGATTACCACTAACAGTTGGTAGATCGTACTTCAAGAAGGAAGGATGCACTCAACTGGTGCTCTCTATTAAGCTTGAAATAAACCTTCATTTACCAACGTTTCCAGCATTATATTATTTCTCCCTTTTCAGACATTAAGGGGCATATCAACAACAACCGGCGATAATTATCGCTGAGCGCACTTAGCGCTCGGATAATTATCGCCGGCTAGCGCCGATTTTTATCGCTGAGATAGCATGCTATTAGCAACGCTTATCTCATCAGCGATAAAAATCCTAGCGCTAACTGGCTTACGTGAGATTATCGCTGGAAACCCAGCGATAATCTCACGTTAGCTAGTTGATAGGGACTCACAAACTTAGCCATGGTATCCACCTTCCATAGGATATAATGGCTAAGTCAGTCCTGAAGCAGGCGTAAGGAAAGTAGCGATAACAGGGGTTATCGCTACTTTTCCTGACGCTATGCTTCATAGCGTTAGGCTTGCTGATAGGAGAAATGTCGCTTAGCGACATTTCTCCTGTCATGCCAGGTCAGGAACGCCCACTTTGCATCTCTTTAGAGATGCAAAGCTGGGCGTTAGGAATCCTGACGCTAAAGCAAGGTTTCACGCGTTAGCGTGACCTTGCTGATCAGGCGATAAAATTATCGCCGCTTTTCAACCGAAAACGACCGCAAAAGCGGCGATAATTTTTTATCGCCTGCTTGTTGATATGCCCCTGAGTTAGTTGCTTCAGTTTGAGGAATACCATCTGTACCAGTCATCCAATCCCTTCCAGAGGCATATCTGCCTCTGGAAGAGGTATATTGATGATGTTCTATGTGTATGGTCAGGACCTGAACATCTGTTATGTGAATTCTTGGAATGGCTAAACGGTCGAGATGAGTGCTTGAAGTTCACATGGCATATAAGTAATGAGAGAGCGACTTATCTCGATCTGGATATTAGAGTAATCAATAACAAGTTCAGTACAATTGTGCATCAAAAACCTACCGACAAAAATTCATTGTTGCATTATCAATCCTTCCACCCGAGAGCCCTGATGGATGATCTCCCGGTGGGCCAGTTTCTTAGATATCGTAGGAACTGTTCCTCGACGTATGATTATCTGCAACAATCTGAAAGTCTGACTGAGAAATTAGTTCAGCGAGCCTATCCAAGGAAGATTGTTACTAGAGCTCGTAAAAGGGCTCACAACACCCCTCGAGAAGTACTTCTCGAAAGGAACTGTAAAGAATCTAAGGACTGTCTGCCGGTGGTTCTTATGTTTGATCGTCTCTCTACTGAGATCCGTCAAGCAATAAGAAAACATTGGTCATTATTGTCTACCAATGAATTCCAAATGCCACAACCTGGGTTTGCGTTTAAACGCGCTCAGAATTTAAAGGACAGATTGGTCCATACAAGACCGATACAATGCAATGTGAATACTTCCATTCCATCGGGTCATTACCTGTGTGGCTGCTGTTCAGTCTGTGAGTTAACAGAAAAAAAGACTGAACTCCAGCTGATAAATGGAAGGATGTGGTACCTAAATAAGTTCAGGAAATACAACTCATCAAATGTGATTTACAGACTGACTTCCCCATGTGGACTGCACTACATAGGTTTAACTTCTCGCAAGGTCAAGGTTCGAGTGCAAGAACACCTTAGCACAATCAAGGCAGGAAAATTGACCACACGCCTGGTACAACACTACAGGGAACATCCACACAATCATAAAGCACTAAAATGGGTGGTGCTGGAGAAGGTAGTGGGTGACGTAAGCTGTCTTGCTAAAAAACTTGCTATAAAGGAAGCATGCTGGATATTTTCTGAGAAGGTAGATCAGATTGGCCTCAATGATCAGATTGAATGGAATAAGATCAGTAGATGAGTCTTGGTCGTCCTGGTAATGACACTGAAGAATGGGGTTGACGCAGGAGTCCATTGCGATTCTATATGTATTTGTGACAATACCATCTTGGACTGACTAATAGGCTATGCAGTGCATTGGAGCATGCTTTGTATATACAAGTGTATAATTATACATTTGGATTGACATTCTTTAACTCTTCACTCTTGTTGTGGAATGTGCTATGATACTCCAGGGTATTGCTAAATTGAATGAGTTGGTTTTTAGTAAACCTGGTGTGATTTACACCGTCCTTATTAGAATTATTGTAGGGCATTACATTATCTCCACATTTCACCTTCACCAGTCCAAGATGGCGCCCATACTTGCTAGACTACTGTTTAGCTTGTAGCGGGGGTCATGTGACCATGGACGCCACGAGAGAGAGCGTGTTGTGTTCAAATAGACGAGCTCCGCTCGGCGGAGGTGATGCCGGGTTGATTTACTGTCTGAAGTCCCTGGGGAGTGGTAAGAGTATGCTGGCCGAGAGTGTCGGGGGCCCATGACTAAAAATGATTATGATTTGAGTGCAGTCCATTGTGAGAAGGCGAAGGGGAGCAAGTGACTTTTCCCTGGTTGCCATGTTTTGATGATTCAGGAGCGGTTGGGGCATAGTTACCGTTAGAGTTCTTATGACCGCACGGAGGAGATACCAAAATGACGAACTTGTAGCGAGAAGGCTGCAGGATCTGCCAGAGAAGTAGTGTTGGTGTAATGAATGATGTGGAGCAGAGCTGATCAATACACTATGAATTTGTGCACATGTTTTAAAATTGTCGAGAGTGTCAATGCCTCAATTTGCATCGATATTTTAAAAGACCAAGTGACACATTACATGGATGTCGATTTTGGTTCTTAAATATGAGTTTACAAATGCCTGATGTTCGGGGTAGGTTGGACACTTGGACATGCTTGTTAGGCGGCCTGAGATACAGTGTGCTGCTGATGAATGTGTGTTATCGATATGGTGTCAATTTCCATTATACACTATAGACATAGTATATGATGCATGTTTTTTTTTTCCACAGACAAAATACTAAGCAACGAATGTGCTATTTGAAGGGACAGAAAGTGTATATGATATACATCCCTACGACGTAGTGGGAGCTGGTATATGGGCCCATAGCTCCTTCTAGGTAAATATTATGAAATTGAATAGAGGACTAGTGGCTAACTTCTAGCTACTTGGCCGTGGTCTATAATTGTAATCTATACCTGCACTGAAGAGAGCCTGTAGTTGGGAGTATTTTCTCTAAACAAATTATTTTCTGTGTGTGTTTGTCAGTCACTCTTTTTGATGTTATATGTCCAGGAAGGTGATTTCTGACCTCACTTGCCCTGACGAATTTGCCACTAAAATATAATTAGCAATGAAACATGTTGGCCGTCATTGAAGTGGTCTACAACATGCTGTGTTTTTAACCTGGTGCAGACTCACAGTTCGGAATAAAAGTGCCAAGTTTTTTTGTGAGTTTAGTCCAATTTTAAATAGAGACTTCTTGAGTCTTATTGTTTTCATGGGGTCTTTATCTTTTTCACTTCCTTTTCCACTGGACACATCACTTTTTCTTTGAGAAAGTTATCCATGATGATACAAAAGTGGGCAAGCTGGTGAGAACCTACCCGTAGCTCCTCTGGTGGTGCGCACATGAGATACTTTCTCTTTCCTCTACACATTTTTTAGCACATACACACTTAAAATCAGGGGTTATGTGTTGATATGAGTGTACTGACTGATCACTTTCTTTTCCTTCTCTTTTTCTATAGCTGTATTAAAATCAGTGGGCACAGAGGATTTGGCCATATTGTGCTATAAGATAGCTGGCTGCGGATATAGATAAGAATATCTTTCCTCACTTTAATCCTATATATATAAAAAAATTTAGAAAGTGCTTGCACATGCCAGATCTTTGTTGTATGAATAGATGTTGAGTGGAGGGTGTTCTGGCGTATTATTGCCCTCTATAGCTCCTTATTAAAAGCACTGAGTTAGTTGCACCAAAATCGGCGGAGCAGGTACTCAGCCCACGATGATGCCCTGGGCATTCTGACGTCTTCTATCGTGGTATCAAGACACCATCCCCGACCGGAGACCTGCTGTGCCAACCTGACAGAGGCACCCTGAAGTCGGAGCTGGCACTGGCACGTCGTTGGACACACTGGTGGTGGCAGGTAAACAGTGAAGCCTTGGTGCGAAGGAGCTGCAATTGAGCACAGTGCGGGAAAGGGGCTGGGGTGCAGCAGCCTGGGTGCACAGGTGCAGGCACACAATGTTAACGTAGATAATAAAGTAATCTCTGGCCTCATTCACATCTCTGTTCTATTTTAAGGACTTGCTGGACCGCACTCTTTCTCGCGGAACCCAGCGTCCCAGACACACGGGTGACGGGAGGTGAACAGTGAGGGCTGGGTGCAGTAGGCTGACGCTCTGTCTCCTCCTCCCTCTGTTCTTTTGACTCTCCCTCCCCTTCTCCCTTCCACCCACTCGCTCTCTGTCCCATTCTTACTTTCTTTCTTCCTTTCATTCTGACTACTTTATTTTTCTCTTGGACATGACACACATACTTATGTTTCTTTTTTGTCTTGCAGGTTTTGTACGCTGCTTCCGGAGGAGTCCCACCCACTTTTTTCATGTTATACTGTTGTTTCTTCTAATGAAGTTGCATTTCCATTTATTTGTGTTGTTTTAATAAAGGTTATTTTTACCAACAAATAAGTGAGTGTATGGGTCTTCTTTTTCTGCCAACACTTGTCTGCAGTTTATTGCGAAAATCGGCGGTTTGATAGGAGGTTATGAGGGAAAACATTTGTAATTTTGCGGTGCACCTACCAAATATACACCAACAGACTATTACATAAATGAAGCCTGGGTAATTCTACAACTGCAAGGGTTCTATGAGTGTATCACTTTATAACACCATTAGTACTGCCCGTGTGATTACAGAACCTATAAGGCACTGCCTAGGGCCACGAGGCTTCAGGGACTGGCGAGGCCCACCCTTTATATTTAAGTAAAGTCCCGGAGGGTGGCTATCCCCAGACTTGAGTTGGCCTCGAAGCCCCCCAAACAATTTTTAAACAATACCCGGGGAGATGGCGATCCCCTAGGCTGCGAAACGTCTCTGTGCCCTCCCGCACCTAATTTACATGTGAGATTAAGGTCCCCAGTGCTGCAGAGACCCCGCAATATAATAATAGGATTGGCCCCGGAACATTACCCACCACGGGGCTCATTTAAATGAACGGGTGAGACCCCGCTTCATTTTCTTTTCTCCATTTTTACCATCTAGATCCACTTTATTGAAGCGATACAAGGTTTCCCTCCTCTCGCTTCAATGAGGCAAACAACGGTTTGCTATCACAGGGTGGAAGCCATGCTCCTGGCCTGTAATAGCAAACATAAATGTCCCGCGGATGCACACCCCAGGACATTGTATGAGCTGCGCCTGGGAGGTGGCGCTCCATAGGGCCATGATGCGTTGGTTACTACATAACTACAGAATTAGTATAAACGCATACTAACACGTGTAATACAGCGACTGGAGTGTAGTGAAGAGGCAGAGGAAGCCCATAATCAAAAAATATAAATCCTACCAGCGGTCGGATGACATAGTTCGATGAGCTGACGACCCTGGGATGAGTAGAAACAGCTTCACGAAGAAAACGGGTCTTCAGCAGAACGCAAGGAAGCTCAATATATATTGGTGAGTGCTGCCTTCTTTTTACCTTCTTCCGCTTGTCGCCAAATTTATGTAGTGAACAGGAGCAGACAGCAAGGCAACCGTCTTCTCCAGCACGTGTACAAACTCCCCAAGATTCCCCTCATGACAGCCCTACATTCTAACATTACATACTTATATTCTAGTAGCATTACATACTAACATTCCACTATGACTTACATTGGAATACTACACAGAGCACATGACTTTACAGCAATGAGCTCATGGTTTCATCCACGAGTCTTGAGACCGGTAGGGGTGAGTAGTTCGCTTCCCACTTCCTCTATTGTATAAACACAAACTAACACTACTTCCACAGGTATGCTACAGTGCCCAGAGCACATCACTTTACAGCAATGAGCTCACAGTTTAGGCTCACGGTTTAATCACCGAGTCTTCAGACCAGTAGGGGTGAGTAGTTTGCTTCCCACTCCCTGTATAGTATAAACGCATACTAAAACTAGTTACACAGTTATACTACAGCGGCCAATATGCTACGGCGCCCAGAGCCCATCACTTTACAGCAATCAGCTTGGTTTGATCCCCGAGTCCTCACACCGGTAGGAGTGAGTACTTTGCTTCCCACTTCCGGTATAGTATAAACGCACGATAGGGGTCAGTAGTTCGCTTCCCACTCCCTGTATGGGTAAAACGCCTACTAACACTACTTGCACAGGTATGCTACAAAGACCAGAGCACATCACTTTACAGTAAAGATCTTACGGTTTAGGCTCTCAGTTTCATACCCGAGTGTAGCAGCATCTCATCTCAGCACCATGTCACTCTGAGCAACACCGCACTTTCAGACCGCTAGGAGTGAGTACTTCGCTTTGCATTCCCCCACAGAGGTTACAGTGCTCCTATCCTCCTGTTTCCTACTCTTTTCGCCCTTTTTTCCCCTCACTCGTTTCAACGGAATCACAAAATGGCTGCCAACACTTCCTAGTTGTAAAAGCTCGCAGCCAATAAGCATCAAGCTCGTGCTCGTAACGCCTCAGCCAATCAGATGGCAGAATTCCCAAATATTGATATCTGTAAATTTCGATATTTCTCCAAAACTACTGAATGGATTTACACCAAATAAACAAAAGTGTGCTTTCTACACCAAGACCCTTCTCCCTGCCGAATTTGGGGTAATTCCGTTCACCCGTTCGACCTGTAGCCTTGTCTAAAGTTTCCTATGGAAATCGCATGGAGAAAACAAGTTTTGGGACCCCCCTTTTTTCTCGGCCCCCCCTTGACGAATCACCCCCAAACTTTCAACACAGGAGCTGATATGAACAAAGAATTAGTTTGGAAAATGTCATGAACATTCATCAAATGACGCCAAAGTTAGAAGCAAAACAAAAAATGCTCTTTCTATGGAAACTTGGTCCTAACTATAACTACCTACTGGCGACCGCCAGTAGGTAATATATATATATATAATATATATATATATATATATATATAAATATATATATATATATATTACCTACTGGCGGTCGCCAGTAGGTAGTTATAGTTAGGACCTATTTTCCATAGGAAATCCACAACATTCTATTCCCAATAAGTCTGGCGCCGGTTGACGAATCTTCGCAAACTTTTCCAAACTTTTGGCCAGCTCCGGTCCGCTCCTATCCTGAAAGTCTCGGGGTGATTCATCAAGCGGAGGCCGAGAAAAAAGCGGGGTCCCAAAACACGTTTTCCCCATGCATTTTCCCATAGGACCTTTAGCCACAGCTACAGCCCGAACTGCTGAACGAAATTACACCAAATTTGGCAAAGAGGTAGTCCTCAGTTCAGACTCGTGCCTTTTGCTTAAATGGTGTTAATCTGTTGAGTAGTTCCTGAGACAATTACAGTTAAATGTACATATATATCTATGGCCTCGGAGGATCCGCGCACCCCATGCGCACCCTGAGCGCACCCTCTGCGCACTGTGCGCGCACCCTCCCGATCACGGTCTGAATGCTTATTGGCTGTCAAGTGGTTGTCAACATTCGAAACCATGAACTGTTGGCAGCCATTTTGTGCCTCGGTAGAAGCGAGGCTGAAGAAGTAAGGGGAATAAGTGTGTAAAACATATAAAGGGGGCAGGGTAGAAATACACTGACCCTCTAGACCTACTTAGGGGGTCCCAGATCAAATCCTGGGGGCAAACACCGTAACATTTATTGGGGGGCCCAGGGGGGCCTCAAGCCCCGGGGACCGCTACTCCCAGGGCTAGAAAATAAATGGGCGGGGGGGCTGAACAGCCCCCCAAGCCCTGGGGACCACCACCCCCTGGGGCATTATTTATTGAGGGAGGGGGGCTGTGTGGCCCCCCTCCTGGAGCCCTCGAGGGCCCTGGGGACCACCACCCCCCAGGGTCGGCTCCTGCAGTGTTCTGGGGTGCCCACCCCCAGGACACTGTTGTTTGCTATGAGAGGGCGGGAGTCTCCCACACTCCCATAGGAAACTTTGTTTGGATTTTGAAAGAGAGAGCAGGGAAACCATATTGGTTTCCACATGGGAGCTGCATGTCAGCAGCTCCCCATGTGGAAAAGCAATTCCGGTTCCCAAAGCACGCGGGGAGCCGGCTGGGACCGTGGGGGCGTTGGGGCTCCCCCCACCGTCCCCAACGTTTTTTATAAGCCCCGGTGGATGGGGTCCCCGGGGATAATACAAATTAGTGATAGAGGCTATTTTTTTTTACGGTAAAATTAGGAGTCGCTCATCCTATCGCGTTGGGTGCATGATCCCTCTCGCGTAGCGTGCGCGATTCCAAGAAAAAAGAAAATTATATTGTTATGAGATAAACATCAAGCTTATGTGTTTCGTTCTTGAGTGGCTCTAAAAAGAGCAGTTGTGTTCATTGAGAGTTTTTGGTACTTAAAAGTAAGTACCTATACAGAGTCTAAAGTTGTTGAGAAAATCTCTGTTACCCTCATCAGTAAAGTGTACACCATCTCTCCTATAGATGTCTTGCATGTGAAAACGCAGATTGTTATTGTAAATGGACCCTATTCTATAGTCTCGGAGAAAAGCAGAAACAGATGTATTCACATGTTTCCTAGCTTTCTCAATCTGTGGACAAAAATGATTGGACCAGTTCCATTTCTGCCTTTGGCATATGTTAGAATAGACAAAGGCAGTTTGGGGAAAAAGTGAAATCAATTCTGCAAAGGTGTCCTTGATAAGCATTTCCAGACCTACCCCAGTCAAAGTGCCTAGGTCATTGCCACCACAGTGCACAATTATGAGGTCAGGGTGTTGGAGATGAAAAAAGGATTTTACCAAAGGCATCAATTGGTGCCACTTTAACCCTCTCTATCCAATCCATTTAATGTCTATATTTGGCAAACCTAGGTCTTTGTGAATGCCTTTGTTTTCTGCATACCTTTGGCTCCAGAAAATATAGCTGTGTCCCACAATCCACACACTAAGCATCTTGAAGGGAGGTCTGGATGCACTCAGATGGTCTCTGGAAATGAAATGGCAGTTTGAAAAGTAAGATTTTTCTAAAATGGTGGATAAGATGCAGTTTTGAACTGAACTCACTATAACGGGGGAATTTCAATGGTTTTGTACAAGTGAAAAGTCCAGCTAACTATAACACCCCTGAAACCTATGGTTTTTTCAGTGAATTTCTGAGGTTTTTTAAATGCTAATTCCTAACTATAACGTGCCTGAAACCTATGTTTTTTTTCTGTGAATTTCAAAGGTTTTTTAAATGCTAATTTCTAACTATGCCTACAGAGATAGGACATGTGAAGAAAGAAGAAAAAATGCACAGAAAGAAAAAAAAGAAGTGCAGAAAGAAGCAACAGAAGTCCTCAAAGACGAGGAAAAGTGCAGGAAGAAGGATAACGTGCAGAAAGAACAAAAAGAAGAGCAGAAAGAAGCCTTGTTGCAAAATCATCCTGTACCCTCAACTTTTTCAGACGGATACTGGTGGTAACTGAGTCTGACTAACCAGTCCTAGAGCCAGTGCTATGTTAAAAGACACTTAGAATACAGTGAAAACACCTACATACACTAGGGAACATTATGCGTTGGGGTCCCCCTGTGATTAGCATGACCCTCTGTAAGCCCCTAGTATATAATAGGGCAGGGGGATTAAAACTACCTCTTAAAACAGGCCACAGGGTGTTTTTTGCACACGTTAACTCAGGGCCCCGTCCCCTCCCTTCACCACTGTGTAAACACGCCCTGTGTCCGTTTTTAGTTGGGAGATTAAGTTCATTTGAATCCTGAGGGTCCCTAGGGTCCAACTAGCCCACTACGTACCTCCAGTAAGTGCCACAGAGCTGCGTTGCAGAGAGGTGTAAAAAGTGGCACGGCCTGGTCCACATCTCTGCAGTGCAGCTCAGTGGCGCTTACTGGAAGCACTTGGTGGGCTAGTTAGCCCCCAGGGGCCCTCAGTATTGAAGGGAAATTATATCCCCAATTTAAATCATGCCATAGTGCGTGTTTGCACACGTCACCTCAGGCCCCGTCCCCTCCCTTCACCACTGTGTAAACGCGCCCTGTGGCTGTTCTAAATTGAGAGATTAAGTCCCCTTCAATCCTAAGGGTCCCTAGGGTCAAACTAGACCACTAGGTACCTCCAGTAAGCGCCACAGAGCTGCGTTGCAGAGAGGTGTAAAAAGGGGCTTGGCCTCAGAACACCTGTCTGCAGCGCAGCTCCCTGGCGCATACTGGAGATGCCTGTTGGGCTAGTTGGCCCTCACGGACCCTCAGTATTGAAGAGGAATTAATTCCCCAACTTACAATTCGCCAGGGGGCGCGTTTGCAGAGTGCTGCAAGGAGGGGGCGTGGCCTCCGGCACGATGACAGTCTTTTATTTATTTTAATTTTTTAAAAAGGGGGGCTGTGTGGTTCCCCTTCTTATTCTAATTTATTGGCCCTGATGACCCCATCCCCCAGGGCCTGTCTCCTAATTATATTTTTTTGACCCCAATCCCCAGGGCCGGCCACTGTTTTTTATTATTTTAAAAAAATATATATTTATAGACACACCTAGGACATGCTGGACAAACCGTACGTACCTATTACCATGACGATTTGTGTGATATTCATTAAAAGGCGACTATGCATACAATGAATCCACGTGGAATGTATTTACACCACTAGTGAAGCTCTGACATGTCTGATGCCCTACCGTGCCTAATCCCGGTAGACACCCTTGTCGTTTATTTATACAAACATGGGTAGCTATTGACGGGCACATTTAATACACATGCACACCAAGCCATTCAAAGGGGATTCGACAAAAATTCGACAAAAACTATGCAAGAAACCCCCCTCACGGTTAATAAAACACACATCCACTGCCGGATGTGTAATACATTTTATTTTACTCTCTGGAAAGGGGACGAACATCACTTGAGAGTCACAGCGCGCTCCTGGCAGAGCCCAATGCTGTGTTACACCCACCATTGCCTGCTGTGTGCCACACAACTCTGTGTTGTATTCCACTAGCTAGTGCATATGCTATGACACTCTCTAGCCCATGTGCACTGTAACACCACCCCGTGAATATGTCATGCCACACTTGTATTCGCACGGGTTATATTGCCCCATCTAACATGCCTTCCTCGATGCCTATGTTATAACGCACAGTGCTATGCCATACATATTACAATCTGGGATCCATATCTTTGTCACAGTGCATATGCAACGTTACACTCCCCAGCACATATTTTATATTACAACTTTAGAGACTAGTTAGGTTACACAACACTGCCCTGTGCATATTACACTCCAAGGCGCATATCGCATAGCACGCGCTAGTGCCTGTGCTATCTCGCGCTCTCCAATGAATCTGTAATTGCGCACAATGTATTGCATATTATATTTCACGCCCGGTTCATCTTATATCACACTTTTTGGTGCATAGTTTATACCATACACTATATCTAGTTTTCATTTTCAATCGTGCTCTCAGGACTATGTTCTATATAACACTGTGTTCACCTACCCTTTTCATGGGCATTACATTTTGCGATAGGGGGTGGAGGGTCAGGGGGTGTTTCTGCCAAGTGAGCCCGGAGTCACAGTCACAAACGTCCTCTTCTTCCTGAATAAAAGTGAGATTATGCTGCATACTTGTTCATATTTTAAGTAGTTCGCACAGACACACGTTTTAAAAACAATAAAGTTCCTAATACCTGCCTTCTCTGAACAGTTAGCTTGCTGCCCCATCCCCCTCCTCCCGATCCTCTGTTGTGTGAATCCATGGACTAGCCTCCTCCCTCCTGCCATGCATGGTCTGATGTGCTGCCACTGCCCTCAATTTAGTATGATGTACCAGTCCACTCCTCCTGACCTCCATTGCCCAATTCTATGCCCCATCATTGACCTCCTGCTTAAACTCTGTGCTTAGCTTGCTGCCCCTATTCTCCTTCCCCCTGCCCTCCGATGTCTTTGTGCATGCCCCTGCTCCATTCTTTTTGCCCACCATGTTCCATGGACCTGCCATTCCTATCTACTCTGAGTGTTCTGTTGAGCTGTCACTCCCCTCCCACCTGCCTAGCATTGTCAGATGACTGTAACCTGTCCCTGCCACCTCCACCCTGCCTGTCCACATGCCATGCCCCTATCCTCTTCCTCCTGTCCTACATGCTCCATTGTACTGCCACACCCTTCCTGGTCTGTTGTGCTGCAACTGCTCCTCCTGCCTGCCCCGTGCGGTCTGTTGTGAGGCCCCTTCCCCTGAACTTTCTTGTCTGTGCACAGGTCCTGACCCTCCCTTCTATCCTCCATCGTCCTTTGTGCATGCCCCTGCACCCTCCTTCTTGCCCATCATAGCCATTGTGCTGTCACTAACCCTCCCACTTGCCATGCATGGTCTTCTGTGCTGCCATGGCCCCTCCCACCTTCCCTGTGTGGTCAGTTAGCTGCCCCTGACCCCCTCCCACCTTCCCTCCATGGTCTGTGTGTATGCCATCACAGTCTCACTGTTGCTCTTCATGGTGTGTCTTGCTTCTAGTGCCCATCCTGCCTGACCTCCATGGCTATCTTGCTGCTCCTGCCCTGCCCCCTTGCCCCCAGCCCTCTGTTTACATGTGCAGACCCCCACTCCCTCCCTTCTGGCTTGTCTGTTCCATTGTAACGCCCCTGATCCGTCCCTCCTGCCCTTTATGGTCTGTTATGCTGCAGCTTTCTCTCCTGTATGTCCATTATGGTCAGCTAGCTACCATTGCCTCTTGCCCCTCTGTTCTCTGTTGTCCATGTGCATGGTCCTGTCCCCCCCTCTTGCTTTCTATGGATTGTTGTGATGCACTCCCATCCCGCATGCCCTGTGTGGTGTATTGTGCTGCTGCAAACCCTGATGCCTGCCCTGCAGGGTCAGTTTGGTGCACCTCTCCATGTCCCTCCTGTCCTCTGTTATCCAAGTCCATGTCCCTACCCCATTTCCTTCCATGATCCAATGTACCATACTTGTGAACATTTTGAACTTGGTAAGAGGGAGATTTTGAAAAAAAACTGGGGTATTGATTTTCCTCTTTGAGTTACATTGAAAAAGAGGAGATTGTAGACAGGAGACAGATCAAATAAAGCCCATTTGAGCTTAAAAACATTGGACGTTTCCTGGCTGAATCGGGTCTGTTGGCATGTATGGTTGTACTACCATTGCCTCTTCCTTCTGCCCACAATGGTCTATTACATTGCCACAGCCTCTCTTGCAAGTCCTGTATTGTTGGTTTGTTGCCCCTGCCCCCCTTTCCACTGCCCTCCATAGTCTGTTGTGCTGCCACGGCCCTTCCTGCCTGCTCAGTGTGGTTAAATTGTTGCCTTTGCACCCTCCTACCTGCCTTCAATTTTCAGAGTCCGTGCCCCTGGCCTCTGCCTCTCAACAGTATCCTAATGAACAACTAGATTGCTAACATTCTATATTTATTACAAAAGTGTGGAACGCCTGACGTCATCTTGATGTAATCAAAACTGTAATACCTAGAGCATTTCCTTTAGAAATTACATACATGAGAGGGTCTTATTGGCATCAAAATTATGGTTAGTGCTCTAAAAGACTAAAATAAGGACATATTTTCTGAGTTTTCAAATAGCGACAAAGCACTTTTAAATTATTTGTTATCTTTATGTTTTTTTATCCAGTTGACCACTTGATTAAATGTTGCACTTAGGGGAGAGGATGTGGTGTTACTTCCAGAACTGCAGACTTTGCAACTGGGGAACCAGGTTGGAGTTTCTGCATCAGCTCGACATTCTGTGATTCTGGTCAAGTCTCCCCATGTCTACAACCAAAATGAATTAAAAATTTGCAAACATTCGTGACAAGAATTTTCAATTCTATTAAGGACAAGGAGGCGAGGATTATGCTTTCTCATTTCTTTACTAGAAAGGCTCAGCAGCCAATAAAAACACAGTATATGAAATGAAAAAACTACAATACCCATAAACACCAGGGTATGACGTATAACCATAGAGTCCACAGTATATAAGGTATTATGGCAAGTACAACATCCTCTTTCTTTGGTGGGGAGAACAGTTCAAATAGAAGGAAACAGATGAAGAGTCACGATGACCAACAGGAGGGACCACCATCAGAAGCCGCAGGAGTCCATAAGGCAAAACGCACAGCACTGGAAGGCGACAGGACTCTGGTAGCCAAAAGCCATCGGATGCAGATGAAACCAAAAGATGCAGTAACATTGTCACTTCGGGTCAGAACCTGAAAAGAGACAGACTGCCGTAAAATACATCCAATATAATAAAATGTAACAAGGGGGGGGAAAAAGATATCAGAGAGCAATACAACATCAGAAGATATATAGTACATATGCAAACATCCGTATAAATGCAAATTAATACATCAGAAGAAACATAATGGGTGGGATAATCCTCGCCTCCTTGTCCTTAATAGAATTGAAAATTCTTGTCACGAATGTTTGCAAATTTTTAATTCTATGTCAGGACAGGAGGCTCCGATTATGCTTGTTCAAAGCTTATCCACCACTACTGAGGCAACATGATCAATAGGTTTATAATAAAAAGCCTTAAACATGGAATCAGAAGACCAATCTGCGGCCTTCATAATGTCAGACAAAGTCACACCCAAGGAAAAAGCTTTAGAAGCCATAGCTCCTCGTGCTGAATGAGCACCAAAAATGGACACATCAATGCCGGCTTCCGACATAAGCCAGCGAACCCAACGAGCTAAAGTAGCTGGGGTAACAGGACGAAAGGGTTTCTGCAAAGCAATCAACAGTTGACCCTGTAAATCAGAACGTAAAGAAGCAGTACATACCTCATAATCCTTGACACATTGGACCACACAAAGGTTGGGATGGAGAGGAAAAGAAGGATAGGATATCAATGAAGTATTCGTTTTGGTACGACGAGAAAGTCGAAAAGTGACACCCTCAGGAGTAAAACAACGACCAGCCAAATCTAAGGCCCGAACATCAGAGACCCGTCTGCAAGAGACAAGGCATAGCAACATGGACAGTTTGGCTGACAACTGTTTGCGGGAAAGCAAGGAGTTGGAAGGCCAGGCGTCCAAAAACGTCAAGACAATGGAGACATCCCATAAAGAAGTGTATTTAGGACAAGGGGGAGTCGTCAGGCGAATACCCTTGAGCAATTTAGTAATCAAAGGGTGTTCACCAGCAGGTTTACCTTCAAGAGGAGTATGGCCTGCCGAAATGGCAGAACGGAAGTTGTTAACAGTCCGATAGCTAAGCCTGAAGAGGCAAGAGAAGCTAAAAAAATAATAATTAGAGAGACATCCGCTGTAGCGGGATCAGCTTCCCGTTGAACACACCAATCACACCATCGTTTCCAAGAACCTGCGTAGCGTTTGTGAGTGTTGGGTGCCCAAGATTCACTGATAAATTTGCAAGCGTTGCTTGAAAGGCCTGGGACCGACCAACGGTCCCCGAAAGTCGCCAAGCCAGAAGACGGAGAGAGCCTGACTGGATTAGGGGATGCGGATTCCCGAGAGGGTCCAGCAACAGATTCCACTTCTGGGGAAGAAGGATCGGCACCGCACAACACATTTCCAGAAGAACTGGGAACCAAGCCTGAGCCCTCCACAGAGGAGCAATCAGAATCAGCTCTGACTGAAATCGCTTTGTGAGAGCCAGGACTCTCGGAATCATCATGAACGGAGGAAAAGCATAGCACAGAAGGGCAGGCCAGGTCTGGAGAAATGCGTCCGTGGCCAGAGCCTCCGGATCCGGTCTCCAACTGAAGAATCGGGGAAGTTGCGCGTTGAGGCGAGAGGCAAAGAGATCGATGTGACTCTGCCCCCAAAACCGGCGGAGGGAACGAAAGATGCGAGGATGAAGTCTCCAGTCGCTGAAATCCCGAAGGTGACGTGAATGCCAATCCGCAATCAGATTGTTGCGGCCTGGAAGATATTCTGCAATAACAGTGTTCTTCCTTTGCAGCCAAAAATGCCAAAAATCTTTGGCGATCTCCGCTAAGAGCTTGGACCTCGTGCCGCCCAACTTGTTGACATAACGAACCGCGGACACATTGTCCATGCGGAGAAGAATGCAACAATTGGCTTGAAGAGGCGTGAAGCAACATTTTTGTGAGTGGGCCCAATAAATCTAATAATTTATCCTGGCAGGAGCGCCAAGATCTATCCAAACCTTTTTTGGGGTCTCTTGCGTACTTCTTCAGGTAGGTGACCATGGTAGGGTCGACCTCCGGAGTGTCGGCTAAATGATCTGCCAGATCAGGACGGGGACATTCAGATCTCATGCGGGCTCGGGCATCCTGAGGAAAAGGTTGGCGAATGTGGGATTGCACATAATCCGCCACCGCTGGTGAAGGTAGCCAAGAAGTGGAATGGGGATGCATAATTTCTGAAGGTTCAAATGTAAGAATGGGAGGAGTGGAAGGAGCGTCAACAAAATGCTCTTTGCAAGCCCTTTTTCGAGGAGGTGGTTCAAATTCAGACGAGGAGGAATGTGCATCATCAGCATCAGGATCATGGTAGGATGAAAAAGAGGTCCCAGCCGACCCTTTAATAGAGGCCGTGTCCGAAGACAGTGTTTTAGCCAACCGCTGAAAATCAGACTTATGAGGGTTGACAGGGGACTTTGACGCACGTGACGGTAACCAACCCTGCTGCTGTGCATAAAGAGACAAATGTCGCTTCAAAGGATTAATAGCGCGCACAAGCGCCTTATTCACGGAGTGTTGCACCCCTTGATCTAGTGCTTCCACCAATTCATGCTCCAAAGAGCCAGAAGGATCCTCCTCATAATAATAACAATCCTCTTCATAATATTCTTCCATCCTGACACAAAGTGTAACAGTATTCAATGCCCACAATAAAAATTAAATCAATAGTGGCCAAAGGCACAATGCAGGGGGGAGTGAAAAACCCCACAGCAAGCCAAAGTGTAGATAAATCTGAACACTTAAGAAAACAAATTCAAATGTGGAGGGAGGGCTTGCTGTAAGCAAAAAACTAGCACTCTAGGCAATGCCTATGCACAATTATACAGCCCAAACGTTGTCAAATAGCAAAATGGGCGTAAAAGGGGCAAATACTGAGGCTGTGGGCTCTCGGCGCGAAGCGGCCGCTCTGACAGGCGAGAAACACCTGTTTCAATCAACAAATATGGCCACCGCCCATGCGCGGTAACGGCCACCCAGTATTTTGAAAGACGGAGCACTCGCAGCACAAGCGCGAGTCTCCGAGTCCCTGTCTCCCTCTCCACAAACCGAGACGCGGGCGCAAGGCGCCCGGCAACGGGAGGTGAACCACACGCTCCCCGCACATCAAAGTACACGCTCGGCGAGCGAAGCGGAAAACAACAATGCGTGCAGAAAAAACTTCGTAACCATGGCAATAGAGCAACAATGAAAGTTATAATACATGAAACCTTGGCAGCGAAAAGCTACAGTATCAAACAGGTACACAATTCACTGTAAATGCATTTGAAAAGAAAATAAGCACTTAACTGGCTGCGGAGCAGCAAAGAAAGAGGATGTTGTACTTGCCATAATACCTTATATACTGTGGACTCTATGGTTATACGTCATACCCTGGTGTTTATGGGTATTGTAGTTTTTTCATTTCATATACTGTGTTTTTATTGGCTGCTGAGCATTTCTAGTAAAGAAATGAGAAAGCATAATCGGAGCCTCCTGTCCTGACATAGAATTTGTTCTTGTGTGATGTAACCAATGCTCATGTAAAGCACTCCAATACCTGACAAGTCTGCACTATATAACACTGCAAAAACACAAAATAATAAGTGTTTTGCACACTTTTGTCATTGGGCTATATTTGGGCTACATCTGGGTGATTTTGGGCTACATATGGGCTCTTTTGTCTCCGGTGGCCATCTTGGGAGATTTATTTGTTAGGAAGTTTCCTAATTTCCTCATGTACTGCAGTCTCCTCAGTAGGAAATGCTTTCAGTTTTTTACTTTGATTCCATCATGAAGGTATTAAGTTATGTCACACATTTGCCATAAATTCTGAATGTTAGCACTCTAGTTGCTCATTAGATCACTGTAGTAAAACTACTGTTCACCATGGAAGTCTGCTCCTGGTATTAAAAGTGCATGTTTCAGTCTGCATGTCAGAATTTTTTAATGAAATAGAAGAGGATTTGAGAAGTCACTCAAAATGTGCCCTAATTTTTCTTTCTGCAGCACTAATCATACTTTTTATGGAAAAATGAACCCCCTCATGTTGTTCCTTTTTAAATTAAAAGTTTTAAGAGTTACCACTTTAATCCAAGCAAGATGGCTTCAGGTGTGCCATACGTTTATCATAAGTAGGACTGTTAGCGCTCTAGTTGTTCTTTGGAACACTCTGGGAAGCTGCAGTAGAACACAAAGGAATCAACTGACAGTCTCTGCCCTTGTTGGATGTACATGTTCACATGACTGAGAAAGATAATGTGAATTTACAGAAAATAAGCTCTCAGTTTAGCTTAAAGATCACCTTCCAAACCTCTGTGGGAAAAGCATGAGAAAATATTTTTCTCTCAATCATGATATCCCAGCAGAAGGCTTTTTCACATTATGAAATCACCTTAGAACATACCACAATTCCTAAAATGAGTATGGTACCATCAACAAATGATTTCTAATGTAACTAAAGTCTTAAAACCTTCTATTAACTGCAATGCTTTTTAATGAGGTGCTATCATGTATATTGGTCCCAAGATGGCTGCCAACACTTCTTGGATGAAGTGCTGACAGCCAATCAGATCTCAGGATGAGATGTGTGGTTAGGCTCCGCCCACATATGTATATGATTTTACTTTTGATTTTCTCAGGAACTACTAAACAGTTTGACACCAGACCTGCAAAAGGCACTTCCCTGACCTGAGGACTACCTCTCTGCCAAATTTCAAGTAATTCTGTTCAGCCGTTCGGGCTGTACCTTCGACTAAAGGTCCTATGGAAAAATGCATGGGGAAAACGTGTTTTGGGACCCCCCTTTTTTCTCGGCCCCCGCTTGATGAATCACCCCGAGACTTTCAGGGTAGGAGCTGAACGAAGCGAACCATTAGTTTTGAAAATTTCGCGAGGATTTGTCAACCGGCGCCAAAGTTATTCAAAAAAGAATTTTCAGATTTGCTATGGAAACTCGGTCCTAACTATAACTATCTACTGGCGACCGCAGAGGGATTCTACTTACCTAAGTGGGATTCATAAGCCAAAAGTGGGATAACAGCGGTGGGGTGAGGACCCCGGAGAACTGTTTGCCACCCACAAAGAGATCCAGGCAAGGCGTGGAGAAGGAGCAGAGACAGCCCACCAGGGAAGTACTGACGCTGATGTTTCTGCCCCTCACGGACTCGGAGTTCCGAGTTCGGGACACTCCCCTCGCTAGCCTGTCATCATTGTCTCAACCAATCGTAGTGGGACATGGTGCTTGAAATGTGGGTTTTGGAAAGCACTGACTTGTTTGGCGGCATTTGAGAAAGTCAGTTTCATGACGAAACGCGTCATGCCGTATGCCAAAATAAATGAGCACTTTTCCTGGTGACCCGTGTGTGCTCGAGCTTATTTCAAGTAAGGGAGTCTGTTCTTGATATATATATATATATGTATATATTTATATATATATATATATATTTAATAAAAGGGCAAGTACTTGGTGGACCCGTGTGTGCTCTACTTCTGTCGACAACGAAGGAGTGTGGTTTGGTGTGTAGGTGCGGCCACAAGCACCGGAGAGTACCCATCCCTAAGTGTTTCGGCGGCTACTGTGGCAACCTGTTGAAATCTCCAAACAAAATTGGAAACGCCGAAACCGCCGCTTTCCCGCAAAAGTGTCCTGCCAGCTGAAGTGTTGGACTGTGATTCTGCAGGGTGCTTCTACTTACTTAAGTGGTGGCTGCAGGCTGAAAACGGGCTGTTTGCGGTGGGATGAGGGTCCCTGGGAGTTGTTCGCTGCTCACCGAAAGATCAAGGTAGGCGTGGGCAAAGGAGCAGACCCCGCCCACTTGGGAAGTACAAACGATGTGTGCCTGCTCCACATAGACTCGGAGCTCCGGGTTCAAGTTACTTCCCTAGCCTAGACCTAAGCAGCGCCTCAACCAATCAGAGAGGGGCAGTTTGTTTTAAAAGTGGGCTTGGACAGTACTTACTGTTTGGCATCTGAAGAGTCATGAAGACGAAACGCGTCATGCCGTAATTTAATAAAAGAGCAAGTACTTGGTGGACCCGTGTGTGCTCTACTTCTGTCGACAACGAAGGAGTGTGGTTTGATATATATATATATATGTTATATTTTCATAGTTTCTAAAGAATATATATATATTCTTTAAAAGCTAGAAAAGTGTCAATAAGTAATATATATATATATTTCACATATTTACATTACTTATTAAATATTTTATAGTTTTCAAAGAATATATATGTATATATATTCTTTAAAAACAATCTTTAGATAATTTAAAAAAGGCATTTAATTAAAAATATTAATAATAACGTAAGAGTTAAGAAACATATATATCAAAACCATATATGTAGCCTAATTCTGCATCACACAAAGAAAGAGGAATATGATGCTAAGAATTGTTTTTGCCAGGAAATTGACCATTCCTGAACAAAAACAATCTTGCTCATAACGCAGGCACCTTTGCAACCACAGTGGAATGGTCTCTGCATTGGTGCTAGACAGCCTCAGGTGTGTCAGCGCAGGGAGAGAACTGAGGAGCACCATATCTTAGTAGATATGGTGCTCAGCTCTCTTCGGTTCATACCAAGCAGTGCAGCAACTTTGCTTGCTGCCCTGTGTTGCGTGATCTTTTACTAAATATGCACCCTCAGTCTCTCCACCTTCCCACTCCTGCTCTCACAGCCTGTTTTGCACTCTAATATCTCACTAGATTATGGGCAACTGAAGGTAGACTATAATGATGAAGGCTTCCTTTTGCAACATAAATAGCAGTACATAATGATCAAAACGATGATAAAAAGTAGCAGCTATTTGTGTCTTCCAGTAGCTGGATTATTTGTACTTCTTTTCCAATAGCTGATCAATGAGGCATTTTCAGGCAAGATTCCATCAGGTTCTTAATATACTTAAAATCAAATAAACACATTTTGTGTACTACACAAATAGATATAATCACATATAATTACATTAGGTTATGTGCTGACTTTCGTGTTTGAAATTTTTGGTTATGTGGAAGGAGTAAAACAGAAATTATGAATTAAACTCTTTTCTTTAACCCCTTCGCTGCTAGGCCTTTTCCCCTCCTGTGCTAAGCCTTTTTTGGGCTATTTGAGGTAGTGCGCGCTTAGGCCCCTGTAACTTTTTGACCACATTAGGTATCCACGCCAAATTTGCGTCCTTTTCTTCCAACATCTTGGGGATTCTAAAGGTACCCAGGGTTTGTGGATTCTCCTAGAGGGTTCCCAGAAATTAGTCAAAATACAGCAATTTTTTTTTTTTTGTGTGAAAAATGTGAAAAACGGGCTGCAAATGAAAGCTTCTGGGTTTTTCTCTGCAAATGGTATCAAAAAAGGGTTTGTGGGGCTGAAATCACCATTTCTCCAGCTTTTAGGGAATGACAGAATTTTGTTAGAAAACCAACATTTTTTACACAGTTTTGGCATTTTTCTGGGACATACCCTATTTTTGCTATTTTTTGTGCTTTCAACCTCCTTCCAGTTAACGGTAGAAATGGGTACAAAAACAATAATGGATCCTGGAAAGCTATACATTTTTGAAAAGTAGACAAAATTCTGAATTCAGCAAGGGGTCATTTGTGTAGATCCATCAAGGTTTCTTTATAGAAATTTACAGGCAAATATAGGAAAAATTAAAAATTTGTTGAAAAAAGCAGCCTTTTGAGTCAACGTTTTCACCTGTAACTTCTTCGAATTATGACATCTCTTTGAAAGCAATGTACCGTTACATCCGGTAGACCTTCCTGGTTGTGGGGACATAGAGGACTTGTAGGTTCACCAAGAGCCCAACGAACCCAGAGTAGAAAACTGAGCAGCATTTTGTAATGTTTTTTTTTTTTGGTCCGGGTATATAGCAATTATTGTGGGAAAATGTATACATGGAAAAATCGGTATGAAAGTCACCTATGTATTTCTGAAATGGGAACAAATTACAGAGTTTAGAAACAGTGCATATTTGCACATTTTTGAAATTGGGAATACTCATATTTGCATGACAATTATTGGTCATTTTTCAAAATGACTTTTTTTTTACACAATGTCTTTCATTTGGAAGGGAGAAATGCATCAAAAATCAATAGGTAATAACAGTTGCTTTACAAATTTGAACTACCCTAAGTCTCCCGATAAAAATGGTACCTCACTTGTGTGGGTAGGCATAGTGCCCACGACAGGAAGTGGCTCAAAACCTAAGGTGAACACACCACATTTTCACACTGAAAATTTACACTTTATTTGCGAAGAGTCTAGCTGTAGTTTTTGAACCCTAGCCCTGCCGGCACCTAGGGAAACCTAGCAAACCTATACATTTTTGAAAACTAGACACCCAGGGGAATCCAGGATGGGGAGACTTGACTGCCTCCCACCATGGTCTGTTACCCAGAATCCCTTGCAAACGTAAAAAATTGACAAAAAAAACACATTTTCCCCACATTTCTGTGATGGAAAGTTCTGGAATCTGCGTGGATCCACAAATTTCCACCCACCCCGCGTTCCCCAAAGTCCTACGAGAAAAATGGTACCTCACTTGTGCGGGTCGGCCTAGTGCCCGCGACAGGAAACGGCGCAAAACGCAACGTGATTTTGCAGTGAAAAATGACCCTTTTTTTGGCAAAGTGACTAGCTGTAGATTTTGAACCCTAGCCCTGCAAGCACCTAGGGAAAACTAGCAAACCTATACATTTTTTAAAACTAGACACCCAGGGGAATCCAGGATGGGGTGACTTGACTGCCTCCCACCATGGTCTGTTACCCAGAATCCCTTGCAAACGTAAAAAATTGACAAAAAAAACACATTTTCACCACATTTCTGTGATGGAAAGTTCTGGAATCTGCGTGGATCCACAAATTTCCACCGACCCCGCGTTCCCCAAAGTCCTACGAGAAAAATGGTACCTCACTTGTGCGGGTCGGCATAGTGCCCGCGACAGGAAACGGTGCAAAACGCAACGTGGTTTTGCAGTGAAAAATGACCCTTTTTTTGGCAAAGTGACTAGCTGTAGATTTTGAACCCTAGCCCTGCCGGCACCTAGGGAAACCTAGCAAAGCTATACATTTTTGAAAACTAGACACCCAGGGGAATCCAGGATGGGGTGGCTTGACTGCCTCCCACCATGGTCTGTTACCCAGAATCCCTTGCAAACGTAAAAAATTGACAAAAAAAACACATTTTCCCCACATTTCTGTGATGGAAAGTTCTGGAATCTGCGTGGATCCACAAATTTCCACCCACCCCGCGTTCCCCAAAGTCCTACGAGAAACATGGTACCTCACTTGTGCGGGTCGGCCTAGTGCCCGCGACAGGAAACGGCGCAAAACGCAACGTGGTTTTGAAGCGAAAAATGACCCTTTTTTTGGCAAAGTGACTAGCTGTAGATTTTGAACCCTAGCCCTGCCGGCACCTAGGGAAACCTAGCAAACCTATACATTTTTGAAAACTAGACACCCAGGGGAATCCAGGATGGGGTGACTTGACTGCCTCCCACCATGGTCTGTTACCCAGAATCCCTTGCAAACGTAAAAAATTGACAAAAAAAACACATTTTCCCCACATTTCTGTGATGGAAAGTTCTGGAATCTGCGTGGATCCACAAATTTCCACCCACCCCGCGTTCCCCAAAGTCCTACGAGAAAAATGGTACCTCACTTGTGCGGGTCGGCATAGTGCCCGCGACAGGAAACGGCGCAAAACGCAACGTGGTTTTGCAGTGAAAAATGACCCTTTTTTTGGCAAAGTGACTAGCTGTAGATTTTGAACCCTAGCCCTGCCGGCACCTAGGGAAACCTAGCAAACCTATACATTTTTGAAAACTAGACAACCAGGGGAATCCAGGATGGGGTGACTTGACTGCCTCCCACCATGGTCTGTTACCCAGAATCCCTTGCAAACGTAAAAAATTGACAAAAAAAACACATTTTCCCCACATTTCTGTGATGGAAAGTTCTGGAATCTGCGTGGATCCACAAATTTCCACCCACCCCGCGTTCCCCAAAGTCCTACGAGAAAAATGGTACCTCACTTGTGCGGGTCGGCCTAGTGCCCGCGACAGGAAACGGCGCAAAACGCAACATGGTTTTGCAGCGAAAAATGACCCTTTTTTTGGCAAAGTGACTAGCTGTAGATTTTGAACCCTAGCCCTGCCGGCACCTAGGGAAACCTAGCAAACCTATACATTTTTGAAAACTAGACACCCAGGGGAATCCAGGATGGGGTGGCTTGACTGCCTCCCACCATGGTCTGTTACCCAGAATCCCTTGCAAACGTAAAAAATTGACAAACAAAACACATTTTCCCCACATTTCTGTGATGGAAAGTTCTGGAATCTGCGTGGATCCACAAATTTCCACCCACCCCGCGTTCCCCAAAGTCCTACGAGAAAAATGGTACCTCACTTGTGCGGGTCGGCCTAGTGCCCGCGACAGGAAACGGCGCAAAACGCAACGTGGTTTTGCAGTGAAAAATGACCCTTTTTTTGGCAAAGTGACTAGCTGTAGATTTTGAACCCTAGCCCTGCCGGCACCTAGGGAAACCTAGCAAACCTATACATTTTTGAAAACTAGACACCCAGGGGAATCCAGGATGGGGTGGCTTGACTGCCTCCCACCATGGTCTGTTACCCAGAATCCCTTGCAAACGTAAAAAATTGACAAAAAAAACACATTTTCCCCACATTTCTGTGATGGAAAGTTCTGGAATCTGCGTGGATCCACAAATTTCCACCCACCCCGCGTTCCCCAAAGTCCTACGAGAAAAATGGTACCTCACTTGTGCGGGTCGGCATAGTGCCCGCGACAGGAAACGGCGCAAAATGCAACGTGGTTTTGCAGTGAAAAATGACCCTTTTTTTGGCAAAGTGACTAGCTGTAGATTTTGAACCCTAGCCCTGCCGGCACCTAGGGAAACCTAGCAAACCTATACATTTTTGAAAACTAGACACCCAGGGGAATCCAGGATGGGGTGACTTGACTGCCTCCCACCATGGTCTGTTACCCAGAATCCCTTGCAAACGTAAAAAATTGACAAAAAAAACACATTTTCCCCACATTTCTGTGATGGAAAGTTCTGGAATCTGCGTGGATCCACAAATTTCCACCCACCCCGCGTTCCCCAAAGTCCTACGAGAAAAATGGTACCTCACTTGTGCGGGTCGGCCTAGTGCCTGCAACAGGAAACGGCGCAAAACGCAACGTGGTTTTGCAGTGAAAAATGACCCTTTTTTTGGCAAAGTGACTAGCTGTAGATTTTGAACCCTAGCCCTGCAAGCACCTAGGGAAAACAAGCAAACCTATACATTTTTGAAAACTAGACACCCAGGGGAATCCAGGATGGGGTGACTTGACTGCCTCCCACCATGGTCTGTTACCCAGAATCCCTTGCAAACGTAAAAAATTGACAAAAAAAACACATTTTCCCCACATTTCTGTGATGGAAAGTTCTGGAATCTGCGTGGATCCACAAATTTCCACCCACCCCGCGTTCCCCAAAGTCCTACGAGAAAAATGGTACCTCACTTGTGCGGGTCGGCATAGTGCCCGCGACAGGAAACGGTGCAAAACGCAACGTGGTTTTGCAGTGAAAAATGACCCTTTTTTTGGCAAAGTGACTAGCTGTAGATTTTGAACCCTAGCCCTGCCGGCACCTAGGGAAACCTAGCAAACCTATACAATTTTGAAAACTAGACACCCAGGGGAATCCAGGATGGGGTGGCTTGACTGCCTCCCACCATGGTCTGTTACCCAGAATCCCTTGCAAACATAAAAAATTGACAAAAAAAACACATTTTCCCCACATTTCTGTGATGGAAAGTTCTGGAATCTGCGTGGATCCACAAATTTCCACCCACCCCGCGTTCCCCAAAGTCCTACGAGAAAAATGGTACCTCACTTGTGCGGGTCGGCCTAGTGCCCGCGACAGGAAACGGCGCAAAACGCAACGTGGTTTTGCAGTGAAAAATGACCCTTTTTTTGGCAAAGTGACTAGCTGTAGATTTTGAACCCTAGCCCTGCAAGCACCTAGGGAAAACTAGCAAACCTATACATTTTTGAAGACTAGACACCCAGGGGAATCCAGGATGGGGTGACTTGACTGCCTCCCACCATGGTCTGTTACCCAGAATCCCTTGCAAACATAAAAAATTGACAAAAAAAAACACATTTTCCCCACATTTCTGTGATGGAAAGTTCTGGAATCTGCGTGGATCCACAAATTTCCACCCACCCCGCGTTCCCCAAAGTCCTACGAGAAAAATGGTACCTCACTTGTGTGGGTCGGCATAGTGCCCGCGACAGGAAACGGTGCAAAACGCAACGTGGTTTTGCAGTGAAAAATGACCCTTTTTTTGGCAAAGTGACTAGCTGTAGATTTTGAACCCTAGCCCTGCAAGCACCTAGGGAAAACAAGCAAACCTATACATTTTTGAAAACTAGACACCCAGGGGAATCCAGGATGGGGTGACTTGACTGCCTCCCACCATGGTCTGTTACCCAGAATCCCTTGCAAACGTAAAAAATTGACAAAAAAAACACATTTTCCCCACATTTCTGTGATGGAAAGTTCTGGAATCTGCGTGGATCCACAAATTTCCACCCACCCCGCGTTCCCCAAAGTCCTACGAGAAAAATGGTACCTCACTTGTGCGGGTCGGCATAGTGCCCGCGACAGGAAACGGTGCAAAATGCAACGTGGTTTTGCAGTGAAAAATGACCCTTTTTTTGGCAAAGTGACTAGCTGTAGATTTTGAACCCTAGCCCTGCCGGCACCTAGGGAAACCTAGCAAACCTATACAATTTTGAAAACTAGACACCCAGGGGAATCCAGGATGGGGTGGCTTGACTGCCTCCCACCATGGTCTGTTACCCAGAATCCCTTGCAAACATAAAAAATTGACAAAAAAAACACATTTTCCCCACATTTCTGTGATGGAAAGTTCTGGAATCTGCGTGGATCCACAAATTTCCACCCACCCCGCGTTCCCCAAAGTCCTACGAGAAAAATGGTACCTCACTTGTGCGGGTCGGCCTAGTGCCCGCGACAGGAAACGGCGCAAAACGCAACGTGGTTTTGCAGTGAAAAATGACCCTTTTTTTGGCAAAGTGACTAGCTGTAGATTTTGAACCCTAGCCCTGCAAGCACCTAGGGAAAACTAGCAAACCTATACATTTTTGAAGACTAGACACCCAGGGGAATCCAGGATGGGGTGACTTGACTGCCTCCCACCATGGTCTGTTACCCAGAATCCCTTGCAAACATAAAAAATTGACAAAAAAAAACACATTTTCCCCACATTTCTGTGATGGAAAGTTCTGGAATCTGCGTGGATCCACAAATTTCCACCCACCCCGCGTTCCCCAAAGTCCTACGAGAAAAATGGTACCTCACTTGTGTGGGTCGGCATAGTGCCCGCGACAGGAAACGGTGCAAAACGCAACGTGGTTTTGCAGTGAAAAATGACCCTTTTTTTGGCAAAGTGACTAGCTGTAGATTTTGAACCCTAGCCCTGCCGGCACCTAGGGAAACCTAGCAAAGCTATACATTTTTGAAAACTAGACACCCAGGGGAATCCAGGATGGGGTGGCTTGACTGCCTCCCACCATGGTCTGTTACCCAGAATCCCTTGCAAACGTAAAAAATTGACAAAAAAAACACATTTTCCCCACATTTCTGTGGTGGAAAGTTCTGGAATCTGCGTGGATCCACAAATTTCCACCCACCCCGCGTTCCCCAAAGTCCTACGAGAAAAATGGTACCTCACTTGTGCGGGTCGGCCTAGTGCCCGCGACAGGAAACGGCGCAAAACGCAATGTGGTTTTGCAGTGAAAAATGACCCTTTTTTTGGCAAAGTGACTAGCTGTAGATTTTGAACCCTAGCCCTGCCGGCACCTAGGGAAACCTAGAAAACCTATACATTTTTGAAAACTAGACACCCAGGGTAATCCAGGATGGGGTGACTTGACTGCCTCCCACCATGGTCTGTTACCCAGAATCCCTTGCAAACGTAAAAAATTGACAAAAAAAACACATTTTCCCCACATTTCTGTGATGGAAAGTTCTGGAATCTGCGTGGATCCACAAATTTCCACCCACCCCGCGTTCCCCAAAGTCCTACGAGAAAAATGGTACCTCACTTGTGCGGGTCGGCCTAGTGCCCGCGACAGGAAACGGCGCAAAACGCAACGTGGTTTTGCAGCGAAAAATTACCCTTTTTTTGGCAAAGTGACTAGCTGTAGATTTTGAACCCTAGCCCTGCCGGCACCTAGGGAAACCTACCAAACCCACGCATTTCTGAAAACTAGACACCCGACGGCTTCCAGGGAGGTATGGCTTGCATGGATCCCCCAACGTTTCCTTACCCAGAATCCCCTGCAAACCTCATTTTTTGCTCAAAAAATCACTTTTTTCACACATTTTGGGGTGGGAAAGTAGTGGCATCACCGGGCTCACACAAATTTACCACCACCCAGCGTTCCCCCAGGTCTCCCGGTAAAAATGGTGCCTCACTTGTGTGGGAGGCCCAAGTACCCGCGGCAGGCAAGGACAACAAACGTAGTGAGGCGACATCAAAATGGCCTATCGCCAAACCACCTGGTTTTGCAAGGGGGGTCACTTTGGTTTTTGGCCCGGTGCGCGGCGGCCATCTAGGGAAACCTACCAAACCCAGGCATTTTTGAATACTAGACACCCGGCGGCTTCCAGGGAGGTATGGCTTGCGTGGATCCCCCAACGTTTCCTTACCCAGAATCCCCTGCAAACCTCAATGTTTGCTCAAAAAATCACTATTTTCACACATTTTGGGGTGGGAAAGTAGTGGCATCACCGGGCTCACACAAATTTACCACCACCCAGCGTTCCCCCAGGTCTCCCGGTAAAAATGGTGCCTCACTTGTGTGGGAGGCCCAAGTACCCGCGGCAGGCAAGGACAACAAACGTAGTGAGGCGACATCAAAATGGCCTATCGCCAAACCACCTGGTTTTGCAAGGGGGGTCACTTTGGTTTTTGGCCCGGTGCACGGCGGCCATCTAGGGAAACCTACCAAACCCAGGCATTTTTAAAAACTAGACACCCGGCGGCTTCCAGGGAGGTATGGCTTGCGTGGATCCCCCAACGTTTCCTTACCCAGAATCCCCTGCAAACCTCATTTTTTGCTCAAAAAATCACTTTTTTCACACATTTTGGGGTGGGAAAGTAGTGGCATCACCGGGCTCACACAAATTTACCACCACCCAGCGTTCCCCCAGGTCTCCCGGTAAAAATGGTGCCTCACTTGTGTGGGAGGCCCAAGTACCCGCGGCAGGCAAGGACAACAAACGTAGTGAGGCGACATCAAAATGGCCTATCGCCAAACCACCTGGTTTTGCAAGGGAGTCACTTTGGTTTTTGGCCCGGTGCGCGGCGGCCATCTAGGGAAACCTAGCAAACCCACGCATTTCTGAAAACTAGACACCCGGCAGCTTCCAGGGAGGTATGGCTTGCGTGGATCCCCCAACGTTTCCTTACCCAGAATCCCCTGCAAACCTCAATGTTTGCTCAAAAAATCACTTTTTTCACACATTTTGGGGTGGGAAAGTAGAGGCATCACCGGGCTCACACAAATTTACCACCACCCAGCGTTCCCCCAGGTCTCCCGGTAAAAATGGTGCCTCACTTGTGTGGGAGGCCCAAGTACCCGCGGCAGGCAAGGACAACAAACGTAGTGAGGCGACATCAAAATGGCCTATCGCCAAACCACCTGGTTTTGCAAGGGGGGTCACTTTGGTTTTTGGCCCGGTGCGCGGCGGTCATCTAGGGAAACTTACCAAACCCAGGCATTTTTGAAAACTAGACACCCGGCGGCTTCCAGGGAGGTATGGCTTGCGTGGATCCCCCAACGTTTCCTTACCCAGAATCCCCTGCAAACCTCAATGTTTGCTCAAAAAATCACTTTTTTCACACATTTTGGGGTGGGAAAGTAGTGGCATCACCGGGCTCACACAAATTTACCACCACCCAGCGTTCCCCCAGGTCTCCCGGTAAAAATGGTGCCTCACTTGTGTGGGAGGCCCAAGTACCCGCGGCAGGCAAGGACAACAAACGTAGTGAGGCGACATCAAAATGGCCTATCGCCAAACCACCTGGTTTTGCAAGGGGGGTCACTTTGGTTTTTGGCCCGGTGCGCGGCGGCCATCTAGGGAAACCTACCAAACCCAGGCATTTTTGAAAACTAGACACCCGGCGGCTTCCAGGGAGGTATGGCTTGTGTGGATCCCCCAACGTTTCCTTACCCAGAATCCCCTGCAAACCTCAATGTTTGCTCAAAAAATCACTTTTTTCACACATTATGGGGTGGGAAAGTAGTGGCATCACCGGGCTCACACAAATTTACCACCACCCAGCGTTCCCCCAGGTCTCCCGGTAAAAATGGTGCCTCACTTGTGTGGGAGGCCCAAGTACCCGCGGCAGGCAAGGACAACAAACGTAGTGAGGCGACATCAAAATGGCCTATCGCCAAACCACCTGGTTTTGCAAGGGGGGTCACTTTGGTTTTTGGCCCGGTGCGCGGCGGCCATCTAGGGAAACCTACCAAACCCAGGCATTTTTGAAAACTAGACACCCGGCGGCTTCCAGGGAGGTATGGCTTGCGTGGATCCCCCAACGTTTCCTTACCCAGAATCCCCTGCAAACCTCATTTTTTGCTCAAAAAATCACTTTTTTCACACATTTTGGGGTGGGAAAGTAGTGGCATCACCGGGCTCACACAAATTTACCACCACCCAGCGTTCCCCCAGGTCTCCCGGTAAAAATGGTGCCTCACTTGTGTGGGAGGCTCAAGTACCCGCGGCAGGCAAGGACAACAAACGTAGTGAGGCGACATCAAAATGGCCTATCGCCAAACCACCTGGTTTTGCAAGGGGGGTCACTTTGGTTTTTGGCCCGGTGCGCGGTGGCCATCTAGGGAAACCTACCAAACCCAGGCATTTTTGAAAACTAGACACCCGGCGGCTTCCAGGGAGGTATGGCTTGCGTGGATCCCCCAACGTTTCCTTACCCAGAATCCCCTGCAAACCTCATTTTTTGCTCAAAAAATCACTTTTTTCACACATTTTGGGGTGGGAAAGTAGTGGCATCACCGGGCTCACACAAATTTACCACCACCCAGCGTTCCCCCAGGTCTCCCGGTAAAAATGGTGCCTCACTTGTGTGGGAGGCCCAAGTACCCGCGGCAGGCAAGGACAACAAACGTAGTGAGGCGACATCAAAATGGCCTATCGCCAAACCACCTGGTTTTGCAAGGGGGGTCACTTTGGTTTTTGGCCCGGTGTGCGGCGGCCATCTAGGGAAACCTACCAAACCCAGGCATTTTTGAAAACTAGACACCCGGCGGCTTCCAGGGAGGTATGGCTTGCGTGGATCCCCCAACGTTTCCTTACCCAGAATCCCCTGCAAACCTCATTTTTTGCTCCGAAAATCACTTTTTTCACACATTTTGGGGTGGGAAAGTAGTGGCATCACCGGGCTCACACCGGGCCAAAAACCAAAGTGACCCCCCTTGCAAAACCAAGTGGTTTGGCGATAGGCCATTTTGATGTCGCCTCACTACGTTTGTTGTCCTTGCCTGCCGCGGGTACTTGGGCCTCCCACACAAGTGAGGCACCATTTTTACCGGGAGACCTGGGGGAACGCTGGGTGGTGGTAAATTTGTGTGAGCCCGGTGATGCCACTACTTTCCCACCCCAAAATGTGTGAAAAAAGTGATTTTGTGAACAAAAAAATGAGGTTTGCAGGGGATTCTGGGTAAGAAAACGTTGGGGGATCCACGCAAGCCATACCTCCCTGGAAGCCGCCGGGTGTCTAGTTTTCAGAAATGCGTGGGTTTTCTAGGTTTCCCTAGATGGCCGCCGCGCACCAGGCCAAAAACCAAAGTGACCCCCCTTGCAAAACCAGGTGGTTTGGCGATAGGCCATCTTGATGTCGCCTCACTACGTTTGTTGTCCTTGCCTGCCGCGGGTACTTGGGCCTCCCACACAAGTGAGGCACCATTTTTACCGGGAGACCTGGGGGAACGCTGGGTGGTGGTAAATTTGTGTGAGCCCGGTGATGCCACTACTTTCCCACCCCAAAATGTGTGAAAAAAGTGATTTTTTGAGCAAAAACTGAGGTTTGCAGGGCATTCTGGGTAAGGAAACGTTGGGGGATCCACGCAAGCCATACCTCCCTGGAAGCCGCCGGGTGTCTAGTTTTCAGAAATGCGTGGGTTTGCTAGGTTTCCCTAGATGGCCGCCGCGCACCAGGCCAAAAACCAAAGTGACCCCCCTTGCAAAACCAGGTGGTTTGGCGATAGGCCATCTTGATGTCGCCTCACTACGTTTGTTGTCCTTGCCTGCCGCGGGTACTTGGGCCTCCCACACAAGTGAGGCACCATTTTTACCGGGAGACCTGGGGGAACGCTGGGTGGTGGTAAATTTGTGTGAGCCCGGTGATGCCACTACTTTCCCACCCCAAAATGTGTGAAAAAAGTGATTTTTTGGGCAAAAATTTAGGTTTGCAGGGGATTCTGGGTAAGGAAACGTTGGGGGATCCACGCAAGCCATACCTCCCTGGAAGCCGCCGGGTGTCTAGTTTTCAGAAATGCGTGGGTTTGAAAGGTTTCCCTAGATGGCCGCCGAGCCCTGGGCAAAAAACCAAAGTAACCCCCCTTGCAAAACCAGATTAACTATTGTTACTACAGCGTGAGAATTTAGGAATAATACTGCAAAGAAAATGTGGCAGACAGTTTGAGGTTTACAGGACAATGGGGATAAAAAATATATTTCAAATCACTAGAGAGACATCACCATGAACTCCCAAGGGTTTTCGACAATATCTACAGTTGGTGGGTTATTCTTACATGGAAAGTGTACCTTGGCAGAGAAACTAAAGACAAAGATTCCTGCACAACCATCTATTCCTCAAACACACACACATACTGGTTGAATTTGGCACGAGGGCGAGTCATGGTTCAGTGTATTAAATTTTATTAACAAGAGATTTCACAAAAATGAAATGCACTGTCAATAATTAAATTCACAAAAAACCAAACCAATGACTCGCAGCTCGTGAGCTGTAAAGCCACGTCAAGGCACCAACCACTTTACAGGCCATTCACACACCTTTCATACGTGATACAAACAAGACCATTCGCACCACCAGGTACAAAAGCAACACAGTACAAAAATCACCAAAAAGGGACAAGGTACACCCTGCTTCAGAAAGACAAATATTACTGCACAGCCATCTAACCCGCAAGCACACACACATACTGGTTGGATTTGGCACGAGGGTGAGTGATGGTTCAGTAGATAAAATTGTATTAGCAAGTGATTTCACAAAACATGAAATGCACTGGTAATAATTGAAAGGGCGAGAAACTGAACCATTGACTCACAGCTCGTGAGCTGTAAAGCCACGACAAGGCACCAACCTCTTTACAGGCCATTCACACACCTTTCATACGTGATACAAACAAGACCATTCGCACCACCAGGTACAAAAGCAACACAGTACAAAAATCACCAAAAAGGGACAAGGTACACCCTGCTTCAGAAAGACAAATATTACTGCACAGCCATCTAACCCGCAAGCACACACACATACTGGTTGGATTTGGCACGAGGGTGAGTGATGGTTCAGTAGATAAAATTGTATTAGCAAGTGATTTCACAAAACATGAAATGCACTGGTAATAATTGAAAGGGCGAGAAACTGAACCATTGACTCACAGCTCGTGAGCTGTAAAGCCACGACAAGGCACCAACCTCTTTACAGGCCATTCATACACCTTTCATACGTGTGAGACATACAAAACCATTCACACCGCCAGCCGCGGGCCCATCACATAACAAAACTCACACCAGCACACAGCGCCATTCAAGGGCCCATCACTTTCACACGCCCACAATCCAGACACAGCAACTACACAGGCTGAAGGATTGCGTGGAGTGGCACTCAGCTAGCAGTGTGTGTAGTGACCAGCAGAAAGTCACTACTCACACACAGCCAGCCAAGCACCAGTCGACACACACCGCTAGCCAAACGCCAGTCCACGCACACCGCTAGCCAAGCGCCAGTCCAGGCACACCGCCATCCAATCGCCAGTCCAGGCACACCGGCAGCCAATCGCCAATCCACCTACACCGCCAGCCAAGCTCCAGTCCACGGACACCACCAGCCAAGCACCAGTCAGCGCACACCACCAGTCCACGCACACCGCCAGCCAAGTACCAGTCCACGCACACCGCCAGCCAAGCACCATTCCACGCACACCGCCAGCCAAGCTCCAGTCCACGCACACCACCAGACAAGCTCCAGTCCACGGACACCACCAGCCAAGCTCCAGTCCACGGACACCACCAGCCAAACACCAGTCCGCACACACCACCAGTCCACACACACCGCCAGCCAAGTACCAGTCCACGCACACCGCCAGCCAAGCACCATTCCACGCACACCGCCAGCCAAGCACCATTCCACGCACACCGCCAGCAAAGCACCATTCCACGCACACCACCAGCCACGCACCAGTCCACGCACACCGCCAGTCCATGCACACCGCCAGTCCACGCACACTGTCAGCCAAGCACCATTCCACGCACACCACCAACCAAGTGCCAGTCCACACACACCAACAGCCAAGTGCAAGCCTACACACACCGCCATCACATTTTGGATTTTTTTAGAAAAAAAAAAAAACAAACAAATTGCACTAACACCAACCTTGAAACAGAATCATATTTTCCAAAGAATACAGACCAGCCAGTTCACTTTACCACTCATGAATGTTCCCAAAAGTTTTTTCGCGTGTGGTACGCTCTGAAACAAGCAGGGAGACACAGTGCAGGATGAGAGGGACAATTGGGGCAGTACATACGACTCTCCTTCCGCAAACCTCTTCGCCAACAGACTCTACATCTCCTACTGGGAAAATCTTTTGCGGGTGTGGGAGGAATGTGATCTGGAAAGTGGCGTTCTTTCAATCTAGCAACATCCTCCACCAGTCCAACTCTAGGAACACTTGCCTGTTCCACTACAACAAGGCTGCCTATTACAGACTCCTGAAACTTAGCAAAAGTCATCTTTGACTCAGGGCAAGAATCCTGGAACACAACAAAAGCATTAAACATTGCCAAGTGGAAAAGATGGATAGCCAACTTCTTGTACCAAATGTAAGCCTTACGAAGAGCAGCGTAAGGTTCCAACCTCTGATCTACTCTGTCAACACCACCCATGTGCCTATTATAGTCTAAAACGCACACAGGTTTGCGCACTTCAGCGAACTGACCCCAAACAGTCACAGGTGCAGTGCTTTCATCATGGATGGAAGTCAGCATGTAGACATCTCTCCTGTCTGTAAACTTCACAGCAAGAAGCTCCTGGCAACGCAACGCACTGCACTGTCCCCGCACAAGCTTTTGACAAACAAGTTCTTTTGGAAAACCTTTACGGTTACAGCGGATTGTGCCACAAGCAAAAGTGTCCACTTTGGCCAATTCCCTGAACAACCGCACACCAGTGTAGAAGTTATCTACATATAAATGGTGGCCTTTGTTAAAAAATCCTCTACCAAGTTCCCAAACAATTTTCTCAGTCACTCCAAAAGTGGACGGACAACCAGGGAGGTTAAACCTAGATTCCTTACCGGTGTACACCCTGAAATTAGAGACATATCCAGTCCTACTGTCACACAGCATATACAGCTTTATTCCATAGCGTGCCCTCTTACTAGGAATGTATTGCCTAAAAACCAAGCGGCCCTTGAACAACACCAAAGACTCATCCACTGCAATTTCTCTACCAGGGGCATAAATCTCAGAAAATCGATCAACAAAGTGATCAAGGACAGGCCTAATCTTAAAAAGACGGTCACAATCAGGGTGATCTCGTGGCAACGCTAAACCATTATCAACAAAGTGCATCATCCGAAGCAGAAGCAAATACCTGTCACGACTCATGACTGCCGGAAAAATAGACGTTGCCATCAAGGGACTGCTAGACCAATATGAAGCCAATGATGGCTTCCTTAGCAAGCCCATCAAAAAAGTTAAACCCAAGAACTTCTTCATCTCTTCAACATTTGTGGGAGTCCACCGGGTAGCTCTAGAGTGTGGCTTAAGACTGGCACTGTTGTCCCTCAAAAACTGTTCGGCATACAAATTAGTCTGCTCAACAATCTCTGCCAAAAACACATCGTCCATAAACAACTGAAAAAAATTTACAGGCAAAAAGTTCTCAGTATTCACTCTAGACCCTGGAACACCAGTAAACTCTGGAAATTCCGGCTGCACCATGCCAGGGGCAACCCAGAGGTCATCACTTTCAACGGGAAGACTTGCAGCCCCAGCCTGCAGCCCAGATGTCTCTTGCCGCACTACACCAACGGGAAGGCTTGCAGCCCCAGCCTGCAGCCCAGATGCCTCTTGCCGCACTACACCAACGGGAAGGCTTGCAGCCCCAGCCTGCAGCCCAGAAGCCTCTTGCCGCACTACACCAACGGGAAGCCTTGCAGCCCCAGCCTGCAACCCAGATGCCTCTTGCCGCACTATCGGCACATCAGTCTCCTCCTCTAACACAGGCACTTCATCCGCACTAAGAGTATCTTCATCATCCGATGACCCCATACGGAGAGAAAACTCACTGCCAGAATCGTCCCCTGCCTCCTCTCCCTCAGAAGCAGAGTCAGTCTCTGACCCAATATCAGAGGAAGACTAAAACAGCAAACCAACAACCTGCTGAGCAGTCATCCTGCGGCTAGCCATTATACTTACTAAGATAGAAGACTGCACAAACAAGTCAACAACAACCAACAATGTGCAAACCAAGTAAGTAAAGAAATGTGTACCTTTTATCACAAAGATCAATGTACTCAAAAACTATACAATCCAATTACAAGAGACAGCTGCACTCACCAGAAACAAACTCTGCAGTGACACAGCAAAGACCAACGATATCAAACTAGAAAGAAGAAAAAAAAACAAATTACTCACAAGACAACAAAATACACATCGAGCACCAATGCAAAAAGTTTTTGACACTCAAAAACCAAACATACTGCTATTATTACACCATTTGCAAAAAAAAAACAGGCAGAGAAATCAAACACATTTGCATTGTACAAAAAAACAGTCTCTTACCAAACTACACAAACAGCAGAACCACCAGTACCAAAACGTCAACGTGAAAAGAAGAAAAGCCTTCACCTAGAACAAAAAAGTAAACAAAAAAAAACATTACAATTGGAAATCACAAAAAATATAACAATAAACATTATAACATGCCATGTCACTACCCAAATGGTCAATCGGGTTGTGTGCCAGGTGGGGCAGAAAACAGCAGGAAAAAAAAGGCTACTCAGTCCCGGGGCGGGTGAGCCAAATACATATAACAAATTGCACCCTGGAAGTGAGGGGTCACTTCTATTTCTAATTGAACTAATTCCTTGGTGTCTAGTGGGCTTTTCTGCCCCCAATGGGAGCAGAAACGGCAAAAAAATAAAACCGATCTGCCCCCAGAGGGGGCAGAAAAGTCTTCAAAAAATTTAGGGGCCCAAGGAAGCTACCCTTGCCCAAGGGGTCGCTTCCTACAATAATATTTATATCCCTGGTGTCTAGTGGGCTTTTCTGCCCCCCCCCCTAGGAGCAGAAACGGACAGAAAGACGACCAATCTGCCCCCAGGGGGGGCAGAAAAGTCTTCTAAATAATTAGGCCGCAAAGGAAGCGACCCTTGCCCAAGGGGTCGCTTCCTACATAAAGAAAAAGACATCCCTGGTGTCTAGTGGGCTTTTCTGCCCCCCCTGGGGGCAGAAACGGGCAGAAAGACGACCGATCTGCCCCCATGGGGGGCAGAAAAGTCTTCTAATTATTTTGCCACCCTAGGAAGTGACCCTTGCCCAAGGGGTCACTTCCTACATAACATAAAAGACATCCCTGGTGTCTAGTGGGCTTTTCTGCCCCCTCTGGGGGCATAAACGGGCAGAAAGAAGACCGATATGCCCCCAGGGGGGGCAGAAAAGTCTTCGAATTATTTTGCCCCCCAAGGAAGCGACCCTTGCCCAAGGGGTCGCTTCCTACATAACGAAATAGACATCCCTGGTGTCTAGTGGGCTTTTCTGCACCCCCTGGGGGCAGAAACGGGCAGAAAGAAGACCGATCTGCCCCCAGGGGGGCAGAAAAGTCTTCGAATTATTGGGCCCCCCAAGGAAGCGACCCTTGCCTAAGGGGTCGCTTCCTACATAGCATAAACGACATCCCTGGTGTCTAGTGGGCTTTTCTGCCCCCCCTGGGGGCAGAAACGCGCAGAAAGCGGACCGATCTGCCCCCAGGGGGCAGATCGGTCCGCAGACGCCGGCGCGCGCTGTGCGCGCTGACGTCATCAGAAAGCGTGGGGGGGCTCGGGGGGGCTCGGGGGTGGCAGCGGAAGCTCTTCCGCTGCCACCCCCGTAAAGGGGGGCAAGATCGAGGCGCAAGGGGGGGAGTGCCAGCGCTTCCCCCAGGGGCTGTCCTCATGACGGAACGGTTCCGTCATGAGCACAGCCCAACCGATGCTCATGACGGAACCGTTCCGTCATGAGCATCGAAGGGGTTAAAGGTGCTGATTCAGTGTCACAGTACCAATATGCAATGCTTTCGAACTACGTTTGATTTGTCATTTGCTTTTTTTGAGTGTTTCTTATTCCAGTCCATATGCTGATAGTGCACATAAATGCTGCACAACATAGCATCAACATGAATACCAGCTGTCCATTTACAGTGACAGTTGTGGATGAGGGAGCTCTCTCAAAGCTCACCCTTTTCAATCTGTCTGTTGCCTCTGAGAACATGGCTCACTCCCTCTACATGGAGCGCCTTGGACAGTTCAACCTTCTAGGAAGGTGGAGTATTATGTAGTGATGCTGGTTAGGCTTCACTATGCAATACTCTCACAATACCGCAAATATGGTCCTTGGGTTCACAATACTTAATCCTAGGCTCAGTCCTGGTAGTGTGGCAAAGAGCAGTAAGGCTTTACTAGAGGAATATATGTTAAGCATTTCAGAGTACCAACATGGACGATAAGTAACAGGCACAATGCTAAAAAATATCCGACACCAATTTACAAAAATATAGCAGATTTTATATAAATTTAGACACCAAAATGAAGTAAATCAGATAAGTACAACCGGAGATATGGATCTTAGAAGTAATAATAAATCACTGTAAATCAATACTGCAAAAGTTTAGCTTTGAGGTCAGTGGTAAAAAGCACGAGTGGCAATTGGTCACTTGCAGGTCGAGTTGCATGGAACCCAAAGATGGCCAGGCCACTATGGTCAGTTCAATTTTGCATGGCTTGAGAACCCCAGATGCAAAATTGTCCTGGCTGGGCTGTGGTGCTGAAGTGGGAACACAAGGGGGCTGCTTTTAGTACTTATAGGGTGTGGGAGGGAAACAGGAGCAAAACGTCAACAATGAGGCCACTGCCAATGCTGGATAAAGATGTTGCGGTGTGTCCTTGAGGTGCTGCATCGAGTAAAGGTGGTACTTCCACCAAAAAGCCTTGGCCGAGGTAAGGTTAACAAGAAGTTGTTGCAACATTCGGAAGTCCGGGGAAAATGGCAGCTGCCTGAAACTAGCTAGAGATCAGGACTACATATCTCACAATGCACTGGACCTTCTACTTATGGGCGATCTCTCAGAGATCCCAATGGCCAGAAATTCTGTGGTCCAGTTCTGTAGTTTTAACCTGCAGTGGGCAGGAGACTAGTGCCATTATTCCAGGCAAGTCTGGAGTTGCCTTTGCTCTCAAAGAGGCCCCTCTGTCTGGAAGAACTGGTCTTTGGCCCAGGATGAGTCACAGTCGTCGTGCAGTTCCAGGAAATTTGCCAGAGGTTCAGAGTATCATACCTTTGCTTCGAGCAGGTCTGGTTTTTGCAGACACGGGTCTCTTCTTTGTCCTTTGGTGCAAGTCTTAAGGGTGAGAGTGCAAGTGGCCAATAGGCTTTTAGGCCCAATGGCTAATCCACTTCTGAGGTTACCACATCCAGGTGTGTGTGTGTGTCACCTTTTCTACCCAGAACCCTCTATTCTGCCACTTTAAAAAAAGGCAGAAACCTTCTGTAGCTGTACAAACCAGGGAGCCCACCCTAGAAGCGTGGCTACATTTCTGGGGGTGTACACCACTTGACTGCTTAATTTTCCCACCTGCCAGTGTGCAAATGTGCCAGGGTGCAGGAGAGGGCTGTTTTTTCCTTTGGGAGGCATCCTGATTGCATATAACAGTCTGTGTAAGCTTTGAAGCTCACCGCCTTGATGTGCCACTTCACTAGCCATCCTGTCAGGGAGGGAGGTGTGACCTCCTTCCCGTCCAAGCCATTGTTTCTGACTCCTGGGAGAGTTCACACCACTTGGCAGTGTGTCAGATTCTTGTCTTGGAAACAGCAGCGGTGGGCTGCCAGCCAGAGCACATGCAAGGCTGGGGCAACTAGATGAGCAGCCTCTAAAATAGCCACCTGGGTGCATGTAACATCACCCTCCAGATGCGAATCGTGTTGCAGTTATGAGGCACGTTCTTTGATACCAAACATTACATATTTTGGTGGTACCATAATGGAACTAGTGACCTTGAGTTTTCCTGGGTGCCAGTCAATGTTATCCTATGGATCATTGATCAATTATAGTAGCCTTTAAGGGAAAAAGGCCACTTGAGGGACACATAAGCTTGCACTTACACATCCACTTTTAATATAATGCACCCTACCTCCTGGTCTCAGGAGGTTTTCCTTATGGGTTACTGGCATATATTAAAAATAGTGCTTTGACTTTGCCACACATTGTGAGGGTAAAGTCCAGTTCCAGCAGTTTGCACTGCTCCTGCAGTCTGCAATGGCAGGACTGCTGTCATCAGTTGACATGGGTTACTCAAGGTGGCACAAACACTGCTTCAGGCCCTGGTGACCCCTGTAGCACCTATGCCCTGGGCACCACAGGTACCATATACTAGGGAATTATAGGGGGGCTCAACGTCCTTGCCAATTGGGGTTGCCACCTCACATGTATCCATTTTAGACAGAGAGCACTGGCACTGGTCCTGCTAAGCAGGCTTCAGTGCACTATCAGAGTTGAAAAACAGCATCTAGTAGTCCAAATGAGGGCAAAACGTGGGAGAGAACCTGCAAAAATATCTGTTTTCCAACACATGGTTTCTGAGTCAGCACTCCAATGGTTTAAATCATTTCTGATGGAAAAAAAATAGGGACATATTTAACATACTTTCAAGTAGCGCAGTGCAGCAAGGCACCATGCTGCGCTACATGAACGGGAAAGGGCAGGAATGAGTCATATTTAACATTATACAGCGAATTTCTGTCCTTTCCTTGTGCTTGCGTACTTCAGGCAGCCTAGTACCAACACAGATTGCAGCACACATAGAAAGATGAAATAACGAGGAGAAAACGATTTTTCTCCTCGTGATGCCACCCTCTGGGAGGCAAAGCGAATTAATGCAATCCCAGGTTTACACACCGTTGTTAATCTCGGATTGTGTGAAATTCATGTGTGGATGCATGGGAAACTCCATGTTCTTCTCATTGAACACCTCCCAGAATGTAAGGTAAAGCAATGCAGCCCAAGCCGCAACATTGCATTTCTTTTTAAAACAAATAGCCATGCAGGGCGGAGCAAATCACCTCTTGCATGGCTTTGTAAATATCTACTAGCAGTTTGTGTCATGGATGGGCCACAAAATGGTTGCTAACATGGCGCAACATGTTAGTAAATCTGGCTCTTAGTGTCTCTTAGTAATTACCTAGGATCTTCATTCAGTGGTGGAGTACCACAGGGTTCACCTGTTTTCGACCGATATTCAACATCTTTACCAAAGCTCCGATGACACCACTCAGGGGTAGAGGTTACATTTTCATCCCAGTGCAAATGGAATTAAGATTTACCAAATGTCAGAGGGACACAGGATGAATTCAGCATGACGTTGGAATGCTTGGAAGGGGTAGCTATTTGGATGAACTATAGGGGGCAGATTTATGTTGCACTTGCGCCACTTTTGCGCCGCCGTTGCGTCACTTTTGTGATGCAGCAGCGGCGCAAATCCTGCGCCATGGTGCGGGGTATTTACAACGTGACGCATCTGGGAGATGCGTCACGTTGTAAAGCCCTGCGCCACATGTAGGCGTTCCAGGGCAGGTGGGGGCGTTCCGGCGCAGGAACGCCTCCTAAAAGTGGCTGAGTGAAATCTACAAGATTTCACTCAGTCACTTTTAGGCCCATGCTGCGTCAAAACCCTGCGCCTGCTTGAAGCAGGCGTAAGGATTGACGCAGCATTGTACAGATAGGGCCCCCCAGAACATTGCTGGAGCTGCGTCGCGCTTGCGACGCAACTCCAGCAATGCGCCACTTTTACGGCACAGATGCGTCATGCATCTGTGCCGTTTTTGCCCCATGGTGCGCCGCATTATAAATGCGGCGCATCCATGGTGGCGCAGCTGTGGCGCATAATAATTGGCGCATCCCTGCTGATATGCAGGGAGGCGCCAGTTAACATAAATCTGCCCCACGGTGTCTTAAATTCAAAGGGACTAAAATGTATGGCCTACTTTTGTGATTTTTTCAAGCCTTTTAGGATCACTTTGTAGACACCAGTTCCACTTATTTTATTTGACTCCGCTACCAACTTTGGCTTGAAAGTGTAGTACCCTGAAGTTAACTGCGATGTTGAACCCAGAGTAGATGCTCAAATTGGGGATTGACAAATCCTTTTCTGGCAACTCTGGTACTGATTTCTCGCAATCCCAGGTTTACAAACCTTTGCAAATCTGGAACTACATAAAATCCTTGGGTGGATGCACAGGAATGCCCAGTTTCAACCAATGTAGCGTCTATCAGCTCCAGATGTAACGTAAGTAAGTGAAAGCTGCTGCGTTGCATTACATTTGTTTAGAAGGCCATGCAAGGTGGCACAAATTGTCCCTTGCATGGCTTTGTAAATCTTACTGAAGCCTTGGCGTTGTACTTGTGTTACCTGTGTGACACAAGAACAACACAAAGGCTTAGTAAATCTAGACCTAAGTTTTTGAAAACAAACATCTTTACTGAGCAAGAACATTAAAGATTGCAGCCGCTCAGCAACGCTTCAGTATCTTCAGGCAAACTGTGGCTGCTTTGCTAAAGGCATAGCAATCTCTGCCTTTCTGGTATGGTAGGTGGCTTTCTTCCAGGCCAGTAGAGGACATCCCTCTGCTGACTCAGCAGACCAGGCTTCCCTTTGACTGGGGCAACTTTTAGGTACATAAAGACAGGCATGCAAGACTGGTAGGTGTGCCCAAGAACCCTGGTCTCCTGGGGTCTTCGTTTCCATGCTCATTAAGGCCAGATGAAAGCATCCAGGGCAAATGGCTTATGGAAAGTTTCAAATTTCTGGCACACACATTTGCATACTTAGAGGAGTTGCTTGCGTTTTGGGTCTTTCCATGCACCAACAGGCCCAGTACCTCTACTTGGATTACTGGGCAAGGAAGAGTTTTATCTACCAAACAGAGGGAGCATGTGCTTGATATAAGTAATCAAATGACTACGGGGCATATTATCAAGAAAAGGTGTTAAAATTATCGCCGCTTTAGCGGCAGAAAACTGCCGCTAAAGCTGCGATAATGGGCTTGATAATATGCCCTTGAGAATTCCCATAGAAGCCCATGTTCTGGTGTCAACATGGGCTTCTATGGGAATTCTCTGCGTAATATTATCAAGCCCATTATCGCTGCTTTAGCGGCAGTTTTCTGCTGCTTAACTGGCGATAATTTTAACGCCGTGCTTGATAATATGCCCCTACATTGGGGTTTTAAGAGCGTTGGAGATTGGCAGAGTATAGGGAGTATGAGGTTGGAGAGCGAGCAAGGAGAGAGGGGAAATAGGGCGTGCAAAAAGTTTGGAAGGTAAAAAGAGGAGTAGAAGAGAGTGCGTTAGGAAAAGCGGAAATATACTATATACTATAATATTACCTGCTATATTAGGGGCATATTATCAAGGACGGCGTTAAAAATTATAGCCGGTTTAGCAGCAGAAAACTGCCGCTAAAGCGGCGATAATGGCCTTGATAATATGCCCTGGAGAATTCCAATAGAAGCCCATGTTCACACCAGAACATGGACATCTATTGGAATTCTCCAGGGCATATTATCAAGCCCATTATCGCCGTGATAATTTTAACGCCATTTCTTGATAATATGCCCCTTATTTATTTTATTCCAAAGGTAGTTCTTTAACCAGGTTTGGGTTGCAGCAGTGGAGACAGTGGTGTATGGGGAGGTTCTGCATTGTTCCAGCACACCAATCCTTGTGTTATACTTTTTGAAATAGAGGATTCGAGCATGGAACATTTCTTTGCAGCCATCTTTTGAGGAGCCGATCCATGCTTTAAATGGCTTCTTTTGCATAACTTGAGCTCCTGTTTCTCTTTCAATCATCATCTCTTAAGGGAGAGATTAGCGAAATGGAGTAATGTGTTAAGATATGGGACAGAGTCGGAACCTTGGATTAACCCTAATTCCAGAAGGTGTTCTGGTGAAAGTGTTTAGGAAGGAGTCGAGTAAACAGCCGGTAAGTTATCGTGTCACTCACTCTACATGAGGTCAGTGTGCTTGCCCTAACAAGAGTTGTATAAAGTGCTTATCTTTTCCACAGGTGACTTTTTCTGTTTCATACGCGAGAAGATGTCCTCACCTGAGCCCCTTTACTAAAACTACCCTGGTCCCTAAGATGGTCAGTGGCCCTATAAGAGCCACATCAGCATTTGCAATGCTGTAATATGTGTACTATATGTAATATGATTATTCTAGGATTCAATGGACAGTAAAAAGGCATAGGTGATAAATCTATATGTAAACAATGTTACAGGCATATACTTTAAAAAAAACTTTACGGGGATTTCTAGCCCCAACTACATATTGTTACATTCCCATGACTGCGGGGCTAAAGAATGTCACATCCCACCCACAGTCATAGCAAGGCCCACTGGGACTATCTTTAAAAATGAAGTACATTGTATCATAAACGAGCTCGATTGGCAAAGTAATGCCAATTAATTTTAGATAAATGCTGCATCTTTTCATCGGTTTGCAGTGCATTTAAAGGAGACTGGGATGTCTGCAAGGAATGAAAAGACTGGATTAAAAGAGCATCAACATAGGACTCTCTCCTATGTACCAAGACCTCCATACAGTGTGGTGCTTTTTATGTAACATTTTATTGGATTAAAAAACAAACGTACATGTCTGCAATTGTATAACATAATTAGCCAGGCTGCATCATTAGAGATCTTTTAGTACATTAAACCAACAATGGCGAAAATAGGTTCATAATGTTTGGCAAATATGTTGATTCACTTCCCATATGATGGGAAAGCCCTTGACACATACTTGGGGATCACCCCCCCCCCCTCCCCCCACCAAGTCCCTCTCCAACATATCCTCCCCATCCCCCTGTCGGTTTCGAGAATGTATAACAGTTTATTGTTCTCAAGGGGCAATTGGCCAAACTGAAGATAACTTCATGTTTGTCAGGCCAAGTGATCAGTTTCGAATCAGCCCAGGGCTCTTAATTTTGGTGAGAAATCACGCAACATGGATAATGAAGTAACTAAAAACCTTCCCCGAAATTCTCTCAAAAGTCTTGTACGTCTGTTGTAGATCATAGGATAGTTTTTCCAAGATCATGGTATCCAGCATCTATAAAGCCCCTCCGGGAGTAACATTTTTCCCCAGAATCTGGCAATTAGATGTTTTGCAGCACCCAGCATGTGCCTAATCACCATATTTCGCACACTCCCAGTCCTGCCCGAAGCCCTCAGTGGTACCATATAAAATGGAACAACTTACCTTTTGCATGTCATCGGTATACCCAATATGATATAAATGTGGCTGAGCACCTTGGAACAGCGTAGTTTGGCTCTATCCTTTTACGCTTTGTTAGGCCAAATATATATATCTATATATATTTATATATATTAATATATGTTTACACTTGGCCTTATGTACTCATGTAACACAATAATACTAATGTAGTAAGGTGCACCAAATGTATAGAAAGTGGTTCTATTGTGTGTTTTGACATATACGTGTGTGTACATATTAACGTTTTTTGTTTTCAGAAACATCGGGAAGCTGATAGTATTCTTTTATAGCTTTAGATTGAAAGGTGCTGCACTAAAATGCATCTAATGCAGTGCATTCGCCAGGTAATAGTGAGAATGAATAACGTGTGTTTAATGCTGTCTTTATAAATTATGACCAGTTGTCATTTTTGCTTAAAATTACATGTATTAGTTATTGTGCCACATATGAGAGTACAGCACGATATAGTCATTATTAAAGATTTCATTTATTGGATTAAATGTAGGTTGCAGAACTACAATGTTTTAAAGAGAAATGCCAAGTTAGCATGATTGTGGGCCTTAAGCTTACAGTGGAAACAGTTAATACTAATGTGAAAGTTGTTTTTCTGCATATTTCTCCTCTGCAGGTGCAGACCACCGGCATTCGTTAGTTAGCGAAAAGCATACCGTATTTCAGAGATAGAGAGGCGAGGAAGACCTGGCATGGACAAATGATTTTAATGAAGAACAAAGGGAGCGTTACCAGTTGGTACTATAAGACGAAGGGAGGAACCAAGGATGTTGTGGAAGCGGAGACTGGAATATGGGAGTAATGTTCAAAACAACAAGGGCCTTATTTATGAAAAGTGTTGCATCGCTGGGGAAAAACAGCAATTCAACACTTTTAATTGCGCCATCCTTGCTACACCATGGATGTGCCATATTCACACTATGGTGCTCCATGTCGCAAGGATTTCACTGATACATCAGGAATCCTGATGTATCTGGTGGCGCAGTAATGATACATTGCTGGAGCGTGTCGGTAAACTGACGCAACTCCAGCATTGTTTCATTACATATGGACAAGTCTGATGTGAAAAGCCCTGTGTCACTCCTTACGCCTGCTTCAAGCAGGCGTAAAGATTGGGCGCAATCAAGTCATAGAAGTGGCAGAGGGAAAGCTCATAGATTTTACTGTGTTACTTCTATGAGGCTTTTTTTACGTGGGAACTCCCACCCTGCATACATTATACCTGACGCAGGTGTCATGTAGAGCAGGGCTTTACAAAGTAACGCATCTGCCTAGATGCGTCAATTTGGAAATAGGGTGCAGTGTGGCGCATTGTTTACGCCGCCGCAGCATCACAAAAAAGTGATGCCACGGCAGTGCAAGTCCTCATAAATAAGGGCCCAAGTAAATTTCTGGGAACTGGAAAACATTATGATGTGTATGAGGTCATGTTTTCGCATATGTTCTTTGTGCTTTTTAATTAGTGAACCCACCTTGGGTTTAGTCAGATTCCCTTTAGACTTGGAGAGGTACATACCTCTCTTGACATCTCTAATTGTGTGGCTTCATGCCATATATGTTTCTTTACTTATAGAACTTCTACAGAGGTTCTGATGCTGACATCTTTCTTGCTACCTTGATTCAATAGGGTTTTCCCTACCCTTAGTTTAGTGTAGGGTTTAGTAGTTGTAGCGAATCTTTCCCATGTATGGGGAGAAGGATCGAAATCATTTGTCTAGCTTTCAAATCCTTTTCCTTATTTTCTGTATTGCGGCTACTGAGATCCTTATATGCTCTTTCTTGTTGAGGACCAATATTGTAAGACGCTTTGTTCTTCCTTTGCTAATGTTATTCTTTTACAGTATGTTCATGAGATTGATATATATTAGTCTGGCTTTGAGTTTGTAATAGATCTTTTAACGTCAAGTTACGAACTCAGACTTTTATTGTGTGGTCCTAATGATCACACTCTACCTTAAGATTAAAATTGTTGCTAACCCCATCTCCTATCAGGCCACTAAAAAGATCTGTTGACCAGTATCAAATTGGAAGGAACATGCCAGAACATTCTCAACCTCCTCCCAGAAAATTTGAATTTTTAAACAGCTATGAAAAGTGAAAAAATACTCCAGGGGACACTATCATATCATTATGCAACAGAAAAAGTGTTATGCACACAGATCCCGACCTCTATATCCAACCTTTGGCTTTTCCCATCTAAGACATTTCTTGATACATGGTTTACAGCAGAGATGAAAGCGGTCTTTGAAGAATATTTTCAGTCCCTAAGTTTGGAAGAGTTTGGTTACGTGTTCCGGAGTATTACATTCTATTCATGTTAGACTTAATAAACTGGAGAAGGATCTTCAGGATGTGGAGTCCCAACATGTGGCAACTGATGTTAGAATGTCCATGAAAGACTTGAAGGTCAGGTTTCTTAAATTTTGAAATGAAGCAGACAGAAAGGCAAGGTTTCAGGGAAAAGAAGGGAGAGCCTTGGTATATGTAGAAGGGGGAGGTCCAGGGCGCACATAGGCTATATTACTTGAGAATCAATGGGCGTCTCAAGTAATATTGGGTATTGAGGAGACAGTAGAGTCTGGCTGTATGATACACATGGTACCCTGCATGAGTTTACAGCATTTTCCATAAACCTGCATTTCTCCTTGTCCTTCTGATCAGAAGCAGATATACTTCGACATCTCATTGATGTCACTTTAGTGTGGATGCATGACACTGACTGAGGAGACCTTTCCGTAACCTATATCAATAGTTGAAATAAAACAGCTGTGGGAGAAATGTCCAAAATGTCTCTGGGTAACGACAGATGGACAAATGAATGTTAGAGGGCACACATAGACATTTTGACTTCCCCCTACTGCCAATGTATAAAGAGGCTGGAAAGGAAGGAATGTCTCTGAGATATACAGACCAATCATTGTCTATTTAAAACAGGGAAATAAAATGCTAACTAAAGTTATTGCAAATAGGCTACTCCTGTTCATGTCAGGGATAATATTTCCAGAGCAGTCTTAGGGGCATATTTACAATGAAGTGACGGAGTGCGGCGTTAGCCTCCCTGGCTTAATGCCGCACTCCGCCACTTCAAATACACAGGGCTGCACCATTTTTACAACAATATGATGGAGCCCTGCATTTCCCCCTGTGCTGGCGCTAAACTTAGCAGCCTAGCGCCAATGCAGGCACCCTTGCACCATAGTGCAAGGGTGTCTGCTTTGAGAGGAAGATTGTTTATGTGCAGGAAGGTCTGCCTTCCTGCACATAAACAATCTTTTTTTTTTCAAAACAGATTTTATTGCATCTACAGCCATACATATCCTAGTATAGCCAGGAATATTAATATAGACAGTAATGCACAGTGACATTGCTGACGTTGACATTTATAACATCTGGTTCAACATTAAAACAAGTGAAAAACAATGCCATGTCATTAAAACATTTCCCGACGTTGTCTACCCCCTGCCACCCCAGCCACATTAGCCTGAACCATATAAGAAGAAAACCTCCATGGTAATCTGCCCACCTTTACTATATTTTGGGATGCTTCTGAGGTCATCCCCTCACTTTAAAAATAGGAAGTTCTAGGCCCTTACATAAGTCCATTCCCTTCCTCCACACCTCCACTAGGGGAGGGGATGTGGCTTTCCATGCCCTGGCCATGTCCCGTTTCGCTAATGTAAGACCTAGGAACAATAAATGGCGTTTATAACCAGAACCTCCTATATCTTCGTGATATGTAAAAGGGCAAATCTTGGCGAGGTAGGTAGGTTCCACCCTAGGACTTCCGAAAGACAGTTCAGGACTCTTTGCCAAAACCCCTGAAGCGTAGTGCAGTGCCAAAGTGTATGGATCCAAGAACCCTTCATATTATTACATCGCAGGCATAGTGGGTATTCCGCCAGGCTAGCTCTCCACAACTTGTGTCTGGTAAAATAGACCCGGTGAAGGTATTTAAATTGTATGAGCCGTAGGCATGATGCTATTGCTGCACTGCGTGGGGATTCCAGTGCCTCAGCCCAGTCTTCCTCGTCCAGCGGTCCCAGGTCTCCCTGCCAGGCCTCTCGAAATGTATCTAGAGTGGTGGGGCTGTTAGTAACTATCGTTCTATATATTTTAGTGATCTTATGGTCTCCTAGGTTGCCTCAATAGGATTAAATTCTGGTATATCTTCCAGGTGTGCAATATAGCTGGAAAGGGCATGACGGAGCTGAAGGTATTTATAGAACTGTGTATGGGGCAAATCAAATACTCGTTGAAGCTCCTGGAATGTTTTTAAGGTTGGACCCTGCAGGACCACCCCCAATGTGAATTTACCTATGCTCTCCCAGCCACTAAATCCAGTCAGTAACAAAAACAGAGGCAAGAGGTCATTGTGCCATAGGGAAGTCTCTCTGGTCAGTCGGCCCCACCATCCCATCTGGTGCAGGGAATGCTTCCATAGTACAAACACCATCCTCGTCGCCGGTGGGAGGGTATGAAGTGCTGTCCCCGAGTATAGAAGTGTGTGTAATGTTGTATCGTCCATAAGCCAGCGCTCTACTGCATATGCCGGGTCTCGTCGATCTCCATACCACCAGTCATTTAGTACCAGCAGGTGAGACACTGCGTGGTATTCCTGAATATCTGGAGTGGCCATTTCTCCACAGTATTTGGATTGAAAACAAGTTCTAAGGGCGACGCAGACGGAACCCCCCTCCTCCCCACCAGAGGAATTGTCCCAGGATTGCGTTCATTTGCCTGAACCTTGTGGGAGGTATTGGATATGGGTGATTCTGTAGCTGATATAGCAAACGAGGGAGGAAGTCCATTTTGAAGATTGCTGATCTGCTGAAAAAGGACAAAGGTAAGAGGGACCATGATCAAACCTGTATTTTGGTCTGCGTCAACAATAGGGCCAGATTTCTGTCCCATGCATCAGATTGGAAAGACGACAAGAAGACCCCTAAGTATTTAAAACCTTCGGTGACCACCGTCACTTCTTTAGACAAAGCGCCCAAGTCGCTCCTACACCGAATAGGCCAGAGGAACGATTTACGGGCATTCATAAATAGGTCGGACATTTCCCCAAAGACCTGCATGATGCGGAGTAGCCTTGGCCGTGTCCGGTTAGGATCTGTAAGAAAAAATAATACATCATCGGCATATAGTGCTATGTGGTCTGAGGCGCCACTAGCCCATTCGAATCCGCCGACCTGGGCATCAATCCTGACCCATGCTGCAAGCCGCTCCATAGCGAGTGCAAACAGATAAGGGGAGAGGGGGCAGTCGCCACCCGAACCGAGGCCGTAAGGTCTGTGTACAGCAGTCATATATATGCAAGGAGACGGGGGCCAAAATTCAGTCTACTCAGGACCGCGAAGAGATAGGGCCAGCTTAGCGAGTCAAATGCTTTATTGATATCTGCGAGTAGCAGGGCCACTGGACCCTCTAAATGGTCTACTGCTGCGATGGCATTGTGGGCGTGACGGATATTGTGCCTCATGGCACGGACAGGTATAAAGCCTGTTAGGTCAGGATGTATAAGATCAGTTATATACAGCAAGATGTGGTTTGCGAGGGCTTTGGCAATTAATTTGGCTTCCACATTTAGCAGTGAGATTGGGCGGTATGACGAATTATGTTCCGGAGGTCTACCCGTTTTAAATAAACGACCACCTCAGCATGTCTCCAGTCCTGCAGTAGACAGACATTCTCTGCGGTGGTGTTGATCGCTGCCAGATAGTGGGGCATGAGTTTAGCTTGGAATATTTTGTAGAACTCACTTGGGAAACCATTTGCCCTGCAGCTTTGCCTGAATATAACTCGGTCAACGCGGTCCCAATCCTTCCGTCGTTAATGGGATGTCTAGTTCTTACCTCACCGCATCAGAGAGTGCTTTTGGGGGTAGATCATCTAAGAAGCGATGGATGGTGGCTTCTGGCGGAATCTCCCTAGGGGCATATACATCTGCAAAGTAGTTGGCGAAACTCGCTGCAATCTGGGCCTGGTTAGACAGAATATCGCTGTCCGGACCGCAGATACCAGGAATAGTGTGGGGCTGCAGTGCCTGCTGGCAGAGCCGATGTAATAATGCGCTGTATTTATCGCTCCACTGATAGATTCTGCTGCGGGTGGCAAGCCATGCCAGTTTGGCCTCGTCTAACAACTCACTAGCATATAATTGTTGTGTGAGGAGTAACTGCTGGCGTGCTATGTTCCCATTCCCTTACCTACTCTTCCGCTCCAGATCAATGAGCTAAGCCTCTGTCTGGGTCAATTTCTCTCATCGCTTTTGGCGCTGTGCTCTACAGAAGGAAATGTCTGCTCTCCTTATGGTTGGCTACATGGCCTCCCATAGCACCTCCAAGGAGTCCACCGATCCGGTGTTATATGCAAAGTATTCTGTAATGACTTGGTGTATGTATAGTTTATATTGGTGATCCTGTAGATGCCATGTCAAAAGGCGCCATCGGAACTCCGGGCGTCATGGGCCCATCAACATCTCCAGTGACACCAGGGAATGATCTGAGAGGCCTCTGGGTAGTATCTCTGCCATGGTCATTCTATGGAGGCCTCCCGAAGGCATAAAAATGTAATCTAGGCGGGAGAATGAGATGTATACTCTCAAGTACTCCTGGGCATTGGGGTGGGCCCTCCTCCACCTATCAACCTAACTCATCCCATTAGACAGGGACTGCAGTTGTGATTCCTGCTGTGCCACTGGTCTCCCAACCCCATGCATCTGTCCGGGGTGGCGCACATCACATCATTCCAGTCACCCTCAACACCTCAAAACTGTTGAAGTATCTGTCGCGGCTGGGAGGTGGCTCCGACCCCAAAGAGGGCCGGGCACGCTACCGCCAATGGATCCCCAGTAACCGTCCCTTAGACATGAGAAAGTCTCCTTATTCAAGAGATGATGCCATAGGTAAGTAGCCGGTGAGTTCTATGCTGCATCTGGCACCGCATCTGTTGCTATCTGCAGTCTCTGAGACCGGTTATGAGGCCGTCTGCTCCTGCTGGGATTCTGTCAGCCTTGTACAGGATTGACTGGGGGTTTTGGATCTGTGCTTGGACCGTGACCTATGATTCCGCCTATCCTTGAGCTTAGTGGATTTGTAGCCCCCATCAATAGATGTGTATATCAGAGTCCAACCTCGGTGGGGTGTGTGGTTTTGTTTTGAGTGTTACACCTGTCCATGCAAACACCTCCTCCAGAGTTTCAAAGAAAAGGGACTGTGATTTGTATGACACTCTCAGGTGGTCGTGGTACAGCAGGGCATATTGGAGTTTCAAGGCACGGAGCCGGGCCTTCGTCTCCATGAAGGACTGTCAACATTGCTGGACCATCTTTGTATAGTCCGGGAATATCATTATGCGATGTGAGGTATAGAAGAGCGAGTCTTTTTGTCTGGCTTGTTGTAGGATTGTATCTTGATCGTTATAGTTGAGGATTTTGGCAATAATGGGCCGCGGCCTAGCTCCAGCCGGGGTATTTTTAAGTAGGGCCCGATGAGCACGTTCTATCACAAAGCATTGTGACATGGAGTTAGGGAGAAGCCAGTCTGTGAGCCATGTTTGAGGAATTGCTCCGTGTTGATTCATTCGCAGCCTTCAGGGAACCCCACAAAGCGGAGGTTATTTCTGTGCGCTCGCCCATCCTCGTCTTCCACTTCCGTTGCCAGGCCTTTCATGACTGATTTTACAGGGGACACTTTCTTTAGGAGGGAGGCGACTGCGTCTTCCACTGTTGAGATCCGAGTTTCCGCCTCTGTGATTCTTTCTACTGCATTGCGGAGATCCTGACGAATGAGCATAACTTCTGACCCCACGGCTCCAATTTTTGCGTCAAGCATATCTCTGGATTGGGTTATTGCTGCCATAAGGTCTATGTTGTCTGGAATGGCAGTTGCTTGGTCCCCTGGAGCCATCGCCTGGGCCCCTATTGCAGTATATCTGTCCATCGTATTCTGTTTGGATCCAGTGCTATGTAGCTTATCTTTCATCATCCGGTGACCATGAAAGGGGGCCTCACCAGCAACACTCTCCCCACCAATAAGGGAGTAAGGACCTTTCTGTTAAGCAGGTGGCACTCCAACCCGCAAGCCGCACCGGGGACTAACCCAGCCGCCTCTGTAGGTGGGCACCTGTTATCTCCTCTATCAGTTATCTCAGTCTAGGCAACACTAGTCTAGCTTCTCTGGGAGGCTAGTAGCGATCACTGGAGCACTGCCTACCAGCCACACGAAAATTAGACTCTTCAGTACAGGGGACCCATAGTACCCACTTTCTTTTCGAACGATCGAGAGATCTTCACCGGGGCCGCCTCATAGAGCCACATCTCTGAGGGTCTGCCATGGTGTCCACTCTGGTCGCAGTGTAACTCCCAGGAATCCCGGCTTCAAGATGGTCCAGACTCCAATGCGCTGCTGCCCCCCGCAGCCACACTGCCGATTCCGAATAGTCAAATCGATGCACTACCATGAACCGAGCTGGCCGCTGAGCTGCAGAGGCAATGTTGTGACAATTGCCCAAACGCTGCCTCACTGCCGTGTTACTTCAGGCCCGGGGCAAAGCCAGTCTGCACATAGCTCTCTTCACAGTGTGGGTCCTCAGCCCGGGCCAACGCGCTGACTGTGTCTCCCACCAGATTGCCGCAGGTCAGCCTGAGGGAGTTCCGGCTCACCACACGCCCCGCTTGGCTCTCCAACTCAGTCACTGGTGGATGGGGGGGAACTCACAGAGCAACATCTCAATCACCTGGGACTCCAGCCGCCCTCGGGTGTCAAGGTCCAGACTTCCCCCCGGGCATCTCCAACCTGGGCAGGCCGCACTGTGCTGCTGGAGCCTGCTCCGTCGCCAGTCCAGGATTACAGGAGCACTAGGATGTCGCCACCGCCCGACCTGGCCACCGAGTGTGAGATCCCAGGTCGCCTGCCACTGCCCTCTCCCAGCTATCTCCAGAGGCACACTGCTAGGGGGCAAGGCCCACCTCAGCACAATCATACCGGGGATCGAGCCCAGAATCGGTAGTCTCACTCCGGCGCCCATATCAAAGTCTCAGGTGCTTCGTTGGGGGGTGCGCGCCCCTCCGATCGTCTAACGGGGGAAAGGAGGTCGTTCTCAGTGCTGCAGCGCCCATCCGGTTCCGGGCCGCTGAGGGTCTTCAGGCCGCCTCGTTTCAGTAGCAGCAAGTGTACAGCCAGGCTACGGCCAGCGGAGTTGTCCGACACCACTACCCACAGTGAGTAGTTACGGACATATCCGTACGGTCATGGGAATAGAAAATATGTGCGGTGAGGCAAGATTATGGGCGGATCAATACATGGCTTGCCTAAAGCGCGTCCGCCATGTTGGACCGCCTGACTACTCCCACCCACATAAACTAACTTTAAATGGTGTTTTAGAACTTTTATGTGTGCTACTTAATGCAGCACATATAGAAGTTCCAAAATGTAATTTCTTTCTTTTTGATTGTTTATATGCAGGAAGGGACACCTTCTTGCACATAAACAATCAATGGCAATTTTCTGTTTCTATGTGTGCTGCACAAAGCAGCACACATGGAAACAGCAAAAACGAGGAGAAATAAAGCATTTCTTCTCGTTTTGCCTGTTTAAGGCCAGTTTTCCCTAGGTCTTAATTTTGGTGCTGCCCCCTATTTAAGCCACCCTTGTAAATAGGGAGCAGCGGCAAAAACAATGGGTGTTGCGGTGGAATGCCCACCTCAACACCCATTGCCCTCCCTTTTCACGCTAAGTACAGCATGAAAGGGTGCCTTATTTACAAGGCAGCGTTACGCCATGTTAAGTGGCTTAATGCTGCTTTGTAAATAGGGCGAAGCCCCTATCGGCATTACAATGTCACTGAAAGTGAAATTGTGGTGGCGATAGGGGCTTATAAATATGCCCCTTAGTTTATATTGGTTTGATCCGTAGTACCCAAAGGGCCTCATTTTCGAGTCCCTAGAGGCACTTTTGCGCAGATGGAGCATTACTTTTTGGATGCTCTGGTGGCGCAATTTGCCGCAGCATATTTACAAGGCCACGCAAAACCACTTTGCATGGCTTTTCATATCCTTGGAAATATGTGCCCCATTCACACAAGACACTGCGTGAAAGGGGCATTCCCTGGGTGTTGCTGTGGGTGTTCCCACGCAACACCCATGGAATCTGAAGCAGTCCCAGATTAACAACGAATCATAAACCTGGGAATGCGTCAGATTCTAACACCACACTAGGGGTGGAGCTAGGGAAGCGCAACAAGGGTGCCACATTCTGCAGCACACATAGAAGGAGGAAATTGCCTCCGTTGATTGATTTAGTGCAGAAAGGTGTTCCTTCCTGCACAAAATCAATCATCTCTGCAAAGCAGGCACCCTTGCAACATGGCGCAATGGTACCTGAGTTGGCATTAGGCTGCCTTTTTAGCGTAGGGGTGAGTACAGGAATGCACTGTATTGTTGTAAATATGGCACACTCCTGCACTTTAAAAATGGCGCTGCGCTGCAAAATTGCTTGCACCACTGCGCTGCGCCATTCTGTTGCAAATGAGGCTGAAAAGTCTGTACGGTTTTCTCATTGATGCACTGCCTGCGCCAGACCTGCCCACCATTACTGTATTTTTCGATGCTGAGAAGTCATCTGATTTCCTTGAGTGTAATTCTTTTACAGCACTGCATAGGATGAGGCTGGGGCAATGATTGGCGAGTCAGACGGCTGTACTCTATACTGGGGTCACCACCCTTGTTAAAACAAGTAATGCTATCTGGAATACACTTCAAATCAGACGGGACAAAAGATAAGGCTCTCCTTTGTCCTCATTAACAATTGACATAGTTATTGAACTACTGGCTAGCGGCTACTTGGGAGAACATCATCTCCGATTGCACTTTTTGGATGACAGGCTGCTTGTGCCCTTATACCTAGATGACATTCTTCTGTATTTAAAAGACCCGGCAGATAACATCTCCTCCCTGATCTGAGAGATCATTCAATTTGGTAGCTACTTTGGTCTTCAAGTAAACTGGGAAAGGTTAGTGATATTTCCTTTAAACTTCAGAGCCTAAGGCCAGCTCACAGTTGAGACGTCTGGGATTTAGGTGTGAGCATCATGTGCTACCACAAGGCACGGTTATATGTAGAAACACCCCAAGAGTAAGAGCGATATCCTCACAAGATACCTCCCTGTACTTCAGACTTTGCTGTGCAATGCAGGTCTTTTACCCAACATTCCCATTAGAACCTGATTTGCAAATAGGGGGCATATTATCAAGAAATGGCGTTAAAATTATCGCCGCTTTGGCGGCAGAAAACTGCCGTTAAAGTGGCGATAATGGGCTTGATAATATGCTGCCGAGAATTCCCATAGAAGCCCATGTTCTGGTGTCAACATGGGCTTCTATTGGAATTCTCTGCGGCATATTATCACGCCCATTATCGCCGCTTTAGTGGCAGTTTTCTGCCGCTAAACCAGCGATAATTTTAACGCCGTGCTTGATAATATGCCCCAAGCTTCCTCTAAAATGATTCTAATATCTGTATTCAGGACATCACGTATTGAGAATATACACAACAAATATGAGAAGCGTGACACATCAGAGGTCGTGATGACACTGGCATAGGGACCATGGATTTGTACTTACCGAGGATCAATGGGCCTTTTGCTCTGGAAAGACAAGAGTAGTGTCCCTAAACAAAGACAAAGACTGATTAACTTTAGATTTCTGCACAGAACGTATTGTAACCAGCCGGTGCCCTTGTAGGTATGAGCGGTGAGGCGGTAGGGCCGGGTGGGATTTCGACAGACGACCTTTGAGGGACGATTAAATAAATACTTTTTTCCCCTTGTCGTCGTCTGTTGAAATCCTTCTCCCCCACCCCGCCCTACCGCCACACTGCTCTTACCTGCACAGGCCACGGATGATTATAACCCATCAGAATTTAATGTCATGGGACTAGCGGTAAATCTTGTTTGCAGGCGATGTTGCAACCTTGAAGTGGCATTTGGTTCAAAGATAAAAGAATGGAAGAGGTTGGTGCGTGAGAGGATCAAACTGCCTCCACCCGTAGCCCTCTTTGGATGCACCTGAGATATCACATCCTCAGCTATTATATTTGTAGCCCTGGAACTCCTGTCAGTCAAAAGTGCAGTTGCAGCGTCCTAGAGATGTGTGGAGCCCCCTTGAACCGAGACCTTGGGGCATAGTTGCAAGGGGATCACGCCCCCTGAACGTCACTTATTCCGGTGTTCCAGTGGTGCAATGCCCTGCACCATCTTTACAAAGCGGCGTTAAGCCATGCAAAGAAGAACGCCGCTTTGTAAATATGGTACCTTTCAAACAGTTTTCTGCATGATAGGGGGTGCAATCGGTGTTACTGTGGATGTTGCACCGCAAACCCCATTGCTTTTTGACACTGCCCCAGATTTCTAAGGATCTGTAAATCTGAGGCAGATCCAAAAACGAATGCCACTGAATAGCAGGTGTTAGATTGGCGCAACGAGGAGAAATACTCCTATTTCTACCGGTTGTTTGTTCTTTCTATGTGTGCTGCAGGAGCAAAACGCCATTAATGATTGCTTATGTGCAGAAAGGGACACCTTCCTGGATATAAACACTCATCCCTGCAACGCAGGCACCCTTGAAGTATGGCGCAAGGGCATCTGTATTGGCACTAGGAAGCTTTTCTTAGCAGCAGCGTGAGGGAAAACACAGGGGTGCGCCATGTTCTTGCAAGTACGACACATCCCTGTGTTTTTTCAATGATGCAGCTGGGCGCTGTAAAACTGCTCGCAGCGCCACGCTGCACCATTTCCTAGTAAATATACCCACTTATATCACAAGGAGACAAGTCACTTCATGGATGGGGCGCTCACTGATGGCTCTAAAGGAATGTAGTCTATACATGAGGGAATGATCTTTAGGAATCATCCCCAACCTATAAAGGTCAATATTATTCACGCATGAAGGTGCATGGGTTACTGATGTGACGTTGTTTGTGATACATAACTTGTCATGAAATGCATTCATTATACCTACGGATGAAACATGAAGCAGTTGTTCTTAATTGGCAAACTATAAAGCGAGGGGCAGATTTACAATAACTGGCGCATCCCTGCATATCAGCAGCGATGCGCCAGTTATTGTGCGTCATGGCTCCGCCAAAATGGATGCGCCGCATTGTAAATGCGGCGCACCATGGGGCAAAAATGGACAGATGAGTGACGCATCTGCTGCCGTAAAGGCGGCACATTGCTGGAGTTTCGTCGCAAGCGCGACGCAGCGCCAGCAAGGCTCTGGGGTGCCCTATCTTTAAAATGCTGCATCAATCCTTACACCTGCTTCAAGCAGGCGCAGGGTTTTCACGCAGCATGGCCTTAAAAGTGGCTGGGTGAAATCTTGTAGATTTCACTCAGCCACTTTTAGGAGGCGTTCCTGCGCTGGAACGGCCCCTTGCGCCGGAACGCCTACATGTGGCGCAGGGCTTTGCAACGTGACACATCTCCCAGATGCATCAAGTTGTAAGTACCCCGCACCATGGCGCTGGCTTTGCACTGCGTCACAAAAGTGACGCAACGGCGGCGTAAAAGAGGCGCAAGGGGCTTGTAAATCTGCCCCAGAATGTTTTAAAAAAAAATGTTTTTCAAGAAACTTGAATTTACCGGAAGAGGCCCTGCTTGGAACTATCTAGATAACTATGCTAGCAGAGGCAGGAAATGGTGCTGAAGTTGCCTTTAGTTTACTGCCATTGCTCTTTGCAGTAATCTGACAGGAAATCCATTGCTGTGTTGCGCCTTTTCAATAAAAGCAGTTCTTTTGTAGCTTGCACTGTAAACCTTCGTTTAATTGATCCCGAGCGTCTCTTCAGTGAAATAGCCAGGGCCAGGCAGAGCTGGCTGGGAAAGGGATCATTTGCTTTGTCTGGCAGATGCAGAATCATAACTTCCATGAAACTAGGCCTCGCGGTTATTGTGTGCAGGGGAATCGATGGGGGCCATTGCTCTGTTCGATTGCGCGCCAGTCCCAGAAGCGAGGCGCTTCGTGAAAAGCATGGTCTGCGATTACTGCTGAAGCACTCCACCTCTGCCACTGAGATCTGAAAGACTACTGCAGGCATGGTGGGATTACTCACTCTGAAGCCGCGCAACCCAAATAGTGCCCTCCCACCTCCGCATAATATATTAAGGGGCCCCTGAGTCTTACATATCTCACAGATGTTCATTGACTTGGGCTGAATGGGGGCCTCCTGAACGGTTGTACCTCCCCTGCACAGCAGAGGGTGCAGGGGCCTGCATAATTCCCAGTGGTGTAAAGGAAAATGATGAGGCCCCGCAGTAGAATGTGGTGAGGGGGCCCAAGAATCCCACATCTCATAGGTATTCATAGGACCCGGGAGACTGGGCTGCCTGAATGGTGGGACCCCCCCCCCGTGTGACAGACGCTGTAGGAGCTTGGGTTACGCCCTTGATTACGCCCCTGCCAGTATGGTGGCGCACCCAAATAATACAAAAATTGACTTTAAATAAGTAGTTTACTTCTCACGCTAACCAATGACCACCATGTAGCAAGCTGTGCCCTTGGGTGAAAACGTATGCAGAGGTGAAGACTTTAACTTAATTTGCCACCAAACACAAAGCTTTGGCCTTTCCGATAAAAAAAAAGATTGGGCCAGAGAAGTGGAAGCACTAGTAGGAAGGCCGGCTTCACATTACCCTCATTATCTTTTTTGCCTCTCTCTCTCTCCTACATTTTGTCAAATTCTGATAATAGAACGTGTTTGAAAAATGTGCCTGGCATTTTATGTAATGCAAATTACGTAAAATATAATTCAGATTAAAGAAAAGAGCGCAAGCCGAATGCATCAAGGGGAGCACCAACAGCTGCAATGAGATCTTCATGATCATCAAAGAATTCACCACACCCTCAACCTCTGCCAACAACATCACCCCCTGCCAAGATCTCTGTGGCAAACTATCAAACTTCTTGCACAGCAAAATTGTGAACATCTACAACAACTGCTCACACCGACCAGTCTCCAACTATGTCATCCCCAACCTGCACACCACCACCTGAGGAGACCTCCTGAATGAGTAGAAAACTCTCGCCAAAGAAGAAACAGTGACAATCATGAAGATCATTCTCTCTGGGGCCCCAACTAATCCTTGCTCTTTGCTCCACCACATCACATCTATACCCTCGGCATAACACCGCCTCAACTGCATAACACCGCCTTCACCCACAATATCAACACCTCAATCTGTCACATTCCTGAACAACTAGAAGCATGCAGTAGTCATCGCTGCCTCGCAGGCCGACCCAAGCCAACTGAGCAACTTCCACCTAATCCCTGCTCTCCTACCCAGTCAAGGTCATTGAGAAGGCCATCAACACACAGCTCACAAACCACCTCAGACTACACACCCTGCTGGACAACTCCTAATCCGGTTTTAGAAAACAACCACATCGAAACAGTACTCAACGCTGCCACCAATGACATCCGGGATTTGACACAGTCTCCACAGCACAACACACTCATCAGAAGACTCCATGAGATCGGAATCCAAGAACTCGTACACAGCTGGATCTTCTACTTCCTCACAGGAAGAACCCACAGAGGATGACTCCCTCCTTTTACATTGGAGTTCAAAACCCTGACCTGCAGAGTCCCCAAGGCATCGTTGCTCAGCCCGATCCTGTTCAACGCCTATATGACACCGCTCGTCAACATTATCCGATCACACGGCATCATCATCATCTCCTACGTGGATGACACTCAACTCGTCCTCTACCTGACGGACAAGACTACACTATCAGAACCAACTTCAACATGCTAGCAGAATGGATGAGAACTGAATGCCTGAAGCTCAACTCCGACAAGACGAAAGTAAGGCCTTTGGAAGGAAGATCTCTCCATGAAATGCCACCCAATGGGCAACAGACCTAGGACCTACACCTACACCAACACCCACCAACCACACCAGAAACCTGGGGATAATCCTGGACAACAAACTCAACATGATGGCACAAGTCAACTCAGTGCGTGCCGCCTGTTTACACATCCTACACACGCTACAAAAGATCTTCAAGTGGCTGCCACAGAACACCAGCGAACTGTTACAAAAGTACTTATCACAATCAGACTCAACTACGGCAATGCACTCTATGCCAGAATCAACAAGCAACTCCTGCACAAGCTAAAGACCATACAGAATGCAGCAGCAAGACTCCTACTCATCCTGCCTCACCACAACCACATCATGCCCCCACTGGCTACCCATCCACTGTCCCATGAGAACTCCTCTCCTCACCTGTTACTGCGATTTCCTCAGCTAACTCCTTCTTCTCATGAATTGCTGTCTACTAAGACAAAACTCCTTTGTTCGAGGCATATGAGCTGCAGATTACACACTATGCATAGATCGCCATCTGGTGTTGGGCCCGGATGTTTGCACTTGATTCTGTCCTGGAAAGTCTTTGGAAGTCACAAGATAGGTGACTCCTCCTTTGGATCATAGTGCACATGGGCATCGGCTCCATCCTCAAATTGTTTTTTTCCGCCATCGGGCTCCGATGTGTTTCTCGTGCTCCAGTTCGGAACCGTTATCGTTTTTTTCTTTCGACGCGCAATCCTTCCCTTTTCGACGGTATTGTCTTGATCGCATTTTCCCAATCCACGCGACTCTCAACAACTTTGAAGTCTTCGATTCCGGTCGTCGACGAAGGCCTTCGGGACTACCTGAGCCTTATCATCTGGCTCATGGAAAGGACGCCATTCAAAAAGTGTCCTCGATGTGGGTCAAAGTTTCCCCACACTGATCTGCATGAGGTGTGCAACCTCTGCCTCTCACCGGAGTACGAGGCCAGAGACTGTCCAGCTTGCACCTCTTTCCACTCCAAGAAGACGATTCAGTACCAACGAGCTAGAAGAACCATGGCTCGCTCGTCGTTTTCGATCCCTGATGACATCTTCCAAGAGGGTGTCCATCTGCCAGTGCAGGGGCGGGTTGAAGAAGGCCTCGTCAGCGCCTCCGAAGCCGATGACTCCGATGTCGAGGACATCACTCCAGCACAGAGGGTCGTGAGTACAGACGTTGAACCCGACCCCAACCTCCCCTCGACACCATCTAAAAAGGCTTCGGTCACACCTTCACCTTTGGGCCCAGGTGCACACCGAGAGACTACTTCCCATGCCCCGCCTCCGGGCCCGATAAAGAAGCCTACTAAGCATTCAGGTGACTCGAGCTCGATTCAGCCTACCCTCGGTGCCGAAAAACATTCACAGGTACCGAAAAAAAAGCCGTCCTCTTCCTCATCCACGCCGACCGCTGCTTCGACATCCAAGCACTCGGCGTCGAAGACTGGCACTGGCTCCTCGACACCGACAACAACCTCGGAGCCGACCAAAAAACTACCACCAAAGGGCCCCGACTCCCATGCTTCGAAGTCGAAAAAGACCTCGGAACCGAGGAAACAACAAGTTCCATCGGCCAAAGACACTGCAAAACCGCACGGTTCCAAACCCAGAACCGCTACCAAGTTGGCGCTGAAAAAGCCTACGGAACCAACACCATCGGCACCGAAGGATCTGCCTCCCACAGAAGAACTGTTTCACCCAGATCCTACCCAAAAAACTCTTGTAAAGGATCCTAAGACTGGTCACTTGATGCTTAGCTTCACGAAGCAACCTCTAGATACGCCTGCCCCGGCTCCACCACCTAAAAAGAGAGATTTTGCTACCTCTCCATTAAGGATTCCTTCTCCTCTTCCTCCTCCTCCTCCTCTTCCTGCTCATCCTCCCCCACTACACCGCTCTCCTACACCATCCCCTACTCCAGTAGATGATGATGATGATAACACCTCGGATAATGCAGGGGGAGGTGCGGATGATCAACCACTAGGGGACCCTAGTCCTACTGGCTCCCCAGACCCCACAGAGCTGCCCAGTACCACGGGGTTGACCTACACACAGACCCCGTGGAGGAAGATTTTCTCATGGACACTTTTGACACCACACAAAAGTCCACCTCAATTTTACCCATGCTTAAGGGGGTCATTAAGCATGCACCAGAGGTCTTTAAAGACCCGGTCAGGGCTTCGAGTCATCAACCCTAGGATCGAAAAAAAGTATAAGGCTGCCCCTACTCATCCAGCCTACATTAAAGCCCCGCACCACTAGACTCCCTTGTAGTCTCCAATGCGTGAAAAAGAGCCAATTCCCAATCATCAGGTGACGCACCACCACCAGATAAGGAGTCTAAACTCCTGGATGCCTCTGGCAAACGAACGGCGTCACAGGCGGCAAACATATGGCGCATTGCCTATACTCAAGCACTGTTAGCTAGGTATGACAGGGCACATTATGATGAGCTTGAGTCCATAATGCAGCACCTCCCACACAGGTATAAAAATAGGGCCAATGAACTCATACAAGAAGGTAAAACCATTACTAACACCTCCATCCGTTGTGCCTTAGATGTAGCAGATACCGCCTCAAGGGCAATAAATACCAGTGTCCTTCTGCGTAGGCATGCCTGGCTACGCATTTCAGGTTTCAAACCTGAAGTCCAGAGTTCAATTCTCAATCAACCATTCGATGAGCAACACCTATTTGGCCCTAATGTTGACGTATCCCTTGAAAAAATGAAGAAGGATACCGACACAGCTAAATCTATGGGAGCCTTGCAGTCGCAAGCTCCCAGACGTTCCTTTTGTCGCTCATCCTTCAGGAGCACCCCCAGAGGCTACTCCTCGGATAGCCCCTCCACTTCTTACAAGGCTCCCACCCAATCCACCTTTATTAGAGGTTACCAAAGAGGTGGTTACAGGGGGAACAACAACAAAGGCAGAGGCAAAACCAACAACTACCGGTCTGCCTCTACCCCCACCCAATGACTTCCCTCCACTTTCCCCAGACCACTCCACTCCAGTCGGGGGAAGACTCCAACAATTCCTTCCTGTCTGGACCAACATCACCTTAGACAGGTGGGTGCAACAGATAATTCAATCAGGTTACTGTCTCAAACTAACATCTACCCCCCCAAACATACCACCCAAACAGCGTCCAATGTCACAAGAACATTTGTTACTGCTAAAGCAGGAGGTAATCTCCCTCCTACAAAAAAGTGCAATAGAACCAGTTCCCCTGCACCAACAAAACAAGGGAGTTTACTCCCTGTATTTTCTCATACCAAAGAAGGACGGCTCTCTAAGGCCTATTCTAGACCTCAGACCCCTAAACTTATACATACACTCAGACCATTTCCACATGATCACACTCCAACAGGTCCTTCCTCTGCTTTCACAGGGTGACTTCCTTACTTCCCTAGACCTCAAGGACGCCTATTTCCACATTCCCATTCACGCCGCTCACAGAAAGTATCTCAGATTCGTAGTGGACGGTCAGCACTATCAATTGAAAGTACTCCCATTTGGAGTCACAACAGACCCACAAGTGTTTACCAAGTGCCTAGCGGTGGTCGCAGCACACCTAAGAAGACAGCACATTCACGTCTTCCCATATCTGGACGACTGGCTCATAAAAGCCAGCTCATACAACCAGTGTGTACAACACACTCACGCCACTATCAAACTGCTCCACGACCTGGGGTTCACAGTAAACCACACCAAGTCCCATCTGCAACCGTTCCACACACAACAATACCTCGGTGCCACAATAGACACCTCAAAAGCGTTAGTCTATCCCAGTCCCACCAGGATAGCAAGCATGCAGGCTCTTCTCACCAAATTCCAACCGCAACACTCTCTTCCAGCTTGAGTGTTCATGCAACTCATAGGGATGATGACCTCTTGCATATTCATAGCGCCTCATGCAAGACTCCAGATGCGTCCTCTCCAACAGTGCTTAGCACGCCAATGGAACCAGGCTCAATGTCAGTTGGCAGATCTGGTGTTGGTAGACAAACGTACTCATCGCTCTCTGCAGTGGTGGAACACCAAGAACCTTTCCAAAGGACGACCGTTCCTAGAGCTGGTTCCTCAAATAGTTATGACAATGGACGCATCGCTCTCCGGCTGGGGAGCTCACCTACTACATCACACCATGCAGGGCAGGTGGACACCTCAACAAAAGTTACTCCACATCAACCACCTGAAGTTACTAGCCATATTCCTAGCCTTAAAAGCATGTCAAAACAAATATCAGGCAAGACTGTCTTAGTCCGCACAAACAACATGGCAGCCATGTACTACATACAAAACCAAGGCGGGACACACTCTCTGCAGCTCTCTCAGCTAGCACAGAACATATGGAGGTGGGCTATACTTCAGAACATTTTTCTCCTAGCCCAACATGTCCCAGGAGTCCAAAACACCATAGCCGATCTGTTGAGCCATCAAACACAACAGATCCATGGGTGGGAACTTCATCCGCAAGTTCTTCAACCGTTTTTTCAAATGTGGAGGCAATCACAGATAGACCTCTTCGCCACCCACGAAAACGCCAAATGCTCAACCTTCGCTGCCAGATATCCACACCCATTGTCCAAAGGCAATGCGATATGAATGAACTAGTCAGGGAGATTTGTGTACGCTTTTCCGCCTCTCCCACTCATTCCACTAGTAGTGCGCAAACTACAGCAACATTCCTTAACTTTCATCCTAATTGCTCCAACTTGGGCCAGACAACCGTGGTACACCGCATTGCTGGAGCTCTCCGTAGTTCCGCACCAGAAGTTACACCTCTCTCCACGTCTCTTAACCCAGAACCATGGAGAGATCAAACACCCAGCTCAGCTCGACCTTGCGATCTGGCTCCTGAGGTGCTAGAATTCGGTTACCTTAACCTTCCACCTGACTGTATGAACGTCATTAAAGAAGCTAGACGGCCTACCACTAGAGCATGCTATGCAGCCAAGTGGAAACGTTTTGTGATATATTGTCATAACAACATTAATCCCCTAGATGTGTCTATCCAACACATCATCGGCTATTTACTACACCTCCAAAGATGCAACTTAGCTTACACGTCAATTAGACTGCATCTTGCTGCCATAGCAGCATATCTTCAAAATAGACAACATCTATCACTTTTCAGAGTACCTGCCCTAAAAGCCTTTATGGAGGGCCTCAAAAGAATAATTCCCCCCAGAGTACCACCTTCACCTGTGTGGAATTTAAACATTGTTCTCACAAGACTAATGGGTCCTCCATTTGAACCTGTACATAAATGTGAGCTACAATTCTTAACATGGAAAGTTGCTTTCCTCGTAGCCATTACTTCTTTCCGAAGAATTAGCAAACTACAAGCACTAACCATTCAGGAACCCTTTCTGCAGATGCATCATAATAAGGTTGTTCTCCGAACTAATCCTAAATTTCTTCCTAAAGTCATTTCTCCCTTCCACCTCAATTAATCTGTGGAGCTGCCCGTATTCTTCTCGCAGCCACAAACAGTCGCAGAAAGAACTCTTCATACCTTAGATGTCAAAAGAGCATTGCTTTACTACATTGAGAGAACACAACCCTTTCGTAAGCCAAAAACAACTTTTCGTGTCTTTCTCACCACCACACAAGGGCAGCCCCATATCAAAATCTGGGATAGCTAGGTGGATTGTCAAATGCATACAAATTTGCTACCACAAAGCAAAACGTACATTATCTGTTCCTCCTAAAGCCCACTCTACATGAAAGATAGGGGCTTCAATTACATTTTTAGGGAACATTCCCTTAGATGATATCTGCAGAGCAGCTACATGGTCTACACCACACACATTCACAAAACACTATTTTGTAGATGTGCAAACTAAACAACAAGCTAGTGTGGGCCAGGCTGTACTCAAAACACTATTTCAAACTACTGCAGCAGATACTGGTAGTCGCCGCTAGAAGGGGATACTGCTATACAATCTATGCATAGTGTGTAATCTGCAGCTCATATGCCTCGAACGGAATATGCTACTTACCAGTATGCATCTGTTCTTGGCATGTAGAGCTGCACATCTACACACGTCCACCCGCCTCCCCGGCTACCTTTATCTGTTCCAATATTATCTTATTTAGATACAGCATACATGGGCATCTTTCCTGTTTCTTACAAAGCTCCATCATTTCCCTGCTGGCGAAAAACAATCTGAGGATGGAGCCGATGCCCATGTGCACTATGATCCAAAGGAGGAGTCACCTATCTTGTGACTTCCAAAGACTTTCCAGGACAAAATCAAGTGCAAACATCCAGGCCCAACACCAGATGGCGATCTATGCATAGTGTGTAGATCTGCAGCTCTACATGCCAAGAACAGATGCATACTGGTAAGTAGCATATTCCATTCTACTAGTGAAGCTTCTCCACACCTGCAGTGGAAACGAAATGACACAAACATTTCACTGTGAAAACTAAACATTGGCATATGTGAGATTACAATGAGAGCTTGCACTGAAACAGAGAACGTTAGGATATGATGATATTACGCATGGAACCAGGCTAACATATGCATTAGACTGCAATTTAATTTACGACTTTGGCTAGTGCACTGGATTACAAATATGTGCCCATCTCTATAAAATGAAATAAATGCAATTTCTCATAGGCATGAGTATGATGAAATGAACTATGGAAAAGTCATTATAATTTTACTTACAAATGATTCATTCAGATTATACATGTGAATAGTCAAATATTAATTTCACACATCCTAGTTAAGTATCTCCCGCCAAGACATTTTGTGTTAATTTCTCCTGTCATATTATTATTACAATGTTCACATAACTTTATTAATCACAGTCTAAACACATATATTTCAAAATAAATTACCTTCATTAACGTACTATACTCCGTTTAGTACATTAGTTATGGCACTTTATATTTGCGTTCTGACTACATGTGAATAAGATGAACTCCTACATTATCTTCAGATGAGATCAAGATTACACTTCTTCACCCTATTAACGGACAAGAGTCAACCAACAGAAAGAGGGTGGCAGGGCGTTAAAGAGGTGGCACTGGTATGGGCATACTATCCCTGTATGTAAAGCATGCTCACACAGCGATGATGGGCTATAAGGATAGACAGGGACTGTCTCCACCATCCCTGAGAGATATACGGTGGTTGTTATACATAGTTATACTTATCTGTTTTTTTCTGGATTTCTTTCCCTGAGGGTGTTGTTGGCATCGTCCCAGGAGACCCGAATGGAAGAAGACCCTGTTAAATCTGTGGGGTAAACACCATCCTAACCACTGCATGGATTGAGGGAAGAGACATTGATTCCTGCATACTGGAAAAGTTTCTCCTTACATTTTATTTTTATTTCTTACCCTTTTTATTTTTTTCCCCTCTGCCATTAAAGCAAGCCATCATTTGCAGATCTGACAAGCTTCCGAAACGTCCGTCGAACCCTCCACAGGAAGTAATATTATTTATTTCATTAAGCTACTTGATTAGCATCTCATGCCTTAAATGATAGTAAATACTAAAGTTGAAAGTTACCATGACCCCTTTCTTTTTTCTATAAGATGTAATAATTTTGCATCAAGAAATAGTGATCATAGGAAAGAGGTACCCTCTGCAATTTAGGTATCAAACAGGAGGAGGGTGAAGTGGGATAGTGTAGATGAGGGTAATTGACTCTGGATTGAACAATAATCTGTAATCGACGGGTAACATATAGGCACATTGGATGGTATTAGTAGCCTGCGGCATGTTTTTAACAAAACCCTCTTGTTCACATTGCAAAACACAGGGTGGTCACATTTGGTATGGCATAGAATGCAAAAACGTAAAGAAAGCTTTCTTTGATGACATTAAGAATGGAAATATTGAAAATATCATAGCCTTGCCCAAAACCTATAGAAACATATTGAAGAATATAAAAGAGAATTGAATACATCAGTGGTTGGAACGTATAGATGCAACCAGCAAGAAATATATACTACCATTTTGGGAAATGTAGTTGCAGACGGGTTTAAAGACACATTGACTCCTGTGATGCACACAGGGGAAGATGAATGGTTCATCCATATCTCCAGTGTGTATACCTGTAATTTTATAATAAAGGAGAAGAAAGAACTGAGTTTGATATCAGGGATTATATCTCACTTGGTAGCCAATACCTGATTTTATTAAATTTGCACTACAGGAGGCTAGAGCGGCATAAACAGGATTCTAGTTGACCTTTCTAAATCTGAACCCACAATATGAATCCATTACTTTCTAGATCTGGCCAATGCTGTTTTTGAAAGTAGTTCTCTCCACTGCATCTTGCTTGCGGCAAAGAATGTTTCCATCTATAAAAGCGCTATAGAACTGTCCTGGTAACTATAGACCCATCAAGTTTAAAGATAATCCACAAAGTTCTATGGATGTATGCTATTTGATCACATTGAACAACAGGTTTCTTCAAATAACATATTTTTGCGCTGTCAGCAGAATGGATGCGAACCAACTGCCTGCAGCTCAACAACGACAAGATGGAAGCACTGGTCTCCGGCAACAAGACCTCCCAATGGGATTCCACCTGGTGGCTGTCAGAGCTAGGACCAACACCCACAGACCATGCATGAAATCTATAGATCATCCTGGACGACAAGCTCAACATAACGGCTTAAGTCAGCACAGTGTGCACCTCCTGCTTCCGCATCCCTGTGCATGCTGCAAAAGATATTTAAATGGTTGCCCCAGAACACCAGACCAACCACCACTCAAGTACTCATCACCAGCAGGCTGGACTACGGCAACACTCTCTATGCCGGAATCTCCAAACAACTTCTATACAGATTCCAGGCCATCCATAACACCATTGCAAGACTCATACTCAACCTCCCATGCAGCACCACATCACACCACACCTCAGGAAGCTTCACTGGCTTCCCATTCACAAGTGCAGTCAATTCAAACATCTCACGCATGTATACAAAGTCCTACACAACACAGGACCAGAATACCTGAACAGCCGCATACACTTTCACCAACCCACCAAACACCTATGCTCTGCCACACACTCACTCGCACAGATTCCTCGCATCCGCAAAAGCAAAACTGGAGGATGCTCACTCACCTACATCGCACCCAAGACATGGAATGACCGCCCTCGACACATCAGAGCCTCCTGTTCCCTTCTTGAGTTCCACAAGAAGCTGAATACCAGCTCTTCATATAAGCACCTGGGGACCACAATCCTACACACTTGCTCAAGGACATGGATCTCTCTCGGTGATAAGTGCACTATACAAATCAATATAACATATTATAACACTATAGGCCAGACCTTTAGAATCCATTTGAGGGTGGGGACTTACCTGGACTTGAGGAACGAATCACTTTATGTAGTTATTGTCGATCTACAAACAGCATTTGATAGTATTACCAGGCAGACGCATTTGGGAAGCTTTCCGTGCGTAAGCCTTGTGGATGCCGCCATGTTTACTCAACATGCTGATATGGTTGCATATTCGTGGTTTTTGCCGAAGTCCCAAGAGCCCAAAGGGGGGAAATAATTACTAGATCAAGGTTGAGCACTGGCCCCCTACATTGTTTACTCCATTTATTCATAGCGTTATGGGTACACGTAGAAATTGCAGAAATATTTCTCCATCATGGGAGGATTTAACATTAAAATTTTATATGCATGGGGGTTGGGAGAGCAGTAGCACTTTAGCCCAGTTGGCGTGGCGTTGCGTGCATACCTGCAATGCAAAGTGCACGAAACAAAAGAGTAAACCAAGCGCCTTCAACAGATAATTCTCAACTATAATAAAGCTGGCTGCTCCACACGATATTTGAAAATATTTTTATTTTTCTACAGGAGAGATTATCTCTTTTTAACTGAACCACTTTAAGTTGAATTGTTTGCCACAAAGAAGGATATACTGCCACTGCGAACTGTTCTGCTGTGTCTGATCCATGCATCCCGAGTCTCTTTTCTGGATGAAACTAATGACGACGGTTTTATTTCATTTTGAAATGACTTGAGCGCCATCAACTGGCTAAACTGGAAATGTACACAGAACTCCGTATTCAGTTTTTCACATTCAATCCTTGAGCCACGAGTAGAAAATAGATGACTCATTAACACTTCCATCTCATTAGCCCTGTTTTTTCGGTATATGTTTTATAATGAGAACTGTCGGGGAAAAGAAAATGTCTATTTATTGTTTTTAAGAGAGGGCGTTTCACTTGCACATAATTTTACTCCTAATTTGTACCGTAAAGTATGTGCAATGTATTGCTGTATTTATATTGCGCTTAATAATCCTATGTGGGGCACTGAAGCGCTTAACTGCATGGGTAGCAAGTTATGTTGTGTGGGGTGTGGTGCGTGATGACCACTGAGGTGCGGTTATTGTGTTATGAGACACAGAGCGTAGCAGTGGTGGATGATGAAGTGTGAGAGAGACAGACATGCAGCTTATGGTTTTTCAGTACATTGAACAACTTTGCAGGTCCCTTTATGGTATTTCTTATGATTAAGGTCTTTTTAGCTGGTCACTTCACTGGGTTGTCCAAACAGACATTTTTGTGCATAGTTGTAGGCCTGAGCTGGCATGGTTGGAGGGAGAGAGAAGTGGAGAAATCTGTAGGGTGTAGTATTGTGAGATGTGAAGAAGCAGTCAGAGGGGCACATTTATGAGGGCTTTGCATCATGCTTGCACCAAACAGCCTGGTAAATGCACGACGAAAACTTTTTAGTCATATTTATGAAGTCAGGCAAAGCTGCTTTGCATGGTTTTAAATGGCTTCATAAATATGGAGTATGCAATGAAGTGCAAATCGCTGCGTTGTCCTCCCCTGCACAAGGGAGACGCTCCGTTGGTGTTGCGGTGGGTGATCCCATGCACTCTCATGGTTTTTTATGCATTCCCAGATTTATAAGTACTTGTAAACCTTGGAATGCGTCAAAATCTTACGTCTCCCTAGGTGAAGCTTAACAAGGAGCATTATCTTTATTTCTCCTTGTTGGAAAGTGGATTATTGGTAGGGGCAAATGTAGGTCTGCCACTGGCAATAAGGACACCAACACATTATAGGGTTGAGCATAGGTCTTAGAAATTTATTCCCATGCTCAACCCTTGGTCAAAGACAGGTATATGAAGCATTTAAAAACACCAATTCAGTAAATAATTAAGACACAACACATATTAAAAATCCAACACCAATTTAGAAAAATAGGAAATGTTTTTATCTTTAAAATGACACCAAAACGACAAAAACCCAATATAGGGAACAGAGGTATGAATTTTTAAAGATTGATCACTTTATAGCACTTAGAAACATATAGCACCATATTGGGGATATCTGGTCGCGATAGACCGGCTCAAAGTCAAAGTTTCCAGCTGACTCGATGGAGCCCTGAGCGGCTACCCCTCGCGGTAGGTCCCGGTCACAGTTTTTGCCTTCGGACTTAGAGACTTTGTGGAGCTTTTTCTCGCGGGGTCCCTCGATGCTCTTCACCAGGCCAGATTCCGTGAGGGTTTGCTGGCCTCAGATTTCTTCTACTCCTGGTCAAACACTGGAAGTTGGACCTGCGGAGCTTTTAGCAAGACAAACCTGGAAGGCTTGGCTGGCTCGCGGTTGAAGTCAGTAGGCTTGGTTGGCCAGGTCGAGTCGGTCCCCCTATGGGGCTTTTTTCCAAAGTTGTTCCAAAGTTCTCCAAACTCCTGGAACTTCTTTCTGAAGTTCACCAAGGGGTCCCAAAGTGTCTCAAACTCACTCAAACAGTCTGGAAGCTCCAAGATGGTCCTTGAAAGTTGAGGACTTCAGTTCCCACAATCCACTTGGACTAAACCCTTACATATCCACTTGAATTTCTCCAGGTTGAGGATCCTATTCAAATAAAGACTATACAAACAAGTTAATAACCTATTGCCATGTTAATCTATGTGGCATGGGATTTGCAATGGGAAAAATGACTTGGGCCATTTTGCCAGCACTAGAGCTTATAAAAACATATTTTATAAGTATTTTGCTTAAATCTACAGGACCCCCACCCAATGGAACAACTAGGGGAGACTTTGGGGATTCTGAATTTGTAGAAATATTGCAGATCTGCCCTCCACAGTGCTCCTAGCATCAAAGTTGAATTTGTGCAGCACTTTATCACAATATGGGGAGTGAAATATGACATTTCACTTAAGCCATGGCATATTAAACTCATTTTATAAGAGTCTATCTTATACATACCTGACCCCCCCACCCCTGGGACACCTAGGGGAGACCCTGGGGGTTCCTAATATGCCAAAACATTGTAGGTTATCCATTTGTAAGTGCTCCAAACACCAAAGTCGAGTTTGGACACAATTTACTTTTTAAAAGCAGTCCTGCCAGCCAGGGCTACTTTTAAACTGACCTCAGGCTTCAGCAGTGCACACATGCAAGTGCAGAAAAAGCTGCTGGCCTCTAAACTGCCATTCCCTATTGTGGACTAGGGACTTCTAGGTAGTTTTAATCCCCCTGCCCTAATATTTAATGGGGTCTGATAGGGTAGGTCATGCGAAGCACAGGGGTACCCCATACCATAGTGTACCCTAGTGTATGTAGGTGTTTTCAATGTATTCTAAATGTGTCTCTTTTACCTTGGCAATGGCCCTGGGCCAGGATAGGCATAGCCCAAGTTCAGTCAGAGTCAGTTACCACCAGTACCATTCACCAAAAGGTTACTAACCTACACCCTGGTAGTCCTCATCAGCTAAGTGTAAAAACCTGGAAAGTCCAGCCTGGGTTGCCAGGTCTATGTTCCAATGTAAAGTCCATTACCTGTAGGGAAATGAACCACCTTAACAGCTTGGGATTCTCCCCTCTCATCTGCATGAGCCATCTGAGAGGCCTGTGGTCAGTTTGAACACGAAAGTGAGTGCCAAACAAATATGGTCTCAACTTTTTCAGGGACCAAACCACAGCAAAAGCCTCTCTGTCAATGGCACTCCACCTCTGCTCTCTGGGAAGAAGCCTCCTGCTAATAAAGGCAACTGGCTGATCAAGGCCCTCTTCATTTAGCTGTGACAACACTGCCCCAATCCCTTGTTCTGAAGCATCTGTCTGAACAACAAATTATTTTGTGTAGTCAGGGGCCAGCAGCACTGGTGTTGAACACATAGCAGCCTTCAGAGTGTCAAAAGCCTTTTGACACTCTGGGGTCCAATACTCCTTCTTGGGCCTCTTTTTATAAGTGAGTTTTGTTAGGGGCCCCACAATGGTCCCATAATTTTGAACAAACCTTCTATAGTACCCTGTCAGTCCAAGGAATGCCCTGACCTGAGTCTGGGTAGCAGGAGCGGTCCAATCCAAAATAGTTTGGATTTTCGCTTGGAGAGGCTGTACATGGCCCCCACCTACCAGGTGGCCCAGGTAAACCACATAACTCTGCCCTATTTGTCACTTACTTGCCTTAATAGTCAGGCCTGCCTGTTGCATGGCCTGAAGCACATCTCTTAGGTGGCTTAAGTGATCCCCCCAGGTGGAACTGTATACAATTATATCATCCAGGAAAGCTGCACTGAACTGTTCCAACCCAGACAAGACCCTGTTCACCAACCTTTGGAACATGACAGGTATATTCTTTAAGCCAAAGGGCATTACCTTGAACTGATAATGTCGCTCTGGTGTGGAGAATGCTGACCTCTCCTTTGCTCCATCAGTAAGGGCAATCTGCCAGTAACCTGAAGTCAAATCAAAAGTACTTGTGTACTTAGCAGCCCCTAACCTATCAATGAGCTCATCAGCTCTAGGTACAGGGTGAACGTCAGTCTTTGTGACTGCATTCAATACACAGAGCCTTAACTCCTTGAGTCCCCCCTGAGGATTAGGTTTAGGTACCAGCACCACTGGACTGGCCCATGGACTCTCAGCCGGTTCAATTACCCCCAATTCTAGCATCTTAGCAACCTCAGCTTTAATGCTGGCTCTGACATGGTCAGACAACTTGTACAGTTCATTTTTGACAGGTAGGCTGTCACCAGTGTCAATGTGGTGCAAACACCACTCAGTGCTGCCTGGGGTCAAAAAGAACAAGCCAGAAAACTGCTCCAGCACTTGCTTACAGTCTCTGTACTGTTGGTCTGTCAACTTGGGAGAAAGCACAACTACCTCCACTGACCCATCTTGCACATTAGTGGAGAGGAGGTCGGGCACAGGCTCAGTTTCCTCCTTCACACCCTCATCAGTGACCAGTAACATGGTCATGTCTACCCTGTCATGGTGGGGTTTCAATCTATTCACATGCAGGACCCTATGAGGTTTCCTGGGAGTGCCAAGGTCAACCAAATAGGTAACCTCACCCTTCTTTTTTAAGATTGGATAGGGCCCACTCCACTTGTCATGGAGGGCTCTGAGAGCCACAGGATCCAACACCCACACAAATTGTCCTGGAGTATACTTAGGCATAGTAGCCTTTTGAACATACCAGTGCTTCATGAGCTCCTGGCTGTCCTCCAGTTTCCTGTTTGCCTTGTACATGTACTCTGCCATTCTAGATCTCAGGCCTAGCACACAGTCAAGCACATTCTCCTTTGCTTCTTTAAGATGCTTCTCTAAAGACTCTCTCAGCAGGCTCAATGGCCCGCTCACAAGGTGTCCAAACAACAACTCAAAGGGACTGAAACATCCCATCTCCTCCTGAGTTTCTCTGACAACCCATTTATCATGCCCTTCAGGGTTTTGTTGAATCTCTCAACAAGACCATTTGCTTGTGGGTGAGAGGGGGTAGTGAACTTGTAGTTGACACCACACCAGTGCTTAATTTGAGCCGTGCTTTCCGGTGCTCAGCACCGGCACTTAATTGGTTTCCGGTGGCACCGGCACCTAATTGCCAACACCATATTTAGAACAGTATACCACATGGTGGCGCTACTCATATAATTTAGAGATGAGCAGAACAATGGTTGTTTAGGCATACAATATACATTTAAATTGCTAATACCTGCCACCCCAGCCATTACTTTAGCTTTGGGGACCTGGAATAATCTGAACTGTCGCAATTACATGCGAGAGAAATGGTTAGTAGTTGTTTTGGCATAGATGACAAGGGCGATGGGTGGTGAAAGCTGCAGTGGCCTCCAGGTCGGAGCCCTGGCACTTAATATTTTACAAATTAAGCACTGCACCACACTCATCCCACATAGCAGTCGGATAGCTGGACAGGAAGTTTGTGCCCCTATCTGATACCACCTCTTTTGGAAAACTGACTCTGGTGAAAACACCAAGCAGTGCTCTAGCCACTGCAGGAGCATCAATGGTTCTAAGAGGGATTGCTTCAGGCTACCTAGTGGCATGGCCCACTACCACTAAGATATACCTATTCCCTGATGCATTAGGTGGTCCAGGAAACCAACAATGTCCATCCCCACCCTTTCAAAAATGAACCCCAACCACCGGCAGTGGTATTAGGGGAACCTTTATCTTGCCCCCTGCCTTGCCACTGGCCTGACAGATGACACAGGAGCTGCAAAACTCCTTTACCTTTTCAGACATATGGGGCTAGTAGAAGTGGTTCACCAACCGGTTCCATGTCTTTGTCTGTCCCAAATGTCCTGCCAAGGGGATATCATGACCCAATGTCAGGATGAACTCTCTGTACTTCTGGGGTACCACCAACCTCCTGGTGGCCCCCTTTGTAGGAAGGTGGAATCTGACTACATGGTTGCCCCCACTTTTTTCCTGGTGTTTTGATGGTTTTTGACTTAGTTTGGCTGGGAACCGGCTATTCAGGTCCGCAGCCTATCTGCTTTCTCTTACAAATTGATTCCTTGTACTTTAGGTACACTCCAGATTGGATTCTGGGGTGCCCTTATAAGTCCCTAGTATATGGTATACTATGTACCCAGGGCATAGGTACCCCAGAGGCCTACCAGGGGTTGAAGCATGTATTATGCCACCCCTGGGAAGCCCTCCAAAATGACACCACAGGTCTGCTACTGCAGCCTGGGTAAGGTGGCGCATGCACCCCTTACTGAGATATAGGTTCACTATATCTCACCTATCACTGCACATAGAAACCTATCAGTCACCCCTATGGCAGGCCTAATCAATCCTGAAGGCAGGGTGCTTGGTTATATACCATAGTAACCCATCAACACACAACTTTGACATTTTATATATCTTGTAAAAAACTTTATTTCGATCAATGTGTCCATAAAAGCATTTTAAACAGAATTAATCATCTCATTTATGTAAAAAACTAATAAAAGAGAAATGGTGTGCATACGTCAAATTACATTATAGCTAATACATAGTGTAACCTATATAGATCTAGTTTACAGTCTGTCCTATAATACAGTTTGAAATGATCCATATATGTATTACTTAGGTTCAATTTACACTAACAAAATATTTTTTGCACTTAGAGTGAAACTCTGATCAACTCATAAATGATGATACATATGTTTATATAAAGTGCTTATGTCAGTCAAGAAGACCATTGTTACCAACATACCAGGTTACATTAAAGTGCTTGTGCGTAATGTAATGGAAAGTTTGCAAAACCTTACTGATGGTTAAAAAATCATATACTGAGAAACTTATTTCAGTCAAATAGGAAAAACCGTTATTATAGATCGATAAACAACAGTCCTACTTCGAGATAATCCTAATCACCAATGATATGTACCTTAAGTATATACATTGTTGAAATACTGCTAAAACAAACGTACAATTCATTTAAAATTCCATCACTTAAAAAGCAGAACAGGGTAAACGCAGATTTAGACACCGTCATTGGAGGATGTTTTTAGGAAGACTCTTCAGGTACACCACATAGAGAATAAAAAGCCTGCCACCGAGTAAACTATAGGGAGGCTAGCATCGTATTTCAGTAACCTAAAGGCTTCTACACATATTCTAGCTCCCAGGTTTCTGCATATCTGGACCAACCATCGTTTTCTTGCTTTCTTGTAGCCAGCACAGATGAAGAACACATGGGATTCAGAGTCTTCTGCACAATTGCATGCCGTGCAACCAAGTGTTTGTAGGCCCGCCGATTTATTCGTAAAATCACGCAATGGCAGTACCCCGTGCCTAAACTGTATAAAGAGCTTCCTTGCGGCTGCCGGCTTGATGGCATCAAGTGCCGGCTCTAGTATGTACTGGTCTTTTATTTCCATTAGGTGGTTTCCTTGTAGCTGGGACAATTGTTTCTCTCAGTAACAGCCCTTAAGCTCTTATCTAGGGTCTGTGGGACATATCATTTCTGGGTTATCCCAAAGGTTACCCAGACCCATAGATGTAAGGGTGTTCCTAACGTATGTGAGCCATGGTAGTCTGCGTGCTCCTGGTAGACTCATCACCTCTCTTAGTTCTCCCCTGAACTCAAGCAGTTCTGGGGTGACCCACAGGCACCTCCAGAATAAAAGGGGTCTCAGAGAGATTTCATCAGCAATTGACCTAACCCCCAGGTCTAATCGTAGTGGAATAAGTGGGGTGCTGCGGAGAAGACCAAACAATTGTCTAATAAAGTAATTTTCTGTTTGAGTTATTCTATCGGTGCGGTCGTGACCCCAAATTTCAGCTCCATATAGAACAGCACCTCTGACTTGCACCCTGTATATCTCTACTGCTGGACCCACTGGTTTGTAGCTAGAGTTTCGAAACACCTTTGATAAACCCCCTGTTGTTTGCACTAATTTCAGACTTGATTTATTAATTTGTGCTCCCCAATCCATTTTTTCAGTAATAGTGATGCGAGAGATAATCAAAGGTGGATACCCTCTCTTAGGATCTACCATACAAACAAGGGTTTGACTGAGTACTTTTGGCTGAGTTAAATACCATTAATTTGTTTTTTTGTAAATTAATCTCAAGCCCCCTTTCTTTGCAGAAGGCATCAAATTTATTTACAACCCTCTGTATACCCATGGGCGTTTTGGATAGTAGCAGGGTATCGTTGGCAAACATCATAGCCGGGATATTACGTGCTACCAGCTTAGGTGCATCTAAATCCTTCTCAGAATTTAAAAAGTCGACTGGCCCATTTATAAAGAGACTAAAAAGGGTCGGGGTGAGAACGCAGCCCTGGCGAACTCCTCTATCTACAGGGATGGGTGTAGTGAGTTCCCCATATTTGCCAAATCTTATTTGAGCAAAGTTTCCTTCGTGTAGCTGTTTAATGGCTTCACACAAATATGGTGGGACCCCCATCTCTAGCAGGACTGCCCACAGCTTTTCTCTTGGGACCAGGTCGAATGCAGAATTTAGGTCTACAAAAATTAAATAGAGGCTGCCACCCTCTATACACACGTTCTTCCAGTGTAATAAGTGTAGCCTAAAGATCTGGTCTAAAGTGGACATTTTTTCTCTAAACCCTGCTTGGAACGGGCTAAGGAATTTATGCTCCTCCATTCAACTCTGTAGACGGTGTAGCAGAACACGTGCAACAATCTTGTGGCTGATGTCAATAAGGCTTATGGGCCTATAATTTGTGAGCAGCATCGGGGATCCCTTTTTAAGAACTGGGATTATTTCGGCCCTGGCCCAACTAGTAGGAATTGCCATACCTTGCATAATAGCATTAAATAAAACCCAGAAGTACGGAGCCCAAATAGTTGGTTCGCCTCGGAACAAATCCCCAGGTATCTTATCTAGCCATGGCGCCTTACCAGCCGCAATTGGACTTAAGGCACCAGTTACCTCTGTGAGAGTTATGATACAGGTATCATCCACCACTCTAATTACATTAGAGCAGTCTGCCTGCAGGGAGTGACATGTATCATTCCTTACGTTTGCCTCAGGCTTTTCTCTCGAATAAAAGGACTCAAAGTGATCCCTCCATACATTTGCCCCTAGGTTTGGCTCTATTGCTGGTTTTCCTTCAGGGCTACCCGTATTTACCACGTTCCTAAAAGTCTTCATATCACGGGTGCCCAGGGAGCTTCTAAGGGTTTCCCACTTTTCAGTTTCCCACTCTTTTTTTGCATCCATACTGCTTGTTCGATAGGCCGCTCTGTGTTTTTTAATCAATTATCTGTTTTTAGCCTTAATGGCAAAAATCAGAGCTTTTTTGGCCTTTCGACATTTTCCATTAAACCAAGGATGCCTGTGAATTTTATTATTCTGGACTTTGTTGATTGGAAGACAAAGTCGTCCATAGTGTCTATTAGCTTGTTATGGTTTAAGGCAACCTTCTGCAATTCAAATTAGGTATTATCAGTAAAGACAGATTGCATAGAGTTCATGAGGAACGGAATAACTGTTTGATATAGTGCAGCTAACTTTTCTTGAGATTTACTCAATTCCGCCCATCGGACTCTCTTCCTACAATTAGTAATAATTAATCTCTCATCAGTAGGTGTAGCCAAATTATTACAGCTCTCAGGGGTTAGTGTAAGTAATTCTAATATTGAAATCAACAACCCTGTGCCACGATGTTATACTGACCAGTATATAGTCGATTAAGGAACCTTGGCCAATTCTGTTAAAAGTGTGCTTACCAGGGGTGTCAGACTTAGTTCTGCCATTACAAGCCCTCAGTGAATGTTTTAGTACCAGAGAGTTCATCTGGAGTACCAGTGGAGTCCATGCTCTTACTGACGAACAGATAGTATCTGGTACACCCCAATGTGGATCTTCTTCGCATGGGGTATCTCTATTCATACCTTCTAGGGGCTCATACTGACAGTTAAAATCCCCACCTACAATCAACAGGTAGTTGTCAGGGATGGTAGCAAGGAATGTCACTAGCTCTTCAAGAGTCTTCGACTCTTGACTACGACTAACTGGTCTAGAATAGACATTTATTAACGCAACAGTAGTCCTTGAGGGAAAATTAAGAAGGACACATAATATGTCATTTGAGGCTGTTTCTAGAAGAGTAGATGTGCAATCCAGGTGTGACCCCACCCGGGTACTCAGCCCCCCCGACGGCCTCCCCTTTCCTCCTGATATCGCTGGTGTGGTGTATATAGCATAGCGTGCTTTGAGTAGGTCTCCCCTTACCCATGTTTCTTGGAACATGCAAATTTCATGCTGTTCAATAAAACTCCCCCAGTCAGGATTATCCATCTAGGAGGCAAGACCGGCCACGTTCCAAGAAATGACTCGCAGCTTCGATGGATCCGGCCGCCTATCATTGATCTTACATTCCAGGGGAGGGGGGGCATAGTCTGGCCTGTACACAAACTTAACTTCTGGGGAGAATCACAATTGGGAACACGGGGTTGGCTGATAGTTGTAACCTCTTTGGGTTCTGCCTTATTACCTCTTGCTGTCCCTCTCTGCCTCCCGCTAGACTCACTCTCTTTTGCTATCGTGCACTGGTCTACAATCACCCCTGCTTGGAGTGTATAGTCCTTCACCCTGCAACCCTTGGGTACAAGTCAATCCACTCCATCATGGGCCCCAAACCTGTTCGTTGTGGGAACGGTAAAGAGAGGCTTTCTTGGCAGTTGGACTCCCAGAACATCCAATTGATAGTTTTGGTTTAGGGGCCTCCCTTCCCATCCATCTTCACAGTGTTGTAGACCCCGTGGTATATAAAAGTAACCCAGGGGGTGGCTCTTATAGATCCCTCCTGTCTCCAGTCATTCCTAGTTAAAATTGCTCGGGCGACTGATGGGTTTCTAAAATTAATAACTACACAGTCTCCTTGTAAAACCTTGGGTCTCCAACCCACCAAACCTAATCGTCGGGTCGTTAGGATTTCTCCAGCATCTTCATAAAGGAATTGCTTGTTCTTAGCTAACCAGAACATACATTTATTTTTTAATTCCTGGTGAGATTCCTTTTGCCCCATCCCAAGCTCAGGGATTCCTAACAAGATAACAACGTAGGGGGTTGAGGCTGGAGGTAAATTAATGCAAGGCAGTGGATTATTTTCTGTAGGGGTTTCAGCAGTTTTAATAGGTCCTGCCTTTTCCCACTGTCGACCTTCTTGCAGCGGGACAATATTCTGTGGAGTGTCAAATGTTGATATTGCCCTACTATGGCTAGCAGTACGCTGCCTTACTTGATCATTAGCACTAAGGGTTGGGGGGCTATTCTGTGGTGGGATCGGGGTAGCCTTGCTAATACTGTGTGCAGCCTGTGTTGCTTGGCCACTACCAACCCCTTCTCTTCCTTTTGTAACCCCCACCCTAGCCTCTCACAGCGTGGACAACTTATCAATCCTTTCTATCAGCCTTTTAAGTTCATCCTTGACAATGGCCCTTACTTGAAATTTTAAATCCACCACTAAATTTGTAACCCATGCCGGTTTTTCCTTACCCCTTTCAGTTCTACTGGACAAACACCTTTCCCTATTATCTTGTTTGTCCATAATTTCTTCTGCTTGCTTCTTTTTCGCCCTTGTTTTCGTTGGGGCTTTCGGTTTTCCCCTCTTCACTTGACGCAGTGGAATCTCCTCCGTATGTGGTTCAACATCAAGCACGTCATCAGTAGATGTCACGGCCCTAGGGGTATTATTAATCAGTAGGCTGGAGGCTCGTGAAGCTTGGGAAGTATCCAGATCTGTCAAGGGAGGAACCAAATTTGGAGTGAGTGACAGCCGTCTCTCAGTTCGTTCAATTTCAGTTGCCACCACTCCTATTGCTCTCTTCAACATCCTATCAATGGAGGTTGGTTGGTTTTTAGATTTTGGTTTCATGGGAGCTGGTTGTTTCTTATCGATGCAGGTTCGTTTTCCCATTTTTAAAAGATTACTACCAGTACTGTAAGGTTACCACTGATGTTCTAAAAGAAATGATCCAAGTAGGCCCCTACTATTATCAGGGCCGTATACCTACTAATCCTAAAATTAACCAAATGCTGCCCAGTAAGTCAAGTGAACCCTATAATACTATATATGTGTTAAAATGATGAGTCACTGACCTGGAGTCAAGTAATTTTTAACCCTGGGCAATGAACAACACTCCGCTGCCGGAGATTGGTTAACTACACATTCCATTAAAAACACGGAATTCAGGCAAAAACTCACAAATGCTTTATTAAAGCAACTTTACCTGCTAAAAAACATATAACCAATTCACAAAAGTGAACTTTGAAAATGAAAAATTTCAGGCAATGGGAGAGGTGATGATTTTGGGGTCCCCCCTAACCTAGGGGGAGGACCAAGCAGATGCCTTGAACACAAAGAGCATATCATGTTGAACGATTCCGTGGTGGTCCCATCCTCTTAGGACCACCCCAAGCACAGTTATGGGCAAAAATACAATCCCAACCAAAGGCCCTGCAAAGCATTATGGGACGAGATTAGCAGTGGGCAGTGAATATTATAGTATCCAATATCAAAATAATTCTACAAAGAGCTGCTGTTCAACTAGTCCTTACTAGGTGTCCCTCAAGTCAAATGCTTTTGCATTTGACTCATGAGGGACATCTAGTAACGACTAGTGGAACTGCAGCTTCATGAAAAAATGTCAATGCTTTTGCATTTGACTTGTGAGGGACACCTAGTAATGACTAGTTGTACTGCAGCTCTTTGTAGAAATATTTTGATATTGGATACTATAATATTCACTGACCACTGCTAATCTCGTCCCATAATGCTTTGTAGGGCCTTTGGTTGGGATTGTATTTTTGCCCATAACTGTGCTTGGGGTTGGTCCTAAGAGGATGGGACCACCACCGAATCGTTCAGCAAGATGTGCTCTTTGTTTTCAAGGCATCTGCTTGGTTCTCTCCCTAGGTTAGGGAGGATCCCAAAATCATCACCTCTCTCACTGCTTGCAAAATTTTCATTTTCTGTTTTGTGAAATGACTATATGCATTTTAGCATGTAAAGACAGAGATACTTGTTATTTTACCAAAAGTATATGAGGTTTCTGTTATATTAATTGGGAGTCCAACAAGCAAAGTTGCGGAATTCAAAGTAGTACTCTGCCAATTACGCCCACCCTTAGTAATTTTCTGAGTCATGATTACTCGTTTCTTTAATCTGGAGTCAAGGGGGGTGGCCCAGCCCGGCCTCCTCCAGCCGCAGACGGGCCAGCCCTAGGCCCGGGCCATGCCCGGGCACGCCCACGTGTGTCCCGCCCTGCGGGATGCCCGACAGCAATTTATGCACCTCCGGGCGCAGGTGATGGCTTGGGCGGCGAACGCGCCTCTTTGCTGTGTGGAGGATGTAGTCTCTCTCCCCTGTTGCTGGCCCAACAGGATGGTGGCTGTGGCAGTGGCTGTGGTGGGTCACTCACAACCGGCTGCCAGCAAAGCAGACTCCTGCGCTGCGGGATGCCCAACAGCAATTTATGCACCTCCGGGCGCAGGTGATGGCGTGGGCGGTGAACGCGCCGCGATGATGTGTGGGGGATGTAGTCTCTCTCCCCCGTTGCTGGCCCAACAGGATGGTGGCTGTCGCAGCGGCTGCCGTTGTTCATCACCAAATTATTACAACACTAGTCTGTATATTTCTGCAACTTTTGATTTTGGCAATTTTACTTTTAATGGATCTAACATTGGGCTTTGTAAAATATGTTTTTATGGTAATGTGGATATATTCTTTTCTCCAGAGGGTCTAAGTGAAAACCTGCTGACTGACTTATCAGGTATGAAGATGAGGTGTTCCCTAAAATTATTGAAGGCTACTTCGTTAGATTTCCTGAGCTCCAACGAGATACTGAAAAAGTTCAGAGAAATTGTAAACTTCCAGGTGTCTTTAACCTCTCCCACTCCGATATACTCTTGTGGGTTAGTGTTTTAGGAGGCAGTCAAACCTGTCAGAGAAGCTCTCATTTGAAGGTAAAATATGGACCACACGCGTGAATCCAAAATCAGTAAACACACACAAGTATTGGTATTTTGCAACACACCAGTATTTATTATGTGCAATTCTCCTACAAAATAAGTACAATTTTTGCCACAATTATTAACTACTCGGAGAGCAAAATGAATAAAAGAGCCAACCCTTGACTATACTCCTAATCTTCTTTCACCACGCATCTCTAACCAATTAGTTTAATTCCTACCTATGTTACGCCTATTTATAGCATGGTTAATATTTGCTGAGAAATGCACCAAGTAGCAAACTATGGGCAAATAATTTATAACTTAAACATCTACTTATCCATTTTGGACAAGGCTTGGGGAGAATTTCTGCTGATGTGACATTGTCATGGGGCACATGATCCGACACTGATTCTTAGGAATAAGATGCTCGCACACGGTCAGTAATCACTCTGAGGTGATGCTGTATTGACTTTGATGTTAATGTTATATAAGGACTATAGTGTCTATATTGTTCTCTACATACCAAATACCCTAGGAGGATTGCACATGAGGTTGTAATAGTTCTTTAGTAGTTTCATTATCTTAATTGTTGTTTAGGGTGGGAACTTAGATTGGCGAGGGGTGGGAGGAGATTGAGTGGCAGGAGGGATGGTATTCCAAAGATAATAACTTGATAATACTGTATATATTGTGTTATATCTGGGGAGACCACCTTCATTAGAGTTCAGATTTCTAAGAGGGTGATAGATTTGATAAATTATGTCTCTTTTGTAGAGTAATTTTGCTTCCTCAGTGACTTGGGAATAGGATCAAATGTAACAATGTGTAAAGGTTGACCAATGATTACAACCAACTTATTGCGATAATGGCTCGTTCAGGTTCAACCTGAACTGATTTGCAATTTTAAAAAAAAGTAAAAAAAAGAATATCCATGGTGACTCGTATAAAGACTTCTATACCTTCATGCCAATTTGGACTGAAGCCTGTTTTCAGCACTCCTACAGCAACAGGTCCATCTGCCTTGCCACTCCCCAGTTACCAATATCTTTCATAACTTTCTCATACATGGTAGTCTATGGAGCAAGGAGGGGTTTGCATGTGCTTGCTTCCTGCATTTATTACACAGGACAGTAATCAATGCTTTCGTTCAGATGCTGCTCTCAAACCTCTATCATATAGGTAGAGGTGCATTATAACCTCACGGTAAATGCTATCTCGAAAACAGCTGCATAGAAACATATCGAGTTTGGTGTCAAACACCTTAGAATCATACCTCCACACCAGTAACTGGTGTGGGAGGTATGATTCCACCCTTCAGAAGCGAGCTTCGTGGGGTCACTGCTGTATCCGGTACCAGCCTTCTCGACCCGAACAGCACAAAATGGATGCTGCCAGCCAGAGACAAATTTCTGCCCTCCTGCTGCTGAACCAAGCTCGAGCAGAGGAAGGCAGCACAATAGGCATCCTGTCACAGGGAGGTGTGACCACCCAGACAGGGTTTAGTGTATTGGGGCTGGGTGGGTGCGCTCTGAGAGTGCCTGAAAGTCTTCACTGGGGCACATTTGGTGTCCCTGTGCATAGTCCAGCTCAAACCAGTTCTGGGAGCCATTGGCTCCTGCTCTGGCGCGAAACTGGACAAAGGACATGGTTGTAGCCACCCCTCTGTCCTGCCCCTGCCATTGGAGGGTCCCCTGAATCTGTCCAACCCTCTCCTGTGGGTATAAAATGGGTTACCTGGCAACAGGACATTAGATTTTATGTGGACAAGATTCTACAAAGAAGAAACCACTGACCTTCGACTGTCTGGACACTTGGACTTCGCTGGACCTCGACTGGGCTTGACTTCGTCCCTCTTTCTGTCTGAAGCTTAGTTTGTGTCGTGACTCCATACAGGCTCTGTGCAGGACCTGTGGGGTACTAAACACATCAGAAGAATCTCCCTTGGAGTGAAGGAGTCACTCCCCTGCTTTGCAGGCACCTAAAGCGCAACTGACCGGTAGCTGCTCCTGAGCTCCTGCGGACTCCGAGGATTTCTGCAACACAGGAGGTGGGTTTCTGAAGGTCCCTAAGGTTGATCTGCCCTCACACCGAGTGTAAGGCCAGTGTCCCCCATGATAGCTTTTCAAAACCCCTGTGCACCGCGTCCATTTGCAAGTGCATAAGCTTGTTGGCGATTCCTGAGCTTCTGCATTAGACCCCGTGTGGCCCTGACCCTGAGCAGCATTTGCACCAAAGAACTCTGGCCTCCTCGCACCGTGTGCTCCGTGGGCTGGTGCTTTGCAAACTTGCTCGAGGTCCCCTCCAGACTCCAGGTCCTTCGGCCTGTGGGTCCCCCTGAGGGTCATCGTGATTGTTCTTGGCCTTTCCTGGTTGCCCCACACGTGCCCTGACTCCCCTTTGCTTGGAGAGTCCCCTGGACCTTGCTGGTCCACTCCGTAACCTGTTTGTCCTTCCTGCGTGGGTTGCTGTTGCCAAGGCTTGTTGGTGCTCCTGCCAGACACTGACCCATCAGCACTCGACGTCCTTCATGGGACAGCTCAACTCCGGATCCTGGTTGTCCTCAATGTCTCCTGGTCCTCGTGGCTGCAGAGTCAAGCATCCGTCTTCTCACCTGAAGCACCAGATATCAGTGGGCATTCGTCTACTGAGCCCCTGGTCACTCTGAAGTGACCCAGACTCTGTCCCCTCTGCTTTCAGGTTCCTTCTATCCAGAATCCAGTGTTGGATTCCAACAGACCCTTCCCACTTTCACGGCAGCAGTACTTCTTCACTTCCTTCCATAGAGAACGACAGAGGCCACTTCAGACCTATGCACCCCGCTTCCCTGGGATAGATAACTCCGATACTATGGTATCCACAGGTGGGGTGCCTCTCCAACCTCTTAATATCCAAATGGTTTAGTCAAAGTCCTCCCCGAAGGGTCCTTAAACTTTAACTTTGCAACCGCGACTTTCCCATAGAGTTGTACTGAGCACGCGGTTGTGTTTCCTCACTGCACCCGTCCTCCGTGGGTCTCCTGTGTCATCACCTTGTATGGATCCTTGGGGTCCCAGCAATTTTATGTGCACTAGGCACTGTGTCTAGTCAAGTCGTGATTGTTATACCACTATTTTAGTATATGGTTCGGTCTCCCCATGGATCCCGCTGTGTGTTGTGCTACTTACAACTGTTCTATTGATCCAGTATTGTGTGCTTTGTGTTCTGCCCTCATGTAGAGGATAGCAGAGAGTGTTATATTAATAAATGCAGATTTATATATAACTACTGTGTGGTTCTCCTTCATTTAGCCACTCAGGAGGTGATATTCTGGTGAAACAGCTGCTTTACATTCCTTCAAGAATAAGCCTGAAGGCTGCTACTACTAGGATAGCTTTCAATATGGTTATCTTTGACCTCATACATCATAAGGGTTGTGTGGATTGGTACAGGTTGCCCACTTTAATTAGTGGACAGCATATACCAAGCCACCTTCTCACACAGTGTCCACCTGCAAACTCGCTGTTGGAGGAAAATGTCCACTATATATGCCTACTATTAAAAAGCACTGATGAATATCTTGAAAGAAATGGCCCCACTCTTCGAATGTATGCAATATTTAACATTGTACACATTAATTGTGAGAGAATATTTTCATTTATGTCATTTAGTGGACCCCTTTAAAATTATCCTTTACTCAAAGGTAGTGGTGAAAGTGGTGGCGTGTTATAAAGTAAGATTTTGTATTTATGTATTTGTAATTGTTTATGTAGCACAGTTGTAACCCAGAAGGGTTTTGGAGTACACCATGCCAGATTTGATTTACATGGAGATGTGAGAATAGGTTTCACTGCACAAAAAGTATATCAAATGTGTTTCAAGTGTGCACGTCAACAAGAGAATGCTATGGGACTAAACAATGGCTAGTGGAACAATTTTATTCCACTGTGCATTGTTCCGGGGAGGGGGGGGGGGGGGGGGGGGATCTTGGAGGCCGGCTTGGAGGTTGATTCTGAATGCCCATGGCTACTTCTGGTGCATCTGTAACTTTCACCGGCTAATGGAGGTTAATTGCAGCAGGCAGAGGCTTCAAAAGAGAGAGAAAGAGTGAGAGGGAGGAGGAGGAAAGTAGGGAGAAAGTGATCAGAGAGGGATAGTTGAGGAGAGAGGGAGAGAGAGGATAGATGGATGGAAAGATAGAGCTAGCGCAAGGAGACAAAGGGAGTAGGGTTGGTTTGAGCATTTTTGCCATGGCTGTCCTTTGGTTTCCCAGTCGAAACATGCATACAATGGGCAAGTATGACATTTGAAGAGATATTACAAAGTTGTGAGATACATATCAATAAAATAGGCAGCAGCAGCCTGTTACTAAGGGAGGAGCCTCCCCCAGCCTTTTGTAAAGCATGATAAGTGTCTGTCAGGCTGAGCAAAGATCAGCCTGACTGACTCTCACCATGTCAGGGTCAGACAGATGTGTGCTATACATGCGCAAAATCTGCAGGTGCCTGGCAGCCTGAGCATAGCTTTGCCAGACTGAAGATTTCACAGCCCTTAGGGCATGACCTCATCAGTTCAGTAAATTCTTTTGACTCACTCCCACCTATGATGAGGGGGAGCATCACTGATAGACTAAGATCTGAGTGCTTCAGATTTAAGCCCTGAAGATCCCAGGGTTGACTGTCTTGTCACAGACAGGGTGGGGTTAGCAACTCTGAGTGACCCCTCCCTACTCTTTAAGGAGGTATGGAATGCCCTCCTTTCAATGGCTGACCCATGACAATGTCAGCCTATGAGAGGAGGGAGCTGGATATATCAGTTTACCCTTACTTCTCTGAAGTGTCCAGCTCCTTCTGGTGCCTTTCTGCTTCCCCTCCCGCTGGGTCTGCAGTCACCGCCACAGCCAAGTGAGTACTTTTTTTAATGCTTGGGTGATTGAGCGAATGTACACCACTACTGCACATTATGGGCAGCCACTGAAGGTAGGTAACAACACCCCATGGTGCGTAAGTATCAGGGTTTCAGAGAACCATTTCAAATATACGGATGTTCATGATTAACTTTAGGGCTCTTACAGACCATCGGTATTATAGCTAATATTTAATGGGAAAGTTGATAACAAAAGGTTGGGGTTGGTCTCATCTTTTCAACATTGGTGTCCTCACCATTAAAGGTGCAAGCATTATGAGCACAATACTTTGCAACCTCTTCAGCATATCTGTTGTCGACGGTCACATAATCTTCACTCTTTCAATGAGCAGCACATTTTACAACTGAAATTTGAGCAGGCATTTGCAATTCTCCAAAAAGCTTTCTCACTTGTTCTGCATTTCATATGGGAGACTCTAAAGAGGTGATAAACCCTCTCTGGGACCATAACTGTCCATTGCTGCCCGTTCCCATCTTCATATTGTTCTTGTGTGGTTTTGTACAAGTGGAGATTCCTGTTGTAAAAACAAAGTCCTCAAATTGGGTAGAATGCAAGTAACTAGGGATGTAGTAATAGTCAAAACTGAAGCACGAAAAGCCACAAATAATGTGACTGTCATGAAGTATGGGGTAAATGATGTAGATGAAAAATCAACTGGAGTAGGGATGTTAATATTGATGTTGATGTACGCAATGATACACGTGTGCATTAAAACGAAATTGAATCACTGTTGTTGAAATCACCCAATATGACCTCTCCATCAACCCAGAGTCAGAAATACGTGGTCAGGTAGGCCCTGTTACCTAGGCCTGAGGTAACTGATTGACAGATCACAGGTGGGCTGGCAAGTAACCAGCAGAACAAACGTGCAAATAAGAAAAACCCAGACTAATCCCACAGATAGGCAGTGACACCACAATGGTACGGGGAGATTGGCCTCAATAAAATGCACATGGCTATAGAGGCGCGCATTCCCAAAACACCATAAAGTTAGATGTCACGTGACGCAAGGAACACTGAGCCAATCAGGGCACAGTACACACAGTGATCATGCATTCCCCCTGCCCGACATCTGGACACATTACTCACTGACCCTCTTTGTGTCCACACAAGGCCGAGACCGACCTGCGTTTGTTATCAGGTGGGAGCGATTTATGGCTCCATGACTAGGCCCACATTCCTCTTTCTAAAAAGTATCTATGAATTGTTTGATGATGCTCCAAGTAATGTATATAATGGCACTCAAATCAATTTGAGACAGTCTTCAGACCTCTGGCACTGTGCTCCCGGCTGAGGTGTTTCAATAAACCAACTGTTCCTGTTTTGCCAAACGCCTCTTGTCTTGAATTTTTAAAGATAAATTCACATTTGAGCAACAGGAAGCTAGCTGGGACACCTGACACTTTGCTCTCACCCTATCTTCTATTAGGTTCCTTGAAAGTCTCCTGTTTCTCTACTAAGTTGTTCTGTTTATTCTGGCCTTCCTCCGGGGAATTAACCATTAAAATTGCCTTCTCTAGCTCAGTAATTTCCTCCTTCTTCTTCCCAACTTCCTCTCGAAACTTCTTTGCTTTGACCAAACCCATCTTTTGAAGCACTCCTAGTATATATGCTTCAAAGACATTCTACAATATCATAGCTGAGGAGGCTGTCTCTATATTATTCTCAAAGCATCGCCTGCTCAGTTCTTCCAGCTTTTGCACTATCCTCAAGGTCAATTAAAAGTGTTCTATCTACTGACCATCTAATCTCCGTTGCAACCTGTGGAAGTTGTAATGTTAAAAGGACAGTGGAATGGTCAGTACAATAAGCTGGGATGTGAGTAATGTCTTTTACTTTATGGTTCAACATGTTATTGTTGGAAATGTACCGCTCTACATTTTGCTGTATTGTTGCTTGTTGGCCTTAGGTCTTTGTGCACTTTACCACTGCTAACCAGTGCTAAAGTGCATGTGCTCTCTCCCTAAAGCATGGTAACATTGGTTTATGCACAAATGGCCTATTTAATTTACTTATACATCCCTAGTAAAGTACACTACATGTCTCCAGGGCCTGTAAATTAAATGCTGCCAGTGGCCTGTAGCGCTGATTGCACCACCCACTTGACTGGACCTTCAAACAAATCCCAGGCCTGCCACTTCAGAGCCTGTATGTGCAGTCTCATTCCAAGTCAACTTGGCATTTAAAACCCCATGCCAAGCCTTATATACCCCTTTTATTACATTTAAGTCACCCCTAAGGTCGGACCTAGGTAGCCTATAAGGCAGGGTGCTGGGTAAGTAAAGGGCAGATCGATAAACCAATTGGGATGTGGAATGGCGCACTCCTGCTTGATAGAAAATTCCAATCGATTTAGTTAGGTGATTGGTGCAGGGTTGGTAACCCTTCTGAACTCAAGGGAGTAAAATGATTGGCGATGCGCTATTTCCCTAAGGAGTAACGTCCCCAACCTTGCACTCGCAGGAAAATTTCAATAAAGTTTTCTTCAAAGTCATTCAATATGTTCTTAATCTTTTTTATTTGATTGTTTTCATGATGGTATTCTCATATACAATATTTACATTGATTTAGATTTCTTTCATACTATTCATTTCATAGTATCGAAGTATGCCCAATGCATTTCGGGCGTTGCCCTTCTTCAGGGGTCTTTTATCTGAAAGTACAAGGGTAACATGAAATCTCTAAATACTTTAAATGCTTTAAGTCATTTGTGGGTATGTCAAAACATTTTCACAAGCAGAAAACAGAATTATAGTAATTGCTTGATGTTCGACTGGGTTGATCCCGTGCTAGCACTTGTACTTTCAGGTTCTTGAATTAATGCATAGATGCGATGAGTATCTTCATCCGTGAATGCCAATGTTTCTGTCCTTTGATTACTGTTGTGTGACATGTCGTCGAATTGCATTTTTACGTTCCTGGTTGAGTTTTGGTTTTTTTAGGGTGCGTGATCCACAGTAGTTCAGAAGTGATATGAATCGATAAACCAATTGGGATGTGGAATGGCGCACTCCTGCTTGATAGAAAATTCTAATCGATTTAGTTAGGTGATTGGTGCATGGTTGGTAACCCTTCTGAACTCAAGGGAGTAAAATGATTGGCGATGCGCTATTTCCCTAAGGAGTAACGTCCCCAACCTTGCACTCGCAGGAAAATTTCAATAAAGTTTTCTTCAAAGTCGTTCAATATGTTCTTTTTTTTTTTATTTGATTGTTTTCATGATGGTATTCTCATATACAATATTTACATTGATTTAGATTTGTTTCATACTATTCATTTCATAGTATCGAAGTATGCCCAATGCATTTCGGGCGTTGCCCTTCTAAAGGGGACTTTTATCTGAAAGTACAAGGGTAACATGAAATCTCTAAATACTTTAAATGCTTTAAGTCATTTGTGGGTATGTCAAAACATTTTCACAAGCAGAAAACAGAATTATAGTAATTGCTTGATGTTCGACTGGGTTGATCCCGTGCTAGCACTTGTACTTTCAGGTTCTTGAATTAATGCATAGATGCGATGAGTATCTTTATCCGTGAATGCCAATGTTTCTGTCCTTTGATCACTGTTGTGTGACATGTCGTCGAATTGCATTTTTACGTTCCTGGTTGAGTTTTGTTTTTTTTAGGGTGCGTGATCCACAGTAGTTCAGAAGTGATATGAATCGATAAACCAATTGGGATGTGGAATGGCGCTCTCCTGCTTGATAGAAAATTCTAATCGATTTAGTTAGGTGATTGGTGCAGGGTTGGTAACCCTTCTGAACTCAACGGAGTAGAATGATTGGCGATGCGCTATTTCCCTAAGGAGTAACGTCCCCAACCTTGCACTCGCAGGAAAATTTCAATAAAGTTTTCTTCAAAGTCGTTCAATATGTTCTTAATCTTTTTTATTTTATTGTTTTCATGATGGTAGTCTCATATACAATATTTACATTGATTTAGATTTGTTTCATACTATTCATTTCATAGTATCGAAGTATGCCCAATGCATTTCGGGCGTTGCCCTTCTTCAGGGGTATTTTATCTGAAAGTACAAGGGTAACATGAAATCTCTAAATACTTTAAATGCTTTAAGTCATTTGTGGGTATGTCAAAACATTTTCACAAGCAGAAAACAGCATTATAGTAATTGCTTGATGTTCGACTGGGTTGAGCCCGTGCTAGCACTTGTACTTTCAGGTTCTTGAATTAATGCATAGATGCGATGAGTATCTTCATCCGTGAATGCCAATGTTTCTGTCCTTTGATCACTGTTGTGTGACATGTCGTCGAATTGCATTTTTACGTTCCTGGTTGAGTTTTGGTTTTTTTAGGGTGCGTGATCCACAGTAGTTCAGAAGTGATATGAATCGATAAACCAATTGGGATGTGGAATGGCGCACTCCTGCTTGATAGAAAATTCTAATCGATTTAGTTAGGTGATTGGTGCAGGGTTGGTAACCCTTCTGAACTCAAGGGAGTAAAATGATTGGCGATGCGCTATTTCCCTAAGGAGTAACGTCCCCAACCTTGCACTCGCAGGAAAATTTCAATAAAGTTTTCTTCAAAGTCGTTCAATATGTTCTTAATCTTTTTTATTTGATTGTTTTCATGATGGTATTCTCATATACAATATTTACATTGATTTAGATTGGTTTCATACTATTCATTTCATAGTATCGAAGTATGCCCAATGCATTTCGGGCGTTGCCCTTCTTCAGGGGTCTTTTATCTGAAAGTACAAGGGTAACATGAAATCTCTAAATACTTTAAATGCTTTAAGTCATTTGTGGGTATGTCAAAACATTTTCACAAGCAGAAAACAGAATTATAGCAATTGCTTGATGTTCGACTGGGTTGATCCCGTGCTAGCACTTGTACTTTCAGGTTCTTGAATTAATGCATAGATGCGATGAGTATCTTCATCCGTGAATGCCAATGTTTCTGTCCTTTGATCACTGTTGTGTGACATGTCGTCGAATTGCATTTTTACGTTCCTGGTTGAGTTTTGGGTTTTTTAGGGTGCGTGATCCACAGTAGTTCAGAAGTGATATGAATCGATAAACCAATTGGGATGTGGAATGGCGCACTCCTGCTTGATAGAAAATTCTAATCGATTTAGTTAGGTGATTGGTGCAGGGTTGGTAACCCTTCTGAACTCAAGGGAGTAAAATGATTGGCGATGCGCTATTTTCCTAAGGAGTAACGTCCCCAACCTTGCACTCGCAGGAAAGTTTCAATAACAGTGATCAAAGGACAGAAACATTGGCATTCACAGATGAAGATACTCATCGCATCTATGCATTAATTCAAGAACTTGAAAGTACAAGTGCTAGCACGGGATCAACCCAGTCGAACATCAAGCAATTACTATAATTCTGTTTTCTGCTTGTGAAAATGTTTTGACATACCCACAAATGACTTAAAGCATTTAAAGTATATAGAGATTTCATGTTACCCTTGTACTTTCAGATAAAAGTCCCCTTTAGAAGGGCAACGCCCGAAATGCATTGGGCATACTTCGATACTATGAAACGAATAGTATGAAACAAATCTAAATCAATGTAAATATTGTATATGAGAATACCATCATGAAAACAATCAAATAAAAAAAAAAGAACATATTGAACGACTTTGAAGAAAACTTTATTGAAATTTTCCTGCGAGTGCAAGGTTGGGGACGTTACTCCTTAGGGAAATAGCGCATCGCCAATCATTTTACTCCCTTGAGTTCAGAAGGGTTACCAACCATGCACCAATCACCTAACTAAATCGATTAGAATTTTCTATCAAGCAGGAGTGCGCCATTCCACATCCCCATTGGTTTATCGATTCATATCACTTCTGAACTACTGTGGATCACGCACCCTAAAAAAACCAAAACTCAACCAGGAACGTAAAAATGCAATTCGACGACATGTCACACAACAGTGATCAAAGGACAGAAACATTGGCATTCACGGATGAAGATACTCATCGCATCTATGCATTAATTCAAGAACCTGAAAGTACAAGTGCTAGCACGGGATCAACCCAGTTGAACATCAAGCAATTACTATAATTCTGTTTTCTGCTTGTGAAAATGTTTTGACATACCCACAAATGACTTAAAGCATTTAAAGTATTTAGAGATTTCATGTTACCCTTGTACTTTCAGATAAAAGACCCCTGAAGAAGGGCAACGCCCAAAATGCATTGGGCATACTTCGATACTATGAAATGAATAGTATGAAACAAATCTAAATCAATGTAAATATTGTATATGAGAATACCATCATGAAAACAATCAAATAAAAAAAATTAAGAACATATTGAACGACTTTGAAGAAAACTTTATTGAAATTTTCCTGCGAGTGCAAGGTTGGGGACGTTACTCCTTAGGGAAATAGCGCATCGCCAATCATTTTACTCCCTTGAGTTCAGAAGGGTTACCAACCCTGCACCAATCACCTAACTAAATCGATTAGAGTTTTCTATCAAGCAGGAGTGCGCCATTCCACATCCCAATTGGTTTATCGATTCATATCACTTCTGAACTACTGTGGATCACGCACCCTAAAAAAACCAAAACTCAACCAGGAACGTAAAAATGCAATTCGACGACATGTCACACAACAGTGATCAAAGGACAGAAACATTGACATTCACGGATGAAGATACTCATCGCATCTATGCATTAATTCAAGAACCTGAAAGTACAAGTGCTAGCACGGGATCAACCCAGTCGAACATCAAGCAATTACTATAATTCTGTTTTCTGCTTGTGAAAATGTTTTGACATACCCACAAATGACTTAAAGCATTTAAAGTATTTAGAGATTTCATGTTACCCTTGTACTTTCAGATAAAAGACCCCTGAAGAAGGGCAACGCCCGAAATGCATTGGGCATACTTCGATACTATGAAATGAATAGTATGAAACAAATCTAAATCAATGTAAATATTGTATATGAGAATACCATCATGAAAACAATCAAATAAAAAAGATTAAGAACATATTGAACGACTTTGAAGTAAAGGGCAGGACATATAATTTTTGGTTTCACATGTCCTGGTAAAACTACCAAATTAGTTTTTCACTACTGAGTGGCCTACCCATCTCAGAGGTTAACATTGGATGATTACTTAATACATACATTAAGTATAATTCCTGATTGAGAAGGAGTAGGATAGTCATGTTTGTTACCTATGAACTTGAAATGATAAACCTTCCTTAGTGGTAAAGTCGAGTTTATCCTTACAAGTTTGAAAATGTCACATTTAGAAAGTTAGCATTTTTTTCCCTAGCTCCTTATGCCTGCTGCATGACTTTATTCACATGACTGGGTGTAGCTGACAGTTAAACTTTGTGAATTCCCTCTAGTCACACAACGTTTGCACCTGAATAGGCTAGGCTCTGCCACCACACAATAGCCTTAAAGACCCTGTATTGTCTGTGCAGCCAGATTGGAGCCAGGGAAGGGGAGACAGGAAACGCCCTGAACTCCAAGGGCCTTTCTAGATATTTCTCCTACCTTCTGGGAGCAGGGCACCAAGGTATAAAAATTGGGCTCGCAGACTCACACCTCAGTTCACTACTGGACATGCGGAAGGACTCTTAGAGGACTGCCTGCTGCTGTGGGCTGCTGTGCACTCTTTCAGACTGCTGCTGAACCTGGAAGGACTGCTTTGATGCCTGGAGCCTGTTCTGTACATTCCAAGGCCATCCCTGCATCTTCCTGCAGTGGAGCCCTGCATTTTCACCTGCACCCAGGACTTCCAGAAGTGACTCCAAGGGCAAGTTTTGCTGGCCTCCTGTTCAGAGTCACTGGGACATAACAGTCTCCCACCATCTTGAACACACATCTGGACCCAGCCTGAATCCTGAACCCCCCCAAGAGGACTCCATCCACCCCTGGACCCTTGGTTGTGGTGCTAAAGGTGCCCAGGTGGCCATTTTCTGAAACTGAGGACTTGCTATTTTGAACCTTAAACTTTAAAAATTCATAACTCTTGTTCTACTAATTGGATGTTGATGGTTTTGGTTTCAAATAATTTAATATAAATTGCCATATTTTCCTAAATTGGACTGGGATTTTTATTGTATTGCGTTCTTTCTGTATTGCTGTCTGTCTGCTGCATAAATACTTTACACATTGCCTCTAAGTTAAGCCTGACTGCTTTTTGTGCCTCGTTACCCAGCATTAAGCACAGGTTAATTATGTGACTTTTTGTGGTTCCCCCTGCAAGGGATCGTGGCTGTTGCTTGACCAGGGCTCATACCTATGTCAACCAACCAACCGCCAAATGAGTCACGCTGGTGGAAACGGTGGAATCAGGACTTGTGTTTGTGCAGTACTATACAGTGATTTGTGCTATACTAGAATCCCAGATATATATTTTGGCATCAGAGTGACCTTTTTTAAAACAAAATCTCCATAGTCTTCAATGGCTGTTGTTTTTTTCTAAATTTGTTACCCCACCTTCCCCTACTAGAAGATGGAGCTGGTTAATGTTGACAACTTCACTAAGGTTGAGCTGCAAAAGCTCTGCAAGGGTGTGGTCAAGATGGCAGACCGATAGGATGTGCCTCACAGTCCCTCCGATCCGACCTCCGGGAAACCCACCTATATTCCCGGCATCCTCAGCTGCTGGTGCCCCAGCAGGCTCTCCAAGCTCCTTGGAGCCTTCCCTGCCCCAAGAGAAGGACAGAAAACAGTCTCGCTCCTCACCCCCTGGGGCTGAGTCCTGGGGCCTGCTGCGGAGAGAGAAAGCGGCGACCGCACAGTGGGCGGTACGGAGCCTGTGGAGAGGCCCTGGCCTGGCTGCTCTCTGGCGAAGCCATGGACCTTCGGGGTGCTCTGAGTGCACCCGAGCATGCAGAGCTGAGTGGTGGCTTAGGGCCTGACTGGGGCTGTGGGGGAGCCCCATTATCCACGGCCAGACTGGGAGACAAAATGGCAGCCGCCATGGGTCAAACATGCGGAGACAAGGGGGTGATCCGGGCCCGGTGGTCTCCTGATGAGAGGGCAGCCAGCGGTATCTGTGTTCCTGCCCTTCAGCTGCCTTTGGGTCTTGGTGCCCTGCCAGGGGCCGTGGAGGTGTCCCACCAAGGCGGTGGAGCAGAATAGATAAGACCGGGGGAGGGTCCCACATGGGCCCATGGTTGAGGTTGGGCCCTGGGCAGGATGGCCTCTCTGTGTGATTGATGTCGTTGGACCACCATAGGCGCCCGCATTGCAGGCTGCTGTTTTCCCGCGATGTTTGCGGAGACAAGGGAGGGAACACCCAGTAGACAGGCCCTGTCGTGACAAAGAAGCATCGCAAGCTGCGATGGTGAGAGGAAGTCTGTGGCCCAGGCACCGGCTGTGACCACTCCGTCTGTAACAAGAGAGCAGTGAGGTGAAACCAGAGTTTACCCTATACATCAGCTACCACACTTGATGGGGATCACGTTAAAAGGAGACCTGAAGTACCGGGTTTTTAGAACCCAGCGGTGCAGGGGAACACACCCTAAGACTTCGGGTTCTTCCTGTTTCAGACCGACAGAAACACAGAGTCTTCTAGATGAAATCAAAGATCGTATTTTATTGGCTGCAGACCAATCACAGGTATCCGAGAAGTACAACACGATGTATGTTCTCAGGAGACTGCTCTCGAACCAAAAACCAGTCTTTACTTATATACACAAAATTACGCTCTGGGCAATACCGCCCCTATTTTACAAGTGGTCATCCACATATTTTAGTTTCAAAGAAACAGCAGAGCCATAATGACAATCCCACATTTCAGTTCATTAAGCATACAGTCATTTTACCCAGCAAGGCTCAGAACCCTCATCAGATAACAGCGGACCCCAATAAAACGGGCACCTCCTGCTCGTAAAACAAGCCATAAAGTAGGAAACAGAGTCAGGTGTGAAATAGCTTAGTCAGAGATTGTGTGCGAACAAGGACTTTATGATGGGTCGAGCCCTGATGCTAATCACATTAGGCCGCGAGAAAAGGAACTGGCCGGACAGGATTGACCTCGGGCAGCGGAGTCAGTTTGCACAGGTCAGAGAGAAGTCACAGAAGGTGTACGTGTCCTTTAGGCCTAAGCATGGCCTTAGTGCGCAGCCTATGTGAGGGCAACCACAAAATGGCTACTGTTCTAAAATGGAACCCAAGGGTTCAATATGTGGTATCGTATGCACGGTAAATTCATCAGTGAAACATGACGAAAACACTCATACATACCGCATTTGACATTTGCGGTTCGCTGATACTGAAGTCGGCATGGTAGGGCCATGCTTCCAACATGGTTCCGAAATTTACAGTACCACAGACCCTCCTTTTGCCCTTACATAGGCAACAACTATACTATATTAATCTGAGTCCAGGTCCATATCTACAAAGTCATGTAGATGTTGCTGTAGCATCATCCTATTGCTTAGCTCGTCCCTTGATACAGGTTTCCTTACACACGATGTAACACAGAGGCTACACATTACAGGAGCACACTGTATACATAGACAGAACAGAAAAAGAATGTCTAAGATTGTTCCAATGACTATTAGAATCTTCCATCCCCAAGCTGATATCAGTTCCCAGAACCACCCCATTACTGACCAATCTCCTTTATCCACGTGGATAGATTAGGAAATTTTATGCAGTTTGGAGATGGCCTGATAGATTGTCGGAGCGTTATCTGGTATGAAAATACAACAGCTTGACTGGATAACAGTACATACCCCACCACGATCTGCAAGTATGACATCTAGAACCATACGGTTTTGCAACGTTATGAGGCGATCCGCTTGGATCTCAGCTGTCAAGTTACCAAGGGCACCGGCCGTTACATTAACAGTGGATTCAACTACACGAGTCAGTTGTCTCAGGTTCCTACTATTGACCATTGGTCCCCAAAACGGCAGGAAACCCAAGAAAAAGTCTCCTGCTTCCTGACCGGCAGTATCCTCCTTACTAACAACGCCTCTCACAACTCTGGTCTTGTGATAATCAGAGGCAGCAGTAAATGTCGGCGGTAGTAAATTCGCAATATAACACGTGCCCGAGAAATCAGGGGGCAACCATGTATTTGCTCGATCATTACAAACAAAGTATGTACCCTTGGCAGCCAAAAACGCAGGGAAAAACTGTGATGGAAAAGTGTACGTTTCAGTACAGTCACTCTTCCCTAGTTGAGCTCTTGGATTTTGTCCATTGCCTTGTAAACAAAGGCGACCCATGTGTGGTACAACCCAAATTGGGGATGAACTTTTGCGCTGTTTCTCGCCCAAACTAATGCTATACCCCGTCGCGTTCCAACCTACATAAGCTCGCAACTCATCCTTGGGAATAGATGTATATGCATCGATATCTCTACTCATATCTGCAACTCCTCTCATCAAGGCTTTATTGTTCGAGTTAAGTCTAGTGGAACGCGGTGGTCGCGGGGAGTAGGTTTCAAGCGCAAAAAGAAACATAGTCTGGAATGACCATGATGAACCATTACAGCTAAACGGCAGCACTAGATATGGGATACCCTTATCAATGGTATGCGGCATCAAACCACACACCCAGCAATTTGTTGTGTTCATAACTAGTTGGTGCTGGTGCAGGAGTTGAACAAATGAATTGTTTACAAATTCAGAACGTCTAGCTTGTTCGTGTTCAGGCAGAGGGTGAAAAGAGTGTGGAAAAATAGTAGGAGGAGGTGTGGGCTGTACAGCGGGTACAAATAGCACTTGGAAAGACAATAATACACAACCTACAGAAAACATCATTATGCTAGATAGTACAAACAGACATAATACTACAAAACATTTGCTATTCATTATTTTACATATTCTGCTCTTAAAACTTATTTCCTCAGCGGGTCTCTTCATCTCGAGAAACTCCATCCTCTAATCGTGCTGTTCGCGGCGGATGAGTATCTTCTGCTAAGGAGTACACCTGTCAGTTCAGGGAATGCCCTAGACCAACCAGAACCGTTGACCTAATGTCTCCGGCTTGTACCCCAAAGTCTTGGCGCCGCAACCCTACAGCTAAACCCGGATGGTGGTTCAAAAAATAAAAAATAGAAAAGTTTCTCAGATGAGAGAGCTGCGCTATCCGAAAATATCAAAGAAAAAGAATTTTTATTTGTCCATAGTCCTTGGCCTCAAATTATTCCTGTTTTTCCCAGGTACTGTCTGGTCTTGAAACAAGAGTTCAGGCTCTGTGGTGTCCAATCGAATTGATGGCGATATAGCTTCTTGCAGAATGTCGTCACTTTCTTGCTCTGAAATTGTTCCTTTTATACGTGCATCGCTAAAAGGCACAAAACGAGGCACAGTCTCAGCCTCAGAGTCAGCGATCCCCTCCTGGACCCACCGATCATACGGTAGGGGCAAAGGGATCCTCTTGCAATGTATGCCGTGTATCCAATTCTTTTTCCCTTTCACTCGAACCGCTGATCTTGTTAATAGAAGGACGAGGTGGGGGCCGATCCAACGGGGCTCATCATTTTTCGTACGTTGAAAGTTTTTAATCAGCACCCACGATCCAGGATTAATAGGGTGTCCTGGAGCTTCAGAGGCCTGGGGCAGAGTATCGTGAAACTGTTGGTGTAAGACACGCAATTTAGCCGTCAATTCATACAGATAATCAAGCAGTACTGGATGTTCGATTTCACTGAATTTTGTTGGTCTTGGCACACCCCATACATTGGCCGAGCGGCCAAATACAATTTCGTAGGGACTAAGTCCCACTCGCGAATGCACAGTCATTCTTGTTGATAGGAGTGCTAAGGGCAGAGCGTCAGGCCATTTAAGACCGGAGCTCGCCTGAATTTTGGCCAACTTAAGTTTCAAAGTGCCATTGTAGCACTCTACTAATCCAGCTGATTGGGGGTGATTTGCAGCGTGGAACTTCTGCTTAATGCCTAGTCCCTCACACACATCCTTCATCACTCGACCTACAAATTCACTCCCGTTATCACTCCATACCATCCTTGGCATTCCGAACCTAGGGAAAAATTCTTTGACAAGGGCTTTAGCTGTGGATAAGGCCGTATTGTCTTCTAGGGGATATGCTTCTATCCATCTTGAAAAAGCACAAACAACAACCAGTACATATTTCAAATTGTTGCACCTTTCCATGTGGATGAAATCTAGTTGCAGAACCTCAAATGGATATGATGGAGGTGCAAAATGACCAGCTGGAGTTGGGGTTCCCCTACCAGGATTGTATTTCAAACATACCATGCAATTTTTGACCACATTCTCCGCACACTTGGGAATTCCAGCATTCTGCCATACTGGAGCCAACAACTTACAAATCCCTTTCACACTGATATGTGCCATTCCATGTGCCATCGTAACCACTGGAAGCACATATGCATCAGGTAACAACCATCGCCGGTGTTCTGACAAATCAACCCAACAACCATTTTCATCCAATTTACCCTTACTTTCTTTCCACATACTCAATTCTTTCTCTGTGGCTTCAGCTTGAAGGGACTTCACACTCTCTATCGTGTCTTCACACATTCCAACATCACCAACCCATCTTGCAGGGCCTGCAACATACATTCGAGTTGTCACATCTTTTGCTGTTTCTTTCGCGATTTCGTCAGCAAATGCATTACCACGCCCAACATCATCGGTAACCTTCTTGTGTGCGCTGCATTTCACAATCGCGACTTTTAACGGCAAGGTCAGTGACTCAAGGAGATCATTCACTAACTGACCATTCTGAATCTTAGTTCCATGCGAGGTCAGGAACCCACGTTCTTTCCACAAACGCCCAAAACTATGGGCCACGCCAAAGGCATACTGGATGTTCACTTTCATTCCTTTCGACAACACGCATGCTCTTGTAAGTGCAATTAATTCTGCCGCTTGGGCTGAATTATGTGGTATACATGCAGTTTCAACAATCGTGTGCAAAGTCGTGACAGCATATGCAGCAGTCGTATCACCATTCGGAAGCTTGAAGCACGAACCATCCACCCATAAGGTACCATCACATTCAACCAGGGGAGTATCTTTAAGATCCACTCTCCCTTTTGTTTCTTCTTCTGTTCTGAACAGACAATCATGCTGTTCAATCTCATCTGTGTCTGCTGAAATTGGCAATAATGTAGCTGGATTCAGCGTGTTGCACCTTTTTATGTGCACATGGTTTGCTAACAGTGTCAATTCATACCCTGACAATCGAGCACTAGTTAAGTGCTGTGTCTTGGTCCTGTTTAACAATGTGTCCACTGCATGGGGAACCATTACGATCAATGTGTTATTCATCACTAATCCAGCAGACTGTCGAATAGACACAGCTGCTGCCGCTGTGGCTCTTAAACAACTTGGCAATGCCCTCGCTACCAGATCCAAAGTCGACGAAAAAAAGGCTGTGTTAACACTGACAATGCACAACCTTCCTTTTCATGAACATACAATGTAAAAGGCTTACTATAGTCGGGGGTACCCAACACAGGAGCTGAACATAATGCCTTGCGTAATTCCCAAAAACTTTTCTGACACTCTTCAGACCATGGGACAGGATTCGGTGTATCTTTACATGTTAATGCTATCAACGGTTTTGCCAGCAAAGAAAAACTCGGGATCCAGTGCCTACAGTATGAAGTAATGCCCAAGAAAGCACGCACTTCTCTCTGTGTCCTTGGCACGCTTAATTGTGCAATGGCCTGGATTCTTTCTGGGGTCAGCTTCCTTCCCTCCTTCGATAAGAGATGACCTAAATAGGTCACTTCTTGTCGACAATATTGCAGTTTAGAGAGAGACACTTTGTGATGAAAGGCAGACAAATGACGCAACAATGACGATGTAGCTCCTTTACAAATCTCCTCAGTATCTGCGGCGATTAATAAGTCGTCAACATACTGAATAAGGGTAGCACCACTAGGTAAAACAAGTGCATCAAGCTGCGCTTTTAAAGCCTGACTGTATATTGATGGACTTTCACAGTAGTCCTGTAGAGCGCGTTTAAAACGGAAGCTTCGACCTCCTAAACAAAAGCCAAAAATATCCCTGCTCTCCTCTGCAATCAGGATACTAAAGAAAGCATTCTTTAAATCGATCACTGAGAACCAAGCAGCGGAAGCTGGGATCATAGTTAACAAGGCAGTTATATCAGGGACGACTGGAAACTGTGGCACACCTACCTTATTGACCTCTCTAAGATCGATCACAAACCTGTAAACAGGTGGCTGAGAAGGGTCAGTACGTTTTAAAACAGGCAGAACCGGACTATTGCAAACGTTGCCTCTTGTCTCTTCAATTACATCCTTCTCAAATAAATCATAGATAATTGCTAACAACGCTTTTTCACCTTCATGAGAGATCTTGTACTGGGGAATGCGTGGCAATTTAACATTGGCTTTCAAAGTGACAACATACGGCGGTATTTCCAAAAGGCCCACATCATTAGGGCCAGTGGCCCAAAGGGCATCAGGAAGAGACGACAATTCAGCTGGCAGTTTATTCTTCGACAAATACATGGGAGAAATCACTTCCCTACCCAGTGTAAGTTGTACTCCCGAGGGGGAACAATATAATGTCGCATGTAATCTCTTTAACAAATCCAATCCTAACAGGTTTTCACCACATCCCGTCGTTAGGATAAGGGGTGCTTTCAGCTCACAAGGTCCAACCGAAAGGGCCATAGGACTTGAGATCGGGTTCCTAACCGGGGCGCCAGAAAAACCTACTGAAACATTCATTTCGCCAGACAAAGGCGCGCCAGGGAGTTTTGAGCGCATAATAGAACTCTTTGCAGCACCAGTATCCAGCAGAAAGGGCTCTGTTACACCCGCTGTAGTCACCTTAACATACGGTCTGCTCTGATCCACTGGCACTGAAACAACTCCCTCTCTCTGTCTATGGCTGTCCTAGTAATCATTACCTTCCGTATTATCATCTTCTACATAATAGTCATTATTATAGTACTGCGCTGTCTTGCCAGTTGCATTGGCTTGCTGATCAAAACTATTTATCGTATTCTGAGGCGGAAGAGGACGCGCGTTCTGGGGAACATTTCCACGCCCTCTACCTCTTGGAGCTTGCTGGCCACCTCTACCTTTTGCGCCATAAGCATTATTCGTGCGCTGCAACAATCTAAGACAATTATTTTTAAAATGACCTTCCTCCTTGCAATATGAACACTGATTGGGACCTATAGGGACACGTGGTTGATAATACCCATACATTTGCTGATTATTCTGAAACTGTTGGAGTCGCTGATAGATACCCTGGGTTTGCCTATAATTATTCTGACCTCCACGTGGCGGATAAGCCTGCTGTAAAAGAACCTTCGTTTTTAATTCTTTCGTTTTCTTGTCTGTTCTATCCTTCTCATCTTAATCCCTATTTTCGTAATACTGTGCAGTAGCCAGTATTTGCGCTGAAGAGGAAACGGCCCAAGAACTCTCCGAATCTTTTAATTTTTTACACAACTCTGGAAGCAAATTATGCACAAATTTATCAACAAATAACCGTTGACCACCTTCTGTACTCATGTCTTGACCACTGTGGTCGATAAATGTTTCTTCAAACCTGGTGAAGAAATCGGACACTGTTTCATCTATCTTCTGTTTGCATGCGGATAATTTATCCCTATTTACACGTATTGCGGGCATTAAAGTTTTCATATAGTTAATTATTCTACCAGGGAGTTCTGCTACCGCGGGCTCAGGCTTGCCACCACCAACCTGTCTATTGTCTGCATTAATGATATTAGCCCATGTGTCACCTAGTTCTGCAGCATGATCTGTATTACGAATCAATCCCCACAAAGGCTGTGGAACAACATTCCCGAACAACATATGTATGTCAGCTAGATTCATGACACATGATTCTGCAGTCTGCGATAACTCCTTATAATATCCTGCGGGGTTCTTACGGGGGTCAGGCAATGTCTACTTAAGCGCTAAAACTTCAGATCGCTTCCAAGGAACATGTACCCAAACACGCTGAAAATGAGCTGGCATAGCAGCAATACCATTAGCGGCATCAGCCGCAACAGCTTCCTTCCATACCGGAGGGTCTTCTCTCATAGGGTACTGTCGCACCTTTTTACCAGAGGAGTCAAGCCCAAACAGTGACTGAGAAGGATCCTCAATCCTAAAAGATAACAATGTCGCAACTGCTTTCCTAACATCGGGACCCACAATCGTACCTTTTCCAAATTCAAATCGCACTTGACACAACTCCTGCGGGCTTGGGTCTAAACCATTATCTTCCAATTCCTCACATAGGAATTCACACATTTTCTCAAAAACGTATCTCTGTTTTGGTGCTTCCCACTGATGAAAAACATTCACAACAGACTCTACATCATATCTTGAAGGATAAACAATCCACCCATGTGCCATGTGGTCCAATACTTCTTTCTCTCCAGAACCAGGCAGCTGACTACGCAACTGCTTACGTTGTGAACCAGGGGTCGTACTAGATGACCCAAAGAGGGGTGATATAAGACTAGTTACTGCACTAGCTATTCGTTGTCGTGCAGAAGGAGAAGTTGAGGCAAGAACCGGGGGAAAAACAGAGGGAAGAAAAACGGGTGTAGATACAGATACAGGAGTAGTAGCAGGTAGGGCACCAAGGGGGGCAGCTGATGTGCTAGGTAAAGTCGCAGGGAGCGCAGAAGAGGTAGGTAGCAAAATTGGCGTCCCTTGGGAAGGCTGCGCTGCAGGGATAGGAGCCGGCTGAGGAAGAGCTGGCGGCTGCGGGAAAGCTTGCGGTGCATTAGCTGGAGGCTGTACATTTAAGGGTTGCGGAGGTGCTGTAGCATTTTGCGCATACGGGGGTGGCGAACTTAGCAAATGCGACATTAGGGGGTCTTTCTCCTTTTCTTTTAACGCATCTTGCTGAAGGGGCTGCAAAACTGGGTAACATTTATCAATGACTAGTTTGCGTTGCCTGTGCAACTGCTCATTCATTTGGTCCTCTTCATTATCTTTAAACTGCAAAGCTGCTTGCATTATCGACATACCTCTCTCTCTTTTATTTTTCTTTGCTAATTTAATTTCTTTTTGTTTGGCTTCCTTTCGCCATAGGCGGAAAGAATCAAACATCGCCGGCCGGGCTTTCTTCTTGAATAATTTCACTTCTAGGTTATCTAGAATTTCTGTGTCGAAACTACCATTTTGGGGCCATTTTAAAACACCATCCTTCCTGGTGTATCGGATCCATACTTCATTATACGTAATGGGGCCCACGCCATGTTTCACATAAAGCTCATAAGTTGGAGGTCCAATTGGAGGAACCGGACACGAATCCTCTAATCGGGAATCCCTTTTACAACCAAAACAAAACCAATTTCCAAATATACTAGAACCAGGCATCTTCGCTCACTAGTCTAGTTTCAAACTTCAAAGGATTATCGAATATGATAGTCTCGTGAATACACGAGTCCTCTGGCTTTGGTACTTGCAAGTCCCAAATCAAAGCGATCCCGAAGGATACCAAAATCCCGAAGGATACCAAACAAACTGGGAGACGCTCCAGTTATACTTATCTGAGGTATCGATGACTTCACCAGAAGACTCTCTCAATTGTTTCGCTCTACCAAATCGTCAAGGGTCCAAAACAGGGCGATAGTCAGGGCAGCAATCCTTCGTAGCCGTCGGGAAGCGGAGAACCTCGCAGAAAAGACTTTCGGACCACGTCGACATGCAGGGGTCGATGAAGTGGCGGCCTTCCTCCAGAATTTCCACACGAAGCTCCCCACGAACCTCTGGCTTGGACCAGTACCACTGAAATCGCCCCGAGTTGGGCGCCAACTGAAGTACCGGGTTTTTAGAACCCAGCGGTGCAGGGGAACACACCCTAAGACTTCGGGTTCTTCCTGTTTCAGACCGACAGAAACACAGAGTCTTCTAGATGAAATCAAAGATCGTATTTTATTGGCTGCAGACCAATCACAGGTATCCAAGAAGTTCAACATGATGTATGTTCTCAGGAGACTGCTCTCGAACCAAAAACCAGTCTTTTTTTACTTATATACACAAAATTACGCTCTGGGCAATACCGCCCCTATTTTACAAGTGGTCATCCACATATTTTAGTTTCAAAGAAACAGCAGAGCCATTATGACAATCCCACATTTCAGTTCATTAAGCATACAGTCATTTTACCCAGCAAGGCTCAGAACCCTCATCAGATAACAGCGGACCCCAATAAAACGGGCACCTCCTGCTCGTAAAACAAGCCATAAAGTAGGAAACAGAGTCAGGTGTGAAATAGCTTAGTTAGAGATCGTGTGCGAACAAGGACTTTATGATGGGTCGAGCCCTGATGCTAATCACATTAGGCCGCGAGAAAAGGAACTGGCCAGACAGGATTGACCTCGGGCAGCGGAGTCAGTTTGCACAGGTCAGAGAGAAGTCACAGAAGGTGTACGTGTCCTTTAGGCCTAAGCATGGCCTTAGTGCGCAGCCTATGTGAGGGCAACCACAAAATGGCTACTGTTCTAAAATGGAACCCAAGGGTTCAATATGTGGTATCGTATGCACGGTAAATTCATCAGTGAAACATGACGAAAACACTCATACATACCGCATTTGACATTTGCGGTTCGCTGATACTGAAGTCGGCATGGTAGGGCCATGCTTCCAACATGGTTCCGAAATTTACAGTACCACAGACCCCAGAAGCCACAATTGCCCTGGGATCCCGAGAGTGACCGACTAAGCTTGCATTACTCTGGTGTGGGCCTGTGAACTGGAGAGGTGCTCCTCTGCTGCATCGTCCCAATCCACGCTATTAAAGAGGTGCGCCCTGAAGGTAAAGGCCTGCACGGGCCTAGCTTCAATGACTGCACGCAGGGCTGATCCTCTTGCCAGTGAAAGGGGAGCAGACAATTGTTCCTTGTGGGCATGGCCGCCCTGAGTGATTAGTGTCCGAGAGCCTACAGATGGACCAGCAATTGTTTGCTGCCCCTCTCCCCCCTCTTTAGTGACTTGTCACTGAAGTGGCCTGACGGGAGGTGGTCTTAGGAAATTTCGTGGGGCCTGTCAGTGAAAAATTGCTTGGTGCAGTCATCAGACTGACCCTGAAAAGAGTAACCATTGGACAGATGACCCTCCCTGAGCAGGCTCCCTGATTTGGGACAGCTGCTAGTCATTCTTTACCGGACACCTTTGAGATCTCACTCAGCTTTTGCGGGCTCACAACTGCAATCTGCACCTGCACACTAACCCTTAAGGATGACAACTGTGCATAGCAAAAATCACCACACACTTAAGGACACGAAGCCGGCTGGCCCTTCACCTTGGGGCAGGTCCCCTAGCGTCTCGCCAGTCCATCCCTGGAGAGAGGACACCGAGGCCCAAGTCACCCACTCATACATGGAGGCATTATTCGCCTCTCTGCGAGATGACCTTCAGAGGGTCAAGAAAAAACTCTCACACAAGCTACAAGCAGTCCGGAAAAAAGTGACTGAAATTGGGGACAGAGTTGATACCTTAGAGGAACATGAAATGACTAGGGATGAAGAGATCGAACAAGTAATTATGTGTCTCATTGATTAACAACGTGATCTCCAGCCACACTCAGAGTATCTAGAAAATAGGTCCTGGTGAAACAATATAAGGATTGCAGTGGCCCCCACGGCAGCAGAAGTAGAGGACATCAGGTCCTACATGAGGGCCCTCTTCCCTCAAATCTTAGGGGACATGTAAGCCTCGGACATATGCCTAGACAAGGTCCATAGAGTAGGTCTGCCACGGACAGGCGACTCCTGCCCAGTTCACTTTTTGACGTGTGTTCACAATTATACTCTAAAAGAGAAGATCCTACAAAAGGTCAGAGACTTACAGCCAATGCAGACCTGGGGCCACACTTTGCAGCTATTCCAGGTTCTCTCTGCGTAACGCTCCAGAAGAGGTAGGAGTTCTACCTGGTGACTACTTTCCTAAGAGATAAGAACATTGCATACTCCTGGAGTCACCCCTTTCATATCATCTTCCGATGAAAAGGAAAACTTAACCAAATCCGCTCTCTCACGGCGGCGGCTTGCAAACTATGCAGCTAGAGAGCACCGAGGAAACCACTACCGGGCCGGCTGCCAAGGGGCGGAGGGCCAATAGTCGTTCACGCTGGCAGCAAAATTCGTCCCGCTATAGGGGCTCCAGGTCTGACTCTGCAACAAAAATCCAGGAGAGAAGGGCAGTTCTGTAAAAGCTGACTGACGATTTGACGACCCAGGAGATTACATGATACTTTCAGGGCCTCTCTAATGTGTGTTTGAATCCCCAGGGGCTCCAACCGGGTAGGGGAGGTTGGAGAGCTTGTTCTTTAGAGCTGCACTCGCCATGGACCCCATGTACCTTGTTTCCACTGTATTGATGGAGCTGGACTCGCCATGGACCCCATGTACCTTGTTTCCACTGGATTGATTCTGGTGCTGCTCAGTGACTTCTACATTCCAGGGACTTTGACTATGTTCTTGTTGGGGTTTCTTATAAAGGGGAGCTCACGAACATAACATATGCAGCACACATTGTTTCTATATCAGATGGGGGAGGTTTGTCCATTACATCCCTCAAGTGAAACAGTCCAGAAGCCCAGGACCCAGGGACTCACAGGAGGGATAAATATTCCATTCTAATGCCTCAAAATACATTGAGGGTTTTCACCCTTAACGTGAAAGGGCTCAACAATCCAATTAAGGGACATGCCATCATCTCCTATTTGGAACAAACAAACGCTGTCATATGGCTGCCCCAGAAAACCCACCTGGTTGCGAGTGACTGGCATCTGCTTAGGACCAAGGTCTTCCCTCAACAATATTTCTCCTCCATGGCACGTAAAAAGGCTGGGGTGGCAATCCTGGTCTCATGTTCCTTTCAGCGGAAACTGGGCCCCAAACTCGCAGAAATCAGGGGGCACTTACTCATCCACCAGGTACAGTTAAACGCTCACACATTGATTTTAGGTTCCTTATATGCACCCAATGACAGACAGGAGCGCTTCCTATGGAGGGCAGTAGCCGAAACCATGACCCCACAGGATCGGTTGGTTCTCATCAGGAGTAATCTTAATCTGGTTTTTCATAACAATCTGGACTGCTAAACCCACAGAGAGCGATATTATCATATTGCACCCTTTTTTTGCAAGAGATGGGGTTGAAGGCTCTGTGGTGGGAGCGCCATCAGCAAACGCATGATTACACCTTTTATTCATACGCACATAAATCATATGCTCATCTTGACCAATTTCTGAGGTGGTGGTTACAATCGATGGAAATAGAACCACGGTCGCTATCAGACCACTCTGCTGTTTCCCTGAGTCTAAAACTATCACAGGTGGATGGCACTCCCGGGAAACCCTCCTGCAGAGACCAGCTGTAGTCCAGCAGATACACAAGGCATTCAAAGATTATCTTAGCGTCAATGATAACCCAGATGTCCCCATTTCACTGGTGGGGATACTTTAAAAGCTGTTATCAGAGGCAAATTTATAGCGATATTGGCGACAGATAATAAAATGAGGAGAGACAAGAGGGCAATTACAGCAACAGGTGAAGGGAGCTGGAGCGTATTCACCATCGTACTGGGGCCCCTAGAATCTGGCAACAGTTGGCAGCCACCAGGAACCAATTGGCTGGGCTAGATCTCGATAGAGCTGAATACTCTTTACTCTGCCTTAAACACACCTTTTATGTGGGAGGAAATAAATGCGGGAGGTTTCTGGCTAACAAACTCCAAGCACAGGGCACTGAAATTGAGTCCTTATTAACCTCTTCGCTGCGGCGTCAATTCCGCCGCAGCGCTCCCGCAGTGCTGACATTCTGATCGCGGGCGTGGTCATGACGTCTCCCGGCCGTCATCCGCACACGCCCATCGTGACTCATGACGGCCGGGAGACGTCATGAGCATGGAAGAGGTTAATGAGTTATGCTGTTGTTATTGAGAAAGATGGTCCCATCACTTCTAGATTTCGGGACTTCTGCAAAGACCTTTATTCTGAACAAGTCTTGTCCGCAGATAACCCTACCCTTTACTTGCAACGTTCAAACACGGTCCACCTGACTGAAGACCAGGCGTCTAGGCTTGATCACTGGATTTGAATAGAAGAAGTCATATCTGTAATCTCTAGATAAAAATCTCTAAAACCCCCGGGTCTGGAAAGATTTCCAGCGCTTTTCTTGAAGGCCTTCTGTGCATTATTAGCTCCCCTGCTCCCTAGGCTCTTCAATTCAATAACAAGCCCTGCCACGATCCTACTCTCGATGATGGACGCATCGATTGTGGTCATCCCTAAGCCCGGTAAGGACAAAAGCCAGTGTGGGTCCTATTGGCCCATTGCACTGCTAAATTTCGATGCTAAGCTGTTCACTGGCATTCTGGCAGCCCATCTTACTCCCTTAATGCCTGGACTGGTGGCTCCGGACCAGGCAAGCTTTGTTCCCCAGAGACACAGCACTGACAACACTAAGAGGATCCTTCACCACATAGTTAAGGCCAATCGCTCCAAAAGAGAGATCATGTTACTGTTTATCGATGCAGAGAAGGAGTCAAATCGCTTTCACTGGCCCTATTTGGCTGAGGCACTAGCCCATTTTGGCTTTGGGGAACGGTTGCGTGCCTGGATATTAGGCAACTATGGGACCTGAAGGCATCAGTTAGAGTTAATGGAAGGAGCTCTACCTCATTTTCCATACACCAGGGCACATGACAGGGGTGTTCACTGCCACCCCTGTTGTTCACGCTCTACATGGATCCATTCGCCCAAAGGGTGAGAGATCACCCTAATATTACCGAAGTCTCTTCGGAGGCGAGTAACAGATCATCAACGTATATGCTGATGATGTTATTGTGCCACTGGAAAAACCCCAAGACGCCCAACCGTTCGTTATAGAGGAGATGAGAGAGTTTGGAAAGGCCTCAGGATTCCGCATGAATCTCAATATATCACACGCCCTTAACCTTTCAGTTACAGGTTCACCTGGCCCAGAGTCACCTGCTACAGTGGATAGCTGGGTCTATCCCTTACTTGGAAATTCAGCTGGCAGTGACTCTGGCTGATACTAAGAAACTTAATTACCAAAATGTTATGCGGCAGATGAGGGCTGATTCGGCCCGCTGAAATTTATATTCACTGTCCCAGGTGGGTCGTGTGGCGGACCTAAAAATGACAGTCCTTCCAAGGAGTCTTTTCCTTTTCCACACCCTTCATCTTCAACCTCCCTCTGGGACAATACAATCTCTACAGGAGGCAATTCAGTGCTTTGCTTTGGTTGATGGACGCACCGTATGAAACGAGATTGTAGCTGACACCCTCCAGCGGAAAGGGACCTGGGTAGCCAGAGCTTGATCCATTATTATCTTGCGACATAGCTCCATTACCTGGTTGAATTGTCTAGAGTGGAGTCAGAGAAGCACTGGTTATTTATGGATTGGGCAGTAGTGGGGACCCTGTTATGAAAGATCCCATTCATGCCTCACATTCATTTTCCATCAGGCCTACATCTATCCCCGACAACAAGATCAGTCTTGAAGGTCTGGGACAGACAGGCAATATGTAAGAGTTTCTCAACAGTTCCTTCCCCTCTGACCCTGGTGGTGGGTAATCCAGACTTTACACTGGGACTTGACCGTGCCTTGTTCTGAGCTTGGCAGGGGGCCAATCTATCAGGCCTGTCTTTGATGAGGAGGGCCCCATATCCTTCGACAGGATTCAAGAGGACTTTGCAATCCCTGAGAGAGAGAAGCTTCACTATTTACAGATTAGGCATTGGCTCATGCAACCCTCAAATGAGCAGCACAGACACTTGACAAGGTCTGAAAAATGGCTTCTCATCAAACACACGGATAAACACCTCCTCAGGAAGTTGTATGATATGCGGCTCCGGGATACACTGGGACCAAAGTCCCCAGTGCAGATTTGCTAGGGGGGGGGAGTTGGTTAAACAATTATCCCCTAAGGAATCGCAGAATATATACTACAGCGTGCGACATACAGCTTGCAATACATCAAGTATAGAGACTGACACTAAAATCGTCACCCACTGGTATTTGACCCACTCAACTAATGCTGAATGATGTAGTTGTTGTGGCTCCCTTGTGACCATTTTACAAATCCTGTGGGAATGCCCTAAGCTGGTTCAATTCTGGGACAAGATCCTGACCAACACTGATACACATCTACACACACAAAAACCTTGATTCCCGTCCTACACCATTCTGGGGCTACCCAATGTACTCACATAGCCACCGAAATCTCGCAGAGGCCTACACATTGGCTTGGTACTTGGGGCAGCACACCAGACAATTCAGGCACACTGGGGAACAGAGAGATTGCCAACCCGTCTGGGATGGCTCCTTCACATTTGGCAAGTGCTAGGAATGTAGAAGCTTACAATGACACTAACCATGCAGAGGGACTCTTACCGAGGTCTTTGGCAACCATACATAGCGCTTCTTTCCCAGGAATCCATGGAATTGACTTGACCCTAATATCTGAGATTGCTCCATTTGACCGAGCCAATGCCTGCACCATAAGTGAACAATCCACCCACATAATTCCTGTTTTTCCCCTTATCATATCTAATGTTCTTGACTATGATTTGAGCACACTGGGGGTGGAGGGAGGATGGGGTGGGAAGGGGGTAGTTAAATGGTTGCATACTTTTGCGTGGAACATCATAATAAGCGCTACAACTCTCTCATTGGTTGGCCATCGTAGGCTCTTATTCTGCAACAGTTAAATCAAATTTTAACCTTAAAGGTCTGGAAGGAGAGGGTGCTGAATGTGGGCAAGAATGCTTCCAAAGTGAACCTACAGATAGCTCTTTGAGTCTATGAGGTGGTCAAGAGGTTGCAAGCAGCAACGGAGGAGTATGATCCTGAGGGGGACCTGGGACCAGATGGGGATGAAACCCAGGACCCAGAGGAGAGCCCAGAGGTGCAGGGAGAAACCTCCTGCCCCCCAGGAGGGGAATCAGGACACCCAGGCAGGGAGCAGGTGCCTTCCAGAGGCCTATCACAAGTTAAAGGACATGACGGAGGAAAAGAAGCTTAAGCTGGACCTGGCCAAACTAAAGTTGGAGGCAGAGAAAGCTGAGAGGGCCTCGGCTGAAAAGAAACTACTGTTGGAGCATGAGAGAAACATGATAAATACAAACATACATTGGTAATAGACCAAAGTTGCAACAGTAACAACGTGAAAATTATAGATAGACCTATATCTTCCAAAGGAAGTGACAGAGAAAAAAAGAAAAAATTCCTTCAAGCAGAAGGAATTTGCAAAATAAGGTGGGAGTGGTATAATGGAACTTTGATGGATAGAATCCTATTCACATTCTATGAGGAGGAAGAAGAACCTTCAGGAAAAGGATGCTAAAGGAGACCCTAGCCTCCATGCACACCAATCCTCAAAGAGATGGAACCATAACGTTGATGAGACACATGTTCCAGAAGGAAAACTAAAGATGAAAATTAGCCACGACACTTACAAAAAGGGTGAGATGGTGACATCTGAAGAATAACCAATACGGTAAGGAAATGCCCTAGCTGTGATCTAAATTGGCAAATAAATAGTGCCTATAGGAGAAAAGGGTACAAGGCATTCCAGAATGCGACAATTAATAACATCCTCTCCAGGGATCAAGCAGAGAAAAGGCAGCAAGGTTGGTGACACACGACAAAGGTAACCTTGCGGAAGTGGTGGGATCTGAACCATTGCATTAGAGGGGCCTTTGATAACCATGGCACAACTGAGCTATAGCCTAACAAGGAGTCAAAAGATCAGTGTCATGAAGCATTCTTGCCAATGCATAGCGAGAGCAGAACAATATGAAGTAGCGAAGCACTAAGAAAGGACCTAAATGAAAAAACTGTCATAGCACAGAGCAGAAAATCTACCCAGGCCAAGGATCATGCCACTCGTTTCACTGCTTCCGATAAGGACGCCAGATAAAGCAAAGAAATACCCCTTAGTGTTGAGAGATAACCCTTATGGGGATGGGGGAGGGGGGGTTGGGTGCTGGTGCAAGTCAAAACTCACATGCACTATGTTAACTGAACAGATAAACTGAAGTCCCTATAAGTGATTCTAAATGCCAGAAACAGATCCCAAAATGCCTATAAGGCATACAGAAGATGGTCCCCATAAAACAGGGAACAAGGCAACAGTGCATCCGCACAATGCAAGCAAAATACCCTCTTTAGAATAAACACTTGGGTAGAAAAACTAGCTTCAGAAAGAAGCCTGTAAGAACAGTAGCGCATAGGGCCACAAAATAATATATGTCTCAGATAATGGGAACCATAATCTGTCATCAACAGTATAAGAATAAAAATGCTTGCAGAAGGCTGGAAAACCTCACTGTGTGTCACCCGTAAATGGAAAGGGGGTTTGAAATTAAAAGCCAATGGGGTCCGCCCTGGGATAAAAGGAAAAAGGGACTTTCCCGGAACAAACCTAGTATGGGAGAAGTAGGGAAGCATACAGCAGGGTTCAGGGTCTGCTCCACCCTGACTATCTTAAAATCACAGCAAAGCAGAGTCAGCATGTGCGCCAAACAAATGGGTGCCATCAAAAGGCATAGCAATCAGGGTGTTTTGAACAGCCTCTGAAAACCCATAGTGCCACTGAATAGGCCATAGCCGGACCTTCAGAGTCAGTGGAATCCATACCACAGAAAATGAGAAGTCTAGCTGCTTGTTGCCCATCCCGTATTAATGGAACAAGATCGTTCTGGGTCTCATCAGGAAGGGAGGGTACCAGGTGTGCCAATGAGCCTCACAATGTATAGGAGAAGCATCCGAGGATGCAAGAAGTTTTAAGGTTTTCCAGTGCGCAACTAGTAGAGGCAAAAATTGCCTCACAATGTATAGGTAATGAGGATCAGGTTTACATGATTGTCGCATATTTTCTGTAGGCCCGTTTGGGGAGTACTCCTTGCGAAGAGGCTTATATGAAGGAAGGGAGAGGAGCCATGTGGGAGTGTCTTTATGGGAATGAATCACAAATAATGTATCCCCCAGGTACCTGATTGGTTTGGGGTGCAGGAGTCACAAGCTGAAAGAGGATGGTCAGCCCACAGACTCCACATGCAGATGTCATGGGGATCAGAGAGAGACATATTTTTTCAACATCGAAGGGGTTTGAACCCCAAGGTCTAATGAGGGGACTTCTAAACTAACCTGCTGTCAAACTGTCTTTAAAAATTGGAAATGCAGTAAACACAGAAGTGGTGTTGATCCGTGATTGTAAAGCGGAGAAAAACAGGAATTGATGGCAGTGCACCAGGTGATGGGGTCATGGTATTCTCGATGGGTGGAACTGCGTTGTGCCCGCTGGTGGCACTGGAGAGCTACTGCAAGGCATAAAAGTTTCCAGATCTAGTCTGGTGCCTGGATATATTCATCAGATGAGGAATCTGTGGGAAGAAGTGTCCATTAGAGATGGTAAACTAGTGCATCTTGCTTAACTGTCACAGGCAGACAATCACCCTGTGCTTCGACAGAAATAGCTAAGCCCATTAGTTTTTACACTAGGCGATCTGTGCAAAATAAATCTGCAAATTCAAAAAAAACTATTGATGGACAGAATGCAGAACAATGTCATACATTCACCCCAGTACAGAGATCTGGGCCTAAATCCATCGTTTTTTTGCTCACCATGCCATTCCAGTTTGGACCCAGCCATATGCAAATCAGTCTTGACCCTGTGCCCAATGGGAACAGTCCAGCCCGAACTGCCGAGCCAGGTCCTCCCTGGACTGGAACCAAGCATCCTAAGACTGGTTGAGGTTTCACCCCTCTTCAGCCAGGATAGCTTGATTCCAGTGGCATGGAGAGCACGGGACCCACGTCTGGGCATACCCTTCCCACTCGCGGTGACAAATGCAAAAACAATTGTTTTGTTAGTAAAGCGCAGTGCGGGGCACATTGTGTACTTTTGTCTAAGTATTCATGTTACAAAAAGAACTATTGATGGACAGAATGCAGAACAATGTCATACATTCACCCCAGTACAGAGATCTGGGCCTAAATCCATCGTTTTTTTGCTCACCATGCCATTCCAGTTTGAACCCAGCTATATGCAAATCAGTCTTAACCCTGTGCAAAATAAATCTGCTGTCTGAGGTAGAGCTAACGGTGCTTGAAAGTGAAGTCGCTACTCCCTTCGCAGTCTGTGCGTATAGGTTGTGGCATATGAGTACGAGGCCTGCACAAGAGCTGAAGCAGTGAACTTTCCTTTACCATACCTCATTGAGCTCTTGCGATAGAGGCACTGGGAACAGCGAGCAAAATTGCACTAGAAGATTGAGTTTAGGTCATCATGAATAACTCAAAGCAGTTAGAGAACAACATCAAAGTAGTTTCATCATTAGGGGTCAGTGTGCTGTAAACCTCTATTCAGCTGAGCTCACTCCTAACAATAGTGCCAGATTCAGGAGTGAACCATCATAGTCTTAATAAGCTTGGAGGTTTTCAGCAACAAAAGTAGAGTATGGAATTCAGATGAGGTCTACTTACAAAAGGTTAGAACTCAAGTACTAATGAAAAAGTTATTTACCTTCAGTAACGCCTTATCTGGTTGAGACTCTCTAACTGCAGATTCTTTACCTTATAATTATCCCCAGGCATCAGACTGGATCCAGACATTTTTCTTGAGCAGTATCCCTGCACGCCGCTAGGTGGCACCGTTCAGCTCAGCGTGGCGTTATCCAGGACGGAAGCGGCATACATTGCAGCTATATAGGTATCACCCCAGTGCGCTGATGTCAGGTACATTTCGTGAATTTTCACGCCAGAAGAGTGGAGCTACGAAGTACATTGACCACTGGTATGGAATACCAGGGACCTGAAAGAGGAAAGCCCTGTCCCTAGAAATCCGTTTGCAGAGCGGGGAGGATGGATGGGTCAGTAAGGAATGTGTGGCTAGATAGAGTCTCTACCAGGTAAAGCATTAATGAAGGTGATTAACTTGTTCATCTGATAGAAACCTGTTGTCGCAGATTCCTTACCTTAGAATAGATACCCAAGCAACACCTTCCCAAAGGGGGGGCTACAGATCAAATTCACACAAGGAAGTCCAGCAGGACCAAATGGGCAAAGTGCCCATCCCTACGTACCTCACTGTCCAGGCAGCAATGCTTGGTAAACTTGTGCAAGGAAGCCTATATTGCTGCCTGGCAGATGTTAGATTTAAAATTCCCTTTCCTATGATGCCTCTGCCGTGCTGTTTTAGGTTAGCAGTGTGCGGCTAAAATACATGCATTTGCATTCATGTTATGCAACCCAGTGAGTTATCCTCGCAGCATGTAAGCTTTAGTTAGCCAGTGTGACTCCATTTTGTATTTCGCAATCCATATTAGAATGTGACTGAATGTGTATGTATTGCTTGCTTCAGCAGAAAGCTACTAGGGTGCATTTTCTCCTAAGGTTGGGCCTCACTGTACTAATGGATATATTGTTTATACTCCTGCATACCTTTCTCATGAGACGGGGCCTGCTCCCACTGGCTCAGCTGCAGGCAAGCAGAATGACCTTGCTTTAGAGAGAAAACGTGTACCGCCTCAGACTTTTGGCTCATCCTTGTGTGCCCCTCGTTGTCTTTTGCTGCCTGCTATGGAAAGTTACTGGGTGGGTGTGTCTTGTGCTCCTGCTGAAATGTATAATTGCTATTCTTATGCCTGGGAGAGGCAGTCCCTCTCCAGCCATCTCAGGGTGCAGGTTATGATGGGCTCATCTGCAGAGAATATGGTAGTAAATGCTTGTTTGTAATCTCTACTGTCTAACCGACTCTTCATTTGGGAAGGTATAGCAGGTGGCTGTATGTGTACAACCCACAGGGCCCTAGAGGGCCCCATCCTTCACAGATGTCCAGGACTGGATCTCCACGTGTTAGCGCAGTGGTTGCAGCTTTAGGTCTGGTGGAATGAGCATACAAACCCTCAGGGGTTTGTTTCTTAGCCAATGTGTAGCAGATTTTGATACAGAGTACGATCCATCGTAAGATGGTCCTCTCCTGTATGGCCCATCCTTTCAACGCTCCAACATACCACACAAAGAGTTGGTCGTCCACATGGAACTCTCGTGTGCAGTCAAGGGAGAATTACAATGCTCTTTTTGGGTACAGAAGGTGAAGTTGATCCTTTTCCTTGAAGGGATGCGCCGGTGCGCAAAAAATAGTCCGAGTGGTGGATTGGCCTACGTGAAATTGAATGACCACTTTTGTCAGAAAGTTAGCTCTCGTATGAAGCACCAATTTGTCTGGGTAGATGTTCAGATAAGGAGGCTTGGATGACAGTGCCTGAAGCTCACTGACCCTCAGGGCAGATGTTATAGCCAGGAGACAGGCAGTCTTGATGGTAAGGAGCCCGACTGGACAATTGTGGTGGGGTTTTAAAGGGTGTGCACTTAAGGAATGTGAGGACAAGATGAAGGTCCCATTGGGGTATAATGAAAGGAGAAGGTGTGAGCAAATGTTGCAAATATATCAGAAACCTATTTACAATAGATGATTTCAAGAGGGAAGGCTGGTCAAGCAACCGCAGAAAAGCTGAAATAGCAGAGAGATAGCCCTTTACAGTGCCCAGAACAGAGCCCTGCTGGGCAAGGATGAAAAGGAGAGCTTGAGAAAGGGGTGAAGGAGATTGATCTGTCTTTCTGTACACAATGCCACACATTTTTCCCAATGGCAGGCATAAACCGTCTTGGTGGAGGGACGCTTGGTTGCCAAGATAACTTTATAGACTTCGGGAGGAAAGTTGCAAACTGTCAACTGTCACCGCTCAATCTCCATGCAAGAGGGTGGAACACTGACAAGTTCGGGCGAAGAACCCTTTTCCTGCTGCTGCGAAAGAAGATCCTCCCAGAGGGGCAGTCTGATTGGAGGACCGATGGCCATGCTCAACAGCTCGGGATGCCAAACTCTCCATGCCCAGTCTGGAGCCACAAGGATGACTTGGGCCTGGTCAAACCTGATTTTCATGAGAACTCTGGGCAAGAGTGGTACGGGAGGAAAGGCGCACAGGAGGCCTGAGCTCCACCCGAGTCAAAAAGCGTCTCAGAGCGAGAGCCACCTTGGAAATGCCAGCATGCCAAACTGCTGGCCTTGCGCATTCTCTGCAGCAGCGAATAGATCTAACCAAGCCTCTGCCCACTGCTGAAAGAGTCCTTGCACCACCTCAGGATGGAGATGCCATTTGTGATTCTCTAGGCATCTTCGGCAGAGTTTGTCTACTCTGAAATTCAAAGAGCCCACCAGATGTTGAATCACCAGGGAAATTCCCTGACATTCCAGCCATGTCCAGATACGCAGGGCCACTTGACAAAGGGTCCACAACCCCACACCACCCTGTTTATTGCAGTACTACAAGGTGGTGGTGTTGTCCATGAACACCTGCACTAGCCTTCCGTGGGGATAGAAAGGCTTTCAATGCCAGCTGGAACGCCCGGAACTCCAAAAGGTTGGTGTATACTCCAGATTCTGCTAGAAACCAGAATTTCTGATCTCCACCTTTCCCAGAAGGCCGCCCCATCCCAGGAGGGACGCATCTCTCACTACTGTCAGATCTTGTTGGAGAAGGGAGAAAGGTCTTGCGCTGACTCAATCGCGGTTCGTTAACCACCACTGCAGATCTTTTGCAGTTCACTCAGAGATCTGGACCATGTCAGAGAGATTTCTCTGATGCTGAACTTACTGGAACTTCGGGTCCCACTGCAAGGCCTGCATATGCCAACGGGCATGCATCACCTGCAGGATGAAGGAGGCCATGAGGCCCAGCAGCCTCAGAGTCAATCTCAATAAAATTCAGGATAGAGGCTGATACATTTGTAACATAGCTTGAACATCTTGGACTCACCGTTTGGGAGAATAGGCTGGAAACTCTACCTTGTCCAGAACAGCTCAGCTGAAATGGAGATTTTGAAAGGCCGTCATGTGTGACTTTGGCTTGTTGATAGTGAACTCCAGCAAATGCAGGATGTCCAGTGTAGTCTGGAGGTGGGAGACGAAAGCCTGGGGCGAGCCTGCCTTCAACAGCCAGTCATTGAGATAAGGTAAGACTGGCACCTATGATCTCAGCAGATGAGCTGCAATCACCGCCTTCATCTTGGTGAACAGCTGAGGGGCACTGGTAGAGCCACATCGGAGCATGGCGAACTGAAAGTGCTTGTGGCCTACTGTCAACTCCAGATAACATCTGTGGGTAGGAGCAGGTATCATCTGTGGGCAGACAGGATGAGGAAGTAAAAATATGCATCCTGAAAGTCCAAAGCTACCACCCAGTCTCCTGGGTCTAGGGCAGACAGGAACCTGAGCAAGAGTGAGCATCTTGAACGTCTTCTTGAAAAAGATCATGAGAGAGCGCAGGTTGAGGATAGAATGAAGGCCTTCTTCCTTTTTGGGCACCAGAAAGTAGCGGGAATAGCAACCACCAATGACTTTTGGCATTAGCACTCTCTCTATGGCTCCCTTGGCCAAGACAGCCTTCAATTCCTGGCGGGGAATGGATAGGTGGTCCTCCGTCAGCCTGTCTTAGGTAGGTATTTAACACGAACAAGGGAAACCCAACCTCGGACTCAAGCAACTGGTGAACACCCCCACCCACTACGCCGGACACACGCTTGACCCAGCCTTCTCCTCCAGCAAGTACATCTCCTTCAGCCACTCCACCGGACTCCACTGGACAGACCACAGCTGAGTCCACTTCAGCTTCAGAAGAACCACGACTCACCACAACCCGCAACAGGTTCCCCGAGAGGAGCTGGAACAAGATCACCACCGACCAGCTCACCACATCACTAAGCCAGAACCCTCCCGCCAGCTCAACGGACCCCAACCAAGCAGCCAACAACCTCGCACAGTGGATCACCAACTGCGCTGACGACCTTGCACCTCTGAAAAACCAACCCAGCAGGTCCGGCAGCAAGAAAGCCTCCTGGTTCAACGACGACCTCAAGAAATCCAAGAAGAACTGCCGTACCCTCGAGAAAGCCTGGCGCATAGACCCGACTAGACAACAACGCACACAACAGCAAGGAACTCTTCAGCATCGTCAAAGAGCTCTCCAACCCCAGCGCCGGAAATAACGACATCACTCCCTCGCGACTCTCTCGCCTCGTTTTTCCACAGCAAGATCGCCGACATACACAACAGCTTCGGCACACAGACCACGCACCCAACCACCGAACCGACGCCCCTCACCACCACCCTCCGCGCCTGGACCCCGGTCAGCACCAAAGACACCATCCACACGATGAACACCATTCACTCCGGTTCACCAACCGACCCATGCCCCCACCACGTCTTCAACAAGGCCGACTCCGTCATCGCACCCCAACTCCGGGACATCATCAACTGCTCCTTCAACACCGCCACCTTCCCAGAGAGCTGGAAGCATGCCGAACTCAGCGCCCTCCTGAAGAAACCATCGGCAGACCCCACCGTCCTCAAGAACTACCGCCCCATCTCGCTCCTCCCTTTTCCTGCCAAAGTCATCGAGAATACCGTCAACAGACAGCTGGCCGCCTTCCTCGAGACGAACGGATCCCTCGACCACTCGCAGTCCGGCTTCCGAGCCAACCACAGCACCGAGACCGCCCTCATCGCTGCCACTGACGACATCCGAGCCCTGCTCGACAACGGGGAAACAGCAGCCCTCATCCTCCTGGACCTCTCCGCAGTGTTCGATACTGTCTGCCACCGCACCCTAGTGCAGCGCCTCAGCAACATCGGAATCCACTCAGCCCCACCCTCTTCAACGTCTACATGAGCCCCCTCGCAGCCATCGCATGCCAACACAACCTCAACATCATCTCCTACGCCGACGACACCCAGCTGATCCTCTCCCTCACCAATGACCCAGCCACCGCCAGAACCAACCTACATGAAGGGATGAAAGACGTAGCCGAGTGGATGATGAACAGCCGCCTGAAACTGAACTCAGCAGTACAAAAGGGGGTGGTGATGGACGGAGCATCAGAACCAATCAAACACTCACACCCAGTCAACAGATCTGGGTTTAATCCATCACCGTTCTTTAGCCCACTCTGCCACCCCAGTTCAGACATGGCCATATGCAAATCAGTCTGACCCTGTGCCTCATGGGAACAGTCCAGCCCGAACTGCCAAGCCATGCCTTCCCTGGACCAGAAACAAGCTTCCTAGGACCGGTTTCTGGCATTTCAGCCGTCTTCAGCCAGGCTTGCTTGAATCCAGTGGCAAAGTGAGCAAGGGACTCACGTCTGAGCATACCCTGCCAACTTATGGCGAACAAAGCAGTACAAAAGGGGGTGGTGATGGACGGAGCATCAGAACCAATCAAACACTCACACCCAGTCAACAGATCTGGGTTTAATCCATCACCGTTCTTTAGCCCACTCTGCCACCCCAGTTCAGACATGGCCATATGCAAATCAGTCTGACCCTGTGCCTCATGGGAACAGTCCAGCCCGAACTGCCAAGCCATGCCTTCCCTGGACCAGAAACAAGCTTCCTAGGACCGGTTTCTGGCATTTCAGCCGTCTTCAGCCAGGCTTGCTTGAATCCAGTGGCAAAGTGAGCAAGGGACTCACGTCTGAGCATACCCTGCCAACTTATGGCGAACAAAGCAGTACAAAAGGGGGTGGTGATGGACGGAGCATCAGAACCAATCAAACACTCACACCCAGTCAACAGATCTGGGTTTAATCCATCACCGTTCTTTAGCCCACTCTGCCACCCCAGTTCAGACATGGCCATATGCAAATCAGTCTGACCCTGTGCCTCATGGGAACAGTCCAGCCCGAACTGCCAAGCCATGCCTTCCCTGGACCAGAAACAAGCTTCCTAGGACCGGTTTCTGGCATTTCAGCCGTCTTCAGCCAGGCTTGCTTGAATCCAGTGGCAAAGTGAGCAAGGGACTCACGTCTGAGCATACCCTGCCAACTTATGGCGAACAAAGCAGTACAAAAGGGGGTGGTGATGGACGGAGCATCAGAACTCAGACAAGACGGAAGTCCTCATCCTTGGATCATCACCCTCTGCCTGGGACGACTCCTGGTGGCCCCCTGCCCTGGGCAGCGCACCCAAACCAACGGACCACGCACGCAACCTGGGCTTCATCCTGGACTCCTCCCTCTCGATGACCAGACAAGTCAACGCCGTCTCATCCTCATGTTTCAACATCCTACGCATGCTCCGAAAGATCTTCCGATGGATCCCCACCGAGACCAGGAAGACGGTCACCCAGGCACTCGTCACCATCCGACTGGACTACGGTAACACCCTCTACACCGGAACCACAGCCAAACTGCAGAAAAGACTCCAACGCATCCAGAACGCCTCCGCACGACTCATCCTGGACATCCCCCGACACAGCCACATCTCGGGACACCTGAGAGACCTGCACTGGCTCCCCGTCAGCAAGAGAATCATGTTCCGACTCCTCACCCACGCACACAAGGCTCTCCACAACCTGGGCCCCAGGTACCTCAACAACCGCCTGACCTTCTACACTCCCACCCGCCAGCTACGATCGACCAGCCACGCCCTCGCCGCCGTTCCACGCATCCGAAGAGCCACCATGGGGGTTAGATCCTTCTCCTACCTGGCAGCCAAGACTTGGAACTCCCTCCCCGTTCACCTCCGTCTGACCCAGGATCACCTCTCCTTCAGGAAGCAACTCAAGACCTGGCTGTTCGAGCAGTAGCAGACCCCCCCTTCCCCAAGCGCCTTGAGACCCTCCGGGTGAGTAGCGCGCTATACCAATATATTGATTGATTGATTGATTAGTTAGGCAAGGACCTTGGGTATCAATTTAATGTAAAGGACAGCGGTCCTTGTCAGAGGTCAATAAAGTTAAAGAAATATAGAAAGGAATCAATTCTATATATTGACTATCCAGCCGGATAGTAGGATTTAATCCAATTTATTCTTAATTAACAAAACACAAGAAAATACACAGTGGGATACAGTCCTGTATCCAGCGACATAAGGGTGAAGTACTTTGTGAAGGATTGGTGACATTTGAACAAAAGAACGCTACATTCAGGCAATACAAAACAAAAAACTTGTTGAGAATTGTAGAGAATGAAACAAGCGTGATAATAAGCACAAGCGTGACACAGGTTCTGAGAAATAATTTGTGTGCACGCTGTTTACAGAGGTCGACGACGTTTCGATCCCGTTTACATGAATAATGGGATCATCACCAGGACAGACGGTAAGTGTCTGAACAACATATGTGTAGAGAACGGTAGTTAGTTGTCAAGTTATATGCGGAATTCAGAGAATCACGGAGGATGCGGAAGGTATGCTGGGAGCATTGACCAGCAGCAGTAAACCTTCGTATGAGGCCAATTCATGAATTGCCGATGGCAGGGAATCAGGTGGTCGATGTTGAAGGGTTTTCAGGGGAACGTCGGTACGTGTACCCCGAGGTGTAAGCCAGTTGGGGGTATAGCATGTAGGGGGAAACCAGCCTTAATTAAGAAGGGTCAATTCACGATACGTGCTGGGGGTCCCAAAGCGGTAGAATACCCTTTGCTCCACCAAAACTAGCTAGGGCTCTGATGTTACTGATCTAGGCTGCTAAATCTCTGTCTAAACATTTGCTTTAGTCTCAGTGGAGAACAACTGTAATTCTTATACCTAAGCGGCGTTCTGACCCATCATTGTAAATAAGGCCCTTGCTTCTGCTGGTGGCCCATGTGGAGAGTCAAGCACTGTTTCTGAGTGTCAAGCCCACTGTTGTTTTGTAAGTCAAAGCATAAAGTATCATCACTATAATGAGGATGGAGCATGCCATCCACTCACCATCATCATCTCCAGTATCATGGGATGCACCCTCTTCTGACACAGGATCAGACTCGGACTCAAAACGAAAATGGAGCCTCTTGTGATAGTTGCATCCTGGTACAGGCACCAGACTACAGTCAGGCTACATGACAATTGGCTTACTTTTGTGATTTCGTAGCAAGATAATGATCGAGCACAGGCAGACATCAGCTTGAGGACTGGCATGGCTGTCTGTCCCATGTCATCAACTAGTACTGGTGGCATTGGTATCAGCACTTGTGTTAAGGGTACTGGTGTGGCTCTCACAGCCAGAATGTATGTCTCTAAATGAGTCAGTACATGCTCACTAACAGGTCCTATAGGGACAAATGGGACTGAGGAAGGCATGCTGGTAATAAACCAGGTGGAGGATCCTGCAGTTCCATGGAGCCCAAAGGCAAACCAGGAGACTGATTTGCAGCATGGCCTCCTTGAAATTAACTGCGGGTCGACAGCCTGAAGAAAACGAGGTACCAAGTTAGGAGTAGGTACTGTGGCCGGTGACCTTGACGGAATGCCACTCAACTTTTGGCAAAGCATGCGCCTTCTCTTTGGAGTGGTTGGTTGAGGATATAGTCTAGCTGAGCTTTCTTATGCTTGGGCTTCAACTTGCCTGAAGATTCTGAGCAGGAAGAGAAGCGATCATGGATGCAACCATGTTACAGGGACTGGACCAACAAATTGGAGCTGGAGGGGAACCTGTGTGAAAACCATGAATGCTTCTTATGTTCAACGATGTACAACTTGGACTCCCAGTTTTGAATTACCATTGGGAGTTTTAAGGTCCATTTTTTACACAAGTTTGATGCATAGTCAGAGCCCAAGCACCAAAACCACACCTCGTACAGGTCCATGACCAACATCTGCTTTGAACAGTTGTGGCACAGCTTACATCCTATTCTTTTGGTAGGAACATCATTCTCTAGTGCACTTATTAGGCGCTTTTGGAAGACCAACAAAGGTGGCAGTGGAGTTACAGATCTGAGTTGGAAGGCATGGAAAGACAGGAACTAACATCAGTGTGTAGGAGTGGTGCTTATATGCAGCGCCGCTTCACCACTGCCAAGGCGGCATGAAATTAATGCAGAGCCACACAACTTCACCTATTGTCAGGTAGAGGCACTGCTGGAAAATTCTCTGGATCCAGTCTGGTGTCTGGGGGGATATTCTAAGGCAAGGAATCTGTGGTTCGAAGTATCCATCAGAAATTATAATTACTAGAGGGATCCGTTTTAAGAGACTTCATGGATTCCACATCTCAGGGGAGAAATGCATCTGTTGAAGGCATATGAATCCCAAATCTGAATCTATAGTGCAGTGAGGGCACACACATATGCTACTTTACTATTCAATCTATGAACTGGAAAAATTGTGCATGTTACACTACGATATGCATATTTTGGGAGGGAGTACCAGCGAGGAGGGTGTAACAATGATATAATGTATTATATTATTTAATAGGTCTCTAACAAGATAATGCCTTGAAAAAACAACTTTTGTTGGCATGCTGATGTTTCTAACCAAATAAGGGGAATAACAGCTAGATCCCATCGCTTGTTAAATAGCTCTGAATGGTCCAGTGTAGAGCAACACCTCGATTCGAGTTTTAGGCACGACATCTGGAACTTTATTTCTTTTGGACCTGTAAGCTTGTCAATTAACACCTCCAATGTGTGGCTGCAAATTAGATAAGCATGGCAAAAAGCGTAAGCATTTGGTTTTGAATATCTGACATCTGCCTTCCTCTAAAACCATTTGAAAGTATGCTGGTGGGCCTCCATTCTTTGGTACGAGGAAGTAACACAAATAGCAACCGTCTCCTCCCATTGTAACCGGCACCCTTTACCCTTTACCAGCAGAGTATTGACGTCTTGCAGCGAGATTGTGGAATTATCTGCTGGGAGCCACTCGAATATTGGAGTGGGGAAGTAAAGGGGCAGGGAGGAAATGAAAGGCAGGGCATATCCCTTTTAAATGATTTGCCAGACTCCTGTGTCTCATGTGATGGCTTTTGAGCCAGGAAGGACATGTCTTATCCTGCCTCCTACCAGCTGAGTGTGGGCCTCTGAATGCAAGTTAAACCAATTTAGCAGCAGCTGAAGCAGAGGAGGAAGAGTTATGCAAGAGCAGCATCTGGTAGTTGCAATGGTCTAAACCGCTATCCCGAAAAGATTGGGTCTTTTGTTGATGTACATACTGGGAGGGCTGACTGATTTGTAGGCTAGCCCCCTGGAATAAAACCCCACATTTCTGTATATTTATGGAACTGCTTAGTGGAAGACAGTCCCAAAGCTAATGATGTGGCTCAACTGTCCATAAATCTTTTGAACACAATCAGCTTTCTCTCCAAATATGGAGCTATAAAAGGACATGTACAACAAGGATGCATGGACATCCAAGAAAACCTAAATGATCTGATCTAGCTGTGCATACTAGTGGCAATGGCTCTGTCAACACAGTTTATGGTGTCCTAGCCTGCTTGTAAGACATACTTTGCTGCATTCTGGCCATTATGTATTATGAGTCAGCGAGGATCTCAGGTCTGCTGCGATGACCAGCAAAATGCTATAATACATGGGTGTATTTGCCCAGAATTCACACTGAGTTTAAGGATCCTCAGGTTAAACAAGTCAAACAGGACATTTTCTTTCCAAAGGCACCAGTTAGTTTGACTGTCTATGTTAGATCTGGCACCATTGGCGTGGGTCTCCCTTCCGCTGTTGCCTCTGATGTTTTTGCTGGTTTTAGATGCTTTGGGCAAGGTGCCACTGCTATTCAGTACCACAGTGCAAGTGCTCCCTATGTTAAATTGATGTATGGATTAGTGACCCCATGATTGGCTTATTTGGTATACCTGTCAGACCCTAGTACAGTGCACTGCGTGTGCCCCGATCGTTTAAATCAAATGCTGCTGGTGGGCTTGCAGCACTGATTGTGCCACCCACTGGAGCAGCTTGTAAAGTGTGTCTTGGGCCTGCCATTGCAGAGCCTGTGTGCAGTCTGGTACTGCCATGTTGACTTGGCAAGTGCACCCACTTGCCAGTCCCTAAACCTTCCCTTTTCTACATGTTATCCACCCCTAAGATAGGCCCAAGGACAGGGTGCAGTGTATGTAAACGGTAGGACATGCCCTGATGTGTGTGGCATGTCCTGATAGTGAATTACAGCCATTTTCGTTTTTCACTATTGCATGGCTACCTGACCCCATAGGCCAGAAAGGGCAGTTTGATTATTACACCTTATAATCCTAACTGACCCAGGGAACATGGTAGAAATTCGAGTTTAGTATGCCTGAAAACAAAGTGCTCCAGGACTGCACAGAACTGGTTTGGACTAGGTACAGACATTCCTTGCCTTCAGAGCCAAAGGATTTTGGTTTATAAAAGGGGGGCCCAGACCCCAGAACTTTAGATCACTTCTGAGAATCAAGACAAATCTTTGCTGAGGAGAAGAACCAGGAAGCTGAAGGAGGAGAATACCCCTGTGCTGTGTGTTTGGGGGTTGGCCTGCAGTGGTTGCTTCATTGCCAAAGAAAGGAGAAGAGGACTGAGTGTGCTTTTCATCAACTTGAAGAAGAATCTCCAAGGGCTTGAACTTGAGCTTGCCTCCTGCCTGAAGTCTCAGGGATACAAGACTTCACCAACCAGCTCCCCCCTGAATTCCCTTGCTGGGAATTGAAGTGCCTGCTGTTGAGCTGGGCCTTGTGAGAGATTGCGTGTTGCTGGGAGCTGGAAGCGCGACTCAACGACGAGAAGCTTCTCGCCACCGCAGCAGTTGCCGTCGCATCGCCAAGGAAGCGTGTCACCGCTGCTTCTGTCGCCATCGCATCACTGAAGCGCGTCGCATCACTGGAGAAGCGTGCTGCCGCAGAAGTCGCTGTCGCATCACCGGAGAAGCGTGTCACAGTGCCTGTTGTGGCTCAGAAGATCATTGAGTCGCTGCGCGGCCGTAGGGCGTGCACGCATCGCATCAACATTGTCCCATCGTGAGGAGCCTAGCGCGCAACCAAGATGGCCGCATAGGCTTACGGCTCTCGAGGGCCTCCGCAACCTCCCACGTCTATCCTGACTAAATCCTGGTAATCTTGATGGGCTTTTGCTGATGCATCCGCGCTGAGGTACCACCCGTTTTCCAAATTCAGATCGGACGCCGGGAACCCGAATGGTCGCCCTCCGAAGATTGCGGCCTGCTATTGCCTAGGTCCCGATCTCGAGTTGGTGGGGTGCCCGGGTACGAAGTGAACAACAGCGGCATGCTGAGCTTGACTTGCCGCGTACCCCGCACTTTCACTTTCGTTTTCAAGTCTGTTTTTTTGAGATCGGCTGAGGGACCTCGGTGTTTCAGAGGAGAGCGGACGGCGGAGTGTCTGGCCTGATTTTCGGGCTATACACGGACTTCCTGCCCGCGACTGCAGTGTTCGACTGAATTGGCCAACTGGTCCCTGTCCCTGGCGTCGGCGAGTGCCAACCTTGGTGGCCTCCGGACGATGGCGACTAGACTAGACGGTGACAAGTCGAAACCCAAGTCAACCCCGAGGGGATCCTATGCACAGGCCAACAACATGGATCGGTATGCGCAGCTGAAGGGATCCCCCAGTGGCTTGCATAAATCGCCTGAGAGGACTAAAGAGGTTTCGGGCCCATCGTCAGAATTGACCCTGCAGGACGTTATGGGCGCCATTGAGGAGATGAAGGCTGCTGTGGGTCAGCGGTTTGATACCCTGGCACATAAATTGGACGCGGTCCTGATTGATGTGAATTTGGTCAGGGCAGACCTGTCCAAAACCAACGATCGGGTCGACTCTTTGTCTCAAGCGGCGTCGAGCCTAACTGTGGATGTGGCAGCCCTGCAGACGGAGGTCCGCCGGTTGCGGCTTGCCAGTGACCAGACGGATCGTCGACTTGAGGACTCTGAAAGCAGGGCTAGACGGAATAACGTTCGTATCAGCGGAGTGCCGGAAAGATCGGAGGAATCTGCTGCGGATCTTTTTGTGGAGGATCTGGTGATCAATCGTCTCGCGCCCAAGGGATTGAGCAAGTTCTTTGCGGTGGAGCGGGCCCACAGGGTTCCGGGTGGTGCGCCCAAAGTGGGTGCTCCCCCGCGGCCTATAATTGCCCGACTTTTCAACTTTCGAGATAGAGATGCTATCCTTCAGGCGTCGAGGGTGGCAGGGCCGCTGAAGTTTGAGAACTCCAATGTCAGCTTTTATCCGGACTTCACGCAAGCGGTCCAGAAACAGCGGCTGGGATTTCTGGGTGTTAAACGGCGCTTGAGGGACATGGAGTTGAAATATGCGATGTTATTCCCGGCGAGGTTGCGGGTTGAGTTCCAGGGTCGTTCCCACTTTTTTGACCGGCCGGAGGCAGTTGGAGACTGGTTGGATGCCCTGCCGCGGGGACGGGACCGAGACAGTCGGACGGCGGAAAACGAATGGGATGTGGTGGAGCGGGACTAGAACTTGGTTCCTGGCGATGGACTAGACTGGCGAGGTTTTGTACCTTGGCTCAATTGTACTCTAATCCGGCACACCATGCCCTTCAAATGCCTGGGGGTTGTGGGGAGCTTATTGGGGTCCTTTCCTCCTTCTGGGGTTCTTTTTGTGGTATATGTTAGGGCGACAGGCACACTGCAAGTTGGGGGGGCTGTTTGGGCTCAAGCAGGGGTGCAGGGAGGGGGGAGTTGTTGTTCTGGGATTGTGGGGTAGGGGGGTTGTTGGGGATGGTTGTTTTCTTGTTTTGCAAGGCAATGTGAAGTTTTCTGCTGACTTCTCCGGGTTGTGCTCTCCGGGATGTGGGGATCATGTGCGGGAGTGGGATGGGGGGTAGGGGATTGAGAATCCTTTCGTGGAATGTGAATGGTCTGGGGGACAGGATCAAGCGCGGGGTGGTGTTGCAGTTCTTGAAGCGAACCTCGCCCGACATTGTTTTCCTGCAGGAGACACATTTGATTGGGAACTCCTTCCAGGCCCTAAATAGGAGGGGCTATCGCCTTGCCGCTCACTCTGGTTTCACTTCTGGCTCTAGGGGAGTGGGCATTCTGGTTAGGGCCTCTCTCCCACTGGAAGTGGACGAGGTGCTTCACGATGATAGGGGGCGATATGTGGCACTGGTGGGGAGATGGGAGGGCAGGACTGTGTCGCTCGTGGCTGTGTATGTATCTCCGGGGTTACAGGCGGCTAAATTTGCTGATTTGGGGAGTTTGGTCCTGGGACTCCCTGGGGGGGTTCTGGTGTTGGGTGGTGATTTTAATGCCGTTGTCTCCGGGTTGGAGGACCGTCACCCCCCCAGGGATCTCCCTAGGGCTCAGGCCTGGTTGGGTGGCTTTTTGGACACTTTGGGACTTGTACATTGCTGGAGATTGATGCATCCAGGACAGGCGCAATACACCTTTCACTCGGGGGCCCATGGGAGTCTCTCAAGACTTGACTACATGCTTATGCCGGCGATCCAAGCTGGAATGATTGGGGAGGTGCGTCATTTAGCCCGAGGTATCTCTGACCATTCCCCTATATGGTTGCAGCTGAGGGTTGTCCCTGGGGCAGAGGGGAGAGTGGCACCCATTAGCACCTGGTATCTTCGTAACCCTAAGATTTGCGCGGAGTTGGTCAAGTCCACTGATCACTACTTTACTGATAACGTGGGGTCGGTGTCGTCGGCCGTCTCCCTATGGGAGGCTTATAAAGTGGTGGTCAGGGGGCAGGCCTTGTCCCTTATCTCCCATACTAAGAAGTGCGAGAGAGCAGAGGTGGTCCGCCTGGAAGCGGAAATAGCTGTAATGGAGGAGGACTTGGAGAGTGGAGTTACTGAGGAGAAATTGCATGTTCTCAGCCTCAAACAGTCAGATTACAGAGCGCTAGTCACGGAAGCTGCTAAAGGGATGAGTAGAGAGCAGCAAGGGCGGTCGTATGATGTGGGGGATAAGGCCGGAAAACTGATCGCTTGGTTGGATAGGAAGGAGAGAGCTAGCAGGGTGGTGCCCGTCGTGGAGAGGAGTGATGGAGTGCGTGTGACTGACCCGGTTGAGATCGTTGACTGCTTCGCGGCTCATTTCCGCGGAGTATACTCTCCGGTCTCGGTGCGATCGGAGGAGGATTCCCATCGCCTGCTTAGAGACATTGCATTGCCAACCCTATCGGAGGCAGATGCGGTATTGATGGAGGCGAAGTTGTCGTCAGATGAGATCGCTTTGGCCACTCGTTCGATTGCATCGGGTAAAGCGGTGTGTCCTAATGGTCTTCCCATCGAACTCTATAAGTTGCGTCCCGATAAGATAGCGCCGTATCTTCGAGAAATGTTTTTGGCGGCACGTGCGGCGGGCTTCCTCCCCCCTGACCAACGCCTCGCCAGCATAGTTGTGATACACAAAGAGGGGAAGCCGCGAGATCGCTGCGCCTCCTATAGGCCCATTTCGCTGTTGAACGCAGAACCCAAAATTCTGGCTAAAGTGTTGGCTAACCGACTGGTTCGGGTCGTGGGAGACTTGATTCATCAGGATCAGTCTGGTTTTATACCCCATCGGAATACAGCTCTAAATTTGAGGCGGTTGCACGGCGTGCTTGCTAGAGCGGAATTCATACGTGAGCCGGCCATCTTGGCGTCTTTAGATGCTACTATGGCATTCGACACTTTGGAGTGGCCATATATTTGGGCCGTGATGGCGAAATTTGGGTTCGGCCCGGAGTTTATTGGTTGGGTAAAATTACTATACGCTGACCCACTGGCTCAGGTGGTGGTGAATGGTAGGATGTCGGCTCCCTTCGCACTGGGGAGAGGTACGCGGCAGGGGTGTCCGCTATCACCCCTTCTCTTTGCACTTTCTTTGGAGCCTCTCGCCGCCTGGTTGTGTTGGGAGCCGTCGTTGCGAGGCATTAGATGGACGCCGGAATTCGAAGACCGTGTCTCCCTTTACGCGGATGATATCCTTCTGTATCTCACGTCTCCCCGGCGGTCGCTAATTGTATTGGTGGATGTACTGAATTCTTTTGGCCGCGACTCCGGCCTGGTCATCAACTGGGTCAAGTCGTGTGTCTACGTCCTCTCGGGGGATGCCCCCCTTCTGCCGCGGGATTGCCCAGTTCAGATTGTTACCCTGGGGTTCAAATATTTGGGAATCTTTATCTCACTGGACCCCGCGGTTCGCTATGAGCGAAACCTTCTACCTCCCCTCCAGCGATTGAAGGCCGGCGTAGCGAGATGGCGACGACTTCCGCTCTCGCCGCTCGGACGGGCGGCATTGTTTAAAATGATGTCGCTGCCTCGTTTCTTGTATGCTTTGCAAAATACTCTTGATGTCGTGCCGGCCTGTTATTTCCGGGAGGTGGAGGGTCTTCAGCACCAACTGTTTTGGGACGGGCGGCCGCGGATTGCTCTCGCCAAGTTGATGCTCCCTTGGTATGATGGGGGGGTCTCCCTCCCCGATATTAAACGATACTATTGGGCGTCTCAGTTGGCGGCGGTGAACCACGGGATATATGGTCCTGCCTTAAACCCGGCCTTCGAGATGGATAAATTCCTGCTTCCGGGTGGGGACTATAATAGGGCGCTGTACTCGGTGACCCAGGACACGCGGTTGACGGGACCCACGCGGGTGGCGGTACGTGTGTGGCACGCGGCGAATGCTGCGATGGGGTGGAGGGATCGCTTGACTCGGGCGACGCCGTTGTATGCTTCTGGGCGGTTGGGCTGTTTGTGGAGATCGAAAGGCTTTGAGAAATGGGATATGATTGGTATATGTAAGGTGGGTGATCTGTGGGCGAAGGGATCTTTCAAAACGTTCGAAATGCTCAAAATTGAATATAAATTAAACGATAGAGAGTACTTCCGGTATGCTCAAGTCTACCATGCGCTTTGTTCGGTTTTTCCGGATGCTACTGCTATCCCCGAGTATTCCCCACTGGAGGATAGAGTGTTGGATGGCTACGTGCCCGACAGCACTATTTCCCTGATTTATAAGAAACTCATTAACGATCGTGCGGACTTGCTGCTCCGGTTGAGGGAGGCGTGGACGGGCGATGGCTTGGAATTGGATGATGAGGACTGGGTATCGGCGGTGGCCTCCCCGAAAGAGGTGGCGATCCCGGCCCGCCTACGATTTGTACAGCTGCAGATCCTCCATAGAGTGTATGTCACGGGGCCCGGTTTGCTGCGTATGGGTTATTCGATGGATGGATTGTGTAAGCGTGGATGTGGCCTGCCGGGCACTTTCCTTCATATCTTGTGGGAATGTTCGGAGGTTGTGCGATTCTGGAACGGTATCCACACCGTAATGGAGGAGGTCACGCACGTTGCCCTGTTGCCAGAGGCTAGGAGGTGTTTGTTGAATGTCTGGGAACCGAATGATTGTAATGCGGCACAGATGCAGTGGGTGACCTTGGGGTACATGGTGGCTAAGCAAAACATTGCACAGCTATGGGGCTCCCCGAGGCCGCCCACGATTGATGTATGGAAGGAGAATATGGACTGGTGTATGTTTAGGGAAAAGACGGTGTATGTGGCGAGAGGCAAGCCAGGGAAATGGACTAGGGTATGGGGTCCGTGGAATCTATATCGGGGACGTATCTGCACTCCGCCTCTGCCATTAGAGGTCGATATTGCTCTGACCCCCTAGCCGCGCGTTCCGCGGGAGGGCTTGAGGTGTGCTCCATGCTTTGTTTTCCCATTGCCCCCCTCTACAGCTTCCGGACAGGAACTGCTTTGGACATTATATGTTGTTCCCCGTCCTGGGAAGAGCACGCTGCTATTTCGGACTCTCATTGCCTTGAGTGTGTTTTATATTTAATACAAAATGAAACTGTGGTTTTCAATTGCTCCTGGCCTATGGCCACGGCCTGTTATATGTGCTTACGAACTGCCGGGCGCCTTGCCTCTGATTCAACGGATTGTGTGGCGTTACATTGCGGGCCCTCGGGCTCTATAGCGGCCGGTCCTGGTGGTTGTAGGCCCTTGTTTGTATTTTATTGTGTGCTAACGGTTTCGAATAAAATTTTTTTAAAAATTAAAAAAAAAAATAACATTGTCCCATCGTAACCAAGACGCCATTTTGTCGCACCGCACCGGAGAAGAGTATCACATCGAGGCGCCATCCTGTCGCATCGTACCGGAGAGCAGTAGGAAACCGACGCATCGCCTCCCCACACAGTAAGGAAGCGAGCAACAACTCCCCTGCGCAGCAGAAAGGAACCAACGCATCCACTCCCCTGAGTGTAAGGAACCAATGCATCACCTTCCCTGCGACCCTTTTATTTGCTTTGCGTTACGCATCCAAGGTACTTTGAGAGTAAAATGTTGCATTTACAACCTTAAGAGAACTGGGCTATTTCCTACCATTTTAAAGTCTATTTTTGAGTACAGTGTTGTGGATTTTTATCGTTTGGTCTTGTGATAAGTCTATATAAAAATACTTATTTTTATAATACAACCTGCGTGGTGTCCATTTGTAGTGTGGTCACTATATTACTGTATGTGTTCACAAATGCTTTACACACTGCCTCTGAGATAAGCCTGCCTGCTCGTGCCAAGCTACCAAGGGGGTAAGCAGGGGTTATTTTAGGAGTGTAGCCCCTTACCCTGACTAGACGCACAGGTCCCTATTTGGTCAAAAGTACCTACCTCTGCCAACTTGAGTCCCCCAAATCTAACAGTCTATCAAGAGGGTAGGTAGGAAAGGCACTAAGAGTGACTACTTGTCAACACTTGTACCACCAGGCTTTTAGCCGTACAACACCCTTTAAAAAAATCAGGATCACCGGGGGCCAGTCTATGTCGCCTTGATTGACTGACCGGGGGACCCAAACAGGGGTTATATCAGGAGGCCATAATAGTGTCTGCGAGAGCTTTGATGAATGTCAGTAGTGTCTCAGAAGACGTAGGACATGTTTGAAGGATCTAAGTCAATATATTTGTCTTAGTTTCAACAGTAGGCAACTTTAAACCTAGCTAGTCTGCTACAGTTTGCACAACTAATGCAAAAGAGGTACTTACTCTTTTATTGGTGACCTAGGTAGCCAATTCAGTTCTATCTCTGGAGATGTATCAAGCCCACTGGCATTCTGTAAATCTAGGTATAGTTTGTCATCTATATACTGAGAGAGAGCAAGTTGACCTCATCGTCATCATTGGTGTAACGGAGGTCATTTTTCATACCGAGAACTGTGTCAGAGTTGGATCCGAATAGGGCCGCTAGCATCTGACAGCACTGGCAAAAACGGCCAAGTATTAAAGGCTGGAAGCAAGCTGACTGGTAGCGCTAATCAGATCTAAATCAGAGTCAGAAACCAATTGTGTTGTATGATGTTTCAACTGAAGCCATTGCCCCTTCTTGCATGATTTAAGTGGAGGCGAAGGACCTATCCCCACTTAGATTTGGGACTTCATGTGTGACTGGCTTCTGTGAGCAGTGCAGTGATAACAGAGGACAACTTCTTTTTGACCACGACCTATTTTTATGAAATGTCTTGGATCTTCCTCCAAAATAGCCCTTAGGTAAATGTGGGGAATATCTATTGAAGCAAACACAAGGAGATGATGGACAGAGCGCTGTATCTTTTCAGACACTCACCCCAGTCACAAATCTGGGTAGAATCCATTGTCATTCTTTAGCTCGTTACCTCAGTTCAGACCCAGCTATATGCAAATCACTCTTGACCCTGTGCCTCATGGGAACAGTCCAGTCCGAACTGCCAAGCCAGGTCTTCCCTGAACCGGAAACAAGCATCCTGGGACCGATTTGTGGGTAACACCATTCACCAGCCAGGCTAGCTTGAATCCAGTGGTAAAGTGAGCAAGGGACCCACATCTGGGCATACCCTGCCAACTTAGGGAGAACAAAGGAAACACAAGGAGATGATGGAAAGAACGCTGAAACTTTTCAGACACTCACCCTCAGTCACAGATCTTGGTTGAATCCATCATCATTCTTTAGCTCACTTCGCCACCTCAGTTCAGACCCAGCTATATGCAAATCAGTCTTGACCCTGTGCCTCATGGGAACAGTCCAGCCGAAATGCCAAGCCAGGTCTTCCCTGAACCGGAAACAAGCATCCTGGGACTGGTTTCTGGGTAACACCCTTCATCAGCCAGGCTAGCATGAATACAGTGGCAAAGTGAGCAATGGACCCACATCTGGGCATACCCTGTCAACTTAGGGAGAACAAAGGAAACACAAGGAGATGATGGAAAGAACGCTGAAACTTTTCAGACACTCACCCTCAGTCACAGATCTGGGTTGAATCCATCATCATTCTTGAGCTCACTTCGCCACCTCAGTTCAGACCCAGCTATATGCAAATCAGTCTTGACCCTGTGCCTCATGGGAACAGTCCAGCCCGAACTGCCAAGCCAGGCCTTCCCTGAACCGGAAACAAGCATCCTGGGACCGGTTTCTGGGTAACACCCTTCATCAGCCAGGCTAGCTTGAACCCAGTGGCTAAGTGAGCAAGGGACCCACGTCTGGGCATACCCTGACAACTTAGGGTGAACAAAGCAAACAGAAGGAGATGATGGACAGAGCGCTGAAACTTTTCAGACACTCACCCCCAGTCATAGATCTGGGTTGAATCCATTATCATTCTTTAGCTCACTGCGCCACCTCAGTTCAGACCCAGCTATATGCAAATCAGTCTTGACCATGTGCCTCATGGGAACAGTGCAGCCCGAACTGCCAAGCCAGGTGTTCCTTGAACCGGAAACAAGCATCCTGGGACCGGTTTCTGGGTAACACCCTTCATCAGCCAGGCTAGTTTGAATTCAGTGTGCAGGTCTGCAACTAATAGCAGAAAAAATCAAACAGGAGAGGGAGGGTGCGGGGTGAGACAAGAAGTTGTGTGTAGATGTCACTCCGCTTCCATTACGTAATTATCTTTAATCAATAGAGAGTGATCCCTGTGGGTTCCATAGGGTGTGGACCTTCCAGGATTGACCTGAAACCCTCAATCAAGCTTTACTACTGGTGGTGTATAGTAATCACCACTATTATGCGTTGTTGGGGGCGGCATCATTGGGTTTTGCACCTAGGTACTCGCTTTCCTAGGTGAGTACCGCCTTCATGTGAGAGAAAGTACTGGTGGGATCTGTAGGGTGTTTTTTCTACAATTAACTCCTGTATCTCTACGAAATATTTTAATAAGGGTGAGGCATACAGGGGTAAGATTAAAATGGTACAATAGTGACTGATGTTAGATGAACGTGTGACTTGTCCTTTACATCACACATCGGTAGTTGATGGTCAATATGTTTCAGCCCGTGCTGCCCAAAAGGATCTGGGCTTTCATCAGGGCCAAAAATAGAGGTTCGACGGGTCCCTCTCTAATGTTTTTCTGTGTTATGTAGACCCATAACTCTTTTACTCAAGTATCTTCAGTCCTATCTAGTTTGTCAGACAATTGGGTGGGCTGCCAGTGAGCATAAACCTTATTAAAATCTGTTTCTATTATTAAGAAATCATTTGCTTTCCCAAAAATAGAAACCTAAGTAGCATATTCATTTGTGTTGTTTTTTCAGATATTCATATTCTGTATCAATGCATTAGTCCAGCATTTTTTCTGTGCAAGCTATAGTCCTCATTGTATGGTAGGGTATTCATGCTTTTAAAACTGAATGTTAAGAGAGATGAAAAATTATTTTCAAGATGTTGAGCATGACTTGTCCTTACTTTTGTATGAATGGCCTCAATTGTTATAATAATTCCAGTAGAAATAATTATTACCTTGCTAGGGTACCCTGTTAAGCCTCATAGGTACAGATGAGGTGAGATGTTGTGGCAATATTTATATTGCGGTTGAGGGAAAAGTGAAAAACTGAAGAAGGAAAGGAGAGTATGTGATCTATTGATATTAAAAAATGAGGAAATAGATTGGCTTCTGACAAGTATTCTAATCTCTCTTTCGTTCGGAGAAGATGACGTTTTTTTGTGGTCTAAATGATGTCTCAACTCATTTCATCACTAGACCATTTTCTTATTGTGAGTGTTCCATTGGCCCTAGGCCAAGTATGTCTTGCCGGGGCCCGAATGTTCTGTGGTGCTAGGCATGTTATGTGCACTCACAGACAGTATGTCCGCCTCACGGGGCTTTGATAAAGCTATGTTGCTAGTCAAATATGTCCTAATGCGGCAGGTACTTTTCGTCATTACTGCCAGGTGTTAAAATACACGACTGCGCTATGTGCTTTTGTAAACATGCCACCTGTAACATATATTGCGTTTTTTTTTTTAGGGAGAAGGGTATAATACTTTCGGTTAGGAGTCGTGGCGGACTCCATCTGGGGACTTTGCATCTAGTGATCCTTGTAAAAGAAGAAAAGAAGCCCCGTATTGCTGGTTAACCCCTTCGCTGCTAGGCCTCCCGCCCACCCCCGTGCTAAGCCTTTTTTTGGCGATTTCGGGTAGTTCGCGCTTAGGTCCCAGTAACTTTTTGATCACATAAGGTGCCCATGCCAAATTTGCGTCCTTTTCTTCCAACATCATGAGGATTCTAAAGGTACCCAGAGTTTGTGGATTCCCCTGGAGTGGACCCAGAAATTAGCCAAAATACAGCAAAATTTTGTTTTTGGGGGGAACAATGGGAAAAAAGTGTTGCAAATGAAAGCATCTGTTGTTTCCCTGCAAATGGTATCAACAAAGGGTTTGTGGGGCAGAAATCACAATTTTCCCTGCTTTCAGGGACTGAGAGACTTTTGTCAGAAAACCAACAATGTTTTACACAGTTTTGGCATTTTGCTGAGACATAGCCTATTTTTGCTATTTTTGTGCTTTCAACCATCTTCAAGTTAATGGTAGAAATGGGTATGAAAGCAATAATAGATCCTGGAAATCTATATGTTTTTAAAAAAGTAGACAAAATTCTGAATTCAGCAAGGGGTCATTTGTTTAGATCCTTCAAGGTTTCTTCGTAGAAACTAACAGTTGGAAATAGGAAAAATCGAAAATGAGTTGGAAAAAACAGCCATTTGTGCCAATGTTTTCACCTGTAACTTCTTCTAATTATAACAGATGTTTGAAAGCAATATACCATTACATCTGGTTATGGGGATATATAGGACTTGTAGGTTCACTAAGAACCCGATGAACACAGAGCATATAACTGAGCAGTGTCTTGCAATGGTTTTTTATTATGTACCGAGTATATAGGAATTAATTTGGTAAAATATATATAGTGAAAAATCGGGATGAAAGACAACTATGTATTTCTGAAATTGGAACACAATATTAAGTTTAGAAACAGTAGCTATTTGCACATTTCCAAAATTGTGAGTACCCATGCCAGCATGAGAATTATAGGCCATTTTTCAAAGTGACTTCTTTTTACACATTGTCTTTCCTTTGGAAGGCAGAAATGCATCGAAAGTCAATAGGTAATAACAGTTGCTCTACAATTATGTGTTACCCTAAGTGTCCTGGTGAATATGGTACCTCACTTGTGTGGGTAGGCTTAGTGCCCACGACAGAAAACGGCTCAAAACGCAATGTGGACACACTTCATTTTTACAGTGAAAACTGACCCTTTTTTTGCAAAGTGCCTAGCTGTAGATTTTGAACCCTAGCTCTGCCGGCATCCAGGTAAACCTAGCAAACCTATCGATTTTCCAAAACTAGACACCCAGGGGAATACAGTATGGGGTGACTTGTCTGGCTCTCACCAGGTTCTGTTACCCAGAATCCCTTGAAAACCTCTAACTTTGTAAAACAAAAAACACATTTTCCTCACATTTCTGTGGTGGAAAGTTCTGGAATCTGTGTGGATCCTCAGATTTCCACCCACTTCACATTCCCCAAAGTCTCCTGAGAAAAGCAGAACCTCACTTGTGTGGGTGGGCCTAGTGCCCGCGACAGGGAACACCCCAAAACGCAACGTGGACACACCACATTTTTACAGTGAAACTGACCCTTTTTTTGCAAGGTGCCTAGCTGTAGATTTTGAACCCTAGCTCTGCCGGCACCTGGGGAAAACCAGGCAAACCTATAGATTTTTGAAAACTAGACACCTAGGGGGATCCAGGATGGGGTGACTTGTCTGGCCCTCACCAGGTTCTGTTGCCCAGAATCCCTTGCAAACCTCAAATTATGTAAAAAAAAAAACAAATACAGCTAGGCACTTTGCAAAAAAAGTTTCAGTTTTCACTGTGAAAATGTGGTGTGTCCACCTTGCGTTTTGGGGCGTTTCCTGTCACGGGCACTAGGCCTACCCACACAAATGAGGTCCCATTTTTCTCTGAAGACTTTGAGGAATGCGGGGTGGGTGGAATTTTGTGGATCCATGCAGATTCCAGAACTTTCCACCACAGAAATGTGAGGAAAATGTGTTTTGTGTTTCTTTTTACAAAGTTTGAGGTTTGCAAGGGATTCTCTGGAACAGAACCTGGTGAGAGCCAGACAAGTCACCCAATCCTGGATTCTCCTGGGTGTCTAGTTTTCAAAAATGTACAGGTTTGCTAGGTTCCCCAATGTGCCGGCTGCGCTAGGGCCCAAAATCCACAGGTAGGCACATTGCTAAAAACAAGTCCGTACCTAGTAGGCGTTCTTTCGCCCAGGGGGGACAATGGGGGGGGGGGGCAGGGGATCTTTGCACCGATATGCCCCCAACGGGGGAAGAAAGACTGTGGCTATTTGTTTGGGAGGTGGAGGCATTGGTATGCCCATTCTGGGCAGCCCCAACGCATACAAAAGCAGGCGTAATCGCTGGCGCCTACTGGGCTCTCTAACGCCCCCTGGGGGGCACATCAGGGGCTACTGCCCCATCTGTCTCCTGGGGAGTCAGAAGGACTGTGGCATTTTGGGGGGCATGGTGGGGGCATTGGCATGCCCATTCTGGGAAGCCCACACCCCTGAGGTAAAAAAACAAAATATTCCCTGATGCCTATTGGTCATTCTGCCCCCCCCCCCGAGGGAAGGCAGATAAGGGGCTTTTGCCTCTATCTGCCTCCTGGGGGGGCAGAAAGACTGTGGCTATTTATTTTTGGTTGGGGGCATTGGCACACCCATTCTGGGCAGCCCCCACCCCTACGTATATAAAAAAAGAATCCCTGGTGCCTTGTGGGCTTTCAGCCCCCTCGGGGGCAGATCAAAAGTGACTGCCCCATCTGCCTCCCGGGGGGCTGGGGAAGAAACACTATGGCATTTTTTGGGGGGTCAATGGCATGCCCATTCTGGGCAGACCCCACCCCGAACTTTGGGAAAAAAAATCCCTGGTGCCTAGTGGCCTTTCTGCCCCCGGGGGGGGGCAGATAAGGGGCTATTGCCCCATCTGCCTCCCGGGGGGCAGAAAAACTATGCCTTTTTTGGGGAAGGGGCATTGGCATGCCCATTCTGGGCAGCTCCCATCCCTAAGTATAAAAACAAAACAAAACAAGCATTGGCATAGCCAATAGGTCTTGCCTTTGGGACCTTATAAGTGTTTAGCCATGCAACAGTTGCATAACTAAATACTTATAAGGTCCCAAAAGCGAGACCTATTGGCTATGCAAAGTAAAAGTGATGGCGATCACATCAAACATCAAAGCTAAAGTGAAAGTAATCGCGGTAAAGCGCGGCGCGCGCGCCCGCTCACATGCACTGTAGCTCCAGGCTGGCCTGGTAGCACTTTTTGGAGCCCTCTCAATAAGTCTCGCCAGACCAGCGCATGCGCTGGGTCAGGCGAGACCTAAAAACCCTGGTGTCTAGTGGGCTTTCTGCCCCCCCGGGGGGGTAGATCAGGGGCTGTTGCCCCCATCTAACTCCTGGGGGCAGAAGGTGTTTTGCCTTCTTTGGGGGGTAGGGTGGGGGCATTGGGACACCCATTCTGGGCAGCCCTCACCTCTGGCCTATAGAAAAATATTCCCTGGTGTTTAGGCTACTGCCCCCATCTGATCCCCAGGGGGCGGCAGAAAGACTGTCTATGCCAAAAATGTATGGGGGAGCAAAGGCCATGCCCAAGGCACCGCTCCCCACTCCCTGGAGCTAGTGGGTGGATCTCTGCTTGGGGATCGCCCTCCTGGGGTGACCCCCAAGCAGGGATCCACTAGGGAAGGGTACCGTTGGAAAGGGGAGTTTCATCCCTTTCTAATGATACCCCTCTCATGTGTTTCAGTGCTCGGGGGGCTGAGATAGCCCCACAAGCACCGAAACTGTGAAACTGTTTAGTTTTCATTGCAATGAAATTGGCACGCCATGTGCGTGATCGTCATTGTAAGGAATACCAAAAATAGGTCTTGGGAGGTTGGGGAAGCTATTCCCCACCTCCCAAGGCAAAAAAAAAAGGAAATCCCACTGCTGTCTGCCACAGATGGATTTTTATCAGCCTGTACTCATGACGGAATAACGGGGTGGGGGGTGAGGAAATTGTAGGTCGGGAGCGCTGTATTTAAAACCCGCGTAGTGGGTCGGGATTGTGCAATCACCCTCAGGTGTGGTGTAGGCGTGATCACTGTCTCTTGAAAAAGAGGCTAACATTTTCCTTGTTTTTGTAAAATGACCCAAGCTGGATACATAATATTTCCTCCTGTGCACTTGTGCACGTGTAGACATAGAAAGTGCCTTCATGCCATTGGTCTAATCTATTTTGTAACGTTCGTATTATGCAGAGAGTTTGTTTGGAGTGTACTTTAAATCTTTGTTTTCTGGTGTCCTGTGCTGATATTTTCGTAAATAATCTTTATTCATAATACTTTTCTTTTTATTGCTATGCGGACTATTTGTTGACTGCTACCCAGGGTATGTTTTCGTTGAAGCCGTGTTCATAGGTCTTATGTCTGTATACCTAACCTTCTTTTTGAAAGAGTGTCATTTTTGCATTCTTATCAATGGTGTCCAGTGTTTCTAGAATTATCCACTCAATATCATTCTGTGTGTGTTTTTCCATGCAGAAATGGTTACTCATTTGTGTTGTTATCTTACCAGATCTGATGTTGCTGCGGTGTTCCCCAATGTGTATCTTTACTTTTCTACAGGTCATGCCAATGTATCTCAGTTGACATGGGCAAGTAATCAGGTTGATTGCGTGGGTGGTGTTACAGTTAGTATGTTTTTGTATTTTCCATGTCAGGTTGGTATCCAGATTTACAATTTGGGTCTTTTTGTGAGATGGCAGACCGAACATGTGCCACAAGGAAAATGCTCTGTAAATGGTTGTAGACCCCATGATGTGGATATAGTCATTTTCTCTTGGGAGCACAGTAAGGATCTGGCGTGTACCAAGTAGTTCCTAATGTTCTTCCCTCGTTTGTTGGCGAACCTGAGTTTTAGCCAATCTAGGGTGCCTTGGGTGATGATGTTCCAATGTTTATTGATGGCTTTCATTATTTTGCTGGTTGCTGAACAATAGGTGGTAACACGTTAGGCTATTTTCTTCTGTGATTTTGTCCTTTTGTTACAGGAGAATTTCTCAATTCTGGTTCCTAGCATGTTCGTGGCATTTTCTTATGATGTGTGTTGGATATTTTCTTTGTTCCAATTTTTTGGCCAAGTCCTGGGCTTGTTTTTTTGTAGTCTTGAAGATGGCCTCTTTGCGCCAAATTCTCATAAATTGGCTGTATCGAAGGTTTTCTCTCAAGGGGCGTGGATGGAAACTCTCAAAGGTTAAGAGACTGTTCTTGTCAGTTGGTTTATAATAAGTTTTTGTCCTGAGTCTTGTCCCCTCAAGGAATATGATAATGTCTAGAAATGCTAATTCGTTCCAGTGTGTAGTGCATGTAAATTTGAGAAAGTTGTCTTGGTCGTTAAGCCAACTCATGAACTCTCGCACAGATTGTTTGTCTCCTTGCCATATAATAAACACATCATCGATGTATCTTTTACAAAAATGGATTTCTTGTCTGTAGAGATTAGTTTCTGTAAGTATGTGCTTTGTCTCAAAATTACTCACATATAGTCCGGCTACGCTGGGGGCGAAAGTAAAGCCCATCAAAGTTTTGTGCTCTTGGAGATAGATTGATCCTTCATTTAAAAAAAAAAAAAAAATCTCGTTAGTGCCAGCCTGCTGCACTCCAGGACAAAGTGTCTTGTGGTGCTGTATTCCCACTGTTCTCTAAACATTATGTCTTCAATGATTTCCAGGGTATATAGACACTCTATATTGAGTCCCACCATAATGTGGAGGGTTGGGTCAAAGTGTATCTTGGCTGGATGATTTAGTAGATCCGTGGTGTCTTTAAAGTAGGTAGGTGTTCACTGTACAATGGGACGGACAAAGTGATCTGCAAATTTTGAAAGTGGTTCCAAGATGAAACCAATTCCAGATATTATTGGTCATCCTGGTGGGGGATGTATATTTTTATTTATTTTAGGTAGCGAGTAGAAATATGGAGTTTTTGGATCTTGTGTATAGAGGTAATCTGCCTCTTTCTTTGAGATCCATCAGTTTTTTTCTGCTTCTTCCACCATACTGTCTATGGTGTTGTTCAGTCTGGCTTTGGGATCTGCCTGCAATTTTTCGTAATAGCGGGTGTCCGGAGTAATTTCTGGCACTGTATATGATACTCATCCTTCTTCAGGAGCACTATACCGCCTCCCTTGTCCGCTGGTTTTATTATAAGGCCCTGGTTGACCATTAGTTCTTGGAGTGCTTGTCTTTCCTTTTTTGTAATATTTCGGAATAGTTGGTAATTTTCTTTATTGATTTTTCAATTTTTTTTAAGAGCGCTTTCTCAAAGGTTATGATTTCAACTGGAACCATCACAGTGGTGGGACAAAATGTGGATTTCTTCCTCAATTTTGTATCTCATTCCTCCTCCTGTATTGGTTTGTCTCTAAAGTAGGCCTTTAGTTTCATCTTTGGGCAGAATTCTGCTACTTCCCTGTGTAGTCAAAATGTGTCCAAATTTGGAGTAGGTACGAACCCTAGTCCTTTATTGAGGATGCTTTCCTGGTCCTCTGTTAGTGCAATGTTTGTTAAATTAAACACTAGTGACTGTTTGTGCTGGTTCCTGGAGATGGTTCCTTTGTCCAGCTTTGTGTGTTTATTCTCCGGTCTTGATCCTCCCATCTGACACCTCTTTTATTTTTGCTTCTTTGGGGGTCCTGGTCGCTCCATAAAAAAGGTGGTCTATAGGGTGCCGGGAATTTAGGTGTTGGTCCCGTGATGTACAGATTCATCCATCCTGACATAGGGGGTGGAGGTTGAAAGGGTGGAACTTGTAGGCTCTCATAAGGTCGGTGCCGCCATCTTGTGTACCAGCTCCGTCCTCTTCCCCTACCCCAATCTCTGTATCTGTTCTTGTTCTCATCTCCACTGCTCCAGCTAGTGGAATCTGTGGAGCTTTCTCCCGATGAATCATGGTTTGATTCCTGCTCTTTTAGAGAGTTGTAGTCTGGTTTTGTGTAGGGATACATTTTCTCTTGAGAAAACCTCTTCGATCTTTTCCAAATTTGTGTATTTTACTCAGTGTTAAGAAGTCTTTCATTTCTGTCCTTTCCTTATTGAATGTTCTAGGTGTTTCTTGTAAGTAGTTATGTGTACTGATGTCTTTAGTTTATTTTCACTGATTTGGATTCTTATCATCATTGCTTCTGGCTGTTTTTATTACAAACACAAGCCAGTCCTCTGTTCAAGGCCATGAGAAGGATGCCCAGTTTTTTTTTTTTAAATGGGGTCATCCAGGAAGATACATGGGCATTATTGACCCAGATACCTCTGGGTGCGACGTTTCCTCTGAAATATTCAGTCATTAACCCATAAATAGCTGTCCTGATCTGTCCTCTTTTAAGGACTGGGAGAGCCTCTCAATAATTCGTTTTGGCTAGGGATTGTGAGATGTTAAGGTCGCTCATGAATGATTGTACTGAGGGAATTGAGTCTATTTCCTCTTCTGTGAATGCCAGTCCTACGTTTTCTGCCATTGTGCGTTCTATGATGTGGAACAGTTATGGGAGAGAGAGAGAGAGATCTGAAGAAAGGTGCTTTTTAAAGTGGAAATGGATATGTGAGGGGGCGTGGCTAAAAATCCGCCAGCATCCTGCAGACAACAGCGCAAAAACTGCTTTGCTCCAGCGCATCTGCACTCACCACGTCCCGGGGTGCCGCGTGATACCTTCTGTGACCCCCTTTGACACTCCCGGGCCGGGATTTGTTCCCCGGGCCCGCTCCCTGAGGCTGGGCCTTCCTGCCGCCGCCAGAGGGCACTCCTGCTTCCGCGCCCGGAGTGCCATCCTGGGGTTTGCCCTCCTTCTCCGCTTGAAGACACCGGTGAGTGCCGCGACTGAAGGGGGCTCTGGGCGGCTCGTGTGCCGTGCCGCCCGGCCTTTGCTCAACTCTTCGGGCGGGCGCCGCCTGGTTCCGATCCGGCGCCCGTTTTGACTGCCTCATCTTCAACTAGGCCGGGCGGAGGGGGCGGCGTGCCCCCCGCGAATGCCCGCTGCCACTCGGCTCCCGGTGCCGCGGTGCCCGGCCCCATCTGAAGCCCAGACGCAGTCTCCCAGACCAGCCGCCTGTGCACGGCAGGCCCAGCAGCCCACCTCTCTTTCAGGACCTAACTCCGGCACTGCGCGGCAGCACTGCTGCTCCAGATGAGCCTATCTGCGTGATGCTCATCGTCCTGTGCCGCGTCAGACCCTGCTCCAGCCCTCCTCCAGGTGCAGCGCTATCACCCACCAGACATCAGTGGGGGCCCCCACATACTGCGGCTCCACCCATTGGATCTCCTTATCTCCTCCTGATGCCTCACCTGCCGGCCGGCACCATTCAGCGATCGCCACAACTCTCCGGACGCCAGTACCCTGCTGATAGGGGTAGGTGCAATTTTCTGCGCAGAGCCGTCGCGACTGGGTTGGGGGAGCGCGTGCCACATCACGGGCCCCCACTTCAGAGCTTCAATGCCTGCTTCGTTGCATCACCCTTTGGCCATGTGACTCCTGGCCCCGTGTGGTAGGCCGCACTCCCTTCGTGCATCCTCGCTGCCCTGCCTCCAGCGGCTGCAACCCCCCAAGCGCCGCACTTACACAACCGCCGCGGAGGTGGTCCTCCACTGGGTGGCTTGAGGCTCTGCTTGTGACTTATTCCTTCGGGCTGGGCCCACCCGAGAGGGGACATACCCCTGCAGAAACTACCGCCTGACTGTTCTGGGGTCCCTGTTGGTGCCATCAAGGGCAGGGGGCTGCAGGGTCAAGCATCGCCTCCTGACAGCCCTCTAGGCGCTGCCATCTACCTCATCTCTACTTCTGCTCGATCAGCCCTCTCGCAACTTTGGGTTCTGCCGCTCCGCCATCCAGCTGTGCTACCCGTCCACTATCCCCATTGACGGTGCCTAATATGGGTAAGGTTGACCCCAAGCAACCCCGGCTCACCTTCGACCAGCGCCGCCAGACACACCAGGACGGCGCGGACGACTCCACTGCTTGCACAGAGATGGCCGCCTCCCGGGAGGACGGCCTTAAGGCCATCATGTTGGAGGTTAAATCCGCAGTCTCGGGCATAGCTGCCCAACTGGACCAGTTGTCTTCGCGCTTGGATGCTGTCAAGTCGGGAGAGGACTCACACGACAATCGCCTGCTGCATGTCGAATCGAGGGTCTCTGATGTTGAGGACGCCGCCAGGCAGGATCGCCAGAAACTCCTTCAAATGGATAAAATCCAGGAATTGATATGCTCCAAAAACGAGGATTTGGAGGCGTGCTCCCGCAGGAGCAATCTCCGCATCACGGGGGTGCCTGAGTCCACCAAAATCATGCGTGTGGAAGATTTTGTGGAGAATCTGGTGAGTGAACTGTTTGGCGATGTGCTATCTCCGGTTTTCGTTGTGGAGAGAGCCCACCGATCCCTCGGCCCCCGCCCTGGCCCCGGATTGCCGGCCCACCCTGAAATTGCTAAAATCCTCAATTTTCGGGACCGTGATGCCATCCTCCGGGCGGCCAGGGACAAAGGCGAGAGCCGCAATCAGGGAAACTCCTTGTCCTTCTATCCAGACTACACCCTGGCGGTACAGGCTGCCCGCCGCGAGTTCCTGCCTGCGAAGCGCATTCTTCAAAAACACGAGATCCCATACTCACTGGCATATCCGGCCAAGCTACGAGTCAGGAAGGGTTCCAAGACTCATCTTCCTGGATCCTAAGGCCGCCCTTGTCTTCGCCAAGAAGCTTGATCGCTCTCACCGCTCCACCCCTGCAAACTCTCAAGAATCCGGTCCAGGCAACCTGAGTGACAATGACTGACTCGATCTTCGTTAATGGCACTGTTAATATGCTGTTAATCCTGTGGTTTCCTGTTCACCATCCTTTCCTTGATTAAATTCACACCGCTTGGCTCCAAGTTGTCTTGCCCCCCCATTGTAACACTCCGGTGCTAGCCACTAGTGTTCTTTTGTGAGACTCCAGCTATACTGTTGTCTGCAACTACCACCGGCTTGGCCACCCTGCTTTGTTGGCAGGGGTGTATGCCGAGCTTCGCCATGCCTTCGCGGGATGATTCCCACTTTGGACATAGACTCTTCCTTTCCTAGTTGGGGTTCCCTGGGGTGGTCGTGGGTGGTTTCTTCACCTGTTTGGGGGGTTGGTGTGGGCGGGGGGTATTACTATTCCCCACAATATGGCTGTATGACAGACACTATATTTTGGACATGGAACATCCGTGGTCTCAATGACCACCGCAAGGCTCGACTAGTACATGCGCATCTCCTCCGGCACAAGGTGGACATCTGTCTGCTATAAGAGACCCACCTGCTCCCTACATCTGCAGTCAGACTGCACTCTCGGCACTGGGGAGAATCACACTCCTCTTTCTATTCAAACTACTCTCGGGGGGGGGGGTCTCTATCCTTATATCTATCCTTATACTCAGGGGACTCCGTTTGCAAACTTCCCATGCAATCACCGACCCCGCAGGGCGATTTGTTATCCTCCATGGTTCCCTTCAGGCTCAACCCTTGACGATTGCTGCAATCTACGGCCCTAATACTGATGACCCAGACTTTTTTTCGCTGGTTTGGCATCACATCTCATCCCTTGGCCCCGCTGCGCTCCTCTGGGGGGCGGGGGGGCGGACTTCAATGTCACACTATCCACTGTCTTGGATCGTTCTGGCCTCCATGCCTCCCACCCGCGCGCCGCAGCACTCTTAAGCTCCATCCTCGATGAGAACTTCTTGTACGACGCTTGGCAACACACGCGCCCTGATGCCTGTGAGGGCACTTGCATCACTGGCACCCAAGGCTGTTGGTCCCGGCTGAATCTCTGAATCACTTCTCCGGATATCCTCTCCTGGCTCACTTCTGTTGATCACATGGCACGCACTCTCTCGGATCACGCACCAGTTCAGCTTAGTCTCCGTCTTCCTCAGTCCCCTCGGCGCGCTTTCTCCTGGCGGCTTCCTTCTAACGCACTGCGAGACTTCGTCTTTTGTGACGAGATCCAGACCGCAATCACTAACTACTTTGAGCTTAATGAGGGCTCTGTGGACTCTCCCTCCACTCTTTGGGAGGGATTCAAAGTCATTCGCGGCAAATGTATCTCTAAACAGTCCGGGGTCTTATGCTTCATCCGTAGCACTCTCGTTAAACTGGAATCGGAAATTAAATCATTGGACTCCTCCCATGCTCTTGACCCTAGCCCCGACACACTCGCTCGTCTTCGTGAGAAACATACCGAATTCGCCGAGGAGGCTAACAGAGAGCTCTCGTTCATTGGCAGGGAGGCCTGGGCACGCTGCTTCAGTGAGGGCGACCCCCCACTGGTAAAACCTTGGCCAACCTCCTCCATCCGCCCTGCGCTGCATTCTATATTACAGCGCTCCAGGACGGCGGCCCAGTCCGGACCACCTCCCCTGAAGAAATTAAGGCACGATTCACGGATTTCTACACGCAATTGTACACTGAGGGATCCGCCCCGCCGCATGAGGTCCTCAACCAGTATTTGGATACCCTCGAGCTATTATGGCTCGAAAATTATCACCGGGGATTCCTAGACGAGCCCTTCTCTAAAGAGGAAATACTTGCCGCCATCAATGGTATGCCTGGTGACAAGGCCCGTGGCCTGGACGGCTTGCCCGTCTCTTTCTACAAGACCTTCGCTCCACTTTTGGTGCCGCTTCTGGCCGCCATGTACGAGTCTTTCGAGAGCAGCCATTTCCCACCTTCGCTCCGAGAGGCTATGCTGACTCAAACCGGACAACCCCCCCTCCCCCCCCCGATTTGCGAGATTCTTATCGCCCCCTGTAACACATTAATACTGATAATAAAATCTTCGCCAAACTGCTAGCTTCGCGTCTTCTGCTTCTCATGGCGCACATCGCTCGCCCAGATTAGTCCGGCTTCATTCTGGGCCGCGCAACCTCCCACAATCTCCGGACCATCTTCTCCGTCCTCCACCAAATCAACCCAGCGTTCCCTACAGTGGCCGCCCTGCTTGACGCCACCAAGGCCTTTGATACCCTGGAATGGCCCTTCCTTTCGCTCTCCTCCCACGTCTTGGCTTCAGCCCAGTTTTTATATGCAAAATCTTACTTGTGTACACTCTCCCCACAGCCCGTATCCAGGTCAATGGCCTGATCTCTGATCCCATCCCTATCAGACGGGGCACCCCCAGGGGTGCCCGCTCTCACCTATGCTATTCGCTACTGCGATTAAACCAGTGGCGGCTAGACTCCGACAACACCCCATTCAGAGGGGCATTTGGTTTGCGGCACGCGCTCTCTTGGTCTCCATGTATGCGGACGACATCACTTTGTATGTGCGCCACCCTCAGGAAAATCTTAGTCCTCTGGTGCGGGAGATCAAACGGTTTGGTGGCTATTCAGGTATACAGATTAACTGGAACAAGTCAGTCTTCTTCCCTCTCACGGCCACCACCACTCCCTTCACCTCAGACTACCCTTTCCTGTGGGCATCTGGCCCCACTCGCTATTTAGGTGTCTGGCTGAGTAGGTACATGGACGAACTCTGGAGGGCTAACTTCGGTTGCGCGGTGGACTGGCTCGAGTCGAAGATTCCCCTTTGGAGCCGGCTGCCCTTGTCATTAGCCGTTCGAATAGCAATTGCCAAGATGGTAGTCCTCCCAAAATGTTTATATTTATGGATGTATGACGTTACAACGCATGCTTTTACACCGCATGCCGTTACAACGCATTTTTTACACCGCAAGATCTGTTACAACGCAAGCCTTTACAACGCATGCTTTTACAACGACGTACACTAGATGGTGTGCTGACATTAGAAATGTATAATTTACTATTCTAACTCCAGTCCACGTTGCAGTAGGGAAGGTGTTTGGATAGTAAAACTACACTATTTCTAATGTTAGCACGCCATCTAGTGCATTTCGTTGTAATGGCATGCGTTGTAATGGCATGCGTTGTAACAGATTTCGCGTTGTTACAGTTTCGTTGTAATGGTAGTGCGGTGTAAAAGTTGCGTTGTAAACGTTGTATACCATATTTATTCCTCAATATACCTGTTCCTCTCACTGCCCATTTTTTTCGCAAGGTCCGCTCGTTGATCATCTCTCTCATCTGGGCTGGCAAGCAACGCAGGATCGCATACGACATTCTCACCCTTCCGATGACGTGTGGTGTCCTCGGCCCCCGTAACTTTAAACTCTATGCAATGTGTGCTCAGGCCAGCTTTCTGCACTTTTGGCTTCACCCCACTCCTTTCCAACCGCACCTGGCGGTTGAGGCGGATCTCGCTGCCCCGTGGCCACTCCCTACTGCCTTGTTTGCCCCATCCAAACTCCCACGCACCGAAATAGATACGGTCAAGACCTTGCGTTGGGCCTGGGAGGGACTTTGCTGTTTTTCCGGTGCCCCCATGCTTTCGGCTAATTCAATGCCGATAGTTCGGCATCCGGCTTTTCCTCCTCTCCAACCCATCGGTATGGCTAAACACGCCACCCACCTGGGACCGTCTATGGTAGCAGATCTCTACCCAGGGAACACATTTTACTCTCTTGCTGATGATTCCGGCCCCATGGACACTTTGCTTTTTTATCAGCTACGGGCGATCTGCAGGGAGCTACATCCTGCGTTCCCCCTGTCGCCTCCCTCAATGACTGCTCTTGATTCTCTATATGCGTCTTCCTCTCCTCGGAAGCTGTTAACCAATCTTTATGCCCTCACGCTGGTGGCCACCTCCATCTCCACTGATCGTGCTCGTGTGGCATGCGCCAAGGACCTTGGCATAGAAATCTTCCAAGCTGATTGCCTTTATTGTTGTCACCAGACTAAGCGATTGTACCCAAATTATCGCCTGCGCCTTATCCATTTTAAATACTTGCATAGGCTATACCGCACCCCCGTTCAGTTGCACAAGCTGGGACTCATTCCCAGTGACAGATGCCTGCGCTGTTCTGCTCCTGCGGCGGACTTCTCTCATCTTGTCTGGTTATGCCCCAAGGTCTCCGCTTACTGGCGCGAGGTCTGTTCTGCTATCTCAGAGATTACCTCTTCGCCGGTTCAGCCTGACCCCCAGCTCTGCCTCCTAGACTTTGTTAAATTCTGCCCAGATGCCTCCCGCCGTTTGATTGCCATGCTGCTTGTCCTCACGCGGCACAGGATTTCCATGTGTTGGGGTCGCAAACCTGCACCTAAATTCGTTCAATGGCGCGAGGATGCATCGCGCTGCCAAACCCTATTGTCTGAATTCTGGGACCTTATGCCAGCTCGTTCTCGCCCACTCGACATATGGGGGCCCCTAGTGTCATACATCCTAGCTCGTTCACCCCAGTGCCTGGCTACCTCTCCCGCCGGCACCCCGCCCGCGGCAGCCGCCGGTGTAGGTTAGTAATCGACCCCCCTTGTCCCTATTCCTTCTCAGCTGGGTCCGTCCCTTCTCCTGTAGCCTGAGTGCCTCCCATCAATGACTGTTCACTGTCCAGACGTGCCTCCATAACATCTGCTAAGTTGTCGCTTTCTGATATTTTGTACTACTGGTCCTCCTTGCTATTTTCATTTGTGCTAATGTATTTTGGTGCCTTGATTCGGTGCAAAAATGTGTCTATGCAATTTTGTTAATAAAAGTTTTTGAAAATTGAAAAAAAAAAGGTGGAAATGGATATGCTGCACGTATAAATTATTCAGTATTATCAGTAGGGAAACGGCTTTCCTACTACTGTCTTATAGTAACTCCTACAGCTGTATGCTGCTTTTAAACAGAAAAAAATCAAAGGAGGGGGGTAGAAGTTGTGTGTAGAAGTCACTCTGCTTCCACTACTTAATTATCTTTAATCAATAGAGAGTGACCCCTGTGGGTTCCATACGGTCTGGACCTGAAACCTTCAACCAATCTTTACCACTGTTGTTGGGCTGCGTCATTATTGGGTTTCGCACCTAGTTACTCGCTTCCCGAGGTGAGTACTGCCTCCATGTGAGGGAAAGTAACGGTGGGATCCGTAGGGTGTTTTTCTAAAATGACCTTCTGTATCTCTGCAAAATATTTTAATAAGGGTGAAGCATACAGGGGTAAGATTAAAATGGTGCAATAGTGATGTTAGATGAACGTGTGACTTGTCCTTTATATCACACATCGGTAGTTGATGGTCAACATGTTTCAGCCCGTGTTGCCTAAAAGGTTGTGGGGTTACGTCAGGACCAAAAATAGAGACTCTAATTGTTTCTTGTGTCATGTAGACCCGTAAGTCTTTTACTCATGTGTCGTCAGTCCGATCTAGTTTGTCAGACAATTGGGTGGGCTTCCATTGAGCCTAAACCTTGTTAAAAACTGAGAAAAGAAAAGGAAGTTTAAGACAAACAAGGGCGCTAAATCGGTGTGCTTCATCTGTTACTATTATAAAGAAGTCATTTGTTTTCCCATAAATAGAAACTAGGGGTGGGCGGAATTTGCGTAGTCGCGCTACGCAAAGCTCTGTGAAATGGTAAACAATCTCCGCGAGCATGCAGAGTTGCGCAAACATGCGAAATTGCTTGTTCTGCCCGTTCGCGATGCTTTTTTCCTGCTCGCGAACGCTGTTTGCGTGCTCGGGGGGTAATATCTTGTGAACACGCATTTTGAAATCGCGAACAAGCAAAAAATTCCGCAAAGCCATGGATCGCAGAATATTTGACAATTCCGCATTCTCCGCAAAACGCGAAATTACGCAAATTCCGCGAGTGGAACGGAATTTACCACCCAGGCCTAATAGAAACCCAAGTGGCGTATTCATTTGTGTTTTTTTACGAGATATACATATTCTGTATCAATGCACTCTGGACTTCGCTGGACTTTGTTTCGGCCAGACTTCGTCTCCCTTCCAGTCTGCTGCATCGTCTGTGCATCATACAGGAACCTTCCAAGGCCTGTGAAGCATCAAAGACAGTTGAAGGAATCACCCTTGAAGTGAAGGAATCACTCCCCTGCATTCGCAGGCACCGCAACTAAGTCTACCGGTCTGCTGATCCTGAGCGCCTCCGGACTCCAAAGCTCTGCAACACAGGTGGTGGTTTTCCACAGCTCCCAAGGCCTGCCCTCTCACCAAGTTTGAGGCCAGTATCCCTCGTGGGGGTTGCAAAAACCGAACCACTGTGCAGTGTGTCAACTTGCAGTTGCAAAAGCTTGTTACTTCTTTCCAAGGAGATCTTCAGGTTGCAAGTAGCCGCAACCTAGAGCACTTCCAGTGACCAGAATCTTCAGCAACAACGCATTGTGTGCATCGTGACCTGCATCTTTTGGTGAGCTGCTTGAGGTCCTCTCGCGACTCCTGTGCCATAGTAGCATGTGTCTGTATGTCTTGTACATCCTTGGAAGGATCCCTAACTGTCATGGCTTTGGACAGTGATAGTATCTGTGATTTTGTCATGTCTAGTGGGGTCTGAGCTGTCTGTTTAGCAGTTCGGTCTGCCAGATCATTGCCTTGGGAAATGGTATCTGTGGCTCTAGTATGTGCTTTACATTTTAGGATAGCTATGGCTGTTGGTAAATGTATTGCTTCCAGTAGGGCTTGAATAAGGGGGCCATGCTGTATCTTGGCCCCATGAGAGGTCAAGAAACCTCTTTCTCGCCAGAAAATCGGTGTAAATGTTTACTCTCAGGTGCTTAGCTCTTATGCACGCTTGTGTCAGGGCGATGAGCTCTGCTGCTTGTGCTGACAATATGTCTATTCTTTTAGTCTCTATTATTACAGTATCAGCAGTCACTGCATATGCTGCCACTAATTCTCCCGCCCCTGTCCTCATGCATGAGCCGTCAACATATAGTGTTAGCTCGGGGTCTGGGAGTGCAACATCTGTCAAGTCTTGTCTTGGTTTAGTCACGGTATGTATTACTTCAACACAGTTGTGTGGTGAAACGCTTTCTGTACTGGAGGGCAAAAGGGTAGCGGGATTCAGTATGTTGCATCGTCTGATCTCTATGTGTGGTTGAAATAACGTCAGCTCATAATCCGTCAGTCTAGCTACAGTCAGGTGTTGTGTTTGTGTCCGGTTCAAGAGAACCTCTACTGCGTGTGGTACTTGTACTGTCAGAGGGTGGCCCAGCACTATCGAGTCACTTTGTCTTATGGCTAAGGCCGTTGCTGCAACTGATTTTTGGCACGCAGGCACAGCCTGTGCTACTGGGTCTAATGTACTAGAAAAATAAGCACAGGGCTCGTGTTTTCCTGCATGATCTTGTGTTAGGACAGATAGTGCTGTTCCATCCCGCTCTGTCACAAAAAGCATAAACGATTTGTTGTAATCAGGGTTTGCTAAAACTGGTGCTTGACATAAAGCTCTCTTTAATTCTTCAAATGCCACAGTGTGTTCTTGTGTCCAAGGGAGGACTTTAGTAGAAGCTGTATTAGGGGCTTGGACTAATTCCCCTGAAAGATCACAATAAAACATGAGAAAAAGATCTTGGACAATAACATAAAGCAAAAATAAGAGAGCTAGATAAGAAGCAAATAGATGTATAGTGACTGTAATTTTTCAATCTCTTATGTACATCACGATAATATGTATCAGCTTAATACTACATGCTATTTTTCCTCCTATTGCCTCACTTTTACACTCCTCCACTAATGACACCATAAAGCACACATTTAGTGATCTGCCATCCTATGAGCTATCATATCGACTTGCCTTACGCAACAATACCTTTATTCAGATGCTGCACCATTCACATCAGACTAGCAATGCTACAGACTGCTGGGTCTGTGGCCGACTCCCCCCCTATCAGAACTATAAGGGAGTTTTTGCCCCTTTTTCTCTATCCGTTCACACACAATGGCTCCTGTGGAGCATGGTTTAGTTTGATTAATTCCCTAGATTCGAATTCCGCAGTTTATCAAGACAACTGGGTATGGGGAAACCTGAATTTAGTTTTTGCTTAAAGTCTGCTACCCTAACAAGGAGGGACTTCCCAAAAGAACAGGAACTGATCTAAGAAATGAAGTATATGGATTAGGTAATTTTACACTTAACCTCATGATCCTGAACGTTGAATCTGAAGCTACACCAATCTTGCCCGCCATGTCCGTATTCCCAGTAAAAGAGGAATTATGTATAAGAAAGAATGGCTCCATACACATGGGCCATAGTAAATGCACCACTGTAATAAAATTCAGTGATCAAGGCAAGTCTACATTTAGAGCTTCTCGTCATTCCTACTTTATATGTGGCCAGACCGCATATATACGCCTACCTCTAGATTGGGATGGTACCTGTTACATAGCATTCCTCCTAGCACCTGTTTTCCTAGCTCCTCCTGATTCTCATAGAAATACTCATTTAGTACACAATAGACAGCAGAGAGATCTCCCAATTGTCAATTACACTGAAACAGCATGGGAAAAATACACAGATTTCAATAAAGGTTTCTTTCCCTATATAGGTACAGTTACCAATAGTAAGCTGATACGTAGATTAACCAGAACCCTTGAAGCAGTAGTGAACGAAACTATTTCCGCCTTAGGCAATTTAACAGAAGAGCAGTCTGCTATGCGGATTGTTGTGCTTCAAAATAGTCTTGTCCTTGACGTTATCCTGGCCGATAGGGGCGGAGCTTGTAGGGTCATCGGATCAAGCCATTGCATTTTTCATACCAGAAAATTCGCCATCTGTATATAAAGCCATAACTCGCCTTCATAAGATTGTAAGCCAGATACACCAGAATCCAGGCACCTGGACTTGGTCCGGTTGGTTTTGGAGTGTATTATCTACCTTTGGATGGAGGGTCCTATCCTTCCTAGGTATTGGCCTTCTCATACTATTCAGTTGCTGTCTATGTCTACAATGTGGACCAGCGATCTGTGGTCTGTGTGCCACATCGTGTATTCCACCACCAAGATTTCATTCAAGATCACGGAAGAAGAAAGAAGAACAAATGATGCTATATGAACAGATCAATGGATTGATGAAGATTGATATCTCTTGAAGGGCAAGTAGGGGACAAGGAGGGAATGTGGAAATGTGGATTTTCCTGGTCAGTTATGTCCCCTATCTTGGACCCCAACGGTTCTATGTGCATGTCACAAGTACATGTATGTTCCCTCCAGTTCCAGTTATGAAGACGCAAATACATGTGCGTCCACCGTCAACATGTCCTCTGTCAGATCCGCCATGAACAGGCCGGATATTCCATTCCTAAATATGAAAGGCCACCGGCTTTATATGGTTCACTTATGCCATTTTTACAGTCCAGGCAAGTAGGCCCTGATTCTGCCATCGAAACTCCTCTTGCCTTCTGCCTCTGAAAGCTCCAGTCTGAGCCTGCATCTGTGACCATGAACTTTGTCTCATTCTCTGCGCGGCTCACGAAGCCTGACATCAGCCTATTCTCTGCCAAGAACTGTATTTCACCTTCGAATTATCTGCTTCCCCCTCAGCCGATGCATTCCTGCCTAGTAGTTTAAGTAAACATTCTTCCAGTTACCAAGCAAAAGGCCCGGCTTCTCTGTCCTCATGCAAGTAATTCATAGCCCTGTTACCATGGAATATTCCTACCCCCTCGCATTTAGTGTAGACACTTAGACGCTTGTGCACGCACACACAGTCAGTATAGAATAGATTCTGTCCGAGAGCCCTTCCCTTGTGGATAACATAGTTCTTTAAACATAGGATATTAGATATGATTTGGGATTAGGTTGACATAACCCCAGACTTTTTGTCTCCACATGTAGAGCTAAATGTCAAGTCCCCTTCACCCTCTAGTTGCGCGTCAATCACACGTCATGCTGCTGCGCGCGCATCTCTGCCAAGTATTTCTGCTGACATTGCGAAATCATCTCCAGGTATCCACCCACACATGACAATTTACCCATTATCATCAAGTGGACGCCCACATGGACGCCCACCTTCACGCCTACTTACACGCCCACATGCTCTTATCTCATTCTCTCTTGCTCTTTTGCTTACGTACAATTGAGAAATGTATATATACTGTACTCTGTGAATAATGTTTTGAGAATATTGAGAATACTTTTCAGCCCCGTCCAGATCCTTTTTTGGTGATGGAGATATTCTCCCTTTGACTCGAGTTATTGGAATAAAGCCCTTTATGAATCTGATACCACAGACTCAGCCTCTTGCTTTATGCATGATCTTATTGATATCTGAAAAATTATGACAGCGTGATATTTTATTTACCACACCTGGTGTAGGTAATGTGGGTGCTAGGGTATCCACGAGTGGGCTGGCTCGCCAACCTTCTGTCTTCCACAGGGTTTCTTCAGGGTTCACTGTGAAGAGTTCTTAATCTTTAAAAATCTAACCGTGACTTACACGTAGAGTTGTACGGAGCATGCAGTTATGTTCCCACACTGCACACGCTCTCCATGGGGTCCCTATCTACTCACCTTGGGTTGTTCCTTGGGACCCCAGCACTTCTACGTACTCTCAACCCTGTCTTGATCGGAGTCGTGGTTCTTATACCACTTTCTTAGTATATGATTTGGTCCCCCCTGGGGTCCACTGTGTATTTTGTGCTAGTTACTGTGTTTCTTTGCTAAAGTATTATGTGCATTGTGCATATCTCCGGGTAGGAGATATTTCTATGGGTTAGAGAGCATTATTTAATAAATACATATTTTTATAAATACTTTGTGTGGTTCTTTTTCACTTAATCTATACTATAAGATTGTATTCTGGTAAAACAAGCTGCTTTGCACTCCTTCTTGCCTAAGCCTGAAGGCTGCTCTCCACAGCTACCACTGAGAAAGCTTTCTAAGGTTGTCTAAAACCCCTTAAATCACCATAAGGGTTGTCTGGACTGGTGCAAGGTTCCCTCTTACATAAGTGGATATCATATACCAGGCCAGCTTCTCATACAGGGGAAGCATCGTTCTTGGCCCACGTTCTAGGATAATGTTTAGAGTTGTTGGAAAACTGACAAAGTTGGGAGAGGGGATCCATATTCATGTCGAAGAGTGAAGCAAAAAAAGGAATCTTCCTTCAGATCACAGGATTGGTGCTTATTTACAGCTGTACTCCTTCAGTATCAGGGTGGAATGCAGCCACACAGTGTCACCTGTCTGTGTGTGGAAGCACTGCTGTAAAATCCTCCGGATCTAGTCTGGCACCTGAAGACTTTCCAAAGGTGAGGAATCTGGGTTTGAAGTACCCTTCTGAAATCTTTATAACTTCAAGTTATAGGCCGTCGGCATTTGTAAAGCTTTGTTACAACTTGCGAGCAGCAGCGGAAAAACTCTGGCAAATCTAGTCTGGATCGAAATTAACTTGCAAAGGGACAACCCTGCTTACAAGGCATTTTTAGAAAACAGTATTATGATGCTTGATCTGGGTGACCTTTGGAATTCTAATATCTCTGGGCAATTATTTAAGAAGCTTGTAAATAAATCTACAAAACTGCAAAGTTGGATGGCAGACAAAGAAACCCTGTCAAAACGTCGCCATGGATGGCTGGTGTTGAAATCGTATTCCACTCCAAGAGAATCAGCCCTGCTAGCTGCACCTTACCACAGGAAGATCAAACATTCGTTTTTGGCCCTTAGATTTGGAGAAATACCCACGCTAGACCTTTTGCCAAAATGGAGGATGTCCGGTCAAAGTGAAGACCAGTACTGCCGTCTATGCCACCAGGGGCCTGAATCTCTGCTTCACATGGTCTGTGTTTGTCCTGCTTTGATGGTTCAATGAAGATTTCTATTAAGGCGGGAGTTCCTTGAACGGAGAATAAGGTCCTGCAGGCATGCACTGGTGGAGTCAATGGACCCAAACAACACCATGCTGAACATTAGACTGACTCAGTTATTTATCTGTTTTAAGAAAATGATCAGCTAATAGGATATGCGATGTGTAATCTGGAGGGGGTCCCTGAATGTAATTCTAAATTGTAATAACCTCTGTTAACCTAGCACGCACAGAAACTGTGAAGGATGGGCTGCTAGGGACTGAAACTAGTAGTTCACTATCCCCTTAGACTCAGATAACTACTTTATTTATTTCTGCATTTTTAATGATGTGAATTCTCGCATAATTGCCTTTAATAGTGGGTTTCACAGTCCATCTGGCACCGTATTCATACTTCCCTTAGTCCGCATATAGGCATTTTAACTACATATATTAATTTACTTAAGGGACATTTTAGTTATCTGTGTGGAAAGCTTGCTTTTTTTAGACATCAGGGTAATGATCGATTCCTGTTTAGTCACTTTTTATCTAACACAGATTAGTGTTTGGTATCCCGACTAAAATCTCTAGGAAGGAAAGTTGAAGAAAGCAAAGGGTATGTAGTGTGAACAGTAGAGATTGTACTAGTTGTATGACATACCCGCTTTTTATCTATTCTACTCGCTTTGGTTTCTACGTCCGTTGCTGTCCCTGTAACGCTACCGGAGTAGCGCAACGATCCTTTTGTTCATTGGAGGACCCGCTGGGACGCCGGCATCAACTGCTCAGCAGCCGAGGAGGGTGAGGCGCAGGCCCCGGGACTGCGAGGACCAGCATTCCAGAGCTCCAGCTGGTCCTCTTCCCGCGTGAGCCGCGCCCCCTCACAGCGCCACACCCCCAGCCAAGCCCTACAACAACTCGTGGCACCCGCTTCGCGGGTGCCACTCGCTTTGGTTTCTACGTCCGTTGCTGTCCCTGTAACGCTACCGGAGTAGCGCAACGATCCTTTTGTTCATTGGAGGACCCGCTGGGACGCCGGCATCAACTGCTCAGCAGCCGAGGAGGGTGAGGCGCAGGCCCCGGGACTGCGAGGACCAGCATTCCAGAGCTCCAGCTGGTCCTCTTCCCGCGTGAGCCGCGCCCCCTCACAGCGCCACACCCCCAGCCAAGCCCTACAACAACTCGTGGCACCCGCTTCGCAGGTGCCACTCGCTTTGGTTTCTACGTCCGTTGCTGTCCCTGTAACGCTACCGGAGTAGCGCAACGATCCTTTTGTTCATTGGAGGACCCGCTGGGACGCCGGCATCAACTGCTCAGCAGCCGAGGAGGGTGAGGCGCAGGCCCCGGGACTGCGAGGACCAGCATTCCAGAGCTCCAGCTGGTCCTCTTCCCGCGTGAGCCGCGCCCCCTCACAGCGCCACGCCCCTACAATTTACTTCCCTTTAAAGAGCGCGCTCTGGACCGCGTATCGCGGGACGCGCGCGGGACGCAGCCCGGGGCGAAGACCGGGCAAAGAGCGGGCCGTTTAAGGCCGTTCAAGGACGGGTGAGGACGGCCCTGGCCCTGAATCCCTGACTTATTGCCTATACCTTTCAACTAAAGACTAAGGTAGGCGGAACTGTGTCCTGTCTCTTCGCATATCATTATTAACGGCCACCACCTTCTACATCATTTATTGCTGACTGTGTGCTCAGATGTCGGCCATGCGTAACAGAACTAGAAGCAGTGCGAAAAAAGCTGCGGCGATCACACAGGTGACAGGACCAATAGACCTCTTTATTTCCCGTGTAAATGAGACTATTGACCAAAGTATTGTTGTACTGGAAAAAAGAGTCTCCATGGATCTTGCAAATGCTAAACGTTCATCCCTGGGTTCCCTTGCCAATGTTAAATCACCCGCATTGCAGCCTTCAAATGTCTGCTCCCTACCCCTAACCATACCCACCAATAGTGCTCCGATTGTGCCGAATATTGTTGATTTATCGGTTGCCATATCAGACCTGGATCCGTCTTTTATTATTATTATTATTATTATTATTAAAACTTATAAAGCGCACAGCTACCCTGGGGCATCCCGGCGCTATGAACAGTGCATCAACCGTGGGACCATGGAATAAAGATAGCGACTCACAGGGGAAACAGATGTGTTTTCAAGCCTCTGCGAAAACGCAGGGTACAGGTCTCAGCTCGGAGTTTTAATGGGAGGGAGTTCCAGAGCATTGCTGTATGCACAGAGAATCGCCTCCCTCCCGTGCGTGATCTTTTTACTCTCGGGACCTGGAGCAGACACCTCTGGTCAGACCTCAGTGCTCTATTCGCTTTATAGGGTACTACCAGGCTCCCTAAAAGAGGAGGCCCGCCGCCCTGGAATGTTTTATGGGCGATGGACAGTGCCTTGAACTGTACTCTCTCCCGCACCGGTAACCAGTGCAGTGCCTTGAGAGCGGGTCTGGCGGATTCTGTTCGGGGGATACCCATAAGGAGTCTAGCTGCCGCGTTTTGCACCTGCTGAAGCTTGTTAAAAGTCGATTCAGGGGCGCCCAGAAACAGACTGTTGCTGTAATCAAGGCGAGATGTTATCAAACCCTGAATCAACAACTTCCTTGAAGGAAAAGGAAGAAGCGGAAGGATTTTCCGCGCAGCCCGCAGCAGGGCAAAACAGACTCCCGCAGTTCTTTTGGCGTGAGTTCTAAGGGAAAGATCTTGCTCCAGCCAGACTCCTAAGCTCTTGATCTCCTCTTTCATGGTTGGAAAGTCACCCATACAGCTTGGCCAACATGAAGGTGACAGTGGTGGCACTTTGTTTCCAAGCAGCATGATCTCTGTTTTAGAGCCGTTCAGCTTCAAGGCTGAACTGCTCATCCAGGTGTGGACGTCCGCCAGACATGCGTACAACAAGTCAGGGTTCTCCACCAGTTGAGGAAGGGCGACCACAAGCTGAGTATCATCAGCATAGCTGATGATTTTGATGTTATAAGGGGTCACCACATCCTCCAGGGGGGCCATATAGACATTAAATAATGTCGGGCTCAAGGACGAGCCCTGCGGCACCCCCCACTGGAGAGAAATAGATGGAGACTTGTTGCTTCCTTCCCAGACCTGATAGGAACGGTCTTCCAGAAATGAGCAGAGCCATTTCAGGGCGACACCTGCCACACCCACCTTTGACAGCCGTTGGGTCAACACCTGATGGTCAACGGTGTCGAATGCCGCACTCAGATCCAGGAGGATCACTGCCACTGATCCTCCCGAATCTAAGATGCGCCTCGATTCCTCAACGACCGCCAGGAGGGCCGTGTCGGTGCCATGGCCGGGACGGAAGCCGGTCTGCGAGTCTCGGAGCAGACCATTTGACTCAAGAAAGTTGGACAGTCGATGGTTAGCAAGTTTCTCAGCAATTTTGCTGAGACCTGGCAACAGAGAAATGGGCCTAAAATTGGCCAGCTCAGCTGCGTCAAGGTTAGATTTTTTTAGAAGAGCCTTGACCACGGCTTTTTTCCAGGTGGGTGGCACCAGACCACGAGAGAAGGAGGCGTTGATCAAGTTCGTAATGGGCCCAACCACAGCGAATGCCGCTTGTTTTAGGATTTTAAAAGGGACAGGGTCCATAGGGGAACCGCTTTTTATGGAAACTATAGCTTTTAATGTTTCACTTTCTGAAACTGGGCCGAACATGTCAAGGGAGAAAGGACACTCTTTTATCCCCACAGGGAGGGGTTCTTCTTGAATCCCATGAAATATAGCAACCTGGGGTAAAGAGTCTAGTATTTTTACTATTTTAGTGTGGAAAAAATTGGCCAACTCCTTACACCTCTCAGGGTCATGGGTGACTGCTGGCTCAGGAACTTTTAGCAGTTCTTGCACCACCTTAAAGGTCTCCCTGGAGGAGTTTGAGGCAAGTTGTATTCGCTCCTCAAAAAATTGTGCTTTTGCCAGGCGGAGGGCCGCTTTATAGGCTCTCATCGCTGTCCAGTAGTCCTTACGCCTGGCCGCATCAAATTTCTTCCTCCAGGCCCTTTCCAGTTTCTTACATCCTTTCTTAAGCAGGCGGAGCTCAGCCGTGAACCAGGGGGCGGAACCCACTCGTTTCTCCCTCTTCTGTAGGGTTTTCACCGGTATGAAGCCATCAAGCGAGGCAGTCAACCATCGGTTGAGGTCAGCATCTCCTTGAATCGGGTCTGCCTCAGCTACGGGTTGTGAATTTGCCAGGGCCTGAGTCCAGTCACCGATCGGTAGTCTGGACCATATACGGTCCACCACCACCTCTTGAAATGTCGGTTTAGAGGGCAGATTGATTTGCCATTCCATCGACACTAAGGAGTGATCTGACCATGGGAGCGGAAGAGCTGGTCTGGCCCTCAGCCGAGGGATGTTCGAAAATACCGGATCCAGCAAATGGCCCTTCACGTGGGTGGCTCCTGTGTTGACTAACCGGAGCTCACAAGCAGATAGATCTCCTTTGAGGTCTGCCGCGATCATATCCGCAGTGTCCTCAAAGTGCAGGTTCAGGTCCCCTAGCACAATGAAGGAAGATGTGGATGTTGCCAAGAGGGTGACCGTTTCCATCACAGAGCTTACGAAGTTGCCGACCTTACCCGGGGGTCGGTAAATCAGCAGGCCAGCCAATGTAACCGTTGGTGATACCTGTATGGAAAAGTGGCAACTCTCACAATCTGCCACCAAGCCCCTCCAGACCCTGCAGTTAAGGTTATCACGATAGATAACGGCAAGTCCACCCCCTCGTCCCTCAGGTCTATCCAAATGACCGATAAGGTAACTTGGAGGGAGGGCAAGTACAATGTCCGCATCAGAACTAGAAGTAATCCACGTTTCCGACAGAAACAAGATGTCTAGTTCGTGCTCTTGAATAAGAATGTTAATTTCTACGGCATGACACGGAAGTGACCTGCAATTAAGCATGCCCCATAGTAAAGTACTTGTATCAGGAGGAGGATGAAGCAATGCGTCCAATCCTCGTGGGGGGAGTATCCGCGTACCCAAGTTGGTAACAGGGTACTTTTCCGGGGGATTAATGCGTAATGCAAGTAACTCATCTCGTGAATAGATGATACGCAATAGTGGAGAATTTGACATAGTACCATGCCCTAAGCCCGTCTGAGCCCGGACGAGCCCAGACGGGCAGGACTCTGGCTGGACTCCGGCGTGGGTCCGGCGGACCTGGAGGTTACTCCAGACCTAGAGGCCTGTCAGACTTCCGCCATAGCGGCCCCATGTCTGAGTGGGACTAACGAGGTGGTAACAGCTCCTGTACCTACAGCTCCTTGGGGAAGGGCTACCAGTCTCCCAAAGGCTATACCTAAGAGAAAAAGTAAAGCTAAAGTTACAGTTAGGAATCATAATTTGATTTCCCCTACCCCACAAATGACCTCAGGTATTCCTTGTTGGGTGCAAAACTTGGTAATAGATTTAAAACTAGACCTTGAAGCTACAATAGCAGCACAAATTAAACCTCTAATTTCCAAACTGGATAGGCTTACATCTTTAATACATTCGAAATGGCCACAAAAAACGAATGGGCAAGGGCCTGATCAGCCACATGGGAGTACAGAAGCAGTCCCCAAATGTTCACCATGTATCCAGCCCCTTAAAGATGTATTAACTAACGTTCAAGTAACTGTAGCCCCCGGGAATCCAGTTATACCTAATTTGATGCAAACTGGGAGTAATTCTGCTCAATCTACATCTATACCCACTCCGAGGGTGGTGGGACCGATTTCGACTTCTCAACACTTTGTTGTTGGCAACAATACCACCACTACACAAGTAAAAGATGTTGTAGGGAAATCTAATACCCCTTTAGCACCTTCCCTTTCCACGATTATACCTGAGTGTCCTAAACCAAAGCAGGCACGTTTTAGGTCAATCACTTTACCACCAGAGGTTTCCCCTTTTGTGGTTGTGTTGACAGCAGTCCCCCCGCTGAAGGAGGGAGTAAAAGAAAGTCATGTCGAACTAAGAAATAAATGTGCCCAATGGTTTCACCTACATAAACCTCTACCCAACGGTATGAATGGGGAAATTCTTACTGTACGCAGAGGGGATTGGGTGGGCAGAAGCAAGAAAACAATAGTGGGGGATGTAATTACAGTTAATTTTAGAGATACAGGGACAGTTAGTTATATATGTAATGTTCCTAACAGTGGTCCTGCGACTCAAATTAACCCACTCCCCCTATCTTACTTTTTACCGATGCCTACAAGATCAAACCCTCCCTGTTCCACTTTACAAAGTAACAGAGGATTCGTGTATCCCCCGCAACATTTTACCAAACCATGGCAGCAACCACCTTATTCCTCTTCTTCTTTTTCTCCACATTTTGTTAATTTTCACCAGCAGCCACCACATGTTCCATCTTTTCCCCAGCACCATGTTAATCCTCACTGGCCACATCCTCCCCATTTTCCATCACCTTCATTTCAGTCTGCCCATCAGTGGCAGCAACCCTTACAGCCACTACAACCTGTTAAACCCCAGTGGCAGCAAGCATGGCAGAACCTGCCCCCTTCCCAATATTCATTGTATTCACAATTTGCTCACCCCAACAGATATGCTGTGTTGGATGAGGTAGATTGACTGAGCTCTACCGAAGCTTTGGATTTAAGCATCTCTTTGTCCTTTTCAGACATGGCGAGTGCTTCTCCTGTTACACCTTTAATCGCACCCCTCGAATCGCCAAGGGTGTCATCAGTAATACCTTACTGGTGTTTAGAAAACAGGGATAGTTACGATGTAGGTATAGATACTGTCATTCCCAGATTAAGTTCAGATATCGTCTCCCGGGAAGATGGTTCTAATCTATTACGAGCTATCCAGCCAGAGCAATCTGTAGTTGGTGATTCTGGCAAACCAGCAGGTCTCTCCCTTGTTTCCTGGAACATAGCTGGCCTTGCCAGTAAATTGGGCACACCCTTCTGGACCAGTTTTTTGGGGGAGGGATTTGACCTAATTTTGTTGCAGGAAACCTGGTGTCTGGATCCTATTAACATCGAAGGGTACATATCCTACTGTCTCAGAGCCACCAAATCGAGCTCGGGTAGGGCTAAGGGGGGCCTTCTGTTGCTTATATCTACCAAGCTGTGCGATTGTACAGTTAATTACAGCACGACAGTTGGGGCTCATAGCCAAGTTATAAGGTTGGAGTGTAAAAAGAATATCGATTTAGTTGTGATAAACTTTTATAACAACCTCTTTGATGCTACTAGAGGGGATATTCTACCGCCTCTAGAAAGGGAAATAACCAAAGCCCTTGGTATCTCGAAAAGAACGGCTGAGGTTGTCTGGGCAGGGGATTTTAACTTGCAGCCCTGTCATTTGTCCAACGGGAACATCTGTGGCTTTGGTGCAGCAATGAGTAGTCATTGGGGGGGCTTGGGTGTGGGGGAGGATTCTCCTCATTTTCAACATTGCAGTTATGGTTCCACATTAAATAATATGCTAGTTGCTTTAGACATGAACCTGTTAAATTGCAACACAAACAAGCAGGCGAAAATATGCCCTACATTTACAGGTAGAGATGCAGGATCATTTATAGATCATATCCTGTTGTCTAGCAGTGGAGGCTTCACTGATTTGTATGTAAATGAAGAAAGTCTCAGTGACCATAATAGCCTTCGTGTTACCCTTTTGAGGCATGGTACCTCGACTGTTTCAGGTGGGAAATGTTCTACTGACTTAGTACCTATTAGACCGAAGGGTCTAAGGATCAAATGGACTGGTCTAAATTCCAAGGTTAAGCAGAAGGAGGTCATCACCAGATGCAAGAACCAAATTAGTTTCTGCTTGGAGGATGATTGTGACCTAGGCTGTTTACTAGTCCACTTTATCTCCATGAATAGTATTATTGATGGCATCTTTACTAAGGCCTCGTTATTAAATAGCGGCCCGAAGCAGGGGTGGTTCGATAAGACCTGTATAGCCGCCCTCCATGATTTAAAGAAGGCTTTAGGCACTAATCCACGTGTTAAGACGGACATACAATTTTTTAGGGCAAGATATAAAACTGCAATTAAAACCAGGAAAAGGGTATTACAGTCCGATGCATGGGATAAGTTGAAGGAAGCGGCCGAGACCAAAAATTGCAAACTGTACTGGGAAACCATTAACAGCCCGTTTCTCAATAAGGAAGATGCTCCTGAATTAACATCTTATGTGGCATGTAGCGATTGGGTCAGTCACTTTTCCAAAATCTTTAACCCAGACGGGTTACCTCTTGAGCTAATGTTACCTGAGTCTATCTCATGGCTACCCCTTCCGTTGGGAATTACTTTAGAAGAAAGTCACGATGCAATTTCTTCAAGCAAAGGAGGTAAGGCCCCTGGCCCTGATGGGGTCCCGCTGGATTTATACAAAGATGAACCAGCACTATGGGCTCCAATCCTGGCGAGGTTATTTAATTGTGCGGCAGAAACTAACCCCCCGCCCACTTGGGGTCAATCAGTTATTATTCCTCTACACAAGAAAGGTGATAAATCAGAGGCTTCCAACTATCGTCCAATTTCATTACTGGACGCCTCTGTGAAGGTGATGAGTAGGATTTTACTCAAGAGGTTGGAAGATTGGGCAGCTGATTTTAACATTTTAACTAGAGTCCAATACGGCTTTCGGAAAGGCCTGGGCACATTGGAGCAATGTGTAAACTTGGACCTTTTAATTAATAAATATACTGTGGCCAAAAATGGCAACCTTTTTTTATGTTTTGCTGATTTGAGCAGTGCATTTGATTTGGTTAACCACACTATCCTTTGGGAGGTTTTGCTAGACGCAGGGGCTCCGAGGGAAATAGTCCACTTTTTAGCTAGACTTTACGAAAAACTTTCCTGCAAAGTCCGCTATGGCACCCATGGCGAATGTACCCCGTTTTTCAAAGTGTCTCGGGGCATACGCCAGGGATGCGTTTTGGCCCCGTTGCTATTTTCCCTTTTTATCAACGACGTCGACCGTTCACTGGTTGACATCCCAGCAGATGCCCCCCTGATTGGTGGTAAACCTGTTCCGCTGTTACTTTACGCGGACGACGCTGTTCTCATATCCCGTACACAGTTGGGACTTCAGCGCCTAATTGACAATTTTACTCATTTTATTCAAGTTAGGCGGCTACGCGTGAATAAAACTAAGACGTATGTTATGTCATGCGGTCGGGCAGCTAAGCAGGTAAAGCATACCTTTTTTCTGGATAAGGAAAAGTTGACTCCTGTCAAGTCCTTTTGTTATCTAGGAATCACTTTTAATAATATTGGGTCTTGGACCTCGGAATTTGATTCTATAAGATTAAAAATGCTGCGATCTACTGGCAGTATTTTTCGTTTTGCCTCTAAACTCGGCTCACGTAGCATTTTAGACATGATGAACATATACAATGTTCGTTGTGTCTCCTCTGCACTGTATGGGGCAGGTGTATGGGGCCATAGTGCGGGTACATCTCTGCAGAAGGAGGAAAACAAGTTTTTAAGAAGGTTGTTATGTGTTCCCCCTTCTGCTTCCACTCTGTTGATTCACGAAGAAGTTGGGATCGAGTTTATCTCTGATTTAGCAGCAGTCCGGCCACTCTTATTGTGGCGTTCTATTTGGGCTAAACCAGAGACTCGATTCACTCAGGATATTATTCTTGATTGTATAGGCCTGGACCACTCCTCACGCATACAGTGGCTGAGATACATCCACCGCTGGTATCTTCTTCTTTTCAATATAGATGCACTCCGCGAGCCAGAGGAGGTTGTTTCCATTTCAAAGAAAGAAATTAAGACAACATTTTTAAACTTTCGAAAGGCAGAGCGAGATAAAATTTCTGGCAATCTTGTCACCGTGAAATTTTATAAAGATTTAAATTTAACTTCGGGGTTCCAACCCTATCTTGCGTATGTGACCCGTCCTTCCCATCAGTATGTTTTAACACGCGTTAGACTGGGTATTGTTCACCATCTGGTTGCATTTCCAAACACAAGAACCAGTTCAGATATACCCTGTCCGTGCGATAGTATTTCCCGACAGAATAGTCGCCACTTTTTACTTTTTTGTAAATTTTATCATTTTCTTAGGTTAAAATACCTTAAGCCAATTTTTATCAAATATAATACTCGTACTACAGAAACAGCACTGATACTTTTATTCTCATTAGAGAACGAAGAGATTTGTTTTTTCCTGGCTACTTTTATCTTGAAATGTACAGCTGCCAGGGAAAGTATTGCACCATAAGATTTTTATACTTACCTGTCTGTACTTATGTTATACAGCTGCCAGATATCGTGTTGCTATTACTGATTACATTTTTGCTTGTATATATAAGTTTTAAGTTTTATACCTTCTTTGTAATTAGGGTTTTATTTTTGTTTTTTGACTACAGTATTTTATGACTATTTATTAACTCTGATGTACAGCTGCCAGGATAGGCCCATTGAGGAATTCCCACTGATTACCTGTTTGTATTTCCGTCCATAACAGCATGTTGATTCAAACTGGCATGATTACCTAACTGTTGCACTTTAGTCTTTTTGTATAATGTCTCTTTACTGTTTTTTATAAGTGGCCATATGGTGATTTTTCACATTTTTAATCATGTATTCTTCTGCTTGTATGATTTGTATGTACAAATCGAATAAAAGCTTTAAATTGTATCTATTCTACTTTTTATTTGTTATGTATATTTTAACTGTGTGATTCTGTTTATGGTTTTAATTACCTAATAAACTAATATTAAACAAAAAAAAAGTGAGTCTTATTTGTCACAAATTTTCATTGCATGAATAGTGTGCCCGAACACAAGAGAAGCCCAATATATTGCCCCTAACATGATATATGCGAATATTTAATCTTCTTTAAAACAAAGGGCATAGTCTGTTTCTATTATGACTTAACTTCACCCCCATGTGCAGATAAATCCCCATTGGACCCCAGAAAGACCTGAGAGTCCTAAGCCAGCAGAAGAGGCTGACAATTAGTTAAGAGTGTTGCAGGACTGTATGATGAGGAAGACAGGCTTAGCATAATGAAGATTACTGCTTCGTAATCATAGAATTAAAATCTCATCAGTTCAAGCTTGTGCCAATCCTTACTTTGTGAGGATATGCTAGGTTGTGTCGCCTTCTGCTTACAACCAATACACTTGTCAAAAACGCAGAAAGCAATGCAATACCCAAATGTATTACTGATTAATAAAGCATAGCATGGTTACATAGTAACAAAAGACAGAACACCATCAGAAACAACCTACTCAGGTCTGTAATGACAGACAAATGTGTGAGGAAGGGCCCACGTTGCAGTCTACAGAGGTCAGTCATGGTGAAATCACTAGCCTTTTCGCAGGAAGCTGCCATTCCACTGATAGGCCTACTCAATATCACCTAATGAGCAAACTCAGTAAGCAGTAGAGACGGCAAACGTAACTCAACAACCGATGGATGATATTGAGGGTTTCCCACCATTCCCCCAATTTCCCTCTTGACAAAATTGACGAAGAGGCACTCAAGGATTCAGTGAGGGCCAAACAGATAAAAGTCTGTCGGACACCCAGCCTATTCTAACCGATCTGCTAATGGTATGCTAAATAGGACAGCAATTTCATGTTCTATGTGAAAATAAGAAAACACTTGAAACCCACCCTCTCACCCAACCAGGTTGAATAAAATGCCTATCTGGGAGAAACTTGAGGTGGGGTTCTTCCATTAGCAGGACCCTGTTACCCAAGCTGCTATGCTGAGGTAAATAGCTAGATGTAAACAAACATTAGTGGACACGAAAAATGATATATATAGCCAAAGGTTTCAAAAGTGTCCTCTGCAGCCCTTGGAGAGCAAATGGAAAATTCCCCTACAGAAGTGGAGAAAGAAACTTTGCCTTACAAAGTTCAGAAATGTGAAGCAGATGTGTAGCCAAGACACGGACATCAGACAGTTCTACTAGACTGTCAACAAGAGCCAACAGGCAACCAATGCACCCTGAGTATTGACACTATAAGCCCTTTTAAACAAGTCTTATGCAGGAATTCCAACACCAACAGTTCCAGAAAGTGGCATGCCGACCCTTAAACGTGCACCAACTGAAAAAATTAAGCAAATTATTAGCGTAAGCAGTATGGCTGGAGGGCCTACAATTTTGCTGACTGCATGCAGTGACCTGTTTGTACAATCCAGATGCCTAAAGCTTAACTGGTCAGCCTCCAAGCTACCAGGTGAAGTGTTGTTAAGGAAAGATCTGGAAACAATATCAGACACAAAACCAAGGGAATGTTCATTAGAGGCAGTAGGGATTACATATTCAGGAACTGTGGTCAGAGGGACCAAACAGCAGCAAAGAAAATAACTTGTTCCCCCTTCTGGAGAATATTGTTGAACACCTATAGAAAAAGGAAAATTGGTCAAATAAAATGTTTATTAAATGTGCAGGAGAACTTAGTACCACCAAAAGGAGAGAGTGCCAACATTTTAGATCTCCAGAGAAGTCCTTGAACCAAAGTGTAGGAGAAGATAATTCAAAAGGATCGAGTAAAGGAACCCTCAGCGATGAAACTTTGGTCATTACATGTTAATCCAAGGAGAACACAAACACCCTTTTCAAACAATCTGCCAGTGTATTCCCTGATCCCGTCAAATAGCATGTCATCAAGGACACCCGATTAGTCCCAACCCACAACCCCAGGAAGTGAACCAACTCTGCCAGACTTAGGACATTATAAGACAGTTGCCACCAGTAGGAAGAGTAGTGTAATCTCTTGGGGACCACTGAAATAGACCCAAAGCGTCCTTCAGAGCTACTCTGACTGACCACTCTGATATTAATAGTGGCCCTCTGGGAAACGTGGCGCCTTAGTTGAGATCGGACCAACATTATTTGAGTCCATCAGCCACCAAGCCAGTCCATTCTGAAATTAAGGAGAAATTGGCATCAAGGCATCCAGATGCTGGTTAACATGATCCCATTGAGAAAGGATGTGAAAACCAAAGGCATCAGATGAAAGTGCCACTAAAATACCACCACCGCTGCAGTCAACATAAAATCCTACAGCTACAGCCAGGTCTGAAATGAAGCAGAGTCTACAGCCAAGAAAGCAGACCAGTGAAATTGAAGCATGGACAGGCAGTGAAGCAGAGGAAGCAATACATGCCGCAGATCTATGCAGAACCTGGTACTTCGGAAGGCTTGTGAAGAGATTTCTCAATTCAGGAGAAACTGAAGTTTTGCAGCATGCCGAACACAGCCAGAATGTTCTCGTGAGACTTGAAAAAGAGAGGGAGCATAAGAAAGGAAAAAGTTGCTCACCTCCTGTAACAATCTTTCTGGTGAATACTTTAACTGCATATTCCTCACCTTGTCAATATTCCTCAAGGCAGCAAACTGGATCAGAAAACTTTACAGCAGTTCTCCTGTGTGCAGGTAAGTGCCATTGTGCAGCTCTGCACTGACGTTGTTATACTCAGGAAGTGACAAATAGAGCTGCATGTAAGTGCCACCCAAGCACGATGAAGTCAGTTGCTTTCTTAGTCTGTATGTGCCCTCAGATTGGCATGACCAGTGTGCAGATCATTCTAACAACAGACTCCTCATCTTGTGAATACAGACCATAGTAGACCCTCCCCAGATGGTGAGTCTGTGAACTGGCTGAAACAAAAAAATCCTGAAGGACTGAGCAGGAAAAATGCCCTTCTCGAGAGACCGGACTATCGAGACAGTAGGGCTTCATCAGCATATGCACTGACACCCGCATCACCACCTCACAAATATCTAGGAACAAGCACTCCACGTGCACGTGGAGTCGTAGCAGTCTTAGCTCAGGTAGAATGAATTCAAAAGCTGTTTCGATGCTGCTTCTCTGCCATTCCCTTGTTCCACCCTAGATGGAAGGTGTTTTTGAGGTAAAGGTGACTTGGAAACTTCAATGATCAAAAGCGCTGAACTTACACATTCCCAGAGGCGGCGAAAAGATCGTGCCAGGGGCTTGTACATAGATGGAAGACGCTCTATGCCACCAACATCTGAAACTGCAATTCTTTGTCCTCCAGGCATCAGCGACTGAGCTAGACCACCCTCACAATTGGAGATCGGCAGTGATTCAGCACCAGAGAAATTTCCTTGCTGGTTCAGCCACTTCAAGAGGCTTAGGGCCTCTTGCCACAGGACTGTAGACACAAGACCCTCACCATGCCCTTCTTCTTTCAGTACCACATGGCAGTCATGTTGTCTGTGAGTGCCTGCAGCGGGTTTCCTCTGATGGTGGGCAGGAAGACCTTCAATGCCAAGCAAATCTCCTGCAACTCCAACAACCTGATGTGGATTCAAGGTTCTGCTGAACGTTAGTGACCTCTGACCTCCACCTCTCCCAGATGGCCTCCCAATGCCAAAGCAATGTATCTGTCATAACTGTAAAATTTGGGTGGGGTAGGAAGAGGGGTCTGACACTGACCCAATTGTGGTCCATTAGCTAACTCTGCATTTTATTTTGCAGTCTCCACCAAAATATAGATACCACTGAAAAATGTCTACTGTTGTGGAGCCTACTGGGACTTGAGGTCCCACTGAAGAGAAGGAATCTGCCATCTGCTTTGTTTGGCCAACTGGATGCTGGAAGTCAATAATCCCAACAGTCTCAGAGTCATCCACATTGAGATCCAGGATAGAGGCTTAAACATTGGGCTCATAGCCAGAATGCTCTGGACCCTCCACTAGGGGGAAAAGGAACAACACATCCCATATCCAGAATAACTCTGATAAACCAGGACATCTGCAAAGGGGTCAGATGGGACTTCGGCATATTGGCAGTGAATCTCAACAATATTAGAGGTCTGCCATCATCTGGAGGTGGTTACAAACTGCCTGGGGCAACCCCGGCTTCAGTAACCATCTTCGAAGTAGGGAAGACTGGTACTCATGACCTCCGAAGGTGTGTTCCGAGCACCACCGTCACTTTTGTGAACAATGAAAAGGATGTATGTGAGGCCAAAGGGGAGCATTGCAAACTGAAAATGCTCCTGGCTCACTGTGAACTCAGCGAAGTGACTGTGGTGCTGCAGAACAGGGATATGAAAATAAGCGTCTTGCAGGTTCAATGCCACCATCAAGTCTCCATGGTCTGGTGCAATCAGGACCTGGGTTAGCTTGAACATCTTGAATTTGCCCTTCTGCTGCAAGGTGAAGAGAGGGCAAACATCTAACATAGGAGGAAGGCATCCTTTTCCTTCAGGGCAAGGAAGTACCAGGAGTAAGACCCAATTCCTACTTCAAATGCCACAAACTCTCTATGGCCCCTTAAACCAAAAGTATCTGTACTTCCTGCAGCAAGGTGAACAGGACCACAGTTGGTCAGGGGGGTGGAAAGAAATGGTAGGGCATAACCGCAATGTACAATTTGGAGGGCCCACTTGTCTGAAGTGATAGCCTTCTACCCATGACGAAATATTGGATACTGACGTCGACAGAATGGCTGTGTATTGGCAAAGACACACTAAAGGGGTTTTGTGGGTGCAGGAGGGGCAGGATTGAGCTGCACTTTGTCCCAGATGTCCTGGTCGTTGTCTGTGTGAACTGCGGCCTCTTCCAATGAAAGAGATGTAAATCCTGCTGGGCTATTGAAGGAGTCTGTCATTGGTGAAACTGAAAACATAGACCATAGTCATACAGAGAGTGAAATTGCTGGTTGAATTGTCTGGTTGGAACAGAAAGACCCAAAGAATTTTCTGTGGCCCGCTTTTCTTTAAACCATTTCTGGGCTGAATCCACTTTGCCGCCAAAGAGGCAAGAGCCATCAAATAGCATGTCCATTAGGGATGCTTTGACATCCTCCGAGAATCCTGAAGACCTCATCCAGAGGTGAGGCTGCCACATTTGTACCCATCACCCGACCTAGGCAGTCGGTTATGTCCAAGCAAAAGTGGATCACAAATTATACTGCATCGTCATCCTGGACTGCTGATAAAACTGGAGCCATGAGAGTAGCAGTCTAGAAGAAAGGTGGCAGTTACTGAGCACAGTGCAAGACTCATGGAGGCAAAGATAGACTTGCTACAAGTTTCTATTCTATTTGACTCACGATCAGGTGGAGTGGTAGGACGGCATTGGGATTAACTTTACTGGTGGGATGCCTGTACCACCAAATTCTCTGGTGTAGGATGTCCAATAAAGGCAGATTTGTCTGGTTGTGGATGATGACAGTGAGCAACATACCTAATAACTGGTACCTAAAAACCGGTGTTCTGGATAACGGTTTTGCCCAAGTACTCAAAAGGGTATCCATGAGAGCCTTCATTAAATGGCACTAGAAGTTCTGTAAGGACCTGATCAGGCTGGAATACCTCTGTTAAAACATTAGAGTTCACCTAAACAGTTGGAAATTTTAGGTCTAATATATCTACCACCCTTCATGTAACAGTGGCACTTTCCTCAGTAGCAGGACGAGTCTCTGACGAAGTATCCAGGCCACTGGCATATTTGAGTTCTTCATACCAGTATTCCTCATCATATTGGAGGATATAATCATCCCAGTCAGCAAAAATTTCATTATCCAAATCACTGGCAAACAGATTGTGCAAAGTTTGGGCCCTACCGTGTGGCAAGAGCAAACTGCTTAAGTCGGAAGGATTACCTGTTGACTGTGCTCAGGAAGGAGCCGAACACGGCCTGTCCGGCCTCAGCTAAAGTTGTGATGGATACTGCACGGAGTCTGATAGTGCAATAGCCTGCACATCCTTAGGCCTTGATGCAAAGGGAATCAGTGCAGAGGATGGCACCAGAACTTAAGTTTGCACTGGATAAGCTGAACCTGAAGAAGGTGCAAAGAGCAGACTCGCAGGCAGAAGACCGACTGGAGGTCCCTGCAGATCCTGTGCAGGAGGGAATTGGTAAAGTGCTGAAAATGAGGAGCATTGCCTCCCTCAAGACTTTTACTTGATGCAGTGCTACCTACAGACCCAGAAATTCAGGGTACATCTGGACCAGACTATGGATCAGCTCCGATGGAGATCATAAGCGAGAGTGCGTAGCATGTTGATGCCCTTCCCACCTCTCTGAAGTTTGAGGATGGTAGAAGGGGCCAATTTTCATTTGGATTTTTTGTGCTTCTTCTTCTACTTACCCAAAGACTTTGCTGCAACAAGAATCTTTTCTGTGAGCAACTTTGGGAGCGGTAATGGGACCTTCCACTCAAATGAACAAGTTACTAATCTTCGGTAACGATATATCGGGAAGAAACGTTAGTTAGTGATAGATTCCCGTACCTTAGAATTACCCCCAGGCGTCAGACTGGATCCAGAAAGTTTTCGCCAGCAGTACCCTTGCGTGCCGGAAGGTGGCGTCGTGCGGCTCCACATCCGTCGTTGGGGTTGTGGTCGCCGAGATGACATCGCGGCAGCTACTTAGACGCTGCCCTCGCACGCTGACATCAGTTCTGTACACAACTTTCCACGCCAGGAACGCAGAGCCATGCAAGATACTGACCACTGGTGCATTGAAACTAGGGCCCTGAAAGGGATGACCTTAACCCTAGAAATCAGTTCGCAGAACGTGGAGGATGGTTGGGGCGGTAAGGAATCTATCACTAACTAATGTTTCTTACAGATATATCGTTACAGAAGGTAAGTAACTTGTTCATCTGAAAGAAACACATAGTGATTGATTCCTTACTTTAGAATAGATACCCCAGCAATACCAATCCCGGTGGTGGGTCTGTGAACCAAGATCACACCAGAAAGTCCCAGAGAACAGAACGGCCAAAGAAGCCATCTCTCCGGACTTGGCTGTCCAGGCAATAGTTTTTAGTAAAAGTGTGCAGCGAGGCCCACGTAGCTGCCTGGCAGAGGTCTTGTAAGGGGACACCACGTCCCAATGCCATAGTGGCAGCATTCGCCCTGGTGGAACGGGCGCGCAGCCCCACCGGAGGCTCCATTTTAGCCAGAGAATAACAGGCTTGAATACACAAGACGACCCATCAGGAGATAGTCCCCTTGTGCATGGCCCGACCTTTCTTAGCGCCAACGTAGCCAACAAGGAGCTGGTCATCCACCCGGAACTTATCTGTGCGATTAAGGTAAAATGAGCGGTAGAAGAACAATGGTTCTGGTGTGGCCAAAAGGTCCAATATTACAGTGATCCTGTGGAGAGCACTTATGACTAGAGAATTGAAAATTAATTTCTTAAGGGAGCAAAAACAATGTACATAGGGACATAGGTCAGTTCATGTGAAAGATTTATTTCCACAATAAAGGTATTCAGGTGCTCACACAATAAGTGAAAGAAGTGTGACGTGTAGTGATGGTGAAGTTTAAAATTACGGCATCGCATTGACAACAATTGTAGAAAACTCCTCAAAAAACATTTTATACATTAGGAAGAGTTTATGTTTCTTCTGAGCTTCTGAGAGGGAATCAGGTGCGACTTCAGCACATTGATGGAGAACCCGAGCAAATGCAGGAAGTCGTCCCTAGTCTGGAGGTGGGAGACGACTGTCTGGGGCAAGCCCGCCTTCAGCAGCCAGTCGTCGATATAGGAGAAAACTGGAACCCCTGACCTGCGTGTGAACACCCGAGGCGCGCTGGTAAGGCCAAAGGGGAGCACGGTAAACTGAAAGTGCTTGTGACCTACAGAACGAGTTACTTACCTTCGGTAACAATGTATCTGGTAAAGACATAGTCTAGCCGCAGATTCATTAATTTAGAATATCTCCAGGTGTCAGACTGGATCCGGAAAACTTTCCGCATCAGCACCTGACGTCATCCACGGACGTGACGTCAGCGGAGCCATATATGCCCCTCCAAGCGCACTGATGTCAGTTTTCGTCGGATATACTTTTCCGCGCCGTAACACGGAGCCACCACAAAAAACTGTTAGAATATGGGAACAGTGTGTGAAAATAGTGAAAAGTCATGGAATGATGAAAAACAGCACCATAAAGGAAAGTGCCAGGCACTGTATACTGGAAACTAGTAAAGGGAAAGAGCAGAGCACTGCTCTGAGAAGCAACCCCGCAAAAGTGAAGGCCAACCATCCTGCCAGGTAAATGAAGATGTAAACAACATCATGGCAGACGACAGAAAGTCCGCAACCTTAATGTATAACCGTGAAGGACAATAAGTCCGGAACATAGTGTGAGAAGTTGGCCTGATATATGATGTCACTAATTCTAGTGTACACCTTGTATCAGTCCAAACAACCCTTATGGTGGTTGGTTGTAAAGTCAACCTTATAGACCAGCTATCCTAGTGGTAGCATGGACAAGAGCAGTCTTAGGCTAAACTCTGAATGGCATGTGAAGCCAGCTGTGATACCATATATAATCCCTTGAATACCAAATGAAAGGACACCACAACAGATATATATATAAAATAAAGTGTATTTATTCTAGTCAAACCCTCAGCACTCTTTATGAGATTAGAGGTAAGTACAACACAGTCTTATTTAAGCATACATTAAGTCACACAGGTAAGTAATACAGTTAGGCCCTAGGGGCCACGCAAACCATATACTAAAGAAGTGGTATAAGGACCACTGTCACGGAAATAGGATAGGCCTAGGCCTAGGGAATTGCTGGGGCTACACTACACTAGCAACAGTTAGGAAGTGGGAGGCCCACGGGATTCAGGTGCAGAGTGGAAACACTCACGCGTAATGCGTAAAAGTCGATAGAATTACTAGCAGTTAGAAATTAACAGTTTAAGGACACTTCTGAAGCAGCTAGAGAGTCGAGACTCGGAAACTAGACCCTAGGATAGTCAATACCCTTGTGAGCACCGAAGTACCCAAGTTACCTAGCCCACAGGCTGCGGGTGCATAGGTGTGAACTTGCGTCGGGTTTCGTCGTGGACTTCTATGGATGCCTGAAGGAAAGTTGCTGACAGGCAGTCAGTGAAGAGTGTCCGGTGGATCCCAAGGCTGGGATCAAGAAGAGAGGATACCTGCAAGCAGAAGGGACAGAGTCAAGGTCACTAGCCAGTGACCACGTGGAACCAGGAAGGAACCAGGCGATATCGTGAAGATTGCAGGTGAAGGGTGAAGCTTGTCGCTGCAGCCACGGGTGCCAGGAGACGTCGAGGACGACCAGGACCAGGAGGCGAGCTGTCCCACGAAGGCTCTTGCTGCCGGTGGCGTCAAAGTCGAACTAGGACTCACCAAGCCTTGGCAAGCGGAACCCACGAAGAACGGAGGACTTGCTTCTGGTGCAGACCAGGAAGGTCTGGGGTGCTTCTCTTTTGCAAAGAAGCGGGAGCCAGTCTGGAGGAGCCAAACCAGCAGTGAAGATTTCAAGGTGTGTCGTCACAAAGGCCGCTAGCCAACGGGCAAGCAACCGGACAGACGCGGCAAGCAGGAAAATGCAGAAGGGCCCCACGCAGGACTCATGGAGTGTGGGGGGCTGATCTTCGGTGCAGATGGTGCTTGGGGTTGGGACTTCTCAATCCCCGGTGCACAACTTCGAGGGTGCCCCAGAAGCTGCACTGGAAGATACTCGCCACTTTTCCCAGGTAGCCGGTCCCACGTCTCTCGTCGCCTCCACGGATCTCAGCTCGGCTGTGGATGTGGATCAGGGTCGGAGAAATCTGGAGGTCAAGGCTCTGGTCGGGCTCTGCAGTCGGTCCCTCGTAGAACTTCAGCAAAGCAAAGGGTAAGTCTCTTAATGGTGCCTGTTTGCACAGGGTAGCCACTCCTTGGCCACAAGGGAGATTCTTCAGTCTTCTTCTTTCGTCGAATGTCGAAGGTCCAGAGTTTCTGTTCAAGTTGCAGGTTCAGGATAATCTAATCACCTGGGGCCCAGCTACCACTCTTATACTAATCTGGGAGGCTGGGTTGCCTGCTAGGTCACGCCTTATGGGTGGGACCTGGGAGGGGGGTGGTTACACCCCCTTCCCTTTGTCCAGTTTCGCGCCAGGACTGGGGCTGGAGTGCCCCAGCACCGGTTTGAACTGGACTATGCATGGGACACCTTGTGTGCCCCAGGCATGTCTCATTCCTTTCAGCCCTCCCTGCCCCAATACACTAAAGTCTGTCTGGGGAGGTGCTAGCACCTTCCCAAGCAGGAAACCTATTGTCCAAGCCTCCCTTTCCGGGATCACTCCCAGCAGCAGGAGGTCAGACTCGTGTCTGTGGCAGCAGCATCCATTTTGTGATGCTGAGACTTTGGTTAGAGTTAAACAGCAAAGTAGGATTTTAACATGTCTCTCCCTCTAGAAGGGAGGAATAATATCCTCATCACCAGAAATGGTATGGGGGTATTATTCCAAAGTGTTAGACACCTTACACGACATGTTTTGATAAAGCCAAACCATAGTTACCATAACCGTTTAAGATTATAAGGCACTTTAAGAGTATATGGTAGGCTATATCATAGAACAGCTATAAGGACATGGTTCCGAAAGCTGCAGACAGGCTCAGCTCATGCTAGAGCACCATCTCACATGTTACCAAGCACTCTGCCTCCAGGATTGTTAAGGCCTGCCATAGGAGTGGCTGATAGGTACACATGTGTCTATTTTAAGGGTAGATATAGGTATACTATATCTAAGCAAGGGGTGATTACACGACCTTGCCCCAGCTGAGTGATCAGCCAGTTGTGTCTGATTGAAAGGCCAGACCAGGGGTGGCATAATACATGCTGCAGCCCCTGGGAGGCCTAGGGTACACCTATGCCCTGGGTACCTAGGGTACACTGTACAGGGTCCAATAAGGTGATCCTTACCAATTGGGAATGTACCTAGGGTACATGGAGTCCATTTTAAAGAGAGAGCAGACAGCCTGAGACCCTGAATGGCAGATCTCAGGCCAACTAATTCGAAAAACCAGTTAGACACTAGGCAAAAAGTTGGGGATATCCACCTTCCTACACATAGGAGGTAGGACAATTGACCACAAGATGTCACCAGAAAGAGACGTCGTATCCCCAATAAGAGATTCAAAAAATGTGGCAGAGCCAATAGACCTCAAACCAATGGAGCACAGGGGTGGTAAGAGACCCCAAGGCGATAAAGAAAGGGAGAGCGGGGGGTAGGAAAAAACATGAATAGAACCCACACTGTACAACCCAAGACGCAGGGTTGGAATGGATGCATGACACATGAGCATACCGTTCAATTACGAAAATGGGCGGAGTAGAGCTATGAAAGCAGAATGAAGCATTCTGTGTGGGAGTGAAGTGAAAGTGTCACCCTGCAGGATGATCAAGCCACCCGGAGGGAGGCTAGCGTAGAAAGTCCAAATTGAAAAAGTCCTCACAGAACGGGGAGGACGGGCGGGCATTAAGGAATCTGCGGCTAGACTGTCTCTACCAGATACATTGTTACCGAAGGTAAGTAACGCGTTCATCTGATAGAGACGTCTAGCCGCAGATTCATTAACTCAGAATAGATACCAAAGCCATACCCATAGAGGAGGCGGGTCTGCGACTGAATCCCACCAAGTTCTAGAGAGAACTTGGTCGTCAATAATGTGACTAAAACAGTGCCGTCAATCATGTGACGAAGCAGAGTGGGAACAGTGATGTCAGCGTAGCTAACTCCTAGACCCTGAAGCTCAAAAGAGAGCGGAGAACAATGGAAGGCAAAGGTACCACAAGCCGAAAAGTACAGCACAAAAACCCCTTTTGAGTATAACGGGTTGAGAGAGGGAAAGCTTAAAGTCAGAATGCGCATGCTGGATCAAGAGTTCACAACTTCGAAAAGGGAAGATGAACCAAGCTGAGGGCCCAAGGGATCCAAGGTGTCGACAAAAAGCGATTACTGGTCGACCAGGCAAAGCAGTGGAAAAAACACGGTTGAACCTGCGCCTGCAAGATACAGGGGGCAATAGGCTGACTCCTGCCCAACAAGTGTCGGCATGGAACAAGAAAACGCATACTAAATATGCTGGAGTTAAAAGGAATCTGATGACACCGCCAGAAGTGGAACTGGACCTAGGGTGTGAAAGATCCACCAGATGTAATGTGTCGCCTGTAAGCCAAACCCAGAGAGATGGCAACCGGTATGACAGAAAGCACATACTGGCCCAGTATGTAGAATAGCTGAAGAAGCCCTTTTCAAGCTGCATTAGGTAAACACATGTGACAACATTGGCAGGCAACCAATCCATGGCCAGAAGGCTGGTAGTAAAATAGAAGACACGCCAAGACATAGGCAGTCTGTTACAACTGGCGAAAGGGCCAATGGCACACAGCCTAGCGTCTAAGTAGGATCGACACTGTAAGACATCGAAGCATACCGGAAGGCACCCAGCACATCGTGTGGACGTTGGATCCACAAGAAAAAAGGAAAGGCCTCCTGCAGGGCAGCGTGAGCAGCTCAGATGCGCACAACATCAAGAGGGCAATGACCCAAAAGGGGTACCAGGCAGCCAAGCACCACATAGAGGTGGTGGCACAAGCAGACCATGTCAGTGACCACGGACATCGCATGAAGGAAAGAGCAACATCCCCCCCTCGCTCGGGAAGAACCACAGTCCCCTGCAAGCTAGAGGCACGACAGTGGAAATAGTCAGGATCAATGTAAGTGCCCCGGACCACAAGAAGCAAGTATTCCGATGGAATACGCCCCATGAAAAATCACAGTATGATCCAAGCAGAAGTGTGGAAACACCAGTGCGGGGCAGCAGGGAATGTGGAAAAAAACGCTGTAGGAGAAGTGGTGAGAAAAGAGGCCACATACAGCAGAGATATAAATGCTAAGCTAGTACCATGGATGACGAGCCCAATAAGGGTTGTGTGCCCAAGTTTGTACTAATAGTACTAAACATTGCCGCACAGCGGCGGGGACGGTGTGAGCTGTAAAAACAAGGACAGAAGCACTACAGACAAGCGTGACCAAAGGCACCCGAAGTGCGACAGGGCGATGCTAAAAATAGGATCGCAGGACAAAAGACAGGGGGAGACTTCCCAAAGGATGTCCACGAGGAATACTCCATAGGAGCGTACTAAGGCAAGGCAGTCGCCCAGCATCAGCATATACCCCACAAAGGGTAAGTGTCAACCCCTTGATAAGGGGATCCTCTTGGGCAAAACACACAGTCAGAGGACTGAACAGAACATTAAAGAACAAGTTACTTACCTTCGGTAACGATGTATCTGTAAGAAACATTAGTTAGTTAGATTCCTCACCTTAGAATATCCCCAGGCGTCAGGCTGGATCCGGAAAGATTTTTGTAGCAATATCCCTTGCGCGTCGCTAGGTGTCGTCTGCGGCTCCGCGTCCGTTGTTGGCGTCGTGCGCCGGAATGACGTCGGAGTACTTAGACGCCGCCCTCGCGTGCTGACGTCAGTTCTTGTACATAGCTTTCCGCGCCAGGGACGCTGAGCCATGCAAGAGACCGACACTGGTGCCAAAAGATCTAGGGCCCTGAAAGGGAGAACCTTAACCCTAGATGTCGGTTCGCAGAACGGGGAGGCTGGGTGGGTCGGTGAGGAATCTGACTAACTAATCTTTCTTACAGATACATCGTTACCGAAGGTAAGTAACTTGTTCATCTGAAAGAAACACGTTAGTTAGATTCCTCACCTTAGAATAGATACCCCAGCAATACCAACCCCGGTGGTGGGTCTGCGAACCAAGATCACACCAGAAAGTCCTGGAGAACAGAACGGCCAAAGTGGCCATCCCTCCGGACTTGGCTGTCCAGGCAGTAATGTCTCGCAAACGTGTGCAGCGAAGCCCACGTCGCCGCCTGACAGATGTCTTGCAAGGGGACTCCCCGTCCCAGTGCAGTCGTGGCCGCTGTGGCCCGAGTAGAATGGGCCCGTAGCCCAACAGGAGGAACCTTTTTCGCCAAAGAATAGCAGGTCTTAATACACAACACGACCCACCGAGAGATGGTCCGCTTGTGTACAGCTTTACCCTTCTTAGCCCCTATATATCCAACAAAAAGTTGGTCGTCCACCCGGAACGGTCTTGTGCGGTCCAAATAAAAGGATAGCGCGCGTTTTGGGTCCAGACGGTGGAGCCTCTCTTCATCTTTTGAAGGATGCGGAGGCGGAAAGAAGGTGGGCAGCGTGACAGATTGCCCGATGTGAAAGGGAGTCACGACTTTAGGCAGGAAAGAAGGACGTGTCCGGAGGACAACTTTGTCCGGATGAACTGAAAGGAAGGGAGGCTTGGATGACAAAGCCTGGAGCTCACCCACCCGCCTAACGGAGGTGATTGCAACCAAGAAAGCAGTTTTCAAAGTCAAAAGACGGATGGGACAGTTATGAAGGGGCTCAAAGGGAGCGCACATCAGAAAAGTGAGAACAAGGTTCAAGTCCCACTGAGGCATTACGAAAGGAACAGGAGGGTACATATGAGTAATGCCCTTGAGAAAGCGTGAAACAGCAGGGGACTTGAAAAGAGAAGGCTGATCAGGAAGGCGGAGATAGCAGCAAGATAACCTTTCAAGGTGCCCAGAGCAGAGCCCTGCTGGGCCAAAGAAAGAAGAAAGAGGAGAACCTCAGAAAGAGGGGCAGAAAGGGGATCCACAGCCTTTGCTGTGCACCATGCCACAAATTTGTTCCACCGGCAGGCGTATACCGTCTTTGTGGAGGGACGCCTGGCTGCCAGAATGACATCACAGACTTCAGGAGGCAAGTCAAATGGCTTCAACTGCCGCCGCTCAATCTCCACGTATGTAGGTGGAGGCTGGACAGGTTCGGGTGGAGGACCGTCCCCTGCTGCTGCGACAGAAGACCCTCCTGAAGAGGCAGTCGTATCGGGGGATCGATGGACATACTGAGTAGCTCGGGATACCAGTACCTTCGTGCCCAATCCGGAGCCACCAAGATGACTTGGGCCCGGTCACGCCTGATCTTCTTTAGCACTCTGGGCAGAAGTGGTAAAGGCAGAAAGGCGTACAACAGACCGCAACTCCACTCACGACGAAAAGCATCTCCGAGCGAGTGCCGCCTTGGAAACTCCAACGCGCAGAACTGCTGACATTGCGCGTTCTCTTCGGTGGCGAATAGATCTAAACAAGGCTCTCCCCAATGCAGAAAGAGACCTTGCGCCACGTCCGAGTTCAGACGCCATTCGTGATCCATCATGCACCGGCGGCTGAGTTCGTCCGCTCTGGCGTTCAGAGAGCCCGCCAGATGTTGAACCACTAGGGTGATGCCCTGGTGTTCCAGCCATGTCCAGAGGCGCAGGGCCTCCTGACAAAGGGTCCACGACCCCACCCCGCCCTGTTTGTTGCAATACCACATGGCGGTGGTATTGTCTGTGAACACCTGCACGACACTTCCCCGGACAGAGGGAAGGAAGGCTTTCAGTGCAAGTCGGATCGCCCTCAGCTCCAAAACATTGATATGGAGCAGAGCCTCTGCCGGAGACCAGAGTCCTCTGATCTCCGCCTCTCCCATATGGCCCCCCCATCCCAGGAGGGACACATCCGTCACTACCACGTGCTCAGGTTGGGGAAGGGAGAGGGATCTGCCGCTGACCCAATCGTGATTCGTGAGCCACCACTGCAACTGCTGTGCAGTGCCCTCCGAGATCAAGACGTGGTCGGACAGGTTGCCTTGATGCTGGGCCCACTGAAACTTCAGGTCCCACTGCAGAGCCCGCATCCGCCATCTGGCGTGAGGTACTAACAGGATGCAGGAGGCCATCAGCCCCAGAAGCCGCAGCACCAACCTGACCGAAATCCAGGACAGAGGCCGGAAGATGGGAATCAGGGCTCGAATGTCCAGGACCCGCTGTTCCGGCGGATAGACCCGGAACTGCGCCAAATCGAGAACCGCCCCTATGAAAAGGAGCTTTTGGGAGGGACTCAGGTGTGACTTCGGCACATTGATGGAGAACCCCAGCGAATGCAGGAGGTCTGCCGTAGTCTGGAGGTGGGAGACGACTTGCTGGGGCGAGCTCGTCTTCAACAGCCAGTCGTCGAGATAGGGGGAAGACTGGGACCCCTGATCTGCGCAGATGAGCTGCGACCACTGCCATCACTTTCGTGAACACCCGAGGGGCACTGGTGAAGCCGAAGGGGAGCACGGTGAACTGAAAGTGCTCCTGACCCACAGTGAACCGCAGGTAACACCGGTGGGCCGGCAGGACGGGGATGTGGAAATAAGCGTCCTGCAAGTCCAACGCTACCATCCAGTCTCCAGGGTCTAGGGCAGCAAGAACCTGAGCCAAAGTGAGCATCTTGAACCGTTCCTTCCGGAGGAAGGCGTTCACGCTTCTGAGATCCAAGATCGGGCGTAGGCCCCCTTTGCCCTTCTTGGGAACCAGAAAGGAGTGGGAATAGCAACCACGACCTACTTCTGGACCAGGAACGCGCTCGACGGCCTCTTTGGCCAAGAGGGCCGAAACCTCCTCCCGGAGAAGATGCAAATGATCCCCCGACATACGGTGGTTCTGCGGTGGCATGGCTGGAGGGGTCGTCTCGAAGGGGAGGGAGTAGCCCCTTCGGACGATTTGCAGCACCCACCTGTCCGAAGTGATGGAGCGCCAGTGGAGCACGTGATGGCGAACTCTGCCCCCACTGGCGTGGAATGGGCCTGAAAGCTCGGACTAGGAGGGCTTTGAGGCGGATGCTGCCGGGGTGGATGTGGACTGACCGGCACGTTGTCCTCCAGAACCGCCTTGGCGGAAACCACGTCCGCAACCGCGTGCAGGTTGGTTCTGCGGCCAGTTGCTGGGCGGACGTGAGGAGGCGCCCCTTTCTTGGCCACGAAAGGGGCGAAAGGCGGAAGTTTGCGGCCGCGGGGCAGAAAGACCCAAGGACTTGGCCGTGGCCCGGGAGTTCTTGAACCGGGCCAGCGCACTGTCCGCCTTCTCACCAAAAAGGCGAGTGCCATCGAAGGGCATGTCCATGAGGGAGCTTTGGACATCCCCTGACAAAGACGTGGACCTCAGCCAGGCGTGACGCCGAAGCGCCACCGTGGTGGAAATTGCCCGACCCAGCGAGTCCGTGGTGTCTAGTCCACATCTAATGGCGTGCCGCGCTGCATCTCGCCCGTTAGCAAGTGCTTGGGTGAGTCGCTCCCGGGCCTCCTCCGGGCACAAGGGCAGCACGTCCTCCACCGCATCCCACAGCGAGTGGGAGTAACGGTCCAAAAGGCAAACGGTATTTAAAGACCGCAGTCCCAAACTCAGGGACGAGAACAGTTTCTTGCCAAACTGCTCCAACGTCTTGGATTCCCTATCGGGAGGAGCGGACGGGAAGGAGGATTGGGAGGTAGAGGCCTGGATAACCAGGCTCTTGGGGGTGGGGCGGTGGGAGAGGAATGTGGGGTCGCCCGGAGCAGGGCGGTGGCGCCGGGCAACGTTCCTGTCCACAGGAGGGACTGTGGAGGGCTTGGACCAAGTGCCCTGGAGAACGTCAATGAGGGCCTCATTAAGTCGGTTGAAGGACCTCGGTGAGGACGTTAGTACTCACAGCCACAGCAGGCAACTCGAGCCCCAGGGCTTCGGCCGCCTTGTGCAGCACCACAGAAAAGGCTGCACCTTCCTCCGAGGCCACAGTCGGAGGAGAGATGAATCCAGCATCTGGAGAGGTATCCAAACCGCTGGTGTGCCCCAATTCCTCTGCCCAGTCCTGAGACAATTGGGCCTGTTCGGCCAGAGGGTCCTGAGACCCCTCCCAGTCACCCTCATCATCTGATTCCTGGTAGACAGGAGGAATGATCGGAGCCGGACGGTGGATGAAGCGGTTACCCATCGGCGCCGGAATAGGGCTAAACTGAGGCTCGCCGTGCGGGGACGGCGTCGGGGGCAGAACCGGTGTCGGCGCCGGAGGAGGAGGCGTCGTGAGGTCGACCGGCGCCGGCAGAGATCCAGGCCTGGATCCCTCAGGGACCTGCGGCGTCGGGGCCGGAGCCCTCGACGGCGCCGGGGCCGGAGCCGCCGGCACGCGAGGTCGCCCAGTCAACCCTGTGGCCCGAAGGCGCGCCGGCAGGCGTCGACGGCGGAGCCAGATTCCTCATGGCCGAGAGGAAGGCACTGACCTCCGCCGGAGTCACGTCAGTCCCAGGGACCGGAGGGTATGGGGACGAGCGCGGCTCCTGCGGCTCAGACGGAGCCACGGGGGTGGAACCACCCGGACACTCGGCCGGGTCGCGCGACCGGCGAGGGGAGTCCGAAGAGCGAGGACGCCGCTTGGACTTCTTAGAGTGTTTGGAGTGACAGGACTTACCTGAAGATCCCGACGAGCGATGTCGATGGCTGCGGCTCTGCGAACGGTTCCTTGGACCTCCTCCTGGACCTGGACCGAGAGCGACGCGGAGCCGAGTGTCGAAGCACGAGTAGCTTACGGGACCGCTCCCGCCTCCTAGCCTTCGACGTCAAGGCCTGACAGTCGGGGCACGACTCCGCGTCATGGTCGGCCCCCAGGCAGTACAGGCACTGGCGATGGTGATCCGTTACCGACATCAGTCGGTGACAGGCGTCACAATACTTGAATCCAGGCATCCTACCGGCACCAGATGTTGAGTCGAGTAACCAAAAGAGGTCAAAAAGTTAGTCAAAAAGTGACTAGGGGTAAGCTCTTCCCCGATCGGCGCTTACTGGCGCGGAAAAAAGAAGAACTGACGTCAGCGCGCGAGGGCGGCGTCTAAGTACTCCGACGATGTCATTCCGGCGCACGACGCCAACAACGGACGCGGAGCCGCAGACGACGCCTAGCGACGCGCAAGGGGTATTGCTACAAAAATCTTTCCGGATCCATCCTGACGCCTGGGGATATTCTAAGGTGAGGAATCTAACTAACGTGTTTCTTTCAGATCCACCCATACGTCTGAAATCTAACAAATCAGAGAAGGCTGAACAGCCATGGACAGCAATCGTTGAACCTACCATACACGTCGGTGATAGAGGTGTAGGAAAATAAGGCACAGAATAGTGCAAAAGTTAAGGCAACTCGGACAAGAGCCGGGAGACTGTCGAATCCGCGTGGGGATCAAAAAGGTCCACACCATTAAACGGTGGATCTCTGAGGGCATCCCGAACATTATCTCGGAAAAGACTGTCGCGCAGCCATGCATGGTGGTGCAAAGCCACAGATCGAGCAAGAGCTCGTCCCACAGAGTCAGTGGCATCAAGGGAAGAACGGAGCGAAAATTGCGCCATTCCCCTGCCATCAAGCAGAAGCCGGGGCTCCTCTGGAAAAGAATGGAGAAGGTTTTTGACCAGGTCCCAAAGGGTCGAGGATGAAAGCGCGAACACACACGCAATGCGCAGATATCCGCACTGGTAGAGGCAAAAAGTTAGCGAGCACACGCATCCAGCCATCTAGTCTCCCTAGTGGGAGGTAATAATGGCAAGGCGGATGAAGACTATAAGTTAAAGGCCGCCTGAACAACGAGTCCCTGAGCTGTAGGGTGAGTGGACAGGCAGAGTGGATCACCCGGAGCAGGATGGTGCCTACGAGCAATAGCCCGATCAACAGGGTCACCAGAAGAGGGCCTTGCCCACGTGCCACGCAAAATGTCAAATAAAGAACTGCCAAATGGCAGCAAAGGCTCCACCTCAATAGGCCCCATATGGAGCAGATCCATTAAGGGAATCAGACAGCAGGGGGAAAACAGGAGGCTGAAAACCAAGAATAGCAGCCGCCCTGTGAATGGCACGTGCCCAAGCAGCACCAGCTTCAGTTGCCATCCGGCTAGGCGATAACAAGCTGTCGGTAGTAGACGGCTGAAGACTAAGCCGTCCACTGGACAACAAAAGAGGAGGAGCCGGAGACTGCCCCGAAGGCCAGGCAACACAAGGCACTTGCACCATGGGCCCCCGATCCGGGGAATCCAGAGAAGCATCAACCTCTTGACCAGGAGGCATTGTTGCTGGCACCGACGTCGATCAACACCATGTGGAGGTCGCAGCGACGTCCGAGGAGTCGGGAGGAGCAACAACCTCATGAGGAAGCATGGACGGTGGCACTGGCGTCGATCGACGCCGGGTTGGAGTCGTCTGAACGTCGATGACCTCCAGAGGGGATTCGACCTGGAAGCTGTCCGACGTCGATCCCACTGCAAAATGTGCCTGTTTGGTGAAGCTGAGCATCGAGCCGGGCGTCGGGGCTGGCGCCGCCTCCGATGTCAGCGCAGGAAGCCGCTTAGGGCTATGCGAAGACTGATGGGGTGGGCTGGACGGGCGACTGGGAGGACCCACTGGGCCGTGACCCGTCTGAGTCGTATTGTCTCTGGAACCGGAGTCGATGCACACAGCCGGCGCCGACCCGACATAAGTGCCCTCCACCCATTTGGGACCCGAAAGCGCCCCAGGGAGAGGTGGAGACCCAAAGTACGAATGGAATGCAATAGAATATGCCTCCATTTGGGCACGCGTCGCTCCAACCCCCGGAAAGGGAGGGTATGGAGAAAGCGATTGCCGGGCGCCCTTACCGGGCATAGAGCGAGAGGTGCGGGCGCCAGCAGTACGCAAATGGGTGGAGGACCTCCGTGCTTGCTGCTTGTGCTTGCGCTTACCAGCCCTCGAACGACATTCGCGGGAACGACCTCTGGACGGAGCCCGATCTGGAGGGGGAGAGCGGCGACGCGAAGGTGCTGGACCGGACAGCCGAGCGGCTAGCAGCTTCATACGGCACTCTCTGAGGGATATGGCCTTCATTCTCTGACAGGCGTCGCACTCTTTGGAGTTGTGGTGCATGCCGTGGTACCACATACAGATGAGATATGGGTCAGTGCTAGACATCTGAAGCGCACAGGCTTCACAAGCCTTAAAACCCTAAGGCATTGCACACTGTTCCGGCGACACCGAAGGTGTCGAAAAGGCCTAAAAACCAGGCCAAGGAACTGCTAGTTTTCCAGGATCCGCATTGGGGCGCGGAAAAGGAGAAAAACTGACGTCAGGACGTCGGGAGGGGCATATATGGCTCTGCTGACGTCACGTCCGTGGACCATGTCAGGGCAGAGCCGTAAGGCGCCGCCCCCGGCGCGCAGAGGTGCTGCTGCGGAAAGTTTTCCGGATCCAGTCTGACGCCTGAGGATATTCTAATTTAAGGAATCTGTGGCTAGACGTCTCTATCAGATATGAACCGCAGGTAACGCCTATGGACCGGCAGGACGGGAAAGTGGACATTTGCGTCCTGCAGGTCCAACGCTACCATCCAGTCTCCCGGATCCAGGCCAGGCAAAACCTGAGCCAGAGTTAGCATCTTGAACTTCTCCTTCCGGAGGAAGCGATTGACGTCCCTGAGGTCCAAGATAGGACGCAGGCCCTTGTCCTTCTTGGGCACCAGAAAGTAGTGGGAATAACAACCACGTCCTACTTCTGGCGCAGGAACGCGCTTGATGGCCCCCTTGGCCAAGAGGGCCGCGACTTCCTGTTGAAGTGCCAAGTGATCCCCTGACATGCGGTGGTACTGGGGTGGAATGGCTGGAGGGGTAGTCTCGAAGGGGAGGGGGTAGTCTCGAAGGGGAGGGAGTAGCCCCTTCGGACTATTTGTAAAACCCACCTGTCCAAAGTGATGGTGTGCCAGCGGGGGAGGTGATGGCGAATCCTGCCGCCCACTGGCGTATGATGGGCTTGAAAAACCGGACTAGGAAGGTTTTGGGGCAGTGGTGGCCGGGGCGGAAGTGGACTGACCTGCCCGCTGGCCCCCTGAACTGCCTTTGCGAGTCCCACGTCCGCGGCGAGACTGTTGCTGCGCTGGCCTGTGGCTCTAAAGTGAATGTGTCGTGGCACCCCTTCCGTGGCCACGAAAGGAGCAAAAAGCAGAAGGCAGAGGAGGGCACGTGGCGGAAATGCCCAAGGACTTGGCCGTAGCCCGCGAGTCCTTAAAGCACTCCAACGCACTATCTGCCTTGTGGCCAAAAAGGCGAATGCCATCAAAGGGCATGTCCATCAGGGTGTTCCAGTTGTGAAGGAAAACAGATTTAGGAAAATGAAATATAATTTTTGGACCTACACAACATACAAAAACAATATAAATGTAACTTGTCTAATGCAATATAAACAAAATTATTTTTTATATGTATTATTTATCTTTATTTGTTTTTAGTTTAGTTTCTTCAGATAGACCACATATTGTCAATGCACATTAACATTGCTTTGTTCGTATAACATTGATGTTCATAATTCATTAGTTAAACAAAAATATTCACAATCTAAAAAATAACAAAATATCCAATAATAACACGGCTTTGAAACTTTTTTTAGATCTTTATAGATCAGGGTGTTCCAGACATCCCCCGAAAATCCAGTACTCCTCAGCCAGGCATGGCATCGGAGCGCCACTGTCATGGAAATCGCCCTGCCTGGCGGAAGAAAAAATCTTCTTCCCAAACTGTTCCAGTCTCTTGGATTTTCTGTCCGGGGGTGCGGTAGGGAACGCGCTCTGGGACGTGGAGGCTTGGACAACCAAGCTCTCAGGGGTGGGGTGTTGGGAGAGGAAAAGGGGGTCGCCCGAGGCCGGGCGATGGCATCGGGCCACGTTCCTATCCACAGGAGGCCCTGTGTTGGGCCTGGACCGGGTGCCCAAAAGAACGTCAGAAAGTGAATCATTAAAAGGAAGCAATAGCTCCGCAGAGGTAGCCGCAGGCTTAAGCACTTCTGTCAGGAAGTTAGTCCTGCGGCCACTGTAGGTAGTTGGAGGTGTAGATCCTCGGCCACCCTACGCAACACCACTGCATAACTTGCACCCTCCTCTGTAGCCACGGTAGGAGGAGTTAGCATGCCAAGGTCAGGAGAGGTGCCAAGACCACTGGCATCCCCCAGCTCCTCTCCCACGTCCGGGTCATACTCACATTGAGCTGCGAGAGGGTCCCCAGACCCCTCCTTCCTCCGAAGGCTGATGTACAGGCAGAAAATAAGGAGGTTGGACATAGGGGTAGAAAGGCCCCATCGGCGTCGGAATTGGTGTCGAGCGATGCCGTTCCGGCGCCGTGTCCACAACGGGGCTGAAACCGGGGACGACGTCGTCCGGTGGCACGGGCGACATCGGAGGTGGTGCCGGTGGGCTCGACGTCAGTGGAGGTGTCACAAGGTCAACCGGCGTCGACCAGGAACCAGGCCTGGATCCCTGGGAGCCCTGCAGCGCCGGAGCCGACAGCGATGCCAGAACCGGAGCTGCTGACAGTAAAGGGTGAGGACCCCCAGTCGGGCCTGCGGGGCCCGAAGGCGCGCCGGCGGGGCCTGACGGCCCAAAGAGGTGGGCCATGGCTGACAGAAATTCCTGCAGCTGGGCCGGAGTCGCCAAGGGACCCGGGAAGGGCGGGTAGGCCGACCGCAACTGCGTAGGCTCCACCGGATAAGCAGGGGATGCCCCACCCGCACCCTCAGCCGCGTTGCACGAGGGGAAGTCTGAGAAGATGATGCTTCTTTGACTTCTTGTGATGGTTCGCCTTACCTGACCCCGAGTGCGAAGACTTCTATCCCGACGAACGATGGTGATAGCTCCACGACCGGTCCCTCGACCTCCCATGAGACCTTGTGCGGCGCAGAGCCGACTGCCGAACTTCAAGCAACTTTCGGGACCGCTCCTGCAAAGTCTTCGGTGACATGGCCCGGCAGTCGGGGCATGACTTGGGGTCATGGTCACGCCCTAGGCAGTAGAGACCCACGCAGTGCGGGTCCGTCACCGACATCCTGCGATGACAGTCCCCGCAAGTCTTGAAGCCGGGCATCCATACGGCACCAGGAGTCGAATGACTCGAAAAACAGAGACAAAAATGCCTCGAAAAACTCAGTCAAAAAATTACTGGGGATACCGCTCTCTCCGGATCTGCGCTTGCTGGCGCTGAAAAAGAAAGAACTGATGTCAGCGCGCGAGGGCGGCATCTAAGTAGCTGCTGCGACATCATCTCGGCGACCACGACTCCAACGACGGACGCGGAGCCGCACGACGCCACCTTACGACGTGCAGGGTTACTGCTGACGAAAACCTTCCGGATCCCGTCTGACGCCTGGGGGTAATTCTAAGGTTAGGAATCTATCACTACATATTTCTTTCAGTTTCAACCAGTCATGGCCTCAAGTTTTTCGATGTTTGGCGACATACAACTTTGTCTCGCAGTCTCGTATGGCCTTCTGAGGCTTCTGATCACACTCAGCAAAGGCCCTGGAAATGAGCTCTGGCCCAAGGCACCAACATCATACTTCGTGAGGGTCAGTGGCAGACATCAGTTTGTCACAGTCCCGACAGGGTGGGCATGTATCTGGCCAAAAGGTACACAGGGTGAAAGAATTCAACACCATACTGCTGGCCACAAGCCTCCAGGCATTTTGACACTGTCTGACGGAGTGGATTGGAGAGTCCCTAAGACCTATCCCAAGTGCAAGTAGCTTGAATTACTAAGTTCTCCAAAAAAGATGTGTAGATAAAGAAGGGGGTTCTCAGGGATAGGGCGACAGCGTCTTGTAAGCAATCTTAACTGCTGGAGCAGAACTGGATATCTCACATGCTGAGATTACCAAGACTAGTAAAACCTTATTGAAAAGGAACAACACTTCAGAGATTGAGGCAGCAGGCTGGAGAACCTCGGTGAGCACATTAGTTTTGGTTTTAATTGATGGCATGGTAACTCCGGAACATCTACTGCAATCCTCACCACAGAATGCAAAGCTGAACCTTCAGGGGAGAAGCCCTGAACGGAACTCCATTTCTGTCTCAGGGGAGGAATCAAGGAATGGGGCTAAAGTGAGCCCATTAAAATCAACAGCGGTGTCAATAGGGCCCTGGTCCAACTCCTCTCTAGTCACATAAGGATATAGGGAATCAGAATCAGACCCAAAAAGACAATGTTTAGTGTTACAATACCTATCCTCCTTCAATAGACTTTGGGCAATTTACTTAGGTCTGTATCCTTCCACAAGCCACACTGGCTGTGATTCTATAGGAGCCGGAAATGGTGCCAGAGGCGCCAAACTCAATGTCAGAGCGGAACAAGGTTATGGGGGGGGAAGGTGGGGGGGGGGCGGCCTTGGGGTTGGTGCCATCGGTGGCATCAGGGGTGGCTTAGCATATCTTTGGACTGGCAGGAAGAGAGTCTGGCCAGCTCCAGAGGCTGAAGGGTCAGCACAGAAATATGCCATAGAGGGCATGAAGGGGATAAACATGGGCATGCTATACGACCCCATGGGGCAGAAGGAGAAGCAGAGTGGGCGGACACTTCAGAGAAAACATGGCCTTAGGAAAAACCGCTGGATCTGATCCTAGGGTTTGGAAGTTGGGATTAGTTTGCATAAGCACCGAAACCCGCTCAGACTATGCTGGTTCAACCGCAGGCTCCAGGGGCAATGCCGGGAATATATGTCAGCGAAGTTGGTTTAGAAGGTGCAAGATGTACTAACTCCAGCTCGGAAGATGAGGATCCTCTGATAGTTGGAGGGCAAAAGGGTGACTTGCCTCTAGTAGCAGCTGAGTTCCTTATGCTTCTTCCATTTACTCGAGAACTGTGAAGATCGCGACCTTGAGACTTACCAGGAGTGACGTTTGTCTTTATTCTTCGTGGTCCCACGCCAGGAAGAATTTTGCCTCCCTCTACTTAATTGCCTTAGGTGCATACTGAGGCAAGACTCAAAAGAGTTAGAAGCTTGGTAGGGCTCCAGGCGATAGATTAGGGTTCTGTGACAGAAATCTATGTCTTACAGTCCCCTACAAATACATTTTAGATCCCGCACACTTTTGGGGAGATATTTTAGCACTGCACTTGAAACTCTCTCAGAAAGCAAGCTGCAGATCCACGTCATAAAAAGGGAAACAACGTTGTTCTGTGGTGGATGCTATATGGCTTCTGCGACAACACCAGGTGCCGCTTCTGATGTCAACGCAGAGCCATCACTCTCATCTGGCTTCATAGAACTTTGAAGTTTTCTGGATTCAGTCTGACGTTGGGGATAGCTGAAAAGGAGAGGAATGTGCAGATACGAGTAGCCATCAAAAATGTCTGTATTCCTAAAACGTGAATACAGTGCCATTTCTCGTGATGGACACTTAAGTGCCACAGAGCAATTGTTACCTTGGATTGTTGCACAGACAGCATATTTTTTCATTCTTTTTGGTAAATTCATTGGTTCATTCAATAGTGACCCGAACTGGGAATTCCATCCAGTGGCTACTCCAAAATTCCCCATAATTTCATTAAGTGACCTCCCCCCCTCTGGGACTAACTAGCCCACACCCCTTTATGCTCACATCTTTTCTAGTGCCGATAATGTTTTAAGTTACAATAACAGCAAAGCAAAGTGAACTTTCACACAGCCAGATTCTAGGACAACCCTACTGGTACACATAATTATTGCTGGGGATTATAATTCTGAAATAGTTCCTCTACCCTCCTAGTCCCGAGTATGCAGTTGACCGCCTTGTCACTTGCACACCATGTGATCACTCTTCAACTGCAAAATAATATGTATTTATATGGAAAACGTTTTCTGCAACATTCTGATAAATAGCGATTAAGACTAAGGCTGATCTTAAATAGCATTCCGTACATAACTGGTCTAAGTGACTATCCAGCAGTTGAAATATATAGATAATGACTCTACTATGAACCACTGTTTATACATTTCTTGTAATTACCCAAGTTTTTTGGTGAGGTATTGCATGGCATTTGTCATATTTAAAGTGGGGTTCCTAATGACACAGATAAATGCTGCCACTAGAACTAGAAATTGCAATGCCAAAGCCAGTACCAATGAAATAGCCACATCAGGCTCTACTCAAGGCTCAAGCTGAATTAGAAAGTTAACATTTCTATAACAGTTTGAAAATAACTCTTTCTGCCAATACTCTAGCAGCTCTATTGCCTGCAGAAATCTATGCATTCTTTCGAAAAGCCCATGTGCAAAGAGCCATTTTATGAAAGGAAAAGTGTATTTAATTGGCAGCATTACAATATCTGGGTTTCTGCATATGAGGATGTATAAATACAATTTTCAAGCACATATTGGTATGGGTCATGCTCACAGAGATGGAAGAACAAGTTACATAACTTTGGTAATGTTCTTTCTGGTGGATACTCTAGCTATTTGCAGATTTCTCACTTTGTGAATGTTCCCTAGGCGTCAGACTGGATCTGGAAACTTCAAAGCAGTACTCCTGTATGCAGGTAAGTGGTGACGTGCGGCTCCACATCAACACCGTTCAATTCTGGAAGTGATGCACAAGTTACTACTTGTGTAACGATATATCTGTAAGAGACATTAGTTAGTGAGCGATTACTTACCTTAGAATAATACCCAGGCGTCAGACTGGATCCGGAAAGTTTTTTCGCTAGCAGTACTCCTGCGCGTCAGTAGGTGTCGTCTTGTGGCTCCGTGTCCGTCGCTGGCGTCGTATGCGCCAAGATGACGTCACGGAGACTACTTAGGTGCCACCCATGCGTGCTGACATCAGTTCTGTACACGACTTTCCGCGCCAGGAACGCAGAGCCATGCAAGAAACTGACCACTGGTGCCATAAAACTAGGGCCCTGAAAGGGGATGACCTTAACCCTAGAAATCTGTACGCAGAACAGGGAGGATGAGTGGGGCGGTAAGGAATCTATCACTAACTAATGGCTCTTACAGATATATCGTTACACAAGTAGTAACTTGTGCATCTGAAAGAGACACGTTACTGATAGATTCCTTACCTTAGAATAGTTATCACAGCAATACCAACCCCGGTGGAGGGTCTGCGAACAAAGATCACACCAGAAAGTCATGGAGAACAGAACGGCCAAAGAAGCCGTCTCGCCGGACTTGACTGTCAAGGCAGTAATGCTTGGTGAACGTGTGCAGCGAGGCCCACGTAGCTGCCTGACAAACGTCCTGCAAGGGAACGCCGCGTCCCAAGGCAGTAGTGGCTGCCGTTGCCCTGGTAGAATGGGCACGCAGCCCCACCGGAGGCTCCTTCTTAGCCAACGAGTAACATGCTTTGATGCACAGAACGACCAACCGAGAGATGATTCGTTTGTGCATGGCCCGACCTTTTTTGGCACCGACGTAGCCAACAAAGAGCTGGTCATCCACCCGGAACTGTTGTGTGCGCTTCAGATAGAACAAGAGCGCACGTTTTGGGTCCAGACGGTGGAGCCTCTCTTCCTCTTTGGAAGGATGCGGAGGCGGAAAGAAGGTAGACAAAGTGATGGTCTGCCCGATGTGGAACGGCGTGACAACCTTTGGCAAGAAAGAAGGAAGGGTCCTTAAAACCACCTTGTCTGGATGAACAGAAAGGAAAGGAGGTTTGGAAGAAAGAGCCTGGGGCTCACTCACTCTTCTGGCAGAGGTGATAGCTACCAGGAAAGCCGTCTTGAGAGTGAGAATACGCAAAGGACAGGTATGAAGGGGCTCGAAGGGAGCGCACATCAGATATGTCAAGACAAGGTTCAAGTCCCATTGAGGCATTATGAACGGCACGGAAGGACACGTGTGCGTAATGCCTTTTAGGAAACGGTTAACAACCAGGGACTTAAAAAGAAAAGGCTGATCTGGAAGCCGTAAAAAAGCGCAGATGGCCGAACAATAATCTTTGATATTTCCCACAGCAGAGCCCTGCTGGGCCAAAGAAAGAAGGAACAGAAGGACTTCGGAAAGAGGGGCAGAAAGTGGATCCACAGCCATAGCTGTGCACCACGCCACAAACTTGGTCCACCGGCAGGCGTACACCGTCTTAGTGGACGGACGCCTGGCTGCCAGAATGACATCACAGACTTCGGGAGGAAGATCGAAAGCTATCAGCTGTCGCCACTCAATCTCCACGCATGTAGGTGGAGGCTGGACAGGTTCGGGTGGAGGACCGTTCCCTGCTGCTGCGACAGAAGTTCCACCCGAAGAGGCAGACGGATCGGGGGTTCGATTGCCATGCTGAGTAGCTCGGGATACCAGTATCTTCGTGCCCAATCCGGAGCCACAAGGATGACTTGGGCCCGGTCGCGCCGAATCTTCTTCAGCCCTCTGGGCAGAAGTGGTATAGGCGGAAAGGCGTACAACAGACCGCAACTCCACTCGTGACGAAAAGCGTCACAGAGCGAGTGCCGCCTTGGAAATTCCAACGAGCAAAACTGATAACATTGCGTGTTCTCTTCGGTGGTGAATAGATCTAACCAAGGCTCTCCCCACTGCAGAAAGAGACCTTGCGCCACGTCCGAGTGCAGACTCCATTCGTGATCCATCAAGCACCGGCAGCTGAGTTTGTCCGCCCTGGCGTTCAGAGAACCTGCCAGGTGTTGAACCATCAAGGTGATGCCTTGATGTTCCAGCCATGTCCAGAGGTGCAGAGCCTCCTGACATAGGGTCCACAACCTCACCCCGCCCTTTTTGTTGCAATACCACATGGCGGTGGTGTTGTCCGTGAACACCTGCACCACACTTCCCCGGATAGAGGGAAGGAATGCCTTCAGTGCTAGTCGGATCGTCCGCAGCTTTAAAAGGTTGATATGGAGCCGGGACTCCGCCGGAGACCAGAGTCCACCGATCTCCGACTCTCCCAAGTGGCCTCCCCATCCCAGGAGGGATGCATCCGTCGCCATTGTGTGCTCCGGTTGGGGAAGGGAGAGTGATCTGCCATCGACCCAATCGCGATTCGCGAGCCACTATTGCAATTGTCGTGCAGTGTCCTCCGAGATCTGGACATGATCGGACAGATTGCCCTGATGCTGCGCCCACTGGAACTTCAGGTCCCACTGCAGAGCCTAGCATGGCGCGCCAGCAGGATGCAGGAGGCCATGAGGCCCAGAAGCCGGAGGGTCATCCTGACTGAAACCCGGGATAGAGGCTGAAAGATCGGAATTATAGCCTGAATATCCCGGACTCACTGCTCGGAAGGATAAACCCGAAAGCGCGTCGAATCCGGAAGAGCTCCTATGAAGGGGAGCTTCTGAGAGGAACTCCGGTGCGACTTCGGCGCATTGATGGACAACCCCAGCAAATGCAGGAGGTCGGCTGTAGTCTGAAAGTGGGAGACGACTGCCTGGGGCGAGCCCGCCTTCAACAACCAGTCATCCAGCTAGGGGAAGACTGACACCCCTAACCTGCGCAGATGAACTGCAACCACTGCAATCACTTTCGTGAACACCCCAGGGGCACTGGTAAGGCTGAAGGGGAGCACGGCAAATTGAAAATGCTCGTGGCCTACCGTGAACCGCAGGTAACGCCGGAGGGCCGGCAGGATGGGGATGTGAAAATATGCGTCCTGCAAGTCCAACGCTACCATCCAATCTCCAGGGTCAAGGGCAGCCAAGACCTGAGCCAGAATCAGCATTTTGAATTTCTCCTTCCAGAGGAAGCAGTTGACGTTCCGGAGGTCCAAGATGGGACGCAGACCCCCCTTTGTCCTTCTTGGGGAACAGAAAGTAGTGGGAATAACAACCACTCCCTACTTCCAGCACCGGAACACACTCAATGGCCCCCTTGGCCAAGAGGGTCGAACTTCCTGCTGGAGAGTCACCAAGTGTTCCCCCGACATGCGGTGGTACTGAGGTGGCATGGCTGGAGGGGTGGACTGAAAGGGAAGGGAGTAACCCTTGCGGATGATCTGCAGCACCCATGTGTCCGAAGTGACAGCTTGCCAGTGGGGGAGGTGATGGCGGATCCTGCCAACCACTGGCGTGGGGTGCTCCCCAAAGCTTGGATTAGGAAGGTTTGGAGGCAGAAGCCGCAGGGGCGGAGGTGGACTGACACCCACGCTGATTCCCAGACCCGCCTCTGAGGAAGCCGCGTCTGCGGCCGTGCTGTGGTTGGTTTTGCACAGGCTTGCTGAAGGCACGTGCCTGGGCGCCCCTGCCGTTATCAGACCTAAGGACTTGGCCATAGCCCTCGAGTCCTTAAAACGCTCCAGCGCACTGTCGGCCTTATCGCCCAACAGGCGGGTGCCATCAAAGGGCATGTCCATGAGCGAGCTTTGTACATCTGGCAAGAACCCGGTAGAACCTCAACCAGGCGTGGTGACGAACTGCCACAGTCGTAGAAATGGCTCTACCCAAGGAGTCCGCGGTGTCCAAACCACACCGAATGGCGAACCGAGCCGCATCCTTACCCTCGGCAGCAGCTTGAGACAGCACAGCCTGGACCTCCTCAGGATACTGAGGCAACACCTGTGCAACGGCATCCCACACCACGTGGGAATAGCAGCCCAAGAGGCAGGCGGTGTTCACTGACATCAGCCCTAAGCTGGCCGAAGAGAACAACCGTTTGCCGAACTGCTCCAGCTCCTTGGAGACCTTATCCAGCGGAGCCGTGGGAAAGGCACTCTGGGACGTCGAAGCCTGGATGACCAACCTCTCGGACGTAGGATGAGTGGTCAGAAATGCAGGGTCAACCGTCGCCGGGCGATGACGCCTGGCGACATTCTTATCCACCGGGGCCCCTGTAGCTGGCCGCGACCAATTACCCAGCAAGACATCAGTGAGGGCGTTGTTAAATGGCAGCAGGGGCTCCGACGAAATGGACGCCGTCTGGAGCACCTCTGTGAGGAGATTAGTTTTTAGGGCCACCGTAGGTAGATCAAGGTGGAGGACCTCAGCGGCCCGATGAAGCACCATTGTGGACGAGGTGCCCTCCTCCAAGGTTAGGCGGAGGAGAGGCAAACCCCAGGTCAGAGGAGAGATCGAGGCCGCCGGACTCCTCTAACTCGTCCGCCCAATCCTGCTTGGAGTCACACTGGCGAGCAAGAGGGTCCTCGGACCCCTCCCAGTCATCCTTCACCTCTGCCACATGCGGGGCAAGCTGCAGCGGCAGGGTAGGGACCGGGGAAGGAACAAACGGCACCGGGAACAGAGCCGGACGGGGCCGAACCAGCGCTGTGTCCCAGTGCGGATCCCAGGGAGGGACAAAAGTGTCCGAGAACCGGGGTAGGACAAATGGTATCCACTGCGGTGCCGGAGGCGGAGCCGAGGGCAGCGCTGGGGCCGGAGCCGGCAGCGCGGGACCTTGTGGCACCGTGGCCGGAGCCAGCGGTGCAGGATCCTGATAGGATCCGGACTCGGGACCGCAGGGCCCGAAGGCGTGCCGGTGGGAGGCCGAGGCCTAAACAGGCGGTCCAAGGTGGCAAGAAATTCTTGCACTTGAGTGGGAGTCACCGACAGACCCGGGTAAGGCGGGTAGACCGCGGGACTCCCGAGCTCCGAAGGAGCCACAGGGGCAGAACTCCGGTCCCCCTCATCCGCATCCAGAGTTCGACGGGGGGACGTCTGAGACTTCTTTTTGTGCCGTCTCTTACCCAAATACGAGGGTGAAGACTTGGAGCCCGAGGAGCGGTGATGGTGGCCCCGCAAGCGTTCCCTGGAGCGGACCCTGGACTGTGAACGGCGCAGGGATGAGTGCCGGACCTCAACCAGCTTCCGGCACCGCTCCTGCAAGGCCTTCGGGGCCATGTCCAAACAGTCCATGCAGGCCCAGGAGTCGTGGTCGCTCTCCAGGCAGTAGAGACAGACGTCGCGGGGGTCCGCCACCGACACATTGAGACGGCAGGCCCCACAAGACTTAAAACCAGGCATCCCTACGTGCACCAGAGTAGCAACTGACAAGGGACAAAAAGTCTCAAAAAGATAGTCAAAAAGTGACTGAGGTACATGCTCTAACCGGATCTGAGCTCACTGTTGCGGAAAAAGGAAGAACTGACGTCAGCGTGCATGGGTGTTGCCTAAGTAGTCTCCGTGACGTCATCTCGGCACATACGATGCCAGCGACGGACGCGGAGCCGCATGACGCCACCTACCGACGCTTAGGGGTACAGCTAGCGAAAAAACTTTCCGTCTGACGCCTGGGGATTATTCTAAGGTAAGGAATCTATCACTAACGTGTCTCTTTCAGATAAGAGGAGCACATTTAAGCACCACCCAATTGTGCTGACGTCAATTGCTTCCTTTGAGGCTGGTCATGTCCTCAGATGCAGAATGCATCAGCAAATTAGCATGCCCAGTGGGCAGATCTCCAGATTGGGGTCTTTTTAGAGTTAAAAGGGGTCTAGTTCACAGAAGGTGAAGGCGGGATGGTCATTGAGGAATTTGTGGGTAGAGTATCTACCAGAAAGACCGCCACAGTAGATAAGTATCTCGTTTTTTTATAGATATTTGCAGGAGAGTAGGATCTGCTTCACATGGGTACCCCCACTTTTTGCTGGTGTTTCACTGTTTTTCGACCTTAGTCTGGCTGTGGCCCTTCTAATCGGGACCCCAGCTTAGCTGCTTCCTCTCTAAAATGGTTTCCATGTACATTAGGTACATTTCCAATTGGATTCTGGAGTGCCTTATAAGCCCCTAGTATATGGTATACTATGTACCTAGGGCATAGGTGCCTCAGAGGCCTACCAGGGGCTGAATCATGTATTATGCCACCCCAAGGAAGCACTCCAACATGACACCACAGGTCTGCTACTGCAGCCTGGGTAAGGTGGTGCTTGCACCCCTTACAGTGGTATAGGCTGCCTATATCACTACCATTGCACACACATATAAAACCTATAAGTCACTCCTATGGCAGGCCTTAACAATCCTGAAGGCAGAGTGCTTGGTTTTTATGTGAGCGTGTGCCCCTGCATGAGCAGAGCCCCTCTGCAGCGTCTGGAGTACCTCCTCTGATGCTGTTTGTGGTGTAGCCTGACCATATACTCTTAAGTGCATCATAACCTCGCGGTAAATGCTAACTTTGGACTGGCTGCACGGAAACATGTCGTTTTGGTGTCAAACGCTTTGGAATACTACCCCCTTCTCCCCGCCAGTTCTGGCGGCGGGGGTAGCTTTCCACCCTTCTAGAGGGAGAGACATGTTCACACTGGTCAAACCCGGTAAAGACTTTCTACAGCCCTGGCATCACAAAATGGATGCCACTGCCACAGACACGAGTCTGGCCTCCTGCTGCTGACCGAAACTCCAGCAGGGGAGGCCTGGACAATAGGTTTCCTGTCCCAGGGAGGTGTAACCACCTCCCCAGACAGGCAGATGTGTACTGGGGCTGGGCGGGAGCACTCTATGGTGCTTTGAAGTCCTGCACTGGGGGCACACTTGGTGTCCCTGTGCATAGTCCAGTTCAAACCGGTTGCAGGGCCTACCTGCCCCTGCTCTGGCGCGAAACTGGACAAAGGAGATGGGTGTAACCAAACCCTCCCATAGGTGGGTCCCCAGAGTATGTCCAACCCGCAAACTTAGTATAAGTATGGGAACCCAGTCCTTGCGACTTTAGATTACCCTGGACGAACCTCTGCAACATATATCCTGGACCTTCGACGTTCTACTTTAACTAGAAGTCTGAAGAAATCTCCCTTGGGGTCAAGGAGTGACTCCCCTGCTTGGCAGGCACCAAAGAAGCAACTGTCCGGTCTGCAATTCTGAAGCTCCCGCCGGACGCCGAAGTCTCTGCATCCCCAGAGGTGGATTTCCAGACTTCCCCGAGGCTACACTGAGTCCACAGCAAAGCTGAGGCCCGTGGCTATCGTGGGTGACATGGAACCGTGACCCCTGGACACCGTGATCTTTTGCTGATCCATCATCTTCCTGGTCTTCTTCGAAATTGTGCTTTGGGCTCCGAGTAGCCCCAGCCTTGAGCACCTCCTGCAAGATTTCTGGCCTCCACTCCACGAGTGACCCGTGGGCCAGTTTCCAGTGCGACCGCTCGAGACTCCTTCGCGATCGCTAGTCCGCTGGCTAGTAGGTCCCCACGAAGGCGACTCCTCTTCTGATTGGGCTTTCCTGGTAGCTCCAGATGTGCCCCGACTTACCCTCGCTGGGTGGGTCCCCCAGACCTTGCTGGTCTGCACCGACGTCCTTTCTCTGATTCCAAGTGACTTGCCGTTGCCAAGGCTTGTTGGGTCCAATCTGGTCGCCGACACTGCAGCATTCGACAGACTTCGTGGGACAGCTCGAATCCAGCTCCTGGTCGTCATCGGCGCCTCCTGGACCTCGTGGCTGAAGAGTCAAGACACCCGTCAACTCACCTGAAGCACCCGACATCTGTGGGCATTGGTCTATCGTGCCCTTGGTCACTGTAAGTGACCCAGACTCTTGTCCCCTCTGCTTTCAGGTTCCTTCCATCCTAGATCCGGGCTTGGATCTCTCCGGGACACTTCTCCTCTTCACGGCAGCAGCACTTCCTGAGCAGCTTCCATTGAAAACAGCGACGCGACGCGACACCATTTGACACCTATGCACCCGGCTTCCCTGGGTGAGGTAACTCGAGTACTCCGGTGCTCCTGTGGGTGTTGGCCCTAGACACCTCTAAGTCCAAAAGGGTTCGCTCGTAGATATCCTCTAAGTGTCCTTAAACTCTAAATTTCCAACCGCGACTTTCCCCATAGAAGTAAACTGCGATTCGCGGCTGTGTTCTCACACTGCAAGCATCCCCGTGGGTCCACTGTGTCACTACCTTGGGTGGTTCCTTGTGGTCCAAGCACTTCTACAGGCTCTAAGCCTTGTATCTAGTTCAGTCGTGGTTCTTATACCACTTTATTGGTATATGGTTTGGTACGCCCCTAGGGCCCAAACGTGTATTTGTGCTATTACTGTTGAATACTGACTTGTAACTTAAGAACTTCGAACTCCAGTCTCATAAATAGACTAGAGGGGTGTGTTTTATCTTAAATACATATATTTTAAATATATACCTGGTGTGGTTGTCCTTTCATTTGATCATTCAAGAGATTATAGACTGGTAAAACAAGCTGCTTTACATTCCTTCAAGACTTAGCCTGAAGGCTGCTCTCCATAGCTACCACTCGGATAGCTTTCAATAAAGGTTGTCTTTAACCTATCACCATAAGGGGTTGTTTGGACTGATACAAGGTGCCCACTATAACTAGTGGACAGCATATATCAGGCCAACTTCTCACAATATTTCTAACTGCAGATTCATCACATTGTGAATAGATACCATAACAACACCTCCCCAGATGGTGGGTCTGTTAAATGGCTCATACCAAAAAGTCCTACAGGATTGAGCTGGCAAATTGCCCAACTAGACAGACCTAACGGTCAAAGCAGTAGTGCTTCGTGATCATGTGTACAAATGCCCATGTGGCCACCAGTCATATATCCAGAATAGGTATTCCACATGCCGAAGCAGTGGTCAAATGAGACCGTGGGCCATCTAAAGGCTTCTTCTTGGCCATTTTGTAGCAGACCTTCCTGCAGAGCACTATCCATCAAGCGATGGTCTGCTACTGCACTACCTTGCCCTTCTTTGCCACAGCAACCCCCACAAAGACCAGATGGTCCACCCAATGTTCCCTGGTGATATCAATGTGAAATCGAGTGCTCTCTTGGGGTACAAACAATGGAGTCTCTCCTCCTCTTTTGAGAGATGAGGCAGAGCAAGTTACCACTTATGGCAGAAAAAAAACTGGGGTCCACAGCAGCAGCTTATACGGGAAGAATGTGGAATGGGTGGTTGGAGAAAAAGAGCATGAAGCTAGCTCACATGCTGAGCGGATTTTATGGACATCAGGAACATCGTTTGGAGGGTCAGCAGATGTAATTGACAACTGTGCAACAGCTCAAGGGAGTACCCATTGAAACAGTAAAGAATCAAATGTAAATCCCACTGTGTCATCACAAATGGCTTTGGTGAAAGCAGATGTTGCAAACCTCTCGAAAATCTAAATAGCTGATTTGCACAGTGAAAGCTGGTCTACAACAGTAAAAAAAAATTGGACAAAGCCCACAGGTAGCCTTTAACAGTGCCCACGACTGTCAGACATAGATTTTGTAAAGGGACGCCTTGCTGCCAAAATTAAATGAGACTTGTGGAGGAATGTCAAATAAGATCAACTGCCACTCTCAATCTCCTAACATTGAGATGTAAAATGTTCAGGCTAAGGTGCAGCACATCATCTGTTGCTGTGATAGAAGATGCTTCCGAAGCGGCAGCTTGATCAGAGGACAGATGCGCAGAAGCTCCAAGAACCACAATCTCATGGACCAATCAGTGCTACTAGAATGACTTGGGTCCTGTTGTTCCAGATCTTCCTCAGAGCTTGGGGCAGGAGAGGCAGCGACAGAAAGGCATACTGGAGTCCCCAGCTCCACTCTAGGCAGAATTAACTTCACAGAGACAGCCCCTTTGGGAACTTTGATGCGCAAAAGTGCTCACATTATATGATCTCAGCAGTAGGGAAAAGTTTGAGGCAGAGTTTTGCTCACTGATCGAAGCCTTCCAGTGGCATGTCTGGGTGGAACTGCCATCTTGGCCAAGTTTGACTGAATCTCCTTGGTGGGTCAGCCACTTCAAGAGGCATAGAGCCAGAGGGGGCGTGGCTAGCCACCGAAGATGGCGAATGGACTCTCTTAAAACTCCCTAGAGGCACCCACGAAAACTGAATATCTGCTGCCAACCTTGCCACAAATTTAAACGAGGATGCTGTGGATGTGCTGATAATCACCTCCTGTGCCCTCGATGGCAGTCCAGTTGGCTGGTTGGGGCAAGGTGAGGCTGCAGACCGCCATTGTGAAGGGCATGCAGCAGGCTGACAGTGCATCATGTCCCTGATGGTCTCCCGGCACCCCACGCTTTTCCTGCCTCGGACGCAGAGTTTGCCCCATTGACCGGATTGTATCTTCTGCTGGGTCCCCCTGGCCTCCGCACCCGGACCGCCCTGGCCTGCACCAACTGACTGGGAGATTGCCCCCGAGGTGAAGCACCCAACAGTGAAGAGCCGGGCACGAGTCGGGTGTGGGACGTGCTACGGGAGCGGGACGCTCCCGGGGGTGGTCTCCAGCAAGCCCCATGCTAATCAACCAGAGATCCGAGGTCAGAGGCAGGCGCGTCTGGCGCCATACAATACACGGCGGCCTGCTGGTTCTCCCTGCGATCCTGATGGGAGAGCGGCCCTTCAACAAGTCATCCTTAGAGATTGCCTTAATTGAATCAGTGCTGCACGTACCAGCTCTTTTCTGCATAGCCATACCATGGAGTGAGAAGGATCCTGGTGGCACTCTGAAACAGGGGCTCCCTAGGCCCACAGCTGGGATCAACAGCTCATGACAAACACTGCGGGAGAAGGATATAGCTCACATCCCCTACCCTATGAGATTTCTCCTGTCGATACATTGCCACCAATGCACAAGGGCCATGGGGTCTTTCCATCACCATTTTATGGCCTTCTAAACAGAGCTGCTCTCCATGTGAACAATAAAGGCCTGGTCACCGCAATTTATACAACAAGGTCAAAGTCGCAGATAGAGAAATTGCAACAAAGGCTTCACAACAGGCGACCCATACAGCTGAACTAGATGATCGGCACTCATCTGCACCCTATACAAGGCAGGGCTGAGGATACGGAGGGCTGATCGCAACCAAACAACGTGCAAATCATTGGACTGCCAGGATGATCTCAATGCTACATTGTTTATCGAAAAAACTGGCTGAAGGCCAGGGTGGCCCCACGACGACTCTCTGCCTTCACCGTAGAAAGCACACAGGGTAGCCACACACCCTCAACCACCAAGGGTACCTCCCAGGTCCATCGTGGCCTGTATTCTTAACTTCAGGGATCAAGACACTGTCCTGAAGGAGGCCAGGAAAACGCTCCAATTTATTGTTGATAACACTAATGTGGCCCTCTTTCCTGACCGCTCTAGTAGTTCATTGCAAACAAGCATAATTTCTTGCTGCAAAGAAACAACTCCGATCAGAGGGTTTACAAACGCCATAATGTTTCCAGTGCACCATAGCGTAGTACATGACCAGCGAACTCTGTTCTTTGACACCCCGAGCTGGTATGGGACTGGTTGGAGACTCATTAACCAAATGCCTGTCGCACCCCACCCCTGGAGACTTCACAGCGTCCCCCTCAACGATGCAGGCGTGGGAATCCTCATCGGCTTCCATCCAGAGATGCCCCCTCTTCTCAACATGCGTTGGAGGAGTGACATGCAGTAACAGCTACAGTGACTTCACCAGACAAAAACCCCACCTGCCTCCAACCAGCTCATCTAGCAGTGCAGCCTCAGACTCTGATATAAGCATGGCCCTCTTTCCCACTGTGACGCGGCAGACGCCATACAATTTAATTTGACCTCCCTAGCATCGCCATCTTGAACTCTGATGTCTGGCAAATTACTGAAGGGACCCAGCTGGCGGCCGCGGTCTTCTTCGTCACTCCAGACTTACATATTGTAGCTGAAATGTTATGCCATACCTCTATGTGTTTTTTTCTTTCCTATGGTGCCCTGAGAGAGAGAGTAAGTTGTATTGTATTAAACTATTGTCAGGTACTTCCCGTCCGACTAGACGACCCCCAGAGCAGTTGCTCATGCTGAGTTGAGATGAGTGCCTTTTTGGTCGAACGAAAGTTCCTCACTGGATCCAGTAATGGAATTTGATTGTTGGTTTTTCACCTTCTGTATTTAAGCATCGGGGGATATAGGTGGTTTGGGGAGGGGCGCTATTACCCATGATTTTCACTCGCCGTACATATGCTAACAGTTGCAAACGCTTTCAATCCCAACGTCGAATGTCAGGGGCATGGGCTCGGCTCACAAACGTCACTGTATCTAGTCTCAGCTTAACTACTGTAAAGACCACATTGTTTACAAGAGACCCACCTCTCCTCAGCTGAATCTCTCAAACTATGCATAAAATGGAGGGGGCAGCTGTTCAATACTGCATTCTCTGCTTTTGCGCATGGAGCAGTGGCTTGGTTGCAGGCTGGAACACCGTTTGAGGCAGTGGAGACTAAAATAGATACAAATGGTTGTTTCGTGTTTTTACATAGGATTCTGGATGGTAGACAACTGGTGTTGGGTATCTTTTATGCCCCAAATACGAACAAGATGCCTTCCTATCGCACCTCATCTATGTGCTGGCTGACTGGTCCCACTTGCCTGGCTGAGGACACTTCAATGCGGTCATGGACACACTCCTAGAACACTTCCACCCCCACCCAATGTACTCCATCATTCAAACAAGCAAAGAAATTGCAAGACCTGGGCATTATCAGATGAATGGAGGGAGCTTAATGAAGGACTGAGAGAATGACAGAATCAGAGACACACTCCTTCACCCAGGCAGTATGAAATGGGCACCGGTAGGCACCTGGTAAATAGCTGTATAAAGGCCTGCATACACATCTCACTAGCATGGTTCAAGTTTATTCGATTCTCAGTGCTGCAGAGGACTTAATTTACACCTCAAAAATTGCACAAAATATTCCACACAGTAGCCCCGAACAACCCCAGATGCCATGCAGAGCCGGCAGATTTGTTACACATGCTTTGGAATTGTCCCTCCTTGAAGGTTAATTGGGCTGACGTTCACTCTGCCCTGGAGGACCTAGCGGGGTTCCCCCACAGGAAACAAATGCCGGAGCACTGTCTATTAGGCCTGTACCCATGGCCTAAGAATTCTAAAAGCATTTTGTGCATCATAGATCTAGCGCTCCTACTAGCCAAGCAGCAGATTACCAGATGCTGGAAATCTCACGCCCTCCTTGCGGCCAACTGGTGGGAAGAGGTCATGCATTGGGTTACACATTGGGGCACAGCTGAGACACGCTTTGCGTAGGAAGGAGTACAGCGGACATCGAAAATAAGCCATAGCCTTAGTATGGGGTAGTCTCTTAGAAACATTCAAGTCCCAAATAGATGATGGTTGGGGACCCGCTGATGGTGGGAGGAATCCACCAAGTAGATATTGCTGATACTCCCTCTGACATTCCCCACAACTGTTGCCATGTGGCAGAACAAGCCTATTGTCTTTGTGTAGCTGAGCACCCCATGTCGACCTGACCTAATGGGTCTCGCCCCGTCACTTCCCAAGACCCTTCTAACAATACTGTTAACTAATATTTACACATAACAGAAGACTAGTTGGGGTTAGGGTGGGGAGCAATGTATGAACATTTTGTTTGAGCTGCAATACCTCAACAAAACTGGGCAACCTCCTGTAACAATGTTAATATCTTTAATGTGCTGTGAAACCCACATCGCCTGGTGCAAAGTTTATACTGCATATACTCTTGAATGGCTAAAAGGTACACTGTGACTAACGACTCAATATATGCCATGTATCTTCTTTTATATACTAAAACTCGAAGTATGTTTTAAATTTGTATTTCCTGACACAGGACTGTAGACCCAAGACACCACCGTGCACTGCTTGTTTCAATACCACATGGAGGTGGTGTTGTCTTTGAACACCTGCATCAGCTTTCCTCTGATGGTGGGCAGGAAGTCCTTCAATGCCAAGCAAATCTACTGCAAATCCAACAAATTGATGTGGACTCAAGCTTCTGCTGGAGGCCAGTTGCCTCTGATTTCCACCTTTCCAGGTGGCCTCTTCGACCCAGAAGTGATTAATCTGTCACCACTGTCAGATATGGGTGGGGTAAGGAAAGTGGTCTACCACTGACCCAATCGAGGTCCAGCAGCCACGACTACAGATCATTTGCAGCCTCCTCTGAAATCTGGAAGAATCCGACAGCGCTGTGCTCAATGGGACTTTATATACCACTGCAGAGCCTGCATATCCTATCTGGCATGTTTTACCATCAGGATGCAGGAGGTCAGCAATCCCAGCATCCTCAGAGTCATCTAAACTAATATCCAAGACAGTGGCTGAAACATCAGGATCATAGTCTGAATGTTCTAGCTCCGTATCGTATTCAAGATGGCACCAATGAGCAAGAGCATCTACAAAGGAGCAAGGTGTGACTTCAGCATGGTGTTAGTGAATCCCAATGATGTTTGGAGGTTCGCTGTCATTTGGAGTTGGCCGACTACTGTCTGGGGCAAGCCTGCTTTCAACACCTAGTCATCGAGGTATGGTACGATTGGTAACCCAGACCTCCAAAGGTGTGCTGCGACCACCACCATCACTTTTGTGAACACCCCAGTGGCACTGGTGAGGCCAAATGGAGCACTGCTAACTGAAAATGCTCCTATCCTACTGCGAGCAGAAGGTAGCACTTGTGGATCTGCAGGACGCTTATATGGAAATAAGTGTCCTTCGGGTCAAACACCACCATCTAGACTCCAGTATCAGACAGGACCTTGGCTAGCGAACAAGTAACTATAAATATCTGTAAGAGACATAGATTAGTTAAGATTCCTTACCTTTAGAATTACCCCCAGGCGTCAGACTGGATCTAGAGAATTTTTTCGTCAGCAGTACCCCTGCGTCGGTCGGCTCTGCGTTCGTCATTGGCGTTGTGGTCACCGGGATGACGTCACGGTAGATAGACGCCGCCCTCGCGCGCTGATGTCAGTTCTTTTACACGACGTTCCACGCCAGAAATGCAGATCCATGCATGACACTGACCACTGATGCAAAAAACTAGGGACCTGAAAGGTATTCCCTGACCCTAGAAGTCAGTTCGCAAAACGGGGAGGATGGGTGAGGCGGTAAAGAATTTGTAACTAATCTATGTCTCTTACAGATATATCGTTACTGAAGGTAAGTAAATTGTTCATCTGAAAGAGACAATTAGTTATAGATTCCTTATCTTTAGAGTAGATATCACAGCAATACAGACCCCAGAGGTGGGTCTGCGAACCAGGTTCACACCAGAAAGTCCAGGAGAACAGAGCAGTCAATGAAGCCGTCTCACTGGACCTGGCTGTCCAGGCAATAGTGTTTTGTGAACGTGTGCAGAGATGCCCACGTAGCTGCCTGACAGATGTCATTGAGGGGGACTCCCCGTCCCAAAGCCATGGTAGCTGCCATCGTCCTGATGAAATGGGCGCGCAAACACACTGGAGGCTCCTTCTTTGTCAAAGAGTAGCAAACTTTAATGCATAAAACGACCCACCTAGAGATGGTCCGTTTGTGCACGGCCTGACCTTTTTTGGTGCCCACGAAGCCAACAAAGAGCTGGTCATCCACCCGGAATTACTTGGTGCAATTCAATAAAATGAAAGCGCACGTTTTGGATCCAGACGGTGGAGCCTCTCTTCCTCCTTGGAAGGATGCGGGGGCGGAAAGAAGGTGGGCAAAGTGATGGTTTGACCAATATGGAAAGGACTTTCTAAGAGTATCATGTTGCCCTAGGGAGTCCCACAAGGATCAATTTTGAGTCCCACGCTATTTAATCTGTATGTGGGACCACTGGCAGAGTTAGTGGAAAAATATCATGTTACCATTGTATCGTACGCTGATGAAACTCAGCTAATTGTGACATTATCAGGAAATAATGAACAGAAAACGCTCAATTTCACCAGGTGCTTAGAAGAGGTAGCAGGATGGATGTCCGATCATTGTCTGAAATTGAACAGCAGTAAAACAGAGGTAATGATAGTGGGCAATGCACCGAACATATGGTCCTCTGCATAGTGGCCGGAAACACTGGGACAAGATCCTACTCCCAAAAGGGAAGTTAAAAATTTGGGAGTTTGGTTCGATTCTAAATTGTCTTTCGAGGCCCAAATACGGAAAGTAGTGGGTAAATGTTTTGGAATCCTAAAAATCCTGAGGAAAATTTTGGACCTGCTACCACCTAACGCAAGGAAAACCATAGTGCATGCCCTGGTGACAGCACAACTGGACTACGGAAATGTACTGTATTTGGGAGCACCTAAAAGGGGGCTAGCCAAATTACAGGTGGTGCAAAATGCGTCTGCATGGCTTACTTTGAGTCTCCCTAGAAGAGTTTCCACAAGATAAGCCCTGAAAGATTTGCATTGGTTGCCGGTGGAGGAAAGGGTCCTTTTTAAGTCAATGTGCTACTGCCATAAAAAATGGACCACGCCACCTGCATCCTCTAACCTCTCAATATATCCCAGGCCGCAATCTGCAATCAAAAGGAAGGTCGCTAGTGAAGGTTCCTAGAGCTCGGAGTGCAAGAATGGGGGCAAGGTCCTTCAGTTATAATGCGGGAAAATATTGGAACGGGCTCCCGGAAACTATACGAATGGAAGTATGCGAAGGTAAATTTAGGAAGAAGCTAAAAACATGGCTATTTTCCTCTGCGTACTAAAGTAAGAGGAGAGCCACAGGAATGTATTAGTTGGTAAATTTGTTGTGAGGTGTCTAGAGTTGTCTCTAATTAGCGAGTCTGCTTCAGCGCGTGGATACGCCGGAGACGTAACCATGCGCTTTAGAAATGTTAAATAAATAAAGTAACCACTTTAGGAAGAAAAGAGGGTAGAGTTCAAAAGACAACCTTGTCCGGATGAACCGCCAGAAAAGGAGGTTTTGAAGAAAGAGCTGGGAGCTCACTCACCCTGCGAGCAGAAGTGATGGCATCCAGAAAGGCAGTCTTTGAAGTGAAGAGTCAGAGAGGACAGTTATGTAATGGCTCAAAGGGAGCGCACATAAGATAAGAACCAAGTAAAAAGTCCCCCAAGGCATTATGAAGAAAACAGGAGGAAAAAGATGAGTAACGCCCTTAAGAAAGGGACTTGCAACAGGGGACTTGAAAAGAGGAGGCTGATCAGGAAGCCAATGAAAGTCCGAAATGGCCGAGAGATAGCCCTTAGGAGTGCCCAGAGCAGAGCCCTGCTGGGCCAAAGAAAGGAGGAACAAGAGAACCTCAGAAATAGGGGCAGAAAGGGGATCCACAGCCTTTGCTGCGCACCATGCACAAATTTGTTCCACCTGCAGGCGTATACCGTCTTAGTGGAGGGACGCCTGGCTGCCAAGATAACATCACAGGCTTTGGGAGGAAGGTCAAAGGCTGTCAACTGTCGCCGCTCAATCTCCACGCAAGGAGGTGGAGGCTAGACAGGTTCCGGTGGAGTACCATCCCCTGCTGCTGCGACAGAAGATCCTCCTGAAGAAGCAGTCTGATCGGAGGATCGATATCCATGTGTAACAGCTTGGGATATCAGACTCTTGGTGTCCAATCCGGAGCCACAAAAATGACTTGGGCCCGGTCGCACTTGATCTTCTTCAGCACTCTAGGCAGAATTGGTATAGGTGGAAAGGCGTATAGAAGAACGCAACTCCACTCGCAACGAAAAGCATCACCTAGCGAGTACCGCCTTGGAGATTCCAACACGCAGAATTGCTGACATTGCACGTTCTCTTCGGTGGTGAATTTAATCTAACCAAGGCTCTCCCCATTGCAGAAAGTGACCTTGCACCACCTCAGAGTAAAGACGCCATTTGTGATCCATCATGCACCTGCGGCTGAGTTTGTCTGCCCTGGCGTTCAGTGAACCTGCCAGGTGTTAAACCACCAGGGATATGCCCTGATGTTCCAGCCATGTCCAGAGACAGAGAGCCTCTTGACATAGGGTCCACAACCCCACCCCGCCCTGTTTGTTGCAGTACCACATGGCGGTGGTGTTGTCCGTGAACACCTGCAGTACTCTTCCCCGGACAGAGGAAAGGAATGCTTTTAGCGCCAGACGGATTTCCTGAAGTACCAGAGGGTTGATATGAAGCCTAGACTCCGCCAGAGACGAGAGGCCTCTGATCTCCGCCTCTCCCATGTGGCCGTTCCACCCTAGAAGTGATGCATCCGTCACCACTGTGAACTCCGGTTGGGGAAGGGAGAGGGATCTGCCGTTGACCCAATCCTGGTTCGTTAGCCAACACTGCAATTGTCATGCAGTGCCCTCCGAGATCTGAACGCAATCAGACAAATTCCCCTGATGTTGGGCCCACTGGAACTTTAGGTCCCACTGCAGAGCCCGCATATGCCACCTGGCATGATCTACCAGCAGGATGCAGGAGGCCATGAGGCCATGAGGCCCAGCAGCATCAGGGTCATTTTGACCGAAACCCGGGATAGAGGCTGAAAGATCAGAATCATAGCCCGAATATCCCGGACTCGCTGCTCGGGAGGATGACCCAGAAACTGCCTTGTGTCCAAAACCGCTCCGATGAAGAGGAGCTTCTGAGAGGGAGTCAGGTGTGACTTCGGCACGTTGATAGTGAACCCCATGGAATGTAGGAGGTACGCCTTAGTATGGAGGTGGGAGACAACTGTCTGGGGCGAGCCCGCCTTCAACAGCCAGTCGTCGAGATAAGGGAAGACTGGAACCTCTGATCTGCACAGATGAGCTGCGACCACCCGAGGGGCGCTGGTAAGGCAAAAGGGGAGGACAGTAAACTGAAAGTTCTCCTGGCCTACCGAGCACTGCAGGTAGCGACGGTAGGCCAGCAGGATGGGATGTGAAAGTAAGCGTGCTGCAAGTCCAACGCTACCATCCAGTCTCCAGGGTCCAGGGTAGACTGGACCTGAGCTAGCGTCAACATTTTGAACTTCACCTTCTGGAGGAAGCGGTTGACATTCCTGAGATCCAAGCTAGGACGCAGACCTTTGTCTTTCTCGGGCACCAGAAAGTAGTGGGAACAGCAACCACAATCTACTTCTGGAACAGGAACTCGCTTGATAGCTCCCTTGGCCAAAAGAGCCGTATCTTCCTGTTGGAGATGGGCCAAATGATCCTCCGACATGCGATGGCATTGAGGTGGCAAGGATGGAGGGGTAGTCTCGAAGGGGACGGAGTAGCCCCTTCAGACTACCTGCAAAACCCACCTGTCCAATGCGATGGTGCGCCAGTGGGGGAGGGGATAGCAAATCCTCCTGCCCACTGGTGATTGGTGGCCCTGAAAGGTTGGACTAGGAGGGTTTCGAGGCTGATGTAGAAGGGGCACTGGTGGACTGGCATGCTCGCTGGCCCCCAGACCCACGACGGTGGGTCCCACGTCCCTGGCCGCGCAGGGGCTGGACAGCTTGCTCTGGTCTGTGGCCCTGGGTGCAGCCTTGAGGGATACCCCTTCCGTAGCCATGAAAGGGGTGAAAAGCAGACAGCGCAGGTCGAGTGGAGAGGCCCAAGGACTTGATCGTAGCCCTGGTGTCCTTGAAGCGCTGTAGCGTGTCGTCTGCTTTGTCGCCGAACAGGCGACGGCCATCAAAAGGCATGCCCAGCAAGGTAGCTTGGACATTCCCGGAAAAACCAGTCGACCTCAGCCAGGCAAAGCATCAAAAGGGCTACAGATGTTGAAATTGTCCTGCCTAGCGAGTCAGCGGTGTCCAGTCCACATCTTATGGTGAACTTGGCTGCATCACTTCCCTCAGCGACTGCACAGGAGAGCACGGCCCGGGCCTCCTCCGGGCACTGTGGCAACACCGGCGCTACCGTATTGCACACAGAGTGGGTGTAACGGCCCAACAGATATGCGGTGTTCACCGACCGCAGTCCCAAACTGGAGGAAGAAAACATCTTCTTCCCAAGATGGTCCAGCTTCTTGGATTCCCTATAAGGTGGTGCCTTAGGGAATGCAACTTGGGAAGGAGAGGCCTGGCCCACCAAGCTCTCAGGGGTGGGGTGTTGGGAGAGGAAATAGGGGTCGCCTGGAGCCGTGCGGTGGCGTCGGGAAATCATCTTATCCACAGGAGCCCCTGTGTTGGGCCTGGACCAGGTGCCCAAAAGGATGTAAGGACTTCACTGAAAGGCAGCAGGGGCTCCGAAGATGCCGCTGCCGGTTGAACCACCTCCGTCAGGAGATTAGTCCAGACCGCCACCGTAGGTAGCTCGAGGTTGAGGGCATCGGACGCCCTACGAAACCCCACTGCGTATGAAGCACCCTCCTCCATAGCCACGTTAGGAGGAGACAGCATACCAAGGTCTGGGGAGGTATCCAGACCACTGGCTTTCCCCATCTCCTCTCTCCAGTCCGGTTCATCTCACGGGTATCCAAAGGGTCTCCAGACCCCTCCCAGTCCTCCTCACCCTCCTCTGGTTGCTAATCTGGCCTGTAGGAAACACCAGGGTCGAACAGAGGTACAAAAATACCGCTCAGCGCCGGATCAGGCGTGGGTCGACGTCGGTCCGACTCCGTGTCCAAGTCAGGGTGAAGGCCGGGGTAGACGCCGGCCGTTAGATCCGACCGGCTTCGGGAGCGGACTTTCTTGCCGGTGGAATCGGTGCCGGGGGAGGTGTTACAAGGTCGACCGGTGCCGATCCGGAGCCAGGCCTGGAGGTGCCGGGGCCAAAACCGCCGGTGTCAAGCGCCCAGGGCCCCCAGCTGAGTCCGCGGGGCCCGAAGGCGTGCCAGCAGAGTCGGGCTGTCCACAGATGGCATGCATCGCTTCGTAGAAACTCCGAAGCTGGGCAGGGGTCGCTTAGGCTCCCGGAAAAGGAGGGAAACTTGGAGTCGACCCTTCAGACTACACACGCGGGACAGTCATGGTCCGCATCCCTCGTCGCGTCAGCCAACGGATGGGGAGAAGTCGAAGAGCGACAATGCTTCTTCGACTTCTTCTTGTGCTTCACCTTACCTGAGGAGTGCGAAGACTGATGACGAGTGGTCCACGACCGGTCCCTCGACCTCCCACGTAACCGGGTCCTTTAACTGCACAGAGCGGACTGCCGGGCCTCGAGAAGCATTTGGGACCGCTCCCACAAAGACTTCGAATTCATGGTCCGGCAGGCGGAGCACAACTTGGGATCATGGTCTCGCTCCAGACATCACAGGCACACGCGGAGCGGGTCCGTAACCGACATCAGCTTGCGACAGGTGTCACAAGCCTTGAAGCCGGGCCCGAGGACTACTGGACATCCCTGCGTGCACCAGGAGTTGATAGACTAAAAAAATGGTGTTGACAAAAGTCGCAAAAAGTGATTGGAGGTACCGCTCTTCCCGGATCTGCACTCGCTGGTGCAGAAAAAGAAAGAACTGAGGTCAGCGCGTGAGGGCGGCGTCTAAGTAGCTACCACAACGTCATCCCGGTGACCACGACGCCAACGACAAACGCGGAGCCGACCGACGCCACATTTCGATGCGCAGGAGTACTGCTGACGAAAAAATTATCTGGTTCCAGTCTGACACCTGGGGGTAATTCTAAAGGTAAGGAATCTGTAACTGTCTCTTTCAGAAATCAGCATCTTGAATTTGCTCTTCGCAAAACGGCATTGAGAGGGCGAAGATCTAAGATAGGACAAAGGCCTCCATCCTTCTTCAGAACAAGGAAGTGGCAGGAGTAACACCAAGTATCTACTTACAAGGCTGGAAGACTCTTGATGGCCCCTTTAATCAGATGGACCTGCACTTCCTGATGAAAGATGGACATGTGGTCCTCAGTCAGTCATCTTGATATGGGTGGGAAGTGTACAGGGTAGAAAGAAATGGTAGGGCAATCGGAGGAGTCCCCGGTCTGATGTAATGTCTGGCCACTCCTAGAACAAATGCTGGATCCTGCCGCCAACAAGGGGGTTGAGTGCCGGGAAGGATACACAAAAGATGTTTTGGAGATCCAGCAGCTGGAGAAGTGGAAGACTGAGTTGCCTGTTGCCACAGTCCAGTATACTGAGAAATATCCAGGCCGCTGGCATTTTGTAGCTCCTCACACCATGGAGGAACAAAATGGGAAACAAAATCATTCCCTTCATCATAATTTTCCTTGTCAGAATCATCTTAGCTCTACTGAGTGGTAAGGGCAAAGTTACCTGATGGCTGCGATCTGGTGGGACCAGGTTAAGGCCTTAGTCAAGATCGGGATAGATTTTGGTTTGAGTTGGAGAGCACAATAGGCTGCAAATTCACCTTAAGCATGGATACAAAGGGAAGCAGCCAGTGGATAGCACTGAAACTGAAGTTGGCACCGGAGCTGTACTGAACCTGAAGCAGGTTGAAAGGGCACCAACTCCATCAAGGGCAGACCCACCAGCAGAAGTCTGGCTGAGGGCTCCTGCTGATCCTTCAGGCCCAAAGTAGCACAGAGGAAACCAGTAAAGGGATTAAAATGTGCAGCATGGCCTCCCCTAAAAGCCTCCACTTACTACATTGGTTCAGATGAAACCGGAAATTCGGAGTGCACCAGGACCAGGCTTCTGATTGGCTCCGATAAAGATAGGGAGCGAGACAGTGCCCTTTCTAAAGCTTCAAAAGTGGTGGGTAGGGGTTATTTCCGCTAGATTTATTCTTCTTGGACTTACCTGAAGACTTCAACCGACTAGGATGCTGCGGAAATGTGACATTTCGACTTTGACCCCATCATGGTGTGGATTCTTCAGATGTTTGGCAACATAAAGCTTCACCTTACAGTTCAGCAAAGCCTTCAGATTCATCTGGGTGTAGTGGTCACAGGCCCTTTAATCGTTTTCTGACCCGAGGCACCATAGGCATACCTTGTGAGCATCTCTCACAGACATCTGTTTACAACAGTCCCTTCACAGATTAAACCCTGTTGGAATTGATATTTCCTTGCACACTAGAATGTTGTTTTTGTCAGTCTTAAAAAAAGTAAAGAAAAGACTAAGGAGTAGCAGCACACCCACTTCTGAGGGTATGAAAAGAAAGGAACGGATATCAGACCACAGGGATGGCACTTATATGCAGCTCCACTCCTCACTTCTGGAGTCAAACAACGTCGTGTGGAGCCGCATGGTGCCACCTGCCAGCACACAGGAGTACTGCTTTGATGATTCCAGATCCAGTTTGATGCCTGGGGAGTAGTCACAAGGTGAGGACTCTGCTGTTAGAAATATCCATCAGGAAAAAATGTTGGCAACGTATATAGGCCTGGCTTATAATTATAAGTCAGACGTATTGGCTTTGACAATGCTAAGTAGTAAAAAGAAAGCTAAAACAGACAGTATTGGGCTTACCAAGTCTTGTTAACAAGGATATAGAGTCCAGAACCTGTACACATGACACAAACAGTCACAGGCAGTGCTAGTGCTACACATAAGTTGGAGAACGTGCAGGGTTACAAGTGTGTTTTACAGGGAAGACTTAGCATTTGAAAGAGACCGGCACATATATCCTAGTTTTGGAGTAGGTAGCAACAAAACTGCACGATTGGTGGGACAGTGATAATTAGGTAGGCCCACTACTACAGAGTTGGAAGAGGCAGTGCAGCCCGAGTTGTTTGCGGTAGGGTAACTTAAGGTAGTATAGTAGTCATGAGCACTGGCACCAATAGTGGAGTAGCAAGCAACTGGTAGCAAGCAACTGTTATTGCTAGCACAATGATCAGGTATAGGAAGCACTGTAGAAGTAGCCAAAGACGCAAATAGGGCCAGTACAATAGACAAGAGGTGTGTAGCTTTAGTGCAGAAGAGAAAGGCTGCAGTGTGCACTTGTACAGTAGTCAGAGACAAAGGCACTGCTAGGAAATACGTTGGCGACATCCCATCCCCCCCACACTTTTGCGTATAGGAAGGCTATGTCTGTGGGCTGCTTGGTGTTAAGGGGTTTGCAGTGCGGCAGATTATGATCAAAACAGAGCTGCAGGCTCCCGCTCCTTATGCAGCAGACACTGCAAGGCCCTTGATGTACATGAATGAGTGAGGGCTTGTCAGAAGAGCCCTGGCCTATGCTTCCTACCAATGGCACAACCTGAAACACAAACTCCGGGGGCTGCATTATTCCTTTCTTTCAAGCAAAGGAGGTAAGATGCAGGTGTATGCTGGTAACTGTTCCTTTTATTCTTGCGGCTCCTCATCTCTGTGTAACAATATGAGCTTTCTAAGTACTGTGCTTCCTAAAGAATATCAAGCAGCCAGCACCCAAAGCCGTAAACACACTTACGTGCAGCAAAACTGCGCGTACAACAATAAAAGATATAATGCTACTCGCACAAAAACCAAAAAAGAAACTCCTTTTAACCCCATCATCAAACAAGTCTCAACCAAAGATGCCATTGGCTGAAGAGGCCTGATCCAAAATGACTTTTGTATCTTTGGTGTTTTGCCAACATGAGCTCTCCAAAACAGTGAAGGGTGTCTGTACCCAAACCTAAAAATGGTTTACGTTCATTGGGGAGGGAATGAGGTAGAACGTGCCGTCTCTGCTAATAAACACTTCGGCACAGCAAGTTCGTAATGTATATTGTTGAACTCAATTGACAATACTGAATGCTATCTTATGATTACATTTCTTGCCAATTTTAACAATACCTCTGACGTAATGTATTTTTTAAAAAATTGGTCAACCATTAGAGAGCTCTATAATGCGTAAAAGTATTACTCTAGTTGATGACAGAACCAGAATGAAAAGGAGATAATGCCTAACAATTAGCATTGCAAAAACAAAGAAATCAGCATTTCAATGTTGACATTAGGGATGGGTGAGGTGGCAGAGAAAGGGCAGCAATGGTATGTAGACATCAAGAGGGCAACATAATGCATGTGGGTTCAGGAGGATATTGCGGATCAAAACGATTTTCAGTATCCTGACCCTAAAATGTAGTTACCTTCATTAGCGAGCATTTAAGTTCACAATTTGCAGGGAACAGATATGGTAAGTCCATCTGTACAGAAAGCATTTTAGACCTTGCATTTCAAAAGTGCCCGTGCTATACTGATTGTTAAATGGGCTAGCTTGGAATCTTCTATTTCTGGTAAAATTTACAGCAATCAACTAATAACAAAATACTTCAAAATACAAAAGGAGTTCTAAGATGATAAAGACACATGGCAATAGGTTAGGTTAGCCATCCACAAACATAAGCATGCTAAAATGCGACAAAATAAGCCGTCCGAAAGAAACATCAGAACTCCAAATCTAACGGAATTGATGTAGAAGGTAATGTCAACTTAAAACTTGTATGTATTTTTAATTCATTATTCAACCATGTCCTGTATGTTTGGGAATGAAGTGCCAATTGCAATCGTAGAGCAATCAATGAAGGGTGATTTGCAGTCAGACAACAAACAATGCATGGTAAAAGGCAGCTTACTGTTGAAGTTTGAACAGCAAGGTAGCTTCTAAGTAAATGCATGTAGTCATAACCTGTGTGATGGCTGCATGTTTTAGCTTAGTTGGTTAGCTATGGTATGAGCAGTGACGTTAGTGCCCAGGGTACATAAATGCTTAGCTTTTTAATAAATACAATATATTTGGTCTTCAAAAAAATGGCAGTCCAACAATCGCACAAGACACAGAACCATATTGCTTGATGTCAAACAAACATACAACAAATGAAAGACCGATGAATAATTAATTAGACAATGGAAGAACGCAATCATCCACATACTAGAGATGAGATACATATTTACTGTAAACTTTCTACACAGCAGTGCACCTTTTCCATTGGATGTAAACAAAAAAGAGAAAGACTATCGAACTGATTAAGCAGGTCAATGCGAGTGTGAATTCCGAGCAGATCTGTTTGCTTAGCGACGTGTTCCTGAACTGAAAAAGTAAATTACACATAGCGTCCAGTACACATTACAATTATTCTACCTTTCAAGATAAAAACAGTAGGATGACTATTTGCCAATTTGAAATAAGGCTGTCGTAGGCATAACTGAACGTGGAGAAAGGAAAGAAAATATCCTCACTTTGGCTAAGGTCTTCTAACCATTCAAGATGGATAGAGGCAATCAACAACTTTACAAAACAGGCATTCTTCAATATTGATAATGTTGGAACTTGTCTTTTTTCTTTTGCAGGTGCAGTTATTCAAGGGTGGGTATAAAAGGCATAATAACCCATTTTTTTGGTTTCTGATTTCCATTGCACCTACTGAAAACACAACAGTTTACTGTCATAATAATTTCTTTCTTAATAAACAATTATAAGGAAATTCCAATTTTTATCATGCCAACTCAAAAAAAATAAAATTAATATATGTGCTCAAAAACGCACATGCTATAGGTAAATATTCAAGGGCACATGCTTCCACTCCCCACCTCACTGGTAATTTTTGTAGGTGTACACTTTTTTAGATCTGAGATATAAGTATTTCACTTGATTGCAAATAGCCAAATGCTGATGTTAGCCTTATCCAAGTTATTAGAATACTGGCATTTCACAATATTTGTAACCCATTTTCTTCAAAGGAACATTCTAAAAACAAGTTATAAAACTCACAGCATGAATGCACCCGTGGCTAATTCCAACATATTTTAATATCTGGAAACAATAAAATAACTTTATCTGCTGAACTGATAAGAGCACAGTTGATAGACATTGAAGTATTCTCCTCGCCACAATGTTTCCACACTGCACATCTGCAAAAGAAATGCAAACTCCCAGCATGCAACGTGGTTCGGTCATATTGTGCACTTGTTTTTACTTCGTCTTTTGCACTTTACAGAGCATGGACTGAATACAGAATACTACATCAGCTGTCCATGAATAGTCTTTTTCTTCACAGGTCTACCACTGCATTATCCATTTTCAATATACTGTACAGTAGGCGTTCCCATTTGTCCAGCCTCTTTGTTGTAAGAGATGATAAAAAAACGAACATACTTTTTCAATGATGGCAAGTTCTAGTAAGTTCCATGGATAGCTAGGAGTAGGTTAGCTGCCACTAGTCCAATCAGACAGCCCATGACTTTAGCTAATCCAGCTCTTGGACCCCTGATTTATTGCCTCCTCCCACAGGAGGTTAATAGAGGTTAATACACCGGCAGCAGATACAATAGCACAGAAACTTTTGGCATATGAAATTTTCACATAGGAATGATCCAGCACTGCGCAGTTTGCTCATCCCTCACCATTACAGCATCATTGTCCTTGGCCACAGCTGAGTCCTCTTTGCTCCATTCTTCACTTCCCAAGCGTCATAATATCCAATAGCCGTGAGAGAAACACTTAAGTTTGATTGTTGTAATATAATGCACCTCAGTTAAAGCCACGTGACTGAGGTAAAAAAAAAAAAAAGTGTATGATTTGTGCTAGGAAACAACCGTATCCATTGATAAATTTCTTTCCCAATCCCTCTTTCCCGCCCCAAAATGTCCAGCAAAAATAAATGAAGAGAAAATGGATGATTTCTATTTTTTCTTCTGGATGAAATTAATGATGACTTTTGGGTTATCAGAATTGATACCACTTCTTGTCTTTGTATTTCAACATCATCTAAATAAAAGGAAAAAATATACAAGCCTGATTAGCAAAGTGCATAAACATGTCAATAGATTAAACAAAACAATCTCTGAACACACTATTAAATATCAATGGCTATCAAAGCTTAATGAAGAAACAGCAAGTAAAAGAGTTTGGTTATGGGCAAACTTACATTTATATCTAATAATACAAATGGCTATAATGTAATGCTGTGACCTGCATATCTGAAAGGTTCAAATAGCACGGATGTAGAAACAATCTAACTCAGAATAGCTTCAGTGAATAATTCATGCTTGTTTCAGGGGCTCGTAGATAAGGAAGATGGTTACATATGGTAAACTAACATTTAAGGTAACTTATAATATTCACTTATATACTCATATTGCTTCAGCCTCTTCCTTCGAAATTCTCAAGAAGGACTAAAGCGCATGCAATGGATTACCATTTACCACTGTACACCTAGTCCTTCATCACACAAGCCTAACTAGCCATTACCAATTCATATCTCTTTGTCCCTGTCTACCACTTGCAGTGGGACTAAGACAAGCTCTGGTCTCAGAAGAGACATCCTGCAAGTTCCTTGATTCCCTAATGGATCCAGAGGCTAGCTGTCCTGTCAATACGATCTAGATTCCACAGTCCAACCCGGTTTGTTTGCCTGTTGAAGAATGGGCAACAAGTCAAAGCCTATTGTACAAAGACACATCAGGATCCTTTATGATATAAACACATCAGATGACCGTCCCTCAGGAGCAAGTGATCTTAGACACCAGTGATCTTAAATGTCAGTAGTATAAAAGGATAGCAATAAACTGAATCCTCCCACCTAAACGGATATTCAACTCTACTTATAAAAGGTGTGTCAGGGCACCCGTCTGGAGGGGTACATTCTCAGAAAGGGCACCTGTGCTTATGAAAGCCAACCCTCAATGACTAGTACTACTGGCAAAAAAATGGAGAAAAGAACTGACTGGTAATAAAAACCCTTGCAAATGTGATTATCTATACTGCAACCTCAGATAACTTCAAACACATGCAGGTGCTCCAGAAATTATTAAAATGTGAAAAGAGGCAAGTCATATTAAAAAAGAGATATAGTAAAGTATTAAGTACCTCCCAACATACACATGATATTTGGCTGTATGCGGGACGCGCGCGGTATGCCCGGGCCATTGGCGGGCCCGTCTGCGGCTGGACAAGGCAGGGTTACCCCCCTTGGATGTGCAGAACCCGTCAACCATGGTTAGAGAAAATTACATCATATTTGTCTGTTTTAAAGAGCAATATATTGACCAACCATGGGCAAAAGGAAACTATCACTACAAGGGGGAAGGGTGCCCACGAAGAGTGCGCCTATTACTAAATATCTAAATAAAACGCTGTGGGACTTATTAACAGTGAAATTGTCCACGTGGAGGAGCAATTGGCAGCAACAAAAACTGAACTTGATGCCGCCTTAAAAGAATCAGCATTAGAAGGCGTGAATGATCCTTTAATATCCGTGACCAATACAGGAGGTACGGGCGAGGAGATAGAATCATCTGTAGTAAATGTAACTAATAATGAAAATACCCATAAAACATCTAACTCATGTGTCTGTCCTAACTACACCTTTGGAGATCTCAGGATCCACAGATGATACGTTTCCGATATCCCCTCCGCGAAAAAAAAGAAACAACTTTTGCGAACTGCTAACAGCCCTGTGGAGAAGCAACCAACTAAGACCAAAACTAAACCCAAACAAAAAAAGGGTGGAAATAACCCAGGGATGATTAGAGGGGACTGTAATCTTACAAATCAAAAACCGCAAGATCTCGAGATTCTATTTAAGAAATTGCACGGTAATCTGGACAGCATCGAAAAACGCTTAATGTCAGAAATTAAGCTGATACAGAAAGACATGGCATTTTTAACAGACATGGTCACTGAAATATTACCCTCAAAACCCATGAATAAGGCAACCAGCCTCATTAAGCCAGTACATAATTTTACGGAAGGTGTACAGAAAATATAGGCCCAGTTACCGTTAACAACGTTACAAACCAAAGAGAGATTATCACTGCAGCAACCTCAAAGGAAGGCTAGATACCTCAATTTGCACAAGGTACAAGGTTACACAAAGAAGACATCCCCCACCCTATAAGGGCGCCCCAAAATCTACAAATCAGCCAGGACAAACAGAACTATACAATTTGATAATAACATCAAGGGACCACTAAATCTCCCTCCACAGGCGACTCCAAATCTCATTATTTTAAAAAAATGTCCCAAAATTAGCCGTAAATCAGAGGGAAACGTACGAGTCACTGAAGAATCAAGTGGTCCATTGGCTCTCTGTAAACACCAATGTTGGGGCGAATATTTGGCATCAGGCCATCATTATGTTAAAGAGACTAAATTGGGTGGGTAACTCTAGAAAATCATGCCAGGGAGATTGTGTAGTGGTAAACTTCCGAAGTAGTGATCTGGAGGGCGATTTGTTGAATGTCTTTTTGAAAGATGACAATGGGTACTGCTCTGATAACGTTGACCATATAGTGGCTGTCCCATTGGGATACTTTTACAGGCCAAGTTACAGCAATACCCATGTAAATATGAGACACCATTTATCGCAACACATACCATTATATAATAGGTATGCACCACTGCAAAGATGCAGTGAAATAGATTGACAAAGAAAGGTTATGGCTGAGTTACTGTATACGAAAATGGATCGCACTACTAACTATAGGGTGTTAGACGTTGATCTGACCTCACAAATGGAGGAAAATGCTATGGAAGAGACTTTGTATAGTAATAAGGATGACGTCTATACTGGCAATCTAACCATTAATTTAGAAAATGTTGATTCAACTGTACCATCCCAGAAAGATGATCTGATTAAGCCCATGATTAGTAATATTGAACACACTCCCACTGGTAACTTGAGAAAAGTTGGTCCTAGTATACCCTCAAGTGTGCTTTTAAATATTATGACGTGGAATGTGGCAGGGATCAAAAATAAGATTAGTGAGGAGGATTGGTTGAAAATGCTAGGTGGACACGCACTAGTTCTAATCCAAGAAACATGGTGTACTGAACCCTTTTTTGTAAACGGCTATCAAACTGTTTTTACTAACGCCAGCTCATCTAGGATGGGAGGAGTGAAAGGCAGCTAAGCCACACTAATTGCAGTTACATTGTCCTTGATTTTAAAGAAAACGTTGATTTCATCACAATATTGTCAGCTTTTGTATTTTCATTCGAAAGGAAAACAGGCCATAATTGTAATACATTTTTATAATAATATTTTTGATAAGACAAAGAGCAAAGTTATTAAGCTATTAGAAAATGATTTGGATTACTTTTTGGAGGGAGTAGGAGGGGATTATGTCTTAGTTTGGGCAGGTGATTTTAACTGTGCCAAATGTGTTTTTGAAGATTTTTTTGGCAGAGTTTTATATAGCGCGGACTTGACCCGAATCGGGTATCAGAGCGCTTTACATAGCACCGGTTACGTTACACGAGGACACACATTCATTTTGGTTAGGCAAGGGGAGATTAAGTGATTTGCCCAGAATCACAGGATGTTCAGCGTCATTGCCGAGACTCGAACCCAGTTCCCCCGATTCGAGGTCGACCGCCCTAGCCGTTAGGCCAACTCCTCTCCCCTAAAAGTTGGAGAACCTTGCGGATATTGTGATTATTCTGGTGATAGGATCCTCCATTTTTCACACGACCCGTATGGGGAATCCATTAATAATGTTGTGATTTAGTAGCTCTAGAACCCACTATCATTGATTGGGAAATAAAAACACAAACTTTTGTAGGAGCAAGGTCATCCTCAAATATAGACCACTTTATCATATCAGCCAATTGTAGTGATTTGGTGGAAAAAGTGCTGGTTAATATCAGCCTTTTTAGCGACCATCACCCCTGATTACTGTCATTGAGATTAAATTTGATACAAAAAGAACAGGGAACGACAGTGGAGTCTCATTAAAATGGTCAGGTGTGAATCCAGCACATTCATGGAAAATCTTAAAGGAAAAAAAGAAAGAGACCTAGAAATCTGCCTGGATAGTTCTTCCTCGAACTTGGCGATAATAACTGCCTTCTGTAATATTACAACTGAAATTGCAGGTGATTTAACCACTAAAAGGAGGAAGAAGGTATGTGATCTTAATCCTAGATGGTTTAACCACGAATGCTCAAAGCTGAATGGGGAATTGAAATTGGCCCTGAAGCAAAAGCCAAGTGTTAGTGTTAGGATTAGCACTTTGAGGAAAGTCAATAAAAATTCTCAGAAAGAAAAGGGAAATTCGTGAGGGGGCTTGGGAGAAATTAATCCAGGCAGCAGAGTTGAAAGACCCAGTTCTCTTTTGGAAAACAATGAATCATCCCTTCTTTAAAGAGAATACAGAAGTAAATATTGATTCTGTGTTATCCCTGGAAGATTGGGTATCACACTTTGAGAGTATTTTTAATCCAGATGCAGCAAAAAAAAGTGAGAGTAAAAAGGGAAATTTTATATTGGTGGAGCTCGTCAAATCATCACTAATAACGCCATATGAAATCAAGTCAGCTTTGCAAAAAAGTGCGAATGGTAAAGCTGCTGGCTCAGACGGGGCACCCATTGATGTTTTTAAGTATAAAACAGGTTTCTGGATAACAATTTTAACAAATGTCTTTAATACTACCCTTGAAGGCATATTACCTGCAACTTGGGTTGAAAGCATTATTGTACCAATTTTTAAAAAAGGGGCTAGAGGGAAGCTTAATTGCTACTGCCCAATATCTCTTCTTGATTCCAAGTCTAAACTGATGGGCCGAATAATGTTGGAAAGACTTGAAAATAGGGCCAGTGAGAACAAAATTCGAACAGAGGTGCAGTATGGCTTCAGAAGAGGTATTGGGACGGTAGAACAATGTTTAAACCTAGAGTGTAGGAAAATATACATTAGCCAAGGAAGGAGCGCTACACCTTTGTTTTGTTGACCTCACTAGCACTTTCGACCTAGTCAAACACCGCAAACTATGGCAACCATTGAAAGGGCTAGAGGCCCCTACTGATGTAATTATATATCTATCCCAGATCTATACCTTCTTAACATCTAGGGTACGGTTTGGAAAAATGGGGGAATGTACACCTGACTTTAGGGTTATGTGTGGCATTAGACAGGGATGTGTACTAGCCCCCCTTTTCTTCTCCCTATATGTTAACAATGTAGACCCCTTTTTACAAAATTTAACTGCAGATGCCCCGAAAGTCGGGACACGCCCCACGCCAGTATTAAGGACAGCTAACGGTCTGCAAAGCCTAATAGAAAATGTTGCCCTGTATATGACTGAATAAGATCTAAAATTAAACTTAAAGAAAACATTTGTCATGGCATGCGGGAGCAATAGGCTTAAGAATAAACAACACCATGTGGGCGGGTCGTTATTATTAGAGTCTCATCTTTTTCATATTTGGGGATGCTTTTTAATAGGAGTGGTACATGGAATACCCATATTGAATCATGCAATGCGAAATTTTTAAGATCTACATAGAGTATTTTTAGATTTTCCACAAAAATAGGCAATAAACCCATCTGAGAAATCCTAGCTCTGTACCGGAGTAAATGTATCTCAGGGGTCTGTTATGGGGCTGCAATTTGGGGGAGAGCTAAAACCGCCTCCCTACAAATCAGAGAAAATAAGTTCCTAAAAAGATTGCTGGCAGTCCCTAGCGCGACAGCAAATTATATAGTTCATAAAGAACTATCGGTATCTTATTTAAGCGACACAATAAACACGGCTGGCCTTACTTTCTGGCAAGGGGTCTGGCTAAAGATGAAACCAAATTTACTTAAGAATTAATTATGGATTGCCTAGCCCTTGACTTTAGTAGCAAAATACCATGGCTGGAGTAAATGTTTAACCTCTTAACACGCTGCAAAGTCGATATTGACTGGAAGAACCCTATATCTATACAGGAATTCAGTAAAAGTGACTTAAAGTTGAGATATCTAAATGCCATGGAAAACGAAAGAGAAAGGATTGCCAGCCAAAAACATAGTGTTGTTTCTTACTGCGAACGACCGCTTATGAGGGGCACACAATTATATCTAATATTGGTGAGAAATATTCAACAGAGATTTTATTTACCTAGGCTAAGGATGGGTACACTACATTATTTAGTAGCTCTTCCTAGAATTGAAAAGTGGTGTGATAAATTACCAAACTATCCATGTGATGGAAAATCCATACAATCCGCGTTGTATTTTATTCTGTTTTGTAGTTTATATAAAGATATCCAGAAATCAGTTTTAAAACCCCTTTTTCTATCAAATATGCTTTTTAATTATAAACATGCTTTGCTTTTAACTTTGTATGTAGTCTGGAAAATGTGAAAATCATAAACGCTGTTATTCAAAACTCACAAATAGGAAAAGAAAAGACTACTCACATTTGGATATATTGACATTTGACATATGAAAATTTAGATGACTATCCTTAGTCCTGTTTCTAATCATTTACTTTGTTAAGTTGTCGCACTTTGCACTTTATGTACCGTTATGCACTTTTATGCATTAGCACTTTACATCCTATGTTTGGATGTACTGCTTTTTGAATAGCCTAAAGTGTATTACTGACTTGTCTCCAACTTCCTATGTCTTTTATACGTACCAGTATTTTGTCTTATCCTACCATTTTCCTAGTTGATGAAATTTAAATTGTTATTTTTTATATATTTTAATTATGATGTAATGTAGGAATGCTTTTGTTGACTAGTATGCTTTTATGGTGACATTTGTTGCACCGAATAAAGCTGATTTCGACTTTGACAACAATAATACATATAAACGAGTTGAGAGAATGAAGTTTTTTAATGTATATGTTGCTTATAGACGTATATTGATGAAAATTGTGATGCTAAGTGAAGTGGCCTAGTGTTTTTCACGCTTGTTTGCTGAGAAAGCGCCATTTAGTAAAATTGGTGCAAAAATGTGTAGCAATAAAGTATAAGCGTCATATTTTTGCAAAATGATGCTAGAGATATTAAAGTTTATGAAACATTGCAAACGATTTTTATAGGATGAAAATAGAAAAATGTGTATTTATATGAATGTTGAGAAGAATTGTGGTAGTAGAGCATTTCTAAAGTTAGCCATTTCCATGTAATAATATTTTGTGAAAGTTCTTTATATTTATATATTCTTAATTTGAAGTGATTTAATTTCATTGTATTTAAATTAAAGTAAAAGCTCATTTCATTTAAACGTGCAATGCTAACTTAAAACTTGTCCCATACATGTTTCCCCTGACAATCTGAATGTTTTTTCGACGTTGACAGGAAAATAATTCTGTGGGAATAGAATTTCAGCTATGGCAATAATTCAGGCCTATGTGGACTCACAAACTTTCATTCCTCATGACTAGCATGGGAAACTACTTGATGTTTCAACCATCTCAGGTGACATGATGTGAAAATTGACATGTGGTAGTCTTTCAATGATGGTGTGATGCCACTTCACTGAACTTTGCTAAAACTCTATAAAAGAAGAAGCCTCAAAGGAGGGTCACTTGAACGCCAATGATTTTTGTCTCTTGAGACCTGGATGCTATCCGGATCGATCTTTTACTCTGGACTGATTGTCGATGCTACAATCAGTAGGTGATAGACTGAGATTCTCTTTGGCGAACCAGTTCTATTTAAAAAATGTGCATTATATCTTTAACTCTAAGCAAATGAACCCACCTGTAAACGACTACGTCTGAACATTCCCCCTTTTGTAGGACCTGAGCTGTTAGGAATTTGAACCATCCTCCTACCTTAAACGGTAGTGGGACTTTGTAACTTTGCAAACTGAATCTTATTAATGACCTTTCAATAAAGATGTGCCTAAATGTTTGGTGCTAAAAATACAAGCAGTTACATTCTTGATCGAAGTCCTTGAGAAATTGCTGATTTTAATGAATTTTGTTTCTTTAATTCAATAACCAAATCAATCTAAATCTTATCTGAGTCTATTATTGAGTCCTGTTGGTTCTTCCACTCAAACTGTGCATCTGTTTAAATATGTTGTAGAGAGAATCAGCGAACCCTATCAGAACATCAGGTTTTACTTCTTTAGTTCTGTATTGCGATTGCTGAGCTTTTGGTTTGCATAATTCTCACTGGACTAAACTTCTTAAGGAAGTTGGGTCTTCAGTTGCTTTTCTTTATTTTCTCAGTATGGTCTTAAGAGTGGTGTACCTAAACTTGATTTACAACTTGGGAGTTGGTTGTCAATTAATGGTGCTCATTCGACAGCTAAAGTGGAGTTGGTCACCCAAAATTCCACCACTCCTCTCGGTGAAAAAAAGATTAATCAGAGGATCATTGCCTCTGTGGTAATGGAAACACTTCAGACTGCCTAATCGTAGGGGGCCCAATTGGATTACAGTAGTAAGGAGAATAAGCGTACAATAAACAAATTTTACGCATGCTTCATGCTGCAACAAACTTGGTAGCAGACGTATGGTTTCTGCCTGGTGAAGTGAAATTTTAGGTTGCCTGAAATTGCCCTTAGCCCAAGTCCAAAGAGGCCATAATTTTTGGATCAGAAAGGGGAAGGTTCGATGGAGTGCTGATGGAGTAATGCTCTGGATAGAGTCAATGTGTAGCAGCAGAAAAAGGAGTGCGAGTATCAGTAGGGATGCGCGTTGCTACTGCTTTGCTTAAGATTGCGTTATTAAATGGCTGTGTGTTGTTGAGTGGAATGAAGTGGTTAAAGTCCACATGATTAAAGTCCATGTACAAGTGTGGCGCTTTTGTGCAGAGTTGAAGTTGTAAACGGTCCGTCGTAGTCGAAGATCTTGAAAAATTTACCTACGGGTTGTTTCACTGTAGAAGATACAGAGTAAGGTGTCTGTTGGTTTGTGGTGTTGATCGTGAGACGTCGTCTACAACACCTTGGTAAGGGTTCTCTTTGAGTGTTAGTGGTAAACGATTGGCATGGTTGATCTCATGTGCACAGGGAATAACTATATCAATTAAGGGTGGAATCTCACTGGTCGAGGTTTTATTGCAGCCAATGAGTGTAGAAAGTTTAGTTACCTTGTGAGAACGAATTTCCTTTACTTGAGCAGACAGTTTATTTGTTGCTTGCATTGTATTGTCATATTTTGTCTTGAGAAAAACTGGCAGAAGAAATTGTGAAGGAAGATGAGCTGCTGCGAGGAGCGAATTCAATGTTACAGTGTGCTGTGCTGTGATAGGTTGGTTGGTGTAAAGCTGTGCAGGGATTGGTTGACTACATCATAAGAGTTATGCTGTTAATAGTTGAGTTAGCCGAACAGGTGGATTGTGGAAGAATAACTTTTCTTGAATTTATAGAAATCATTTTTGAATACAGAATTGAACAAAAATTAAACATTTCCTGTCATTTTGAAGATTAGTAAAGAAAGAGGAGACCGCATTAGCCTGAATGAAGGTAGAGGTATCACCCGAGAGTATGCAAGGAAACATTTGAAGCAGGGTCTATTTTTTATCATATAGTACCCCATGCCAATTCTGCCCACACCTGAGGCATGAGACCCTGATAAGCCCCCACCAGCTAGCATAAAAGAAATCTGTTAGTTTGACCGAACTGTCTCAGCAGTTCTTTTTCTTGCTAGGCCCAAAAGTGTCTCTCTCACAAGACATCTCCTCAGCGAGGTCCAGCTCCCCCGGGCCCCCCACTCCCTCGATGTGCTCTTCTTCTCTTACACCCACGTAGATACTGCAAGAATAGGAACTTCCCGAGCTACAAGAGACAACACGCAATACCTGATGGTGGGGGCCACTTGCCATCTGTCAATCTTTCATATTATTGTATCTGTTGCTAGCTTTGATGTAACTAAGACATGCAAACATGGCGTGAGAATATGACCTATATCTTTCTAAATGTTCCTATTTCTTATAAAAGTTTCCCTGAAGTGACGCAAATCCTGTTCAATAGATGTTCAATTTCATTATGATTCATGGTCAAACATCCTGTGACCTTTTGGGAAACGTTTTGTAGCGTGGGTGTCACTTCTGTTTTCTTAAATATTTCCGAGAAGTGACCAAAATACGTCACGTCCTATAGGTAAGAGGCACCTGATAATGTCGTCATTTTGTGGTCAATAGTTCATCATTGAAAGAGTATAAAGATCTGCTCCTCAGTTCATTCGATGGACTACCCCGCTGCAGTGACCCCTTGGATCACTAACGCCTGTGTGGTCTCCTTCAGCCACCTATCTAGCATCTTTGGCTGAAGCTCTACTTGCTTATTGTACTTTAAAATGGTCTCTTTCTCTCTCCTATGCATTGCCCGTATTCTAAAAAATCATTGCAATTGCAAAGCAATAATGTTTGTTCCTCCTAACATAACGTGTGCATTCCTAGCATTCAATTTCTATCGTTTACACGTCTATTTTGTCATACTTTTGCAGAAGCACCCCCGCAAATTAAGCTGCCTTGGTCCAGTGCCCTAGGACCATGAAATTTTACCCTTTCATTGCATTTAATGCACTTTAAGAATTGTTAATTCGTGGATGGTTAGTTTTCTCATTTCAGGTCTGCCTTCTAGGCACTTGCACATTTATTAAAATGTATCTGTGTTGCTATTTCTAATGGATTGTAATTTCTGAGCTAATTAATTGATGAATATATTTCTTTTGCTGTGCTAAAGACTCAATGAATAAAAGTGCCACTTCAATGTAAGCCCTTTGTTTCACATCCGTGTTCATTGTTTTTAGATAAGCAGTGTTTGAGTGGCCCGTGACCACAACAGAAGGGAAATACTTACCCTTCATCACATTGTCATAACAGACAAAGGGGTTACATCCCTGTTTGTGGCTCGCGTTTTGCATTACAATTACTAAGGAGGACGAGGAATTACAGTTCCCTCGTTATGGTATATTTAATTTGAGGATTCTAGAAAATGTAAGGAAAAGAATATACGAAATGAAAGAGCCTGTTAGAATCAGCTGCTCTTGAAGCTTTAAATACCTGGGAGCATATTGCCCAACAGAAAGATAGAGGGTCAGATGTACGACCCTTTTTTGTGGCTGCAAACGAGAGATACTGCCACACACTAAATCTTAGGGTCTTAAGCACTCTCGCACAACTATTGAACGACCGAAGGGTAGGATAAACTGAGCACATCGTGTCTGATGCCAAGGTCCGGGCCAGGTTAGCCGGAAACCATTGCATGACCATGTGATTACTAGAGTTAAAAGGAAAGCTAGTGAATATTTGGGTGAAGGAAAAGGGGGAATAGAAAGATACTTACATTCAGTAATTACCTTTCTGGGGCATACTCAAATCTACATGCAGGTTCCTCAACTTTTGATTATACCCCTGCACCAGACTGGATCCGGAAACTTTGCATTAGCTCTCCCACACCAGTTGGTGGCGCTGGAAGTAGCGCAGGGTAATGTCACTATAGCCATATAGTGCCACTACAACACCCTGACATCAGATCCTCATCCATACTTTAAAAGCCCTTAGAGGCAAAGATGACGGCAGCAACAAGTGGAACATGGACATGCAGGGCAACAGAACTAAGCTGGACCCTTAATACTTTTCAGGAACATATGACCATCCTTCAGAAAGGTGAAGTAAGTGGGATTCCAGAGGAATTTGCAGGTAGGCAGAGGTTGGCCTCCCGCTTCTTAATAGCCTTGGTATGCATGAGGTCACATTTCTCATCCAACGTGAAGTCGTGCTTCGGCCCCAGGCATCACAGACAGACCTTGCAGAGGGTCAGAGACTGACATCTGTCCATGACAGAGGGGCAAGGCTTAAGCCTTGATTGACTTTTTAGGGGTGACATCCCTAAAGCACTGCACAAAAGAGAATTGTTTTTGAGGAAACTTGGGCCGGTTACGAACACAGACGGGTGTCTGTGTTATGGTTATTAGACTAGGGACATTATCATGTGTACCTCCAGTACATGAGATCTAAATGGGTGGTACATACAACCACTATTACACGGTACCAACCGTTCATGTGAAATCTGGGACGTTTCCAATTATTTCTAAATATGGATGTTTATGGATATTAGCCCTGAAGAAGTTCAATCCATTGATGAACGAAACACGTTGGCTGGATGATGCTTTGTTTATACTACCCAATTAAAGATTGATGGAATTACTGGATATTTGACTGGACTTATTATCTGGACAGTAGCGAATTTGGGTACTGTCCAGGGTGCACCACTCCATGGGCCTTATTGTTTTTGATTAAATCGCTGAGAAACCGTGAGAAATCATGGAGAGTAGCTCTAGACACACTTTGAAGGGCAGGGAAAAAAGGGAACTGATATTAGGGCACCAGGGTGGCACAATATGGCTCTAGTAACATATGTGCTGCTTCCAGTAAAGAGAAGGAGCTAGCTCCAGCTACTGGTGTGGGAGAGCTATTGCAACATTTTAGGATCCAGACTAGTGCCTGGGAATAGTCAAAAGGTGAGAAATCTACAAGTAGAAAGATTAATCAGAATAGGGGATGTTAAAATAACTTGTTGGTTTTCTAAACTAAGCTGGCCATCAGATGAATGTTATACGAGAAAAAGCCAACAATAAACAGGTTTGAGCCTAAAATTTAGACTCCACCTCAGTGATGGGCATGGACTATTCCAAGACTCCTGCAGCTTGTCATATCAAAGAAGTGTACAAACAGACTTCCTGTGAAAGAGGCCCAGAAAGGTACGGTAGGCCCACTTGCAGAAAAGCATCAAGGCTTCTAGGATTTTTTAAGCTCATATAGAGGCCAGGATCTGTATGGTAAGAAGGGAGGAGGTTGTCAACCTCCGAATCATCAACCTCTGTACATCTATAGCCTTCACCTGACACAACAAGAGCATTTGAATCTGATTCATAAAGGTATACCGTCTAGGTAAACCTTTGGGTTATAGGGAGGTACTCTTCTATGGGTAGATTATCAAGATAGACATGAACCTTGTACCTCACTACTCAGATCATGTATACCGAATTAGATGGAGGTCACTGTGCCAATCTCAGGTCTGAGGGTGGGGTTAGTAACACCAAGGGCTTTGTGTTTTGGTAATCACTGGCTTCCGCAGAAATGGTGCAAAGGTTGGAGGCTGAGCAAGTGCAAAGTCAGGCAGGATCTGTGCTGATGGAATCCCCAAGCCAGCAGAATGGGCACATCTTTGAAGAGTTGCCCGTAGGGTAGTGGGGCCATCTTGAATATAACCTGCATGCTGCGGTGTAAGGTTTTGGCCTCCGCTGGGTCTGCAGAATCAATTGGGAATTCTGGCTTAATTCTTTTTAAAATATCGTAACATGCTCAAATAAGGAAGAAAATACCAACTTCAGGAAAATATGTCAATTCTTCGAACCGTCTGAGGAGTGGTACGGTTTCATTAAGGAAGAATATTTTAATTCATATGGCAATCTTAGCATTTTTATTATTGAATGCTCTCTTGGGATATCACTCGATATAAGGAGACTTACGTGAAGGGGACAGAAACAGCTTCATGGTGTCCTTGCAAGCCTTGGCTAAAGTTACACAGCATGCAGATGTCTTATGCATCTGACAAAGACATCTATATACAGCATTGACAGCAGGGTTTAAACCTTGAACCATAGACACTTGACTTGGTCGCTGTCGGAATCTGATAAATTTCAACGGTGGCGCACTAGGTGAGCCCCGGGACATGTAGATTAGATGCAGAAAAGAACTGTTGCTAAATATATAAATGTATATATATATATATATATATATATATATATATATATATATATCCTACTGGCGGTAGTGATGTAATATGTGAGGTCATAAGCAGTGCATTTCGGGGGCGTAAGGTATAGCTAGCTCAGGAAACTTTAACTGCTGAATTTCTATGGATTTGTACGAGTATAATCTGAGCCTAACTTTAGCGGCCCTGTAACCTTTGGTTTATATACAAACACACACACATACACACACACACACATCAGTTAAACCTACTGGAGGTAAATACATTTTTGTTATTGGTGAAAAGTGTGAGTGGCCTGCAGTGATAGGATGTCGCAATGTTTTTTTTTTTAGACTTTATTTTCCAATTTTTCCCGTATATCAGCAATACAGAATAGTTGGTTCACTGTCATATGAAATGGCTTATCAGTAAAAATCACATATGTACATTAGAGCATTGCAAATTTAGCATATCCTTAGGTACAATGGTGTCCAAAGTTGTACATCATTAATAACAGAATCCCTGCTGCAGCAGTTTGTGGAAGAGCGCAGTTCGGTGATGTAAGCTCTGCTGTATGGGGGCCATAGCATTTGTGCCAGAATCCTGCCAGGTCGCTCACCCTCTCCATACCGCCGGGCAGACTGATACTTACCTAGATATAATAGCTGCCGGTCCGCAGCCTCGTGGAATTCAATGAGGAGGGCCAAGCGTAGCCCCTCCGTGCCTGAGTGCAGTTGCTTCTAAGCCTTGAAGCCCTCCCACAAGACTCCCCATGAGTCTACTGAACCGGTGTTAATGGAGAAGTAGTCTTCAATGGCCTCGCGTACCTATGCATTAAAAAGATCATCGTGAAGAGCACGACTCGGAAATCGCCACTGACGTTCAAAGCCCTCTGGGCGGGGGACCTGTAGGTGTAGCTGTACCGGGGCATGGTCAGAATACATTCTTGGCTGCGTCACCAAGGACCAGAACCAGCCGGCAATGCCCGGCGAAACCAGCCAAAAATCGATTCTGGTCCAAGTGTTATGTTGGCTGGAATAATAGGTGAACTCTGTGACAGCAGGATTACGCTGGCGCCAGATGTCGAGCAAGGATAGTTGCCCACATAGATCTAGTAGAGAATGCTGGGTTTTCTTGGTTTGGTGCCTGGAGAAGTGGCGGTGCTATCCAGGCTTGGGTTTTAGGAGTAAGTTGAAATCTCCCCCTACCAATAGGAAGCTATGCTCCAACCTCATTAATTGGGTGTGTAAGGCATGGAAAAAGTTGGAGAAGTCTGTGTTCGGGCCATACACACACACCAGTGCCGTGCGATTTCCCATGAGTGTTCCTGTGACAATGATGTATCTGCCCTCACTATCCCCTATAATGGACCTGAGGCTGAAGGGGACCCTCTTATGAATAAGGATGGCCGTGCCTCTGGCGTAATTGCTGTAATTGACGAAATACCTGTGCGTTCCCCAGCAAGCAGCAAAGCGTGCATTGTCTGATTTGGGTAAATGCGTTTCCTGTAAATAAGCAATGTCCACCTTGTGTCTCAGTAGATAGTGAACAACTTGCCTTCGTTTGCAATTATCATTAAGTCCCCTAACATTCCAGGACATTAAGGACAAGCAAGAGTGACCTTCAACATTACCTAACTGGGCCATCAAAGGTATGTATCAAATACAGCATAGTGTAGCAGCAACAAGGAAAGAAAAACTGTAACAGTGACCATAGCCATAACCAACTAAAAACATTGAGACAATAAGAAATTACCCCCTCCCCCCTCCCTTCACCCAAACTCACTGCAACCCAAGCGAGGCAAACCAAGAACAGAAAGCAGAATATGAAGTACCAATTAACCTTACATTGAAATGAAGAGCCCCAAGAAAGGTGCCTCCGTGAGACCAAATAGAGACCCAAGGTGTACACATTGAGGGGTGGCAACGCCACGTCGGTCAGCCAGCTAACTGAAATAGTACAGAAGTATAATGTACATTATCCCCTGTCAGTTGCACAATAATGTAAGATAGCCATCACAGCAGAGTTAACCAGTTCCTTAACTGTAAAATAGTTCAACACTTGCATCTGAGCCGCTGTGCGGTGGTGAAGGTCCCCCACCTCCCACTACTGACCTATTATTATGCGGTTTATATGCATGACAGAATTCTTGTGCCTCTGTAGGAGTGTCAAAGATGCGGGCACGGTCTCCCACATCTACCTTCAACCTTGCTGGATATAACATGCCATACTTTATCCCAAAGTTCCTGAGGGTAGCCTTGAGCCCAGTGTATTTCCGTTGGGCATCCTGCACCATAACAGTGAAGTCTGGGTAAAAGGATAGTTTAGAGCCCTGCCATATGGTGTCCCCTCGCTCTCTGGAGAGGCGCAGCGCCGAATCATGGTCCCGGAAGTTCACAGCACGTGCAATGATGGATCTGGGGGGCAACCCGGGTTAGGCGGGGGTCCCACGGACCGGTGTGCGCGCTCTATAACAAACCCTGTGGTGAAGGACTCCCTCCCAAACAGGTCTGATAACAGAGTCTCGACGAATAGGTCCATATGGCCAGTGGCGGCGGCCTCAGGGACTCCCAAAAGGCGAATGTTGTTGCGCCTACTGTGCGCTTCAAGGTCTTCATTCTTTATTGCCACCTCTTCGAGAATGCGTTCGACGCGCTCCAAGCGTTTCAGGTACTGGGCTGAGCCATCTTCGAGGTGCCGGTCATGTACTTGGATTTTGGCCCCCATGTCTGGCAGGCTCTTGTCCAGCATGTCAAACCGCCCATCCAGGGCTTTGAAGCCAGCCCTCATCTCCTGGATCATTGACGCTGACAGTGCAGAGAGGTCGTCTGCGTGTTCTGCACCCTGTGCATTCTCCGCCATGCTAGAGCCTTCCTCTGTAGTCCTGTCTGGGAGCTTTTCAAATGGCAAGGTCTTCTGTTTGGAGTCTTTGTGGCCCATGCCGCGGAGCCGTAGAGCAAGCGTGACCGTGAATAAGCCAAGTACCGCAGATCACTATATGAATTCTGGACTGGTCTCAAGGAAGCAGGCCTGCAGCGTATAGTACAGAGCTATAGTTTGGGATGGGAAAGGAGCAATCTGTGGCTACCTGAGTACAGTGCAAATGGAATGGCCCCAGTCTCCAGGCGAAGTGTGACAACTTCCAGCGAATGACACAGACCCAGTGAGTTGGAACCTACGTCCCCCTAAGGGATACACACTCTCGTCGCAGGTTCGGAGAGAGCCCGTCGCCAATGGGGCCTCAATCCCGTGGTTTCGCAGCTGCCTTGCAATTATGTGGGCCCCGTGTCTTGATGTTTATCAGGGCCTCGTTTCAGTGGAGCGCAGGAGGCAGGTGTATTAGGCGGACCAGGCGGGGCAATGAAGGCAGGGGCCCGGAGGCAGGATGAGGCGCCGGAGGTGTCTGATGGGGCAAGGAACAGTGGCAGGCGATTACAGGCCACTCAGGATCCAGGGAGCCCAAAGGTGAGTCGGGGCAAACCGACTGTTGAGGAGCAGGGCAGCAGGGACCACGTCGCCGGGCGGCCGGCCGCAACGTGTAGATGGCCGACACTGGTTCGCACCCCTCACCGTCTTCTACTCCCTCTTGCCGTCCAACAAGCGCCTCCCGGGCACACAGCGGGCCCTGTCTCCTGCGCGGCCTCTGAAAAATGGCGGGCGCGGGCACTGATGATCGGGCATGACCAGTCTCAACCGCGCCCAGGCACAATTTTTGGCGTATCAGGGGGGGGATCACCGCTGCCGCCTCGTGACCGGCTCTCCCACCGCAGTAACGGGCCCCCACTCACCTCCAGTCTTCGCCGCACGTCCCTCCGATGCTCTGACCGCTCGTGCATGCGAGACCCTGGGCTCTGTACGCCGTCTCTCCGTGCCCAGGTCGACTATCTCCACAACTGAGCGTCAGAGGCACCCACCGGCAGCAGAGTCAGCCTGCAGGAATCAGGGCACTCCCAGCATTGCAGCGCTGTCCAGCGTGGGGGGATTGCAGTATATTATATTGGGGATATTGTAAAAAGGCTGGGCCGACCAGCGGAGCTTCATCAGCAAGCGGCCATTTTAGTCGCTTGCGTGGCCATGCCCCCCCGGATGGAACAAATTAACCTGTGACAAGGACAGTAGTTGTCCGAAACGCGTAGGGTAATAAAGAAGTACCGCAGATGCAATTGACGTTTTTTGCCACAAGAAAATAGCTTGCTGGGGAGCGCGGCTTCGCTCTAGGACACACATGGAAATATACACACAAAAAAAAAATATATATATATATACATGTATATATATATACACACACACACACACACACTATACAGTACAATTCAATACCTTAGAGATTTCATGCAAACCATATAGAAATGTTTACAGAACACCGTAAGCAAAAAGGATGAGAAATAACAAAGCTGTTGACAGTCCGTACAAAACATATGCCAAGTTTGTAAATGGCTTTACCTCATGAGCATGTTTTGAAAAAGAATCGGCACTAGCTAGCATGGCTGCAGTCCTTTCATCCAGTTCACCTAATTTTTGCCCTCTTTCGTCAAGAGCTATCCTGGCTCGTGCAAGCTCTCCAACTACACCAGATGCTGCTCCTTTGACTCCTTCAATACCACCCGGTCCTGGGATATGCTGAGCAAGACTTCTTGATGGCTTTCCAGCTGCCAGTTCCCCAACTGACATAATACGTGAGCACAAAAAGAGAATTAAAGAATTAAAAAAATATTTCTAACCAAAAGCATATATTCACCATCACAATAGCGAACCACACATCTGAACGCCACATATTTATTCTTTTAGGATAGACTTCACATAGTAGATTCTGTAGATTCCACACATGATCATTATACCCCAAGCCTCTGGCTTCTAAAAGTCAGACATACAATATTGGCATTAGTGTGTTACTGAACTATAATATGTACAGTTAACCTTTAATTCACCTTTCTCATTTAAACATGCTTATCATAAATTTTCCACTACCATATAAATAACCACTGACTGAAAGGCATTTACTGTATTTGACTGCCCGGGTCTTACCCATACTCAGAATATATATTTCCAAAACTCTAAATGTTAGTGCGTCTTAAGGTTCAGTGCATTCAACAAGAAATATTTAACGGTATTATCACATCAAAAAAATAATTATATGATAATCATTAAACATATTTTATATGGCTAAGGAATCATATCCACAAAAGTCATACTATGGCAATGGTTGCATGCGATTTAATGCAACATGGTTTTTTATCATAACTAGTTTCTAATTTCTGCATTTAAATGTGAAATTTGTTATCGTCCTTTCTTTTTTAAAATCATTTTCACACTGTAGAGACCGTTTCCTCTAAAAAGTTTTGATGAATGTCTATTTTCTCAAACCAGCCATGATTTTTACCATCCCCCCCCCACCCAGCCGATATTATGTATTCTTTTCTTTCCCTAGCTAGGAAGTTTAAACATTTCCTGTATTCTTTTATATATTAAGTTTGGAACCATATGTAAAGGTGCAGTAACAGTTTAAAATGTTGAACCAAGTCAGTTTAGCTGCCACTCTTGAGGAAGGCATCAGAGGAAGTATTGAATCAAAAAAGCATAGTGTGTGTTCAGGTCAGTGCATCACAGGAAATGTAAGGGTAACTTTTGCTGCTCCAAAACTTCTGCACAATAAAACAGCTATTTAAGAAAATATTTACATATATGTTAATTTTACTGATCTGACATTTTAGAAATCAATGACAAATACAGAAATCCAATTAAAAAAGAGACCCTTTCTGGAAGTGTAGGCCCAAAAAATGCAAAGAGAATAACCAACAATCAAACAAAAATGAAAACATATTGCTCTAGAAAAAACAGCATTCCTCAGTGATTGTGAGGACGTTAGTGATGCTTGAGAATGGTGTTCCTTGAGAATGCTGGCTGTTGTAAATCTGTGTAAAACATATTGCTCTAGAAAAAACAGCATTCCTCAGTGATTGTGAGGACGTTAGTGATGCTTGAGAATGGTGTTCCTTGAGAATGCTGGCTGTTGTAAATCTGTGTGACTGGCAAATGGTCCCCCGCGTTGTTCCTAGCACTACTCTCATTCAATATGGCAGGTGAACAACACAGCCCTTACAATTTAAGCTAATAACACAAACATGGCAGTTACCAAGTTCTACTTAAAAATATCTACAATAGAAAAACAATATTTTCTATATTTATACTGATATTTTTAGGCGTTGTAGTGAACTTTGGTAGGTTTTGAATTTTTGTTTTAAATATCTTCCCTGCATTGCATTCAACATTGGGTGCATTAATATTTTCCACTGTTAAGCATTTACAGTTGCAGTTTTACTGCATTTCCAAATTTAAAATGTAAATAAATTAGTGCTAATAAATTACTTTTCCTCCTAATTTAAAAGTGGCTTGAGTAGTATTTTAATGTTCAATTTAATTGCCTTTCTATTGAAATATTTTCTTGAAATTTCCATATGAGTACATTTCTCTGGAATTTATTTGAGTCAAATTGTGCGTTTTTGTTTTAGTTTCTTAGCTTTTGTTTTTCAATTAAGTCACGTAATACACTGCCAACATTACAGCTCCACTTTGGAAAGTAATTTATTTTACACAAGAAGCTGGCCATTTCACAATGCTGTGCAGATTGGTGTACACCTGAAGCAGCGGCAATGTCCACAGGTTATGAGATTCCAAGTCTCTCATTGCAACTCAAGTATTATTGAAATATACCAGAAAGGGGATGTAATGGTAAATCAGATGTGCAGGATGGATCCTAACCGAGGCAGACTGTTTTCTGAAAAATTCCTTCATAATTCTTTGATAGACCCATGAGTTATAATGAACATGCCAAAAAACACAAGTCAGTCTTAGACATCTAACAGGTACTAAATGAATCAAAGAGAGGGTACAGAATGATGTTAGCCTATGGCCCATGAGAAAGGCTGATAAACATGTTACTTAACTTAGGTAATGCTCTTTCTGGTGGATACTCTATTCAACCACAGGTTCGTCACCTTAGAATACTCTCCAGAGCCTAGACGGGATCTGGACAACTTTTCTCTAGCAATGCTCTGGTGCACAGCTGGGTGGCACTGTGTAAATCTGCGTTGACTCCATACCAACCCTGGAATTGATGGAGCGGAGCCTCAAGTAAGTACCACCCCTGCACGCTGATGTCAGTTTCTTGCTGGTCTCTTTCCGTGCCCTCAGACACAGAGCTTGAATAATTGTTAGTATTGGTGATTCCTAAATTGGGACCTTCTTTGGTGTTAATAAGAGGACACTCCACAGATTGGGGAGGTGGGAGGGCAGAGAGGAATGTGCAGTTAGACTAAAGAGAGTGTATACTTCTAACCAGATTCCTCACTGTAGAATAAGTTCGAAAGCAAAACTTGCACAGGTGGAGGGGCTGCGGAGTGCACTCTGACTAAAGTACAAGTTACTTACCTTCGGTAACGATTTATCTGGTAGAGACGATTCTAGCCGCAGATTCCTTAACGTAGAATTATCCCCAATCGTGAGACTGGACCCGGAAAACTTTCTTGCCCAGCATCTCAGCACGCCGGGGCGGGCGGTACCTCGCGACTCCACCCCGACGTCTTCTGCGGCCATGACGTCAGCGAGGTCACGTAAGCCCCACCCCGGCACGCTGAAGTCAGTTTGCTTCAGAGAACTTTTCCTTGCCACAACGCGGAGCCATCACAACAAAATTGAGGAGAGCATGGGAACAGTGTGCGAAAAAACCAGAGGAACAAAAAGAGATAGACAAAGGGTGAGGAACAGCACCAGTTGGCACGAGGCGCCAGGAGGCTACAACAGGAAATCCAAAGCAGGGAAAGAGCAGCGCACATCTGGGAGCAACTGTGCAAGCCAAGGCGATAGCACTAGGTAGCACCAAAGCACCAGAAAGCCACAGCAGAAAAGCCACAGCAGGGAAGTGCAAAGTACCACCCCTTGGGACCACCGTGGAAACCAAGGTGACAGCCAGTCTGGAGGCACAAGCATGGGAAAGCACCGTAAGAGAGAGTGTCTGCAACCCCAGACCACACAGCAAAGGGCCACAAGCTCGGAACAGAGGGGCAACAGCCATCCACCCCCCTGATGAAACAGTCAAGGAGGCCCAGAGCCCCTGAAAAGAGCAGGAGGCCAAAGGACAGGCAACAAAAACCCCAACGTAGAGGACCGCAGGAGGACAGAAAATGACAAAAAGCAGGCCCCCACACTGGAGAGAAACCAGTGGGGGGAAAGCCAGATCGGAGAAAACAAAAAGGGCACCCACAGAAGACAAGCCACCCAGAGGGAGGCCCTCCTCCCCTCTGGGTATGGCTCGGGTATCTATTCTACATTAAGGAATCTGCAGCTAGTAGTCTCTACCAGATACATCGTTACCGAAGGTAAGTAACTTGTACATCTGATAGAGACTACTAGCTGCAGATTCCTTAATGTAGAATAGATACCCGAGCTATACCCAGAGGGGAGGAGGGCCTGCGAGAGAACCTCCCCACCAGGAGAGACCCTGTGCCCCAGTAGGGAACAAGGCACAAGGACAAGAAGGAAAAGGCCAGGAAATCCCAAGCCCAACCAAGGGAGAACCGCCCAACACTCCGCAGGGGTAGACAGCGCCCGAAAAACCTCAAGGAACACAAGGACCACCTCGAAACCAGTGAGAAGAGGCAGAACCAGAGGCAGGGTCCACCGCAAGAAGCACATACACAGAGATAGAAAAGAGCCGAACACACCTAGGCCGCAAGTAGCGGACAAGGCCGCAACGGCTCCACCGCCAACAGCACAGGCGGAAGAAGAAAGACACCGTTGCGCAAAGCCCCAGCGGAGCCAGAGGCAGGGGCACAAGGGAACACATCAAGACCCCAACGGTTGAGAGAACAAGCAGGCCTGCACGGGCATGCGCCGCCAGGAGCAGGCAACACCATGCAACAGCGTACCCAGGACAAGGCAGACGCCAGCCGAAGGCAGAGGCCACAGAGGGCCAGGACACACCCCAAAGGAGGGCACAGCCCAGAAACACACACACACTGACCCACGAAAGAAGGAGGGGGAAAACCCGGTAGAAAGAGAGAGCGACGGAGGACGGACCCAAGCCGGCCACCTGAACACAGAAGCCAAGGAAAGCCAACCCCTCTGGAACACCATACAGAGGACCAAACCACAACACAGGACAGAAGTGCGGAACTGCCACAACACGATGCCGCATACAGCAGGCCAAACCGGCCTAGCGACGGAGCGACAAGGAGAAGGACAGACGGCAAGAAGATCACACCTGCGACATACCGTGAGACCACGGAGAGCAAGGAGCCCGAAAGGGGCAACCATACCTCCCCAGCACAAGACAGAGCTATGTAATAGCTACAAGTACCCCACATAGGGTAGGTTACGTCCCAAGAAACATGGGAACACCTCTTAGGAAAAAAACTTCTACAGCAGAGAACAAACAAAAGACCTGCCGAGAAATCCGCAGACGGCTTACCAATCAGCCAATAAAGAAGACACAGAAGACCTAATCTCAGGGCCTACCGGGCTTACCAACAGCCAAAATCACAAGTCAAAAAAAAAAAAATGGCTGGACCAGCAGCCAACAGCACCAAAGGGCCAACGAAAAACCCCGAAAGGCACACCAACCACACAGGACACACAACCAGGGCAACTCGGCACTAGGTCCCAGGAAACAACGGGAGAATACCTCCCAGAACACAGACCGACATCTAGGTCACTGAGGAGGAGGGGGAGGAGGAGGAGGAGGAGGAGGGGGAGGGGGAGGAGGAGGAGGAGGGGGAGGAGGAGGACGAAGTCCCGCAAGGAACCTCTGAATGGCAGAATCCACAGGAGTGGGAAACACAAGTGCCCCATCGAAGGGAAGGTCACCCAGCCGCTCCCTAACGTACTCAGGGAAAACACTATCCCTTAGCCAAGCATGGCGACGGAGGGCCACAGAAGAAGCCATGGTACGACCAAGCACCTCCGAAACGTCCAGAGCTGAGCGAAGAATAAACGGCGCCAGCTCCCTGCCATCCAACACATGGTGCCGCAGATCAGCGCAGGCACCCTCCTGAGAAGCGGAAGACAGAAGGGACTCCGGCGAATCCCACCAGCAAGAAGTGGCTCTGGCCAAGACACAAAGCGTGTTAAGTGCCCGCAAGGCAGCACTGGCGGAGGCAAAGATGTTGCGCTCCCAGGAATCCAACCACCGGGCCTCCCGAGACGGGGGAGACAACACCGATGGCAAGGAGGGAAAGGCGGTCTGCAAAAGAGGGCCCCTAGTAGAAGGGTGGAAGGGAAGGCAGACAGGATCATGTGGAGCAGGACGTGGCGGTGCAGGAGCAGCTGGGGAACCGGGTCCCCCGTGGCAGGATGCCCCCAGGCCCCCAGACCCCCAGGAGAGAATTATAGAGCGAAGCCTCGAAGGGAAGACGCTCCCGGCCACCAGAGCCCTGATGGAGAACCTCCAGCAAATGATCCGTGGGGAAATGGGCAGCCGGATTACCCATGGGCAGGATTCCCGCAGCCGTGGAGACAGCCCGGGCAAAGGTAGCACTCGCCTCCGTAGGGCAACGCGGTGGGAAAAGCAATTCTTCTGTGGGCGACGGCTGGAAGCTAAGCCGGCCGTCTCCCAGCCCAACTGGAGGAAGGAAAGGCCAAGCTCGGAATGGGTGAAGAGCCATCCTTGGAAGACGCAGGGGAAAAAGGCACGACGCGGCGTCCCGTCTCCGGAGAAGATGAAACAAACAGTTGCCGAACCTCTGGAGAAGAGGGGGCGTCCGAAGACGAATCAACGACCCGACGCCGGCACGGCACCATAGAGTCCACCACCGGCGTCAGTTCAACATCAACCGGCGCCGAAGGGGACGCCAAAACGACCTCAGCCACGCCGCGCGCCGTGGGAGAACGGGGCAAGATCAGAGCCAGGGCGGCCAAGGAATGGCGCCGATAAGGCGTCGACTCGACCTCCTTTGAGGCAGCCGCCTGCGTTGAGAGATGAGGGGGGCGGGGGACATATCCCGGCCCCTAGCCGGCCGCTGTGGCGCCGCCAGAGCCAGCAGCTGCTGGCGCCGCAGCGGCGTCAGCTCGGCCTCGGACAAGGCCGCTGCCTGCCCAGAGAACCAAGGGGGTCTCGAGGACGAGCCTCGAGCCCCGGCAACCACCCGCAACACCACAGGGAGCCCCGTGGGGGTTTGCAGCGAGGCAGAGGCGCCGTGGTCTGAAGGAGGGGACCCCGGAGGGCTGCACCCTGATGGCATCACATCTCCAGAATCTGGAGCCACAGAAGTCCCAGCACATGGCAAGGGATCTGCAGACGCCCCAGGAAGAAGAGGAGAAGAAGGAGGAGCCAAAGAGGCCTGCAAGGCTGCCGCATAGGCCTCCATCTGGGCTATGGTCGCCCCTGTGCCGGGGAACGGCAGGTAGGATGGCGACGCGGGGGGCTGCACAACCTGCGGAGAACCCGTGCCCCCCACAGGCCGGGGACCGGGCCTCAGGGACAAACTGCAACACTTACCAACAGGTGAGCGACACCCTTGTAGCCTTGGAGAGGGACGATGTCGGAGACGGAAGCGGCGGTTCTTGAAGCCTTCCGCGGGGACGGACATGGCGAAGACAGGGACCTGGACATGCGGGCCGAGAGGAGTTTCATCCGGCGCTCCCGCCTGGACTTCGGCTTCATCTGCTGACAAGCCTCGCAGTCTGTGGAGTCGTGGTGCTCCCGCAAAAACACCACATACAGATGGGGTGAGGGTCCGTCGCCGACATCTGGTGCGCACAAGACGAGCATGTCTTGAAGCCCGAAGGCATTCGCATACTGTTCACCAGAAAACGCAAAGCGTAAAAAAAAGGGGGCTGAAAACAGTCCAGGAACACGATCCGGGTCCGCACGCGGAAAAGAAGAAAACCGACATCAGTGCGCCGGGTGGGGCTTATGTGACCTCGCTGACGTCTTGCCCGCGGAAGACGTCGGGCGGAGTCACGAGGTACCGCCCCCCAGCGCGCAGAGATGCTGGGCAAGTAAGTTTTCCAGGTCCAGTCTCAAGCCTGGGGAGAATTCTACGTTAAGGAATCTGCGGCTAGTAGTCTCTATCAGATAAGTCTTGCAGGACTAAGAATGCGAAATGTCGTTTCCTCTGTACATGGCTGCTAAAGCTGTAGTGCTTCATGAACCTTTGCACTGATGACCACGTCATAGCTTAGACTTGGTGGAATGGGTTGTCAGACCTTCTGGTGGATGTTTCTCAGTTAGTGCGTAGTAGATCTTTATTCAGGGGGCTATTCACCTTGACAGGGTCTTTTAAGCTGCCTTCACTCTTTGGAGAACCTGACAAAAAGCTGATTGTCCACACAGTGTTCCTTGATATGATCAGTATAAAAGCTTAAAGCCCTTTTGGGGGTCAATCCAGGGAAGCCTCTCCTCCTCTTTTGATGGGTGAGGATGGGTAAAGAACATAGACAAGCTGACAGATCACCAAAGATGGAAAGGGGTCACAACTATAATGAAGAAGGCTTCCTGAGTTCTCAACACCAAGTTGTCTGGAAAAATGGTGGTGTAGGGTGAATGCATAGACAGTGCCTGAAGCTTACTCACACGATGAGCTGAAATGATCGCAATGAGGAAGACAGTCTTTAAAATCAAGAGATACAGTAAGCACCTATGCTTCGGCTCGAAGGGTGCGCACATGAGAAACCTTAAGGACAACTTAAGGTCCCACTATGGCATCCCAAACTGTTTAGGAGGAAATATGTGTCAACCCTTTAAAAAAACGTCATCACAATAGGTGATATCACACAAAGATGATCAGTCCAGCAAAAATAAAAAGGTAGAAATGGCCAACAAATAACCCTTAATAGTACTCAATGCAAGCCCTTGAAGGGCTAAAGATAGTGCAAATAGAAAACATCCAACAGTTTGTTTGTAAGGGGCAGTATTGGGTTTCCAACACCAAGCCACAAACTTGTCCCGATGCCCACCAAAAAAGACTTTGTGGAAGGGCGCCTGGCAGTCACGATGACATTCACCACTTTCAGGGGGGGCACATCAAACATAGTAAACTACCACTATCAATCCCCATATATGTAGGAGTTGATTGCATAGATTTGGGTGGTGGGCCCTGCATTACTGCTCAGACTGGTGGCCCTCCCGAATTGAAAATCTGAATAGATGACAGGTGCGCGTGTCAAGAATCTCCGGGTCCAACATTCACTTGGCCCAATCCATAGCAACTAGTGTTCTAGCAGAAACTCTAAAGTGCAAACATTTTGTCACTGCGCGTTCTCGATGGTGGCAAAAGGATTTAGCCAGGGTTATCTGAATTGCAGGAAGATTTCCTGCACCACCATCAAGATGTAGGCACCATTTGTGGTTTGTCAGATGCCATTTGCTGTGCTTGTCCGCTCGGACATTCAAGGACCTGATGGTTTGTAAACAGGAAGATACCCTTGTGCTCCAATCAACTTCAGAGGGGCAAAGCCTCCTAGCACAAGGCCCAGGATACTACTCTGCCCTGCTTTTTGCAATACCACATGGCAGTGGTGTTGTTTAGGGGAACCTGCACCAATAGGAAGGCCTTCAACGCCAAGTCAATGGCTTGTAAACCCAGAAAGTTGATATGGAGTCAGGCTTCCATCGGAGACCACAGTCAATTCTTAACATGAGTTTTCACGCCAGAAGCGCAGAGCCATGAAAGACACTGACCACTGGTGTGACAAAACTAGGGCCCTTTAGAGGAGTCCCTATCCCAAGTAATCAGGTCGCAGAGTGGGAGGATGGGTGGGGCGGTATGGAATTTACAACTAATAAATGTCTCTACCAGATACATTGTTACCGAATGCCCAAGTCGCTGCCTGGCAGATTTCAAGGACTGGGACTCCGCGTGCTAAAGCACTTGTTGCCACTGATGCTTAATGGAGTGAGCATGCAACCGCACAGGAGGTTCCTTCTTTGCCATTGCATAGCATATTTTAATGCAGAGGACAACCCATCGAGAGATTGTCCATGTTAGCACAGCCTGACATTTTTTGGCGCCCACATAGCCAATGAAGAGTTAATCGTCCACCCAGAAGTCTACGGTACGATCAAGATAAAAAGACAACGCGTGTTTTGAGTCCAGACGGTGGAGTCTCTCCTCTTCCTTGGAGGGAAGCGGGTGTGGGTAAAAAGTTGGCAGATGGATGGATTGTCTCACATGAAATGGCGTGACCACTTTAGGGAGTTACAAAGCCTTCATTCCAAGTATCACTTTATCCGGATGGACAGACAGATAAGGAGGCTTGGAAGACAGAGCCTTAAGCTCACCAAATCAGCGAGCAGAAGTGATGGCAATGAGGAAACCAGTTTTAAGAGTGAGAAGTCTGAGAGGGCAATTATAAAGAGGCTCGAAGGGAGCACACATAAGAAAGATCAAAACAAGATATAAATCCCATTGGGGCATTATTAAAGGAGACGGAGGAAACACGCGAGTAAGGCCCTTAAAGAACCTACTTACAATAGGAGACTTGAACAAGGAAGGCTGATCTGGAAGTCTCAGAAAAGCAGAGATAGCTGCAAGATTAATTTTAAGCGTTCCCAAAGCATAGCCCTGCAGGGCTAAATAGAGTATGTACAAGAGAACATCTGAAAGAGGGCCAGAAAGGGGATCAACAGCCTTTGCTGTGCACCATGCCACAAACTTGTTCCATATACAGGCGTATAGCAATTTAGTGGAGGGACGCCTGGCTGCCAAGATGACATCATAGACTTCGGGTGTAAGGTTGAAAGCTGTTAACTGCCGCCGCTCAATCTCCATTCAAGGAGGTGGAGGCTGGACAGGTTTGGGTGAAGAACTGTCCCCTGCTGCTGAGACAGAAGACCCTCCCGAAGGGGCAGTCTGATCTGAGGATCGATGACCATGCTCAGAAGGTCAGAATACCAGACTCTTCGTGCGCAATCCGGAGCCACAAAAATGACGAGCTTCGTCATGCTTGATCTTCTTGAGCACTCTGGGCAGAAGTGGTATGGGCGTAAATGTGTAGAAGAGGCTGAAGCTCCACTTGCGATGTAAAGAGTCACTGAGCGAGTGCCGCCTTGGAAACTCCAACGCGCAATACTGCTGACATTGTGCATTCTCTTTGGAGTCGGACAGATCTAGCCAAGACTCTCCTCACCGCTGAAAGACACCTTGAGCCTCGGGATGGAGACGCCATTCGTGATCGACCAAGCGCTGACGGATGAGTTTGTCTGCTCTGGCATTCAGAGAAACCGTCAGGTGTTAAAGCACCAGGGTTATGCCCTGATGTTCCAGCCATGTCTAGAGGCAAAGAGCCTCATCACAAAGGGTCCACGACCCCACTCTGCCCTATTTGTTGCAGTACCACATGGCAGTGATCTTGTAAGTGAACCCCTGGATCACTTGCCCTTTGCTCTTCAGTGCCAGTATGATCGCCCGGAGCTTCAGAAGGTATGGAGACCGGACTCCGCCAGAGACCAGACGCCTCTGATCTCCACCTCTCCCAGGTGGCTGCCCCATCCCAGGAGAGATGCATCTGTCACGACCATTAGATATGGTAGGGGAAGGGAGAGGGATCTGCCTCTTACCCAATCTCGGTTCATTAGCCACCACTACAGTTGGTGTGCAGTTCCCTACGAGATCTGGACGCAGTCGTAAAGATTGCCCTGATGTTGCGCCCACTATTACTTCAGGTCCCACTGCAGAGCCCTCATATGCCACCTTGCATGATCCACCACCAGGATGCAGGAGGCCATAAGGTCCAACAGCCTCAGTCATTCCGACCGAAACCCGAGATCAATGCTGACACATTGGTATCATAGCCCGAATATCCCAGACTCGGTGCTTGGGAGGAAATGCCCGAAACTGCATTGTGTCCGGAACCGCCCGATGAAAGGGAGTGTCTGAGAGGAAGTCAGGTGTGACTTCAGCACATGGATAGTGAACCCCAGCGAGTGCAGGTTTGCAATAGTCTGGAGGTGGGAGATGACAGCCTGGGGCAAGCTCACCTTCAACTGCCAATTGTCAAGCTAGGGGAAGACTGGTACCCTGATCTGCGCAAATGAGCTACGACCACCATCACCACCTTTGTGAACACCCGAGGTGCACTGGTTTGGCCAAAGGGGAGCTGACAGTGCTCGTGGCCCACCGTGAACCGTAGGTCTGAGTGCTACTGAAGAGGCAAAAGTTCTGCCCAGTGAGTCAGTGGTGTCCAGTCCACAACGTATGGTGAATTTAGCTGCGTCTCTCCCATCCGCAACTGCCTGGGAGTGAACGGCCTGGGCCTCTTCCGGGCACTGAGGCAGCAACTGTGCAACTGTATCCCAGATGGAATGGGAGTATCGGCCCAAGAAGAATGCAGTATTCACCGACTGCAATGCCAAGCTGGACGAAGGAATATCTTCTTCCCAAGGTGGTCCAGCTTCTTGGATTCCCTATCTGGGGTACAGAAGAGAATGTGCCCTATGAAGATGGAGCTTGGACAACCAAGCTCTCAGGGGAGGGTTGTTGCGTGAGGAATGCTGGGTCGCCCAAGTTGGTGGCTGTGGGCTATTGTCCTATCCACAGGAGCCCCTGAGCTGAGCTTGGACCAAGTGCCCAGAAGGACATGAGGGAGGGCTTCACTGAAGGTCAAAAGGGGTGTGGAAGTGGTAGCCGCAGGCTGAAGCACCTCTGTCAGGAGGTTAGTCTTGACTGTCACCAAAGAGGGCTCGAGGCCAAGGAGCTAGGCCGCCCTTCTCACCACCACGGCATAGGAAGCTCCCTCCTCCGTAGCCACGGTAGGAGGAGAAAGCAAGCCAGTGTCAGGGGAGGTGTCCAAACCACTAGCCTCACCCAGGTCAGTCCGCCACTCCATAGATTCTTAAAGCTGGTCAGTTAAAGTGGGTCCAGCTGCCCCTCCCAGTCACCTCCTGGCAGTAAAACCACACCAGTGATGAACTCAGGGACTAAAGTCTCTTCTGGCATCAGAATCGACATTGAGCGACATCGGTCCGGGGACAAGGATGGGGTTGACTCCAACCGGGGGCACGGTCGATGTCGGAAGAGTCGGGAGATGTCCGGAGAGTCGACGCCAGGGCAGATGTTGGGGAAGGTCAAGTAAGATCAACCAGCGTCGGTCCAGATCAAGAGAACGGATCCACGGAGCCCTCTGGAGCAGGGACCGAAGCCGCCTGCATCAAAGGCCTAGGGCCTGCAAACAACTCTGCGGGGCCCAAAGGCGCACCAGCAGAACCAGGCTTCCCAAACAGGAGGTAGAGGGCTCATAAAACCCCCAGGCTCCCAGTAAAGCGGGGAGGCGCTGACGCATCTCAGAAGGAGGCTCCAGGGACAGAGTTTTCAAGCGACGACGCTCAAAGTCCGACCTCGCGTCGGCCGACCTGCGAGGTGAAGTTTAAGAACGTCTGTACTTCTTAGACTTCTTGTGCTTACATGACCTGCCTGACAAGTTGAAATGCGATGACGAGTGAGGGCTCCACGACCATTCTCGGGACCTTCCTTTTGTACGAGAGTGTTGCGGAGCCAAGAGCTGGGCCTCAAACAACTTTCGGGTTCCGCTCCCGCAAAACCTTCATTTTCATGGCCTGGTACTCTGAGCACGACTTCGGGTCGCGGTCACGCCCCAGGCACCGGAGGCACACGAGGTGCGGATCCTTCACTAATGGCTGGCGCGGAAAAAGATAGAACTGATGTCAGCGTGCACTGCTGGCTTTTATATAGGTACTGCGACGTCATTCCGACACCCACAATGCCAACGACGGATGCGGAGTGGATCGACGCCACTTACCGACGTGCAGAGGTACTGCTGTTGAAAAATCTCTGGATCCAGCCTGACGCCTGGGGAAAATTCTAAGGTAAGGAATCTACAACTTATAGTCTCTATCAGATGCAAATCCACACAAGACGGCAGAGCACCACAATGGTACTGACTGCTCTTCCCAGACAATCAGTAGTGTCAAGGCATGCATAAATCACAGTCTTCCAGGACCCACTGCAAAGATTTTGCTTTCTATGTCCCAGAAGGCATGCATATGTCGGCCCAATAAGCAGAATGCATTGACTAATCTCAATGAAAGGCTAGACGAGAACATTCATTGTCCAAACACATCAACCCTTTTGGACTCTTCAGCAGAAGTCACGAGGAATAAATTAGGGTTAACTTTGCTGGTGGAAGAATGAACAACTAGACTCTCTGGAGTAGAGCGTTTTAAGAAAATCAAGCTCGCCTGGTGCTTGTCTGTGACGTCTGGCCACCTGTCTATTCACTGATAGGCAAGAATAGGGCTTTGATTATTTGCCCGTTAAGGTGTCACTGAATGCCTCACTGAAAAGGAACAAAGTTTTTGAGGTTCCCGGTCAACGTTAGAACATTGCCATTAAGACATTAGTTTTAATCCCAAAAGAGGGCAGTGGTAAGTCCAAGACCTCGGCTGCTCGTTAGACCACCACTACAAATGATGCAATCTATCGGTCGGTGGTTCAAGTGGTGAATTTAGCTCAGTATCAGGGGAAGCACCAAACCCACTGACTGGCCTCTTGTAAGCACATGTAAAAATGTTCATCATATTGAGGGAGTAATTATCCCCATCACTACCATCAACATCTCTGGGTGGTGGAAAACTTTGGTCAGAATCAGAGCCAAAAAGATATTGGAGCCTTTGATGGCGTGTCTTCCCTAGTAAAGGCACTGATTCAGAGTCAGCTGTATAGAGACCTGTTAACTTTAGTAAATTCGTAGTGCAACACTGGTTAGGATTGGGCTCAAGTAGATTTGGGGTCAAACAACAGAATCAGCACTGGATCCTCCTCTGGCACTGGTGACACTGATACCGGAGTCGACGAGGAAGGATTCGACATAGGTCATGGAGCTGGCTGGTAGCCTGTACTGGAACTGCTACAGAGCCCATACCAGGTCAAAGAGGGTCAGATAGTTCTAAGGATGGAATTGCTGCTGGTAACCTGCCCTGGGGCACCTGCGGGTACTTGGGGCACTAAAGCACATCAGAGGGAAGAACGTCAAATACCTGCAGCATGGCCTCCTTAAGGCTGTAAATTGGCTGCGGCATTGCCAATGGCCCAGGACATTCAAGGTGCATAGGGATCAACTGTGGAATCAGGTCTGCAACCAGAGATCTGGAGGGAGACCAACTAACAAAGTGATGCCCTTGTGCCTTCTTTTAGGACAGAGAACAAAGGGATGGGATAGAATCCGCTTCCCTTTCTTGTGCATCAGGATGGGCGCGATATTGACTTACTAGAGGATTTGGATCACAAAATTAAATTCTCACATGAGCAGCCTTGGGAGAGAGTCTGCACCTTCGACTTGGAGCAGGAACGTGACTAACATGAGGCCCACGACTTCATTTGTTAAGCAACGTTTCTCAGTCCTGGAGCACTTTCAAGTGCAAGAGTAAACTTGTGACAGGGCTTCAAGTTGGGTCCCGCGCTTAAGCACCAGAGACACACCTTGACTGAATCTGTGACCAACATCTGTTTTTTTACAGTCGATGCATGTTTAGAAATATGTAGTCTTAGGAGGGGACATCATTCCCTAACACATTGGATTTTGTTTGATTTTCAGGAGTTGTTTAAAGGCCGGTGAAATTGGAAGCGAAGATCCAAACCCAAGTCGAAAGGAGCAGAAAGAAAGGAAGAGACGCCAAAGGGCCAGGGTGGCACTTACATGCTGCTCTGCTACTTAACTTCTGCAGCGGTACGGAGTCAACATGGAGCCGCATGGTGCTACCTGACAACACGTGGGAGCATCGCTAGAGAAGAGTTTTTTTGATACAATCTGGCACCAAGGCAGTATTGTAAGGTGAAGAATCTATAATTAGAAGTGTTGATCATATATGGAATGCTGGTGTGCCATTTAGTCATAGGCTGATTAGAAGATGTGGACCATCAGTCCCTTGCAGACTTTCAGACAGTCCACGTCCAATCTCAGATGCTCAGGGAGAGTAATCCAAAGGGAAGGTCCTTGTACAAAATAGGAGCTACCTACAAATGTTTTGAATCTGGATGGATTAGTGCTTCATATGAGTAGCCAACATCTGGATGGCTTTAGATGCTGAAAGGCTTTAGACAGGTACATCGGGCCATAACCACAAAGTGTTTCTAAATTTACGACTGCTGCCTACTTGAAGAAGACATTGCTGTGGCAATAAGTGTGGGAAAGTAAAATAAACATCCATTTTATGTGAGCCTGAGAAGGGCTGGAACAAAAGAAGGAATACGATTTTTGACATGCAAATGTTGTCCATTTGAAGACAAAAAGAAAAATAGTAAATATGCAAATATGCATTCACTGCAAACCTGCAGTTACTTGGTGGACAATCATGAGTTTTAGTGTTAGGACTTGATGTAATCTTAGCATTTATCAGCTTGTGTACCCACAAAAGCATTTCATATATTTGAATATTCATTTATCTGAGGGCACATTCAAAAACACATGCTTAATTTATTATTGATTACAAATGTATAAAGTATTACATTTGTTTTTTTTGTCTGATAGTACATCAACTATTCCTATATACACACACACAGATATATATATATATATATTCACTGAAAAAACCATAGGTTTCACACATGTTATAGTTAGATGGACATTTCACTCGTGAAAAAACATTGATATTCCCCCGTTATAGTTAGTTCAGCTAACTATAACTCGCGCGACCGCAATCCACTGCTGATGACGTCACATATTACATCACTCATGACATGGTCAGTGACATCACTGATGACATCACTGATGACATCTCCAATGACTATAACTATAACGGGGGAATTTCAATGGTTTTGTGCGAGTGAAAAGTCCAGCTAACTAGAACGCCCCTATGGTTTTTTCAGTGAATTTCTAAGGTTTTTTAAATGCTAATTGCTAACAATACACTGCCTGAAACCTATGGGTTTTTCTGTGAATTTCAAAGGTTTTTTAAAATCTAATTTGTAACTATGTGACGTCATCAGCAGTGGATTGCGGTCGCGCGAGTTATAGTTAGCTGAACTAACTATAACGGGGGAATTTCAATGGTTTTTTATGAGTGAAATATCCAGCTAACTATAACATGTGTGAAACCTATGGTTTTTTCAGTGACTTTGCAAGGTTTTTTAAATGCTAATTCCTAACTATAACGTGTGTGAAACCTATGGTTTTTTCAGTGAATTTGCAAGGTTTTTAAAATGCTAATTCCTAAGTGTGAAACCTATATCTTCCATAAACGTATAAACATTTGGTTTTATTTTTCAATTTTTTTTAAAAAGTTTTTCACGGTGCGCGCACCGGCTCCGTGTGCGCATGCATGCGTGCTCTGTGTGCGCATGCGTGCTTGCTCCGTGTGCGCATGCGTGCGTGCTCCGTGCGTGCTCCGTGCGCGTGCTCCGTACGCGCATGCGCGCGTGCTCCGTGTGCGCATGCGTACGTGCTCCGTGTGCGCATGCGTGCGTGCTCCGTGTGTGCTCCGTACGCGCATGTGCGCGACCTCCGTGCGCGCTCGGTGCGCGCACGGCAAGTCATGTGATTACGAAACAACACTTTTCATTGGTTCAAAGTAGTTTCAGTTCCAGAATCTTCCAACAGCACACCCACTCCCCTCATTAATACTTCTTATTTCCTGGGAGAAGGAGCTGAACTGCTTTTCCTGCACCTGAAAATGGCAGAACAGGAGACTTCTTCAGGGAGTGAGGAGGAGACCTTTGTGCCCCCAAGGCAGAGGAAACAAAAGGACTCATTTATTTGGCAATTTTTTACTTTTCCAGAGGGTCAGAAGAAGGTGAATGCTCCTAAAGTCACCTGCACTGTTTGTGGAGTGTTCTTATCTAGAGGAGAGCCTCAAAAATAATACTCCTTTAGTATTTACTCCATGATAAGGCACTTTAAAGCAATGCATCCTGTGGCTTATGCTCGCGCTGCAAGAGACAACCCTCCAGCAGCTCAGCCGAGCACATCATCTGCAGCCGCAGCTCAGCCGAGCACATCATCTGCAGCCGCAGCTTCACCTGCTTCCAGACCTCTGGATATGCACCCTCTGTTCGAGAAGGTGCATATACGGTGCAATGTGTGCAATGCTGTTCTCTGTTATGGTGAGAGCAGCATTAACCTAATAGAGAACAAGATACAGCAGCACACATGCTCCACCCCCTAATGTTTTTCCTTTTTTGTTTTTGTTCCTGGTGAACAGTATTTCATTTTTAATTTTTTTGCTGCATTTTTATTTGTTCAGCATTTTTTTTTTTTTTGCTGCTCGACAAAAAACAACAGTTTTTTTCTGAACTCACTTCACTTCTCCAAGAAGAGCTATTTTCCTAATATACTGTGTTGTAATGTTTTTAATGAATTTTTTGCCACCGTGCGCGTACCCCGCGATTTTTTGAAAAAAAATTAAATGTTTTTTTCACCCTTTGGAGTCCTTCAGGGACCCCCTGACAAAGGCTAGGGGGTCAGGAACTCTCTACCCTGCCCCCTTTTCACGTTCTCCACCTTTCTTTTTCACTGTCACACACAAAATGGCGGCCGACACTTCCTGATTTCGACCGATTTGAATGTTGACTGACATGTAACCACCAATCAGAATTACGCTCGCGCACGTTATGGTGCGCGCCTATCGATATTTATGTACTTTTAACTGCAATTTTCTCAGGAACTACTGAACAGATTGACACCATATATGCAAAAGGCACATGCCTGACCTGAGGACTACCTCTTTGCCAAATTTCAAGTAATTCTGTTCAGCCGTTCGGGCTGTACCTTCGACTAAAGGTCCTATGGGAAAATGCATGGGGAAAACGTGTTTTGGGACCCCCCTTTTTTCTCAGCCCCCGCTTGACGAATCACCCCGAGACTTTCAGGGTAGGAGCTGAGCGGAGCACCCCATTAGTTTTGAAAATTTCACGAGGATTCGTCAACCGGCGCCAAAGTTTTTCAAAATAGAATTTTCAGATTTCCTATGGAAACTCGGTCCTAACTATAACTATCTACTGGCGACCGCCAGTAGATAATATATATATTTGTTTGATTATTAGAGAATCAACTCAATCACAATTATATCTTAATTCATTATCTTTTTTACTCTTATCTCACAGGTGAGGCTTATTGGTTTACACATTTCACGTTGCACATTTGCACAATTCATCCATGTGACTATCCTTACAACATTATTTTTGTAAAGGCAGACTTGTTAACAGCGTTACCTACAACAGGGGATTTATCCCGCGATTTGCCATGATAATAATGAACATAATCATGAACGTGGAGTGCTTCTGTGTTTTCTTCATGAGAATGTTTACATTCAGATTACACACGAGATGTTATTATTACATCACAAGCCAGGTGCACATTATACATGAGGTTTTGTCAAAAGAATCGTTATATTCTAGATGACTTATGTATTCCATTTCATGTCTGCATAGGTGTTCCTATGTTTAGCACCTTATCTCCACTATACAGCTGTCGGTTAACAGATACATGTTTACTGGCAAGCATATATATGTTCATTGACTGTATCATGACGAGGTACATATGTGGTCGCGCTTTGCATATACAACAGCGATACTTTGCACAAGTGAAAAAATATTTATTTATTCTCTTTGAATTTAATTGCTATTTGCACTTACATCGGTCTCAATATACAATATTTATTTATATGATGTAAATAATAATACAGGTTTTTAAATTATTTATAATTCAATTACCTTGCTGATGTATTTTTAACGCGTTGTTTTGCACAGTTCAAATTGTCAAGTCTGTTATCCATTTCGTCTACAAACAGTCACATGATCACTTGGTTGTATGCACAGTCACTTTATAAGCCATCTTTTCATTGGATCATGTTGTCATGTGATCAAGGCTCGGAGGAGCCGAAACGTTATGGCGGCAAAAAGGCACAGATTAAAATAATTTAGCATTCATCTTTGGTCCGTGTCCGTTTATGCTGTGACGGTGTGGAGCTACAATTGCAGCAAGTATACGGATTCACGCATGTATATATATATATATATATATATATGTACTGCAATGCGGCTTGGATTCGGATAGCTCAGCAGCGGGTGCGAGTGTTGGGCCAAGCCAGCGGCCAAGAGTCAATTTTACAGCAAATGACACTCGCACTCAGGAACCTTGCAGATATTTTATTCTTTAACAGAGTACCCTTCTGTTACACCAACGCGTTTCAGCCCTGTCGGCCTTGTTCACGGTAGGTGACACCATATCCTGTTGCAATTTAAAGCATTTCCTGTGCAACAAAATACCCCCCATGGACTTCTGGGAGCTGTAGTTTTTACATTTTGTGAGTTTTTTTAACATAAATAAAGTTTCATGGTGAACACCAGGTAACAGAAAAAAACCAAGTAATTCAATTTCCCGAAGCACCAATAAAGCATTTGGACAGTTGTCAATTATTACAACAATTGATTGAATAAGAGTAGATTCCCCAACGTGAACTGAGTAAGTAGTACTACTCGAGGATTGGTATTTACAATGTATATAGCCTGAATGTTCCGGTTCTGTAGTAGCCTGAGTCTAGAACATACACAGTGGCAACATTTTAACAATTTAACCACAGATTTCTCAATAAACCGGCATTAGTGGCCAGTTACGATTCCCTGAGTATACTTCAAATTTTTTTTTAAAGTTATGCAGAAATCTACTAAATCAATGAATGTTTGCACAAAAATAGGGAAAGAAATTTGCAAAGATGGGTACGTAAGCTACACACCCTAGTGGTGCAGTCCTACTAGAGGTGTACATAAAGTTCCTCGTCCAAGTTCATCCCTCTCGGGTGTTTAGTTCGAAGTCGAATGATGTATTTTGATTCAAGTTGTCTCAATTTTTTCTGACGGTCGCCCAATCTCTCATTGGTTTCGATAGAATCAATTGCAAAGAATGACATATTCATCCAATTACCCTGCTGGCATGCTAGCATGTGTTTTGCGGTAGCATAGGAAAGATCTTTGTTTTTGACCGCTCTGACATGTTCCAAAATGCGTTTTTTTAGCATGCAGATAGTGCTACCTATGTAGAGGATCCCACAGTCGCATTGCATTGCATAGATGACAAATTTGGTGGTACAAGTTATTTTGTGTTTAATGTAAATAGTTTTGCCTTCTGGGTCAGTAAGTATCTTCATGTTTTTCCCAATTTTGCAGGCTTTGCAACTGTTGCATTTTCTAAACCCTACTTGTTGCTGCGTGAGCCAGTTGGATTGCGTGGGTTTGATGCCTTGGAAGTGACTCTTGGTAGTAAGGTCTCGAATAGATTGGACCTTTTTATATGCAATTGATGGTTGATTTCCGATAATCGGCATCAAGTCTTGATCCTGTTGTAAAATCGACCAGTACTTTTGGATGATTTGTCGAATTTTATATGATTCTTTGCTGTATGTGAGTATCAACCGAGGGGCAGATTGATGTTCGGTGATTGATTGATCCGATTCTAAGTGTTTCTTGACCAGAATGTCTGTTCTACTCTTAGTTTGAACTCGTTTCATACATTGATCTAAGTCTCTTCTCCTGTAGCCACGCTTTTGAAGTCTCTTGGTACATTCAGAAATTTTATCCCTCGCATCAGCTTCTTTTGAACAGTTTCTTTTCATGCGGATAAACTCGCCATACGGAATGCTTCTGAGTAGAGCTTTAGGATGAAAGCTATCTGCATGTAGGATACTATTAGTGGCTGTTTGCTTCCTGAATAAAGTTGTCTCAATTTGATCATTTTCAATGTAAACAGATATATCAAGGAAGTCTATTCTATGGCGGCTGGTATTGCACGTAAAGGAGAGACCAATGTTGTTATTGTTGAGACTATTGAAATATGACATGAAATCTTTTTTATCTCCGTTCCAAATCAAAAACAGATCGTCAATGTATCTTGTCCATAAAATGATTTTCTCAAGTGCTGTATTGTTCTGTGGTCCCCATGCTATTTCCTTCTCCCACCATCCCATTGTGAGGTTAGCGTAATTGGGCGAGAAGGAAATGCCCATGGCACAGCCACATAATTGGTGATACAGTTGATGATTGAACAAGAATATATTGTTTTTCAGACATATTTCAATCATGGTCAATAGCATGGCTGAATGTTCTAGTTCATGTATGCTTTTTTGGCGTAAAAAATAGGCACAGGCATTCAGGCCAATCGAGTGTTCTATGGAAGTATACAGTGATACTACATCTATCGTCACCATTAGATAGTTGGGGTTCCATGAAGTGTTGGCCAAAATCCGTAGGAAGTCACTAGTGTCTTGGATGTATGAAGACAAATTTCTTACCAGGGGTGCCAGATATCGATCGATGTACATGGAAATGTTCTCATATATTGAGTCGCAAGAGGATACGATTGGTCTACCTGGTGGTTTGATCAATGTTTTGTGTATCTTTGGCAGAAAATATATCGTTGGTATCGTTGGGTTTTCTTTGAATAAGAATTTCTTTTCCTCAAGGTTGAGTGATCAAGACTTGATGCCGATTATCGGAAATCAACCATCAATTGCATATAAAAAGGTCCAATCTATTCGAGACCTTACTACCAAGAGTCACTTCCAAGGCATCAAACCCACGCAATCCAACTGGCTCACGCAGCAACAAGTAGGGTTTAGAAAATGCAACAATTGCAAAGCCTGCAAAATTGGGAAAAACATGAAGATACTTACTGACCCAGAAGGCAAAACTATTTACATTAAACACAAAATAACTTGTACCACCAAATTTGTCATCTATGCAATTCAATGCGACTGTGGGATCCTCTACATAGGTAGCACTATCTGCATGCTAAAAAAACGCATTTTGGAACATGTCAGAGCGGTCAAAAACAAAGGTCTTTCCTATGCTACCGCAAAACACATGCTAGCATGCCAGCAGGGTAATTGGATGAATATGTCATTCTTTGCAATTGATTCTATCGAAACCAATGAGAGATTGGGCGACCGTCAGAAAAAATTGAGACAACTTGAATCAAAATACATCATTCGACTTCGAACTAAACACCCGAGAGGGATGAACTTGGACGAGGAACTTTATGTACACCTCTAGTAGGACTGCACCACTAGGGTGTGTAGCTTACGTACCCATCTTTGCAAATTTCTTTCCCTATTTTTGTGCAAACATTCATTGATTTAGTAGATTTCTGCATAACTTTAAAAAAAAATTTGAAGTATACTCAGGGAATCGTAACTGGCCACTAATGCCGGTTTATTGAGAAATCTGTGGTTAAATTGTTAAAATGTTGCCACTGTGTATGTTCTAGACTCAGGCTACTACAGAACCGGAACATTCAGGCTATATACATTGTAAATACCAATCCTCGAGTAGTACTACTTACTCAGTTCACGTTGGGGAATCTACTCTTATTCAATCAATTGTTGTAATAATTGACAACTGTCCAAATGCTTTATTGGTGCTTCGGGAAATTGAATTACTTGGTTTTTTTCTGTTACCTGGTGTTCACCATGAAACTTTATTTATGTTAAAAAAACTCACAAAATGTAAAAACTACAGCTCCCAGAAGTCCATGGGGGGTATTTTGTTGCACAGGAAATGCTTTAAATTGCAACAGGATATGGTGTCACCTACCGTGAACAAGGCCGACAGGGCTGAAACGCGTTGGTGTAACAGAAGGGTACTCTGTTAAAGAATAAAATATCTGCAAGGTTCCTGAGTGCGAGTGTCATTTGCTGTAAAAAAAAAAAATATATATATATATATATATATATATAATTCTTGTGGGTGTGCGTCTACAGTGACAGGAGTTTCAAAACTCACGAAAAGAAAAAAATAAATGTTCCTGTAAGTCTCACAGGACTGATCATCACCCACAATGCATCACCCAATGTAATACCCAGGTGGTTCGTGGGCCACCATCCACTTGGTTTCCTGATCCAAGTTGGTAAGTTGGTTCTGAGACATGGATTGGCCAGAGGACTTAGGGGTTTTAAAACAGAGTTGCATTTTCCATAAGATTGCAAAAATAGTACATGCACACCTATGTGAAATTTGTGAATCTTTCCCTTTAACTGATCAATAAAAGCATTCAAACATACATTCCATATGAAGCACACCCATTGAATAAAGTTGATGTCTCAGTTATTTTGAAGTAAATAAATAAACTTACAGAGATCTTCTCTGTCAAGCGACTGTGCACCTCCGCCAAATAAACCTTTAAAAAAACCTCTGTTGGGTGCCTCTGGTGTTTCTACTGGTGTAAAGAGTTCACCAAGCATCTCCTTCATGATAGAAAAATTACTGCATTAATATTACAGCATTTTAATAACAAATAATTAGTACAACATTCAAGATTTTTTTAAAACAAATATGGTAAGCATTTCACAAAACAGTCATTCATTGTTTTCAACATTTCATTAATATTAAGTGAGCAAATCAAAGACCAAGACACATTGTGTTAATACAGGAAGAGTCTAAGTGACAAGTCAAACCTCAGCAACAGTAAATGTCCATGTGAACAGAACACCATAAGGTAACTACTAATTCTGAAGGTTAATAGACAACAGAAGTGCTGTAGAATAAACGTCGGAATCTGAGAAGCTCTGAAGCATACAACAGTATAAAGTTCACTTATTAAAACAATAAGAAAACGTTTCAACTTACATGACTAAAAAATTAGCCTGTCTTTGTAAAATCAAGTTTGCAACCATTCTTCTTAAACACTATGCTGTTTAACACTCACAGGTCAGTCGCATCACATGTTTAAGAATATAACACTAACTATGGACATGTGTTTTTAGGCAAAGCATACATACTAAGAGAAGACAAATGGATGGCAAACAGAAGGAGCTTAAAAGGCTCAGTCGTCATATTATCATTCTTAGAATAAACCATGCACAATAGGCATTTATCAATGTTTTTTACTCAGACTTTTTTTTTTGTAAAGTGCCCGTCTCCATGCATAGAACAAATTACTTAGCTTCTGTAATGATATATCCATAAGAAACATTACTTAGTTATAGATTCTTTACCTTAGAATTACCCCCAGGCGTCAGACTGGATCAGGAAAGTTTTTTTGTCAGCAGTACCTCTGCACGTTGGAAGGTGACGTCGGTTGGGTCCGCGTCCGTGGTTGGTGTCGTAGTTGCTGGGATGACATCCCAGCAGCTACTTAGACGCTGCCGTCGCGTGCTGACGTCAGTTCTGTACACGACTTTCCGCACCAGAAACACAGAGCCATAAAAGACACTGACCACTGGAGCACAAAACTAGGGCCCTGAAAGGATATCCTTAACCCTAGAAATCAGTTCGCAGAACGGGGAGGATGGTTGGAGCGGTAAGGAATCTATAACTAACTAATGTTTTTTACAGATATATAGTTACCGAAGGTAAGTAACTTGTTCATCTGAAAGAAACACGTTAGTTCTGGATTCCTTACCTTAGAATAACTACCCCAGCAATACCAAACCCGGAGGTGGGTCTGCGAACCAAGATCACACCAGGAAGTCCTGGAGAACAGAACGGCCAAAGAAGCCGTCTCTCCGGACTTGACCGTCAAGGCAGTAGTGTTGGGTAAATGGGTGCAACGAAGCCCACGTAACTGCCTGACAGATGTCATTTAGAGAAACCCCTCATCCCAAAGCAATAGTTGCTGCCATCGCCCTGGTGGAATGGGCATGCAGCCCCACCGGAGGCTCCTTCTTTGCCAGAAAATAACAGGCTTTGATACACAAAACGATCCATCGGGAGATAGTCTGCTTGTGTACGGCCCAACCTTTCTTGGGGCACACGTAGCCAACAAAGAGCTGGTCATCCACCCGGAACTGTTTGGTGCGATCCAGATAAAAGGAAGGCGCACGTTTTGGGTCCAGACGGTTGAGCCTCTCTTCCTCTTTCGAAGGATGTGGAGGCGAAAAGACCGAGGGTAAAGTGATGGTCTGCCCGATGTGAAAAGCAGTGACAACCTTGGGCAGGAAGGATGTACGAGTCCTGAGAACTACTTTGTACGGATGGACAGACAGGATAGGAGGCTTGGATGAAAGGGCCTGGAGTTCACTCACTCTTCTGGCAGATGTGATGGCTACCAGGAATACAGTTTTAAGCATCAGAAACCTCAAAAGACAGTTGTGAAGTGGCTCAAAGGGAGCGCACATTAAAAAGGTTAAAACTAGATTCAAGTCCCACTGAGGCATAACGAAGGGAATAGGAGGAAAGAGATGAGTTATGCCTTTAAAAAAAAGATTAACAACCTGGGACTTGAAAAGAGAAGGCTTATCTGGAAGCTAAAGGAAGGCAGAGATGGCCGAGAGATAGCCCTTGATAGAGCCCAGAGCAGAGCCCTGCTGGGCCAAAAAAAGGAGGAACTAGAGAACTTCAGAAAGAGGGGGAGAGAGGGGATCCACAGCCTTTGCTGTGCACCATGCCACACATTTCTTCCACAGGCAGGCGTATACCTTCTTAGTGGAGGGACGCCTGGCTGCCAAGATTACATCACAAACTTCCGGAGGCGGGTCAAAAGACGTTAACTGCCGCCGCTCAATATCCACGCAAGGAGGTGGAGGCTGAACAGGTTTGGGTGGAGGACCATCCCATGTTGCTGCGACAGAAGATCCTCCCAAAGAGGCAGACAGGTCGGAGGATCGATGGCCATGTTGAGCAGCTCGGGATACCAGACTCTTCGTACCCAATCCGGAGCCACAAGGATGACTTGGGCCCGGTCGCGTCTGATCTTCTTCAGCACTCTGGGGCGAAGTGGTATAGGCGGAAAGGAGTGCAACACACCGCAACTCCACTCACAACGATAAGAGTCGCCTAGCGAGTGCCGCGTTGGAAATTTCATCGCGTAGAATTGCTGACATTGTGCATTCTCTTCAGTGGCGTATAGATCTAACCAAGGCTCTCCCCACTGTCTAAAGTGGCCTTGCACCACCTCCGAGTGAAGACGCCATTCGTGATCCATCATGCACCTGCGGCTGAGTTCTTCCGCCCTGGCATTCAGGGAACCTGCCAGGTGTTGAACCACCAGGGATATGCCCTGATGTTCCAGCCATGTTCAGAGGCGGAGGGCCTCCTGACATAGGGTCCACGACCTTGTTTGTTGAAGAACCACATGGCGGTGGTGTTGTCCGTGAACACCTGCACTACTCTTCCTCGGACAGAGGGAAGGAATACCTTGAGTGCAAGATGGATCGCCCGGAGTTCCAGAAGGTTGATATGCAGCCCGGACTCCGCCAGAGACCAGAGGCCTCTGATCTCCGCCTCTCCCATGTGGCTGCTCCATCCTAGAAGGGATGCGTCCGTCACTACTGTGTGGTCTCTTTGGGGAAGGGACAGGGATCTGCCGCTGACCCAATCCTGGTTCGTGAGCCACCACTGCAATTGTCGTGCAGTGCCCTCCGAGATCTGAACACAATCGGACCGATTCCCCTGATGCTGCGCCCACTGGAACTTCAGGTCCCACTGCAGAGCCCGCATATGCCACCTGGCATGATCGACCAGCAGAATGCAGGAGGCCACGAGGCCCAGCAGCCTCAGGGTCATTTTGACTGAAACCCGGGATAGAGGCTGAAAGATCGGAATCATAGCCTGAATAATCCAGACTGGCTATTCGGGCGCACAGACCTGAAACCAAGTCATGTCCAGAACCGCTCCGATGAAGAGGAGCTTCTGAGAGGGATTCAGGTGTATCTTCGATACATTGATGGAGAACCCCAGCGAATGCAGGAGGTCGGCCGTAGTCTGGAGGTGGGAGATGACTGCCTAGGGCGAGCCTGCTTTCAACAGCCAGTCGTCGAGATAGGGGGCAGACTTGAACCCCTGATCTGCGCAGATGAGCTGCGACCGCCGCCATCACTTTCATGAACACCCGAGGGGCGCTGGTAAGGCAAAAAGGGGAGCACGGTAAGCTGAAAATGCTCGTGGCCTACCGTGAACCGCAGGTAACGCCGGTGGGCCGGCAGGACGGGAATGTGAAAATAAGCGTCCTGCAAGTCCAACGCTACCATCCAGCCTTCCGGGTCGAGGGCAGACAAGACCTGAGCCAGAATCAGCATTTTGAACTTCTCCTTCCGGAGGAAACGGTAGATGTTCCTGAGATACAAGATAGGACGCAGGCCCTTGTCCTTCATGGGGACCAGAAAGTAGTGAAAATAGCAACCACGACCTACTTCTGGGACAGGAACGCGCTAGATGGCTCCCTTGGCCAAAAGAGCCGTAACTTTCTGCTGGAGAAGGGCCATGTGATCCTCCGACATGCAGCGGTATTGCGGTGGCATGGCTGGAGGGGCAGCCTCGAAGGGGAGGGAGTAGCCCTTTCGGACTGTAAGCCAAACCCACCTGTCCGACGTGATGGTGCACCAGTGGGGGAGGTGATGGCGAATCCTGCCGCCCACTGGGGTTTGATGGGCCTGAAATGAAGTTTGGCGGCTGCTGCAGAGGGGGGGGGGTTGGTGGACTGGCCCGCCCGCTGGCCCCCCAGAACCACAACAGTTGTTACCACGTCCCTGGCCGTACGAAGGTTGGGTAACTTGCTGCGGCCTGTGGCTCTGGGTGGGACGTAGCGGGGCACCCCTTCCGTAGACAAGAAAGGGGCGAAAAGCAGATTGCGCAGGGCGGGTGGAGAGGCCCAAGGACTTGGCCGTAGCCTGTGAGTCCTTGAAACACTCTAGAGCATTGTATGCTTTGTCGCCAAAAAGGCGACGGCCATCAAAGGGCATGTTCATCAAGGTGTTCTGGACATCCCCCGAAAAGTCAGTCGATCTCTTCCAAGCGTAGCGACGACGTGCTACTGACTATGAAATGGTCCTGCCCAGAGAGTCGGCAGTGTCCAGCCCAAAACGGATGGCAAACTTTGCCACATCGATGGAACAGCCTGGGAGAGCACACACTGGGCCTCCTCCGGACGCTGAGGCAGCACCTGCGCAACTGTATCCCACACAGAGTGGGACTAACGGCCCAAGAGACATGCGGTGTTTAGCGACCTCAGTCCTAAGTTGGCGGAAGAGAAAATCTTCTTACCAAGATGATACAGCTTTTTGAATTCCTTTTCCGGTGGAGCGGTAGGGAATGCGCTCTTGGAAGTGGAGGCTTGGACCATCAAGCTCTCGGGAGTGGGGTGTTGGGAGAGGACAGTGGGGTCGCCCGGAGCCAGGTGGTGGCATCGGGCAATCATCCTGTCAACGGGAGCCCCCATGTTGGGCCTGGACCACGTGCCCAAAAGGACATCGGTGAGGGCCTCATTAAACAGCAGCAAGGGCTCCGAAGAGCTTGTAGCCGGTTGAAGCACCTCTGTCAGGAGGTTAGTCCTGACCGCCACTGTAGGAATCTCGAGGTTGAGAGCCTCGGCCGCCCTACGCAACACCACTGCGTACGAAGCTCCCTCCTCTGTAACTGCGGTAAAAGGAGACAACATGCCAAGGTCAGGGGAGGTGTCAAGACCACTGGCACCCCCCAGTTCCTCTCTCTAGTCCTACTCAGATTCCATCTGATCAGTTAAAGGGTCTCCTGACCCCTCCCAGCCCTCCTCTTCATCGTCTGGGTACCAATCTGGCTGAAAAGGGACCCCAGGAGTGAGCAGGGGCACAAAAACCCCTCTTGGCGCCAGATCCATGTCGGGATGGAGGCCCGGGGTTGATGCCGGCCAGCGTTGAATGAGGTAATGGTGCCGGAGGAAGCGGTGCCAGTGGAGGTGTAATCAGGTCAACCGGCACCAACCCGGATCCAGGCCTGGATCCAAGGGGGCCTGCGGCGCCAGGGACCAAGCTGTCGACAGAAGGCCTAGTCCCCCAACTGGTTCCGCAGGGCCCGAAGGTGCGCTGGCGGGTCTTGGCCACCCAAAGATGGCATGCCTCAGAACATGTAGCATGTAGAACGTACAAAGCTGGGCGGGAGTCGCTCCGGGTCCCGGAAAGGGAGGCAAACGCGGAGTCGACTCTTCGGGCTCCACACGCGGAGACACAGGAGGGGCACCAACCGCATCCCTTGTCGGGTCAGCTGACCGACGAGGAGAAGTCGAAGAGCGTTGATGCTTCCTCGGCTTCTTCTTATGCTTCGACTTACCCGACCCCGAGTGCGACGACTTGGACGAATGGTGGTGGTGGCTCCGCTACCGGTCCCTCAATCTCCCTCGCGACCGGGACCACAAACAGCGCTGAGCCGACTGCCGGCGCTCAAGCAGCTTTTGGGACCGCTCCCGCAAAGCCTTGGGTGCTATCGACCGGCAGTCGGAGCACGACTTGGGGTTGTGGTCGCGCTCCAGGCAAAAGAGTCACATGCGGTGTGGATCCTTCACCGTTACAGGAACCGCATGCCTTGAAGTCGGGCATCCCTTGTGCACCAGGAGTCGATGGACTCAAAAGAGAAGTCAACAAAAGTCGAGAAAAAGTCTGTCAAAAAGTGACTGGAGGTACCGTTCTTCCGGATCTGGGCTGGCTGGAGCAGAAAAAGAAAGAACGTACGTCAGCGTGCGAGGGCTTCATCTAAGTAGCTGCCGCAAAACATTCCGGCGACACGACGCCAATGACGAACGCAGAGCTGACCGACGCCACCTTCTGACGCGCAGAAGTACTGCTGACGAAAACATTTCCGGATCCAGTCTGACGCCTGGGGGTAATTCTAAGGTAAGGAATCTATAACTAACGTGTTTCTTTCAGATACATTGTATTTTGGTAGAGTGTGTCAAATTGAACTCAGCCACCTTGTATCCTTTTGTTGTTCTATGTAAAGGCTTAAATAAATTTTGGGAGCAATTTGTTAGTCTCTCTCCTCCACTGAGGGGTGAGGGGGAAAAGAAAATGCTGGTAGAATTATCAGCTGCCCAGAGAGCAAAAGAGTCATGAATTTCAGTGAGAAGGTCCCTCTATTCATCAGCACCAAGAAAAATGATGATGTAAGATGCTTTCAATGAATATGCCTTCAGTTCACTCATGCTAAGAGCTGATGTAATTGCAAAGAGGAATACAAGGTGAAGGATCACATAGAGCAGCTATGCATAACCTCACATTATGTATACACGAGGAATGTCAAGCCCATGTTAAGGTGCACTGTTGCATCATGAATGATTTGGGAGGGAACATGTGTCAAACCATTAATAAAAGTCATCACAACTCGTTACTTAAACAGGATGGATGGTCCACCAAAATAACCTTTTAGAGTCACCTTGTTGTGCTAAAGAAAAAACAAACAAAAGGACATTTGATTGCTTTGCCTTTAAGAGGTCAGTGATCTGGGCACCACACTAGGTTATGAACTTGTTCCAGCGCTCAGCATAAATAGATTTCCAGGAGAGGAGGCAAGAATTACATACACCACTTCGTAAGACTATTTGAAAGCATTTAACTGCCGCTGCTCAATACTCGTGGATGGTGGTGTAATTTTCACAGAGTTGGCTGGAGGATTCGGCCCTGCTTTTGAGACAGAAGGCCCTACCGAAGTGGGTGTCTAATTGGAGGACAGAGTCTCATGTTCAGTAGTTCCTGTTACAAGACTCTTCTCATCCAGTCTAGAGCCACTGAGAAGATGAAGAGGTAGTGGAAGTAAAGCATGTAGTAGTCTCTTATTCCATTAGAACCAGAACACATCTCCTAAAGAGTATTCTTGCGGAAACTCCAATGCACAAAATAGTTTACACTGTGTGTTCTAGAGGAGAACAGATCAAGCCACAGCTACACCCCCACTGGTCAACAATGACGGTGCCACCTTGGCATGTTAGCACAACATGCAAGACAATGTCTGCTCTGCTCATCCATGTGGCTGGCAATCAAGAAATGTCCTGGCGCTTCAGCAAACTCCAGAGATCAGGTCCGGAACACCACACCACAGTGCATATTGTAGTACCAACAAGGCAGTGAAATTGCTAGTGAGACCTACACTAGCTTTTCCCTGTGGAGAGCAGAAAAGACTTGAGGGCCAGACAATGGCTCACAGCTCCAAAATGTAATGTCGAGCCGGCACTCCACTGAGATTAGAGGATGCTGATCTCCACCTCCCCCGAGGGACCCCTGCAACCGTCCACTCTGGATGGGTAAGGGAGAGCGGCCTGCTGTAGGACAGACTGTGGTCAGCCAGTCATCGCTGCAGAAAATGGGCTCCCTTGAGACCGGGACAGTGTCTGAAAGGGAGTCTTGATGCTGGGCCCACTAAGCTTTTAGGTTTCACTGTAGAGCTCACTTATACCACCTAGCTTAGTTGACATGGAAGATGCACAAGACTAAGAGACCAAAAAGTCTCCGATCCACTCTCACCTGGATCAGTTTTTGGGTCTGACACATTGAAATCACACCTCGAATGTCCTGGACTCATTGCATTAGAGGAAAATCCTTAAACCCCATTATGTCTAGGATCACTCTAATGAATGGGTACCTTTGTAATGAAATTAAGAGAGACTCGGGCTCGTTTATTGTAAACACCAATGATGTTAGGAGCTCCACAGCATTGGGGGGTGGCTCACGACTGATTGCAGTGAGCCCGCCACCATCAGCACAGAGGGGCGCTGGTGAAGCCCCAGGAAAGCATAGTGAACTAAAAATGGGCCTAATCCACCTTGAACGTCTAGTAACTCTTATGGGACCATAGAATGGATATGTGAAAATATGGGTCCTGCAAGTCCAAGTACACTACTAAGGCGTGCAGGTCAGAAAAGATTCAAACCAATGTGATCATTCTGAATTTGTCCTTCCACAGGGGGTTATCCAGGGGTTTGAGGTCCTTGATAGGCTTCAAGGATCCATCCATTTTCGGCACTGGCATCGGGGTGGTGGGAACCACCGTTGATCATAGCATTGGAGAGGAAGTCTGTACCAGAGTCAGTAAGGGTCCAGTAACAGCCTCTAAGGGGAAAGACACTACCAGGGAGGAAGTGCTGGTGGTTAACTTAAATGGAGGCCCATGTGGTACCGTTGGTCTTAAAGGTCCATCAGAGGGAGCTGGAAGTACTCTGAAAATTAGCAGTTTTGCCTCTTTGAAAGCCTCAATTTGCTGTGGGATTGATAAAGGCTCAGGAAACTGGGAGTTTTGGGACGAACCGAGGAAACAGTTCCATGACCTTAAAGGACTGCAACTTACGTTGTGTTGCCCTTGTGCTTTTTCTTTGGAGTCAAAATAGTGGGATAGGGTTGAGTCCTGCTTTGATAAATAATGTTTGTGTTTGTGCTTGAACTTGTCGGAGGACTGTGAGCGTGAAGCTAAATACTTGCAGGAGCAACTTAGGACTAGGTCAAATCCGGGTCTGTGATTGGGTATGAATGCGGGATCTACGCAAAGGTTGCAACTACTTCTTGTGTTTGGTGGTAAACAACTTCACCTCCAGTTCTCGAATCCAGTTCGGGTGCATGACGGCACCCCCAACACATGACTTAGAGTTGTGTCCAAAGAACAGGCACCAAAGACACACCTTGTATGTGTCCGTGACCAACTTCTTACTCCTACAGTCGTGGCATGGCTTGAAACCTGTCGCTTTCAATTGGGACACTCTTCCCTTAGAACATTGAAAATTATGTGGCAGTCGAAGGAAAAACAACAAATTCTGGGGCGAACTCTGGATCCATGTCAAAAGGTGTGGAAAGTAAGAGACTGAAGTCAGCTTGCATGGGTGACCCTTATATCTGGATCAGCTCTGTCATTTCTAGGGCAGTATGGAGCAAATGCAGCCTGCATTACGCCACCTAGGGATGCAGAGGTGCACTGCAATGAGAAAATATCTGGATCCAGTCTGGAGCCTGGGATGGATATTCGAAGGTGAGGAATCTGTGGTTAAAAATATCCATCAGAACTACTGTTTATATGATATAAACATTTTAACGGAAAAATACTGAAACCTTTCACATTCTTAGCAACCAAATAAGATACAATGTCAGAAGAACCAGCTATCCCAGAAAATTACATTTAAACTTATTTAAACTTGTCACAAGGATATGATACGAATGAGCTAAGTGTTCGCATTAACTGTCGTATCCTTCTACAAAATGAGAACTAATAGTCACCAATAACCCTTAGAACAGTAGATTGAAAAAAGCCGATGGCAGAAAATGTGCTACTACCATGAAACCAGCCACAGTAGATGGGAGAGAACAAATGCTGTTCTTTGTTCCAAATCACAATTAATGTAAACTAAAGATGAAAAGGGCATGCTTTCATTCAATCTACATGTTTTAATTACTCAAACGTTGTCTATACTAAACAAATTAATTTGGAGCCAACAAACATGTTACATAAGATGTTTAATTCTTTTACCTCTGAGCCAATGTTTGCAGGAGCAGAAACAACAAAGTCACTATTTATGCACCTCCATCTTATGCATCTCCATCTGTCAATGTGTAGCACCACCTTGACATTCGGCAGATTGACTATTGTATATTTGTCCTGCTTTCCCAGTGTGTCACAAATGTGCATTTAATAACAAAAATATCCCCAGACCATACTAATTAACAGTATGAATATGGTCTCCTTTACAACTATTGTGAGTTCTATTACCATACCTTTTCGTTGACTAACATCTAGGTTCACTCTGGATAACAAATGAAATGCTAATACAGGATAGTTGGGCAAGAAGAGAGAAATATAAATAGATTTTTCTGATAAAAATAGCTTAATATGCCACGTGGTCTTCTTGTCTTAGAAACGTGCTAGAGTGCTAGAGATAAAAGGTGAATCTAAGGCAAGAATGTGTCGCAAATGCTATTTAACAACCATTTTGCACCAGATCAAAATAGCCAAACTTCACAAGAATTACAAAATGCAACTCTGTAGGAGTGCAAAGGTATTTACCGGTGATGTTCCAAGCAGATACAACATATCCCTCACCTAAAGAATGCAGACAGGCCGCTGACTGTCTCAAAACTTTTTTCCCCAGCAAAAGCTCCCCATTATCACCAGGGGCATCACGCAGCTCCATCGCATCAAGCAGATCCAGCCGCAACTTTGTACATCCAGTAAGTAAAAACGCTGTCCTATAAAGGGCATCTCCTGGTGCCATGACACCAGTTCCGTACATTTTTTTCTGCACCCAACTAACTTGTGCAGAGAAGAACCGAAAGAGCTTACTGACACATACTAAAACAATAGTCACTGTGTACCTTGGACCATTATTGTGAGCGGTGCAAACTCAGAAGGGGAGGTGGGAGGGTGATGAGAAATCTGCAGGATGGAGTAGTATTCCCATACTTATTACTGGAGGTGGGTAGCTTTTTGCTGCTGATGTGTACTGCTTCTCATATTCTTCATAATGTTATGAGTCCAAAAGCAGAACCTGCCAGAAGGCAAGGCTCAAAAGTGTAGATTAACCTTGTAGGTCATGTAACAAAACCCTTTCGAGGTATCTATCACTGTGCCTGAACCACCACATCATAAAGGTATGCAAAAAGGAACTAGAAGCCACACCACATCAGCCACTGGGACATCCCTGGTGGGAGCTATAGAAGCTGTCATGACACTCAAATAGCATGCAAGAATGCCAGGTGTGTCTTTTTCTAGCCAAGGCATAACCCACCTTAATCCAGAGTCACATAATGCAAGACAATACATTTGGTCACTGCTTTGCTTTTCCTGGCTTCAGCAAAACCAACAAGAAACTGATCATGCACTTGCTCTGACCTCATCTGATCTATTAGGCAACGGCACACCAAGTGTCCAGCCTGAGTGACCTCTCCTGTTCGTTGGAAGAAGAAGGAAGTAGAAAGAAAGGTGGCAGAGTGGCAGACTAACCCATGTGAAAAGCACACACCACTTAGTGCTGTAAGGATTCTCAGGGTTTTCATATTACAAGACTGCAAGTTACATGCAAAACAGGCCTGATTAAATAACAAACATGACCACATTTAGAATGCTTATTTAGGCAAAGGGCCTAAAAACGTACACTTCTCGGTAATGCAAACAAGTGTGTGCTTGAAAGTATGTTTTTCTGATACCTTTTATACTAACAATGCAGAAGAACAATACTCTCCACCTCTCTGGTAAACACACTACAACTGCGGCTCCAAGGGAAGAGGGCCTTAAAGGTCAGGTACAGCACAGAGACAGCTTTGCTTGAAGTGGCAGAAACCATACGTGAAACTGTGGACCAGGGTAGCTGTGCGATGTTAGTGCTTTTGGACTTGTCGGCAGCTTTTGATACGGTGTCACACTGGACTCTCTTAGAAAGACTTGAGCTCCTGGGCGTGACGGGAACTACTCTAAATTGGCTCCGTTCCTTTCTGGAGGGCCGGTCTCAAAAAGTGTTCCTTCGTCCTTATGTCTCCTCCTCCAGCCATCTTGGGTGTGGAGTCCCGCAGGGTTCGGCTTTGAGCCCAACTCTTTTTAATGTCTACCTTATCCCCCTTGCTCTGCTAATTGAGCAATGTGGTGTGAAGGTTGTCTCCTGTGCTGACGAGACTCAGCTAGTGTTCTCTTTCAAGGAACACACAGAGGCAGCGTTCACTAATTTCAAGCAGTGTCTGCTTAAAATCTCGACTTGGATGACAGACCGCTGTATGAAGCTAAATGCCGATAAAACTGAGGTTTTGTTTTTTTAATCAATCCTCTCTCCCACAGTCCGAACTTTGGTGGCCAGCAGAGTTAAATCCTCCTCCTCTTCCAGTGGTGTCGGCTAGGCATTTGGGGTTCAAGTTTGACTCTAACCTCTCAGGCCGAACCCAGATTTGCCAAGTTTCCTCAGCATGTTTTTGGAAACTGAAAGCCTTGCGGAGATTCCTACATTTTTTACCTATGGACTGCAGAAAAACTGTGGTTCACACATTAGTCACATCCAGCTTGACTATGCGAACAGTCTCTATTTGGGCCTCCCAGACTATCTGATTAGGAAGCTACAGATTATTCAAAATGCGGCAGAAACGTGACACTCCGCCACCACATCTCCCCCCATTTACGAAGCCTACATTAGCTACCTGTCAAGAAAAGGATAGAGATCAAGGCGTTGAGACTTTGGCTTACAGAGCAACCAGAGACATTGGTCCACAATATCTGAAGCAAAGACTCCGGAAATACCGCCAGACCAGGACTCTGAGGTCACATCACTAGGATTTACTTGTGATTCCTCGTTTTGCAAGAACCAGGATGGGGGGGTCGAGCTTTCGGTGTAAAAACAGCCTCCCTGTGGAATTCCATACCTGAACACATACGGAAGGCTAAGTCAGAACCCGTGTTTAGGAAGGCTCTAAAAACCTGGCCTAGTCTAGAGCTTCTCCAGACTCTAAGCCAACGCTCGCTGCACCTGCTGTTAGCGCCGGGACACTTCCGTTGGATGTAGCTGCGCGCTGTATAAATTGCAATAAGAATAAGAATAATAAAGACATTCACCTTGAAAGGGAAGAGGGAAAAGTACACTTGCTTTAGCACACCTCTGCAAAAGGGCATCGTATACACATTTTTGTAGCAAAGCTAGAGTTCAAAACTGGAGATCCCGCCTCAATCCATAAGGCTCCACTATCAATAAAAGTATATAAGGTCCGAGTGCAGGGTGAGGTTAGACACATGGAGCGGTTGCTGAGGGCATGTTCTAAAAGGCTGAATTCAGACTGATGACATAATTAGAGCATATGGTATAGGTGTGTACTATACATATCTTGGTATAATAAAGCTTAGTGAACTTATATATCCATTCTACCTGGATGGTGCCCTGCCCTTACCACCCAATTGACGGCAAGGAAATTCCCATCAACAGGAGCAAGGTTATAAAGGTGATCAGGTCAGACCCAGGGTATACTACTACTGAAGTATTGTATTCATAAATTAAAGCAGAAGCTGTGGATGCGCTGTTACTCGCAAAATATGCAATAGTAGTATCTCCAGACTGCTCCTATCCCTATGTGTTTATTAATGCATCACTAACTTATGTAGAGCACACATCCCTATTCCAAGGGAAACGCCATAAGTGATGCATGTGGTCCATTAACAGTTACAGGCCAATCATGGCCTGTATTAGCCACATATGCATCATATTGAGCCTGGGACCGGATTTTCATTAGTAGAGACAAGGGGAATGTTGTCAGAAATAAAAGATATATACCAACAACTGAGACAGAATGCTCCCAGGTACCATTCAGACACCGACACATGCACTGGGCAATAATCTAAAGACTAATAATTCAATTATGGGGCTGGCTAACTAAACCAAACAAAATCCAATTTTGGGTAGCTAGAGGTGATGTATACTCATCCAACCCAGCAGGTTAAACACTGAACATGTGCTTCTCAATGGGAATGGTACAGAATCTATAGCAATGCCAATTGTTGGGAAGTACTTTAGGAAAACTAGGAGAGATGAAGAATAAGGTGGAAAATTATGGCTCTAGAGATATCTAACTCACTCTTCTCAAAGGACCTGACAAGGGATAGAACTGTCGGCAGGTGGGAGGGACAGCTAGGGACTGGGACCGCATAAGCAGCTCTTTCAAAAGAAGATTACTAGGAGACAAAATGTCTCACAGAAAGCGGGTACTGCTGAAGAATGGGGAGTGGGCAGGAGCCGCTGTAGACAGTGCAGCAGAAAAAGCAATAACAATAGCCCACCGGAAGCTCAAGTCCCTCCTGAACATGGAGGGGTGCAGTGACTTTGTACAATTAGAGACAATGGCTGGGCTTTTAATAAATCCAATGTGACTTACAAAGTTAATATTCAAATTGAAGGAGATACTGAGGTGACAAACACAGTGATTTTCTTGACTAAACTGACTATTATGATATAATAATTGAAAAAAGACTGGCTACCATAATTATAGCCAAACCCCCTTCTTTTTTAAATTTTTTTAAAAATCTCTTTTGTATTTATTTCAATGATAAGTATACATACATTATTAAACAATAGATTTCCAAGTTACTCACATCATCACATTTCTTATATGAAACATCGTCAGATATACATCAATCAACCCCATCTCGGTCTGCATTTCTGCGCATTTCTAATTTCACCATTGGAGACACACACCAAACACCCTTCTTGATGAGCAAGTTATGTTGGAAGGTTTTACTTCATCGATATCCCAGCCATTCAAAGACCAGTACACCATGATGTGAGCTTTACAGAGCTATGCAGAAAAAAAAAAAACAAGATCCCATATGTGTTCTAACTACATAATGAACCACGAGTTCAAAATCAATATACAAAGAAATCTGAGGCTACAAGGGACCTCAAACAAATTCTAGATGAATTGCCAAATCAGGGAATCATCATCCCTTTCCCATAAACAAGGAATGCCACAATGTTCCTGGGATTGAAGCTAGATCTGCCTGTAAAACCTAAAGCTGTGTAAAATTTAAATAAACTTGCACACAAAAACACAAAACAATAACAGAAATAGCAAAGGGGGTCTTCATTCAAAGTACAGCCCGGAGTCCTATTACTAAACCTCAATAACATTTGGGGAAACAAAGTCCCAGTCCACAAGATTACCTGAAAATTTATCAGAACAGCCTACATGGTTTGTCAAACACCAGGGTGCCTCGAAAAACATGGGACATTGGAGCCCCTAATTACTCTTAAAAATATATAATCATGAGTTGTCACTGTTCCTCATTTCCACTTCCATCCACATCTGGTCCTGGGCATCACTGTCTGTCCTCCCCCAACCCTTACTCAAGACCTTGCCATTCAGGATGACAACAGAGTTGGCATCATATGGGTCATGCTGCCCAGAATTGTGACTGCCATATGGGTGCAGGCCAGCTGTGACCCCCCACCCCCACGCCACACTATTACAGTCAATCCTGTACCCATACTGGCACCCCAAAAGCTGAGACAATATGTTCCATTTGAGTGGCAAGCAACAGCTGGATTTGAGGTTCCACTGCAGGATTCAAGGATCTACTGCAGGATTTGAGGATCCTGCATTGTATAAAAGTCACTCCCAATGCGTGGCCTGCTGCGTGGCTTTACACCCTGTTGATGAGAGAAGGCCACTGCTCTTTACCGTCTTCCTTGGTCTCCAGCTTAGATAATCTTCAAGCTGGATGACAAGCTCATCTTGCCAGAATGTTTCTGCTTGTAGTGCATCCTGAAACAACTTCTGCAGTGTCACTTCAAAAAATGCTCTCACATACTTGGAATTTCCTTGCATCCTTCGAACTCTTTGACCCCTTCCAGCGGTGACTTCAGAGGTATCAGGTCAGTGACTAGCTAAGGAGAGTTAGATTTGCTTATTTGTATTGTGAAACTACTGCTGGATTATTGAACTGCCCATGCACCAACCTACTGGAACTCTGACCCATCTTCTACGTTACACTGTAACAACTGTCTCTTGGGCCTTCATAGTTATTTATACCTCCTGAGTAAACCTTTGTTTCTGTTTGGTGCCTCCCGTTGTGGAGCTTTAACAACTTTATACATGACATTGGAACAGGACCAGTTGCACAAGTATTCCCTTGGTTGTAGCAAAAAAAGGTACTATGCCATTCATATACTGAGTGTTTACTGTAACGCACCTGTCGCTAGAGTGATCGTAGGGTATTTTTGCAGTTTCTGTACAATGTTACCATTCGAATGTAATCCATGTAAAAGAAAAAAATTGAATGCATTTTAAACTTCTATAAGAGCAAAAATTAACAGTAGTCTTGTGCTCTGTTCAGCACAAAAGAGCCTTCACTAATTAGAGATTGCCAAACAATCAATATCTCAAACTCAAACTGTTTTTCTCTCCCTCCCTTCCACTCGGAAAGTATGGAGGTGTCATGTGAGGCTCTGAAGGGTTGGACCCTTAGCCCTACTTTACTTAATAGCTATACCTTGTTAATGGCTAAACTGCTTCAAAGCTTTGCAAGTCATAAACACCTATATGTCCCGAAACCCCCCAGCCTTATTTTGATCTTGGATATTCACATCACACAAAGCTCAAGTTCATGCGACTACTGCTAGGTGTTGAACCAACACTAAATTCTATGCCTGTCTGGTTAAAAACAGCGGTAGCAGCAGGATGCAGGCTAAGCGGTGTGGGAAAGGAGACCATGATACATGTCCTCTGCATCTGACCTGCTATGCTCTCTGAACGAATAAAGATGCTGCGTGGGGTTTTCGATCAAGCCACAATACGAACCTGTAGACAAGCCCTTAATTGCAGCACTTAACCCGAAATATATCCGCTAAAACACTCATGCGGAAAATGTCCTAACAATATTTGAAGCTAGAGTAAAAGTCCAGACAGGGCAAAGTAATTCTTAATTACTAAAATAACATAGTCAGTGAATTTGAAGATGAAGTAAAGAATGGGAGCAGTTTCAAAGAGTACGTAAAGGAGACTAGCTTCTAGGTATGATGGCACAAATTGTTAGAACAGTTACAAAAGCTTGACCTTTTCCTGGAGGTATGAGAGCATTTCTCCTTTCTGTTGCATTTCTTTTGTTTCTTGCATGTGACCCACTTGGGAAATCAATCCCAGTCAGGAGACTTACCTGAAAATGGAGAGGGGACCATTTGGGAGTGCCTTTATGGGTGCAAGCCACAAATAGTTTGGTTTTCCGGTGCCTAAAAGATTTCAATACATGGAAGTGCAGGAGCCACAAGCTGTAGGTTAGCAGTCAGGACCCAGACACTGCATGCAGATGTTGCGGGGATTGACAGGGACATTTTGTTTTGGCATCTTTGGAAGCGTTTGAATCCCCAAAACCGTAAGCGTTGACAATTTACCTAATCTACTGTTGAGTCATCAATTAAACTTTGTGGAACTCTGTAGATGCTGAAGAATTATGTCAATAAGCCACAGAAGAACAGAAACGGACATCAGTGTACCAAGCTGAGACATTTAAAGGTTGGTGTTGTCACTTTTTGAGTGGGCTGAGAAGTAGATTCAGCTATGTGGCGACACCTTGTGTAGATGGAGAGCTATTATTGGAGAAAATATTTTAGATCTAGTCTGGTGCCAGGAGATATTTATAAGGTGGTGAATCTGTGGGAAGACGTATAATCAGAAACTACAAATATTAGGAATTTAGCACCAACATCAGAATAATAATTAGATGCAAAGAACCTAGTGTAGGAAATAATAGAACATAAAAGAGAATGTATGCAGGAAATATACACTCCACCTAAAGGGTTGATAAATAGTTTAACTGCCCAGTTGATGGTTCTCTGTAGTTGTGAACTGAAGGAATCAGACAGCAGAATAATACATACTAAACCAAGGTTATGCTAATTTTAACAACAACAAAAAACAAGTGATACACTAGCAATGGCGTGTAACTCCTATCTTTACTATTATCCAATATTGCCATCTATTATATCCTTTATTTCAGCTAGAAAAAACCTACAACCATTTTATTTAAGGCAAAAATCTATGAAACACTAAAACAAACGTCCTTTACCATTCAGGCATTACACGCCATGCTGTAAATACAAGTCAAAATTAGTTTGAACCATTTCTGTCCAATATGTATTAAAAACCAAAAAGTATTCTCTTCCATACCTGTAAGTTTTCACATGTTTCTTGGCTGTATGTGATTCTCTGGATTTCTGTAGGTGAAACTAGATATAATGCCTGTCCATTGTTAGTGAAGCAGAATGTTCTGGCTATCCGCATGTTGGTAAGAGGCAGGTAATTTACATCCAACAATGGCCTTAAACTTGGCAAACTTGGGGGGAAAAAAGAAAACAATATTCAAAATCATATTGCCAAAATGCAAGATCCTCGTCTTCCACATTAATAAAACTTAAATATTTCCTTGGTAAGATTACTTCTTAAAGAATCAGCATGTTATCTTACCCTAAACAGTTCAACAATGGCAGGAGGCAAAACTCTAGAACACGAGGTTTGAGTGCTAAAATAGTTCTCAATTAAGTGAGGAGATAACAAAGCAACTGCAACTGAATTTCCGTCACACACACACTCCATTCTGCAGACAGATTTTATGACCCTCTTGAGCAGTGCTTTAAATGGAAATATAAAATTGCAAGTACTCACCTGTTTGCTCATGAGAAGTGCCAACACTCCAATTAAATATATTGCAGAACTGCTGAAAAGTGCAGGTACTCTCCCTTTCAAATTAAAGAACTGCAGGTACTGAGTACCAAACAGTACCTGCTCATTTCAAGCACTACATAATTTGCATTTATTTTTGATTTATACTTTGTAGTATTCACTATCAGTTTGAAAGTAAATCGATGGACACTATTAATACACTTTTAAAATAAGATTCTGCCTATTGGCTCCTACTTTATTTCTAGCAGTAGGAATAACAACCAATGTTCTTCTATTGTTTAATACAGGAAGTCAAGAAGAACAAAAGTTACTTACCTGTAAACTGTGGTTCTCCAGTATTGGTGTCTTTCATAGATTCACATGCTTAAATATTCCCCGTCGTCGAAGTGGGAGTCCCACGGTACATAACATAGCAATGTAGTAATAACATAAGCCTATTAGGCATAAAAGAAAGTAAAACCATAGAGTTTTCATGGATAGACAACTTGTCACCTCTATAACATATTACTGTCGTTATGTTTTAGTCCAAATCCAGCCAATCAGGTGTCCGCACCCTCTAGAACCCCCTCCCCAGGGGGTGAGGCTCTCAGATTTTCGTGGCACAAGAATGACATAATAGTCAAATACATAATTAGAGCCTCTGAGGGGAGGTGGGTGGGTCGCATGTGAATCTATGAAAGACACCAATACTGGAGAACCACAGTTTACAGGTAAGTAACTTTTGTTCTTCTCCAGTATTGGGGTGTCTTTCATAGATTCACATGCTTGAATAAGAGTAGTGAGCAGTGTTATCAGAATAATACAAGGTACATAAGAATGAAAGCAATAGCATATACAGTGCAAAAGACTATATGCATATAAATATCTATATATTATCTACTGGCGGTCGCCAGTAGATAGTTATAGTTAGGACCGTGTTTCCATTGGAAATCTGAAAATTCTATTTTGAATAACTTTGGCGCCGGTTGACGAATCCTCGCGAAATTTTCAAAACTAATGGGGTGCTCCGCTCAGCTCCTACCCTGAAAGTCTCAGGGCGATTCGTCAAGCGGGGGCCGAGAAAAAAGGGGGGTCCCAAAACACGTTTTCCCCATGCATTTTCCCATAGGACTTTTAGTCGAAGCTACAGCCCGAACGGCTGAACATTATTACTTGAAATTTGGCAGAGAGGTAGTCCTCAGGTCAGGGAAGTGCCTTTTGCAGGTCTGGTGTCAATCTGTTCAGTAGTTCCTGAGAAAATAGCATTTAAAAGCATATAAATATCTATAAGCGCGTACCGTGCGAGCACCCTAACGTGCGCAAGCGTAATTCTGATTGGTGGTTACATGTTAGTCAACGTTCGAATCGTTCGAAATCAGGAAGTGTCTGCCGCCATTTTGTTTGTTTTCAGTGCGAGAGTGAAAAAGGAAGGTGGCGAACGTGAAAAGGGGTAGAGAGTTCCACACCGTGCGAGCACCCTAACGTGCGCAAGCGTAATTCTGATTGGTGGTTACATGTTAGTCAACGTTCGAATCGTTCGAAATCAGGAAGTGTCTGCCGCCATTTTGTTTGTTTTCAGTGCGAGAGTGAAAAAGTAAGGTGGCGAACGTGAAAAGGGGTAGAGAGTTCCTGACCCCCTAGCCTTTGTCAGGGGGTCCCTGAAGGACCCCGAAGGCAGATTTTTTTAAAAAAAATTTTTGGGGAAAAATCGCGGGGGTGCGCGCACGGTGAAAAAACCAAAAAAATAATAATACATACATAACTTAGCATTTAAAAAACCGTACAAATTCACTTAAAAAACCATAGGTTTCATACACGTTATAGTTCGGAATTAGCATTTAAAAAACCTTGCAAATTCACTTAAAAAACCATAGGTTTCACACGTTAAAGTTAGGTGGATATTTCACTCGTAAAAAAACAATGAAATTCCCCCGTTATAGTTAGTTCAGATAACTATAACTCGCGCGACCGCCACTCTATCACAAGGATGATGTCATGAGTGATGTCACTGACCATGTCATGATTGATGTAATATGTGACGTCATCAGCAGTGCATTGCAGGGCGCGCGAGTTATAGTTATCTGAACTAACTATAACGGGGGAATTTCATTGGTTTTTTACGAGTGAAATATCCACATAACTATAACATGTGTGAAACCTATGGTTTTTTAAGTGAATTTGCAAGGTTTTTTAAATGCTAATTCCTAACTATAACGTGTATGAAACCTATGGTTTTTTCAGTGAATATATATATATATATATATATATATATATATATATATATATATATATATATATACATAAATAAATAAATAAATAAAAGTACCTTGTATACAGGAGGAGGGAAGCATCAGAGGCTCACCTTATTTAAAAAGATTACGAAGGACTGCTTGTCCCACGGCTGTGTCCGTGTTGTCTGCAGCATCCAGACAGTAGTGTCTCGTAAAGGTGTGTCTGCTGGACCATGTTGCCGCTCTACAGATGGATTGAAGAGGTACTCCAGCAAATAGCGCCGTAGAAGAAGAAACCTTCCTGGTGGAATGCGCTTTAACGTTTGAAGCAAGCGGTTTTCCTGCTTGTTGATGGCAAAAGGCAATAGTAGAAGATATCCAGCGTGCTATAGATTGTTTGGTGACTGGATGACCTTGTCGCATCCGTCCGTAGGCTACAAAGAGTTGGTCACTCTTACGAATAGTAGCTGTTTTCTGAAGATAAAATTTGAGACATCTTTTGACATCCAAAGAATGAAGAGTTTTTTCCGCAGTAGTTTGAGGATTTGGAAAAAATGTTTTTAAAACAACCGGCTCATTAAGGTGGAAATCAGATGGCACCTTAGGGATAAAGGCCGGATTGGTGCGAAGCAGGACAGAGTCTTTAGTAAATTGAAGAAAAGGTGGTTTAATGGTAAATGCTTGCAAGTCACTGACCCGGCGGGAGGATGTAAGAGCCAGGAGGAGAGAAGTCTTCCAAGTGACATATTTGAGACTGACCTTGTGGATTGGCTCAAATGGCCAATACAATGTTTAGATGCCAAGGTGGAGGAGGCCGACGTATCGGAGGAAACATCCGAAAAAGCCCTTTGAAAAATTGCTGAATTACTCTTGACGAGTAAAGTGAGTTAGAGCCATCTTGTTGGAATCGTGAGATTGCCGCTAGGAAAACTTTAAGGGTAGAGTATGAGAGGCCTGATTTCGCTAGGTGCAAAAAGAAAGGCAAAAGTTGTTCTGGCTTGGAATGTATAGGATGTATTTTTGCATCATTGCACCATAAACAAGATCTTTTCCATTTGAGTTTATATGTTTTTACTGTTGAAGGTGCTCTAGCTTTTGCCAAGACTTCTCTGCAATCTAAAGGGATGTCTAAATTCACAAATTCATAGTGCTCAGGTTCCAAGCCGCTAAGTGTAGAGATGCAGGATCGCGATGACAAATTTGACCGTGTTCCATGGTCAAAAGATTTGGAAGAGGACGAAGCATGATCGGTTCGCACTGAGACAGGAGCTGCAGTTCCGTGAACCAGATCTGTCGAGGCCATCGGGGGGCTATAAGGATGATGTGACAGGGTTCTTTCCTCATTTTCTGTAAAACCTTGGGGACTAGGGGTATTGGTGGAAAGGCGTAAGCATATATTTTGGACCAGTTCATCAAAAAGGCATTCCCGCATGACTTTGGTTGGGGAAGCCAACTTGCGTAGAACTGGCATTTTCGGTTCAGATATGTTGCGAAAAGATCCAGATTTGGGGGACCTCATAGCTGAAAGATGTGATGCAGAGTGGGTTGGTGTAATTCCCATTCGCGATTGGTCGTGGACGATCTGCTTAGGGAATCTGCAAGATTGTTCGACGCTCCCGGAACATGGACTGATGTTGAATCGCCCAATCCCAAATTTTTTGAGCCTGAAGGGACAACAAAACGGACCATGTGCCTCCTTGTTTGTTGATGTAGTGCATGCACGTTGTGTTGTCCGTACGGATCAACACCGTGCTTCCGTGAATGATGGTTCGGAAAGCTTTCAGAGCCAGAAAAATGGCCAGTAATTCTAAAAGGTTGATGTGTTTTGTCTTTTGTTGGACAGACCACTTGCATTTCACAGTTAAGCCTTGTAAGTGGGCGCCCCAACCCTCAAGAGACGCGTCGGTGGTGAGGGTGAATTGTGGAGAGTCCGCCAGAAAAGGACGCCCGAGGAGACATTTCTTTCGTGAGTCCACCATAAAAGAGCTCTTTTTAGGCGATAAGTGACTCTTACTAGGTCGTTGAAAGTTCCTGAGACCTGAGCCCACTGCTTGTCCAATTCTTCCTGGACGGGTCTCATCTTCAGGCGGCAGTGAGGGACTAGAGGAATGCATGAGGACAACATCCCGAGGAAAGATTTCAACTGTCGGACAGAAACAAACTCTTTTAGATGGATAGAAGTCGCTAGCTCGCGAAGACGTTGACGTCGTTCGTGCGACACAAAAGCTTTTCCTAGACTGGTATCCAGAATGGCTCCCAAGAACAGTCTTCTTTGAGCCGGGAGTAACTGAGATTTTCCTATGTTTAGTGTGAGGCCCAGAGATTGGAAGAGGGATCTGCATAGAGTTTGTTTGGACGCTAGTTCGAAAGACTTTGCCTTCAGTAGGCAGTCGTCTAAGTATGGGAAGATTTGTACTCCTTGTAGACGAAGGTAAGCTGCCACCGGTGCCAGGACTTTTGTGAACACTCGGGGAGCAGAACGAAGGCCGAAAGGCAGAACTTTGAATTGAAAATCCTTTCCGGCCACCCTGAATCTGAGGAATTTTCTGTGTCTCTGCAATATGGGGAGATGAAAATAAGCGTCTTGGAGATCTAGAGTTGTCATAAATTCTCCTTGGGATAGAAAGGGGAGTACTTCTTGAAGGGACAACATACGAAAGGTTTGTGTCTTTATATACTTGTTTAAAGCACGTAGATCCAAAATGGGACGCCATTCTCCCGACTTTTTCTGTATGAGGAAGAACCTTGAATAGAACCCCCTGCCCTTCTGTAGCTTTGGCACCACTTCGATCGCGCCCTTTCTCAATAAAACTTTTAGCTGATTCAGAAGCTCTTTTAAGTGGGCAGGAGGGGGACCTCTTGGTGGAGTATTGGGAGGAATCTTTACAAATTCCAATGCGTGTCCCCTGCGTACAATATCTAGAACACATTGATCGGTAGTAATTTGTGAACATTTGGAGTAGAAGTGGGAGAATTGACCTCCAAGTTTTGAAAAAACAGGAGGAACTCGCAACTGTGTGTAGAGTGAGTCATTGTTTCTTGGAGGAATCCTTTCCTCTATAAGAAGACTTTCCTCTGTATTGTCTGTAGGTGGAAGAATGTTGTTGCCTATAAGATTGTTGATTTTGAGAGGAGTAGCGGGTCTGTCCTTGTCTGTATTGATTCGAATTTCGTCGAAAGGAAGAAGAGGAACCACGACCTCATGCGCCTCGAAAAGGTTGCTTTTTGAATTGCAAGGATCCAAGGGCACGAGCCGTGTCAGTGTCCTTCTTAATTGCCTGAAGGGCATCATCTATATGCTGGCCGAAAAGTGATTCACTGTCGTAAGGCATGTCCAGTATCTTTGTTTGTACCTCCTGACGAAAAGACGTGGCCCGCAACCAGCCCTGACGCCGGAGGACCGCTGCACCAGCCAAAAGATGGAAGCCAGAAGAGGACACATCAATAGCGCAATCTATAATTTCCGAAGAAATTCTTTCTCCTTCTTGGAGAATCTTTAATGCCTCTGGTCTAGATGTTTCAGGAATAAGGTCAATTAGAGATGAAATGTCCGACCACATTTGGCGATCGTAGCGGCCAAGGATCGCTAAAGAATTTGCTGCCCGTACTGTAGCTGCCGCCATAGTGGAAACATTTTTCCTTATACCATCCAGCCGTCGACCTTCTCGATCTGGTGGTGCCGACAAAGGAGACGATGGGTTTCTGGATCGACGTTGGGCTGCCTGAGTAATAATGGAATCAGGCCTTGTTTGCGAAGTTAAACAAGCTGGAGAATTTGCAGGGGCTTTGTATTTTTTATCTATCCTAGGAAGGATAGCTGGAATGGAGTTAGGAGTTTGCATCAACTTAAGGCCCTCTTGCCAGATAAAATCAATAATTGGAATACAATGGACCTACTTTTGAGGTTGATCCTTAAAATCATATAAGAAACAATCTTCCTCCCTGGTTGTCATAGGGAGGTGAAATCTCTTAGCTGCTCTTTCCATGAGCAAATGAAAACCACCAATGTCGACTGGTGGAGAATCCAAAGGAGCTGGATCAGCAGGAGATGGCGTTTGTATTTGATAGTTGTCCCAATCAGAAAGAAAGGAACCATCATCCAGCTCGCCTTCTTCTTTGTCAGTGTCATCATCCTGTTCCTCGACAATATCTTGTATGATTTGAGGAACCACAAGATGTTGATCTCTTGTCCCTGATGGAGGTGTGACTACTGTTTCCTTATCTAAAACAGGTTGTTGAGGTGTCTGCGGCGTTGGAGAAGTATGCACAGACCGTGGAAAACGGCGGTTATAATCATCCAGCATATATTGTAGGTTGGAAATAAGACTTAACGGCAATTGTGCCATAGGAAGTTGTTGAACTGGATGTGTGTCATAAGTTGAGTAATCATCTTCATCATCTGATTCCTGACATTTTATTAGAAGCTCTGAAGGACTGCAAGCAGCCCGAAATCTATCATCTTCGTATTCCTCATTATCAGATGAAAACAGCACTTCTGGAGGCTGCGTAGGAGTGGTAATTGGCATCAGGGTATCCAGAGACGAATGTCGTCGCTGAAACAGAGAGCTTGAAGCCCCTAGTGGTATCAATTCTTGAGATGGAGTCGTAGCCGTTGTTGGTGATAATGAAATTCGCCGTTGAGACACCGTCGACGACGAAGCCACCGTCGACAACGAAGCCACCGTCGACGACGAAGCCACCGTCGACGATGAAGCCACCGTCGACGACGTCTGCTTCTTTCTATGCTTGATTGCCGTCAACGACGAAGTTAAAGGTAGCGTAGACAAAATGGGTCTCACCTTAACTGAAACCAACGTCGACGGTGAAGACGCCGATGATAGGATCATAGCTGGCTTTATAGACAACGATGTCGACGTCGTCGATGTAGATGTGACGACGGCAGCTCTCGTCGACGGAGGAAGTTTTGAAGAGCTCGTCGACGAGAGAGGCAGTTTCTGAGGTAAAAACTGCGCAGATGGAGTCTTAGACGCCTGAGAATCAGATCTCGGGGGCGTCACGGATTCAGATAGACTCCTGGGGGGGGGGGGGGAATCCCCCCTTTTGAAGTAGAAGGTTGATTAGTGGTCTTATCTCCATGATGTTTTTTCACCACTTTAGGTCTAGGAGAAACCTTTTGAGAGTCACTTGATCTCTTCAAAGAGGGAGCAGTTTGGATTGAAGACACACTCTCCACATCTGAAAGAGGATTGTCTGAAGTCTTCAACTTCTGTAGCCACAGTCCTTCTCTATCCTTTAAAGTTTTTTGTGAGAAGGTTCTACAAATTTTACAGTCTTTTACCTGATGTTCAGGATATAAGCAATAAATACATTTCTTGCGAGGATCTTCAGAATGAAGCCTCAGTTTAGCACAACTTCCACAAGGTCTGAAGAGGGATTTCTTGGATGTAGACATCATAGAGGTAATCTTCTGAGGAGATAAGAGAGAAAAAACTGAGCAAGCTCAGGGAGACTCCCTTCACACGACGTGCGGTAGAAAATCTGAGAGCCTCAGCCTCTGGGGAGGGGGTTCTAGAGGGTGCGGACACCTGATTGGCTGGATTTGGACTAAAACATAACAACAGTAATATGTTATAGAGGTGACAAGTTGTCTATCCATGAAAACTCTATGGTTTTACTTTCTTTTATGCCTAATAGGCTTATGTTATTACTACATTGCTATTTTATGTACCGTGGGACTCCCACTTCGACGACGGGGAATATTCAAGCATGTGAATCTATGAAAGACACCCCAATACTGGAGAATTAATGCCTCTCCCTTTACTGGACATGGCTTAAGGTACCTCACCAGTGTACATTACATTTGTGTGTAATTCCATAGAAAAAAACCAATCCACAGCGGGTATTAGGAGGTATGACCAATTTTCGCAGCATACATTTCAAATGGGGTGGGTAATAACCAATTCTGATCCAAGTGGATTTCCATAAGGGTTGGGCTATAGCACCCTGCTGGTTACAGCTAATAAGGGTGTCATTAACAAATCCCTAACCATGAGAAATATGTGATGGGGAATCGAACCCTAGGCTTGGGTTGGCTGGTGGAACACTGAGCTCTCCTCATTTAAAAAACACGCATTTCTTTCCGCTGGTGAAATCGGCCTCGGGCTGCAAGCGTGAACGGGCTCTGTGATGAAATATCTGCGGGACTCAAGGATTGGTGCAGAACCAAGTGTTCTCAGACTGGGCTTCTTCGCTCAAAAATGGTCAATATTTTCCAATCTGTGCAAGAAAAAATAAAACTGATCTGGCGATTTGGCAAATAATATGCTTATTTTTGTCCTGTGTGTGTGGTATATTCTGGTCTGTGATGTCCCCATAAATGCAATAACACTGATGCATTACTAGGCCTGCATCGCTAAATACAAGCATGCAACGCCCTGTAGCGAAAGGGCTTTAGACATCCCCTTCCTCACCCGTTAGTTTCCGAGAGAGGGTATGGCGATGACACCTTATATGCTGCAACTTTTAAAAGTATTGCTCTTGCAAGAACATTTATACATTTGCTGGTTCTATGTTTTTTGGGTTTCGGCTGAACAGCGCTTGTGCTTTGCTAGTGAAATCTCCTGTATTTAATATATCTCAAAAAGCGGCTCTTATCAGTTCCCATCGTCGAATTACTGTGTTCATTTGTATGGAACATTTTTTTTCTAAACTTCCTCTGGCTGCACGCGTTTACGATACTTCTACTAAAGCTGTTCACACTGTTTAAGACCCATTCCCTGTCAAGATAAAATCTCTTCAATGGAAAAGGCAGAAATAGCTTTTGATTACTTAGTTGTGTAAAACAGATGCTTTAGTCTTAGAACATTTGGGGCATTTCCTATTAATGATTCAGTACCTTTCTTTGCACTTTGTAGGCATTATCAGATTGTTTTTTTCAATGTAATCTATTTGGTCATTATAATCAAATTCTAAATGTTGTAATAAACATTGCGCGTTAAAAATAAAGTTAGTATACAAGAGTTATGCAATATTTTACTACTAAGCAGGCAGGCACAAGTGCAGTTACCTTGCAGACAATGGGGTCATGATTTCAATGGTGCAGCAGATGCAGTGGCTAGAGGCCTAAAAGTTGTCAGAACTCCTCTAGAAACCTAATATTGCAATGTGTTACTACTATACAGGCAGAGAACCAATTGAAGTTATCTTGCAGTTAAAAAGGGCTTGAATTGAATGGTGCAGTAGGGGCACTGGAACCAGGGCCAAAATCTAAATGCACAATATTGCTACCTTTTACTACTAAACAGGCAGTCAAAAGTGCAGTTATCTAGCAGGCACTAGGGCCATGATTTCAATGGTGCTGCAGGTGCAGTGACACCGGGGCCAAAAGTTGTCAGAACTCCTCTAAACACCAACTATTGCTATATGTAACTACTAAATAAGCAGTCACAAGTGCAGTTACCTCATAGTCACTAGGGTCATGATTTCAATGGTGCAGCAGTTGCATTGCCACCGGGGCCCAGCGCTCTAGGAACCCTTCTTAACACCATTATTGCAATATTTTACTACTAAAAGGCAGCCACAAGTGCTGTTACCTTATAGGGAATATGGTGATGATTTGAATGGTGCAGCAGGTGCAGTGGGACCTGAGCCAAAAGTGGTCATAACTCCTCTAAACACTAAATATTGCTATATTTTACTACTAAACAGGCAGTCACGAATGCAGTTATCTTGCAGGCACTAGAAGCATGATTTGAATGGTGCAGCAGGTGCAGTGGCATTGGGTCCAAGGTTGTCAGAACTCCTCTAAACACAGAATATTGCTATTACCACAATTAGTTTCTATTATTTCCCTCTTTAATTTCATTTTTTAACATTTTGGTATTACTTACCCGCACTATACCACCAGTAACAGCAGAATATATTGCCTTTTTGAACATAAACAACACTTTAACAGACTTTCTGTAACTTATATTGTACAACTGCTCAGCAAGCTTCAACTTACGACAAAAAAAAGGCTAATTATTAATCAAATAGGCGAAACCCAATGCATTTACCAATGCTTGTTTTATTTATTTTCAGAGATCAGTTTTGCCATTCTATCACGTTTCCTGTGACCGGTCCTACCCTGCGCTCTCTGCTTAACTGCTAACAATAATGACCAATGATTTTGGGTGCTTAAAATGCCTGTGAGACACGTGAAATCTCAGCAGGGAATAAAACTACTGTGTCAGACGCCCCAATCGCAAGTAAACAGTGAGGTGCCCTGCACTACTCCCACAATAAAACACATAATAAGATTCCGTCCAAGGGCGATTAAAGGGCAGAGACAGTGCTAGGAGAAAAACATTTTGCTTTGGAAAGAATTTTGTTAGGACAAACATTTTAATAGTAGTTTATTTAACCTTCTTAGTGCTTAAAAGTCCTGCATAATGTGCAGCGGTATTTAAAAATATACTGAACAAAAGAAATGTTGTGCTTTGACAACTGGCAAAAAAATATTCTATCAATTTTGTTTAATTCGTATGATATATTTATATAACTGAATACAAGTGATTTTATTGTGCCACCTGCAGACACCTATGCGAAACCAGCAGCCATTTTGAATTACAGCACGGGTATCTCGTCAAATGTATCAATCTCGCAGGATGAGGCTATTTAGTTGTTAAATGTAAAAAAAGAAAAGGGCCTATTCACGAAAATAAATGTAAAAATATGGTCACACATTTCCGCTTCCGCCTGAACCTATTTTAACGTTTAGTCACTATTCACAAAGCTTCCAGCTGATAAGACTGGAAGGGTGTACGCGGTGTAGGTTTACAGGTGGAACAGTCAGGGGAGTTTCCCTGCTGCTATTCCTCCTATGCAAAGTTCTTTATAGCGGAGACGGCCTCACAGCGGGAATACAGCCCCATGGTGCAAATTTAATTTTTTTTCTTTTTTTCTCCATTGGGAAATATTTTTATCTACACCCCACCAATCTGAGAGTGATATGTACCCCTCTTGCCAACCGAAAAGGGGAGTTACTCAGTCGGACAAGAGTTTGGGAATGCTTACAAATGAATACGTTGGTGGGCGTTCCCAAATTTCCAAGGTAAACCATGTGCCATTGAACGCCCTTTCAACTCCCTCGAGTGTAGATGAAGAAATTCAAATTATCAGTCGACTGTGCGACCTCAGATTTGTTGCACATCATCGGACCCTGCAATTCTACTCTAAGCCCTCTCTGGAACGAGTTAGGGCTGGGCTCCTGCAGACAAGCCATACTGGCCTGCCTCAACTCAGCAGGCCAAAAAACAATTTTCCAGACTGTGAAATACCTCCAGGGAGTCGAGGTGGTCACAAAGAGAGCAACAGCTATTTAACTGTTGCTCGGACAGAAATAAAAACATCCTCCTTTATTATAAACCGTCTTCAAGTACATTGGAATATTTTTACCTGTACCCGTACGTATTTAACTGCTATCCAAGTTTTAACAAACCACATTCTCCATTTAAAGTACACATTTTAAAACTAATTGATTGTCCCCTTTTCAAATTTTGCACCTTCCTTACTGCACTATTTTCTTCAAATGATAGCTCTAATTTGCACTAGCACTCTGCATTTTGTAATAATTTTAATTAATCTAACAATAAGGGTTGACATGACTTAACTCCCTCGAGTGGGATCTAAGGGCCCGATTCACAGAAGTTAGGAGTCCTAACTTTCGGACTCCTAAATGCCTTCTGTGAATACCGAAATGAGTAAGTGCCTTCTGTGAATACCAAAATGAGTAAGTGCCTTCTGTGAATACCAAAATGGTAGTAAGTTTAGGAGTTTGTCTTAAGTTAGTTCTGTGAATCGGGCCCTATGAGTGGAAACATCTCCACACTCGTGAACCATTTATGCCTGTAAGGAATACCTTTGTAAATTCCATGCAGATATAAAAATAAAAGGTCAATTTGGTCATAAACATACGTTTAGGATAAAATGTACCTTCATACATTTACCTTTGCGAATTTGCCAAAAAGGTTTTAGTGAAAGTAAAGGTTCAAAGGAACTCAAACCCCAAAAAACCATTTAAAAATACCAAATCTCACATGTTAACATGCTTGTATTAAAAAAAAGGCATGTAAAATATCTTACCACTTCCTGGAAAAAATGCATAGGCTTGTCTTGTCATGCATTGTGGCGTGCTGGTGGTCGGTTAGAATCAAATAATGGTATTGTGTAGCAGTATTCTTTGTCTTATTAAAAATCAGTTTATCTGATGTATTTCAGTACCTTTGCAATATACTTTATGTTGTATTCTAAACTAATCATGCCCTTATTATGTCTTGATATCTTTTTATTATCTGAATGACAGTGACTATTGTAACGCTCTCTCATACACCTCCGGAGCTGGTTCGCACTATATAAAACTGCAAACATCAATAAATAAATAAATGACTGGTGGCAGCGCATTCATCGTAACAGGGAGCACTATTCCACACCGCACAAGGAGCACGTTTGAAAAGTGCTCCCTTGCGCAAACGGGGACAGAGTCACCTACGAGGAATACAGGTCCATTCTCTCCGTACATGTTTAGTTGATTTCTTTGAATGTGAATTTGTGTGGATAGGGGTCTCCAACCAATAGCTCGTGAGCTACCGAAGCTCTCCAGCTACCTATGAGTGACTCACCTGTGTGCAGCCCAGCTTATTAAATTAGAAAGCTTTTGCTTGGTTGAATGATTACACATATAAAAAAATGTAAATCATACAACACTAATAATATTAGTAGCTCTCAACGTTTCATTGAACATAAGTAGCTCTCAGTACAGAAAAGGTTGGAGATCCCTCTGAACATTTCTTTCTGTGAAAATACAGTCACATGTCTAAATTTACATTCCCTAGTGCAATCGTCAGGGCTAGGCTGGAAAACAAAGATCGCAATAGTGTTTCGTAAACGTGTGCAGAGAAGCCCACATAGCTGCCTGGCAGATGTCAAGAAGGGGGACTCCACATCCCAAAGCAGTAGTGGCTGCCGTCGCCCTGGTGGAATGGGCACGCAACCCAACTGGAGGGTACTTTTTTGCTAAGGAATAGCACATTTTGATGCAAAAAACGACCCATGGTTCGTTTTTGCACGGCCCGACCTTTCTTGGCGCCCACATAACCGACAAAGAGCTGGTCATCCACCTGGAATTGTTCTGTGCGATCCAGATAGAAGGAAAGCACACGTTTTGGATCCAGACGGTGGAGTCTCTTTTCCTCTTTAGAAGGATGCGGAGGCAGGAAGAAAGTGGGCAAAGTGATGGTCTGTCCTATATGGAAAGAGGTAACCACTTTGGGAACGTCTAGTGCGTAGGACAACCTTGTCCGGATGAACAGCCAGGAAAGGAGGCTTAGAAGAGAGGGCCTGTAGCTCACTCACCCTGCGAGCAAAGGTGATGGCAACTAGAAAGGCAGTTTTAAGGGTTAAAACTCTGAGAGGACAGTTATGTAGCGGCTCGAAATAGCACACATCAAAGAAGCAAATAAGTAAGAACCAGGTTTAAGTCCCACTGGGGCATCACAAAAGGATTAGGAGAAAACAAATGAGTTATGCCCTTAAGGAAGCAATTTACAATAGGGGACTTGAAAAGAGAAGGCTGGTCAGGCAGCTGAAGGAAGGCTGAAAGATAGCCTTTTAGAGTGCCCAGAGCAGAGCCCTGCTGGGCCAAAGAAACAATGAAGAGGAGAACCTCTGAAAGGGGGCAGAAAGGGGATCCACAGGCTTTGCTGTGCACCATGCCACAAATTTATTCCATGTACAGGCGTATATCGTTTTAGTGGAGAGACGCCTGGCTGCCAAGATAACATTACAGACTTCGGGAGGAAGGTCGAAAGCTGTCAACTGTCGCCGTTCAATCTTCACGCAAGGAGGTGGAGGCTGGGCAGGTTTAGGTGGAGGACCGTCCCCTGCTGCTGCGACAGAAGATCCTCCCGAAGAGGCAGTCTGATCGGAGGATCGATGGCCATGTGTAACAGCTCGGGATACCGGACTCTTCTCACCCAATCCGGAGCCACAAGAATGACTTGGGCCCGGTCGTGCTTGATATTCTTCAGCACTCTGGGCAGAAGTGGTATAAGCGGAAAGGCGTACAGAAGACCCGAACTCCACTTGCGACGAAAAGTGTCACCTAGCGAGTGCCGCTTTGGAAATTGCAACGCGCAGAATTGCTGACATTGCGCTTGCGGCTGAGTTTGTATGCCCTGGCGTTCAAAGAACCTGCCAGGCGTTGAACCACCAGAGATATGCCCTGATGTTCCAGCCATACCCAAAGGCGGAGAGCCTCTTGAAATAGGGTCCACTACCCCACCCTGGCCTGTTTGTTGCAGTACCACATGGCGATGGTGTTGTCCGTGAACACATGCACCTTTCTTTACCGGACAGAGGGAAGGAATGCTTTTACTGCAAGACGAACCGCCACAAGCTCCGAAAGGAGACCAGATGCCTCTGATCTCCGCCTCTCCCATGTGGCCACCCCTCCGCAGCAGTGATTAATCTGTCACCACTGTGAACTCTGGTTGGGGAAGGGAGAGGGATCTGCCGTTGACCCAATCGCGGTTCGTTAGCCACCACTGCAACTGGTGTGCAAGGCCCTCAGAGAACTGGACGCAATTGGAAAGATTACCCTGATGCTGTGCCCACTGGAACTTCAGGTCCCACTGCAGAGCCTGCATATGCCACTTGTCATAGTCCACCAGCAGGATGCAGGAGGCCAAAAGGCCCAGTAGCCTCAGGGTCATTATGACCGAAACCCGGGCTAGAGGCTGAAAGATCGGAATCATAGCCTGAATAACTCAGACTCGCTGCTCGGGAGGATAAGCCCGAAACTGCGCTGTTGCCAGAACTGCTCTCATGAAAAGGAGCTTCTGAGAGGGAATCAGGTGTGACTTCGACACTTTGAAGGTGAACCCCAGAGAATACAGGAGGTCGGTCGTAGTCTGGAGGTGGGTGAAGACAGCCTGGGGCGAGCCCGCCTTCAACAGTCAGTCGTTGAGATAGGGGAAGACTGGAACCCCTGATCTGCGCAGATGAGCTGCGACCACCGCCATCACTTTCGTGCACACCTGAGGGGCGCTGGTAAGGCCAAAGGGGAGCACGGTAAACTGAAAGTGTTCGTGGTCCACCGTGAACCGCAGGTAATGCTGGTGGGCTGGCAGGGTGGGGATGTGAAAATAAGTGTCCTGCAAGTCCAACACTACCATCCAGTCTCCAGGATCGAGAGCAGACAGGACCTGAGCCATTGTCAACATCTTGAACTTCTCCTTCCGGAGGAAGCGGTTGACGTTCCTGATATCCAAGATAGGACGCAGGCCCTTGTCCTTCTTGGGCACCAGAAAGTAGTGAGAATAACAAAAAACAACCGACTTCTGGGGCAGAAACGCGCTCAATGTCTCCCTTGGCCAAGAGAGCCATGACTTCCTGTTGGAGAAGGGCCAGATGATCCTCCGACATGTGATGGAATTGAGGTGGCATGGATGGAGGGGTAGTCTCGAAGGGGAGGGAGTAGCCCCTTCAGACTATCTGCAAAACCCACCAGCCCGACGTAATGTTGAGCCAGTGGGGGAGGTGATGGCGAATCCTGCTGCCCACTGGCAATTGATGGGCCTGAAAGGTCGGACTAGGAGGGTTTGGAGGCTTCTGCAGAGGAGGCACGGGTGGACTGGCATGCCGCTGGCCCCCCGACCCACATCGGTGAGATACACGTCCCCGGCCGCGCAGAGGCTGGACAGCTTGGGCAGACCTGTGGCTCTGGGCAGAATGTGGCGGGGCACCTCTTCCGTAGCCACAAAAGGGGCAAAAAGCAGACTGCGCTGGGCGGGAAGTGGAAGCGAGGCCTAAGGATCTGGTTGTAGCCCTAGAATCCTTAAAGCGCTCGAGTGCGTTGTCTGCCTTGTCGCCAAAAAGGCAACGGCCATCAAATGGCATGTCCAAAAGTGCTGCTTGAATATCCCATGAAAAGCCAGAGGACCTCAACCAGGCATAACGTCTCAATGCTACTGACGTGGAAATCGTCCTGCCCAGTGACTCGGCGGTGTCCAGCGCACACCGGATGGTGAACTTCGCTGTGTCTCTCCCTTCGGCAACAGCACAGGAGAGCACGGCCCGGGCCTCCTTCGGGCACTGTGGCAGCACCTGCGCATCTGTGTCCCACACCGAGTGGGAGTAACAGCCCAATAGACATGCAGTGTTAATCGACCGCAGTCCCAAGCTGGAGGAAGAAAACATCTTCTTACCAAGGTGGTCCAGCTTCTTGGATTTCCTATTAGGTGGTGCGTTAGGGAATGCACCCTTGGACGTTGAGGCTTGGACTACCAAACTCTCAGGGGTAGGATGGGAAGAGAGAAAAATGGGGTAGCCTGGGGCCGGGCAGTGGCGTCGGGCAATTATCCTGTTCACAGGAGCCCCTGTTTTGGGCTTGGACCAAGTGCCAAAAGGATGTCGATAGGGGCCTCATTGAACGGCAGCAAGGGCTCCGAGGAGGCTGCTGCCGGTTGAGGCACCTCTGTCAGGAGGTTAGTCCTGACCGCCACCATAGGAAGCTCGAGGTTTAGGGCCTCTACTGCCCTACACAACACCCCTGTGTCTGATGCACCCTCATCTGTAGCCATGGTAGGGGGAGATAGTATGCCAAGGTCTGGGGAGGCAACTCCTCTCTCCAGTCTGGTTCTCCAACTGGTCTGCAAGAGGGGCTACAGACCGCTCCCAGTCTTCCTCACCCTCTCTTGTGAGCCACTGAGGGCGGTAGGAAACATTAGGGGAGAACAGGGGTGCAAAAGTCCTGGTCGGCGCCAGTACCGATGTCGGACAACTTCGTTCCGGCTCCGTGTCCTCATCGAGGGGGAGACCGGGGTCGACGCCGGCTGGGGACACAACCGGCGTCGGAGGTGGCAGGGGTGTCATCACTGGATTTGGTACTGGGGGAGCTGTCACGAAGTCAACCGGTGCCGATCCGGATCCAGGCCTGGATACTTGGGATCCCTGCGGTACCAGAGCCAAAGCCGCCATCGAAGGCCCAGAGCCCCCAACCGAGTCCGCAGGACCCGAGGGAGCGCCGGCAGAGTTGGGCTGCCCGAAGATGTAATTTAAGGCTTCGTAAAAGCTTCGAAGCTGGGCTGGGGTTGCTTTGGCTCCCGGAAAGGGAGGGAAGGCCTGAGTCGACCCAACAGGCTCCGCGGGTGGAGCCGGACGACTACCTGCCGTGTCCCACATCACGTCAGCCAACGGATGGGGCGAACGCAAAGAGCGACGATGCTTCTTCGCCTTCTTCTTGTGCTTCGACTTACCCGAAGACGAAGACTTTGATGACGAGTGGTGGTGGTGGCTCCACGACCTCCTTCTCGACCGGGACCTCGAACAGCACGGAGTGGACTGCTGGGCCTCGAGAAGCTTTCGGGACCGCTCCCGCAAGGACTTTATCGTTCATGGCCCAGCAGTCAGAGCACGACTTCGGGTCGTGGTCGTGCTCCAGGCACCAAAGGCACACAAGGTGTGGGTCCGTGACCAACATCAATTTGTGACATGCGTCACAAGCCTTGAAGCCGGTTTGATGTGACATCCCTCCGTGCACCAGGAGTCGATCGACTCAAAAAAGGGTGTCGACAAAAGTCGCAAAAACTGAGTCAAAAAGTGACTCGAGGTACAGCTCTCTCCGGAGCTGCGCTGGCTGGCACAGAAAAAGAAAGAACAGACGTCAGTGCGCGAGGGCGGCGTCCTAGTAGATACCGCAACGTCTTTCTGGCGACCACGAGGTCAACGACAAACGCGGAGACGACCGACGCCACCTATCAACGCGCAGAGGTACTGTTGAGGAAAAAATTCTTCCGATCCAGTCTGACGCCCGGGGGTAATTCTAAGGTGAGGAATCCATTACTGTCTCTTTCAGATGCGATCTTTCAGATGAGTAGCATGATACACAATGGGGGTCGCGTGACTGGCAGTGTGGTGTTTGTTTAGATCCAATGTGGGAAGCATTCTGGTGCCCTGAGTGGCTGGCCAGACAAGTGTTATTGTCTTGGCCCATAGCCCGAAGCAGTATGATGTAGGAGGAGGTTTGAGAGACCTCTGATTCATTCCAGCATGGTACGCTTTTGGACTAAAAACAACAGATCCTTCGGACTGCATTTCTTTGACTTTGGCTCTTCCTGTTTTACAGCTTCTTGGTTGAGGCATTTACTGATTGGTAACAGTGAAAAAATGTCATCGTGCTGCAATATTTAAAAATTAGATTCTAAATCAGCAAGCTTTCACACGCCAATGCAACAATGGTGTCACGCATTGCAAATGCAGCCTTTTCCAACCTGTGACCTTTCCAAAAGATTCTTACCCGCTTGCTTTTAATAAACACGTTACTTACCTTCGGTTACGATATATCTGTAAGAAACATTAGTTAGTGATAGATTCCTTACCTTAGAATTACCCCCAGGCGCCAGACTGGATCCGGAAAGTTTTCATCAGCAGTACCCCTGCGCGCCGGAAGGTGGCGTCGTGCGGCTCCGTGTCCGTCATTGGCGTCGTGGTCGCCGAGATGACGGTGCGGCAGCTACTTGGACGCCACCCTCACGCACTGATGTCAGTTCTGTACACGACTTTCTGCGCCAGGAACGCAGAGCCATGCAAGATGCTGGCCACTGGTGCATTGAAACTAGGGCCCTGAAAGGGATGACCTTAACCCTAGAAATCAGTTCGCAGAACGGGGAGGATGGGTGGGCCGGTAAGGAATCTATCACTAACTAATGTTTCTTACAGATACATCATTACCGAAGTTAAGTAACTTGTTCATCTGAAAGAAACACGTAGTGATAGATTCCTTACCTTAGAATAGATACCCCAGCAATACCAACCCCGGTGGTGGGTCTGCGAACCAAGATCACACCAAGAAGTCCCGGAGAAAAGAACGGCCAAAGAAGCCGTCTCTCCGGACTTGGCTGTCCAGGCAATAGTGCTTAGTAAAAGTGTGCAGCGAGGCCCACGTAGCTCTCTGACAGATGTCTTTTAAGGGAACACGTAGTGGCAGCCGTCGTCCTGGTGGAATGGGCGCGCAGCCATACGGAGGCTTCTTCTTAGCCAAAGAATAACAGGCTTTCATACACAAGAAGACAACCCATCTAGAGATAGTCCTCTTGTTTACTGCCCGACCTTTCTTGGCGCCAAAGTAGCCAATGAAGAGCTGGTCATCCACCCGGAACTGCTGTGTGCAATTCAGGTAAAATGAGAGCGCACGTTTTGGGTCCAGACGGTGGAGCCTTTCTTCCTCTCTGGAAGGATGTAGAGGCAGAAAGAAGGTGGGCAAAGTGATGGTTTGCCCGATGTGAAAAGCAGTGGCAACTTTTGGCAAAAAGGATGGACGAGTTTTGAGCACAACCTTGTCCGGACGGATAGACAAAAAAGGAGGTTTACAAGAAAGAGTTGAAAGGAATCAACTGCCACCGCTCAATCTCCACTCAAGGAGACTGGACAGGTTCGGGTGGAGGACCATCCCCTGCTGCTGTGACAGGGATCCTCCCGAAGATGCAGTCGGATAGGGGGATCGATGGTCATAATGAGTAGCTCGGGATACCAAACTCTTTGAGCCCAGTCCGGGGCCACAAGAATGATTTGGGATCCGGTCGCGCCTGATCTTCTTCAGCACTCTGGGCAGAAGTGGTATAGGCAGAAAGGCGTACAACAGACCGCAACTGCACTCGCGACGAAAAGCGTCGCCTAGCGAGTGCCGCCTTGAAAATTTCAAAGCGCAGAACTGCTGACATTGTGCGTTCTCCTCGGTGGTGAATAGATCTAACCAAGGCTCTCCCCACTGTTGAAAGAGACCTTGCCCCACGTCCGAGTGAAGACGCCAATTGTGATCAGGAGCTTCTGAGAGGGAATCAGGTGCGACTTCGGCACATTGATGGAGAACCCCAGCAAATACAGGTGGTCGACCGTAGTCTGGAGGTGGGAGACGACTGCCTGGGGCGAGCCCGCCTTCAAAAGCCAGTCGTCGAGATAGGAGGAAGACTAGAACTCCTGATCTGCGCAGATGAGCTGCGACCACCGCCATCACTTTCGTGAACACCGGAGGGGTGCTGGTAAGGCCAAAGGGGAGCACGGTAAACTAAAAGTGCTCGTGGCGTACCGTAAACTGTAGGTAACGCCGGTGGGCCGGCAGGACGGGAATATGGAAATATGCGTCCTGCAGATCCAACACTACCATCCAGTCTCCATGGTAGAGGGCAGACAAGACCTGAGCCAAAGTTAGCATCCTGAACTTCTCCTTCCGGAGGAAGCGATTAACGTTCCGGAGGTCCAAGATAGGACGCAGGCCCTTGTCCTTTTTGGGTACCAGAAAGTAGTGGGAGTAGCAATCACGTCCTACTTCTGGTGCAGGAACGCGTTTTATGGCCCCCTTGGCCAAGAGGGCCACAACGTCCTGTTGAAAAAGTGCCAAGTGGTCCCCGACATGCGGTGGTACTGGGGTGGCATGGCCTGAGGGGTAGTCTCGAAGGGGAGGGTGTTGCCCCTTCCGACTATTTGTAAAACCCACCTGTACGTTTTGAAGGTGCGCCAAGGGTGGAGGTGATGGTGAATCCTGCCACCCACTTGCGTTTGATGGGCTTGAAAAACCAGACTAGGAAGGTTTGGAGGCAGTGGTGGCCGGGATGGAGGGGGACTGACCCGCCCGCTGGCCCCCTGACCCACCTCGGCGGGTCCCACGTCCGTGGCCGCGCTGGGACTGTTGCTGTGCAGGCCTGTGGCTCCCAAACAAACGTGTAGGGGCGAAAAGCAGAAGGCGGAGGAGGGTGAGTGGCCGAAAGGCCCAAGGACTTGGCTGTAGCCCACGAGTCCTTAAAACGCTCCAAACCACTATCTGCCTTGTTGCCAAAAAAGGCGAATGCCATCAAAGGGCATGTCTATGAGAGTGTTCTGGACATCCCTAGAGAAGCCAGTTGTCCTCAGCCAGGCGTGGCGGCGGAGCACCTATGTCGTGGAAATCGCCCTGCCCAGCGAGTCGGTGGTGTCAAGGCCACAACGGATTGTGAACATGGCTGCATCCCTCCCTTCAGCAATAGCTTGAGAGAGCACTGTCTGGGCCTCCTCCGGACACTAAGGCAGCACTTGCACCACTGTATCCCACACAGAGTCGGAATAATGGCCCAAGAGGCATGCAGTGTTCACAGACCGCAGCCCTGAACTGGCAGAAGAAAAAATCTTCTTTCCGAACAGTTTGTCTCTTGGATTCTGAAGGCTGATGTATAGGCCTAAAATAAGGAGGCTGGACATGATGAATGATGGTGGTGGCTCCGCGACCTCCCTCGACCTCCCATGGGAGCGGGACCTTGAGCGGCGCAGAGCCGACTGCCGGACTTCAACTTTCGGGATCGCTCCCGCAAAGTCTTTGGCGCCATGGCCCGGCAGTCGGCGCGGAGCCGACTGCCGGACTTCAACTTTCGGGATCGCTCCCGCAAAGTCTTTGGCGCCATGGCCCGGCAGTCGGGCCCCAGGCAGTAGAGACACAGGCGGCGCGGGTCCGTGACCGACCTCATGCGATGACAGTCCCCGCAAGACTTGAAGCCGGGAATCCCTATGGCACCAGGAGTCTATCGACTCGAAAAATAGAGACAAAAAGCCTAGAAAAACTCAGTCAAAAACTGACTGGGGGTACCGCCCATCTGAGCTTGCTGGCGCGGAAAAAGAAATAACTGACGTCAGCGTGCGAGGGCGGCATCTAATTAGCTGCCGCAACGTCATCTCGGCGACCACGATGCCAACGACAGACACAGAGCCACACAACGCCACCTTCCGATGCGCAGGGGTAGTGCTGACTAAAACTTTCCAGATCCAGTCTGACGCCTGGGGGTAATTCTAAGGTAAAGAATCTATCACTACGTGTTTCTTTCAGATTTCATAAACAAGCTTCGATGAGTTTCTCATTGAATTAAATGCTTACTAGGATTGTAGGACTATTGGCACAACTACTGGGCGACCTCTTCAAACCTCTGTCCTGATGATGACCTTTTTCGGATTCATTTGGCATAGCGGGTCGAAAAGTCGACAATTTATAAAAGTGGACTGTTTTTAAATTTTATTGAGGATCACAAGACTCGTAATACGAATGTTGTAAATGACATCATATTAGCCGTCAGTCTCATGTACATAATATTGTATATAGCACTAACACACTGTTTATTCACCTTATTTATCACCTGTACACAGCGCTGTCACTTTAATAGGAGCACCTTAGTCAGGTATTCGAGGTTATCGAAAGTTGACCTTGTTGAATAAAAAAATGAATACATTTATTACATAAATGAACCTGATTTGTAAGAAGGGTTCCTTAATTAACTATTGCCCTGGAAGTAAAGGGCTACACTTCCCCCACAAGAACCTTTTGTGCTATTAATCAACACAGTGGTGTGGCATAGCCAGGGATGCTCCAAATTCAAAAGTAACAGATACACAGAATTTGGGCTGCCATTGGCTGAGCTGGAGTGGAGTCAGCCATGTTCAAAATGTTTTTCCGGGTTTCCAAAGGCCATTTGCATGTTGATGAGGCTTCTTTATTTTCCCTGCCCCCAAAATGTATTGCTCTCCCATCACAATCAGTCCACTTGGAAAATAGCCAACAAGGCTACTTGAAGTGTGGACGGGAAATATCAGCAGGGATGAAAGCCCCTTCTAGCATTGTCAGCCCCTGTATGGGGCACTGAGACGAAATTCCAGATGAGTAGCATGATAAAGAATGAAGGAGAGTGTGACTGCAAGTGTGGGATTTGTTTAGATCCAATGTCACACAGAGTGTTTTTAATGCACATGAGAGAAGGGATCGCTAACATTTATTCTGCACAAGGCAATCCTTAACTATACTTCAAGTGCTCTTAACTTGGCGCATAGCCCCAAGGAGTATGATGTAGGAGGAGGTGTGAGAGACAGGCATGAACAGCAAGAAATACAATGAGTACAGGGTTACGGGTACAAGGATTAAATACAGGATAAGGCCAAGGGATATGAATGCAGGTCTAAGGATACAGTGTTTAGAATACTGGATTCTGGGTGCCGTATCAATGATGCTGGGTTACGGATGCATGGTTATGGGGAGAAGGAAAACGGCACATCATTCAGAGCTAAGGTTACAATGCTAAGGGTGCATGGATATGGATAGAGGGAGAAGGTTACAGGGTTATGGGCACATGATCAATGGTACAGGGTGAATTGTACAAGAGTAGGGATCCTTGTGTAGAGGGATTAGTATGTAGGCTTCAGAATAAATGGAAGAGGGTACACAGGTTCATGATTGTAATGTATGGTACATGTTTATCACTACAGGGCTAAAGATACATGATTATGGCTACAGAGCTAATGATTTTGTGTACAGGATACATAACTAATGTTATGGGGTTATGGATACAGGGCTAAATGAACAAATTACTTACCTTCAGTAATGCTATTCAGGTGGATACAGTATCTACCTTTGAATTCCTCACCTTTTGAATATCTCCATGTGCCATAATTCCACGAAAACTTTCCTGATAGCTCTCCCACGTCAACAGGGACCGTCGGTATATACATGGCTCCGCACACAGCACTACCTGACGTCACTGTAGCCAAAGGAAGCCCCGTTGTCCTGCTGACATCAGTTTCCACCCAAACTTTTTTGTGCCTTCAAGGCGAGTGGATAGAACTAACACCACAACGGCAATTACAGTTTCTAATCTCAAAATCAAAGTCTTACAAATCAAAATGCATACACATATTAAATATATATATATATATATATATATATATTAAATATATATAAACAGATTCCTTTGCTACAAAATGTGGAGGAGGGTGAGTCGGTGAGGAGCTACTGTATCCACCACAAAAAGTTACCAAATGTATGTAACTTGCTCTTCTGATGGACGCAGCCACCTGTGGATACCTCACCTTTTGAATAGAATACCCAAGTAGTCCCACACTTAAAGGTGGGTGCATGTCTGTCTATAGCAAAACATTCAGCAAAACAGATCAAGTGAAGTGACCGTCCCTCCTCCCTTCAGAATCTAAAAGTGTTTCGCAAAAGTGTGAAGAGTGGTCCAAGTCGCTTCTTTACAAATATCTGCTACAGGGACTCCTCTAGCTAAAGCAGAGGTAGACAATTTAGCTCTAGGAGAGCACAAATACCTTCTGGAGATTCCTTGTGTGCCATAGTGTAGCAGATCCTAATAAAAAGGATGAGCCATCTTGCTAGAGTCCTTATGTGAACCGCCTTAACCTTCATTTTCCCGATGTACCCCACAAAAGGCTGGTCCATCCAGTCTGAATTCACGTGTCCTAGCCACATAGAAACTAAAAGCTCTTGTGAGGTCCATTCAATGAAGTATTTTCTACTCTATGATTGGATGGGGAGGAGGATAGAAAGTGAAAAGGGTGTTGGACTGACCCAATTGGAAGGGAGTAACCCGTTTTGGCAGTAAAGCAGCCCTGGTTCCCAGTACCAAGTTACCAGGGAAAAAAGTTCTGAAGGGAGGTTTAACACTTAAGGCTTGTAGCTTACTAACTTGCCTTGAAGATGTTATGGCAATAAGAAAAATCATCTTAAATGTCAGAACTCTCAAGGGACAGCTTGGAAGAGGGTCGAATGGAGAACACATCAGATACGTAAGAACTAAATTAAGATCCCACTGAGGCATGATAAAAGGCGTGAGAGTGTATCTATTTTTAAGTCCCTTAATGAACTGTAAAACTATAGGATACAGAAACGGTTTATTTGGTAAACAAAGAAAAGCTGAAAGGGCAGACAAATAACCCTGAACCGTGGCACTGCAAAGCCTTGCTGTGCCAAAGAAAGGGCAAAATGTAAAGTAACCGATAAATTAGCCTTTAAAGGGCCTAAGAAATTAATACCACACCACTTCACAAATGTAAACCATCTGCCAGCATAAATAGATTTGGTGGAGTGTCTTCTGGTTGATATATTGGGCAGTAAAATAACATCCCCCACATCAGGGAAAAGTGAAAAGAAACTCAGGTTGCCCCGTTCAATCTCCAGACACGTAGGTGCAAGTTCTGGAAGTAGGGGTGTAAAACCTGCCCCTGCAACAGCGAGAGCAGATCTGCCCTGAGAGGGAGACAGAGCGGAGGGCACAGGGAGAGGTGAACAAGATCTGTATACCACCCCTTGGTGGCCAGTCTGAGTTCATTATTACTTAGGCCAAGTTGAGGCGAATCTTCCTCAGAACCCGAGGAATCAAGGGTTTGTGACTCAACGTGTAAAACAGCTGGGAGCTCCAGCTCAATTAAAATGCATCCTCCAATGCCACATGCACTGGATACTGGAGCCTATAGAACAACACGCAGTGCGCTTTCGCTCAAGTGGCAGAGGTCTATGCAAGGAGTTCCCCATAATTGAAAAATGTTTAGTACCACTTCCAGATGGAGACGCCACTTGTGATCGGCTGAAAAATGCCGTATGAAACAGTCCTCATGTCCTTTCAGAACTCCAGCAAAGTGATTTGCAATCACCAAATCTGATGATCCTGAGCCCAGTACCAGAGTAGTAGAGATTCTCTGCAGAGAATATATGACCCTACTCCTACCTTGCTTGTTGATGTACCACATGGCTGTAGTATTGTCTGTCAAGACTTGCAGTGACCGACAGCGAATGAAAGGGAGAAAAGTCATCAGAGCAAGACGCATCACCCATAATTCAAACAGATTGGTATGAAACAACTGTTCCTCTGGAGACCAAAGTCATCTCCAGATCCTCCAGATGAGCTCCCCACCCTAGTGTGAAGGCATCCGTTACAACTGTGGCCACAGGAGGAGGAGGGTGAAATAGATGCCCTTGAGATAGATTGCCGTACACACCCCACCATTGAAGATCGACCACAGTGTCTTTGGAGATCCAGACAGATGTCTGGAGAGCCCCGTTGTGTTGAAAGCACTGGAGGCCCCTCATGAGCCAACATGCATGGGTGACCAGCACAATGTAAGAGGCTAGCAGACCTAGCAGGCTCAAGATCTTCAAGACTGGAACTACTGCTCTATTCTGAAACATTGGAATCATAGCCTGAATGTCCAGAATCCTTTGAGGTGGGAAGCCTAGCCTCACTGTAGTGTCCAGTACTGCCCATCGCTGAGAAGGCTCTAGGTGAGAATTCTGCTTGTTTATGGAAAAGCCTAGGATGAACAACCACTGAGTCGTCATCCGCAAGTGATGCAATAACAACTCCAGAGACTTGGCTTTGGTAAACCAGTCATCTAGGTAAGGGAATACTGGTATTCCGAACCATCTGAGATGATCTGCACCCACTATCCTCACCTCTGTGAAGACTCAAGGAGCGGAAGTAAGACCAAACGGGAGGACCACAACTTGATAATGTTGAGATCCCACCGTAAAGTGGAGGTACTTTCTGTGCAAGTGCAAAATAGGGATGTCAAAGTAAGCATCCTACAAGTTAATTAAACTCATTTAGTCTTCTTCCTCCAGTGCAAGAAGTTCCTGAGCTGCTCTGGAACAAACTCCACTGCACCCTTTTTAAGTAAGAATTGAACCTTCTTTTGGAGGAGCAAAAGATTGTCTGTGGAAAGCAAATTCAGTTGGGCCAGAAAGGGTGGGGGAAATTCCTAGAAGGGCAGGACATACCCCTTTTCCACAATGTTTATCACCTAAAGGTCCGATGTTATGGAACACCACTGATGCAGAACTGGGACGCCCCTGGTCCCACCAGTAAAGCAAGCTTTAAGATGGGAAAACTAGGCATGCTTTCCTGTGATGTTGGCAGAGGAGGAAGAGGATGAAGAGGAAGATGCAACAAGGGGAACTGCCTGCTGTCCACCCCTCCCACGCACACTGTAACTTCTGTAGAGGGGGGGTTGGATGACTGCTGCTGTTGCTGCTCTTACTGCAGTTATCCACAAAAAGAAAAGCTTCAAGAAAAACCTCAGAATCTTTTAAAATTCCCTGTCATCCTTGCACTGAGATTGTAATCCTAAAGAACAAACTGTTGCCTTGCCCTCTATAAAATGCTCTAGGACAGAATATGCTTTAGGTCCAAACAAGCAAGAGACATCAAAAAGCACATCTTGAGAAAACCCAGAACCTCTCAACCATGCATGCCTACTAGTAGAAACCAAAGAGCCCATTATTCTAGCCACAGATTCGGCTGTATCCAGCCCCTACTGTATAACCTGGCGGGATGCAACTTGACCATCATTAAAAGGTTCAGAAATACTTCCCTGAATGTCATCAGGCAATTTTGGAACAACAGAGACTTGCAAGATGTAGCGACCCAACCGGTAGGTTGCATTTGTGAACGCTTTTTAAAAAAAACTTTATTTTTCATTTTTGAGAACAGTAAACTTAATATTCAGTGCATATCGACATGTGCAGTCAGCATGCTCCCCATCCAGCCTCCCTGAACCTGAAAAGCAGTACATAATAAATATCATTCCATACACCAGGTCTACCAGCGAAACCAGCCTGTGCATCAAGTAAATCCACAACAGGTGACCCCCATCAGATTACATCAATGTATTCTATACAGAGGTTAGTACATCCTATTCACTATGGTCAGTGTCGGAGTCCGAGGCCCCATATGTATTAAACTCATTTAGAAGCTGCCTTCAAGCCTCCGCTGTCTCAGGAACCCTCTCATTAGTGCAAGAGATACGTTTGTGATACTCTTCCGTGGTTCCCCACTCCAACACATCCCGAACCCAAAGGTCTACACTCGGCACCTGGGATCCCATACAACCTGTGGCTACTCTGCACTTAGCCAGGAGCAATGCAAGTCTCTTCACCATCCCCAGCAAGCATGCTGCTGGAGTGGAGAGAACATCTATGCTGGTGGCCTTCCCCACTCTAGAGACCACCTCCCTCCAGAAGCCCAAGACCTCAGCACTCTGCCACGCCAAATGCAAAAAGGTGGCACCCTCCTCCCCGTAGCGAACACATTTCGCAGCCCTAATAGGGTCTAATCTGTGAAGCCTTGCAGGAGTTATGCATGTAAGATGTAGGAAATTGAAGTGCAACAGTTTGAATCTGTGGTTGCAGGATTCCTCCTTCGCCAGACCACATGCAAGATCCAAATCTGAGTCCTTGATCTGGGCTCCCAGGTCCACTGCCCATGCTGCCCTCCCCAAATATGGGTTTTTGGAGCTAACCCTACCCCAGAGAGCTTTATAGAAAAGTGTAAGGAGGTGTCTGCCTTCATCCCACCTGATCAAACCGTCCAAGTCAGTGGAGACAGCCACGCCTCATAAACATGTGCTGCAAGGTATTTTCACTGATACACTGCAACAACTGTTTCTCCCAATTATCCGTCTCTGTTAACCATTGAGCTGCATACTGAAGGTGTGCTGTGAAATAGTAAAGTTGCATATCTTGCAGCGCCAATAGCCCCTCCTCCTTGTCCCTCTTAAGAAACGACAGCGTGACCTGGCTGGGCTTCCCCACCCACACCAGAGAAATCAACAGGCTGTCAAGATGGCAAAAAAGTCCATCTGAACAGGAAACGACAAGTTCAGGATGAGGTACAGACAGCGAGGAATGAAGACCATCTTGGCAATGGCTGCCACCCGATATCCGACAGCAGCAGCATCTTTCAGACTTCTATCAACCCGGTCAGGCCTCTCAACACCCTGTCCACATTCAGGCCCCTGTATGTGTCCTCCCTATGTGCAACTATCAGCCCGAGGTAACGAAAGCTCGTTCCCTCCCAGCAAATCCCAAGCTCTGGCAATTGTTCAGGCAGTACCGTGGCCAACCTCCCCAATGGGAACAGTAAGGCATTTAGGATATTGACTCGTAGGCCAAAGGCCGCCATATGTCTCATCGGCGAATGGAGATAGATCAATGCATCATCTGCATCTAAGGAGACAATGCGATTCTGCTTGCCAGCGCGTAGACTCCAAGGTTCCAATTCCATATGCAACAATATCGCCTTTGGAGCCACAGCTAGGGTGAACAGGAAAGGCGAAAAGGGGACAACCTTGTCAGGTGCCCCTCTCAACAGTCCATGCCTCTGATACCACACAGTCCACCCGAGCCATGGGGTTCGTGTACAACAATTGGATCCAGTCCAAAATCGCTGGGAGCACTGCCAAGACATAGCTCCAGCTGACAGTATCAAAAGCCTTCTCTAGGTTGATCAATACAAGCCCATATATTGGTCTATATTCCAGTGGTCTTGTGCATTAGGCGTGTTAACAGCCGGAGATTGAGTCAGCATGAACCCGCATTGATCCTCAAGAACCAACCCATGCACCAGCCTCTGTTAGCGCCTTGCCAACAACTTACAGAGAACCTTAATATCAGAATTAATTAATGTCAGAGGGCGGTACATGGAGGGATTCTCTGGTGAACCCCCTGGCTACAGCAGGAGCCAAATAATGCCCTTGCACAAAGTAGGGGGTCAGAGTCCGAACCCCTGAGCCTCTAAAAATGCCTCCGTCATTGTCATAGTATAGGCCTGCGTGAACTCAGCTGGAAAACAGTCACCCCCAGGGGGCTTTGCTGTATCTACCTCCAGTAAGGGAAGCCTAAGCTCCTCTAGTGTGATAGCTTCCTCTGAGTCATGTGTCTAGTCTTGCGAGAGACAAGGATGGTCCAGTCCCATAAGTTACTCCTCTACCAGCTCCAGCTGATCATCAACACACAGCTCGATACACACCCTGAAAGTGGTACACTAGGACCCTTGAGAATAACCCAGCGTTTTGTCACACATTGCCCTTCTGGCAATTGTAAATGCAATATAGGTGAGATCTCATGTTCGCGCTTTAGTGTCCAGGCCAACAATTGACCGCACTTGTTACCCTCCCTGTGCAGGCACTGTCAGTAGGCAGTAAGTGTGTGGAAGTCCAGGGTCTCCCACATCTCACGCAATGAGCAAACAACAAGACTCTGCCCACACACATCAGCTGAGTCCATCTCCCCCCGCAAAGGTCTGCCTACTGACTCTCCCAGGTCTGCCAACAACTGCTGACAAACACCACATATGGTCTGTATACAGACCCCTCGAACCACCGTCTTAAGAGCGTCCCATTCATTAGCCCTAGAGGTGGCAGTGCCCCAGTTCTGCTCCAGATACTTCTGAATTGCAGTTGCAAACGTTTCCCAGCTAGCTGGATCCGTCAGGAGCTCAGAAGGCATGCTCCATCTCATGACTGCCCGTGACCCCCACCCAATGCAAAACACAGCAATACCGGTGCGTGGTCCGGGAGTAACCTCTCCAAGGGATCAACCGCCCGTAGCATCTGTGTGTCCACCCGCGCCATGCAGCAGTAAATCCAATCGGCTGTATGTGATGTGTGTCACTGAGCGATATGTGAATTCCACTGATTGTGGATGAAGGGTGCGCCTACTATCCATCAGGCCCAAGTTATCCATGACCCGGGAGAGGGTCTCTGTCAACCCGGGCTTCGTATCCGGTCATGGCGCGTGCCGGTCCCTGTTCTCTCTGGCAAGTAATTAAAGTCTTCCGCCCAGATTATTAGGGACCCCACACTGCCCTCCAGCAATACCTGCATGTCCCCATAAAATTGCCTATTATCAGTGTTTCGCCATAGATGTTCAGAATGGCCAAGTGTGCCCTGAAGGAGCAGATATCGTCCCTCCACATCACTGTACACATGGCGAAAGGGGAAATCCGGGGCAACCCAGATCGCTATCTCTCTAGCATAGGAAGGTACACCGCCGCAAAGTGCCGACAACTTGTGGACCTCGTCTCCCATTAAATGTCTCTCCTGTGAACAGGCTGTCTGGACCTGGTGGCGCAGAAGAAATGAGTGAACTCTATAACGTTCTGTGTAACTTCTCAGTCCTCTGACATTCCAGGTGACGATATTGGTGCAGTCAGCCATTAGGTGTGTTGGCCTCCCCCTGCCCGGTCTCACCCGTCACGCCTCCAGAGAGGAAACAGATGGATGGAGCACCCCAAGTACCACCAGCGAATGCACTGAAATTAGTAAACAAGCCCCCAACTTTTTGTTTGGTTTATTTACTCTCCTTGTCCCTTTAGACACCCCAGCCCCCTTTCTTTTTAGAGCCTGTTAAGACCCTGGAGTTTAGCCTCTCATTATCACCAGCTTCAACCACCAGCAGTGGTTCTCCCTGTCTGGTGTCCTTGAGTGCAATGCTGCAGCTGCCTGGTTACCAGCCTAGTGTACAAAGGACACATCACAATGGACACCCTTCAACGTGTTATCCTAAATCACCATTTTATAGGTGTTGCTATGTGTTTCAGCTTAACATGGTGGGGAAGAGCATGCAAGGCATAGGTTTAATCCAATATCTTGAGAAAATCCGACTATTGAGTCATAAAAATGATCCTGTGATGAACCTCTGCCTGCTTCTTCACCCTTCGCATGATCTGTAAGATCTTCGAATGGCTCCCAGTCAACAGCAAAAGAACAATCAGTCAAGCCCTACTCACCAGCCGGCTGGACTACGGCAACACTCTCTATGTAGGAATTTCCTCATACCTCCTGAAAACACTACAAACCATACATAATTCAGCCACCAGCCTCATCCTCGACCTCCACAAGCAGACCCACATCACCCCCACCTCAAGAAACTCCACTGGCTCCCCATTCAGAAAATATGTCAATTCAAGATTCTGATCCACACCCACAAAGCCCTGCACAAGGACAAGCATACATCAACCAAAGCCTGAACTTCCACCATCCCTCCAGACACCTACCTCCCTCTCCCAAGCTCACACCCCCAGCATCCGCCAAAGGAACAGTGGAGGATGCTCCTTCTTCTACCTCGCTGCAAAGTCCTGGAATGACCTCCCCTTCACCTCCAGACCTCAACCTCTCTGCTGGCATTCAGGAAAGGACTCAAGACCTGGCTGTTAAACTACCCTTCAAGGCGTCATTGATAGGATATTGAGTCTTTGGCACTTCAGGACTTAAACCTGAAGGTCCCAGTGCTGGCTATTGATGTGCTCCTCTTGTCACACGGGGACGGACCTCACAGGGCTTTGCCTGGCTAATGAGATTACTGCCTTCAAGGCGGTGAAATCTTCAGCCCGGCAAAGCTTGGCTTACCCTGCCAGGCAACTGTGCATTATTGCATGAAAATGCCAGGCTGCCTGACATGATCATTGACTGCCAGCCCAAACTTTGCTCAGTTTTTCAGACATTTCTCAAGCTTTGGAAAATGGAGGGGGCAGAGCCTTGCCACCCATAATGATGGACAGCCCCTGGTCTAGACCCCTTCCTCATTTGGGTTTGCATCAGAACACTTCAGCATTCAATCAGTCAACCACTCACACTGAATACCTGCCAGCATCCTCACATCATCAGTGAGTCACCCCCTCGGGAGGGTCCTCTCTGTACTGCTTCAAGAGCACAGCCAATGAAATACCATCTCATCTTGATGTCCTCAATAGTGTCACATGTGATTTCAACAGTTATGACATCTATGAGGTCATTTGTGGCAGTATCTGTGGTGTCATCAATCATGCCACTGATAATTATGCACTAACTTGGCCCAACGACAATAGAGGGGTTTAAACAAACACTATATTATATTATACATTTTTTAATTAGCAGTGACAGATTAAGAGATTATCCCAAGATCACAGAATGTTTAACTGGTATCTCAGTTCCAACGTCTGCAGCTCTGGCTGTTAGGCCACATCTCCTCCCCAGTGATGACATTAGTGATGTCACAGATTATAATGTTTCTGATGCCATCTGTGATATCACATGTGAGGTCATGTACACTGTATGAGTTAGGCGTGGGTAGCTTCAGTACAAAATGTGTACTTTTTCAGGTTATGATTATACCCTTATCCCCAAATTGAAGTTTACTAATGGAATCCCTGCATTATGTGGATAGAAGAGTTGTTTCCGTAGGACGGGAATAATAAACTGCAGTTTCTTCAGTGGATGGTATGGATTTTGTAGTGATGCACTTCAGTCGTCCCTTATGCTCACTATTTACAGGTTAGCAATGTGGCCTTAGTTTCTGTGCAGACTACTCAGGACACACATGTACAGTGTATAAAGGCCTCTGCCCTCAGGGAATTCCACAAAGGTAGTGGCTTACAAACATGTTGAGTCCAGTATTCCGCTGTATGGCATGGAGCCCCCTTCTGGCTGTGCCATTTACTTACTGTTTGCAGCCTTCGCTCTGTATGCAACATCGCGCAAAACATTGCCTACATTCCTCTACCGTTCTTAATGAACATGTGACATGGGCAATAAGTACTCTGCACAGAGGTTAGCCTGTGGTAATGCTGTAAACTGGGAATATCCTGTGTGCAGTACAAACTGGGAACGGTCGAAGTATGATATGCGCAGGGCACGGTCTGTGACCATGCCATGCAGTCATTACATAGAGGGAGTACCTATAAGCACACTGCAAAATGCATACAAGACAGTCTACAGCGTTGCCCTATGCGGGGTACATTCACCTCAGCCATTATGTACATGGGGTGGTCTGCCGGCTCCATCCATATTGAACAGCCTACACCTTTACCCTAAGCCCGGTGCACTCACTGCAGTCATTATGTTCCATGTGTGGGCTTTGGCCCCATCCACATTCCATAGGACAGCACCTACTGCTTTATCCTATGCGTGGTGCATTCTCTGCAGCTATTATGCACCAGGTGCAGGCTACAGCCCCAACCACATTTCATAAGAAACTGCTTACCGCTTTACCCTATGAATGGTGCATACTCCGCAGCCATTATGGACAGGGTGTGAGCTGCAGCACCTCCACATTGCATAGGACACAGCCCTCAATTTTACCCTATATGTGGTGCATTCACTGCAGTCATTATGTACCGTCCACATGGCATAGGACACAGCCTACCGCTTTACGCTATGTGTGGTTTATTCTCTGCAGCCATCATGTACAGGCTCTGGGCTGCGAAACCGATCCACAATGCTTATGACACAGCCTATTGCTTTACACACTGCATGGTGCATTCTCTATTTTCAGGTCGAGCCTAACTGACAGAGAAAGCTATCTGCAGGCAAAAAAATCTATTGGCAGCTTACAATGGGCATAGAGTCCGGCCACTGCTTACCATTGGTTGGCTTTATATGCTGTGCAGTCTTGCTGAATACCATTGGAAAAGCCATCAGGCCCCAAAGGCAAGAGCTATTACCTTTGTCAATGCTTGTTTATTTAACATCATAAGGAGCTATTTCTATGCCAAATTTCCTAAAAACCTCCTGTACAACTTTTAGAAGACAAATTGCACTGTAGTGTGCTATTCTCTTGTACTCTTTTTATTTTCTTTAGAAATCTGAACATATCTTCTCGCTCCTTTTTGCTTCCATGTATGTTTACATTAATGAACTCCCACTTCACATAAAATATGTAAGTTTAAGCAATGTTGAAGCACCTTTTTTTTTTTACCATGTAAAATATAACTTTATCCGTCTTCCTATGTGGGTCTAGAACTGCATTCATTACTTCTGATGAGACATCATCAACTATGTATACAGTGATAATATAACCTCCTTGGGGTCTGTAGTCAACATGAAAACAACAATGTATTTGGCGTCTGGAGCACCAAGCCAATAAAACAGGTAGGTTAAATATATGTCTCTAACAGTTGAATTATTAAAGAACATTGGGCCATACGTATCAAGCAAAATTGCCATCGCAAACGCCGGAATTCGCAGATTTTCGGCGTTTGCAATCGCAAATCTTGCTAAGTGGTATGTATGAAGGCAAATCTGCGTGCAAAATAAGGAATCGCTAAATTTGCGATTCCTTAAATGCAATGTAAGAAGCACCAAAAAAAGTGCAATTTGGCATTAAGGAATTGCAAATTACCACCAACTACAGGTTGGTGGTAATTTGCGATTTCTTTCAAAAATGCACATTTTTGCATTTTTCAAAGTGGCATGTGGCGCACACACATGCCCTTAGGGCATGTATGTGCGCCACATGTGCACCCATGCTTCTTTCAGGGGTGCAACAGGGTGTCCTTTTGACACCCTGGCACACTTGAAATTGCATTCTCAATTTGCGATTCTCTAATTGAGAATCGCAAATTGAGAATGTCTTCCCATTCATTCCTATGGGCCTCTAGGCCCATAGGAATGAATGGGGAGGTATTCCTTAATTGCGAATTGCAATTCGCAATTAAAGAATATGTAGGATTCGCAAAATGTATTGCAAATCCTACATACATAGCATTTTGCGATTCTCAAATAGCGATTCCCAAAAATTTGCTATTTGAGAATCGCAAGACCTAACATTGATACACATGGCCCATTCTAATTTAATAATAGACAAAAAAAATTAATCTGTACAACCGATTTTTTTTTAACACAGATGCACTAGTCACACAATTAAATTATACTAATTTCATGCGAAAAAAATTATTTTCGGAGTAACTTTTTTTCTGAGCACGTTTAAGTTTAGAAGGACTTACCTGAACGCCATAATATGTCCATTGGCACAGAAACAGGCAAGGCAGAGACTGTTACTCATGGTCACTATATCTCCCCGAAGAACAAAAGAGGTCTCAGTGATATTGTGTTTGTGAATACAGTTCTGGGAGGGCAGTGCAATGACCTTGGCTTGCTTCTCTGAACATATCACTGCATATTGGTTTTCACTCATTTCCTGAGAAGAGGACGGGGAAACTGAAACTGGCCGTCTCTTTTTCGTTTTATCTTTTTCATCTTTGTCTTCAGGAACATTAGGTTCTCGCCATGATTCATAGGCTGGAGGGACTAAAGTTCCTACAGAGTCCAGGAATGCCATTCTCAAGATGGCTCCTTTTAGCCTCAATATGGTTCCTGCAAGATGAATGGAAAACATTACTAAAACAAAGACAAGATTTGCCAGAGGAAAAAACAAGGCTGCAAAATCTATCATAGTCCATGCGCATAAACAAATATACCCTACTAAAATAGCTTGAGCAATCCAGTAATCTGAGTTGCAACCTAGTTCTGTACGACCCATATTACAACAATAGACAGATGTTGATATACTTTAGTAAATCGGAAACAAAGAAAATATAACTTCTCTAATGTGTTGCGTCAAAAGAGTTACACTATGTCGAATCTATTAATGTGACATGTGTCACTGCACTTACATAGTCACTCAAAATGAAAAACCAACAAGTATAACTCATCCACTAGAAAATAAGGGCAAAAGAGTGGCTAGAGGCTTGAAGACAGGTTCCAGCTAAACTCCCCAGTAACGTGGCATGGAAATCCACACCAAGCAAAGCCGAACGCCTTCTTAAGGTATCATTAGTTCCCACTTTGAGCCGAGCTCAGGACCACAGAGGAGCGAAGAAAAGCAGACCTCAACAATTTGAAAAGCAACAGAGTTAGGATAATGAGATGTATGGCCCAAACCAAGGCTCTATGCACATATGTTTTAAAAGCACAAGTTACTTACCTTCGGTAACGATATATCTGTAAGAAACATTAGTTAGTTAGATTCCTTACCTTCGAATATCCCCAGGCGTCAGGCTGGATCCGGAAAGATTTTTTGTCAGCAGTACCCCTGCGCATCGGTAGGCGTCGTCTGCGGCTCCGCGTCCGTCATCGGCGTCGTGATCGCCAGGATGATGTCGTCAGAGTACTTAGACGCCGCCCTTGTGCGCTGACGTCAGTTCTGTACATAGCTTTCTGCCCCAGGAACGCAGAACCATGCAAGAAACCGACACTGGTGCCATGAAACTAGGGCCCTGAAAGGGATGACCTTAACCCTAGATATCAGTTCACAGAGCAGGGAGGATGGATGGGGCAGTAAGGAATCTAGCTAACTAATGTTTCTTACAGATATATCGTTACTGAAGGTAAGTAACTTGTGCATCTGAAAGAAACAAGTTAGTTAGATTCCTTACCTTAGAATAGATACCCCAGCAATACCAACCCCGGTGGTGGGTCTGCGAACCAAGATCACACCAGGAAGTCCTGGAGAACGGAATGGCCAAAGAAGCCGTCTCTCCGGACTTGGCTGTCTAGGCAGTAATGCTTGGCAAACGTGTGCAGCGAGGCCCACGTAGCTGCCTGACAAATGTCCTGCAGAGGGACTCCCCGTCCCAAAGCAGTAGTAGCCGCTGTGGCCAGAGTGGAATGGGCCCTCAGCCCCACAGGAGGATCCTTCTTAGCCAAGGAATAACAGACCTTAATGCACATAACGACCCACCGAGAGATGGTTCGCTTGTGCACTGCCCGCCCCTTGTTAGCGCCCACGTAGCCAACCGTCCACCCGAAACTGTTTTGTGCGATCCAGATAAAAGGAGATCGCACGTTTTGGGTCCGGACGGTGGAGCATCTCTTCCTCTTTCGAAGGATGCGGAGGCGGAAATAAGGGGGGTAAGGTAATGGACTGCCCGATGTGAAAGGCAGTAACCAACTTAGGAAGAAAAGAAGGGCAAGTCCTCAGAACAACCTTGTCCTGATGGACAGAGAGGAAAGGAGGTTTAGAAGAAAGAGCCTGGAGCTCACTCACTCTTCTGACAGAGGTGATGGCAACCAGGAAAGCAGTCTCGAGAGTCAGAAGACGAAGAGGACAGTAATGAAGTGGCTCAAAGGGAGCGTACATCAGATAAGTTAACCACAGATTCAAGTCCCACTGAGGCATTACAAAGGGAACAGGAGGAAACATGTGAGTAATGTCTTTCAAGAATCTATTGACAACAGGGGACTTGAAAAGAGAAGGCTGAAACAGCTGAAAGATGGTGCTCAGAACAGAGTCCTGCTGGGCCAGGGAAAGAAGAAAGAGGAGAACCTCAGAAAGAATGGCGGAGAGGGGATCCACAGCCTTTGCACCATGCCAATCTCCACACAGGGTGGTGGAGGCTGGACAGGTTCGGGTGGAGGACCGTCTCCTGCTGCTGCGACATGTTGAGCAGCTCGGGATACTAGACACTTCATGCACAATCCGGAGCCACAAGGATGACTTGGGCCCGGTCGCGCCTGATCTTCTTCAGCACTCCGGGCAGAAGTGGTATAGGCGGAAAGGCATATAACAGACCGCAACTCTACTCGCGATGAAAAGCGTCTTCGAGCGAGTGCCGCCTTGGAAATTCCAACTCGCAGAACTGATGACATTGCGCGTTCTCTTCGGTGGCGAATAGATCTAACCAAGGCTCTCCCTACTGCCGAAAGAGACCTTGTGCCACGTCCGAGTTCAGACGCCACTGGTGATCCATCATGCACCGACGGCTGAGTTTGTCCGCCCTGGCATTCAGAGAGCCCGCCAGTTGTTGAACCACCAGGGTGATGCCCTTATGTTCCAGCCATGTCCAGAGGCGCAGAGGCTCATGACAAAGGGTCCGTGGCCCCACCCCACCCTGTTTGTTGCAATACCACATGGCGGTGGTGTTGTCTGTGAACACTTGCACTACACTTCCGCGGACAGAGGGAAGGAATGCCTTCAGTGCAAGTCGCATCTCCCGCAGCTCCAATAGGTTGATATAGAGCCGGGACTCCGCCGGAGACCAGAGCCCTCTGATCTCCGCCTCTCCCATGTGGCCCCCCCATCCCAGGAGGGACGCACCCGTCACCACTACGCACTCCGGTTTGGTTAGGGAGAGGGATCTGCCACTGACCCAATCGCGGTCCGTGTGCCACCACAGCAACTGTCTTGCAGTGCCCTCCGAGATCAGGACATGGTCGGACAGGTTGCCCTGATATTGAGCCCACTGGAACTTCAGGTCCCACTGCATAGCCCGCATCCGCCACCTGGCGTGATGTACCAGCAGGATGTAGGAGGCCATCAGACCCAGCAGCCGTAGGGCCATCCTGACCAAAACTCAGGATAAAGGCTGAAAGATCGGAATCAGAGCCTGAATATCCCGAACCCGCTGTTTGAGAGGATAGACCCGAAACTGCGACAAGTCCAGAACCGCTGCGATGAAGAGGAGCTTCTGGGAGGGACTCAGATGTGACTTCAGCACGTTGATGGAGAACCCCAGCGAATGCAGGAGGTCGGCCCTAGTCTGGAGGTGGGAGACGACTGTTCGGGGTGAGCCCGCCTTCAACAACCAGTCGGCGAGATAGGGGAAGACTGGAACCCCTAATCTGCGCAGATGAGCTGCGACACTGCCATCACTTTCGTGAACACCCGAGGGGCACTGGTGAGGCCGAAGGGGAGCACGGTAAACTGAAAGTGCTTGTGGCCAACTGTGAACCGCAGGTAACTCCGGTGGGCCGGCAGGACGGGGATGTGGAAGTAAGCATCCTGCAAGTCCAACGCTACCATCCAGTCTCCACGGTCTAGGGCAGCCAGAACCTGAGCTAATGTCAGCATCTTGAACTTCTCCTTCCGGAGAAAGGCGTTGACGCTCCTGAGGTCCAAGATAGGGCGTAGGCCCCCTTAGCCCTTCTTGGGAACCAGAAAGTAGTGGGAGTAACAACCCCGTCCTACTTCTGGGCCAGGAACGCGCTCGATGGCCCCCTTGGCCAAGACGGCTGTAACTTCCTCCTGCAGAAGTTGCAAGTGATCCCCCTCATGCGGTGGTACTGCGGTGGCATGGCTGGAGGGCCTCGAAGGGGAGGGAGTAGCCCCTTCGGACGATTTGCAGCACCCACCTGTCCGAAGTGATGGTACGCCAGTGGAGCAGGTGATGGCGTGGCATGGGCCTGGAAGCTCGGACTAGGAAGGCTTTGAGGCTGGTTCTGCGGGAGCGGATGTGGACTAACTGGCTCTCTGTCCCTCTGCTCCGTCACGGCAGAATCCACGTCCGCGTTGAGGCTGGTTCTGCGGCCTGTGGCTGGACGAACATGCGGGGGCGCCCCTTCCTTGGCCACGAAAGGGGGGAAAAGCAGAAGTTTGCTGGCGCTGGGCCAACAGACCCAAGGCCGTAGCCCTGGAGTCCTTAAAGAGCTCCAGCGCGCTATCCGCTTTGTCACCAAAAAGGCGACGGCCATCAAAGGGCATGTCCGTGAGAGTGCTCTGGACATCCCCTGAAAAGTTTGTGGACCTCAGCCAGGCGTGACGACGAATCACCACCGTCGTTGCAATCGCTCTGCCCAGCAAGTCCGTGTGTCAAGTCCACACCTAATGGAATACCGTGCTGCATCACGCCCCTCAACAAGAGCCTGGGCGAGCCGTGTCCTGGCCTCCTCTGGACAGCACGTCCGCCACCGTATCCCACAGAGAGTGGGTGTAACGGTCCAAAAGGCATGCGGTATTAATGGACAGCAACCCAAGACTGAGTGAGGAAAACAGTTTCTTGCCAAACTGTTCCATCCTTTTGGATTCCCGGTCCAGAGATGCGGACGGCAAGTCGGTTTGGGACGTGGAGGCCTGGATAACCAGACTCTCAGGGGTGGGGTGTACGGACAGAAAGCAGGGGTCGCCCGGAGCTGGGCGGTGGCGCCGGGCCACGTTCCGATCCACAGGAGAGACTGTGGAGGGCTTGGACCAAGTGCCCATCAGAACGTCGGTGAGGGCCTCATTAAACTGCAGCAGAGGCTCCGAAGGGCTTACTGGAGGTCGAAGCACCTCAGTGAGGAGGTTAGTCCTCACGGCCGCTGCAGGGAGCTCCAGGCGCAAGGCCTTGGCTGTCTTGCGCAGCACCACAGCATAAGTAGCACCCTCCTTCCGTGGCTACGGAGGAGGGTGCTACTTATGCTGAGAGACGAAACCAGTGTCAGGCGAAGTGTCTAGACCACTAGCCTCCCCCAGCTCATCTGCCCAGTCCTGACTTAACTGGCACTGCTGTGCCAGAGGGTCCTCAGACCCCTCCCAGTACTCCCCTTCAACCGTGTTCTGGTAATCAGGCAGAAATGACGGAGCCGGGTCATAGGCGAAAGGCTCACCCATCGATGCCGGAGACAGACCCGGACCGGGGCTGAAACCAGGGATGGCGTTGTCCGAGGGCGGCGCCAGGAGCAACACCATGGGGGTCGGCGCCAGCGGAGTCGTGAGGTCAACTGGCGTCGACCGGGATCCAGGCCTGGATCCCACAGGGGCCGGTGGCGCCAGGACCAAAGTCGATGACGGCGCCGGGGCCGCCCAGTCGGACCTGCGGGGCCCGGAGGCGGCGGGAAGAGAGTCCTCATGACCACGAGGAAGTCTTGAATCTAGCCCGGAGTCGCATGAAGCCCAGGGACCGGAGGGTGTGGGGCCGGATGCGACACCTGCGGCTCCAGCGCAGCCGCGCAGGTGGTGCCACCCGAACCGTCGGGCGAGGGGAGCCAGAAGAGCGATGTCGCTTTTTCGACTTTTTTCTGCCATGCCTTGACTTACCTGAGTGCGAAGACTTGGATCCCGACGAGCGGGGGGAACGGGGGCTCTGCGACCGGCCCCTCGACTTCCTCCTCGACCGGGACCTCAAGCAGCGCGGAGCCGACTGCCGGATATCGAGGAGCTTTCGAACCGCTCCCGCCTAGCTTTCAACGTCACGGCCCAGCAGTCGGGGCACGACTTGTCATGGTGGTCGGCCCCAAGACAGTAGAGACACCGATGGTGGGGGTCGGTAACCGACATCAGTCAGTGACAGATGTCACATGGCTTGAACCCGGGCATCCCTACCGGCACCAGGAGTCGAAGTCGACTCGAAAAAGATAGACAAAATGTCCAGAAAGTTAGTCAAAAAATGACAAAGGGTACGCTCTTCCCGGATCAGCGCTTGCTGGCGCGGAAAAAGAAGAACAGAACTGACGTCAGTGCGCGAGGGCGGCGTCTAAGTACTCAGACGATGTCATCCCGGCGATGCCGACGACGGACGTGGAGCCGCAGACGACGCCTACCGACGTGCAGGGGTACTGCTGACGAAAAATCTTTCCGGATCCAGCCTGACGCCTGGGGATATTCTAAGGTAAGGAATCTAACTAACGTGTTTCTTTCAGATATAATTATTCTGCATCTATGTCTGAAACAATGTGAGAGAAATAATTCAATGTCATTTTCATTTCATTTTCAAAATCGGATTTAACAGTGAAATCAGATTTTTGATAACTTCGATTGAAAATTAACTTGATAAAAGTTTACTTTAGGATACATGAAATAATTCCAAGCCCTCACCCCACCCTAAGGGTGGCATGTTTCATCACAGAACTCATTCCACATAGCTAGGTCACGGGAATTATTTAACCCTATCACCCTGAGATTTTTCTGCCCAAGGCAAATGCTCACAATTCGGTCAATGGTGATTGTACTGTAGGGTCCAAGTTTTAATAAGTGAAGGTATACTGAACAGGACTAGTCCACTGAGTGGGCAGATGCAGACTTGGGGCAGCGGTCGCTCAAGACAATAGATTCAACAATTATCCAACCTCCCCATTCCTGGACTGGTCTTTCACAATTTACCTTTACTTATTGAAAATTGCACCATAGCAGACAGCTGCACGCAGACGTTACTCTTACAGAGAGGGACATGGTCCTGAATAAAGCTCACTGACCCACGTGTAGGCAGTCGTATTAGGCAGAAACATATCAACCTCAGAATAGGGTCGAATTATTCCCATATTTTTTAATCTACATACTGGAGATAGAAATAGAGCTACATGTAGTTTAAACAGTTTTCTCCTTTTGCCCCTCAATTATCACATAGTAGGCCCCTTTAATCCATAAATGAACACATAGGGACAACAAGAGCACCCTCAAACACTATAGTAGTAGACCATATTTGTGCAAACATCTGAGCAATCTGAGGGGCCCTATGATGAAGCATGCCATCTTCTGGGACAGCGAGCGCTTTTGTACTCAGAAAAGAACACATCAGTCATAGCTAAACAGATATAAATATCTATTGTCATACCATTATACATGGAGTACTTCCTGTGTTTTGTTTACATTTAGGAAGATGTTCTCTGGGGCTTTTATGTCCTTCTCTCCTCTTGGTAAGTATTTAAAACCAGTCCTGCCGCTCATCACACCTCACGAGTTGGAAAGCGCATCCTTGGCTGGTAGAATTAACAACCCTTGCTCAGAAGACAAAGGCCTGTCTCTGAGCTCAGGAAGGAGAGTGCGATGTTAATTCCTGGCCACTTATGAGGGTTTTGCTATCTGGGAGAGTACAGGAACATCTGGTAGAACAATGGACAGCCTTGACACATCTTCTTTTCAGTTGAAGATGCCAAATCGCGCTCTTCCTATTCAATCCCAGGACACTCCTAGATGGCCAGGCTCGAGTCACAGTCAGAAAGAGAACCAGTTTGTGCACTATCAGGTGGGTAGAGAATCATCTACATAGGGGAAAGGCTAGAACGCTGAAGAGAGACCTGTCGGGTGTAAGAAGGCTTTTGTCATTTTAGAACACTGGCTCCTGGGTAATTTTACAGTAAGACAAAAGGAGGTGAGCACAGAGCGAGAAAGGAGCTAGGATTGGGTACGGAAGATTCTCCATTTGCTGGTTATTGCAGAGGATAAATCTGGCACCTCAAACACCATCTCACAGAACATTCCTGGGAGCCCATAAAGAGACACCTGAAGAAGGCCCTGCTGGGAAAAATGAAGACTGCTGATCCCTGCTGGCACCCACAGATCTCCAAGGGTCAAGTGGCTGGCTGCCTGTTTGCCTGCTTCAGGGACACAAACAGCAGGACTCTTGACTCAAAGAAGGCCCAGCTGACCAAAGAGGATTGGACACTCCAAGAGACCTAGCTGGAGAGGTATCTGATGCCTACAAGTCTGCCCTGAGGACTGTGGGGATGAAGTACTGCCTAGAAGGAACTTTATCTGCAAATGGTGAAAAGTGGGACTTGGTATTTTCATAAACATAACCTCTGAAGGTCTAATTTTAACAGCGAGTAACCTGTTTGGGGCAGCCAACCTCGGATTCATCGCGGTCAGCCTGAGATCACACCTAGATACCAGTCAACCAAAGCGGTTGTTTTTTTAAGGTTGGGAATTTTAGTGTGTTGTTTTCTGGACTTTACAATGATTGATACTGCTTAAACTTACATTAATTAAATATTGAATTCAAAATTAAGTGAACAGTGCTGTAGAATTTTGTATTTGGTTCTATAATAAATACTACAATTTTTGTTTAAATAAAGAAATGAAAATTATTTTTATTAGGTTAAAATTAAAAAAATAATTTCTACCAATAATTTTTGTCCCCTAGTAGCTCCTCTGATCACGATTCTCCAGATAACAATGCCCGTATGAACGTCTTTTTTCTGATCTGTCATATGTTCATTTTGTTTAGATAAGTGAAGAGGCTGCCAGGCTGCTATATAACACTGTCTACATACGCTCATTACATTGCTGCAACTGAGAAAAATAGAAAAAGAAAGTGTAATCAAAAAAGAAAGAATGTGACAGCATCACAAAGTGTCCTGCTACAATGATTCTACTGAGCTTAAATGATTCAGTATCACAAAGATATGCATAGCCTGGCAGTGAGCATCAGTAAATTAAAGAGCTTACTATGTGCATTATGAACAAACAAGCGACTGCCTGAAAGAGGAAAGAAAGCTGAAAAAGACTCACTGTACAGTGAATGATCTACACCTTTTTCTGTGGAGGAAAAGAATGACATTGGATGGTACTAAGAGGTACTTTGTTGAATCAAGTTGCTCATCTGAATTCTATGAAGGTCTTATAAACTTTACAAACAGTAAAAACATGTTAAAGAGGTCATCTGTGATCTGCAGGTGGCTTGCTAGTGTAAAAGAGAAGTCAAAGGTCTAAAATGTCACCATCTAGTCATCTGAATTCAGTGCATGCCGGACCAGGGACCATCAGTATCCACCAGTTTAGTGAATACACTTAAAAAAAGGTTTTGTTGTCACCATAGACCAATGTAGGTGTGTTCGAGGCTTCTACTGCTCCCTTTCTCTAGCTGTATTAAAAAACTGATGAGGGTGCTCCTGGGATCTATTGACCCTGCCCACAATATCAGCAGCAGCTGGACTTTTTGGTTTCTTTGCTTCGTTTACGGGCCTGACCTCATAACGCATGACCAGATTAGAGTCTTTAGTCACTATTCTCTACTTCTTTTTTGAGCTATGGAGAAAAATATCTTTGGACTCATTGCATAGAAAACTATTGAGGAACTGTTAGTCCTGCTTTGAGGTTTTCACCAACATCTATTTCTGTTTTTTTGGTTTGTGTACACACACCTTCAAGGGGCGCTTAGCAGGGGTGGCTCCTCCATTTAGCAGAGGAGAATCGCCCCACAAGCCACAGAGCTGAAAAATAAAATTGTAATAAAGTTTATTTATTGCCATTTCATTTTTCAGCAACCCATCCGGAACTGAGTGTTAGGGCGGGGCAGGGCCATTGCTGCTGAGTGGCAGCAGGGAGCTGTGTGCTAATGTTTGAAATGCGCATGTCTCTTTGGCCAGCTGTCTTGGGATGGCAAGTCTAACATGCACATTTTAAACCTCTCTAAACCAGCTGTCATAGACAGCTGGGTTAGAGAAAGTGCAGGCCTCCAGTTGTCCTGAGAGCGCTGAGTGAGGCCACTCCTTCCAATGCTGCCACTTGTCTCATTCTGGTGACAGCAGAGCCAGGACTGGCTAGATGAGCTGGCTGGGTAACGCGTTAGAGGCTGTGTCGACGAGAGAAGACCCGAGCGAGGAGGACATCACGCAACAAGCCAGAAAGCTAAGTCTATTTTATTCATTTATTTATTTGGTGTGCCCCCACCTCACCACCCTCATTACATGCCAGCCGCCACTGGTGCTTAGCCGCATTTTAACCTTTTTGGAATTATGCAATTATTTTTTGTATTTAAATTGCAAGTATGCTTTGCTATGTAATTTTATATTTTCGATAGGCTTTATAAGTAAATTTGTTAAATATTAACTTTCGACTTACTGTATATGGAAGAAATGACTTACTGTTAGTGTTTCAACAGGGAAGTTGCGCTGTTTTTTAACTGTTTACACCAGACGCTGCCTAAGTATGGAGTCTTACTCACCTTGGATGATTTTACTACTAGCTACTTTAGCTACTTTGATGGGGTTATGGTCTTTGATATGCGTTCAAATTATGGCACCATGCAGTACTGAGCTAATTAAATTACTGGTAGAAAAAATGTAATCAAGAATGAATGTGGGTTACTCGGGTCACTAATGCAGCCTCATCCATCACGTTATGCAGATCAAATGACCAGAGGAAGGACAGTAGCTCCTTACCTCTCTAATCAAAACCCTCTAGAGAATAATTATCATTCTCTAACTTAGGGTGGGGGAGAGAGAAAAGCTTGCATTAAAATCACCAGCTAGACACAAGTGCGCCTGGAGCCCTTCATCAGTTGCTTTACTCAAAAGAAAACCAATGTATTTAAACAAACCAGGGAACCTCGAGTTTGGAATATTATCAAAATAATTGTTATAGAAGTTAATAAAATACAAAATCATGTCACCCTTGTAATAAGCTGGCTTGGTATATGGTGCACACTTATGTAAGTGGGCACACTGCACCAATCCTGACATCCCTTACTGTGATTGTATTGGTCTTAGACAACCTTAGAAAGCCCTCTAAGAGGTAGCTGTGGAGAGCAGCCTTCAGGCTTAGTCCAAAAGGAGTGCAAAGCAGCATGTTTCACCAGAGCATAATCTTTCTGATATAGATTAAGTGAAAAAGAACCAAACAGTGTATTTATAAAAACTATGTATTTATTATAAGACACTCACTAACACATACAGATATCTACTATCTAGAGGTATACACAATACTTTTTAAAAGAAACATGTAAGTAGCACAAATAAACAGTGGTCACCAGGGGGGAGACCAAATCATATACTAACATAGTGGTATGGGAACCACGACTCGAGTCAAGACTATACCCAGAAGACGTAGAATTACCGGGGACCCAAGGAACCACCCAAGTTAAGTAACGAGAAACCCCAGGGAGGCCGTGTGCAGAGTGAGAACACGCCCGCGGGCTCACTACAAGTCAATGGGTAAGTCCAGTTTTGCAATTTTAACAAACATTGGCATAGCCAATAGGTCTCGCCTTTGGGACCTTATACGTGTTTAGCCATGCAACAGTTGATGTTGTTGCACCAAGGATATTGTGCTGGATCACTAAACACTTATAAGGTCCCAAAGGCGAGACCTATTGGCTATGCCAATGCTTGTTACTTGTGTGAACACCATCTGCGCAAAGGGCTTACCTGGCCAGTATCCGTGTATCATCTAACTTTAGTCATTGGCACAAGAAGGATAACTGGTTAACCTTTTCTGGGGCCTCCATTGGGCGGCAGCACGCGTGCAGCAGTGTGCGTGACTTTCGATCCTTCTGAACTAAAAATGCCCTTTTTTCTTAAAATCTTCAGAGTAAGCAGCAGATGATGAATCATGGGTTGTTCCCCCCCGATTGTAGGGTCAGTGCCACCAACGAGTGCCCTCCTCTAAGGAAGGAGTTTTGAGGGGCTCATGTGGGCTACCCGTCACCCTTACACCCCCCAAAGCCCTGGAGTTTTTCTGTGCAGGGTGGTAAGATGTTTACACTGAGCGCTAGCTCCGCTGTCACCTGCCTAGTGATGAAAGAAGTCTGTAAACCTAGGGCTTGCTGGGTGTTTGAGGCCGCCTCGCATCGCTGCAGGCAGGTGGGGGCAGGTGGGGGACTGGAACGAGAGGGATAGCTCTGCTGTCTGATAGCTGCGCCTATAACAAGGTGTGCTTGAGCGCTACCCTGCCTCAGGATGTCTTGGACAGCAGGGCTGTCTCTCAAGGATCCCAGCTGTTGCAGGCCTTCCTCCTCGCAATAGAAGTGTGCCCACAGGGCAGGGCGAGGCTGCATGAGCTGTTGGCAGGTATCTCCAGTCACCGGTACGGCAGCTCACCGTCTGCCGTCCGGCCCTGCCCCGAGTCTTCCCAAAATCACACGTAACAGACACATTAAATTAGCAGGGCGGGCTCAGCACACCAGAGGTGGGGTCCGGGGGCACCAGGGATGAGGGCAGGGGCTCTGCCCTTCTCTGACCCTCAAGCCACCGAACAGGACGTCAGCACTCACCAGCCAGATGTGGGCATTAGCTTTACAAGCCCAACGCGTGGCAGCAAGAAGTGGGGGCGGGTGGTGGATGCATATATCACGACATATCCCGACAGAACAGTGGGGCTGGGCGACCCGTCCCCCTGAAGAGCGCGCAGAGCTGGGGCAGGCCCCGTCACGAGCTAACACTCTCAAAAGAACGCTCGGGCAGCCCAGTGAGTTTAACGCTCGCTGCTGAGACGTCCTGTATGATCCGAGCATCACACGCCGGACCCGGTCACAGCTCCCCCCCCCCCCCCATCGCGCTTTCAAAAGTGAAAACGAGATACAAAAGTAAACACGCAGCGGAGCTTGTCTTTATGGGGCCATGTGTTTGAACACATGGCCCCATAAAGATAAGAAATCCTTTGCGACTTGAACGGAAAGCAGGCGAGCCCGTCCAAGTGGGACGGCAGAAAAAGCAAAAGGGAGGTAACCCACACAGCTCTTTTCCAATGGCTGGTCACCGTTTAGCATAAACGGTGACGCCAGCCAATGGAAAAGAGGGGCGGGGCTTAAAGCCCTGCACTAAAAGTCCTCAAAAACATTAAATCTCGCCGAGCGAGCTACGCATGTGCGCAGCAACGCTAAGCGAGACCTAAAAAGGAGGACCTTTCCCAGAGGACCATGAAGAAACCCAGTGGAGGACAGAAGGTTGCAGAGCTACCCCACCTGTGGATACCCTAGGATCCAGGATACCTACACCAGGGAAGCCGAGTGGATAGGTGTGAAGTGGCGTCGGAAACCACTGTCAAACTCAATGGAGGAATTCAGGAAGATGCCGCTGCTGGGGAAGGTGAAAGTGTCCGGTGGAACCCAAAGGTGGATTCAATATGAGAGGTACCTGTAAGCAGAGGTGACAGTGTCTATGCCACCCAGGAATGACCAGGAGGCTCGGAAGACAAATGCCCACTGATGTAGAGTGTTGCAGAAGAAGTGACTATGACCTTGGAACTGCAGGCGATGCTGTGGAAGACCAGGAGCTGTTCACAAGCTGTCCCACGTCGGATGTCGAGAGTTGAGGGACCGGTGTCAATTGAGAGCACCAACAAACATAGGCAACTGCAAACAACGTGGAAACCGAAGAAGGTGCAGTGCCGGGACCAGCAAGGTCCAGGTGACTCACCACAAGCAGGGGAGTCAGGGCAGGCCTCGGGCAATCAGGGGAACCTGTTGAAATCAAAGAAGACCCCAAGAGGACCCACAGGCCGGAGGCACTGGAGTCGCAAGAGGACCTCGAGCAGCTCACCAAAGATGCAGGCCCGGGATGCAAGTGATGCGGTGAGGATGAAGATCTTGGTCACAGGAGATGCTTGAGGTTGGGTCTACTTGGAGCCCGGAGATCTTGGTGGAAGGAAACCAACAAGCCTTTGCAACTGCAAGTCTGCACGGTTCACATGCGTTCGGTACCATTGGCTCAGACAAGGGATACTGGTCTCAAACTTGGTGAGAGGACAAGGCAGGCCTTGAGGGATGTGAAGAACCACCACCTGTGTTGCTGAGCCTTTCGGAGTCCTTGGGAGCCCAGCAGACCGGTCAGCTTAGTTGCGGTGCCTGCAGATGCAGGGAAGTGACTTTTTCCCTTTAAGGGAGATTCCTTCAGGTATCTTGGATGCCCACAGGCCTTAGACGGTTCCTGTATGGAGCACAGGCAGGAGTCGAGCAGGGCGACCAGAGCAGGGGTAGCAGGAATCTTCCCAGTTGCAGCCTTGATGCCCAGAGCGAAGTCCAGCAAAGTCCAGAGTGCCCCGCCGGGCGAAGAAGAAGTGGCGTCTAGAAATGAATCTTGTCCCATGACGAATCTAGGGACCCACCATCAGGAAAGCCCTTAAGTACACTAAGGAAAGGATTGGGACGATTCAGGGTTCCCTCCCAGGGGAGGGGTCGGACAGTGGGGAGGTTACCCCTATGTCCGTTGTCCAGTCTCATGACAGAGCGGGAGCCAACGGCTCCCTGAGCTGGTTTGACATGGACTATGCAGGGAGGGACCAAATGTGCCCCTCAAGCAGACGGAGTGGTGCTGGCAAGCGCTCCAACCTGGCCCTCATACACTAAACCGTGTCTGAGAAGTGGTCACACCTCCTTGCGACAGGATACCTATTGTTCTGCCTTCCCCTGCTCGAGCTTGGCTCAGCAGCAGGAGCGCAGAATTTTGTCTCTGGTCGGCACCAGCCATGTTGTGCTGTCCAGATTTAGAAGACTAGTACCGGGAGCACTGAGGGCTTCCCGGAGGAGCTTTATAGTGCATGGAATCATATCTCCCACATTAATTACGGTGTGGGGATATAATTTCAACATGTTTAATACCAAAATTGACAGGGTTTGTTACAGCCATTTTAGAGATGGTCATCCCGTAATGACGCATGGCCACTATATGTATTGTTATGGCTGATGCACTTACAACCCGGGAGAATGGACCCTGAAGGTTGTAGGGGTGTCCTGCTCATGCAGGGGCACCCTCACACTTAAAACCGAGCACCCTGCCTTCATGATTGAAAGGCCTGCTTTAGGGATGACATAGGTTTTAAGTGCAATGGCCTTAGATATAGGGAAACCTATATCTTTCATAAGTGGTGCTAGCACCAGCTTACACAGGTTGCAATGGCAGGCCTGTAGTAACAGTTTGAGTAGTCTCTCATGGGTGGCAAAATGTACACTTCAGCCCAAGGGGGACACCTGGTGTACGGATGTATGACGTTACAACGCATGCTTTTACACCGCATGCCGTTACAACGCATTTTTTACACCGCAAGATCTGTTACAACGCAAGCCTTTACAACGCATGCTTTTACAACGACGTACACTAGATGGCGTGCTGACATTAGAAATGTATAATTTACTATTCTAACTCCAGTCCACGTTGCAGTAGGGAAGGTGTTTGGATAGTAAAACTACACTATTTCTAATGTTAGCACGCCATCTAGTGCATTTCGTTGTAATGGCATGCGTTGTAATGGCATGCGTTGTAACAGATTTCGCGTTGTTACAGTTTCGTTGTAATGGTAGTGCGGTGTAAAAGTTGCGTTGTAAACGTTGTATACCCCTGGTGTACCTATGCCCTGGGTACCTCAGTACCATATACTAGGGACTGATAAGGTTACACCAGTATCCAATTTGGAATGTACCCAAGTACTTACCATACCAATTTAGGGGAGAAAGCACAGAGACTGGGGTCCTGATTAGCAGGATCCCAGTCAGACTAATCAGAAACAGCACAGCACCAGGCAAAAAGTGGGGGTAACCATAAAAGCAGATCCTACTTTCCTACACCCCTTAAAAAGGCAGATTGAAAATAACTACCTGGGGTTTCTAGTGCTTTGGCATAGCCACCAGTCAACAAATGTACCCAAACAGATAGGCCCCCTGAAGTGTGGCCAGAACGAGATGGAGGGGACAGCACACTAAAACACCAAAACCCATCGAACACAATAGGCTGGAGATCCCAGGCTTCCTGCAGCATTAAGATGTTGTAACTTCTTACAAAGAGCTGACCCTCTGAAAGATACATCTTTGAGTGAAGACCTGCGCGTTCCAGTTTAAGTATTTCATGGAAGGAGAACATACATTTGGGGTAGCACTAAGGGGCGTGTGGCGAAGGATTGAAGTATAGCCGCAACACGATTAAACGCGGCCTTATTGATAATAGACCTATGCCAGCTCCAGTCAGTCAAATTTTGATGGATTTTTGTCAGTCTGCATTGCCTAGCTCTTCTTGGAGGCTTTTCTCTCTATTCTATGTTTGCCCCACCAACAGGAGTTTTTTGGTTTCACCATCAGTAGATTCATCATTCTCTCTGGACATCGCTGGGGTGTGGGCTCTACTGCTCTACGGATTTAAATAGCTGTATGTACTCATAAGATTAAACTTGTCATATTCGTAACCTACTCAAGCAGGGTTGGGAGGTTGGATAAATTACTTTGACGCAACCCGGAAGACCGATGGGGCCATCAAACGCTCTTTTACTCCACTATGCAGGCGAGGAGATCTACAAACTCTTTAAGCATCTCTCGAATACAGGGACACGCATCGACAATGACCCTGCCGTGCGCAGCCCAATGCACACTTCGATCCACAACTAAACCCAGACTTTGAACGCTTCAAACTACACCAGGCCCAGCAGAGAGAAGGAGAGTCCTTTGACTCCTTTTAACGCACGCTTGCCAGCACATGCACAGTGGACGACCAGCCCAAGTGATAAGGGCACAGCTCATGCAAGGGTGCTGGAACAAGACCGTTAGGGAGCTCATCCTGAGGCAACCCAACAACACCCTCAACGACATACTCATCATGGCCAGATCTCATGATCTATCTGCTGCCTGAGGTGCTGAAATTGATGTTGCCATCATACAACAGCCTGAAAAAACCCAAAAGTGAAAGTGGAGCGTACGGACGCAATCCAAACAGAAGGAAAGATGAACAAGCCCAAAACTTAAGCCACCCATCAACAAGGGCATCGCTGCAAGAACTGTGGTTGTGACAAGCACCACCTCGACGACTGACCTGCGAGGGGCTGCCCATGCTTTATCTGTGGTAAACTAAACCATTTCTCCTCGTGTGCAGAGGGGGGTTCTGAGGAAGAGGTGCAAGGGGCAGACGTGCCCCGAACAGGGCCATTTACCAACTAAAACTGGAGGATCCTGTGCCACAGGGTACCACCAAATCGTGGCAGCACTACCGACACCACTTGGAGGGCTATTCACCCAAAGACGATGATGAAGTCTTCCTCACATCATTTACCAACGACCTAGAGCAGCACCGGCGATCACAGCCCATGTGTGTGGTTAAGATCGGTAGCTCCAATGTCAAGGTCCTCATCATTACTGGTGTCTAAGTGAACATCATGGGCATCCAACAATACTAGTTAATGGGACGGATGATAGTATGAATTAAATTAGAAGATCAAGAGATGACGGCTGTGTTCCTCGTGGTCAACAGAGAAGCCAAAACTCCCATTGGGAGCCACACGGCAGAGGATCTGGGCCTCATGTCCTTTGCCCGGAATGTGACAGTCTGCCAGATCGTTGAGCTCCTGAATCAATTTCCTGGGCTCTTTAAAGGGCCAGAGTGTCGGAAAGCTCTACTGATCAAGCTTCATATTGACAGGTCCGTCCACACAGTTGCTCTACGCCACTGGCATGCAACTTTTAATTTGCGGCCGCTGCTTGAGAAGGAGCAAGACAAACTGGAAAGCAAAAGAGTCATCGAGAAAGTATTCGGACTGATACCGGAGGCATCCCCCATGGTCATAGCAGAGAAACCGAGGCAACCGGGGAAGATACGCTGCTGCATTGACATGCTACTTCCCAATAGGGCCATTAAGCGGGAGAAGCACATAACGCCCACGATGGACGACATCATTGCAGACCTCAAGTGATCGCAATGGTTTTCCAAGCTGGATCTCAGCTCAGGATACCATCAACTGCTCCTCTCTGAAGAAAGCAGATACATCACCACATTTGCGATACGCCTTGGGCTGTGCAGATACAAAAGACTGAACTTTGGCATCTCTTCCACAGCCGAGGTCTTCCAGGATGCCATTCGGTAAATGTTGTTTGTATTACAGGGTGTCATGAATGTGAGTGATAATATACCGATTTACTCTACCACTGCAGAAGAGCACCACAAATGCCTACGTGCCACGTTGAACTGCCTGATGGAACATGGCGTAACCTAGCAAAAGGAAAAGTGCTCTTTCTTTCAAAACTCTTCTGAGTTTTTCGGCTACGAGTTTAATCAAGACGGTGTGCAGGTTGATCCCTGGTCATTGCAGGCCATACAACAAGCCCCTGCCCCGGCAATAATCTAAAAAATCTGCAGTTTCTTGGGCATGGCCACCTATTGTAGGAGGCTTATTCTTAACTTGGCTGCCATTGCTGAACTGAGAACCCTGACCAAGACTGACGTCTCCTGGAGGTGGACCCGAAGGAAGAAGACATTTTCCAGACTGTAAAGACAGCCCAGCTGAGCAAGATCACAATGGCCTACTTTGACCCCGAGAAATGGACCAAACTATTGGTCGACGCCAGCCTAGTAGGCCTGGGAGCAGTGAAGGAGGTAGAGCCTGGGAGTTGGGGCCCACTAGCTTTTGCAAGCAAAGCACTGACGCCTATGGAGGCAAGATACTCCCAGATAGATAGAGAGGCTGCTCGCCATCAAGTGGGCATGTGTGCACTTCCACCTGTATTTCTGCATAAGACCCTTCAGCGTAATCACTGCCCACCAGCTACTTGTTCACTGAAGAGAAGGATGACAGAACAGCAGCCACTGATGCATACATCAGCATGATATCTCAGGGTGCCTAATCACTGGCTCTTAGTCTTCAGGAAATCCGGAGGGCCACTACAGCAGACTCAATCCTGGCAAAGGTGATGAATGCTTTAAAGAACAGTTCATGGCTCAACTTCCTACGAGATGCCAATGAGTGGCAAGGCCCGGAGAAGGAAAAACTCAAAGATATGGAGAATTCATGATGAGCTGAGTGCCACCACAGATGGTCTTATTCTAAGAGGGCAGTGCCTGGTAATTCCAAAGGGGCTACAATGATGAGTGACTGAACTAGTTCACGGCGGACATCAGAGGATGGTGAAGAGGAAGTCCTGGATGAGTAAAAAGATCTGGTTTCCTGGCCTAGAGGTAGCTGTTGATGAACTGGTAAGAAAATGTTCTTCGTACCAGCTCACCAGCTCCCATGAGCACCTGCACTCATCATGACCAAAAAGCCTTGCATTGTACCCTTTGTGAAAGTAAGCCACGACCTTGGGAGTTTTCCTGATGAGAGAGCGACAGTCGTCATGGTCGATGGATATTCAAAATAACCTTTTTCGAGGTAGTCGATTCTACAGCCTTTGTCAATGTGGTCCTTGCAATACAGAGACGTTGCACTATTCGGCCTACCAGAGGAATTAAAAACTGACAACAGTTTGTCATCCCAAAGAACTGAATTCAGAGACCTGCTTGAAAACCTAGGGCTATGGCACCACTGCATCAAGCCCCAATGGCTGCAAGCAAATGGGGAGGCAAAACAATTTATGTGGACACTGAACAAGGTCAGTCTCCAAAGGTTATTGAGGCAGTACCGAGGAATGCCCCACTGAACCACCCAGTGCTCTCCCTGGTCTCTAATGCTCCATGGCCGCCGACAGGACACAATCCTGGTCCATCCAGAGTGGACCCTGCCATAGTATGATCCTATGAGTACCCAGGCTCGAAGCACCCAAACTTACAAGCATGCAACCAGGATGGAAGTTCTGAACACCGTTCGAACCATAAGTGTGGACTGTCACTCATGTGAATGCCACAATGGTCATAGCTCGTAAATGGAGGAAACTAGTCACCAGGAACATATTATGTTTCCACCAACAGAAGAGGACAATCTAATTTGGGACAACTCGAAAGACTTTGGACAACAAAATGAGGACAACCCCAGCAGCATAGTCTCCAGCCCGAGCAGTGCTGGGACAAGTCCGGACACCAATCCCTGCAGCAGCCAGGAACCGGAGATGACAGGACATTCCTGTCACCAACGGCATCACCTCAGACTTAACCCATCTCCAAGCCAGAGGCTCAGCGACTTTGGATGCTGAGCGCGACAGCAAAGTTCAGCGCCAAGTTGGGAAGGGATGTAACGACCACACAACCCCTCCCCCGCCGCGGCCTGAGTGCCCCGGAACTGCTCCTTGCACATCCTCCCGCCAGGTGTGGCCAGAGGCAAAATAATAAATAGGCGAGACCGCTCGTTGTCTTCGGGCCCACACCCAATGACCAGTGTGTGTGTGATTATTTGCGCCGTTGTTGTTCAGGTCTACCAGTGCGGGTTCCGCTACACGATGACAAGTGGCAGTAAACCGGCCCAGCAGAATGACTAATGCAGGCCCGTCAGTCTGACCCGTGGGCAGTAAACACACTGCTATATGGTCACCCAGAGTGACATATATGGGTGGAATAAAAAGACAGGGGAACCTCTTTGGGCAGCGACTACTGTTAATGTATTTGTAATGTATACTGTAAATTACTGTAAATTAATTTAAGCATTATATGAGAATATCCAGAGTGAGTTTTCTTGTGCACTGTGAATGGAGGCAGCCTCAATGTCTTGTGACAATGAGCAAAGGCTACCCGAGTTATTCTGTCTGTGGCCAATAAGGCGAGGCCGCTAAAAGTGTGCGAAAAGCAATGTGGCCCATGTAAACTGAAACAGCCAGTGTGATCCATTCCTTCAAAATATTATGTGTCAATCCATTATGTGTCACTACAAGTCCTTCGCTCTGATCCCCTAAACAGCTATCTTTTATTTCGGCATGTTCCTCTGAGTGACCTTCGCTGCGCTGATTTAAAAACTATTGTTATACTTAAACCTCCTTGCACTACATCACGTTAATAATACTCACCCCTTACCATTGTAATATACTCCTTTGCAAAACCCCCCTGTTCCACCAGCTCGCTCTCGGCCTTCAGTACTTCTGTGAAGACACACCAAATGCAACCACATCTCATTACCCACTCTCTACTACTCCCTGCTCTTCCTTTCGCTCCAGTCCTCCTTTACTGGAAATATGGCGCATATATGATCATTCTTTCATTTATTGTCCGTTTGCTGTGCCTAATGATTCACTCTGTACTTTCCATAAGGCATTCCTAAATGCTATCAGTCAGATTGTTTTTGATCTTATGTATTGTGTACTGTTGCTACTGTACATCATTTATTTACAGACTAGCTCTTGCAGCTCAGATAATTAATTAGGCATATAAATGGGTGCAGCCAGTGACACATGGAGTAAACCACAGTGTGCCATGTGGCTTGTGAACATTGACTGCCGGGAATCTGTACAAAGAGTACAAACAAGGGCCCAGAGTTACTCTCGGCTTGAGGATGGTGGGAGTGATTCAAAAGTTGAGGTTTGCATGAAGTCTGATCGGTGCACTACACATCATGCTTCACAGGTGCAACCCTCCCTCACGAACTCAACAGTATCTATAAAACTTTAATCAGAGCTCCAACTCCATGGTAATATGTTTCACTGGTGCGCCCAGCTTAATGACTAAGGTTTCTGTAGCTGACCCATACCAGTTGATGCACTTAAGATCTACAACTGGGTGCCTACTCCTTCGCCGGAAAATAAAAACTGCACTCAATGCCATGGGGTGCTTAACAGATCTGTACAGAACACATCATGCTTCACAGGTGCAAACCCTCCCTCGCGCACTCAACAGTATCTATAAACCTTTAATCAGAGCTCCCAGCAGTGTATCTGTAGCGCCTCGTGCACTGCGTTTGCGGATTAGCTTTACTGTTGTCTCTCCCAGTGTATGCGGATTACCTTTACTGTTCTCTCTCCGCCTGTAAAGTGTACACCTTCCTCTGACTGGTGATGTGCAGTATTTTTCATTGCAAAAAATCATTGCTCATTTTTATTGTTTTGTGAACTGTTATGGCTGCTTTGGCACCCGAATAAAGTTATTCTGAATTCTACAACTCATTCTTCTTTTGGCTCAGCCAATGGTACAAATACCTCTGGAAGCCACACTTGCCATTGTATTATGTTACCTGCACAGTACATTTCAGTCCTGTCACAAACTTATGATAACGTGAGAAACCTCCTGTCTAAACAAACAAAAGAGGTGTTAAAAATAGCCCAATTGGAGAGGCTGGGTTGTGACCATGGCAGCTGTTACTGATGTAAGTGGATCCTGAGGAGGCTTCCATTGATGTAGTTTACCGTGGATCATTGGCATGGGGCAACAATGCAGACTCATGTATGATAACGATAATAATGAAGTGCTTACAACTGGTGTCTGAACAGCCCAGAAACTGGTTCTCAAAGTTCTTTCCTCTCCCGAAGCACCACAGACACAGGAATGCATGTCAAATCTCAGTAACGTTATATGGGTGCAGTGCTGCAATCTCAAAGCGGAAAACAAAAAGAGGATATGTCTTGGAAGAAATAATCCCACACAAATATACTGGAAAACGTTGTGGTTCCCAATCTCACTGATTATTCAGACACACAGGCAGAGAGACATCAGTCCTCTATGCAGAGGCCCCTCATGTCACAGGGTACTTTATATTACCCAAACCCTAGACTGTGCAGCTTCTCTATTTACCACGTAGGGCAAACAAGGTCAGTGTCATAGGTGAGGCAATGAATCACAAGTAAGGTAAAACTCTCGTCTTCACTAGTATACACCAAGTCACACAACACTCCTTCAACATATATTCAATATCAGAGCCTGGTAGCAAGCTTGATACTCAATGCTCCACAACATCAAATACCACATATTTTTTTCTTTGAATGCAATGCTCCTCAGTGTTATTAAATGTATTAAATTAGAGCAGATCCTATCCTGACTTCGCAGAGAGATGACCTCTCCGCAACGTAAGAACAAGGGCATGGCTATCCTACATACTGAATGGTGTAGACAAGTGAGGTTTGCGCCAGAGAGACAATCTGAGTTATGAGTGGGTGCCTGACACCATAAAACCAAACAAAGACTACGGCGAGAGTCTTGTTTGTTGAGCTATTTCAAAGAGTAAGATTCGGTAGAGGAGACTTTTTCCTTTAAAAATGTATTTCTGAGCTGATAAAATGAATGAAAACTGAACCCAGCTAGGGTAGTGAATGCTAACCATCAACTAGATCACAACGTACAGTGCCAGAAAAACCATCGTAAAAGCACTGTAAAAACAAAAACAATGTACTTTAGGTGTTGATCAAAATACTTACAAAACAATACAGGTTTCTTTTTTTTTTTTTTTTTTTTTTGAAACCGTTTATTACAGGACTCAAAAAAATTGTACAAGTATGGGCCTACAACCTTCCGGCCGGCCGCTAGCAATAAAAGGAGCATACGGTATACATTTGTAAAACACATGGTGCCGCTGCCGAGCATTTACAGGAGATAACATCGTTGCGTGCCACATTATGCAGACCCCATCATACGGTTCCATTTTAAATTTAAAGCACAGCAAACACAAACAAACCCACAAGGCAATCCTCAATCGAAATAGCAACACGTGCTCCCCTAGAGGGGGGAATCTAGCCATCCATAGGAATCTCAAGAGGGGGGGGAGAGATCAGAACTAGGATTGGGGACACCCGATGCCCAGGTACCGGGGGGATGAGTTGGCTAAGGGGACGGGGCCGGCGATGGATCAGGCAGTAGGGGTGGAGCACAAATTCCCCCGCGGTAGGCGTTCCAGGGGCCCCACACTTTCACCCATGTCGCAGGCTTGCCTCTCGCCACATACACCACCTTTTCCCGAAACATGCACCAGTCCATATGCTCCTTCCAGGCCGAGACTGTCGGGGGGCTCTGGGATCCCCACAGCTGGGCAATATCACGCTTGGCAACCATATATCCCAGAGTCACCCACCACGTCTGCGGCACCGAGTAGTCGGTATGCTCCCACACATTCAACAGGCATCTCCTCGCTTCGGGCAACAGCGCCACATGCATGACCACTCGCAGCACCTCATGCACACCTCGCCAGAACCCCTCCACTCGCGGGCACTCCCAAAGGATATGCAGAAAGGTCCCCAGCGCACCACACCCACGCTTACACAAACCGTCCTCAGCATAGCCCATACGCAGGAGCTTTGGCCCCGTCATATAGACCCTGTGGAGTATCTTGAGCTGGACGAAACGAAGGCGAGCCGGTATGGCCACCTCTTTCGGGGAGGCCACCGCGGAGATCCAGTCCTCGTCGTCCAGCTCCAGCCCATCGGCTACCCAAGCCTCACGAAGGGCAGTCAGCAAGTCTGAGCGATCGTTGATTAGTTTTTTATAGATCAGTGAGATCGTGCTGTCAGGGACGTGTCCGTCCAGCACTCTATCCTCCAGGGGGGAGCACTCCGGGATGGAGGCAACGTCCGGAAAGACGGAGCCCAGCGCATGCCGGACCTGCAAGTACCGAAAGTACTCGCTGACCTGCAACTGAAATTCCGTCTGCAGCATCTCGAACGTTTTAAATCCTCCCCTCGTCCAGAGATCCCCCACTCTGCTGATGCCTATTAGATCCCACTTCTCAAAGCCCTTCGAGGTCCACAAGGAGCCCAACCGCTCAGATGCGTATAGTGGTGACGCCCGGGTCAAACGGTCCTTCCACCCCATTGCAGTATTAGCCGCGTGCCACACTTGCACCATGACACGCGTGGGCCCCGTCAGGCGAGCGTCGGGCGCGCTAGAGTAGAGCGCTCGATTATAGTCACCACCTGGAAGTAGCATCCTATCCATTTCAAACGCAGGGTTTAAGGCTGGCCCATATAGGCCCTGATTAATTGCGGCCAGCTGGGAGGCCCAATAATACCGTTTAATATCCGGGAGGGCAATCCCCCCATCATACCAGGGGAGCGTCAGCTTAGCCAGGGCAATACGTGGCCTCCCGTCCCAGAACAGGCGGCGCTGCAAACTCTCCACTTCTCGGAAGTAGCGCGCTGGGACAAGGTCCATCGTGTTCTGTAACGCGTATAGGAAACGCGGCAACGACATCATTTTAAACAATGCCGCCCGGCCGAGCGGCGAAAGCGGCAAACGCCGCCAGCGCGCGACATCCTCTTTCAGACGCTGGAGGGGGGGAAGCAAGTTCCGATCATACCGAGCCTCCGGGTCCAGAGTAATGAAGACACCCAGGTACCTAAATCCCTGCGGGGCGACCTGGATCGGACAGCCCCGCGGGAGGATAGGAGCCTCCCCAGAGAGAACATACACACACGATTTAGCCCAGTTGATGACCAGACCGGAGTTACGACCGAATGAATGCAGAACATCAACTAGTACTATGAGTGATTTACGTGGGGAGGCTAGGTACAAGAGGATGTCATCAGCGTATAAGGATACGCGGTCCTCATACTCGGGGGTCCAGCGGAGACCACGGATGGAAGGCTCCCACCGCAGCCACTCCGCCAGGGGCTCCAAGGCAAGTGCAAAAAGGAGCGGCGATAAGGGGCAGCCCTGTCGAGTGCCTCGGCCCAGCTCAAACGGAGCCGATACTCTCCCGTTCACCACCACCTGCGCCAATGGGCCCGAATATAGCAATTTGACCCAACTGATGAACCCTGGGCCAAATCCAAACTTCGCAAGCATCGCCCAGATATATGGCCATTCAAGCGTGTCAAACGCCATGGTGGCGTCTAAGGACGCCAAAATGGCCGGCTCCCGTATAAACGGGGCACGTGCAAGCACACCGTGCAAACGCCGCAGATTAAGGGCCGTGTTGCGATGAGGAATAAAGCCAGACTGGTCCTGATGAACCAAATCGCCCACCACGCCGACCAGCCGATTGGCCAGTACCTTAGCGAGAATCTTGGGCTCCGCATTCAGCAGCGAAATGGGCCGATAGGATGTAACCCGGTTCCGAGGTCTCCCCTCCTTGTGGATGACCACGATTGTAGCCAGACGCTGGTCCGGCGGGAGGGAGCCCACCGAGTGTGCCGCCAGGAACATAGCCCGGAGGTGGGGTGCCAGCGTATCCGGTCGTAACTTATACAATTCGATAGGGAGACCATTCGGACCCATGGCCTTGCCGGAAGCGACCGAGCGTATGGCGAGGGCGATCTCGTCGGAGGTGGGAGCGGCGTCCAACGACACCCTGTCCTCCCCAGAAAGGGAGGGCAGCGCAATATCACTGAGCAGGACGAGGGAATCCTCTTCCGAGCAGGGAGACACCGGGGAATACACCCCATGGAAATAATCCGCAAAGCAGGAGACAATTTCTTCTGGCTCAGTCACACACACACCATCCGTTTTCTCAATCAGCGGGACCACACGATTCGCTCTCTCTTTTTTGTCCAACCACGCTATAAGCTTACCAGCCTTATCACCCACATCATACAAACGCCCCTGTTGCTCTCTACTGAGGCCCCTGGCCGCCTCCGTGACGAGGGCCCTGTAGGCCGCCTGCTTGAGTTGGAGGACATGTAATGCAGCATCCGTCACCCCACCTTCTAAATTCCCCTCCAACTCGGCTATTTCAGCCTCCATCCGGGTCACCTCCTCCCGCTCGCGCCTCCGGGCATGGGAAATGAGGGATAGGGCCTCTCCTCGGAGTACTGTCTTGAAGGCCTCCCATAGCGGTATGGCCGAAGGCACAGACCCCACATTCTCATCAAAATATCGCTGAAGGGATTTAATCAATGCAGCGCGAATGGAGGGGTCGCGCAGGTACCAAGGATTGATTGGGACCACCCTACCCTCACCCCTCGGAAAGACATCAAAGTGCAGTAGGAGCGGGGAGTGGTCCGAAATACCCCGTGGCAAATGGCGTAACTCTCCCACCCTCCCAACATAGGCCGCCGGGACAAGGACATAGTCTAGTCGTGAGAGACTACCATGGGCTCCCGAGTGGAAAGTATACTGTAGCTGCGCGGGGTGTTTTAAACGCCAGCAGTCCACTAATCCAAATGTATCTAAGAGGCCGGGGAGCCACGCCTGTGCCCGGGGGAGGTCCCTAGGGGGGTGACGATCCAAAGATCCAGATACCACCGCATTGAAATCCCCCCCCACAACCAAAAGCCCCCCCGGAAGGCCAAGGAGAAGGCGCCCAAGGTCCGCAAAAGTGGTCGACTGCAGCCCCGGTGGGATGTATATTGACACAAAGACAACCACTTTGCCCTCCAGTCGTCCCACCAAGACCGTATAGCGTCCCCTATCATCGTGGAGCACCTCATCAATCTCCAACGGGAGCGAGTTCTTCACCATGATGCCCACACCCCGTGAGCCGGACGTAAAGCCCGAGTGAGCCACTAGGCGATAGCCACGGCGATTCATGGCGCAGAAGGAGTTACCAATGAGGTGTGTCTCCTGCAGAAAGACTACATCAGGCGAGATTCGCTTCAAAAATTGCAGGACCACACCCCGTTTGATCCTGTCCCCCAGTCCATTCACATTCCAGGATAACAAAGTTAGTTCCCTACCCCCCATCATATACAAAAGCCATCATTCGTACCCCGGAGAGCACTTTAAAACCAACACAATAATACGTTTGCCTTGTGGTAAAAACGAACAACACCCCATCCCTACCCACCCACCCCAACAGAACTCCCCCCTCCCTGCACCCCTGCATGAGCCCAAACAGCCCCCCCAACGTGCAGTGTGCCTGTCGCCCCATGTGTAGTTAGACTAACTAAGCCCCCTAGAGGAGGAGGGAGAACCCCCAAGAGACCCAACACAACCTCCATAGGAGGGGAACTTACAAAAAACTGACGCAGAATTAAAAGTGGCATCATTTTCGTCCAGAGTGAGGCCCATTATGAGACTCTCAGTCCTGATCCAGCGTGCCGTCTCCCCCCGCCGCCCCCCCCCCCCCCGCCACCCCGATCACGATCCCCGGGCAGAGTATCCAGCCAGTCCCCGGCCGCCTCGGGACGATCAAAGAAATGCGTGCGACCATCCACCTCCACACGCAATTTGGCCGGGAAAAGCATGGCATACTTGAGGTTTAGGTCCCGAAGACGGCGTTTGACACCTAGGAAGCTCAGTCTCTGCTTCTGGACCGCTGGAGTGAAATCAGGATAGAAATTAACCTCCATATTGTCTAGCTTGACCGGTCCATGCAGTCTGGAGGTTTGCAGGATAGCGTCTCTATCCCGAAAATTGAAAATCCGGGCGATGAGAGGTCTCGGAGGGGCTCCGACATTCGGCCGACCCCCGGGAACCCTGTGAGCCCTCTCCACAGCGAAGAATTTGCTCAGCCCCCGTGGCTGGAGATGGGTAGCAATCAGGTCCTCCACAAAAAGATCCGCCGCCGCCTCCTCGCGTCCCTCGGGCACCCCGATAATGCGGATGTTGTTCCTCCGTGCCCGACTCTCGGAGTCCTCCAGGCGTCGATCCATTAGCGCCGTCGCCCGACTAAGCCGGCGCACCTCCGTTTGCAAGGCCGCCACATCTGTCGTTAGGCCCGATGCGGTGTGGGCCAAAGAATCTACTCGGCCATTGGTTTTGGAAAGATCGGCCCTCACCAGGCCAACATCCACAAGGACCGAGTCAATCTTCTGCGCCAGTGTATCAAACCGCTGGCCCACCGAGGCCTTCATCTCGGCAATGGCGCCCATAACATCTCGCAGAGTCAAATCTGCGGGCAGGTCTGGGGCATCAGGAGGACTCTCAGGGGGCTTGCGCGGTCCATCGGGCGATCCCTTCTGGAGGGTGTAGCGGTCCATACTGTTGGCCTGATGGACGGCGCCGCGCCGGGTCGATTTGGTCTTTACCCGGTCTCCATCTTGTTTCGTGGCCATGGCCGCCAGTCTCCCAGTCGCACCAGCCACGTCGAGTAGGGCAGGAAAGCAGACACAGGCTCCGGGGGGGCCCCCTCGGGGCAGCGGGGTGGATCACAGCCTGCAGGCAGGCAGGGTCTCCCAGCAAGGCCACACCACACCAACACCAAGGGCTCCGCGACCCAACCTTGCAGAGACAACAAGGTGGTGCGAAAGTGAAAGTGCGGGGCACGCGAGTCGCCAGGCCCTGCCTGCCGCTGTTGTTCACTTTGTCACTGGACCACCCCACTGCGCAAATCCGGGGTCCGGCGAGGGGAAGGCCGCACACTTCAATCGGTGCTCACTCCGGTGCCCGAGGTCCGATTCGGAAGCGGGAAACGGGTGCCACCTCAGCTCAGGTTCCCCAACCTAGTCCCCTCATCCAGGGCAGGATAATGTCAGGATATTCGTAGGAGGTCGCGGAGGTCCTCGGGAGCCTCGCACCTACGCGGCCATCTTGGTTGCGCGCTAGGCTCCTCCCAATACAGGTTTCTTTATTGAAAAAAAATGAATGCCTGTATTTCTCCGATGTTTAATGACAGCAATGGGCTTATGCCTGGCATCTGACCAGTTAGCTACACAAAAATGATAAAATATGATCTGAACTGTTCTGACTCAGTGCATATGTCATGCTAGAGAACGTTGAGTTTTCAAGTAAAATATTATATTAACATATTAATATTTGTCAACTAAAATATTACACACTATACGAGTTGGTCACTGGCACATACATACAAATGAGCTTTTCTACACCTGAGGCACAGGATCTTGTAGTACGTGAATCACTCAGATGTGTGCAAGTGGTGGGACTATCTTGTTAATTTAACAATCAACTTCTTTCGGTTCAATTCATATAACTCTACAAGACTTTAATTACGGTGGTGGTCTGTGCGTAGAGACCAATTTCCGGCTGCTATCTCGATTCATTTAGCACTTTCGAAAATTCTAAACACAGCCACTTTCTTTGTAGAGAAAGAAGCATCGGATGCATGTCTTATTTTTAAGGAACACCACACCAGTTGGATAGTGCTGGCTGGGAGTGTTCTCCTCTCCAAACACAATGCCATCAGCCGATTTACATTGGCAGCAGAATACACGGCACCATGTCCCAGTAACACCTTTTGCAGGATTCGCATCTATGTTGGCAAACATCCACTATGGCGGGTGTTCAGTTGTGGCATTACACCTGAACACAGCCTCCTGGGCAGGATACGGACTCCGTACGGTAAGGCAAAATGGCGCTGTTAATTCTCCTCTCTGCCCTACTGAAGACGTTCCAACTTCTAAAAGGGAACTAATACTAAACCTACTCTAAACAAAGGCCTCCTTTAACTGATAACTCGCTCTTAGAATCAACGCACTAAGCTCGAGCCAAGTAACGCAAGTTCTTGAATGTATGCAAGCTAGAACAAACTCAGGGGTGCAAAATCTTACATTAATCCTGCCCCAGCTCTACACTCACACGTCATACTTACCACTGCTGATGCGGATCAGAGCCAGCTGCACGGGCCTTGCTTGTGCTCTCTACCAGATGCAACAAACCAACTGGGTGGTGATTTTCTTGTGAGCACTAAATACAATTGCAATATCGCTAGGCAGAAAGTCAATCTGGCTATTTGAAATTCTCATATCAATCTAATTAAAGATTGCCACCATCAAGAGTATGGGCCAACACCTCAACAAGCACCCTGCACCACTTCTGTCAGGAAACCTGCAATATGGCAGGCACAAGAGATAAAGAGAAAGATCCCAAAGAAAACAAAGGACATATAAGTGGTCAAATTAAACTTAATGGGAAAATCTATATTGAAAACCTGCTTCAAGGAAAATTGGACCCGACCACTAATTTGGATCTGATTCTGCAACAGCTTAACTCACTACATGACATAACTAGCACCACAAAATACAGGCCTAATGCAAGTAGAACTGCAGCGCTTAAGAAAGGATGTCAAATGCTTATCAACTCGAATTGACGAAGAAGATTCAAGGATCAGCAAATTGGAGGATGGACACACTATGCAATAAAAGAAAACTGAACTGATGCTGCTACCAAAAAGATTATCGCGCTGGAAAGAAAAATTACAGATCTTGACAACAGTAGAGGCAATCTCAGGCTCTTCGGCCTATCGGAAACTGCAGAGAAGAATACAAGATCCTGTGCCTCAGGTGTAGAAACGCAGATTCCAAAAGTGCTCAGAATTTCCTTCTTTAAAGACTTTGAAATCGAAAGAGCACGCAGGGTCTCTACTAAACCATTAAACCACTCCTGATGCCCCTGGAAAATGATCTTTAGGCACCTACGCTATCCGTGTTCAGAGATAATCTTGGATCAAAGGAGGAAACTAAAGACAATTGAACGGAATGGAAATAAAATCAGTCTATCGCAGAACTATGCCAGAGCCACAGTCGCGCCCAGAATTGGCTTCTTTGCTCTGAAAGGCAAAATGAAGACAGTGAACATCTCCTTTTGTTTAACAGTCCCCCTCGAAAATGAGGATCACAGCAGGAAGCGGAAATGCACCCCTTTTGATGAGCCTGAAGAATTTCGGACTTTTATTAACAACCTATCACAAACCGAGATAGATCTGCAATGTATATTTTGAATTTTTACATAGACTCTAATAATAGTGCTGAGGACATAACTTCTATAAAATCTTATTCCCTAACATTTTTTTAAATCTGTTTGAGGTTATTTTTGCAGTACTATGATAAAGCAAATTACGGATAATATAGCATGCACTTAAAGACAAAGTCATACAAATTGGAGTAGGAAATTATGACAAAGAAATTGCATCAATAATATAGTTGGGCTACAGTTGTAGAGAAACTCAAATAAGCCCGTACAGGAGGGTAGACACTAATGATCAGCCCTGGATTATGAAACATGTCTAAAAGGTAAGTCTCTAATGTATACTATGGGATCTCAGTATGGTGACCCTGCAAATAAGCAAGCGAACTGTTGATGATGATTAATTACATATAAGCAGTAGCATAAAAGGAACAACTCCAAATCGATAACATATGAGACCACATAACTAGGTGGCCCCCCCGATTCTCTGCCCCACCACCACTAACAGATGTGTAATTTACCTATGACTAAGGTTTAAGGGAGGTGCGTGAGTGTGGGGCTTCACGGTGAACAAGTGGACCCAGCAACAACCATTATTACCCCTAAGCTCCATGTCCGGGGCTCCCTACAATGGGTCTGCGCCATTAAAACCTTATTCCCTAACACTTAGCATGAAAACCATATCACTCACCAATTAATCAAAACCTCCTAACATCCTCCTGCAAGGTTAGGCGTGACCTCTCAATGTCATACACTAATTTATTATAAGCCAGTTATAGGTTCCGATAGCCTATTATACAAACCTTATTCAACACACCAGCAAATATCAAACTGACTAGCTATACTAGTACTTCTACTTCTATACTACCACTATAGTATAGTGACAGACTAACTTTCTCCCAATTGCCTCTGCATGTTTACTATCAATGTATAAAACTTGCACATCTAACAGCATACACTCAACTACAACCCAAGTCTTGCATTATAGTCACGGTTAGGTTTTCTGCAGAAACTCAATCTATGTAGCTCTGTCATTCTATGCTATCTCTCTATCAATTCGATATTAGACAATATTCATAAGAATAGCTCTTAATGATGATTATCAGATTGCGATAAGGGTTACCATGCCTTAACATCTCATATGAGTGGTACTACATATAATGCATCATACTTTGCCAATATTAATGGGTTTCCTTTCATGGACATGTTGTTTTGCTATGTCACAACTACGGTCAGTTACTGTTCATTGAATGTTACACTGAATACGTGATAATATTATTAGAATTCTCTCTGTTGTTGTTAAGAGAATTGCAGGATTTTTCACACTCTTGGCTTCCACTTAACCTCTTTGGAGGTGGGTGGATTATGCGTTAATCCTCTTGTCCTTGCTCTAAGCCTTATTCCTTTTTACCTTCTTCCCCCTCTCTATCCCTGCCCCTTACCTTCTTCCTCCCATTTCAGGGCATATTATGATGTAACACATATAATAGAGAGGATGTCGCACCCAACACTTCATAGCACATTGAGAATCACAACCATAACTAACACTACATGGATGAGCAAGACGCTAAGAAAGATACCTAGAGCTACCTTCTCTGGAACCATCGCAGACAGAAATACAACAGCCAGCCACCCCAAAAAATAACACCTACGTCCATCTAAACACATTCATTTAACCACAAGCCCAACACTTAATAAATGGTGAATGATTCTCTGAAAATCATTTCCCTAAACACCAAAAAGCCTAAACTACCCTGTCAAAAGGAAGAAAATTATAGACTACTGTCACAGAAAAGAGCGATATAATTCTTTTACAAGAAAGTAAAATAGGCAACCCTGAATCCAAGACCTTGCAAAACCAATGAATTCAACATTCTATAACTTTCCAGGCCAATAAAAAAGGAAATGGAGTCAAAAACTCTCTTATCCAAAAAAGTATACCTGATCATTTTAGAAAACCTGGACAATAATGAAGTCAGATGGCTAATCTATAAAGTCTCCCACTATAACTTTCCCTTCTACCTGGTCAGTATAAACACCCCAACGGTCGATGACCCACAATTTTTGGCAAACTTAAATAAAAAACTCAGTGAATTACCAAAAGATGTGAGTATTCTAGTTGCTGGGAATTTCAATCTATCACGGGACAGCACTTTAGACAGGTGCTCCTCTGGTAAATAGAGACTGAATAAAATTCATACAAAAATGCGTAACTTTTGCAAACACCATGGTCTAACGGATATCTGGCGTTTACATAACCCAACAGGTTGCGAGTTCACTTTTTTCTCACACCTTCATAACACGCTATCAAGAACAGACTATAAATTAACCAATAGCTTCCAAACACTCAAACCAGTTAACCAGGTTACTGAACCCATATTATTCTCAGACAATGCTTGCATATCAATTGACTTAGACATTGCCAAAAACTTAAAACGAGAGATGTTGGAGAATGAATGATGAAACAATCCAAGATAATGGCCAAAAAGGACAACTACTAAACTCCATTATAAACGATTTTAGGGGAAATTACACTGCTGACAGTGACCCTCAAACCCTTGGAGGTGCAATTAAAGCAACAGTAAGAGGGGTTATCATCAACATATCTATAAGCAATAAAAACACCAAGACATTAGACAAATTAGAGAAAGAAATTAAACAACTGGAACAAAACGTCTTGAAAACAAGAGAGAACACTATCCTTTCCAATCTTAAAATGCTCAAGTATGAATACAACAAAATTCTAAGTTTGAGGGCCCAAATTTGGGAAACCAATATCAAAGAGAAAAAAACACTGAACAAAAGGAAGCAGGCAGAACACTGCCAAAGTATCAAAAACTTAAAGGCCTGGAGAGCCCACAACGACAATCACGATTTCACTGGGAAAACTCAAACAAATCCATGCATAATAGTGGAATTTTTCTTAAGAATTCTACTCAAATCTCTAGAATCTGCCATCTTATGCCCCTCTAACAGATTGGCAAGCATATCTGAATACAATGTATCTACCTTCATTAAATAACACAGAAAACCAAATTCTTAACAAAAGCATTGACTCAAATCTGTCTGGCTATCATATCCTTGAAAACAGGCAAAGTGCCTGGTCCCGACAGCGTTCTGTCCTGCTTTTATGAAACTTTCCAGGACACTTTATTAACCGACCTTGGTAAATTATACAAACATTTAGAGAAATCGGGGAAAATGTTAGGATCCAGCTCAGAAGCCACAATTGCAGCAATCCATAAGGAAGACAAAGACTCTCTCAAAATTAAAAACCGTAGACCGATTTCTTTATTAAATGTAGATTGTAAAATCTATGCAAAGATCCTAGCCACTAGACTGGAAAAGATCCTACCTTTTCTGCTATAATAATCCCAAACTGGTTTTGTCAAGGAAAGACTCGAGGCCGATAATATTAGGCTCTCTTGCCTTGTACGTGAAAGGATATACTCCTTACCATGAATGATGAGAAACCCTTTGCGAAAGTATCATGTTGCAGTCAGTATTCTTGAATTTAATTGAGGAGAGAAATTTGAAAATATGGTGTTTGTCCTCTATGTTCAACACTCAGCCTGCATTAAAGTCAATGGCCACTTATCTGACAAAATACACCAGTCCTAAACTCCTCAACAAGGATGCCCATTATCCAGTCTTTCCTTTTCATACTAGCAATAGAACTACAACTAACCAACTTAACAATAAAGAGGATTCCATGATCTAATAATGTGCATAAAGTAGCCGTTCACGCTGAGGACGTTTTAATTTTTTTGAGAACAGGCTGATTCTGCCATCACAGCAATGGTAAATAAGATTAATCTATAGACTAAAGTTTCGGGCTTCCCCCTCAATCTTGATAAAACTGAATTTTTCCTCTCAATAATCTATATATCCCTACAATTATAAGAAACACTAAATTGTGGTGGCAAGCACATCAAGTTAAATACCGAGGCATAAATCTCAAAAAGACCTTATATCTGCTTGGTCACCTACAACTTTCGATGAATTTTTATGAGAGTTAAGACAATTTAGTCTCAAAATTTATATGGAAAGATGTGAAAGACAGGATTTCTCTTACAAAACTGAAACTAAATAAATCTGAAGGTGGAATTAATCTCCCAAACTTTTTAAATTACTAAATATCCTTTTCTATGCAGAAAAGTGATTTAGTAGATAACACCCAGACAGACTGACTTGCCATTATGGGCCCATATTGAAGTAAATCCTGGAAAGCCCTACTCATTATCAGCCTGGATGATGAAGAAAGTAAAATTACAGCTATCTAATAACATCATTAGAGATACCAAGTTGGGCCCTAAATCACGCTACAAAAATCAGAACATCAAAATTCAAAGCTCTGAACATACACTGCAATGGGGGGCAACACAAAAATCAATGCTAAATCACCACTCTGGACTGACAGGACAGACAAAGGTGGTCATACTTGTCAAAGGGTTGGGTTCCTCGGACCATCCTCAATCCTTTGCAAGTCTTTAAAAAAAACACACAAATTAAACTACATAGACATCTATAACTTTTTAAAGTTCAAGGTTGCAAACAAATAATCTAAAAAAGCCTCACAGATCAGACCTCATCAAACTACTTACATATCTAGATATACAAATGGATGCAGCAGATAAAATAAAGGAAACTCTAAATCTTTACAATCAAAATACAAATCTAATCAACTCAATTCAAAACAAATTGCTTGATCCTGACCTTTTACCACTTCCTCCATTTTAACTGACGTACAATGGGTGGAAACAAGAAAGAACAACATTTCCCCAGTAATAACACAATGCAAAATATGGTACTACACAAAGCATTTTCTGTGTAGATCTCATAAACTATGAAATGCTGCAATTGCTGCAAACGTACAGGCTCACTCAACCACATGCTCTTCCAATTGTAAAATGCTAGATCCTTCTGGTAAGAAATAAAGAATACTATCAATAAAATAATTCATACGAATATTACTTAAACCACACCAATATACTTTTAGGTCCATTGATCCTTACACTTACATTTGAGTTGAACTCCCAGGACCTTTAGCTCTTCCTAATCATAGGCATCAAAAATATAATTGTGAGTAGAAATGGTATAAACAGCTGTCATATCATTCTTAGTGGGAATGCTTAACCAGAAGTGCTGATAACAATGTATTTAATCAAAGTCAAAATATCCAGAGCTCGCACGGACTGTGGAACAAATTGGACACGTCTATGCACAAATGTAAAATTCCATGATAGACCCATCATATAACTAATACATATTACCTACACCACAAGTATGGCATTAGATCCTGCACTACCAGCCATTTTTAAAATCCAATTTGTCATTATCCTCACCACATTAATATACACTTCCTTTAAACAACACCTGCTTTTACTTTGTTTCTCTATCAGCACTCACTCTCCTTCCTTTCATCCTCATAACCCCTCAACTCCTGTTTCCATCTAGCTTTCCCTGCTTTTCAGTAAATTGGCAACGCTCTCCATCCACTCAACAGAATTTCTCAGTTGCATATAGGTATTTACCATTTCAAAATTTAGAACACAAACTGTAATATCTCATGCACTGCAACCTCATGTATGTTCTAATTGATTATTTTTCTCCTTCGAAATCACAATAAAAATCTTTAAAACAGTACAAGAACTTCATTTCAATAACATAAATTTGTAATATTTATATCTTAAGAGACAATGCATACCACTAGGAGAAACAATAACTGGTTGGTCGAGTCTTTGCTCTCCAGCAGGTGGTAAGTTCAGCACGATGACTAAAACAGTGCCCAGTGTCGTTCCCACCCATAAGCATGGTGATGTTGATGTATCTGGTTTCCGAGTGAAAGTCTCACAGAAGTGCAGAGCTGATATTGCTTCTCGCGATTCCTTGTCAATGCTGGTTACACTGGAACTTCGTGATCGGCTGAAAGAGTTGTCTCGGACATCTAAAGAAATGGCAAATTAAGTGTGAGCATCAACAACATAGAAAAAAGGACAAACTTTTTTTGTTGGTAATGAACCACTCTTTAAAATATTTTTAACTTAAATTCAGAAGCAGCTCCATAGCTGTAGGAAAAATGTTTATTGCCATTTTTGTTGCAAGTCCAGTACATATACATACTTCAAGGTAAAAAAAGGACTCGGTTCTCATTATAGCTCTACATCTGTATGTCGTTTTTCAATGTTTTAATTTCTTCTATTAATGAAAACAATGAAAAGTTGGCATCAGAGGTGATGAGACCAGAGAATCATCCGTGATGAGACCAGAATTGAGGTGTGTACATTTTCTTTAAAAACCACCAAATACTCTAATATTTTATATTTTTCAAACTGTACAAGATCAGTAAGATCTCACCTCTACAGAAAATGTATTTTAAATTAAGCTTTGTGAAACAAAAATATTCACTTACAATAATCAAAATTGATATTATTAAAGTTGTTTGGCCACGCTGGCAGGATACGTAATGGACAAAATGCAAAATCTGGTCCAGCAATGAATCTCAAGAAATCAGCAGCAATACGATATAAGTAAGTGTGCTACAATGTAAAAACTGGTGGTGCTGCGCTTATGCTTAATATCAAACAAACCTATCTGTGAAGACACATAACGCTGAAAACGTTCAAACTGATCATGATCTTAATTTTGTATTTAAAACTAACGTGATGTGCATAACATTAATATCTTGCATCTCTTTTCCCAATCCATTCTACATTAGCAACACAATAAACAGCATTTAGTTATGGGCATAGGAAAGTCCTCTAAAATGCCTCTCCAAATACCCTGACATGCTTGCAGCTGTTTTAACCCCATTTTTACAATCAAGCAACATATCAAACCTGTTCTCTATTTAGTTGACATGGTCATTTCTCCCTCATACTTCACAAGGGAGTTGCACCAATGCTCATTAAATCACTGTTCTTTTTTCTATCTCTTCTTTCATCTCTGCTTTGTACAGAGTTTACTTCCTCACTCCTTCTATCATATTTGCTTTGTCAGCATGTATGCATCAATGAACGTTTGTAGCGTTGACCTTAAGCAGGTCCCAGTGAGATAGACAGGGAAGAGGGTGTTATGTTTGGGGCGCATCCTACCTGCCAAAAGGCATTTCGTCCCTTGCACTGTACCACGTAAACAAACAACAAAGAAGATGCAGGTGGTGAAATACCACCTCCAATGTTTTACAGAGGACTGTTAGCTGGATCATTGACTATATTCTTCTGGGATACTCATTCAGATTAATTTAATTAAGTGAATAACTGGAGCTACTTTCATTGCAATACCTTAGTTCCACTTAACATGCCCATTTCAGTGAGTCAAAATGTGCATTTATCAACTCACATATGCACAAGGACAACTTCTCTCCTTCAGCAGTCCACCAATAGCCTGTAATGATACCACTACTCTGGCTTTTTCCTCACACACCTCAACAGTACAATTCACATTACTCCCAACATGTTAAGCTATTCTCAACAATCCCTTACTTTCTGATCTACTGATTCACTACAAATATAAACTTCTTTTTAGAAGTAGAAAATATTCCTCTGTGAAAAGATTCTTAACATCTTGAATAATAACCCAAACATCTTTTTTCCACTGTACACAATTTCCTTCCACTCGTACTTAAACCCCTTCCTTGAAGGCAGGATTTACAACATTTAGACAGATACTTACTCTTAGTTCAAGTCTTCTCTCTGCCCCTCTCCATCCTTTCAATATGTTCTCCACAGAAGTCAAGGCTTCCATTCTCTTGCAAAACAGACGAGTTTCCACATTTGGCTCTGTTGCTATCTCCAAGTGAATAGCTAAAACCGTGTAGACATTCTGACAAAACATATCACTCATATTGTAAGTTGTTGTTCCTAATCTTTAGGTTAGGTACCAACTGTTTTACGAAGGTGATTCACAACAGTTTGGAAATCTACAACCTTAGCCAACTGCTGGTCTCCCCAGACTTCACATGATTCTGCATGTAAACAGGTGTTTCTCCATTTCCCCAAAATACTTTATTATAAACACATCACTTACATCTGCCAATCAAGAGTCTGTCCTAGTCATGGAGCACAGATTATCAAGGCACCAAATTATGATCTTATCTTTGCGTTGGTTAATTGCACATACCTCTCCATTATAATTGAAACCTAGTTTACTCTATCCACATTGCACTATCACCCTGTTGTACATTTCCACAAACGGATACCTTATCAAACACCTTGATAAAGAAACAGGAACAGAACCATCTATAAAGATCTTGAATGTAAAATCTTCCCTTATACTTGTGCTGCCCTAAGATCACCCTCTAATTCTTCCCTCTTGGGGCTTGTAACACATTACTAGACTCATTGGCTGACTTTCTAAACTCTTAGGACTCTTCAGTTGATTAAATACTGATACTATATGCCAATCCTTCGGATGGAGTCTCCTAACTCTCAGAGAGCTTTTAACTTGACTGATGTTACCTTATCTTTGTCCTGATAATCGCTCTACTGACCCTCCCACCTTAACACAACAAATGCTACTGTCTTGACATTATCTCTCAAGAAATGTCACTATCCATCTGACATCACACTCTAACATTGGATCGAAACCTTATTAGATTTGTCACTATCAATATATCACTCACCAACAGTCTCACCTCCACTATCAATCTAGAATGGCTTTAGACCTAAAGCTAAATCTTTTCTACCAACTTTTTCTCCCAAATTCACTGATCTCCCCCTCGACCTTGTGAAGTCTTCGCCAATGTCATTCACATAATTTCCCTCGTCAATGCTAAGAAACATGGTGCCCTGTGAACTCCTAAAGTTTGGTTCGAGGCACACAGATTCTGGAGAGAGTGATCTTTTTATCTATAACTCAAATATTCTCATTCTCATCAAGTAATTTGCCAGAGATACCCTAAATGTTGGTTAAGATATGGCATCTCTCAATAAATCCCAACCAACTACAAAAAACTCTCATCTCTGAAACAAATGTCATACATTTAACAAATTTGAAAAACTCTTCTCTGCTATGGAAAGTTCTCCTACTGAATTGTGTGTAAACTAGATAGGATTTTCAGCATGCAGGAAAGACATTTCCTCTTTGTCTGTCCCAACTCCACACTCACTGTTTGTCTTTTTAATCTTTTCCCATTTTTGAGAATGAAGGCTGGAGCCCACTTTAAAAATTTAAATTTACAAACATTACGCCTCAACAATGACATTGCTTCTTCATAGGTATACAACTGTGATGACAATCTGAAAAGAATATCATGCATTATGTAAATTCTTCCCAGTAATCTTATTTGCATTTTAAAAAAATGTTTCACACCTTAGCCAATTCTGCATCTGTGATGGACACTCCAAGATTTCGCCTTACACTTCTTACACTTAGAACAATGTGTATATTCGTAGGCCTTGTGAGTCCTTCAATGCATTTTCTGCCAATTGTTCCACTCTAAAGAGTGGATGCCACAGAGCGGTTTTAAACGTTATGATTCTAAAGCATAAGAATAATAGTTTTTTCTAAAATCTTAATCAATTTGTTCTCAAAATCCTACACTCCTTAGCTTTGTGGACAGAATACAATCCCCACTAAGACAGTCAAAATATTAGGCATCTTCCTAAAAGGACACTTATTTAGGAACTTCAAAAACTAGTGCTGCATGTCTTATTCCACTTACTTCGAGTGGAGTACTTACTCCTCATTACTCAATCTAATCTTCATTGTACTGCACTCATCTCCTTGATGATGTCTTGTTATAAATTATTTTATAGGTATTTTTTAAAGCTCGATGTATGTGAAGGCTTTTTTAGTGCTAAACAGTAAATGGTGAAAAGCTAGAGAACAGAGAGAAAAAGTTGAGGAGTAAACAGAGTCAATGATCAAAAAGCCAAGACTTTAAAGGGTGTCTAAAGCAAAGCAAGTAGGGTGCCGAGCAAATAACCCCTCAAAGGGTATTCTAATGCCTCACATCGGCAATTGAGAATGCACAGTTCCTGAAGGAGACTGTGTGAGGTTTGGAAATCTCAACCAAAAAAGGACTGGCTGATCAGAGATTTCACAACACAAATATTTTTTATAAGAAGGGCTGAAAGGCACAGAAGACTACTTTGTTTATAAAAAGTAATTGTTTTAAAAATGATCTAATTCTAAATGGCAGACAATGCATGGATCTTAACACAGACACAAAATGGGCGCGTCTAGGGATGATGTATATCAAGTGTGTTGCCGCATTCATTTCCAACTGCTGGTGATTTAGTACTTTCTCTGCAACTGCCACAAAGATAACATTAACATCGTCCGGTCTGGACTATGCTAGTTTACAGCAGCAATGTGAAGGGTGGATGGAATAAATGTAAAATATTTTTTAATATCCACAGCTACAAGAAGCAAGTCTCAGCGACTCAGGTTATATGGGCTTCTAAGGAAAGAGTATTGTCTGAGTAGATTCCTGTATTGCAAACTACTTTAGAGGGGATAGGAGCAGGGGCCGTGGTCTACAGTCACCAAGATACATCCCAATTAGAAGGGGGAAGGAAGGGACAAGTGAAATCTCAATTTTCAACACTTTAAACACAAAACATTAGCTGATTGATGACCCGTTGAGAATTCAATCTAGACCGAGAAAAAATCAGCTGCAAGTAGCCCGTATGTACATAGAATTTGGCTCCAAGCTAATGCAAAAAGACGGCAAGAAGAGTTGAAACCTTCTCGAAAGTCTGCCTGAAATTAATCTAGTAAATATTTGTTTTTCTGCCAATATTTGAAACTGATCCAAAGTTAGTTTTTCCAAACGTCTGCCCAAATATGAGAGAAGTGAAATGGACAAGAATGACTGGGATCACTGGGGTACACAGAAGGTTTTTTAGAGTATTATCAATGGCCAATTTCCAACTAGAAAATTCCATTTAAAAGAGAGCAATTAAAATTATTTTCATGAAAGTGTTTTTAATAGTAGTGATTTTGTTAACCTTGCAGATATAATGTCCAATTAAGAACTCGAAGGATGGATATTTTTAATGACTGCTACTAATTGCTCCAGTAAATAGATGAGAATGTACTCACAGAGCGGATATTTCCCAATAGAGGAGGTGTCCAAGCGGGCAGAACACGTTCCAGGATAACTTCTTTAGTTATTGAGTCCCTCAAGTTAAGTATTCTAGTCATAAAAAAACTGTCATGTTACCACACAGCTGTGGAGAGGGCATCATCTTATGATTTGAAGCTTCTGGAGCTTGCAATTCTGAATTAATGTGAAATAGTTATTTTTCAAGGTAAGCGGCAACCAGACACTCTTAATTTCTTTGATCTTATGATTAGAGGAAGCAAACTCGTTGTAATGTCTATGCCACTATCGCGCAGCTGCGAGGGCACTCAATTTGAGTTATTTAAGTTTGAGGCAGAACCACTGATTTCCTAATCTTTTCCTAATCCTTTAGAGCTACATTAACCATCTCCGCTGAAGAATAAAAAACCTTGACCGTCCTGATCGCGGACGACAGGCTCACAGTCAGTCAATTTTTGGTGTACAGTGCCGAATTTGACATGATACGAGGAAAGTGGGAGGTCCAATGTGGCTAAACCTCACGACTCACAAATTGCTGCAGTGAAAATTCACAATAGGTGTAGGCTGAAAATTAGTGACATAGTTCTAGAAGGCCCTTCCCACAATGACTAAGGTCAACCTTTCAGTCTGTGGACTGAACGTGATGCAGATCTGGCCAAGTAACAATCATAGAAAAAGGAGAAAAACCGCTGAATAATGTCAAAAGATCTCCATTAAATGCTAGATTTAAATATACTCATCCAGCTATGTCCAAATGACGTACAGGAGAACTAAAAGAATCATACAGTAACTTCAAATTTAGTAGGACTGTGCATTAGGTCAACACAATTTTACAATATAGAGACATAATCTACTCATAGCATAAGTAAATGTTAGTTTGGCCAGCTCATAGTACCATATCTACACTCCTAAACTTTCCCGAGTAATAGATGCTGTCCGTAACCTCGAACATGACCACTTCAATTCCCAAAGAAACAGATCTAACCCCTTCATTTGTTGCTTTGGCATGGACAAGGCATCACAAATAAAAGAGACAAGAATACATTTTTAAAAGCTTATTGAAAAGATCTAATCTTTGTAAATAAAACATGAGCTGCGATTATTAGGCAGACAAAACACATCATTGTTATAAGCATTATTAGAATGGTGAAAAACACAAACAATTCAATCATGCTGTTTCTAATACTTCTCCTATCTCTCACTAATACCTCTACACTGGCAAGATCATGTCGGGAGTACCCTTCTGCCAGACCTGTAGGAATGATCCAACCCCATAATTTGGTATTATGTGACAGGAAGCAGGCCACATTGCATTAACAAATGCAACCCGTCTGTTTATGCAAGCCTGCACACCTATCTTGCATGGTTATCTTCCTTCTCAGCATTAAGGTCAGGGCCTGCAGAGCTGAATCTTAGTCGCAGCCTGGAAGTGAGGGGAATAATGGAATGGGTCAGGACAAAGTATCAAAAGATATATGGGGGTGGAGTAGTTGAAGACATGAACATAAACTGCACCTAGAAAGGAAGACTTAAAGGCAGAGGCTGACTCAGTGCCTCTCCTGCACCTCAGTGTGAATGGAAGCTCCTCCAGAACCAACCATAGGCTAACCAAGTCATACTCCATAGATTTGGCTGAATAGTGAAGTAAAAAAATATATTTTAGTTAACATGTTTAATATGTGAATTTAGCTACGAAAAAGAACAATGTATGGCAATTTTGTTTACACTGTACCGCAGGTGGGCCAATATTCTTCCCTAACTGCATGCTCTGTGCCCAACACTGACAATTATCCCCACCCAGCTTTCACCATGAAGGATTTTCCAGTATATGGCCCAGCACACTTGCGTCTAAAACAAATTTAAGTATAAAGAAGCTTAACATAAACCGAAGCACGTCCTTCACTAAATCGCAGAATGTTAATGCACCTATGGAAAGTGTGTCCCATTTCCACAATTACATATGGTGCTACAAATAGTTATGAGGCTTATGGCCTTGTCCCTTCACAAAGCAAGGGTATACAAGAGTTTTTACGCAAAATCCAGATCCAAATATTTTCATTCAGTGGTATTTAAACGTAGCGGATTAGTCTAATTGACACGTTTTTTTCCCATCCTTTCCTTCAGATTAGTGTGGCAGGGCTGAAATGGAAAAACTTTTAGAACTGTTCTCTTACAAGCCTCCAAACCTTCTTATTGTCTTATGATTTCTCCTCAGAGCAGAGCCCCAGTGCAAATTTACAGTAAAATATTGTTAGGCCGTTTGCCACTGGTTGTTTTGTCTTATTCCCTATGTGACATACTTTAAGTCCTAGGCAAACACTACACTATCTAAAAGAGAAATGTGTTCTAAAATCATACACTGATAGAACCAAGTTGAGTAACACTAGTAGCATAAAGAGGTGTATTATGCTAATGACAAAAAGCTGCCAACATTTCAACAGCTGGTTGGATTGCTCTGAATCACAGATAGAACCAACGGTTGACTGTATGGAAATGGATGTACGTGGTGATTCAGATTTTCTAAGTCTCTGGTAGTACTTGTGTGCCCTTGCCAAATAGACATTACTATCAGCAAAAGAACCCAGACACTTTGGTTGGAGATCAAGCACAAATATTTATTGATTAATGTAAAAAACAATCAAAGGCTTGACATTACCTGAAAGAAGAGCAATGGAGGCTGAACTGGCTTATAAGATCTGGAGATCACTAAGCAAACCAGCTGAAACTAGGACAACATTTTCCAAGGTAAACATTTGCTTGTAAAGGATACAATTGTCCTAAAGGTTTGTTCATGATAGAAGTCAGAAACAAAATGACAGATAAAGGAAGTCCATGGTGCACCGAGATACCTGTTAGAAGAAACAAGATCAGGAAGCAAATGCACCTTGTGGAACTCAGACAAGCTACTAATTGAACCATCCCCGATTCAAGAAAGCAAAATTCTACATTCACTCCTTTACTGGAAATGCACCCAGATTCTAGAACTCCCTACTACCTGAGACACGGACAAACCATCAATAACACACTTACAGAGAAGTGTCAAAGCACTGCTTCTTGAAAGACACCTAGGCACATCTGGGAAATACCACTTGTATGTCTACAGACCTCAACGAAAATCCATGCAAGCTCCACCATAACCCAAAAGAAAATCTGGCTGAGATACAACCACAGAAACTTAAAGCACAAGTCCTCTCACTAGCGTGCAACACTGTACAACTTTATACAAGATTCTGGACTACTCAACTCACCACTTTTTACGATGATCATTCAGTAATCACCAGAGATTATTTATGGATGATAACATGTATATATATCAAACTTATAACATGTACAGAACAGGATATGTAACCACTCAATCCATATCACACCCATTATACTGATGGAAATGTTGTTGTATATTGCACAGTGCTCTGATATCCTTGAGTCATGTATGCATTCTAAAAAAACTCTCAAATAAACAAACAAATGCTTAATAGATAGCTGGGCAACCTCTCATAGTCATTTTCTGACTGAAACATGATGACTGGTTTATTTAGGGAGAACACTGTTGAGGGAAGATGGAATTTGAAGGAAATACAATAATGTGTATTGTCTTTTAGATTATCATCTGTGGAGGAAAACTTATGTTTCTCCTTTATTGGGCCCACTGCAGAACATTAACCCTGTGCTCATGACTCCTACCAAGTGGAATCTATCCTGGCAGCACACATAAGCCTCATGTCTACTTCACGTACATAGGTAAAGTAATGGGAGTTTGATTTCTTACGGTAACTTAGGACTGTTAATATATAAAGAATGAGGAAGGAAAACAAACATGAAACAGAATAATAACAACCACTTGAGACTAGCAGGATGTGTGAAGTCCTGCAACCCAATACACTTCACTCCAAGACCAAGAGGAAAGCTGTGATTCAAATGAATTCCCGAATAGTTTTTCTTTAAGGTAGTTTTCAGTTTCCTGAAAATGTAGGTAGCTTGGTATTGCTTTCTGGTACGGCTTCAAAGCATCAGACAAGAGAAAACCCTTTCCCAAAGATTGGACACCGTGCTTCGGTCAACAGAAAGAGGATTGTATGATTGGTGATTCTGATGACAAATGTCCAATGGAGGCATAATGTACCACAGTGTAGACATCTGCATATAAACATTGCTAACCAGGCACTGATTTGAAATGTCAGTGAGAGATCCCAGCTGAAGAATTTTCTGAACATTCTGAGAATTGGCAAAAGTAGTTTCTAGGGGACTATTTAATAGGTATCTTGCAGCGAATGGGCTTTCCCCCCACTGTTTATCTCCTGGATCAGGTTACTATACAACCTCCCAGTGGCAAAAGTCTGCGTAAATGGACATCTGTCGCAGGCCTTTTGAATTTTGAGAGGCACTCGGCAGGGGTGCCCACTTTCACCCCGGCAATAGAACCCCTAGCAGCCAAACTGCGACAACACCACCAGGACAAAGCATTACGGTGCAATCTGCTGCAAATTCTAATCTCTCTATATGCCGATTATATAACCTTATATGTTCGAGACCCGCAATCGAACCTCAATCCACTCCTTCACAAATTTATTGTATTTGGGAAATTATCAGGGATTCACATCAACTGGGGTAAGCCGCAACCTTTTCCCCTCACCGCAGCGGCCACGTCATTCCCCTTAGACTTCCCACTCGAGTGGTGTCACTCTGACATGCGCTACCTCGGAATCCAAATTACTAGAGACAGAGAAGAACTCATGGACCTAAACTTCAGCAGAGCCCTGAGCCACATCATAGATAACGTCACCCGATGGGTCTCTCTGCCCCTCTCGATGGCAGGACGTGCATCCCTGATCAAAATGGTGGTCCTCCCGCAGTTGCTGTACTTGTTTCTCAACATACCTTATAACCCCAGGCGGCATTTCTTCACTGCCCTGCGCACTGAAATAATCACACTTGTATGGGGGGCGAACAACCTCGCTTACAGTGGAGCATACTTACCAGGCCCTATGCACAGGGTGGCTTAGACGTCCCAGATTTCGAGCTTTATTATACATGTGCCCAAGCTCATTACGCATACTATTGGTTCCACCCACGCCGATACATACCACAAATTGCAGCGGAGCACTGGCTGACTGACCCTATACCCCTAGAAGGCGCACTATGTGACCCTCTGTCACTCTGCGACAAGATGACAACCACGGTCACCAGCGCGGTTAATGCCTGGCATCGAATATTGAGCTTAACACAATGTCCTATGCTCTACTCCCCACTACTCCCCCTGACATACCACCCCCGCATGCAACTCCTACAGGAAAAGGGGTTCCACAAACTCCTGGAACGGACTAAAATCGCCACATGGGGCGACCTTTACCATAACGGACAGTTCCGGACGCTATCTCACATATTCCGGGAATCTCAGCCATCCCCTTTAGACGTCTTCCTATACATGCGATTGCAACAGGGCCTCCGCTCTGTCACACCAGAGTTTCCACACAAGCCCCCCACACAAGCCCCACTGCATCAGGTGTTACAAGCCACCTCCCCGGGACACATGGTCTCCATCCTATATCACACAATACACACGACACAAGAGGGGTCACCATGTCCCTCCAGAACACACTGGGACTTGGAGCTAGGCTACGAGCTTACAGATGACCAATGGACGTATTGCAGCCTGCAAACGGAACAAATCTCTGTAAGCAATAAATTACGTATTGCACACTACAAATTTCTGCACCGCTTGTATTATACCCGAGTAAAAATGCACAATTATAAGTTAAAAAACACTGCTAGGTGCACACGCTGTAACGCCCCGAAGGCCGATTTTCTTCACTTAGCTTGGGAATGCCCTGAAGTGCACACATACTGGGAGCAAGTGTTTAATGCCCTGGATCAAATGACGATGCTATCCCTGGAACCCCCTCCAATTGTCGCACTGCTTGGCTACACAAAACCCATCGCCAAACCATATTGCAAATACCTCGACATTGTCTTACTAATGGCCAAACACCGTGTTGCATGCCGATGGGGTAGAGGGCGAGCACCAAAATTCACGGAATGGTTCACCGAATTATTATATTGCCAGGAGCAACTTACTCAATACGCAGACTTGCCCCCCAGGACTTCACGTACCAGGGAAATATGGGGTCCCCTAACAACCTAACTCCTTACGCACCCCTCACACACGGATGAGGCCGATCCATCAGTATAGGCACTGATGATATACACTTACCTGTCACCCCATGACGTTGCCCCCTTTCTGTGTTTCTGACCCCTGCTTTATCTCCAGCTCCAATCCCGCTAAGACTTTGCTGCTGGTGCGAATATATTTACCAACGTATCGAAGGTGTTTGAAAATGTACTGGGGCTGATAATCATATTCACTGTGCCGATGCGAATTATGCATGCAACATTGTACATTGTATACGAGACTGTCGTGTAATGTTGTACCGAAGAAATCACTGCCAAGACAATCTGGACATGGACGCTAACACCTTCCCCCACAAGACATTCTTGCGAGAAAAGGTATTATTGTCAAATGTTTAATAATGGCATGCCAGACAGCATCTTTTTCACTGATACTGTGACTGTACGATTTCAATGTGGTAAAATTAATAAAAACAGTTTAAAAAATAAAAATAAAAAAAAGGAACAGACTGACCAGTTTGGAGCTTGGATCTGTGTACTCTTTTTCCATGTTATGTTGTTTACCTAACTATATGAGTTAGTATACTAATAATTAGAGTAAAACCCACAGATATCAATGCTGTTGATAAGATTTATGTGGGTCAAAACCGAAGTCTAGAGATCATTGGAATAGGAGGAAAATGATAGACTCTGTTCCCTCTGCAGTAGGCTAGAAAGGCATTAGTTCGGGAGCCTGTAACCCAGCTGACACACCAAGCATGTACAGGGGCTTGAAATAAGTACTTGTGACAATTCTATTTTGAGAGATGGATGAATTTTGAATATCAATTTAAAAATGGAATGGCCCACGTTAAATTCTCCCAAAGAGGTCTGCTGAGTCGTTCTAATTTCACAAACTTTAATACATGAAAGTTACCTTCTAACATGGAAGCAAAATTAGAGATGACTGAGTTTCCAAACTGCATTGCCATAAGGCAGAAAAGGCTGAACTGTCTGCCCTTCAGTTTCTTTATGAGAGTCACTTGAATTGTGTAAAGTGTTTGTGAGGCCCACCATTATGTGATCATAAGTGCGTTTCTCATTCATCTTGAGGTAAATAAAAGAAAACATTCAGGTGTGATTACAAAAAACAATGGAGTATTACTCTGAAAAGTTTGAAGATATGAGTTAAGTGGGATCAGTATGAACAGAGAGACATATTTCCTTCCCAATTACATCTAGGCAAACTCAGATTAAATGCAGTGTACCAGAAATGATGGAATTACTGGTTCCTAGAGAACTATACCAAAATCCACTCTGAAAAAATTACAGTGAACTTGGAAGGTTGCTCAGTTCTCTAATACTTAGTTGAAGGTTCGGTACACAAGTATGTTATTCAGTTTCTAGGAAAGAAATGCCCACATAAATGTGAACTAAAAAGCATGCACTAAGGCAATAGAACCTGGGATAAATGTGAGTGAGGAAGAGAGAGCCGTCAATAATGGGGGAAGGTCAGCAAAGGGAGAGATCAAACAGCAGAGGTAGGACAAGAGACGGAAGGAAAAAACCTGTACCACGGAGTAGGCCAAACAGGGAAAAGGAACTACAAACTGTAAATAAAGGGCTTAATTTAAAGACGCGGTGGATGTAAAAAAGATGGTGGTAGGACCAAGAGAATGTAGCTAGTTGGCAAAAACCGCAGCAGCTAGTAGCGCAAATAGAAGGAAAAGGAGTGGAAAAGGAGTCTATCTAGACAGAAAGGCTTAGTACAAGAGATGGTGAATACATCATCATTACCATTCACTGCAACATACAGTGAACTTCAGTGTCCCAAAAGGACTATCTTTACTCCCCACCTTGATTAACATTTATATTCATCCACTGGCTGTAGTTAAGCAGTAAGCTTAGCCAGGGCCACCTATTCCTTCATGCCTGGGTCCGGCAAGACAATCAGCTTCCGAGAGGGTACAGAGAGCCACAGAGGTCATCTCAAGCTGAAGCCTGAAAAGTTAGTCAATACTGGCTTAGAATCCTCTACGCCTCTGTCACTGACTCCAGCACCCCAATTATTGACACACAAGCATGGAAGAATGGGATGTAGGGAATGTAAGACACAACGTCATTATGTAACTCAGCAGGACGTGCACCCAGTTTCTCAATTTCAACATGACTGCACTGGTGGTAGATTATTCTCCTATCTAAACTCAGAGAAAAAGCTCAAAAAGTACATTTGTTATCTGTAAATTCAGTTTGCTTATCAATCAATCAATCAAACAGGATTTATAAAGCGCTGGTATTCACCCACAAGTGTATCCAGGCGCTGAGACCCATCTGCTCGGGTGGAGTCATTTGAACAGCCGGGTCTTGAGTCCCTTCCTGAATTCTTGAAGAGAGGGTGAGATCCAGAGGTTGAGGGGGAAGCTGTTTCAGTTCTTCGCGGCGAGGCAGGAGAAGGAGCGTCCTCCGCTGTTGCTTCGGCAGATGTGTAGGGTTTGAGCAAGGTAGATGGAGGCAGGTGGTGGTTGATGTATGCTGCTGTTTGGTGCTGCAGGGCTTTGTAGGTGTGGGTCAGCATCTTGAATTGACATCTCTTGTGGATGGTGAACCAGTGGAGGTTCTTGAGGTGTGGGGTGATGTGGTTCCGTTTGGGAAGGTCAAGAATGAGTCTGGCTGCTGAGTTCCATAAGGTCTGCAGTGTCTTCAGGAGGTTTGTGGTGATCCGTCTGTATAGTGCGGTGCCTTAATCCAGGTGGCTGGTGATGAAGAGTGACAGTATGTCTGGTGCTGACTGGGAGCCATTAAAAGATCCCTTGGAGCATGCCAAGAGTGAGGAAGCAGAATGAGGAGACTGCATTGATATGGTTTTTCATGGTGAGTTTGCTGTCCAGGATGATGCCGAAGTTCCGGGCGAGGTTTGTAGGAGTGGATGAGGGTCCTAGTTCAGCAGGCCACCAGGAGTCGTTCCACAGGGAAGTATTGTTTCCGAAGATCAGAACATCTGTTTTGTCTGTGTTGAGTTTGAGGCAGTTGTTTTGAATCCAGTCTGCGACGCTGCTCATGCAAAGGCGAACGTTGGCACTCATGGTGGATAGGTCTTCAGATAAAGAGAGGATAAGCTGCGTGTCGTCTGCGTAGGATAGGATGTTCATTCCATGGGTTCTGATGATGTCAGCCAGATGGTCATGCAGGCATTGAACAGAGTAGGGCTGAGGGATGAACCTTGAGAGACACCACAGACGATCTTGGGTTGCACTGGTGAAAGGAGGGAGGCAGATTCTCTGAGTTCTTCCGGTGAGCACGGATTCAATCCATTTAAGGGTGTCCTCCTGAATAAATCTGATGAAGCCTCTTGATCACCGTGTGATGGGACACAGTGTTGAAGGCTTCTGAGTGGTCGAAGAGGATCAGGACACCCGTTTCTCCCTGGCCTAGGAGGATTCTGCTATCGACGGCTGATTTCAACATTTAGTCCCACTAAATCCCAAAGGGCATGAAAGTAGCGCCCCAGCAAGCAACTGGCATTTACTGACTTGAGGGACAAGATGATGAAAGACAGTACCCTCTACCCAAAGGTCTCCACTAGTTTGGAATCCCTATCGGGGGCAGTAGTCGTCAACTCCTGCACCACTAAGCTTACAGAGGTGGGGTGCTCTGACAAAATGCAGGGTCACCCGGAGCAGGGTGGTGGTGCCTTGCAATCTGATAAAAGTGTGTGGGCCAGAGCAACGTTTGGGCCAGGCTCCCAAGAGAGTAACTGTGGGTGCCTCATTGGAGAGCAGCACTTCTATCATTGGTTTTGGCCTTTATGGTGGGGAGCTGGAGGTCCAGAACTTCTGCTTCCCTATGCATGACCATTATGAAGGATTCACTCTCCTCGGTGTCCAGGTCAGAGGGTGAGAGTACAGACGCAAGGGAAGTGTCATGGACACTGGCTTCTTGGAGGTCATCATACCAATTTTCTTTGTTGTATGGTTAACCTACCTCATCACTCAGGTCATTGCTGTTGTCCAAATACCTACCAAATAAGGAGTGTAATGTAAGGGTTCCTACTTGTGAAGGTGGTTTGTTGAGTGGTGGAGATTGAGCTTTACTGGGAAGCGAGTGCGGCCTCCAGAGTTGATGGAGTATGCATCAGTGTCGAGGCTCCAGGCTCTTTTGTGTATTTTCTTTGACTTACTGTTGGAAACTCACCCTCTCTGAACGGTCACCCCAAACTTTTTGCCTTCCTCATCCTATTTTTCTAAACCTAATTTTTGTTGGCCTTAGGCCTCTGTGTTACAGCAAACAAATGATGGACGGAATGCTGACAATGCAAACATTCTCCCCCAGTCAAAATATCTGGGTTAAATCCATTGTTCTTTTGCCCACAACGCCACCCCAGTTTGGACCCAACCATATGCAAATCAGTCTTGACCCTGTGCCCCATGGGAACAGTCCAGACCGAACTGCCAGGCCAGGTCCTCCCTGGACCGGAAACAAGCATCCTGGGACCGGTTTCAGGGTATGTCACCCTTCTTCAGCCAGGCTAGCTTGAATCCAGTGGCACAGTGAGCAAGGGACCCACGTCTGGGCATACCCATCCCACTTAGGGCAAAAAGTGTTACAGCAAACAAATGATGGACGGAATGCTGACAATGCAAACATTCTCCCCCAGTCAAAAGATCTGGATTAAATCGATTGTTCTTTTTCCCTCTACGCCACCCCAGTTTGGACCCAGCCATATGCCAATCAGTCTTGACCCTGTGCCCCATGAGAACAGTCCAGACCGAACTGCCAGGCCAGGTCCTCCCTGGAACGGAAACAAGCATCCTGGGACCGGTTTCAGGGTATGTCACCCTTTTTCAGCCAGGCTAATTGTGTGTCTTTTACTTTCTCGCCCTAAGTGCGCCAGGCATGCCCTGACGTGGGTCCTGGGCTCACTGTGCCACTGGAATCATTCTATCCTGGCTGAAGAGGGGTGAAACCCTGAAACCGGTCCTAGGATGCTTGTTTCTGGTCCAGGGAGGACCTGGCTTGGCAGTTCGGGCTGGACAGTTCCCATGAGGCACAGGGTCAAGACTGATTTGCATATAGCCAGGTCTAAACTGGGGTGGCATGGCGAGCAAAAGAATGATGGATTTAACCCAGATCTCTTGACTGGGGTGAATGTTTTGATTTTTTCTGCATTCCGTCCATCAATTGTGTGTCTTTGGCCTTAAGACTCTGAGCACTTTATCACTGCTAACCAGTGCTAAAGTGCATGTGCTTCTTCCCTAAACATGTTTATGATTGGTGTATACCTAACTGATAAGTCCCTTGTAGAGTGGTACCCCATGTACCCAGGGTCTGTTAAATGCTACTAGTGGATGTGTAGCACTGATTGTGCCACCCACAGACGTAGCCTTTCAAAACTGTCTAAGACCTGACATTGCAGGACCTGTTTGCACAGTTTACTGCCACTTCAACTTGCCATTTAAAACCTACTTGGCAAGCCTAAAACTCCCCTATTATTACATATAAATCACGCTAAAATAGGTCATAGGTAGACCGAAGGTGCTACATAAGTAAAAGGTAGGCCTTTTACCATTATGTTTTGCATGTCTTGATAGTGACATTTCGTTTTTTTCACTACTGTGAGGCCTACCCCTCTCATAGGGCAGCATTACAAATTCCTTAATAATCTTTTAAGCCGCAATTCCTGATCAGAGAGGAGTAGCTTTTTTGATGCTACTTAGTGGTGAGGTTGGATTAAACTCTACTATTTTAGAAATGCTACTTTTAGAAAGTGGACATTTCTCTGCACTTACAGCTCTGTGTGCCTGACAGCCTGCCTCAAATACACATCTGGGCTGGTTGACAGTTACATTTCTGCATTCCCTCTAGACAGTCGCAACACAGAACATTCAATTACATCTGCATTCATCTGCATACTGATGGGTCTTCCTGGGGGAAAGAGGGAGGGAAGGACGTAACACTTCATGTGAAAATGTAGTGTCCTGTCCCCACATAAAGGGCTGATTTAACCCCCATCGCTAGGCTGACAGACAGGACTGGGCTGAAAGGGACCCTGTGCACTACAGAGGATTCTTTTGAAGTCACTTGCACCTCAAATGCACTTTGGGGTATACATACTAGGTCTCTGACCCCCCTCTAGTAGAAACTTCATTTTGACCTGTAACCAGACACTGCTTGCTCTACATCTGCATATTGCCAGAAGGACTGCTGTGCTGCAAGGAGACTGCCACTTAGCTAACTGCTATGCTGAATTGGCCTACTTCTTGCTAACCTGCAGGTGAGACTGCCACTTTGAGATCTGCCTTGCTGTGCTGAACTACAAGTGTTCTCCAAGGACTTGCTGGCTTGTCCCCTGTTCAGGAGGTCTCAGGATCATCAAAGACCTCACCCCTTTGCACTGCTGTGGCACTCAGTAACTGCTTAGTCTGGCGAGTGTGTTTTAACATGGATCAGCTTGTGAGCCGATCGCCACCCAATCTTAGCGCAAAGACCAGCGCTTTCCCTTTGTTGAGGACTCAGCAATCTGCTTTTCTATAACCGGCGTTATCTATGAGGCTCAAGTTGTTCTGGCTGTGCTTATGCCGATCTAAGTCACTGCCGTACTCTCAGCGGCTGCAGCGCTTTCGAGTGCAGCTCTACTGTGACACGTTGCCCGGGTAACCAGGGTCGTGTCCAAGAGTGCGATGTCCGCCAGCCGTCGACGAGCGCACTGTTGTGACTCAGATCAGCTGATGACTCAGGCCCCGCACATGAGGCCCGCCAACAACTCGAATGAAAAGTACTGTACTGAGGAGTCAGACCCCCAAGGTTCCTGTCACCGACCAGCACGTTCACTTTTCTCGAATTTCTCCGGTCTCAAAGGGCACTTATAATTATGAAACTTTGGTGCTGTTTTGTGCGCTGCTTTGCCCCGCAACGACTAGGAAGTAATACTTCTCAGTAACTAAACAATGGTACGAGCTACTAGCACAGGTTTTACCTAAATGCCCGCAAAACGTGTTTTTTTTATTTAGCACTGTGATTACCGTGGGCATTTAATGTGATAACTTGAAAAGTATACATTGTATTTTTGTCATTTTGGTCTTGTTTTGTTTATAATACAATAACCTATTTTTAGAAACCTCTGTGGAGTCTTTTTGTGGTATATGTATTGTGTTACTGTGTGTGTGTGTTGCACAAATACTTAGGTGCCAGAGGGTAAGCACAGGTTATCTTAGTTGTGCATCTAGTTTACCCATACTAGAGTGGTGGGTTCTGCCTGGCCTGGGTGTATACCTTAGCTAAACAGAAACCCCATTTCAAACATTGGTGATCAGCAGTGACTATACGGCCTGGATTTGTGAAATATCATACAGTAATCCATTGTTCACTACTAGTCTGCACTTGTAACATTTTTATTTTTTTTCAAGTCAAGATGAGCCAAACATTCCTGAGGAGGAGGATGACCTGATTCTTGAGTCTGAGATAGCTGTAGACCTTCCTGAAGGAAGGGCCCATGACTTGCCAGGAGCAGGGGGGATTCCCAATGCAGGGAGCAGTGTCTCCTCCAGGAACCTGCCCCCAGCAGAACTGGATGACAGGAGGGAGGAATGAAAGTTAAAACTGGAACTTGCAAAGCTAAAGCTGGAGAAACAGCACGTTTAAAGGAGAGGAGGGTGGCTATGGGAGAAAGGAAACTTACACATAAGCTCAACCTCAGAGAGCTGGATATCAGAGCCCTACAACTGGGTTCCAGCAACAATAATGGTAGCAAGCATACTTGCAATATCTTCACATGAGTCAAAGGTCAGGATACCCAAGGATTTGGTGCCCAGTTATGTTGTGGGGGATGACGTTGACAAGTGGTTTGCAGCCCACAAAGTGGCTTTAAGAGTCCATAAGGTCCCAGAGGAATATGGGGTGGTGGTCTATGGAGCTACATGCCCACAGTGGGGAGGGAAACTCTTCTTAAACTAGAGATGGGAGCCAGACAGGCTACACTGAAATGAAGAAAATCTTGACCAGTAAATTTAGGCTGACACGTGACAAAAACAGACAGAGGTTCAGGGCTAGTCACAAGCTTTCCATACAGAGCTGGGTTGACTGTTTAGGCTATGCTGATAAAAGCACAGAAGGACTGGGTGATGGGCAGCAAAGTAAATGATTATCCAGGGCTGCACAACTCAATGTTCAAGGAGTACATGCTTGACATTTGTTTTACAGAGCTGCACCAATACCTAGTGGATAGTAAGCTTACTGATCCCAGGAAGCTTGCTGAGGAGGCAGATATCTAGGTCAGCACCAGAGTGTCCAGAAAAGTACCTGGAAGTGACCCCAAGAAGGGTGGTTCAGCGCCCCCCAAGAGAGTGAGAGGGATGGCAAGAGAGATCCAGGCAAGTCCCAGGGTAAGGGGGAAGAAAAGGTTTCCCATGTCCCTACCGAGAAGGAGTGAGGTACTGGTGGGTGGTGTACCAGGGCCCCCCCATTTCCAACCCTGCTGCTCTGATTGTTCCCAGTTATGACACAAGCAGGGAGGACTCTGTCTATCCAAAGAAACTATTCACTGGTGGTAATCCTACAGGGGTCGCCCATGTGGCCTTAGGGGAAGGTAGCCCCCAGGGGCAGGTTATAGACCATGTCATGGTCTCCCTCAGCTGGGAGATAGACTCAGAGGGTGAGTTGGTGATCTCTGAGGGTGCTAGTTGTCACTTCCAGCAGGTGGTAGTGAATGGGGTCCCAACCACTGCCCTGAGGTATACTGGGGCTAGCAGGACCATGATTGTGGTAGAGCTACTCTCCCCAGAGTAGTACATCGGCGAGGTGTGTAGAGTGACTCCAGCCCATGGGCAGGACTTTTTCCACCCATGGCTCTGGTGACCTTAGAGTGGGGTGGGGAGGTGACCCAGAGAAGGGTCATAGTTAGTTCCCAGATGCCCAATGACTACATTCTGGGGAATGAGTTGCCACTAGTGTCAGGAGAACAGAAAGGGGCAGCCGCTACAATTCAGTTTTCTGGGAGTACCACTCCCAAACAGAGGGAAGAGAACTCCAGGGGGCAGGGGGAGGAAGGACTCATGCCTGACTCCTGTCTAGCTCAAGGGTACAGACCCTGGGTTGGAGGATCAGCTGCTGGATACCAACCCTGAAGTGGTGGAAGGGAGAGTGGAGAAAGGATGCAAGGCCCCTGTGGCTATTTCCTCCCACTCTGAAAAACCACAGAGACAGAGATCCCTGGGTGGGCTGGGGCCTGGCTCTTGAAACTGACAGTTACAGCAGGCAGTGACCTTTATTGGTTGCTGTCCCTAGGGACAGAGTTTTCCTTGGGTTGGGGACAGATGCCAGACCCAAGGGGTGGAATGGGCCTCATCCCTTTGTTGGCCATGGTGGTACTTTCTACCCACTGGGGTGCATCTGTGAGCAAATTAGGATTAGGTGCTGCACAGATGGGGACCCTAGGTAAGGATTAAGAATCCCCATGGGTTAGCTCAGTGGCCCCAGACAGTATAGACGGAGGGATCCAACTGGGTTTAGAGAGGCGTAGAACTGGCAAGTACCCCTGCAGCAGTGGGCTACTGTCCATATTCTATCACCCTAAGCAGGGAAGCCCATCAAGGTATTGATCTGGCTACCCTGGCTGTAGGTGGGGGGTCATGTTGGAAAATGTCTCTCTCTGGTCACCCCAAACCTTTTGCCTTCCTCCTTCAATTTTTCTGACCTCATTTTTGTTGGCCTCAGCACTCCGAGCACTTTACAACTGCTAACCAGTGCTAGGGGTATGTCCCTCTTCCCTAAACATGTTTGTGAATGGTGTATATCTGATTGACATATTTAATTTACTTGTAAATCCCTTGTAGAGTGGTACACCATGTACCCAAGGCCTGTAAATTAAATACTACTAGTGGGCTTGCAGCACTGATCTGCTACCTACAAAAGTAGCCTTTCAAACCTGTCTCATGCCTGCCATTGAAGGACCTGTGTTCCCAGTTTACTGCTACTTAAACTTGCCATTTAAAACCTACTTGCCAAGCCTTAAACTCCCCTTTTATTACATATATGCTACTCCTAAGGTAGGCCCTAGGTAATCCTAATGGAAGGGCCCTATGTAAGTAAAAGGTAGGACATGTACCTTTATGTTTTGCATGTCCTGGTACTGATAAACAACCTATTTAGATATGTCACTACTGTGAGGCCTATCCCTCTCATAGGGTAGCATCGTGAATTCCGTAATAATCTTTTAAGCTGCAATTCCTGAGCAGAGGGGAGTAGCTTTTTGATGTTTCAATGTTTGGAATGATATTGATAAATCCTGTTTACTGGTGAGGTTTGACTCAACTTTACTGTTTTAGAAAGGGCACTTTTCTTTATGTTCATCACGTAACGTCTATTTTTTGTCTTATCAGGCCTTTCTTACTTACCAGATATTTCCTTCTTTTAATTTCCTCACAGGACTAAGAGCCTTTGATTAACTAGATGCAGCTGTGTTACTGCATTTTGACATACATTTATTGGTATAATCATTTGTTTGTAGATTCCCCTGAGGAAGGGTGGTTCCATCACCCGAAATGCATTGGGATTCATGTAACCCACGCCTGATATATATGAACAACATAAACGGAATTTTGTTTCAGAAAGATTCGATTTCGTATAAACTGAGATTCATGAAGTAATGAATTGAAGGAGTCATGAACAATTGTTTGGGAGTATTATTTATGAATTTGGTTTGCATTGGAATATAAATAATGTTCACATTTCATCAACTGATTTAAGTGTAATTAAAAAATTGTAAGACACTCAATTGAGTGCAGATAGTAGTGCACTTTCTGACTAAGACTGCTGTCCTAGTTTTTTTCTCTCAATTTTGATCAGGCGGTGGGGTAGACCGCCTCAGAGGGTGCACACTGTAATTTGATTCTGTTTGTTTCTGTTGAGTACATAGTTTAAGTGAAAATTGAGTGCAACACAGCTGTTCTGTGGTCTTTCTACTTTTAGAAAGTAGACATTTTTCTGCACTTACCGCTCTGTGTTCCGGACAGCCCATCTCAAATACACGTCTGGGCTGGTTGACAGCTACATTTGTGCATTCCCTCTAAACAGCTACAACACAGGAGACTCAACTGCATCTGCATACTGATGGGTTTTCTTGAGCGGCATGAGGGAGGGGAGGAGCTAACACTTCATGTGAACAGGTAGCATCCTGTCCCCACATAAAGGTCTGATTTCCCCCCCCCCCCCCTCCTCCCTTTGCTAGGCTGGCATACAGGACTGAGCTGAATGGGAACCTGGGCACTTCAGAGAAATCATTTGAAGTCACCCCCATATCAAAGGCCATTTTGGGTACAAGTACTGGGTCTCTGACCCCCTCTAGTAGACACTTTGTTGCGGCAATGTAATAAGGACTGCTGTACTGCCAAGAGGAACTGTCACTTTGCTAACTGCCTTGCTGTGCTGGCCTGCTACCTTTGTGTTGTGCTGAACTACAGGTGTTCTCCAAGAGCTCCCAGGGGCTGCAGTGCCATCCAGCGCTGCTCTACTGCAACACATTCCATGGATGCGAGGTTTTTCAGCTGTCGACATGCATGCTGTTGTGACCCAGATCAGCCGACGATGCAGGTCCTGCTCACGAGCCCTGCCGACAACTCGAATGAAAGGTAATGTACTGAGGAGTTGGACCCTTGAGGCTCCAGTGACTGACTCACACGTTAGTGGGAGGTTCGAATTTTGTTGAATTTCCCCGGTCCCAAGAGGCCCGTATAACACGTACCTCTGGTGCTGTTCTGCACACTTCTTTGCCCCGCCACGGCGATGAAGTAATATTTCTCTGTAACCACACGATCTTATGTGCTACAAGCACAGGATTTACGTAAATGACTGCAAATTATGTTTTGTTTAGCACTGTGATTAACGTGGGCATTTAATGTGGCAATTTGAAAAGTATACATTGTATTGTAGTTTTGGTCTTGTTTTGTTTATAATACAATAACCTATTTTATAAACCTGCGTGGAATCTTTTTGTGGCATATTCATTGTGTTACTGTGTGTGTGTGTGTTGCACAAATACTTTGCACATTGCCTCTTTAGATAAGCCTGCCTGTTCTGCGCCAAGCTACCAGAGGGTTAGCACAGGCTATCTTAGTTGTATATCTAGCTTACCCTGACTAGATTGGTGGGTTCTGCCTGGCCTGAGTGTATACCTTAGTCAACCAGAAACCCAATTTCTAACACTTTCCCAAAGACTTGGAGCACAGCAATGACTCCTGCAACCTCTGGACCAAGAATAGGATGACCCTTCGACTTGGACCAGTCTCGCCGCAGAGCCTTTAGTTACTTGGTGGCAGAGTTTTGCTTCACTGTCTCATATGGCCTTCAGGTTTATCGGCGCGCACTCATTTCGGACCGTAGAGTTGTGGCACGGTCCTAGGCAAACCTGATGAGAATATAATCCTCACAGACATTTGTGACATCCCATACAGGGCTTAAAAGCTGTTTTTTTCGAGATAAAGTATCACAATCACATGAACGTTCACTCCGGATCTGTGTCTGGAGGCGCAGAAAGAAACAAACTTATGTCAGCACGCAAGAGACCACGTATAAAGGCCTGTTATGGCTTTTCCAGAGCTGAATAGTGTAGTTTGACACCTACCAGCACACAGAGGTATTGCTAAAAATGTTTTCAGATCAAGTCCGATGCCTGGAAAGTATTCAAAAGGTATAGAATCTGCGGTTAGAAGTCTATCAGAAAATCACATTCTTGCACTGTTAGAGGTCTGTTGAGAATTCAGCCTGCTGTACCCCACACTAACCTCTCTGAAAACCTGCTCGCTATTGCTATTAGTGAGAATCAAGTGCTAAAAGTTTTGTACTTAACCCACTTTGCAGAACCATTTTAGGATGGACACCAGGAGATGAGGCCAATGACCCCAGGTCCTAAGCCTCTACCGTGGAGGCCCAGTAGCCACTGCTAGCCTTGTCACCCCCCCCCCACACATGGTATGATAAACTAGTAACTAAGTGTGAACATATCACCAAAACCCGTATTCAATATAAACAGCCTGCAATAGGCTAATGCCTAATCGACCTAAATCACTGCTTCAGTGAGAGGCGCAGGCATAGGAAAGGGAAAGCAGAAAGACAAGAAAGGAAACAAGAAATATATTAAAGAAGCAGCTCTCATCAATTCTGTCCTAATTCACTCCCAGAGAGTATCTGGTCCCCCCTCCCTCACCCACTTCCAACCCTCGTTCTGAACCTACAAGCTGTTATACATGTTATACATCCAACTAGTTTGATGAATGAACCAAATTAAGGGAATCCAGCATCAATATTTAGCACCTCTAGAAAAACCCTGGCTAAGTCTGCCTGCATAAAGACATATATCTTATTCAAATTTATCTTTGTAAATGAATCAGAAAACCTATTGAGTCCCCTCTAAACTATGCCCTCTCTAAAATCCACAGGCCCTACACCATGCCAGAGAGCCGGCACTCAGATGTGACAAAAAAAAAAGAAGAAGCACTGATTCGTCCACCATCACCACGCCTGTCTGCATGACCTAGTGCAACATCTGGACTAGGAGCGCACCACCATCTCTGTTTCTTGGAGGGCAATCTGTAAACTTTCCAGTCCATCAATGATTCAATGCTTTCCACCATGTTCATCAGATCCCTCAACCCATCCCTTGTCTAATGACGGAGGGCTACCGCTGAAACCGCCTCAACACCCTAAAAGCAATCTTCTTGCATTTTTCATCAACCCTATCTTTAACTCAATCTTGGCCTCAGAACAACAACTTTTAAAAGAGAATTCTTCCTTTACGTCAGCAGCAGCTGCAGCTCCAGCTCCAGCCTGCTGGGTCTCCGATGCTGTGATCTATTCTTGGCTCTTCCATTCTTCTATTTCACCTATAGCATCTGCTCTTTGATGCTTACCAGCTTTCTCTCCACACTCTGCACTGCAGTTTCAATAGTGCCTTTTTTCCTGAAGCTTTCTCACTCAGATTACAAATGGAACATAATAATTGTGTCCATTTTGATAGGCCATTTTTTCCTCATAAAATCCATCTCCTTTCTGCTCTTTAGGTGTGATGCTAAGTGGGACGAAAAAGCCTCCCTTCTGACTGTCATAACTGTCTCCAACAAAAGAACAACAACATCCATCTCTTTAGTTCTTCTGCGGAGTCCACAAAGGGATCTTCCAAGCGACAACTGTTTTGCAGCTGGGGCACTGCCAAGGGCGGTTTGTGCATAGGAGCGTTGAGCTCCTGACTTCCCCAATGTGAGACAGACAGACAGACAGACACACACACACATGCACACCCCCCCTCTCATGCTTTCCACTATTACCTACTTAGCAGGCGGGACCATGACGGAGCTCTCTCTCCCAGAGTTGCAGCAGCAGTTCAGGCTGCGTTAACTGAACTACGCATGTTGGATTGGCTGGTGTTTTCACTTTAAGACTGATTTGCATATGGCTGGGTCCAAACTGGGGTTGTGTGGTGAGCAAAAGATTGATGGATTTAACCCAGATCTTTGAGACTGGGGGTGAATGTTTGCATTGTCCAGCATTCCGTCCATCAATTGTTTCTTTTACATAGGTCGCCCTATGTGGGAAGGGTATGCCCACAAGTGGGTCCCGTGCTCACTACACCACTGGATTCAAGCTAGCCTGGCTGATGAAGGGTGATGCCCTGAAAGCGGTCCCAGGATACTTGTTTCCGTTCCAGGGAGGACCTGGCTTGGTAGTTCGGGCTGGACTGTTCCCACAAAGAACAGGGTCAAGACTGATTTGCATATGCCTGGGTCCAAACTGGGGTGGTGTGGTGAGCAAAAGATTGATGGATTTAACCTAGATCCTTGAGACTGGGGGTGAATGTTTGCGTTGTCCAGCATTCCGTCTATCAATTATTTCTTTTGCATATGTCACCCAAAGAGAGAAGGGTATGTCCAGAAGTGGGTCCCATGCTCACTGCACAGTTGGATTCAAGCTAGCCTGGCTGATGAAGGGTGATGCCCTGAAACCAGTGCCAGGATGCGTGTTTCCCTTCCAGGGAGGACCTGGGGTGAATGTTTGCATTGTCCAGCATTCCATCCATCAATTGTTTCTTTTTCAGGTGTTTTCACTGTGGCCAGCCTGACACGTGCAGTTCCAACTTCTGCTTCAACAGCTTAAAGACAGCTGAGAGCAGAAGCACAGCCCCATAGGTCTTCATTGAAGAACAGTGATTGCCTGCTTCAGCCAAACCTACAACTGCTTCTATGCTGTTTAGCACTGTAAGCAGCAAGAGAGCAGTGCTTGGATTGGCTGGATGCTTTTAAGCAGTTAGCAGAGCCGAATATGTGCTGCACCCTGCAGAGAGGAAAGTTTATTTTTAATTTTAATAGTTAAAAAGTAATTTGTGTGCCCCACCACTGACTAAAGGGAGCAGCCAATTGGTGGCCCTCTGAAATGAGCACTGCCCCTACCCCTAAGACTGAAGTTAGGAACTTGGACGTCCAACTTGACCAGAAACTCACCCTGAAGGATCAGGTGATGGCCACTGTTGGCTCTTGTTTCAATATGTTGAGCCTCTTGCGCAGAGTTTTCCCTCTCTTTCACCTCTCTGTGCGTAAAACACTCACTCAGGCACTTGTGACAAGCCATATGGACTATTGCAATGCCCTTTTGATTGCAGCAAAAGATTCTTATTTAAATAGACTCCAGGTGGTACAAAACACTACTGCCTGTCTTCTTAGGAATGTATCAAATAGAACTGCCTTTCTCCTTCTCCTGAGTCAACTCCATTGGCTGCTGATACGCAAGAGAGTGAAATTCAAGATTTGTTGTATTGTACGCCAAGCCTTGAATGGCAGAGGTCCCGCTTATTTAACAGAAAAATATATCCCTTACCAGCCGAATAGATCCTTTCGACCAGGAGAAAAATCCGTGCTTGTCATTCCTCGTTTCAGGAAAGCCCGTACAGGTGGTAAAACCTTCTTCTATTTGGCCCCCCAGTACTGGAATCAGTTACCAGTTTATCTTCAAAAACGTTCAGATTATTTTCTCTTAAGGAAACTTCTTAAAACAGAACTCTACTGTGTTTAGGTCTCCTGGTTTGTGCTGTCTGCATTGCTACCTATAGCGCGGAGATACCCCTCCGGGGGTGATCCACGCGCTTTATAAATCAAATAAATAAATATATGGACAATACAATGATGCCTTAAGGAGACACTAGTGGAATTTGATGCAATTGATAATGTATCAATGCTAATGTTATAGATTAGTGGCTCTTAACCGTTTGAGTTCTGTGGACCCCCACTTCATCATTACTGTAAATCCACGGACCCCCACTGACTCCTTTTTAGAAGCCGGTGATCCTCTGCCTAAACAATTTCTATGATTTGTACCTCAAAACAATACATATTGGGAGAGGAGGCAGCAGTCCCAATCCTTCAGAAAACTCAGCCACTCAGTTATGTTTTTTTAATGTTTGATATGTGCCTACCTGTGTATATGTATGAATATATGTGTAGTAAGGAGTGCGTACTGCGAATGGGTATGCATGTGCTTATGAAAGGTGGGTGAATGTGTGCAAGCTTGTGAATGCAGGTGGAAGTGAGTGAGACTGCATGTACATGAGTGAGCATGTGTGTGTGTGGCCTGCTCACCCCCTCCTGATCCAATTACCAGCTACCACTAACTAGATCAGACACTAACTGTCATTTTAGCCTATAATATTTTTCAATGGACTTTGGGATTACTCATTTTGTCCCTGCACTTACAATTTTTCTTGACAAAGCAATCTTAGGTTAAACTGGGATCTCTTATGTTGTCTATACTAGATTCCTAGCAAGACAAATGAGCATAAAATGTTTAACAGTTGCTTAGCAATGTTCGCTGCAAATTGAGTTGGCTACTAAATCAGTGATAGAAAAATCTACATACATTTAACCTATTCACTGTTTTTACATTTTTTTAAATAAATGTTATTATACCCAACACCCTTGATTGAATATGTATATGTACCGATAACAATAACACACAAACAACAACGAGGATATTCAATACTAAGTAATCTCTATTTTAAGGGAATTTCTAAGCAGCTATATTTTTACAGTGATATGTATGTTTTTTGACAAGATTCATGAGATTTAGAAACAACAATTCTTTAGACATCAGCATAAATGTAGTGTTTCATGAGTTTAAAATGAGTGCAGTGTGCCAGTAAAAAACATGCTGGTATAAAACTACAAATATAAATACATTTTGGCAAAAACAAAATCTACTGATCAAAGCACCGCCTCCCAAGAAAGATGCTTGCTGTCTTTCGTACTGTCAAATATATATTTAATGTTCGCACGGTTAGCATTTTGCCAGTCACCAAGCAGCTTTAAAAAGGGAGGAAAAGCGAAAAGTATAAAGGAAATCAATCAAAAGTTAGGATTAATTATGGTGGTCCCTTGCCAAGAGCCAAATTCACTTAGTTGTTATCACTGTTACAACATGATTGAAGTTTTAGTGAACAGTCCCAGAGTTAGAATCAGAGACCGATTACCAAGAGGGAAACGTACGCTTAACAAAACCCTCCTCAAGATAACTCACTCATATTCGGGGAAGAGAGAGATCCCGCGAAATCAGCCCAGTTGTGAAATGTTTTTACACTTCTCATGATTGTCTTACGGAACCGATGGACTCCATTCTTATTTTCTAAATAAATATGATTATTGAAACAAATTTGAAATAAAATGCTCAAGAAAAATTATGTACACTGTGAGGAATATCAGTTCTTTTGTACAGTTAATCAATTTCAAAGAGAGACAAATTATGTTTTGCATAACTTGGAAAAACATGCAACCACTTTTGCCTCAAAATTAATTAACAAATAAATACTGCTATTCAAGGGAAGCTTTTACAATCGAATTCAACTCTCGATTTCATAGGCAATTTGCATCAGTTCACCATTAACCCAATTTCCTGTTAATCACTAGACAGAAGTAATCATATAACGCAGATAACATCCTCTCTTCAGTGGCAGCCAACATAAACAAAAAGTGGTGAGGTGGGTGGATGTGGAGCAAGGGAGATCGCAGGAGGGGGTTTAATAATAAAAATGAATAAGACTTACCTGAAGCAGCCCGCCGCCTCACTCTTCCTCTGCTTCCTGGTCCCAGCAAAGACTGGGACAGCATCAGAGACTCCTTGTGCAATCCCCGGGCTGCTCTCATTCTATTACCAAGCATAAGAGCAGCGCAGGGATTGGCCTGAGCAGGCTGGTTTAACGCTCGCCCAGTCACAGGAAGTCTGTGCTATTTTTCCAACCCAGCAGTGCAATACAGCTGGGCTGGAGAAACCTAACTGCGCATGTCTTTTTGGCCGGCGTATGATGGCCGGCCAAACAGACATGCGCACTTAGAAGTGCACATATCACTCTATTCCTCCTCCCTCCCATGGCCCAGCACCACTCCTCCTCACACACGCTGGCTCAGCCAGCAGCTGAAAATTAAAACAATAATAAAATACCCTTTTATTTTTCAGCTGCTGGCTTTGAGCCAGTGGGGCGACTTTCCTCCGCCATTGCGAAGGAGCCGCACCAGACTCTCTCAATTAAAATCAAAGGACAGATCGGTCTATAGTTGAGTAAACACTAGGCAATCTGACTGAACAAACATTATTTAGCAGTAACCTATGCTTCATAACTTTATGTAGAAATAGTAGGAGGTGAGTTTTTTCTGAATTCTGCAGCTTCCAGTCAGCAGTCCATGTGGAGCGACAAGCCTGAGTCACAGAGCTAAGGCATTTAAAGTCAGAAACTTGCTTCAACTGATTTACGCCTACATTTGAGGCAAGTTTCACAATTCTAAGTGATGAATAAAAAATCTTAAAATTATCCAAGGAAATCTGTCACAATCGGAGATGTCTTTGCGTGCTGAAATTCCTAAAAAGTGTGTACGTGCGTTTTCCACTGGATGGATAAATCTACATATTTTAAATACGACATAAAACGGCATGTGTACAATTTCCTCAAAGTTTCTTAACAGGATTTTGTTGAACCTGTGGAGAAAACCCGTTTAATAACAGCCCGATTAAATATGCGGATGTTGCCTCGTAGTTTTAACCCTTGAAACAGACATACTCCTGCCTGTGATAGATGAAAATCTACATGTGTTTCCAGTGTGTAAAACTACCTGCACGAGGTATGTGAATATCCGCAAACATGTTTCCTCAACGACTTTTTCAGGTACACCCACCGAGAAATGCTCACCAACCCACCTTTATTACTACATTTGGGAATCGAACATTTTCATAATAATGGGTGAATTTAAATAGCTGCAAATGCACAATGCGGTCATAAAATCACACCAATTCGGAGTCTGCAAATTAGGATTGGGAATTTACATTTGCTAAGTGTTACATTCAGTTTAGGTGCACACAATGAGTTCTAAATCAGGTCCTGTAAGTGCTATCAGTATGTTTTTGTTTGGTCTTAGCCTTTGCAAAATTAAAATGTAGACGGTTGCATATTTTTCACAGGCTACGCAGTTCAATTAGCTGTCTCACAGTGACGACATTCATATTTAATCATGGGTGGATTTTAACAAATCTACGTATAGGAATAGTTATCTTCGTCTAGTACAACATGTTAACTTTACTTGTAATTTCGTTTGTTAATATAATTACCAATTTGACTAATTTTACCTCCCTGTGGTGAGTCCGTTAAGTGGCCTTACCACCTCAACAAAGTGGTATATTACAGCCCTTTTGTTTATTACCTTATACCTAACTTGTAAACCATAAGTGCAACTTGACCTCACTTCTCACTCCATGAATTCATCAATAATAACCAGTCCAAAAGAGCATACTTAACTACATATCTAAATAGCCCTTCTTTTGCATGCTGCCTAATTTCAAATCCCAAATTTCTAAAACTGATTACCATGTAGCGGTACCTCGGGTAGTTCGTGGTAGCACATAACCAAGAGTTTATAGTGCAGAGACTCAGGATTAGCATGGGCTGAACTGGCCATCACCTTCAGAGTGAGCATCCAAAAATGTTTCGTTTTGAATTTTTACAATGCATTAAACTGTCAAAGTGTGCAAATGATGACTCAAAAGATAACATAGCAATAGAAAAGGGGCAAACAGGTTTATGGAGAAATGAAAAGTTTGCTCTAGTTTTCCCTGTCTGAAGTTCCATCTAAAGAGGTAAATCTTCCCAAATACCGGTTAGGTGAATCCCTGTCTAAGAAATAATGAAGGTAGAAGAGCAAAAATGTTTGTGAATCAGGTCCTACATTATTCTAAGATTGAAGCCAAATAAAATAATGGTGGCAGCACCTGAGAGAAATGTACCGTAGTTTACCTGCATACGTTTTAAAAAGTGCTGTTTCCAAGAAGTTATTTGGAGTTTTGGAAACTGTGGAAAACATGCGTACTGATATGTAAAAACATCCCATGCAAAGCATTTACACAATGTCAATACTACATAATGCAAATACATACCATGTCTAAATCATACGATTTAAAGAACATACCAGTTTCAACACAGTATTACAGCACATATGTAAAGCATGCTTCTTACCTAAATCAGGCTTGAGTTCTGTAGGCAAACTTAACTTTCTTGACATCTTTGCTGAAAAATAATAAATGTCCTTAAAGTTCAGTGGATGTACAAGATATTACCACATGCATTTTAACACATGCATGTTGTTCATTACTAGTAATAAACAGATTTAAACAAATTAGTTAACCATCATTTTATAAGCAATACAATGACACTTCCAGCCTGAGCAACTCAAAATTGTTCAGCACTTGGTAAAGGACATATTCCCACCCTATTTTCTCTCCTTATGTTCTGCAGAACCACACCAACACAAAAAGATGATGATGGAATGTTGAACATTGTCAAACGCTCACCCCCGTCACATGTATGGGTTAAATCCATCGTTTTGTGCTCACCATGCCACCCCAGTTTGGACCCAGCCATATGCAAATCTATTCTTGACCCTGCTCCCCATGGGAACAGTCCAGCCCAAACTGCCAGAGCAGGTCCTTCCTGGACCAGAAAACAAGCATCCTGGGGCCGGTTGCGGGGTATCATGCAGGCTAGCTTGAATCCAGTGATATAGCGAGCATGGACCCCACATCTGGGCATACCCTTTCCACTTAGAGCAACTATAGCAACACAAAAAGATGAATAATGGAATGCTGAACATTGACAAACTCTCCCCCAGTCACAGACCTTGGTAAAATCCATTTTTTTGTTGTTCACTGTGCCACCCCAGTTTGGATCCAGCCATATGCAAATCAATCTTGACCCTGCTCCCCATCGGAACAGTCCAGCCCAAACTGCTAGACAAGGCCCTCCCTGAACTCAAAACAAGCATTTTGAAAACGGTTTTGGGGAATCACCCCATATCAGCCAGGCTAGCTTGAATCCAGTGGCATAGCGAGCACGGGACCAAAGACTGGGCATACCCTTCCCACTTAGGGTGACTACAGCAACACAAAAAGATGATGGACCGAATGATGAACACTCACCCTCAGTCACAGATCTGGGTTAAATTCACTGTGTCTTTGCTCACCATGAAACCCCAGTTTTGGACCCAGCCATATGCAAATCGGTCTTGACCCTGCTCCTCATGAGAAAAGTCCAGCCCGAACTGCCAGGCCAGGTCCTCCCTGGACCAGAAAACAAACATTCTGGGACCGGATTCGGTGTATCACCCCTCATCAGTAAAACTAGAGGGAATCCAGTGGCACAGTGAGCAAGGACCCGCGTCTGGCCTGGCAGTCCCAGCTGAACTGTTCCTTTGGAGAGCAGGGTCAAGCCTGATTTACATATGGTTGGGTCCAAACTGGGGTGGCATGTGAGCAGGAGGGTCCCATGCTCGCCATGCCATGCCCAAAACCGGTCCTAGGATGCTTGTTTCTGGTTCAGGGAGGACATTGCCTGGCAGTTTGGGCTAGACTGTTTCCATGGGGAGTAGGGGTCAAGCCTAATTTGCATATGGCTGGGTTCTAGCTAGGGTGGCGTGGTGAGCAAAAAAACGATGGATTTAAGCTCAGATCTCTGATTGGGGGTGCGTGTTTGACATTGTTCAGCATTCTGTCCATCAATTGCTCTTTTTGCTGCAGAACCAACCTTCATTACTTGCTTACCACATCTGTCATTACATATTACAAGTAAATAAATCTATTATAACTTACACACACAACTTGACAATTTCAGAACCAAGTATGCTCTTGCTTTCAGCTTACATATGCTACTAGATGGCTTTATTCTGGAGTAGCAAACTCATAATTCACTCTATGTCCCAATAATTGTATTTCTTCATCTAGGCTGCGGAAGAGACACTGGCATTCCCTCCACCCATCAGCTGGCAGTAATTTCCATTGTTCACAGTGGCAGCCAGTCTGTGCAGGAGGATAGTTTGGAGGTAATGCACAAAATCTAAGCATATTCCCTGGTGCAGTAGGCAGAAATGTGGGTAATATCTTTGACGATACATTATCTTTCATACATCATGCTAATACAGTGGTCTACTCATCTTTTTATGTTTTAAGAATAATAAAGCAACTGCTACCTTTCGTCCCAGCCAGTACTGGGAGAAAGCTAATTTGTGCTCTGGTCATGTCGAAGGTTGACTACTGCAATAGGCTTTTAATCAATGCACAAGAAAGAGTTCTGGGCAGGCTGCAGCTGGTACAGAACGCAGCCGCTAGGATACCATCGTGTACCCCCAAGTTCAAGCCCATATCTAATGTGGTGCGACAGCTTCATTGGCTGCCCATAAGAAGCAGAACGAAATTCAAGGCTCTGCATTGCCTATAAGGCAATTCACGATACCGGACCAGAATGTTTAAAGAAAGCCTTCCGGGCTTACACGCCCAGCAGATCTCTGCGCTCAGCAGATGCCAATCTTCTGATCGTCCCCAGAACAAGGAAAGCCAACTAGGGTGACAGAAGCTTCATAGTGGCCACATCCAAACTATGGAATTCTCTTTCCATGCAGATTAAGGCTAGTCCCACGCTGACATTATTTAGAAAACAAATTAAAACCTGGCTTTTTAACCAATAGGCGTCCTGCCAGCTTTTGCGTACCCTCCAGCTCATAGCGCCGAGACACCTACGGGCATTTGTGCGCTTTAAAAGTTGTTAAAATAAATAAATTCACTGGGGCCAAGGGATCCCAAGAGCAAAAGGGCAACTAAGTGATTCCCTTCTTAGTACGATGCATGTACCATGGAAAGAAGGTGGCATGGTTGCATTTATTATTTAAACATATTTGAAACAGAGGTGGTGCTAATTTGTACAGTGTTCAATGAAATAATAGTGATATAAATGTAATTCTTTCTGTAACGAATGCAGTGACTGAATACAAGAGATTACCTTCTCCCTTGTTCGCAGTGGCAGTGTTGTGTCTTACATTTTATGTGTGATCTCAGTGTGGTGTCATGCCATTCTTGTTATGAGCCTGACTTAAGGGAAATGTGAGGTGACACAATGTTCATAGAGGGTACCCAGCATGGTTTCAGTAGGTGGTGGTTAGGACACATACGGTGGGGAAGGAAGATGTTTTGGTCCCAATAAAAGTAATTTTACTCATTGCTGGAGTTGTTGTTTCCGCACAGGTGATGAGCACCCCCACAGAGGACACCTAGGGCCGTAGTTTGCACCTCACCATCTTGTTGCCTGTGTTCCAGGTGGTGACTGGCGAGTGGATACACTGAGAACAAGCAGCACTCTATTATCTGCGGGTGAACATTTGTCCCTGAGCAGCTCGTCTTTTTCAGGTTGCACACAGGAATGTGATACGGCTTAAGCATCTGAAGCTCTCATGCCTCCACCCCCAGTTTACAGGCCATATTTGCTGCTCAACCTTCCCACAGTGCATTACTGCAGTGGTGGGAGGACACCATTTTTCTATCCTGCTTGTGTGGATGGCAAGGTTTCTGATGACTAGCAGCCATTTTATGGTGATTTAGCTATCAGTCAGCCATGCTTTACAAACCGTAGTAATTTCATCAGGATGAAGAAAGTGCTAGGTATTTTTATACAGATTAAAAAAAATAAAACGTTATTTGATATTTCATTAGGAATAATGTTTATTGATTATACTGTACACCTTTTTTTGGGTTGTAATGCTTGACTTATCTTGGCTAATGCTAGAGACTATGGGTCACCCCGGAGGATTTTTGGTATCTTCATGCACTTTAGGTAGGAAATAAATTCTTGTCATTATTGGAAAATCAACCATGAGGAACTTAACCTTGTGATCACTCAGCTGGTCTGAATCCTTTCAGTTAGTCAATTTCTCCATATACATCTCTTTTCTACGTTTCATCTGGTTTTCTGCAACCTTCCTGTAACATTTGCTGTCATTAAGCTGTCAATATGCTTTTTCCATGTATTTAAGATTTAACAGCATCACAATATTATCATCTCTATCAGTCTTTTTTTATTAGATTATTCTCGCCATTTCTCAATTGGTTCAAAGTTTGCGTTCTCCTTTGATCAAATTCTTCTGGTTTTGTTTATTTTTTTCTTCGATATTTCCAAATCTTTTATCACACATTCAGAGATTGAGTACATTTTATTACCTGGTGGTAATAAAGAGCAAAATCTAGATTTTTTTTTAGACACACTGGTTTACGTGGAAGAAGATAAAATCTAAATCTCAATTTATAGAAAAAGTACAGCTACTAACCACGTACTGTATGCCTCGAGTCACCATGATCCAAAACTGAAATAGAGTATACCATTTGGTGAAATGCTGAGGGTTAAGAGAAATTGTTCAACAGTGGAGGAATGGTTCCAACCAAATGTGATAGACAAAGCAGAACACCACACCAAGACGATAAAAAAGTGAAGAACTGTTGGATACAAGTAGAAGTGGAAAAGATGATAAGGAGAACATCAGAATGATTGTGTCATACAACAAGGAAGCCAGTAAAGTCAGGGGAATAATGAAAAAAAACTGGCATATATTATTTGAGGATTCAGACCCTAAGGACTTAAGGATAGGATTGGCACATTTCCACAGATAATTTTCAATGTACTTACAAGCAGTCGCTTTGGAAAAAGGGAAAACTATAAAAGATCAACTTGGGTGGGCCAAGATTAGAAAAAATAGCTTTTGTAAGGCTTGTAAACACGTAATATCTACAAAAGTATGTGGTCAATGAGAAATAGTTTTCTATTGGAAAACACATTACATGTAATTTTGTGGTTTATATCCTCAAATGTCTCTGCAATATATTGTATAGTGAAAGCACTACTTGTCTATGTCAAAAGAGGATCCTAGAAACGTCTACAGGAAAGTGCGAACAAGTGAAACAGTACATGGCGGTGATCCTACATCTGATTTATTGGGGGAACTGATTTGATGGAAAGATCAATTAGAGGAGGACACAGAAGAACCAAAACTTTGAGATAGTTGAAATCAAAGTATGTAATGAAATGTAAAAGTAGGACCCCACCTCACGGACAAAATCAGGGTGAAGAATTACATGTACATTTATGAATGTGGGGTAATCAGATATAAATTCCTGCGGTGCATTTTTATAAGAGTAACAGGACTATAATTCTCATGGTGACCTCTCTAAATTATTAGGATGACATTTTGAACACTTTTTACATTAGATAATTATTTGGTGTATGCCCTTTGGGGAATACAAATAGTAATGTTATCACTAGCACAAGCAAGATTTGAATGCGACTGAGGACATGAGGTCCTAGTCACTGTTGTATGATATCAATGGCAGAACCATGACGGTGACCATTGGGAGAGGATAGGTCACGGAAGTGTACATGCTTACCCACTAGAAGGTAGGATTGGTTTAAAGATTAATACATGATTGTTATTGAGTACCACAATTAATTTGTATGATGTTGGAAACTAGTTATAATACACAACAGATCCCAGAATGTCATGCAATGAGATATCATCATGTGGGAGCTTGGTGCAGTGTTTCTGTGATACACTACAACTCCCGGGAACAGCAGCACCATAAAGATAGGAGAAAAAACTATTTAGGTGTAGGACTTGGGTATCAGTGTATATGTGAGCAAGACTACTGTCGAAACACATCATTTTATTTTGTGATTCTGTGTTGCTGGAATAAAGGAAATCAGTGAATTTAATTCACATTGTGGAGTGCTGCCTACTTTTATTATTGGGATATATATATATTCTATTTGTTGTTCTGTAACCATTTCTAAGATACAGTGGGTCAACAATCCACTACTGTTTTCAGTCACCAGGTGAATATCTTGGAAGGAGTACTTCAGGACCTTTAATGGTTATCTGATGGAAATAAATGGATTTGGTTTTCAAACTTAAAGGAAAAGATGAATGCTAGAACAATGCTCAAAGCTGGAGGGTCCGAATATCGTCTGTTTTTCGCCCTCAGATTCACTCCCAAAGCTGTAACTCCCAGGAAGAAGGCATCAAGTAGTTCAGGCTAACCAATGGAATTATGCAACACACTTCAGGCAAAGTAACAGTCCCTGCATGCTTGAGATGTGAGGCAGTAAGGCTTTACACAAGTAAGTAAGGAAGACCATGTTGCTCTATAGCTGATGTTGGCAGACAGAAAGCCTCTAAAAGGGCAATAAAAGCAGCTATGGCCCTAATGAAATGAGCACAACCAGCCACTACACGTTCTGTCTTGGCCAGGGCTTTGAAACTAAAGGTTGACCCAGAATGAAATGGTGTGGTTAGTCACTGCTTTGCCACTTTTATTTTAGCTCAAGCAAAGCCTTAACAAGTATTGTTTATCACTTCTGTTCTGTCACATGCCATTAATGTAGTATGGTAGGGCACACCTAGTATCTAGCTTGTGCAGCCATTCCTCCTCCCTGTTTGGATATAAAGGAGGACTGAAGGTTGGAAGGATAATAGACTCACCCATATGAAATGGAGAAATCCCTTTGGGTAATAAAGATGAACAGGTGCAAAACACAAACGTATCCAAGTAGAAAACTTTGAAGGGCAGACGAAATGAAAGGGCTTAAAGTTCACCTGCGAGCAGAAGTATTCATCACCAGAAGAACTGTTCTTAGAATAAGAAGTTGAAACAAGCAACAATCTATTGGCTCCCATGCAGATACCATTAAGTCAAAACATCGAGAACAGGAACTAAGTTAATGTCAAGGATACCACTGTGTGGAATGATGTGAATTTACGAAGCAGCATATGAGCAATGTTATAACTGGAAAGACACACGATGTATACTGAATAAGAATACGTATATACAAAGTTAAGTTATAAATGGAAGATATGATTGTGCCATTTACGATTCATTGAAAAATAAAACAATTTATAAAAAATAAAAAAAAGTCAAAACATGGGACAAATACCACTGAGGAACAATAAAATGTGTGGGAGGGTAAAATAAAGAAAGCCTTTCAGAAAATGTGTCACTAATGGAAGTTTAAATGGGAAGGTTGACCAGAAGGACACAAAAACATACAGAGTTGCCAGATAGCCTTCAACTGTGGCCACCTCCAGACCTTGCTGTGAAAGGGACAAGGAAAATCACAAGTTATCAGACAGGTCAGAAGTAAAAGGATTAATACCTTCCAATTTCACAACACAAACTTGTTTCAGTAGCCTGCATAGATGATTTTTGTGTAAGGCAGGCGTCTGGGATGCCAAGATGACATCTGCCATCACTTTAGGAAGGCAAAATGATTCTAGCTGCTAGTGCTGAAGCTCCCAGTGTCCAGCAACAGTGTATGGGGATTGGAATGGAGGACTTGTGATGCTCTGTGTGGGACTGGAAGAAGTGGCCCAATGCAGAGTGACAACAGATCGGAATACCAGACCCTACCTGACCAGACTAGAGCAATCATAATCAGGTGCATCTGATCATCCAAAGCAAGATCACCAGGAATGCATACAGCAGACCCTAAGACAAGCTGAACCATTAGCATTCCTCCAAGAACCATTCAAGGGGAAGTGCATTACACAAAACGGAGGATACTTATGCTCCTAGGTCACCGCAAAGAGATACACAAAACCTTATGTGGAGAAGATCACCCCCTTAACATCAGGTTATAACACCCACACATGGTGTTCTAGCAAAAAGCAACACTGAAGGATCATGCGACGTGGGATGCTATCATGAAGACTCCACATCCCTGCACCCATTTTCCATAGGCTAATCGCCTTTCAAAATAAGGTCTAAGGCACCACAAGACGTTTGTTCATATAATAGACAGTCGTGGTGTTTTTGGACAAAATCTGGGCATTGCTACCTGAGCTGCAAGAGAGAATGGCCTTTGCAGTGAGAGGGATCGCCTGCAGCTCAAGCATATTTATGATCAGGCGTGGCTCAGACTTGGACCGAAGGCCCACAAGCCATCATGTCATCCAGACAAACTCCTTCCAGCCGTCATATCATCCAGATAGGCACCCTATCCAAGCAAGAAGGCAACCATGACCATGGTAGCCTAAGCTTGCTGAGTCCTAAATGAATTATCCCTCGAAAGATGGATGAGTCCATCCACAAAGGCATAGCCTTATGCAGACAAAAAGATTTGTACCTGAGCAAAAACGCTTAATTGGTTTTGCAGTCATTGCATACTCAGACACCACTAGAGGGCTCTCTTCCACTACCAGGCACCAAAAGGATGCTCTAGACCAAAAGTCTAGCACAATACTTGCAGGATCTGTACCCAAACTTGAATCACGTACTTCAGAAGCATTGCCAGAATATATGTGATCCTCTGAAAAGGATGAAAGGCCTTCATGAGGGATGTGTCTAGCACCACTCAAAGGTGAGCCACTGTATGGGAGTGAGGGGAGACTTCAAGATGTTGATAGTTAAGCCCAGGTTGTTGACAAGAGTTATAGTCTGCTGAAGATGGTCCTGGATCAGCAACAGTTACTCTGCCATCACCAGCCAGCAATCTACACATGGAAATAAATGCACTCTTGACACCCACAGTGAAACTGCCAAAACCGCCAGCACCTTCTTAAAGATGGGTGGCTGTAGGCAGCCTGAACAGGAGGACCACAAACAGATAGTGTAGGTATTTCATTGTGAATTTAAGGTTCGGCCTGTGGACGGGTAGAATTGGAAGATGGAAGTAGGAATCCACGAGGTCTAGAAAAGCAAGCCAATGTCCCAAGTTCAAGACCGACAGGAGCTGACTCAGGGACATCATCTTGCATTTGTCCTGCCCAATGAACAGGTTCATAAGCTAGAGAACCAAGATAGGCTAAAGTCTACATCCTTTTTGGGAACAAAGAAGGAGATTAAAATCCCATGAATTTGTTTTCCAGATGCACCCATACATGGGCTCTTGGTCCAGTAAGGCAATGACTTTACCTCTAGTATCGAGGCATGAGCAGACGAGCATGCTCGGAATGAACGTGGTTGACAAAATGAAAGACCCTTCACCCACCAAAAATGAAAGTTGTGAGAAAAGGGGAATTGCAACACACTAAAGAAAAGGACATCCCTTATTTGGATGAGTGCACAAAAGATAAGAGTTGTATCACAGAAAAACAATGGAAAGAATCATTGGAAAGTACTGACTAGACCTACTGAGTAAGTTAATCCGCTATAGCCAGCAAAAAATGTGGTAGGTGAGCTTAAGCTGTTTGCCAATATAGCTCCAGAATTATCCATTCAGGGTGAAATCTTGCTGAGTGGGGGAAACATTATCCTACCCAGTTTTTTGCTAAACTAGTTGATTTGATACATGCCAACCATTTGATTTGATATTCAATATGAAAAGATTAAAGGAAATATATTGGTTGTTGTCGTTGAACAAGGATTTGAGGTGTGAAGTACAGAGGTATGCAGAGTGGTGGACAATAATTTGAGCACCAGGAAAATATCTATGGGGGTGTGGATTTACCAAACATGTGAGAGAAGACTCACATTATTTTTTCAGCTCATTTCATGTTTGAGAACATGAGGTTCATTTTGCTATTGGTTTGGTAGATTAAAATTCGAAATGGACTGAGGCAAAGTTTTTAGGATTCCCTGTTACTTTGAACCTCTTTGTTTTTTCTTTAACTAGAGCACTCAACAAGGAGGGTATCCCAAAGTTTAGGTTTTGGACAACTGAGTCCTATTTACTTTATTAGGAGTACAGAGGTTTCCTACGAGATCTAGTATTGAGAATAAGATATGCAGTCTGTACCATCCACAGTGCTATGGCCTAGCACAGAGTGCAACAGGAAAGTGGGAGAATGAGAGCTTACTAGTGTACCAATTCAAATACTGGGTTGTCTCTTCTGCTCTGAGCAGGTGGGAAGGTTTTTCTTTAGTGGTTACAGAGGACATTTATGAAAAATTAATGTGAGAAATGCAAAGGGAAAGGGTGACAAGGAAGCAGCATTGGAGCTCAATAAGGTGGGACACAGTAAATTATGTCAAAAATGATTCTGAACTTGGGGGCGTAATCAGAATCACTTTTTCTGAAGGGGTGACAAAAGGAAAACAAATATACACCTGAAGAAGTTATAAACAGGTTGCCAGGTGAGATGTGTGCTTGGAATCTGGCAAGTAGAACAAAGAGCATGTGTGCCAGCGTTCCTAGAAGGGGATTTTCCGTTGTTAGGATGTCAGCCTGATCACAGTAGCAAGTGAGGTATGGAGGTGAGTCCAAGTTAGATTAGAGAAAATTGCATTAATGTTACATACTTTGCTTGTGATATGCACTATAATTAATTAGTGCTGATTAGAATTTGGAGTCATTTCTTTTAGGTTTATAAAGGATTGTTTCACTGTTATTTATTTTGAAATATGGCTCTGGTACTGTGTGGTTTGATTGCTAAGTTTTGCTGTTTTATCATGTTAAAAAGGGAGGTATATAGAGTCTTGGTATTATGTATGGTGGTATGTCATCCTTAATATTAAACAGGCTTAAGCGCATTGTGAGGCAATGGTTTATATAATGTTCTTAGAGGGTACTTTGAATGATGTTCAGGGAACGGCAATTAAACATGCAGATGGTAGAGGAAGATGTTTTATGTCTGCTGTGTGCGACAATAACATCCAAATTAACTCATTAGCTGAGTCTCTGACTCTAAACAGAGGTTTCTAACAGTGGCATACAACAGCCGATGCATTGCATTGTTTGAAATCCTAGACAGGCACCACCTGAAAAGTACATTTTTGAGAGAACAAAGACTATAGTCGCCTGTCTCTTATTACTGAAGTACAAGTGAGTACAAATACGTTAAAATAATTTATAAAAATCCGCATATGAAAGCAAAATGTTTTGGATCGCCTTGGTTTTGCCATTGATAATTGGAAAACCATAGTGATGACCAGATTGCAGACCTATACAACCAGCTGGGGAGGGCTGTAAAGCCTACTTGAGCGATCATATTTTCGGTGGTTGACAGAAAAATTGAGCTGCACCCATCAACATGATCTCAATTTTAGGTAGAATGAGCTTCAGAACATAGTTGTTCATCTGTTCATCCAGTGCACATAAACAATGTGCGCCAACAGGAATGTAGGTGAATGTGGGTTCAATAGTAGATGATGGAAACCTCTTCATTAAGAGCAGATTATCAATGCAATGCTATTCTGCTTGGTTCTGAAGCAGATAATCTGGATAGGCTTCCACACTTCAAAATTCTTTGCCTGTGATTTTTCTTATATATGTGTAAGAAAAGGGGTAACCCAGTAACCCTGGGAACTGGGTAATCTAGTAATAAAGCAAAATAGTGGTCGTTAAAGGGGAAAGTGTGAACAACTTCATCAGAGAGAGTAATTTTGACCATCAGACTGGTTCCATTACTCAATTGGACAGTTGTATATACATTTTTAACAAATAGAAAAAATCATTGCAGTTTTATACTTCAATCAATTTGTAATTAAGAAGGTGATCCCAAACAGCGCAATGACGCAGTGCAAGTGAAAGTTTCGACCCTTAGCATACAACTTAGACAGGGTCATCATCAGGACATAGGTATGGGAAGCACCTGCCCAATGTATAGGATGACTGTGGAGATATTTTCTGAGCACTACTAACTCATGGGATGCTTCAGATTGAAACTGACGCATGGGATGACTCTGGAGTGGCTAGGATTGAAGCCCAATCGATGTAATGCAGTACCCAATTAAAGCATGTATGCCACTATGTGGGATTCCTGGTTGGAGCCGTGTTGTATGCGGTGAATGGATCTCCACAGTCGGTACCTTCAACTAAAGAATAGAACTAAGGCAACGTTTGGCAAATGGTTGCCTCTCGGCGCTGTGCTGTAATGTTCTTGACTGGAAGTTCGAGAGAAATAAAGCACAACAGTACACATGTCTGATTCCTGTGCAGTCTAGTTGTATGCTTAGGATCGAAACGTTGACTTGACACAATAATAGTGTACTGTTTATTTGGATTCTGGAGCATTTCACTCCTTGTGAGAGTGTGTACCAACCACTTATGCATCCTGGATCAGTCACTATTTTATGTACATAGATTGTATAACACTGACACACTTTACAATCAGTTATTTTCACTTGCACTGTATTGCTGCGCCATTCTTACTTACAAATTAAATGAAGCATAAAATGAAACAATTAGACCCAGCAGCTTCTGGCTGGCTGGGACAAACCAAAGCCAGACAGAATCCACCGTCCTAGATCGGATGAGTACGATACACTCGTCAGATAACCTGTGCTCACCCTCTGGTAGCTTGGCACAGAGCAGTCAGGCTTATCCTTAGGGTCAAAGGGGAAAATATTGGCACAGCACCACCCTCGCAACACACTAAGTACATAACAAAAAGACTCCATACCGTATGTATAAAACACTGGTGTTTGTATTACACACACATTGAAATCAAAACATCCACAATAGATATATGCTTTACGGTTATACGCAATTGTCTAACTCTCCCATTAGCAGCAGAACAGCATGTGCATATATGTACACTGCATAGAAATGCACTTGCTCTGCTATGTCCTCAGTATCGAAAGCTACATAAACACAGGTGCATTCTTTCCCTGAGGTAATCGTGATCCAAGCAATCTCTACCACATCAAAAACGAATTGAAACATGTTCAGAGGAATTCCAGTTTCCCACGATCACATTAGCATAAATCACAACATTCCCAAATATCGCATACCCTGTACAGTTGCAATGGTCAAGAAATCACATGTTTTGGCTACACCTTGTGACCCAGGCACTCAAACTATACCAGCCAACGATACACATTGCACCCTCTGGCGACGCTTTGATTAGATTGTTAGGACCACCTAAAGCAGAAGGAAACAGTTACTTGACTTCGTCCATCCAGATTAGACCATCAAGGCACCCAGCTGCACTTTCACGAGTGCGGGATCACTATCTCCTTGTTAGCAAAAGACTGACACAGGAATTTGGCGCTCTTAAAAGTTGGAGAAATGGCTCCCCCCCAAGCAGAGGTGCGTGCCGCAGCTCCAGGCAGCTGGCTGTGGGTGCCCACAAGGCAGAATGAGACCCTTGAGTCCAGCCACAATGTTATCAATAACAGAGTACCTTGTGGCGTGGTTGTGGGGGGAGGGCGCCGGCAACCTCGGACTGAGACTGCAATGTCAGGCATTGTCTTCCTGTTGATCTAGAGGTTGGAGACAGTCCAGGCTTTCGGCTTTGGTCATGTAGACTCAGCAAATGTCTCCCAACTCCCCTCAGACACCACACGCTACGAAGTGCAAGCTAGCACTGGTTTCCGTTTGCAAGCTTGCATCCCTTGGACTCAGCAAACTTCCCCAGCACTCCTCGAACTCCTCACGTTATGGCACCGCAGGTGGGCTGCTAATCTTTACGAGTGCACTCCTCTGCACAGTGTGATTACTGCGTAGGTCAGGACGGCCCTTGTCCCAACCAAAAATAACTTCCACCTATTTCCGTCAAACTCTGCGCGGTCCTTACGATCTCGTGGAAACAGGGAGATACTTTCTGTCCCTAGGATCCCGTGGACAGGTTAGCCAACCTGCCCTTGGGTGAATGCTTAGAGATACGGGCCACGACCATTGGCAATTAGCTGCAGGCAAACAACATACATGCAATATCCACCTAGTGATAGTCCCCTTCCTTGAGCACAACAAGCCCCAGGCCACCACAAGTCTGTGGATAATCCAGTTGCAGTTCTTCCGGCCCCAATGGTTCCTTTTGTTGATCTCTCAGCGTTGAACCAGCGTGGCATGTTCCAATCCCAAAAGTGTCTCTAAACTCCTGAGGACAGAGCCCCAGTAGGTATACCAACAATTGCCTTTGAGAAGATGAGATCAGTTCAAAAGGTCACCATTGAAATACACAGACCCCCTCTAAATGTAGTCCTGTCTGCCATCCTAACCTAGGAGGCTTGATCAATATCTTTAATGGGGCCAGGAACCTGCCCCTTGGAATGCAGGTGCCAATTCCACCACCTCTTATCATTCACAGGAAGGCTCCCCAGAGTCAGAGGTCTGCAGGTTTCCTTGAGTGCCCTAGTTTATGGTCGTCTAAAAGGAATGCATAGATGTAGCAGTCCCTTCAGCACCCAGATGTGGATAGGAGACAGACTGACAGGCACACAGAGAGCCACAAACACTAAAATGACCACTAAAATGACCACTTTCCTAAAATAGCATTTCCACATTAGTAATGTCAAATCCACTCTCACTGCCGGAGGGGATTTGCCATTACTAATCCATCTATACCAAACACCATACTGCTATTCTTCGGCACATAGGAAATACAGCTCAATAGCTTTTCCATAGAACCCTCAAATTAATCAATGTGGAAAGCAGGCCTCACAGTACTGAACACACGATCCGGTGGTATTCAGTACTAGGGCACACATGTGCACATGCCCTCCCTCTTCCCTACACCGCACCCTGCCCCAGGGTGTACTAAGATGTAGCGAGAAACATGCAGACCATTGACAAGTAGCTTTTAAATGTCAAGCTGAGTAACAGTAACCTGCATACACAGGGCACCCCATGGCAAACCTGTAGTATGTTTTGCCATGGCAATTCTGTGGTACGTTTGAAGAGCTATCTCTGTGAGTGGCACAACCAGTGCTGCAGGCCCACTGAGTAGCATTTGAGTTACAGGCCCTAGGTATATATTTCTTACTACTGGACAAGGGACTTACAGCTAACTCAAATCAGCCAATCATGTATATATATGACAAGCACAGCGCTTTGGCACTGAATGGCAGTGTCAAAGCAGTCAAAGTCCTAAGGCTAGTACGTAAATCAGCTGAAAACCAGAAGGACCAAAAGAAAAAAGTTGAGGGAAAGCACCCTAAATAGGGCCATTGCCAACAACACCAATGTCTTGGTGGTCAAAATAACTAACTCCGAGGAAGTAGAGGTTCACACTTCACCCTTTAGGGACAATTGTTAGGATTATTTTTCAGCCTCCACAAATGTTCTGTTCAGAGAAGATCAAATCCAATCCACTGGCTGCCAATCACAAACATGAAAGCTTTAAAGTCACCATGTCTTGCATACTACATTTTCAATAATGGTAAACCCAGCTGTCATCCACTGTATTCCACTCACCATAAGCCTATTGCAGAAGTTATGTTCAGCCTCCCACAGATTCCTGGTGGTTCCTGGGTTACACATACAGATTTGGTCTGAGGCCTGAAGGAAAGCAGCGGTGCAATGCTTTAATTGATCTATAAAACTGATTGTTCAGTGATTCAGAAACAGTAGAAGCTCCATATACTGATATATATTTCAGAAAAGTGGAATAGAGAGACCTTATTGGTTCAAAACTTCCAATTTTAATTTAAACTCAAACAGAAACGAGGCTGACACGTGTTTGGCAACATGTAAGTCGCTTCATCGGGGAAAAAGTATTGTCCATTGTTAGTTTACATCATATGAATGCCATTTTTACACAAACGTTCACTAAACATTACCTAACAAAGAGAAGAAGTGGCATTCTCTTTAACCAAAATACATTCTTAAATTACTAGTCCTAAGCAGAAAGACAAAAATACTGGGTGGGGAGGGTGAGCAGTGGGATTGCTAGCATGATAACCGTTTCTCTCGTGCATTGATAGAGACACAGGCAAGCGCTTATAGAGGAAAACACCTTGAGCGCCATTCTTTTATCCTAAATTCACCTAACCACATATGCGCGTCTTGCACGAATCATTCAACAAAACTAGTGCGCACACCAAAATCTCTTTAGTCTACTTATGGACACCATTTTTTCTAATCTTGATGATGTCCAAAATCCAGCAAATATGTAATCAACAACGAAACTCTCACAGCAGTTACTTTCAATCAACCACCTAAGAAGAAAACTTACAGTGATCGAAAAAGATACTAATCTAAACAACTACTTCTCATTAGTTAATTAATGCTTGTTCTTGCATCATGAAATTGCATCTAAAATGGATATGCGGACTAGTGCGCTCAACCACAGTTATAGGCGCTGCATACAGCAGCAATTTTTATTAGTCCTTAATACACCCAACAATACCCATCATTAATGATAGCGTGTTTCCTACTCTAAACTGCCATCTGTACAGATAAAAAGACTAGCATGTTCAAAGAAAGTTCAGGGACCTATATAAAGGCATTATCTATTCTACTCCTACAAAAACAACAAGGAAACCTGGTGCAAGGTGAACAGTCATGTGCCCATAGTGGAAAATATGTTCTGAGCCCTTCACAGAAGGTTAACAATATTAGTCCACTTAGAGGAGTATCCTTATTCCTGTGAACAATTGCAGCCATGAGAGTTACATTTTAACTCACAGTCTGAGATTTTACACTCATATGTAGTCAGAGGGAAACCAAGACTGTTCCTACAATAAATTGTATAATTCCTCTTGTTTATTAAAACCCAACTCAAACGCCCACAACTCTAAAATCCAGAAGTTCTCTCTTACTTGCAATTGTTGAGTTCGGTCACCACCCCTCCTATGCTGCTTCAGATTTAATTGCTACGAAACATATTCCACAAAGTTTTTTACAACACTCAGAATCTTTAACCCCTTCAGTGCCCATGACGAGCTGGACTCGTCATGGGCTGCGGTGGCGCTGTGCCCATGACGAGTCCAGCTCGTCATGAACTCCGCCCGCTAATAAAAAGCGCGGCACTGGGCGGGGAAAGGGGCGGGCATGCAAGGGGTTAAGGTGTATGGACATTGTGTATTTTTCATTTGTATTCTTAAATGCCCTTAAATGTTTTGCCACCTTTCTTTCACAGGGTGAATTGTTAATCCAACATCATTTTAAGACATACATGTGATAACATAGAAACAAACTATAGTGTTGCAATTAAAAAATTCTGTTACTGGGTAACTTTTATTTCTTTCACAGCCAAAAAAACTCTTCTGCTTCCCATTTGTGACCTCAGACATGAGACAATTGTCTCATGTTTGATCACTTTTTTCGAAAATACATTGGTGTCCAGTAATCTTCCACATTTGAAAATTATCTAAGGATGATCTTTTACATATTTGACTAGCTCTTTAGCCAACATAAGATAATGGCAATGGTTGTTTAAGATTCTATACACCTGTGAACTTTCATGAAAATATTTGTTCATAAACCTTGTGGTGTTGGCATCATTGTTTACTTTACTTATTTCATCAATACGATTTTTATAAAGCAACTTATTTCTAGGGTACGTGCTAACCTTCTTTACAACTTTATTAATAATCTGGATCGAGTACTCACGCTTTGTAAAACATTACTCAATGTTGAGTACTTCCTTCTGAAATTACGTATCTTTATTGCAAATCCTGCGTGCTTTCAGCAATTCCCCAAAGGGGATATCTTTCTTTTGGTGGGAAATGCGAGTGGAATTAGAATGAAGGGTATTGTTAATAGAAGTCTTGCTCATAATCCTATGATCTTCAATATATAGAACACAGTACAAAAAAAACATCATATGATTACGAACCTCCACAGTTAATTCAATATTGAAGGAATTCTGATTTAAGATGGAAGGAAATTCCAAACAATGCCTCATCCCCATCCAAATGACAACAATGTCATCAATAAACCTCAGCCAAAGTAAAACATTCTTCTCGAAATTGTGCAAAGCAGGCCCGTCTACATACTTATTCTCAAATTTACCCATAAATAACGAGGTGTACGAGGGCGCAAATCGCGAACCCATCGCAGTCCAATGTACCTGAATGTATAATTCATCTTCATAGAAAAAGAAGTTAGAACAAAGTTTGCCATTTCCAAAAGCATCCTACTAGGAAATAACAAATTGGCTGGTCTTCTGTTCAAGAAATGCTCCGTGCCCAACAAGCCTTCATGATGATTAATACATATATAGAGTGCTTTAACATTCATAGTTACTAAAAGCAAATTATTCTTCTACAGTAATCAGTAGTGTCTCTGATGTAAGATGTCAAAAGTTTTACAAAAGGTGCAATGAACAAATCAATAAATTCTGATAGCCTTTCTGTAAGAGATTCATTGCTAGAGACTATGGGTCTACCTTGCGGGTTAATTAAGCTTATATACGCCTTAGGCAAAAAGTACACCACTGGTATTCTAAAAAAAAAAGAGATATTTAGTTAACTGTATTCCCCATCTGATATAATTCCTATCCTTCTCCATCTCTGCAATAAAGACGTTAACTATTTTTCTTTTGTTTTAACTGTGGAAATCGAGGTTCTTTTATAACACAAGATATTGGACAATTGTCTTTTAGCTTCATTATTGTAATCAGCATAATCAAGTACCAACACAAAACCTCCTTTGTCAACTTTGTGAATAATAATATCCTTATTGTTTTGAAGAGATTCTAGGGCTCCCCTCTGCTTTTTACTCCTATTCAAATTTTTTTTGTTGAATTTCAGGTTAGCACTATCTCTCAAAACACATTTTTTTAAAATATCAATGCTATTTTCATTTGTTAATATAGGAAAAAACTTGTTTCAAACCACTACCTATGGGATGGTCATATACAATGTCTACATTTTCACTATCATCTCTATCTCAGTCAGAGTAGAATCCTTTAAGGACAATAAGGTTTCAATATCTCTCAGATCTTTGATTGATTGACTAATGGGTGTTTAAAAACTACAATCAGATGCATTTTTTGGTGGAATTAATTCAAAGAATTTCTTCTATTTCAATTTCCTAATGAACCACAATAAATCAACTTGAAATCTAAAAAAAGACTAAAAAGCTGTGATGGAACAAAATTTAGACCTTTATTAAGAACCCAAAACTGTTCCTTTACCGACTAACATTTAGATGGATTAAACACTAAGTTCACTTCTTGTTCATTTCTTGGAGTCTGGTTTTCCTACCTTTCCCTTTTGATTCTACCTCTACCTTTCTTATTTCCTCAGGATAGGACTTCTTCTTGAGATCTTTTTGTTGTTGTTATTAGTGCTGTTCTTTCTGCCCTTTGCCTCCTTCGCAGCTAGTCTAAAAATGAGATTTAGAAATAGAAAGGGAGACACTGTTTGATGGTTCACAGTCTGTTGTGGCGCTCGCTGCACTACTCGGGGGAGATGGCTGAAGTGCTTCTAGATTTTGCTAAATTTGATTCTGTATTCTTAGAAACTGCATCGTATTTCTTTTGCATATGAGTAAATGTGTCCTAAACTGTAATCACGAATATCACATTCTAGTTTGGACTGTTTCTTATTCTGCATCTTGTCTTGGTATTTATCCAAAATACCATCTATAATTTCATTGTTTTCATTGGGAGATCATAACATTGAGATCTTCGATTTCTTTTTTTAAATTATTTATTTCATTCTGAAGCCTATTACTTCTGCTTGTTCAATAAGCATGTCAATTAAATCAAAGGAAGTGTTTTGCAGTTTCTGAAACCATTTTTCTACCATTTGTTCTACCATATCGTTTGCAGAAAGAAACAAATTAATACATAGGCCTCTCAGAAAATAATCGTCTTTCTAGATATTGTTTCAATGTCTGGGCTTCCCACCATTTGGAACTTTCCTTAGTTATAAGTATATCCAATTGTAAAAACAGCTGTTTTAAACTCTTCCGTATTGTTGCACAATCAACACAACCATTCCCTTTCTTCACTTTGTAAAACAGAGTTCGCTAGAAGTTATATTTTACTCAAGTGTTTGAACATAGTTGGCTTTGAGTGTTAAGTTAGACACTCTAAAGTCCCATAATATGTTCTGTCTGAAGTTGTCTCACACTGAAAAATTTCAAATAAACCACAGTTCAAGGGTTTAACTGGGCCTCTTATGATGGAAAAATATTGGTGAGATGAACTCCCTCAGTTTATTAGTGATGAAGAAACCCTTCTCAAACTTGGAAAATGTTAAAGATGTAGCTTTTCAACTATAATATACTGCAACCTGTTAGGTGGCAGGTATCTTTTTCTCTTGTAGAGCCCTTATCACCAAGAAACGTTTGGGGTGTATGTTGGTTCTTGATAATTCTTTAGATAGATATTTCTGTATTATTGAACCTGTCCTGTTTGGCAATGACTAAATCCATTAAAATGACTGTCACTTCAATTATGAACTATCTCCATGTGATGCTTCTTATACAGATTCATCTTCAATTAGAACATTGGAATTTTGGGAGCTCCATTGACGACAATGGAGTGCTCCATGCTTTTACGGGCCGGTAAAGGCCCGCAAAGCAACATTCCGATGTTGTTTTCAAAGGCCTCTCGGAGCCTGAGGGAATTTAAACCTCTCGAACTCTGAGAGGCCTTTGTTTTATTTGTTGGAACATTCTGCCCTCTAGTGGCAGAATGTTCTAATAGCCTTTCACCCCTTCGTAGCTGGGCTATACCGGCTATTAAAGACCCGCTCCCTTGTTAAAGTCCCTCACCTTCGGCTCGGGCCTTTAACACTGGAGCGGGCCTTTAATAGCCGGTATAGCCCGCTACGGCGGGCTATAAGGCTATATTAGAACACTGGAATGTTGAGAGCTCCATTAAAGACAATGGAGTACCTCCGGGCTTATAATGGCTGGTATAAGCTTTCTGCCACAACATTCCAATGTTTGTCTTTCTGTTTCTTCCTTTTTAAAATGTATAACATTTTTCCCTCAGTGGGTGGAAAGTTCTAATAGACTTTTAGCCCCCCTGCCTTGGGCTACACCAGTTGTTAAAGGGCCTCATCCTCATTTTAGGCCCTAGCCTGCGGCTCAGGCCTATAATATAGTTTCAGGGCCTTCGACAATTGGTATAGCCCTCAGCAGCTGGCTATAAGGCTATATTCTTTGTGGAAATGGAATGCATTACATTGAAATAGTTTGAAAGAAAATCTCTGCACTTTCAAGACTCCTTTGGAACTTTCTCCCACAAAATCTTCACAAAGACCCTTGCAATAATCAGCTCTTTTTGAAGGAAAGTGAAGACACACCCCTTGCCCAAAGCTATATGACTATCACCCAGATTTCATTTCTCACCCTTCCTGGATATCACCGGTGCTTGTTCAGAAATCTGAGCGCCTTGTAAAAATGTTCCATTAAAAAAAAAAAAAAAAAAAAAAAGAAGAAATAATTTTGGACCATGAGGGAAAAAAAGCTAGGATATCATAAAGTTATAAGTAAAGATATCAGAAGAGGGAGCACCAAACTGCATTCTTGGTCATGCAAAGCCTATAATGGCTTTCAAACAAGATCCACTGGAACATCCAAGTAATAAATCAGATCAACAAATCTACTAAAACCCCTTTAGGAAACATTAATAATTTCAGAGACCTACTCTACCGAAATGCAAGCTATGCTGAAATTGGGTATCACTCAGCTCAAACTTGACCCGAAGGTATCAGAGGGCTTTATATGAGCACCAGTTCCATTACAGACGGACAAATTAGTTTTGTTAGGCACGGGGAGATTAAGTGATTTGCCCAGAATCACAAAATGTTGAGAGTCCCAGCCGTGACTCAAACCCGGTTCCCCAGCTTCGAGGACGATCGCTCTAGCCATTAGGCCACACCCTCTCCCCTAATGATAAGTTGGACTTCCATTAATCCAAATTGGTGAAATGTATGTACAACCAAGTTATTCACAGCCAAAACACACTTCTATGTTAGGGCCGGAGGTGAGGATTAGGCTGTTCTTCCTTCACTTTATTTATACCAGCAGCATTAAAAAGTTAGGCAAGCAGAAAACGAACAATCAAAAACTTAATTTCCCATGAACCATAGGAAAAAACCAGAAGAAACAGTTCGTCCAATCCACAATCAGTGCTGAAAGAAAGAGGGAAAAGGAACGTCCGCAGTGAGTCTTTGGGGCAGTGCTGCCCTAAAGACTCACTGTGGACGTTCCTTTTCCCTCTTGCTTCGCTGCTCCAGCAACCTCCAGTTAAGTGCCTTTCCTCAATGTTATGTAATCAGGTTTTAGGCCTTATTTGAATCATAGTATTGGTGTCCTGTATATTATAAGCTGTTTTGCATGCTTATTTTGCTGCTGCTGTACTAATTAACTAGTTCTTTTCAGCGCGGTGCAGGAGCTTTTATCGCTCCTCCAGGGCCGCTTATGGTGCCAGGCTCAGAGGCGCCAAGCGGTCAGCTGACAGATAGGGGGCCGAGCATCAACTATTGCTCGCCCTCAACACACTCTACTCCCCAGCGGCTGAGATGTAAATTTCATGAGTCTTCTCCTACTAGTCAAACTATACAGGCCGCATTTCTCTATGGGGGCTGACTGCGATTTAAACCTCGATCAGAGGGAAGTACCTTCTGGACCTTCGGCCCCCTTACCTCCAGGGTAGCCCAAGACACTGACAGACCCTAAACACAAACACGCAGTTGACCCCAGGGTCGATTTAGACGCTTTTACTCGCCTTAAACAAGCCTTCATAGATTTCAAACTACCCTGCCCTGAGTTCCCATTTACCAGTACTTCAAGTGGTCCCTCCTTTTCTCCCCCTCCTTGGAGTCCTGGATGGGGAGGATTCCCCTAATGCCACATATGGCGAGGACGAAAGCAAACAAACTATGCCCCGATTCCCTTCTAGGAAGTCCTCTTCTCTAGTGGGAGAATCCAAACCTGTAGAGCCCCCCAACCCCACCTGGACCCAAGATTCAGACATGCTGGACCCTGATGACTTACTACACCAGCGTTTTACAGAGTGGTCTACAGCGCCTAAGGTAGCCTCCTATGTGGCGGATTGTCTGCAGAAAACGTTGAACAAAGCAGTCCACAGCCGTCTTCAGGCTGAGTGCCCTTGCCCCTACTTGGAGGCTAAAGTCGCCCTCACTTCCTGACATTGATGCCAGGATGGCCACCTTCTTGGCCAAATTCGTAAGAGATCCCAAAAAGGGGACAGACCACTCCTGGCGATCATGCCAGGTTAAGTTATTAGATATAGCGGGACCCCTATCCAAGATCCTGTGCATGGTCGAAGACGCTAAGGCATCCATCACCCTGATCTCCCGAGGCCTTATAGGGATGGGCTCTGCTAGCCATAATCTTTTTAGGAAATGCTAATTGGCAATTTCTACAGAAAAGTGCAGATCCCTGTTAATAAAAATAGACCCAAAACTGCAGGAATTGGCGACACCTGAGGCAGACCCCATTGCACGAGGGGGCCTCTTTGAAAATCCATTTATTTGTGAACTGGGAAAATTTGTAAATACATTAACTCTCTAGATAAGGTCCAAACCTCAATTTAGAGGATTTTTACCTCCACATGTTTTTTGCCAGAGCCGGTTGTGAAAGGGGGCGATAGATTGGCTGTGCCCTCTAGCAAGCCTCCTCCTGAGGTTCTGGAATTCAAAGGAGCAAGTGGCAAGACTCATCCCATTTTGGCAACTTCTATCCAACTAGAAGCTACCCCCGCCAGTGAGGCTCAAGGGGAAATTCAAGAAGCAATGGCTCCTACACCCCATCTCAAGGTTAGGGTGCAGTCCCCCTCGGGGATCAGACTTGGGGGCAGATTCTCAGACTTTTTTCACAAATGGGAGGTTCTTACATTAGACGCCTGGGTACATCAAACAGTGAGGGGTTTCCAAACAGAATTCTACGTCTCCCCATTTCATCCACAGAGACCACAACCACTATCCTTTTCCCCCGACCCAAACCGATCTAATGGATTCGGAGATTGCACAACAGAAAGGGGCGATTGTTCACGCACAAGTACATCGCAGTGTATTTCTTAGCAACCTATTTCTATTAGAGAAGAGGGATGGGGGCCAACGTCCTGTTTTAAATCTGAGGGAGTTCAACAAGGGGCTGGTCTTTCGCCACTTCAGGATGGAAGGAATCCATCTCTTCAGGGACTTATTGCTGGCCAACTGTTGGATGGTGAGCCTAGATTTGAAGGACGCCTATTTCACGAACTCCATATTCCCTCCTCACAAGCGCTTCCTACAATTTCAATGGCGGTCACATAACTTTGAATTTTCCTCCCTCCCTTTCGGTCTATCATACACTCCATGGTGCTTCACCAAAGTCTTGAAACTCGTGGTGGATCACTTGAGAGCCAGGGGGATCAGACTGCTCATATATCTAGACAACATCCTCCTTATAGATCAGTGTCAAAAGAGATTATCGATCCATCTCCAGTTGACCATCAATATTCTGGAATCCTTTGGCTTTTTGATCAATGAAAAAAAGTCCTCCTAATGCCAACTCGGACCTTACAGTTCCTAGGGTTTGTGGTGGAATCAGTCAAGGTCACACTGAGTCTCCCATCAAAATTCACCAAAATCAAACACGAACTCAGAAGGACTCAGGCCAAAGCCTAAAAACACAAGAGGTCCCTATGTAATAATAAGAAGAGAGTATATCTCTGTGTACGTGGAAGAATTAGATGCTGAAAAATCTAATAATAATCCTATGTGCCTTCAACCACCTAGACCTGATGGAGCTAAAACTATATTAGAGCTAGCAGAACATATTTATCACAGTAACACAGTCCAGCATATGTTTGCACAAAGAGAACTCATTCAATTTGATCATAAGTATATTAAAAAACAGTTTTATTCCAACAGAAAAAATATTGCATAATCAGTTATGAATCAATGATAGTCTTCCTCCCTATATGGGTTACAATCTGAGCGTATCTAAAAACATATAAAAAAGTTTATTAAAAACAGTGGAAAAGTCAAATCCAAAGCCACCACCGCCCTAAGACAGATTGCTCGCCATGTGTGTCTTCTATCATCATCATCAATACAGGCTATCTTTCCAGGTCCCCAACATTATCAGTCCTTACAATGCCTCAAGATTTTCCATCTTCAACGGGGTCTCACCTATTCTCAGTCAGTTACCCTCTCGGACAAGGCCAAAGAGGAACTTCTTTGTTGGATTTCCCATATGGAAGCCTGGAATGGGCATGCCATCTTTGGTTCTCAAACGGATCTGATTATACAATAAGTCTCCAGCGGCTCAAGTTGGGAAGCACACTGCGGGGATTGCTCCACAGGAGGATAATAGTTTTTTGCAGAACAATCTCTCCATATAAATTTTCTGGAGCTGATGGCGGGTTTCTTTGTGGTGAAATGCTGGATCAAAGACAAAGCCTAATGCTGTGTTCTCCTCAAGATGGACAATGTAAATAACAGGTAGCTTATTCACTGGATGGAGTGACCTTTCATATTTCGAGAAAAACAAAATGTAATTTAAAAATCGTTTCATATTCTATGTTTCCAGATGTTCCAAAGTTGAGCGTTGTTAAAGCAATTAAAGCTTATGAAACTATGACTGAGGAACTCCATCTACAGGGGGAAAGACAGTTACTCATTGCTCTCATGAAACCTCATAGAGCAGTTTCCTCTCCTACTATTGCCAGGTGAGTCTGTTGGGCCATGCAGGAAGCTGGCATTGACATTTTATTCTTCAGAGATCATTAAGTGAGAAGGGCTATGGCCTCTAAAGCCTTTCCTGTAGGAGTCCGCTTACAAGATATTCTTAATAGGGAGGAATGGTCCTCAGATTCTACATTTAAGAGATTTTACTTTCAACCAATCCAAAACTTGGTATCGCTCGTTGTGAAAAATCTTTAAACCAGCCTAATCCTCGCCTCTGGTCCTGATATATAATGAAAAGATGTCCTCGCTATCGTACCAGAAAGTTTCAATTCTATTAAGGACACGGTGGTGAGAATTAGCCCACCCTTAAGATCTATTTTTCTACCACCCAACAAAGGGGATTATGAAATTATATGCTACTTAAGGAATATTACACAAATTACATGAAAGTAATGGATTGCTTTAATGCTCAATTGCGCCTTGCTGTACTAGGACTGTAACAATGGTCTTTGTTCGCTTCCGAATTGTGCCTCATCTCATCAGTTGACATTCTTTTCAGGGGATGGAAATTGATGTTGTTGCTGTTATCTTCTCAGGGATGGACTCCAATAAACAAGATTAAACCTCAAAACAATCGGCTGTGGCCGCAGGAAGAAAGAGGATCTGCAGAGATATTTGAAGGGCAGTGCTGACTGCCGATTGAACTAACTGCTTCTCCTGGTTTTCCTAATGGTTCATGGGAAATTATGCCTTAGATGGTTTGTTTTCTGCTTGCATAACGTTTAATTGTCGCACTCATGTCTTTTATAGAATTAAAACTTCCTCTTACGATAGCTAAGACATTTTCATCAAATAGTACAACTACTGAAGAAAAAACCATGGGCAGCATCGTATGCATACCAACAGATCTAATAGAAACAAATTCAATAAAATGAACCAGTATAAAACTCTTTTTTGATGCTTCGGTCACTGCGCACTGAGGCCTTCATACATTATTTCTATAAAAGGTATCCATGCCAAATATGCGTCTGTCTTCACACATCTAGGGGATTTTAAAGGTACTTCGGGTTTGTGGATTCCTCTGAAAGGGACCTAGAAAATAGCCAAAATATAGCAAAATGCTGTTTTTTGTTGTATAAATCGGAAAAAGTGCTGTGCATGAAAATGTATGCTCCCCCCGCCCCGCAAAAATGGCACCAACAAAAGGCTTGCTGTGCTAAGATCACCATCTTCTTATTATCCAGAAACAAGCACAGTTGTAAAAGAAAACCATTTTTTTCCCCCAAAAAAAATGTTTGCATTTTTCTAACAAGTAGTCAATTTTTTTCAATTTTTGTGGCTTTCTCTTACTTGCAGTTTGTGGTGGAAATATGTGCGAAACCTGTGAGTAAACCCAGCAAGGTGTACATTTCTCAAATGTAAACATTTTGATTTTAGAAAGGTGACACATATGAACATTACTTGTGGTTTCCAAAAGAAATTAATTAGCAAATTAAAATAATACTGAAAATAAGTAGGAAAAAATACCAATTGGTAATAACGTTTTCACCCATAATATTTGCTCCAAAAGCCGATTTACGAAAGTGACATACCGTTATGTCTACTGTACCCTTCTGGTCGCACGGATATGTCGTTTTTGTTGGTTATCCAAAAGAAAGGAATACCCAAAGCCAACAACTGAGCTGAAGCTAGGATTGTTTTTTTTATTAAGTACCAACTACACAGCAATTCATATGGTAAAAAGTAATGGATGACAAATGGGTTGTGAAGGAAACCTATTTATTTACGAAATGTGCAATAGATATTGATTTTAACCCCTTTGCTGCTAGACTCCCCCCCCCCCATCCCCCCCAACCCCCGCGCGAAGCCTTTTTTTTGCCTATTCGGGGTAGTTCACACTTGGGCCCCTGTAACATTTTGCCCCCATCAGGTATCCAGGCCAAATTAGCGTTCTTTTCTTCCAACATCTTGAGGATTCTAAAGGTGTCCAGGGTTTGTGGATTCCCACGGAGGGGACTGAGAAATTGGCCAAAATACAGCAAAGGTTTGTTTTTTTCAAGAAAAATTGGAAAAAGGTGTTGCAGAAAAAAGTGTCTGTTCTTTTCCCTGCAAACGCATCAACAAAGGGCTTGTGGTGCTAAAATCACCAACTTCCCAGTTTTCAGGAACAGGCAGAATTTTGTCAGCAAAACAAAATTTTCTCACAGTTTTGGCATTTTACTGGGACACAGCCTATTTTTCCTATTTAAAATGATTTCAACCTCCTTACAGTTAGTGGTAGAAATGGGCGTGAAAGCAATAATGGATCCTGGAAAACTATACATTTCTGAAAATTAGACACAATTTTGAATTCAGCAAGGTGTCATTTGTGTATATTATCCAAGGTTTTCTTATGGAAACTAACAGTTGAAATCCAAAATATTGAAATTGCATTAAAAAAAACAGCCATTTGAGCCAACGTTTTCACCTGTAACTTCTTGTAAGTAAGGAACATTTTTGAAAGCAATATACCATTATGTCTGCTAGACCCTTCTGGGCGGGGACATATAGGACTTGTAGGTTCACCAATAACCCGATGAACCCAGAGCCAATAACTGAGCTGCGTCTTGCAATGATTTTTTACTGCGTACCGGGAATATATCAATTAATCTGGTGAAATATAAAGATTGAAAAATAGGTATCAAGGAAACCTATATATTTCCGAAATGGGAGCAAAATATAGAGTTTGGAAGCAGTGGTTATTTGCACAGCTATAAAAGTGTCAGTACCCATACAAGTGAATTAGAGGACATTTTTCAAAATGACTTTTTTTTACACATGGTCTTACATTTGGAAGGCAGAGATGCAAAGAAAGTCAATTGGCAAGAACACTTGTTCTACTATTCTGTGTTCCCCTAAGTCTCCTGATAAAAAAGGTACCTCACTTGTGTGGGTAAGCCTAGTGCCTGCAACAGGTAACGGCCCAAAATGCAATGTGGACAATGTAATGTGGTGCAGGACCCTAGGCCCTCATGCACCCTGAAATGACTGGACACAGACACAGTGAGATAGATAGTGGAACTGGCCCAGGTCACATGTCCAGTAACGCCTGTGCTGAATGGGTGTGGGGTGAGTGTAAGCCAGCCCTCAGAAAGTGGCTGGTGCTAGCAACAACTAGAATGGTGATCAGCATATCACTACAGACACATCACATTTTTCCAGTAAAAACAAACTTTTTTTGCAATGTATCTAGCTGTGGATTTTGGACCCTAGCTCTGCGCTGGGACCTAGCTCTGCGTGGGACCTAGGGAAACCTAGCAAACCTATACATTTCTGAAAACTAGACCCCCAGGGGAATCCAGGATGGGGTGAATTGTGTGGTTCTCACTCTGTTCTGTTACCCAGTAATCCCTTGCAAACCTTAAACTTTGTAAAAAGAAAAATACAAATTTTCCTCACATTTCTTTGATGGAAAGCTCTGGAATCTGAAATTTCAAAGCAACCTTCATTCCCCCAAGTCTCTCGATAAAAATGGTACCTCACTTCTGTGTGTAGGCCTAGTGCACGTGATAGGAAACAGCCCAAAACACAACATGGACACATCACATTTTTACGTAGAAAATTGACCCTTTTTTGCAATATGCCTAGCTGTGGATTTGGGACCCTAGCTCAGCCAGCACACAGAGCCTAGCCTAGCAAACCAGGACATTTTTTAAAATTAGACACCCAGGGCAATCCAAGATGGGGTGACTTGTGTGCCTATCACCAGGTTGTGTTACCCAGAATCCCTTGAAAACCTCAAACTTTGTCCAAAAAAACTAATTTTCCTCACATGTCTGTGATGGACAGTTCTGGAATCTGTGTGGAGCCACAAACCTCCACCCACACAGGAGTCTGGGCAGCTCCCATACCTGAACTATGAAAAAAGAATCCCTGGTGTGTAGTGTGCTTTCTGCCCCCAAAGACAAATTGGGGGCTACTGCTAAAAAGATTGAATAGACCCAATTATATATGGGGAGGGAGAAAAGACCCTTCCTCAAAGGGCCGCTCCCCCCTCCCTGGTGGCTAGTGGGTGGATCCCTGCTTGGCGTTCATCCTCCAACAGCGATCACCAAGCAGGGATCTACTGGGGCCTGGTACCATTGGAAACGGGATGTTCTCCCCTTTTCAATGATACCTCTCCCGTGTGTTTCAGTGCTTGGGGACTAAGATAGCTCTACAAGCACCGAAGCACTGGCTCATTTCAGTATCAGTTTCAATGTAATGACGTCAGCTTGCCAGGTGCGAGATTGTCATTACATTAAAAGAAAAATGCCTGGGGATGTCGGGGAAGCTCTTCCACATCTCCCAAGGCAAAAAAAGGAAATCCCTCTGCTGTTTACAGCAGAGGGATTTCGTGCTTGTGTGCACATAACGGAATGGTTCCGTCATGAGCACACGAGCACTGTGGCTCATGACGGAATATTTCCGTCATGAGCATGGAAGGGGTTAAGAATAATGGATATTTGTACATCCTAGAATTTTGGTGTACCAATGCTATTGTGTTTGGATCAGAGGGCATTTTGAAAAATGCGTTTTTTATAGCACGCTGGCTTACATTTGGACGCTAAAAATGGAGATGACTCCAATTGGTAATACCAAATGTTCTACTATTTTGTATTACCACACTTCTCCTAATAAAAACAATAAACCACTTATGTGGGTGAGTCTATGCCCCACAACAGAAAATGCCCCAAAACATGATGTGCAGACTCACATTTCTAGCATGACCCTTTCTGGTGACGCAGGTAAACACGGAATTTGGGCCCAGGCTTAAACTCAACAAGGGAAACTTTCCATACCCAGAAAGTCTTGAAAACTAGACATGCAGGAGTGTCTAAGGTGGATCCACTTTAGCCTCGAACCTCAAAGTTTTGCTTAAACCGCACACTTTTCTTACATTACTAGGAGGGATAGTTTCAGTCTGTGGGGAAGCAAAACATTCCTATCATTTAACACTCAGCATTCTAACACTTCTCCCAACAAAAACAATACCCCACTTGTGTGACTAGGCCTAGTGCCATAATGCTGGAAGTCCCACAACTCTGTGTTGTGGCTTCACTAAAATATAGCAGTGAGACTATTTCCCAAGCTGAAAAAACTGCAAAACTCAGAACAAATGAAGGTATTGGATGAAGGCCAAAAATGATAACATGATCGGAGGAAGCCATGAAGTTTACAGAGCCTTGATTAAAAATTATCAAGGAAAGAACACATTTTGAAGACTCTTAGACAAGAATTGCTCTAAGCAGAGGCTAAACAACAAAGGTGAGGGGGAAGCCGTAACAGGTTCCATTCTCCAGATCTGTCAGTGCCACATGTCTGCCCATCTCCAGGATTGCTTTAGAAGACTTTATGGCTGTGGTATTCCAAATCTGTGTACTGTAGCACTGTGTTCGGGCTACCTGGGAAGGTCAAGCAGGTTAAATATTTAGGGGTTATTATTATTTTTTTTTTTTTTTTTTTTTTAAACCTTTATTTGTGCATATGAAAAGAACAAATACGGGCCTACAACCGTCAGGCCGGCCACGGTACGGTTAAGCACTGGTACAAACATTACATCCCCTGCGCATCCACGGTCGAGATTAGCAACGAGTCATGAGGTATACACTGGAGAGATCCTTGACACCAGGGGAAGGAGAAGTGAAGGTTAATTTTAAGGTTTTCAAAATAATTTTATCAGGGAAAAAATCAGTAAAGAATAAGAACCAAGGAGATTCGAGTCCGCAAGATAGCTTCACCACACGGGAGAGCAGCAGCATCATTAAAACGGTCATGGAAGGAAAATCTCAGGCAGTGAGGCGATGCAGTTATATAACAGGATAGTCACATGAGTAAATATGCACCCCTCCAGAGCCGCCCCCACTCAATCCACCCCACACCCGGACCCCGAATCGAAACAAGTATAGCGCAGAAACATAAAAGAAAAAGGCCCATAGAACTAAGTAGAAACAGTGAATTACCCCCCCCACCCTACACCAATGCGGAGGCTACGGCCTGCCCCCCCCCCAGCATAGTGCCTGTCGCCCAATGAACCCGAAATATAGACAAGAGAGAAAGTAGGAATAGAGTAAAAAAAAATAAGAGAACAGAGAGGTAAGTGGGGAGGAGCCTACGTTACCCCAGAGCGCCCGAAACCATCGGCCAGCTATGGCCTCCACACACTGAGAACCCACTACGCCAAAAGCGGTCGTGTGAAGATAACGTGTCACAACAATTTAAATGAAGGCGGACAAACCGCGACGAGTGCGCACAACATATGCAAACAGTTCCAGTCCCAGTCCAGCCCATCCGTGAAACCATGGCGATATAAATCAGTTCAGCCCTGGCCCGATCGCGGGCTTAAGATTACACCAGCCCCGACATGAAGGCCCCGCACCCCGTGCAGACAAAGACAATATGGCCGCTTGGGAGAAGATGGTGAAGTAGTGTCACAAAATGGCCGCCGACCATCTATTGAGGTCCCCTTGTGCACCACATAAAGTCCCGACCTGGCATGTAAAGTACAGGAGTTCCACAGAAAAGAAGCAGTAGGCCACCATGAACGGTTCCTCGAGGACGTCAGGTGTCGCTCTGCTGGATACTCTTGCGGGCACGGTGAGGCAGGCAACAACGAAGCAGGCAGCAATGAACGGGGAGACAAAGTATCCGCAATTGAGCTGGAGAGCGATTGATCCTGGGTGCCGGTAAAGCCAGATGCAGGCACCAGTGTAGCACGATCATAAGCAGCCATTGCGTCCCCGCAAGAGGACAAAAGCACTGGCAGACCCACGCCTCGTTGATGACAAACGGGGTGCTCACGACCCGCAGCCGACAGTATAAAGTCAAACCGCTCACTCAGCGCTTGCAAGCCAAGACACATTTGTAGACGAAAGTCCCGCAGGGCAGCCAGAATGGAGCCGCATGTCAGCGGAGGCTGCGCCCCCACATCGGTAGCAATCCGGGACGGCACTGTGGAGCTGGTGTCTGGTAGAGGGAGGGCGAAGCGGGCGAGACCGGAGTAGCATCCCCCAGTCGCGAGCAGGCAATCAACGCCATGTTTTACCGCAGAACAGTACAGTGGCCAGGGGGGGGGGTCGTAGCAAGGAGGCAATTCCCCTCGGGTCTGCGCCGCAACAGGGAAAAGCCAACAGTCGCTGCCCTTCCCTCGGGTTCTCTTTGCAGCCGACTAGGCAATAGAAGAAGGGGGTCTGCAGCCTCCCACAGCGCGGTCCACAGAACGGGGCAGGAGACCCGCCGCACCGGGGCTTACCCTATAGCTCCAGCCAATCAGGTGCGGGGTGCAGGAGGTGTCCGGGCGTCCCTCCCCCGGCTCATCCGGCGACAGTCCGTGGTGTGAGGTGGGACCGGGACCTCGGGGCTCAGGTTTACGCTAGCGGGTCCGGTAACTGCGGAGCTTCCAGGGGGCCGGCCAAGGCCACAATAGAGCAGGGGTCCAGTGCGGAGAACAAAAGCACCAAGAACTCCGGCGTCCGGGCGGGCTAAGACTCCGGGAAAGCGGCGGCGCGGTCAGCGCGTCGTCGCACACGTTGCACCTCGAAAATCGGCGAGGATAGGAGTCAGGATGATAGTCCGAGGCCAAGGGCCGACGGAGCCGGGCGCTCAAGCGTCTGCTCCGGTCGCCATCTTGGCTCCTCCCCCTAGGGGTTATTATTAAACTCCTATTTGAACAAATAACACAGGTGATACAAACTAACCACAATCCCCTGCTGAAGAACTGTCTTTAAAAAGGTGGGACCATTTTCGATCTCTATCGTCAGCCACTTTACTAAGATTGTTATCCTATCAGCATATTGATTATTATGGGTACATATAGACAATACTAACTAAAAGAAATTGGAGCATTATATGATGTACATAAAGCTAAAATGGGTGTATAAGTTATATACACGGTGTGTGGATGCTTCCAGACTTCAAATTGAACTGCATGGCGGCCTCAGATGCACAGATGTTAAAGATCTCCTACATGGGAACATTTACAATTTAGGAAACCTTTTCACATTCCAGATGACAGGCCAGAGGGGGTGTGGGCAAGATGGCGACGGTGCCGGATGCACCCTTAGCAAGCTCCTATGCAGTGCCCGATTTCTGACATCCTGAGGAGCAATTTGCGAACCGCCCTGCCTGGGGAAGCTTCAGCTGAGTCGATCTGGGGGCGTGTCAAATCACAGGGGTGAAAAAAGCCCCATTGGGCCTAGGTGGCAGAGGACAGAGCCCTGTAGTCAGCACAGCGCAGCGAGCCCTCGGCTCTAGTGGGGCTGCAATCGGATGTGGTGAGCTGTGCAGCAGAGCGCTACCACAGCGCGCCTGATCCTCAGGGCGCCGCATGGATTGAGGACGCGGCAGGCCCCCAGGCTCAGTTTCGGAGCGGTCTGTGCTACTTCGACAACTGCCTGATCAGCCTTCGGGCCTTGGCGTGTGGCACACCACATTTTAAGCCTCTGTAACCTCCAGGGCCTGGAGGAGGCAGACAGGAGAGCTTCTATGAGGGCTTTGGTCAGGTGGGCTGTGGCCCACAACCCGCAGAGACTGGACGAGGCCCCCCAGGGTGGGCGCCATTAGAGGCACCATGGACTTATCTTGAGCAGCGCATCTGCGCTCAGGAGAGAGGCGTGGGAGGCCAAGTGATCACTCTATATTGCCCATTCATACCGGCTGACCTAGGCGGAGCTGCTGGGTGGTCACAACGCTTCCACTTGGATTCCTACTGGGGGTGCCCTCACAGACTCAGATTGGTGCTTGAGGGAGAACATCCTGGAGTAGTGGCCTACGGGGGGACCAATTAGGGGCATTGCTGAGGCAGAAGGAGGGAGCAACTTGCCGCTCAGAAGTGTGGATGTTTAGGCTCCTCTTGCTGCGGAGCACGCAGGGGCTATGGCTAAGCCAAAGTGACTCGAGATGGGTACTGCCCCAGGCACTTCACCCTCCCACTCGGACTCACCCCCAGACACTACACTCGCACACTGAGGAGTTCGATGCACTCCTGCAGGCCATCATGACATGAAGACAACCCTGGACCCCAAACTGGATGCCTTAACCACCAAGATGAGACACCTACGGGTGGATCATTGAAAGCTTGTAGACTGGGTGGACATAACAAAATTGACGCGAGCCACCATGAGACCCTCAGTCATGGATATGCAAGCACAAAAGAGGAACTGCAGGCGACTGTGGCGGCCCTTGTAGCACAGGTGACTGAAATCATATTTTTTTCTCCGGCGAGCGAGCACATAGGGTCCTGCCCAGAGACTACCCGCAGGGGTGCCCCTCAGACCATTGGTGGTTAGACTGTTGAATTACTTTGAACGGGACCACATTCTACAGGTCTCCCCGAGAAAATGCACATGGCAGGAGGAGAATGGGATGGTGCACATATTCCTGGATTACACCAAGGCAGTCTAGAAACGCAGCAGGTCCTTCTTAGATATCAAACAGAATCTGAGGCAGATGGACAAGTACTCTCTCATGTTGCCTGCAAAACTTTAGGTCTGGACTCAATGCAGACATTCTTCTTCAAGCAGCAGTTGGAGGCTTGCGACTGGCTGACATGAGCGAAAAGGATGGCGAGGAGGAGTGGACTACACCCCAGAGGGCGGCTGGGGTAAACAAAGAGCATGGCATTGACTCAACCGGACAATGAAGATTAAACTCTCCAGGAAACAAGCTGCCCAGGAGAGTGCCATGGTGGTGGCAGAGTTGAGCAACACAGTAGCTCTGACGCAGCATCGAAGGCCACCCCCTCCAGGCACTCCCAACCAACTGGATGTGGGTATGACGGAAGAGGCGGAAATGTAGCCAAGAGCTGGTTCGATCATTACCCCAATTACATCGGACCAGATTAAATGACATGGTCATTGCTGTATGCTTTACTGGCCATCTGAGGTGCTGTGCCCGCATGCATTTGGAGGTGGGGTCCAGGACGGCTGTGTGCTGGTTGCAGTGCTGGGAGTAGAGGACGCAGGCAACCACTGGAGAACTGGGACTTCTGGGACAGAACAGTTCTCTGCATTATTGCAGCTGCATTCACCTCCTCTTATCCGACATGGACAAATTGAACCCCAGCACCGGTTGGTGCAGCATTGGTCGACCTAACATTGTGGGATGGACCTGGGAAATGAGTTGGGAGTTATAATGTTGTACTTGCTTGTGTGGTGAGGTCACTGTCTATATACGGGTCGCAAGATATGCACTTGCAGCACTCCTCATTCAGAGCAATGTCCATAAGGTGGGAGCGTAGGCACAGATTCCACACTCATGGCGCACACACTAGGGGAAACGTTCCATAAATTTAAAGTTTTGACCTAGAATGTTCGCGTGATGGTCAGGCCAGCAAAACACCATAAGATCCACACATACTTGAAATGAAGGGGGTGCACATAGCATACCTCCAGGAGATACACCTGACCTCTCTGCAGCTTCGTTAACTATTGAAAAGGTGGCGGGGACTGGTGGTGGGCACTACCTACTCAGCGTAGGCAAGGGGTTGATGGTACGGAGGCCCCCCAGGTTCCCCATGTGATACACCATAAGACGGTGGACATAGAGGGGCGCTACATAGTGGTAGAGGGGGTGCTGGACGGAGAACTGCTCTTTATGGTAGCGATTTACATCAGTAACACTAATTTACTGCTATTTCTCAATGCTATTCCCCCCACATTGGTATTAAACGTAACAGCCCTCTGCATATGGGGTAGGGATTTCAACTGCACACACAATGTTGGGTTAGATAGATCTATGCCTCCACTGAAGGGAGTGAGTAGCCTCACAGCATTGTGTTATTTTCACACATGGATCAACGACAGACAGCTCCACAATATGTGGTGACTGATGCATCCCAACAGTTTAGAATTATGTTATTACTTCCCCGTACACCGCCTCCAAGCTAGAACTGACTTCCTACTGTGTAACGAGGTAATGTCCCCCAATGTTCCAGGCACCAAAAACTTGGGTTGCACGTTGTCGGATCATAACCCTGTCAAAATGGTGGTGTTGGGTAGGCAGGTGCCGCTCGTGCATACCAACTTGGAGACTTAAGACCCAAGCCCTACCAGACATGCCCTATAGGGAAACTTTTGGGGAAAGCATTGATCACTATTTCCAAGATAACGATGGTATGGCCTTGGCCAGAGCACTGAATGGGATAAGTTCAAGTCAGTGGTGCATGGGGAGTGGGTTTAGACCTCCTTTAGGGTTAGATGTGCTCTGACCACCAAGATTCGTACCATAAAACACTGAATTCAGGAGGCAGAGGTGCAGTTGGGGATGACACAGAGACGATTGCGGCCTATCTGACCTGCGTAGGGAGCATAGCACATTGGTGGATCAACTGGGGCATATCAATTTCAGGAATATGTGGCACGGCAGCATGCAGAGGGGGACAGAGTGGGTTGTTTGTTGGTGTGGCTCCTCTGCACAGACACCTCTAGAGTCCCCTAGGAGTCATAAGGCTGCCGGCAGGCGAAATGGTCACTTACCAGGTAGCAATTAATGACGTGTTTGCTGATTATTACGAGCGTTCTACACTGCTGCGAATACGGTGGGAGACGGGACCTTGGCCTCGCATGTGGACAGATTGCCTATTCCACAACTAAACTCCCTGCAGAGAACCGTGCTAGAGGACCGGCTGACAACAGTGGAGGTGAACACGGTGACTGATCAGTTGGCGCACAATAAAACCCTGGGGAATGATGTGCTCCCGTGGAGTTTTATGCCGCCTATCATTCTAAACTAGCCCGAATCATCTTCAACTCTGTATAGAAGCCAAACGGTACAGATTCCTACCCCAGTCTCTACAGGAGGCGCTCATAGATGTCCTCCCTAAGCCGGGCCCTGACCCTTTGATGTGCACTCTTACCGGCTCCTATCACTACTAAACACAGACTCTAAGATACTCCAGAAACTGTTAGACAACAGTTTGACCCCTATAGTGCCCAAATTGGTGCACACAGATCAAAATGGGTTTATACCTGACAGGAACATGTTCCGAAACCTATGGCTGCTGTTTTCCATCATTGGGATGGCGCTGGGGCTCGCCCCCTTAGCAATGTCCTTAGACATAAGCTTTTGACATGTTGCCGTGGCCATATCTGCTGAAGGTGCTGGCCAGGATGGTGCTCGGGATGGAGATTATGGGATGGATTGGTCTCCTATACTTGGCCCCGACTACAGGTCTCCAAACCGTTTCCCATAGGTCGGGGAACCAGACAGGGGTGACCATTCTTGCCTTTACTATTTGCACTTGCAATGAAGCCCATCACGGCTCTCTTTGGGCTTAGGCGCCCAGATTGGTGCATACCTCATAATGTTGTTAAGAAACAAGGGGAAGGTAGAGGAAAAAACTCAGAGAAGGCTCGTCCTCCTTACTTTGCATGTGTTAATCAAAGAGAACCCGTATGTAAAATTGGAAGGGTTGTTTCTTTCCACTCACATGTAAGTTTTGGAAAACAGTGTGTTTCCTTTAAATAACCCCTGAAAGACTGGAGCATGGAAATGGGCATATTGTTGGTCCAGCACTACCATCCAGTCTGCTAGATGCAGGGCAGATAGAATATGGGAGAGAGAGAGGGCGAGAGAGAGCATCTTAGATTTGTCCTTCTACAGGAAGAAATTGATAGGTTATATTAAATAAAATAGGACAACGGCCTTTGCCCTTTTTCCACACAAAGAAGTAACAGGAGTAACATCCAGGTTCGATCTCCAGGGAGGGGCTCGCTCTATGGTTTCTTTCAGCAAAACAGCCTGAACTTATGGCTGCAAAAAGGAGAAGTGGTCCTCTTAAAGCTGCTCTCTTGTAGGTGGAAGAAGCATGAGTCAAAAAGGAATGGCATCGCATAGCCCTGTTGGACTCTCTGCAGGACCCACCTGTCAGATGTCATGGTTTGCCACCTATGAATACAATTACGGATTCTGCATCCCACGGGATGGTCGTGTGCTGCCGAGGGCAAACTCAATCACCTTAGAGGTCTGCCGCCAGAGGGGTGGGGGAATGGGCAGTACGCTGCCCCTGCAAGCCCAGACCAATATCAGCTAGATCCCCTATCCCAGTCCCAAAATGAATGTTAAACCTGTTGCTGGGACATTGGGCTATGGTGAAGGAAGAGGTGTGGCGCCGCGGCCCGGGCGACTGACTCCAGAACCTGGGAATCACGGTTCGATCCCCGGCGGCAGATTAGCCCAGCACCATGTGACTCTGGGCAATAGCTTGCTTAATCTTCCCGACGGCCCCCAGCGCCTAGAGACCCTTACGGGTGATTGTTTGCGCTTTACAAATGTGGATTATTATACAAATGTGGATTATTATTATGGTGTAGCCTACAAGAGAAACCCAAAGTGATACCGTAAAAGGAGCAGAACTGTTGGGGGCTACTACGTTGCAGGCATGGAGAGACTGAGGGAGTGCAATGTGGCTATATTTTCTTTAAAGCTCTAAAGGTGGACTCAGCCTTCTTGCCAAATAGGCAAGACTGGTCAAAAGTTATATCCAGGAGAGACTCCTGGATGTCACTCAAGAATCCTGTGGATCTCATCCAGGTTAGGCGCTGGAGCACCTTGCTCGTCCCATCAGCTCTTCCTAAATAATCAGTCATGTCCAGGCCGGACAGTATGACATATTTGCTTGCATACTGGCCATCCTGAATGGTCTGCACCAAATCGGCATGAAATCCTTCCAGCCATGCTGGCAAAATCTCTGCAACCATGTTGCATAATGCGTGGCAGTCCCAACCCAGTAAACAGCTGGGGCTGACTGACAGAAGACCAATGCTAACTGAAAAGAACACTCATTTCCAAATGCACCAAGTCTCTTCAACTTCCATCTCAAGGAGTCATAGGAATAGAGTTTGGTTTGTTCCGGATACTGGAAGCTTAAACCATCAGGCTCTCCATAGTAGGGTGATGCATCAAAAAGCTGGGTCACCCAGAGCAGGTGTATGGGTCATGCTACCCGTTTATTAACTGGTGAGAATGAACAAGGTTTAGCCCAGGTGCCTATGAGGGTGTCAGTTAGGGTTTCGTTAAATGGCAGCAAGGGCTCAACAGAGGTTTGTCCAGGCTGCAGGACTTCAGTGAGTACACTGGCTTTTACTTCAACAGATGAAATTTGTAAGTACAGGATTTCATCAGCCTATTTAATGACCACAGCAATTGAGACTGTCTCTTCTCTTGAGTGACCAGGGGGAGAGCCCAGCCCGTACCAGGGAAGGTGTCTCGTCCACTGGCCTATTGTGGTTCAAAATAGAAATTCTTGTCCTACTGTGGAGAAAATTGATCCCCCCATCTACTCTATCATTGCCAAAGGCTGGTTGGTTTTCATTAGAATACAATTTGAAAGGTTGTTGAGGTCAAGAGGGAGGCTCCTAAACAAAGGTGCTGTTTTGTCTGAGTCAAAGTGAATGAACAGTGCATCAGGACTGCTCCAGGATGTGACAGTATTCAAGACGAGTTTGGATCTGAGTCAACAGGTCAATAGGATTGACATCCTCCTGGACTTACACAATTTTCTATGGTGCTTGATGAAGTATAGCTTTGCTTCACTATCGCAAATCACATTTGGGGAAATATTAGAGCACACCTGTCGCATGACTTAAGAGTTGTGGCACTAACCCAAAAACCAGAGATATACTTTGAGGGGATCGGTCACAGACATCTGCTAGCGAGAGTTCCTACAAGGCTTAACCTGTAGTTTTATGAGGTGACATGTTCCCATATACGCTGGAAAATAATTTTGTCAGACTGTCAAGAAAAAAATTGAAGTTAGTTCCGAATCTACTTATGAAAGGGCAAAAAGAAAGAAACTGATGTGAGCGTGCTTGAGTGGTGTCTACGTGAAGCGGCACAACAGTACCCACACGGGCTATGCTGAACATTTTTCCAGATACAGTTTGGGTCCTGGGGATTGTCAAAAGGTAGGGAATCAGACGTTAAAAGTATCCATCAGAACAAATGATAGCAGAGAGGCATTTTTCAAATTAATTTAGCTCCCAATTATCAAAATGAGTAAGTATCTATTTTAGAAAATGACTTCTGATAATCTTAGGGCCACAGCTAAGGGTATCTAAAAAGCCAGCATGCTTGAACAAGGAAGTTCCGCATGCACCCCACCCCTCAGTCAACCTATTTTCACCCCCTTAACAACCATTAAGGTTGTGGCAAAAGTAAAAGGAATACAACAAGAGGCTACTGTTACTATCTGTTGAAATCAGCACTCACTGTCATCTCTATTACTGATGTTTCAGTCACCTTTTGTAAAGATCAAGGATTGAGAGGAGGGGAATAATAAGTGGAGTTAAGAAATTTACATTAACAAGCTAAATCTAATAATCAACAGGCACAATTCAATTCCAAGAATACACCAGATCCCACTCCAAAACTAAGAACATCTTGTCAACACTATCATAGGTACGAAAATCATCAGGGAAGATTTGCTGCCTTAGAGTATTCCAAAGTACCTGACCACGTATTTAACACGTGAATTTCTTTACAGCTGCAGTAAAGATGGCTTTGAAGAATACAATTGTCAGCAAGTTTGGGTGCCATCCCATTCAAATTTATAACATCAACCAGAGATCTACTGTGCAGTTTCCAAGTATATCTGAAGTGCTTGGATTATGACTGAGAAACCGAAGAATTAAGAGAAACCAGGCTGGCTTTAGTTTGTCATTATTTTAGTTGAGTATGCATCAATAGTGCGTTCTTATGCCCTGCAAATTACTATCTTGCAATGTCAGTTGAGAGTAGGCAGATGTTAGGACTATCTTTTTATATTTTTATCCTTTTTTTAATGGATTAATTACTGTAATAATTGTATTGTGGCTTAGTGCTTATTCTGTGTGTGTGTTACCTATTGTTTTGATTTTAACATTGTATGATGTATAATGTTAAGGCACATGCTGAGAACAATACAATAGATTTGTTTTGATAGCATTATTCCAAGCTCAAAGATAAAGATGGCCCAGTCAAAGACAATGAAGTAAAAACATTGAGGATAGAAGCAATGACAGAGGAGACAGGAGCACCACAGGAAAGTTATTTAATTTAATAGCATAATGGTTAGAAGGGTGGGAAAGGTTTTAGCTGCAGTAGTGGATAAACCATAAACAGGAATAATACTAGCATTGATGGTTTAACTCCTTGAATTTAAAGTAGATGAAGTGGACAGAGAAGGGACTGAGAACAGGCAAAGAAGCTGATGTTTAAGAAGCACTACAGGAATGATGGCCTAAGAGGGAAAAGACTAAACTAATTTTTAGGCGCTAGTAGAGGCATGACAATGACATTTTTCTCGAGGCGCAGCTCAATCCTTTTTCTGAAACGGAAGAGCCGTTATATCTTATCAAATAGGAAATATGACTGCACCTTCTACTTTCTGCCATATTCTTAAAGAGATACAAAATTATTATACAGGCCAGGAACGTGGCAATAGGCTGCAAATAAATAAAAGCAGCAAACTGTAGTCCTTGCATGGGTAATTCTGCCCTTCTCTTGTCCTAATTATCAAAGTCTAAATTTGTGACACCCTAACCCCATTAGAAACAACAATATAACAGACTGATTAGTTTCCAGGGTCAAAATTGACCCAGGCATCAAATGAAGTCGGTATTAATGCCTGTAAACAAAATACCTTTGTTCCAGGTCCTGCAATATTAATCCAGATGTCGTAGGAAAGAATAGGAGGTTACAAATTGCCAAAAAAACAATCAGTAAGACAATATATGTCAAATACAACAGGAGGATTCTGGAAGTATGCTACACAGAAAGAACAAAATATGAAAAGCCAGTGGGCCAGATGAACTATTATTTGGTCACAAAAAATGGTTGCAATTTGAAACCAGTGTTTTTTGTGATCAGTAAAGAATTTTACAAACCGAACAATGTAATAGGTCGATTTGTAAAAATCTGAATATGAGTGGGTCGTAATCCTACCTACCCCATGGATATTAATGAGGTAATTTGCGAACTGCAACTCACTCACATTGGAGACCATCACAGGTACGATGCCTGCTAGGGCAGGAGAATACGATGTCTGTGATCACCTTTCAATAAAATAAACTTGGAGGGTGAGGGGGTGTTGCAGCCTGCTTTCCATAAAGGAAACAGGGCTATGTTTACTTTTTTTATTTTATTTATTTTAAAATGGAGAGTTGGCAGTTCCTACTCCACAACACACTTTTTTTTTTTAACATTCACGAAGAGGAATGTTTACAAATGAGTTGTCACTGCTACTAAGTTGTCTGTAACTTTTAAATGTTTTGCAACTAGACTTCAGTTGCAAAATAATGAAACTTAGCATACCCAATCTGTTTTTGGAAGGGACAACCAAAACAGTATATTTAGGGATTTCGGAAAACGTTTTCCAGATAGCTTTATTTGCTTAGTACATAAGACTAATGCTTTTAGCATTCACAAACCTTCCGCATTACTGTATCTGAGGGTCTGCGAACACTAACACCCTCTGTATATCTGGCTCAGTGTCGGTTGTATGGCTGGTGACCGCAGATATTTTTGCCAACTGTATAATGTTGCCATAGGCTAGTTCTAGCAAGTAGAGGGAGATGTTTTAAACACCTTAAAAATTTCACATAAAGAATTTGCTAGTAGAAATATTTGTTTACTGAATAGGACTGTTTTATTATGTGTGCAAATTTAGAGGTCATCCAATAATCAAAGGTATTGGCGCCAACATGACGCAAATGAATTTACTTTTTACCTACACATGGGTTATATAAATTTAACATGCACTTGGGTCTAGGCAAAATATTTAGAATGGTTCACAACATTGCGTGCACTACTGGATTTCAACCAAAGTGATTCAAGTCCTCAAATCGAAAGAACTTAAATGTCTCTTTTATGTAATCTGAGTAACTTATACTTGAAAAGCATTTTAAATGGCAATGTATATTGAATTTGTTCTGCACAAACACAGGTTTGAATAGTCCTCTGCACATGGTTGTCATAAGTTGGGTATTATGGCACATGTACTAATGCCATATTGTGTGATTACAAATGTGCATTTTGTATTATTTCCAGCCCTGAAGAAGCCGTTGGTTTTATCCCGAACACGGCGAAACACGTTGGCATAAGGGATTGGAATTAACTAAATTAAAAGAAGACGATCATTAGAATTTTATTGAATTGTGTTTGGACTGGTGTTTTGCTTGCATTGCTAAAAGCGTTGTATAAGCTGTGTTTTCCCCCGAAAAGTCTGTATAATCATCCAATAACATAGCTCATTTCCACCCAATGTGGGTTATTGAAAAATAGGCATCCTCACTAGCCATTTAAGTGACATAACGTTTATCCACTTCTAACCTGATTAATTAGGTTTGAACATTTCTATAGTGAAACACAACTCTGTCTGTCTCTCTCTAACATCACCACGGGGATTCCCTTTCAAACATCAATCTTCATAGCCTCCATCTTTGAAGTGCTCATTTTCTCTCTCATGAGTCCGACTCTTGCCTCTCTGTTTCTAAACAGGTGAAAGTGCCCTGCTAAAATATAAGACAATTTCAATACTGCACAATGGCAAAATGAATGAAAATACATATGAATATTTCTCTTATTCTTTTGTCTACTTTATGACTGGTAGCACTGACAAAACAATTAGTGTTTGACATCACCATTCTTTACATCCTGTGAGAATGAAGGAATGGCACAATTACCCAATGTGGTGACTAAAACACAGTTCAATTCATCATTTGAAATATTCAATAAATTTCAATTTTTACTCATATACTGGTGATATTTTGCAATCAACAACTGAAACAGCACACCTCAGAGGCAACAAGAATAACCATAAAGAGAGCAACAGACAAGTGCAAGTAAGAACTAATAAGAAATTGAATGTATGATTACATAACAACTGTTAAGGTCCACAATATATTTAACAGTGGTTTTATCATATATTTAGCCTACATAGGCACCACTTAATAGGTATCTCATAAGTAGACGTTTTAAGAAACACAAATGTAAAACACTAGCATGACCCAAGAACAAATGTCTCCATAAATGCACAATTAATGCAAGCGTAATGTTTGAGTTTTCATAACATTTTATAGATATACACATTTTGCCACAAAAGAATTGGCTATCCCCAAGAGGAAAGTTGACAAACCACTCCAGAACACACCACATGCCCCTAGCAGACCAAGTGTTTATGCCCATTCACCACATTTTGTAATGGTCTGTAACAAGGTTCAATCCACAGCCATCACACATGTATGATGTGTGAGAACTTTGCATTAATAATAAATAGGGTTTGCGTTCAAATTTGATATCCTGGTATTTTTAAACTAGAACCAGAATGTTTTGCATTTTAACAATTCAACCAAAATGCAGAACAAAAATCTTGCAGAAAGGCCTTTAAAGCTACTGTAGGGCCCATAGGTGATTTGAAATTTATAGATTGAACCGTGCAGTCTTTAGGGATGAACCCAAACAAGATAAGTGTACATCATACAAATCAAGGAAATAATTAATACACCAGTATGCTTGATTTTTGTTAATTAGTATGTACAATACCCCACAGCACAATCAGCCCCTGTAATTATCACATAGCACTAAGGACGATCAATTGATAAGTAGGTAATGTAATTTCATGATTCTTAATCTTTAGGGTTAGTGTTGTTTAAAGCACCAGATTAGGAGAAAAATATAGTTTTTACTTCCATACCTATGTCAGTGACTACTGTCTTGGAAATCTTTCTGCTTCTCAATTTCACTGAAAATGACATTTTAATGTAAATAGTCAAAATCTAACAAACAAATTAAAGGGGCTAAAAGAACAAAAAATAGTACTATTAAAACCAAAATACTGTACCCTTTTCTATAAATCTATTCATTTTTTGTTCCTCATCTGAAGTGCTGGGCGAACCAAAACCTACACAAGTGAAGACAGAATGAAATGAGCATTCACAATTGTCAGAGACAAAACAACCAAAATTGGCTGAGCAAATCAGACTATGGATTGGTTTGTCATGGGTAACTCCAAGTGATACCCCATTGTTTTTCATACTATCGATTTCTTTTTGATGTGCGTTCAACTACACAAGTGAACTTAGCACACAGAAAACCACATGCATGAAAGCAACAAAGTAATTGCCTTAACTACCTGCATCTTTATCCAGGTGGAACACAGTGTACCACAATATACAGAACAAAAGATCAAAAAGCAAAAAACAAGTGACTGTGCATTGACAGTAACTTTATTGGATAAGCACACATTCTAGATTGCTTAGTTTGAGGATCACCAGAGAAGCCACTTTAAAAAGTGAGTCAATGACTGGCAATCAAAAATATGAGTTAGCCATTTATTAGTATCACCATGATGGAAACTTCATATCTAGTGAATTTTCTAACTGAATTGCAGATTGACAATACTTTAAATTAAAATCTCAGCTAAAAACCATTAATGGAAATATTTTTCTATTTTATCAAGTTAAAGTGCAAAATAAAACTATGTTGAATACATGATAAAGTTACTGTTAAAGGTGCAAGAAATATAGCATAAGGTACATGTGAAGTCACGTCTATCGACTGAATATTCCTTCAATAAGATGAGGAATACTCAGTAGGGAAAGAACATAGGCAGTTACACCAGAAGTTAAAAGGAGGCTGTAGCTAGAGGAAAATGATTCATCACATAAAGTATTTCTAATACACTGAACAAAGGCACTGGGTTTTAAACATAGTATACTTCCACTCATTAGTACTATACACAAACATACACAAAGCATTTCTTGTGGCTGCAACCCCTTGTTACTAGCTTTGGTACAGAAGGTGGTGGGGAGAACATTCCAAATACGTATCACACCCAAGACAAGGGGTGCAATACAATCTTTCAAAGTCCAATCATAGGCCAACCTAATGATATACAATGTCCACCCAAAAATCACAATTGTAAATTACATAAACCTATTCATTGTTCAACCATGCATATATAAAGCAACACAATTAAAAAAAGCTTAACCTACTCCAATCTGTACTCAAATCATGTGTACATAGCGGCTCACTGTATTGATTAAAGTGTGAGAAAAATCAAAATCTATTTACAATAAAAAAAGCACAGACTTTTAGTACAGGCCCAGATTCTGCCCACAGCAGTTCATTTTCATTTCTATGATGAGCAGAGTCTGAACATATTTTAACATGAGCCGAACCAGAGTCACACGAGCCAAACCAGAGTCACACGAGCCAAACCAGAGCAGACACATTTTTCGCTGTACCCTACCGCTTCTTCAGGACTTCTGCAGATACATTCATCTAATATTTTTCGACATGCGGATGTGTTATTGATTTGTAGGTCAGGAGGGTTACTGATCTCCATGGTTAAGAGCAGCGCAGCGTGATCTCACTGAAAAAAACCCTATTTGTTGTCATTCCAAGTGAGAATGTTTTTTAAAAAAAATAAAACATTTTTATTGAGCTGAGAAGGCTACAAGTCATTACTTCAAAAAACTTTTTGCCTGTTATCTCCTGCTCATTTTAAGTATAACTCCACTTCTTAGATTCCTTCCCCCATCGCACACAGAAGATCAACAGTGCTATCAATAGTTGTATGTAAAGGCACCCCATTCTCCTAATCCGACTGCACATATTCGTACTGTCAGTACATCTGCGCTCAGTCATTATCGATAAATCAAATCAAGAGCTCACAGTCTGATGAAGCATATTTCAATGCCAAGCAAATTGTCTATTAAAGGTTGCCGAATCTGTTTAAAGCGTTTATGCTGGTCACTCAAGTCATGCATAATTTTTCCCATGGCAATCATGTTCCGTAGCGTAGCATCTATTTAGTATGGAAGGACCCACCTTCTTCCAGCCTGCTATAATTAGCTGCTTTGCAACTGTTATTAAATGATTAATCAAGACTCTTGTACTTTTTTCATGCCTTTCACCCTTGTTTGTCTGAGGCCCAGTAAGATTACATCAAAAGTGGCTTGTACGGGGCGTGGCTAGCAGCCAACCGCAATGGCCGCTACCTAGAGAGGCTCCGTCCACAGACTGCAACGCGACGTACAAGTTACTTACCTTCGGTAACGATGTATCCAGTCTCATGCTTGGGGATAATTCTACGTTAAAGAATCTGCGGCTAGTAGTCTCTATCAGATGCTGGGATTCAGGCGTCGGAAGTGTTGGGGCGCCCTGTGATCCCTCTCCAAGACTCCAGCGCTGAAGTGTGGTGACCCTACATCGAGTTCCTGAGGCATGGCTTGCGCCAGAGATAGAGACCGGGACCTGGCGTGGCCCGGAGATCCGAAGTATGAAAATAAAAGGCGGCGACGCCCGCAGGGAAGCAGCGTTGTGCCGGCGAGCGCGGTGCAGCACTAGAAGGAGCGGGACTGGACTGTTTTGCGTCCAACGGCGGGGTGCTGCTGCTAGCCTCCCGCTGAGACCCGTGGAGAGTGCAGGGACTGGGCCAGCGGGCGCGGGACGGAGCCCGCGCCACACACGAGCCTTGAGTACGAGATCTACGCAGCGCAGCCCCATTAACCCATGACAGTGGCACAGAAGCAAGAGCGCTGACACACTGCAGTGCGGACGCGCTGAGGCCCTTGGCTATCCGCAGCACATCACCAGGAATGGGACCAGCTCCATGGTGGCGTAGTGGGTGCCGATGCGCATGAACCGCCATACTTGAGGCGCACGTGGGCCCCCGGCGTTGATTACTACATTGAGGTGCCGTGGCCCCACATTGGCTCTAGCAGTGACGTACCAGCTAGAACCCAACCTCAACGGAGGTAGGAGAAGCAGAGCGGTGGACTTGGCCACTGACCGCGACTGATAGTTGCGGTGCCTGAACTCTGGGGTACCCTTGGCACACACGGAGCGAGCTTAGTGCCCAACCACCGGCCTGCCCTTGTCAGCTCCACGTCTGGGTCTTGTGGCTGTGGGGACTCAACAACTTACCGCAACTGGGGACACGTGGCAGGAAAACCGAAAGGCCGTGCGAGGCCGAAAGTCACACAGGCAGGCAGCGGCGACTACTGCCATGTACACGCCCCACTCCCCCCGGAGACATCACTGCAGCTCAGCCACCATGGGGGGCCGGGGCCAGCGCACGGCGCAACAACTGAAGCTAGAAAAGTACGCATACGCCAAGGAGCAACCAGACCTGGTGGATAAAAACACCGCTCAAGAAAAGACACTGACACCTGAGGGCCCAGCGGAGGTCACACTACAAGATATAATGCTCACCCTTACCAAGGTCCAAACTTCTGTGGGATCCATCTCCACTGATATCTCACTCCTAAGGGCTGACTTCCCACAAATGGCTGCAAGAGTGTCCAAAGTTGAAAGTACCACAAAGACCCTTTCCGCTGACACCGCTGTCCTACAGCAACAAGTGCGCCAACTTGAAGCAGACAAACTGATAATGGCTAAGCTGGAAGACCAAGAAGGTCGCAATAACGTCCGAATCGTGGGAGTGCCGGAAAGCAAAGGGGGCCCTGCAATGGATTTATTTGTTGAAGACCATATCAAGACGCATCTCCAGCCTCAAGGACTTTCTGCCTTTTTCTCGGTGGAAAGAGCCCATCGAGTACCAGGCGGCAAACCTAGAATGGGGCCCCTCCAGGCCCATTCTAGCCCGTATTTTTATCTTTCGTGACTGAGGCGCCATACTACAAACGGCACAAGTGCCCCCCCCCCGCTGCGTTTAGAGAACTCTGTCATTTAATTCTTTCCAAACTATATGGCGGCAGTCACCAAACAAAGGCAGAGTTTCCTTGAGGAGAAGAGAGAACTCAGGCGCCGAGAACTTGCCTACTCAATGCTCTTCCCGGCAAGATTGCGGGTGGTGGCAGACAGTAAAACATGCTTCTTTGAGGCACCTGGGGAGACCCAGGACTGGCTGGAAGGATGGAGACAAGCATCGGGGCCACGACGGCCTAGCAAGAATCAACAGCAGCATCAACGTCTACAAGAGGTGGCAACGTAGGGCTCGGGAGGGACGGGCTACACCACCCAATTCACGCAGCCGGAGACCGGAAAATGAGGACGTCCAGACCAGTCATGATTCAGTCCCGTAGCGACGCTGGGGTCGACACACTGAGGTGCACACTCGTTGGAATGTATCTATGGGGCGGCTGTCCCCGACCTGATGGCCCGCGAGTCACCGACCTACTGGGCGCCCGGATGCCCACGCCCTTCCCTTTTTCTGAACCTGGACAGACTGAAGCATGCAGTTACGGGTTCAATGGAAGGGATGGTCCGAGGGGATCTCTGGACTAATCTCCCCCGTACGCAAGTACAAGTTGATGGGGACTAAGCACTCTGCGAAGTTGGGGTGGCGGTAGTTACATGTCCGTCTAGCAGGGAGGCAGGGAGGGGGGTGGGGACCAGTTAAAGTTCAAGCTTCTGTTTCGTTGTTTCACACAAGCACTCCGAATGCTCTCTAAGACACTGCGCCATTACTCACTACCCACATCATATTGCCCACCATACTCCAACATCCCTGACACACCCACGGATATGGGGAGACCACTCAAACAACCTTATGTCAGCACAACCCTTGATACACTAGGCCCCCCTTTAGTAATAATATCCTGGAATGTTAATGGACTATCCGACAAGATAAAGAGGGGTCTGATATTACAATATCTCAAACGCCAGGCCCCGGCTGTGGTCCTCATCCAGGAGACACACTTAATTGGTTCGGCCTGTAAGGCTCTGGACAGGTGGGGAAATGGTGGCCCACTCTGAGTTCACCTCGGGGTCGAGGGGGGTTGGGATCCTTGCTCGAAAAAACTTGCCGCTTGTCTTGACTAGGTCCTGGACGGACGATCAGGGACGATTCGCAGCCATCTCATGTCAGTGGGAAGGGCGGGCAGACAACCTGGTCTCAGTCTACATTCCTCCGGCCTTGCACAATATAGCCCTTCCCACACTAGGCAAATTCCTGCTTGCACTCCCACAGGGTGAACGACTTTAACGCCACACTTAACGTCGCACTTGACAGACTACCCCCTAGCGACCACTGTGGGGCTCAACTGCGCCTGGTAGACTTCCTGGACGCTTATGGCCTGATAGACATCTGGCGCCTGCGTTTCCCTCAAACACAACAGTACACCTTCTACTCAGGCGCTCACAACAGCTCCTCCAGGCTAGATTATATATTAGCACTCGCATCTGTCTTGGAGGGTGTATCGGAGGTCTTACACCTCCTCAGAGGTATCACCGATCATTCCCCTGTCAAGATAAAATTCACATCTTGCTTTTCGGGGAGGCGACGCACATACCCCATACACCCGGGTTTCCTGAATGATTCAGACATCTGGAAGGGCCTGCGCTCCACCACGTAACAGTACTTTCAGGAAAACTGTATCTTCCTCAATTACCCTATCGGAAGCCTATAAGGCTGTCCTGCGTGGGCAAGCAATATCTGCTATTTCATCTCATAAACGAGACTCGAGGCGCCACGTGCAAACCCTTGAACAGGCAGTGAGCCAGGCTGAAGCGGAGCACTCCTAGACCCTAGTAATGACACAACCCATAGACTCACCTTAGAAAAACAGGAGTACAGAGAATACATGCGGGACAAGGCCAAAGCCAAGGCCACAGCACCCTATATAGGAAGTTGGCGACAAAGCCGGCAAGCTCTTAGCGTGGCTGGACAGGAGGGAGCGCGGAAGTCGCTGGGTGCCACAATTAAACTCGAACTCCGGAGGGGTAATTACAGATCCGCAGGAAATAGTAAACACATTCGCAGCTCACTATGAGCAGATCTACACCTCAGAGACCACATCCACCCTGGGGGAAAATCTAGCATTCCTCCATGATATCCAGATGCCCAAGCTCGCATCACATGAGGCTCAGGCCTTGGAGGCAGATCAGACACCAGAGGAGCTGACGCTGGCCATTAACGGGCTCAAATCAGGGAAAGCTCTAGGACCAAATGGCATCCCCGTTGAACTCTATAAAAAAGCGGCAACTATGCTCACACCCCAACTACTAAAAATGTATGAAGCTAGCCTTGAGGCGGGAGTATTGCCTAGAGGTCAGCACACCGCGACAATCGTAACAATTCCAAAACCTGGCAAACCCCCTCGGGAATGCTCCTCATATCAGCCGATTTCGCTGCTTAATGCTGAAGCCAATATAATTGGCTAAGGCGCTAGCCACCAGGCTCCAGCAATACCTTACAACCCTGGTGCATCCCGACCAATCAGGTTTTATGCCAGGCCGCAATACAGCGCTCAATCTGCGACGGTTCCATGGTGTGATGGCCCGAATTTCCCAAATCCAGGAAGAGGCAGTCGTACTCTCCTTAGATGCGCGAATGGCTTTCAATCTAGTGGAATGGCTCCTCTACACGCAACAGATGGCACATGTGGTGGTGAATGGGCGAGTGTCCACTGACTTTCCCCTGAGCCGCGGGACTAGGCAGGGCTGTCCGCTCTCTCCCCTCCTGTTTGCCCTGGTATTGGATCCGTTGGCGGCCTGGATCAGGAGAGACCCCATCATACGCGGGCTCAAATGGACGGAGGGATGGGAAGACCGCATTTCCCTGTATGTGGATAACATCCTCCTCTACATGGCTTCCCCCAGTTGATCGATCATTAGCTTGTTAGACATCTGTGCTTCCTACAGTAGGGTTTCTGGCTACACTATAAACTGGGCCAAGTCAGTTCTTTATGTGCTCCACTGCCAGCCTCCACGGCTGCTGCCAAATTGCCCGCTGCAAGTCACAGACAGAGGGTTTAAATACCTAGGAATATATATCACATCCCTGCCTGCCTGCCCAACTAATTGAAAAGAACCTCTCGGAGCCCTTAAAGAAACTCCGGCGCGACGTTAAATATTGGCATTCCCTGCCACTGACTCTCCTGGGTGAAGCCGCCCTATTCAAAATGATGGCCCTCCCCAGGTTTTTATACGCCTTGCAAAATACTCCATTCCCTGTCCCTCCCTCGGGCGATCGACGCTGAAGTTAGTCATCTCCTCTGGGAGGGGAAGCCCGCTCGCATTGCCCAGCTAAAGCTGGTGCGGGTTGGTATGACGGCGGAATCGCTCTACCAAACATCAAAACATATTTTTGACCCTCACAGCTCACCGTAATAAACCAGTGGATTCATGCTCCGCAGGACGAACCTGCGTTCTGTATGGACAGACACACTTTCAGGACCGGGGGAGTTTTAAATGCGCTATACAACAAACCCCGCAAACACAAACTACTGGGACCTACTGCACACACTGTCCATGTTTGGTTCACAACACTCAGGGCGCTTGGCTGGGAGGGGGTCTTCACACAACACACACCACTCTGGAGCATCCGGCGCTTAGGAAGGCTCTGTAACAACAAAGGCTTTGCCAGGTGGGACCTAATTGGCGTATCAAGAGTGGGAGACCTGTGGAGAAAAGGAGAAGTCATTTCGTTCTCACAACTGCAAGAGACCTACGAGATGGCTTCCACAGAACACTACCGCTACTTACAGATCAAACATGCACTCACAAAAACTATTCCACCAGGTACCGACCTTCCCGAGTCCTCACTGCCTGAGGACAGACTCCTGACAGACCACCTGACGAAAAAGGCCATTTCACTAACGTACCGTAAAATAATCAACAACTGGGGGGATCCTACGGTCACCCTCCGTGATAAATGGCAGGTTGAACTGGGGGACCTGGACGAAACAGACTGGCAAGAGGCCCTTGCGTCCCACCGAGAAGTAGCCATACCCACCAAACTACGGCTCGTACAGCTCAATATACTACACCGAACATACTACACGCGAACGACACTACACAGGATGAGCAGGGCTGACACTCCACAATGCCTCAGAGACTGCGGGTCACAGGGCACTTTATATCATACCTTATGGGAATGCCCCAAACGTACGCAATATTGAGAGACTATCATGAACACTATTTCACGAGTTTGTTGCCCTACTGTCACCCCAGAACCCAAGCGGTGCCTCCTCAACATTTGGGAACCAACAGACCTCAATTACGCAGCACAAGACTGGACGACCTTGAGTATGATGCTGGCTAAACGCAATATAGCGAAGAAATGGGGTGCACCAACAGTCCCCACACATAGACAGTGGTGTTAAGACATGGAGAGGGCCATGGTGGCAGAGAAAGCAGTTTTTAGCCACAGAAAATGCCCCAAAAAGTGGACGTGGGTGTGGGGCAAGTGGAACGCATACAGAGGGAATATTTGCACTCCTCCCCTCGAGGAATCAGATTCGGACCTAAGTGCCTGATAGACAATCTCACCATTGACATATTTCGAGAAACGATGTATGCATAATATGCATGAGAGGGGGGGCATACGAGAACTGTGTCTTCATGAAGCACTCATTTTATTATTGTATTGGCACGGAGAGGCTTATTGTGTGTATTTACGTTTTTTGTATGCTCTGAAGCCTTATCAGCTACAAAAAAAGACAATAAAAAATGTTTTATAAAAAAAAAAAGAAAAGTGTGGCTTGTACAGGGTACCTAATAATTTGCTTACGTTTACAGAGAATCTCCTTCTAAACGTGTCTCAGTTTGATGCATGACCACCAAATATGTAGACAGGAGAAATCAGCATCTCCACATCCTCAACATATTCCTCTTCTGTTTGAATATATTTCTTTTAAATGCGGTGGGGTAATATACCAATTGCCCATTAAACTATCTGCTTGTTCTCTATGCATTACATTTTTGTAAGTTTCCCTGATGTCCTCCCATAATTTTTCCTATTCTTTTGTCTGTAATTTCCCTTTCCAGTGTTCTGTCCCATGCCTTTTGGAATCCCCACCTTTCTTTTTTTTCACCTATTTTCAGGAGTTTATATATGTTTGAGATAACCCTATTGGATTCTGGGTTCTTGATTATACAATTTTTCCAAAGCTGTGAGGTCTCTTAATGCTCCCGCTTTTACAGACGGATGGAGAGCCTAATGATGCAAGTTTGCCTAAGTTAATCGGTCTTCTGCAAACTTGAATTCAGTCTAATATTGTGGCAATGCCTTATTGTTCCCCTTCATAAATAATCTCCCAATATAAGGCATTCTACATCCTCCCATCTCCGGAATGTCTGCACCACGATTGCCGGTGTGAATTCTGGGTTCTATTTAATCCATTCTACAGCATCTCAGGTTTCATGATCATACTGTCTAAGTCACTGGCATGCGCATTTCTGGGCCTAGAGTGTTTAGGCGGCCATAGAGTATTCTAAATCATAACAGCTCTGTCCATAAACAACCATTTTTTAAATCTGTTATCATTACAGTACAGGCCTGAAGCATCTTAGTATTTCAATAGGTTTGGAAGTGCCAATGCCCCTCTTTTTCTAGGTGCCATTAGTATATTCCTGGAGAACCTACCCTTTTACCTTTCCACACAAAAGCCTCCATCTTTTTCTGAAGAAAAACGTACTTCTCCTTTGAGGCAGGTTAAGGCATAGGTTGACATAACTAGATGAGCCATGGCAGTATATTCCTTTTAGCTATGGCTATCCTTTCCAACTATAAAAGAGGGACAGTGCTAAATCTGTTCGAGTCCCGCGTTATATTGCTCTTCAGCCTTGACCCATTAGCCTCTACCTTCTTTGGTAGCCAGGGCGTAATGTTTATTCCTAAATATTGTGTATAAATACCATACATAATGGGTAGCCCACCTAAAGGGAAAGTCACTATGTAGCTTGATGACTCCTTCCACTGCAGAGTCAAATTCATTATTTCAGATTTTTTGAGCCTGCAACCCATTCAAAGTGTTTTAGGTGGTTGTTAATGACAGATAAGGATAGATTCGGTTTAGTAAGGATCAAGAGTATGTCATCTGCAAAGAGGTAGAGCTTGTGAGGCTCGCATCAAAAATCAATTCCACAGACCTTTTACCAACCAGCAATATAAACTGTGGTCACCCCTGCCTAGTTTGCCGCTGCAGTTGCATGGTGCCAGATTTGTCATAATTAACTATAGTCTGGGCATTGGTTCCTTATAGTTCATAAATATCCAAATACCCAGCTGCTCAGCCTCTTTCCAAACCGCATTTTATGCAGTTTTCCTTGAAAAACACTCCAACTGACACAGTTAAACGTCCTTTCGGCATTTAAAGTGACCAATATCGCCAGGATCATTTTCCTAGTAGCTTCTGCTACTAGGTGAGCAACCCTCCTAATACTGTTGTGCAGGTGCCTGCATCTGACAAACCCCGATTGATCTGTCTCAATATGGCCTGGAAGATATTCACAAGGAGCTTGGTAAAAATCTTTAAATTCAGATTTAGAAGAGCAACTGGTCTGTATGACTTAAAATCTCTAATGGCCTTTGTGATATCTGATTTTCTTATAGTCAGACTAACAGAGATACTCCGACCCAAAGAAGTCGAAGAGCTGCATTATGTTTGGGGCACCCATTCCTCCCAGGGCTCTATAAACCACACTTGTGGACCCATCTGGTCGATTTATCTGCCTTCAATGTTTTTATAGCTGCTATCACATTCTCATTCTCTATGGGCCTTACTTAATATTCTCTTCGTTACAGTGTCAATCTGAGAAGTCTGCACTTTGGTGAATAGTTATCCTGGGACACCTCGTCCTCTCCGAGTATGTAGCTGAAGAACTTACCAAATGCCTTTGTTTTCCCCAATGCGTGTTTTAATAGTCAGCCCAGGGAATCCTGAATTTCTGCAATGTATGCCTTACCGATTTTGTCCTTTAGCTGCAAGGCCAAAACCCTACCTGTTGTATTGCTTGTAGAGTAAAATCTCTATTGGGTCCTCAGCAAATGATTTTCCGACATATTGGTGGCAAAAACAGTTAAATGTCCCCTCAGTCTGTTAATAATTATGTTAAGTTGATCAACCCTGCTCAGTTGTCTTACAGTTTTCTATGTATTGTAATTTCCGTTCTCATATACTGCATGCATCTAATGCTATCAACGGGGCGCCGAGGAATGCTTTAATTGCATCTTATTTTATCATCAGTGAAGTACTGGAAATCATGTAATTTAGAGCATATTTCTTGTAGGACAGCAGTATTTCTCATCTCTCAAAGTCCTTAAGTTGCCATTTCCCACAATTCCTCCCCCAGGTTTCCCACGTCCCAGTCTAATGTGTTGAGGACATGGTCAGACTGCGATATCTCCCACAAAGATGTAATCATTGTTGTGTAAGTCTTATGAACGTCTTAAAACGTGGATATTTGACAAGTAATCCCCCACCCCTCCCTAAGCGCCTTGAGACCCTCTGGGTATGTAGTGCGCTATATAAATTCTCTGACTTGACTTGACTTGACATGCATGGCTGAGAAGAATGAGTATTCACTTGATGAACCATTTATCAGTCTCCAGGCATCAATAAATTCTATTTGAGCAGTAAAAGGGGTAATCTGTCCTGGAAAAGGCCCATCCTAGTTTGACGAAAATTAACAAATTGGTTCCAGATGTCCAAAATGAGAAAACCCTAACCCATTAAGACAAGATGCATGAATTTGGTGAGGAACAGAGATGGTTAACTTATCCCCTTCGCCGCGGCGCGAATTCCGCCGCGGCGCTGGGGTTTTTTTTCGGTGAGCGCGGCGCCGCTGTGCTCATGACGGAACCACGCCGTCATGAGTCACGGGTGAGCTGTGCTCATGACGGAGTGGTTCCGTCACGGTGCCGCCCATTTACGTTACACGTCCGCACAGGCGGGGAAAAGGCGCCGCGTGGGCGGAGCGGCCGCCAACGGCCGCAGCATGACGGAACCACTCTGTCATGAGCACAGCGCGACCGTGGCTCATGACGGAGTGGTTCCGTCATGAGCAGGGAAGGGGTTAATCATCTTGTTTGTTATATTTCCAGAAGTGATAAGTAGGTCTAAGAAACCATAAAGATTTTTTTATTTATTGTTGTTATTTTTCTGATAGTCCTGGAAATTCTGCCAGAGCAAAAACAAAGAAAAACTGCCAACACGTGTTTTGCCCCTTCCCGGCGTGCTGGCCTGGGGCCTTCTCAAGGCTTATAATGTAAAGCGCATTCATGACATTGGACAGGAAAAGAAGAACCTATTGGTTATCGTGTCATTGGCAAAAAAGCAAGACAATAAGGAAAAGCAAGGGTAAAAAAAAGAATAAGATTGCAAAATGGAATCATGAGACCCCAAACAAACTAGATCATAGTTGCAGTTCAGCAAATTTTCACTAGCCATGCATTAATCAATTTGCATTCCATATAAAATCCCAATTCCATTAGTCAGGCGCAAACATAAGATATCGAACTTCGAGAAAGAGCATGTGCAGACATTGTTGAATATGCAAAAAAAAAATGTATTGTATTGCCAGTTCATTTCCAGAGGAAAAACATGTGGAAACATAATATGAATATGGTTCACTGCATTAAAGTACATGGTTCATATTAACCATTGAAGTTGCACTGATAATTTTTGAAAGGCAATGCAGCTATTGGATAACAAGGCATCCATAAATACACAAAAAATGTAAATTTGTACATACAGGTCCAAGAAAGTGTCAGGGGTCCGAAAAGAATTCATGAATGACTTCACACCCTCCAAAGTACAATTGAAAATTTGAAGAAAAAAAAAAGAAAACAAATATTTGCCTAAGTTATTCTGTAAATCCTGGTTCTATTCTTGGCATCACTGTACCAAAGGGAGTAAATGTGGGAATCTGTGTTGGTTCTCATAATTTAAAATTTCCATTAACCCGCAAGTGCACAGCACATATTAAGTTAAGCAATCTATTGAGTGACAGTGAAATACCCGATACATAGTCCGTGTGGAGACTACTTGAGTAGTGCTCTGAGCTCGTGCATGGTGTTACAATGCCAAAATCGACCGTTTTAATAGTAAACTAGCTCAATCTGGTTCTGTGCCCAGAAGTACACCAAAATCAAAAGGGGGGTAAATGCAAGACATCACCTATCTTGCCGTACCCTTAGGGAGAGGTTTTAAGCCTAAACCTCCTAGGCTAAATGTTATGATTCAGAAGCAACTAGTTAGAATCATACAGAAAATGTAATACAATACATCCAACCACATTACAGGTGCCCCAAAAATGACGCAATGAAAGTGAATAGTGACATCAGTGAAACAGTTGTGGGTTGGTGCCATACAGAAATGTGTACAACATATATATATACATTTGTCTCTAGGGGCTGAATGATAATGATGAAGACTCATAGCAAGACTCAGAATAAGAGTACAATACGTAGATCAGGATAAATCATATCAGTCCACTAGTTTGTCGATATTTCAACACTATTGCGAGCAATTTGTTAGGGTCATCGTCGGAACAACGAAGCAATCGTAGCAACCTGAAAGGAAGAAGAGAGCCAAACTAATTAACAAGTGCCCTAATCACAGACGGAAAAACAACAGTTGATGGACAGAATGCAGAACAATGTCATACATTCACCCCAGTACAGAGATCTGGGCCTAAATCTATCGTTTTTTTGCTCACTATGCCATTCCAGTTTGAACCCAGCCATATGCAAATCAGTCTTGACCCTGTGCCTCATGGGAACAGTCCAGCCTGAACTGCCAAGCCAGGTCCTCCTTGGACTGGAAACAAGCATCCTAGGACCGGTTTCGGGGTTTCACCCCTCTTCAGCCAGGATAGCTTGATTCCAGTGACATGGAGAGCACAGGACTCACGTCTGAGCATACCCGTCCCACTCGGGGTGACAAATGCAAAAACAATAGTTGATGGACAGAATGCAGAACAATGTCATACATTCACCCCAGTACAGAGATCTGGGCCTAAATCCATCGTTTTTTTTTGCCCACCATGCCATTCAATCACATGCTAATCACAGTAGGGGCAGACACAAAGTGTTGTGTACTGGGAAAAATCTACCAGTGTAGAGGGGAAAAATCCCCCAATAGGGCAGATTAGATCGGGGCATTATTGTAGAGTCTGCAAACAATACAGAATGAAATTAAACATATTCAAAAGCAATGGCCTTTAGTCATAAATCCCCCATATACGCAATACCAAAGTATATATTTCGTAGCAAATCCTAGAGACTTTAAAAGGATAGAACGCTGCGCGGGTGTATATTACAAAATATGCTGTACATAGTTCTGTATAGCACCAACGCACAACTTTTTCCACTGATGTCACTATTCACTTCCACTGCGTCATTCTTGGAGTACCTGTAATGGGATTGGACTAATTTTAGTTAAATAAACTGTATGATTTAACTGGTTGCTTCTGAATAATACCATTTGGCCTAGGAGGTTTAGTCATCAAACTTCTCCAGAAGGGGACTGTAGCCTTTTTTTTAATTTGTTTATTTTTATCCTTCCCCAGAAAATTAGCCTCTTGAAGCAAGATTAGATCTGTCTTGACTTCTTTAAGATGTAACCAGAGCCTTTGTACTTTGTTAGGCGAGTTTAGGCCTCTCGTATTCATTGATAGGAGTTTAAACATCTGTGTATTTGTCATCTCTATTTGTAGCCTGTTCCTTTTTTCGCCCGCATGTGTGCCCTTATTCCCTTTCCTGTCCAACCTATCCCCTCCCCCAGCATTAATACCCTCAAAGTAGATACATAATCCAAATCCCCCTTTGTTTCCTTCTAATTGACTTGCTTTCAGCCGGTTTTCAGGGGGTATGAAGAGAGCTTGCCTTGGACTTCTCATAGAGCACTCTCTAGCCCGCAACACTCAAATTATCACGGAAAATTGTAAACCACCTTGCCCTCATATGTGCAGCATTTCCTCAGCATGCCATTAGTGTGAAACTAGTCCATACGATTTATTATGCCTTCATTATGTCATTAACATTGGCTGCTTCATCTGTTCCATGGGGTGCCCGCAGAACGCACGTTCCCTAGTCTACTCCAATGTCAATGCACTTCTTTGCCACTGTAGTAGAACAGACTAAAGTCCAAAAGACCTCAGTGGTTTACGCCTCCTCATCTCACCTTAATGACCTTTTAGATTTCAGTTGGTCGGCACCCCCTTTTTAATGGTCTCCCAGACATAGCCTGTATTTTGTATGGATCTTGCTTTCACATCTGCACTTTTCCTTCCCCCTGTATGTGCTCTACCTATTGGTAAGGGGAATTCCTCTCTCTTTGTAGAACTCTCCTGAAGAAGCTGTGTATATATCCTTCCATGTCATCTCTACCTGCTCCTTCTTTCAGATGCTGAACTCTTGTACTGTCCCTTCTAGACCTATTCTCCAGGCCTTCAAATTTTTCTGTGAGGTATTACACTTGCGTTTCTAAGGACACAATTAAAGTTGAAGCAATTTGGCTCTTTTCAGACAGAGACTGAATTGACTGTAGAATCAACCCATGAACCATACTCTACATGCCTGCTTGCTTTCAGATGTCAGTACCCAGTTCGGAGCAAAGACTGCTGAGGCTCTCCGACAAGGATTTGTCAAAGTCTCTTTTAAAGTCCACCAAGTAGACTAGAACGGCAGGGCCGGCATCGGCCATGCCAAAGGTATGGCGGTCGAGCCGGCCCCCTCCGCGACAATAGGGGGGGGGGCGTGCCTTTCGCGCACACTTGTGATGCAGCGGGCTCCCCCCTCCCCCCCTCTACCCTCATAGGTCCCGGGCTTGGGCGCGACCCGGAAGTGATTGTAATCACTTCCGGGTCGCGCCAATGGGCAAACGTCCATCCAGGGGTATAAAGGGCTGGGGAGCCCAGGAAGCCGCCACTTGGTTCCTGGCTCCCCAGCTCGCCCCCCCCCACGCCTCGCTAGGAGGCATTAACCTTTGTTTTTTGTTTTTTCTCCAGGTCGAGAGCAGCAGCGAGGATGGGCATATCACGTGCATCCGGACATCGATCGGCATCGGACTGAAGTCCAGAGGAGGAAGCCGGCGATCGCTGTTGGGCGGATCCGCGGAGGACGGCGTCAGAACCGGGGAGAAGTGGTCGGTTGCTGGGAAAATCGTAACAGAGGCCGCCTGGCGCGCACGGAGGCCGAGGCGAGGAGCAGAGGCCGGGGGCAGGAGCGTCACGGGCAGGTACCCGGCTGGGGTTGTGCAGGGCCGGTAACGGCACGTAACCCCTCCGGTTGGACACTGTAATTCATGTTGCCTGATTTAGCACAAGAGTCAGTGCTGCAGACGTGGTAGCAGATTAACTGTTTTCGTGCCCTTCTACGTATAGATAACAGCCTGTGAATCTGGGCAAATAACATAATTTCCCCGTGACTACCGATAATCGAGCATTGAAAGTTCAGGCGCTTGTCTATTCGGTAACGTGCATGTACTGCAAAAAGGCAGCATTGACGCGTTTCGTAACGCGCACAGGCTAATTGTTTGCTCAGCGGCCGGGAGTTGGAAGAACCCCACGTTCCCCCCCCCCCCTCTTTCTAGGTTTTAATTAAGTATTCAGAACTAGGACAGTGCATTGGTGGTGGAATTGAGGGGTGGGTGAACAGGAGCTATTGCACAGAGCCGTTATCATTAACCGTTCGTGTGGGATAGAGCAATTGTGTACAAGAATAGACTTCGTGATACAGACCTCTTAGGGGAAAGTATTGAAGGTACCCCAATATTTTGAAGACGTTGCCTTGATACTTACTTGTGGGGGTCGTTGATATATTTGGGGGGACACAATTGTTGGCTCTGTTTGCGTGTGTTGTGAATTTTTATCACGTGCGTGCGTGCGTGGCATCAGTATTTGGTGGTGTTTTGGGACAATTGGCGCAAGTTGGCCTTTTTTAAAATCATTTCATTAAATCCCTGCACGGCTGAGGGCCACCAAGAGGACTGCCCTCCGTACACAGCTGAGCGACCGCATTAAGCTCAAGTCAGGGTTAGGGTCTGATCTAGGGGGCTTTTTGTGGTTGTGGTTTTATTGCAATATAGTGGCAGTATGGCAGGTAAGGCTAAGAGGGGGGAGCAGGGCTCCCGTATGGAGAGGCTGATGGAAGAGATGATGCGGAAGGTGACAGAGATGGGGCAGGATCTTGCTAACCTCAGGGAGAAGGTTGAAGGACAGGAGGGTGAGAGGCCTAGGCGCCCACATGTGCCCCCCAAAGCTGCCTTTCCATCAATTCCCAAAAGGGTGAGAACCAAGAAGCGCGTGGCAAAGGGAATACCTTCACCCACCCCCCAGACCCCAGGAGGCAACGATCAAGTGCCACCTACCCCTGTCCCGGTACCAGGCCCAGTGAGCCCATTGTCACCAGTACCGGCAACAGCCCCACCGGTACCTGCACCACCAGTGGCGCCACAGGCCCCACCTCTGCATCCAGGGCCGCCGGCGTTACCCGTGGTCCCGGTGCCCCAACCCACCCCCCTAGGGGTGCCAGTCCCAGCGGCCCCGTCCCTTTACCAATACCTTTGGGGGGGACACCACCGGTGGGGTGGGGAGGTCCCTCAAGATGTAGTGTCACATCTGGCGGCAATTCTGCCTTGGTTGGGGAAGGCAGGCATTTTAGCCCCTGCCGTGGGAGTAAAAGAGTTGGGTACCGATGCGGTAGCAGAAGCAACGCGAATTGTGTGTGAGTTCAATGCAGGGCGCAAGGAACAGATCATTGCTGGGCGTGTCTCTTCGTTACCTGTCATTTCAGGGGGGGGTACCGCCACTCTGGAGAACAAAGGGGTGTCAGTCCCCAGTGCGGCAACTGGGGTTCCACCGGAGGCACCAGGGACAACGGTAACAGGTAAACTGCCTACATTGCCAATGTTGGGTGTGGGCGAGATCAGCTCCGAGCGAGAGTTCTTGGGCAGGCATGTGACGCAGGAGTTAAAAAACAGAATTTGGGCTGGTGAATATATTAACATGTTTTCGCTACTGATCTGTGAGAGGGAAAGGGAGGAGTCAAGGAAGAACAAAGATTACATGCTCCCAAGGGAATGGGCTAGTGAAATGCAGAAATATAGGGTGGAAGAGAACTTACTTAATTGGATTACAGCCTTTTCCATATTTATGGCAGTCACAACTGAGCGTTTTCCAAACTTGCAGGCGCAGATGGCTTGTTACCAGAACAGGATAGTGTTGGCCCATGATAAATTCGCGGGCGGGGGGTGGTTAGTGTATGACAAACATTTCAGGGTGGCTAAGGCTTCGGACCCAACCCTGTAATGGGACCGAATTTACACAGTATCTTGGTTGGATCTCTTTGGTGGCGAGGGGCATGGTAACACAAAGTGTCAGTCCCTTCAGCCAGCTCAGCCTTTTCAGCCCTTTCGGTCACAGGGTAACACAAGCTACACCACGAGTTCAAGCAATAATAGTGGAAGGAAAGGGACGTGCTGGGACTTCAACAGGCGGACTAGCACCAGACCACAGGGTCAGTGCAGGTTCAAGCATGCGTGTTCCATTTGCGCCAACCCATCCCACCCTGAATCCAAATGTCTTAAAAGATCAAAGGATAAGGGCAGGAAGAAACAGGAGTGAGGTGGGGTCCCCGCTCAAAGCGCGCTCCCCCATTGACGTGACGGCACTGACTCCATGGCTCAACAAATACCCATGTCACTTGACAGCAAGAATTCTGTTGGAGGGTTTCAGGGAAGGTTTTAGGATACCAGCTCCAAATTATGTGGGGGCATCTGAGTGCCAGAACCAACTCTCCGCCCGGACTAATCCGGGCATAGTCTCCACAAAGATTGCCAAGGAGTTGCGCCTGGGTAGGGTGGCCGGCCCTTTTAAGTCTGTGCCAGTTGAGAACTTTCTATGCTCCCCTTTGGGCGTAGTCCCCAAGAAGGTAGAAGGGGAATTCAGACTCATACACAACTTGTCCGCTCCCAAGGGTAACTCTCTGAATGATGCTATTAACGATGAGTTCTGCAGTGTTAAATATGCATCATTTGACCAAGCAGTGGAGATCCTCAGGGGTTTGGGCCCGGGAGCACTGATGGCAAAATCTGACATAGAATCAGCCTTTCGGTTACTTCCTGTGCATCCGGACGATTATCATATGCTTGGTTTTAAATTTCAAGGACATTTTTATATGGTTATGTGTGGCCTATGGGCTGCTCTGTTTCATGCGCATATTTTGAAAAATTCAGTTCATTCTTGGAATGGTTTTCAGACCGAAGACAGGGCACCAGTGGGTCATGCATTACCTGGATGACTTTCTTATCCTGGGGTCACGGGGCTCCCCGGAATGTGGGTGGGCGCTGCAGGAATTTTGTGCGCTCATGCAGGCTTTGGGGGTTCCTTTGGCTCCGGGGAAGACGGTTGGCCCTGCATCTACAATAGAGTTCCTTGGTATTGAGCTGGATTCTATTCAGAAGTGTTTTAGGTTACCCATGGACAAGGTCAACAAATTCAGGGCATCTTTACAACTATGCTTGGGTAAGCAGAAGGTCACACTACATCAGTTGCAGCAGACAGTAGGGCAACTCAATTTTGCTCTACGGGTCATTCCAATGTCTAGACCCTTCTCCAGATCCATCTCCCAAGCCATGACTGGCCTCAAAGAAAAACATCACCACACGAGGCTGTCAGCTGAGGTTCGGCAGGACATGCGGATTTGGATGGCATTCCTGCAGGATTTCAATGGCAGGGTAGTGTGGCCCGGTCCGCCCATTGCGTCCGCGGAGTTGGGTTTAATGACTGACGCCGTGGGCAGTGAGGGATTTGGCGCCATACTCGGTACCGAGTGGGTGGCTCAACGTTGGCCAGCGTGGTGGGTGGAGAGCAGCCTAACAGGGAACATTGGCTTCCTGGAGCTATTCCCCATCTAGGTGGCATTGATTGTATGGCCGGAACAATTTTGTAATCAGTCAGTGATTTTCTGGTCAGATAACATGACCGTTGTTGAATGCATCAACCAGAAGGCAGCCCGGTGTAAGATGATTCTCCGCCTCTTGAAGGAGATTGTTCTCACATGTATGAAATTGAATGTACAATTTAGAGCAAAACACGTGCCTGGTGTACTTATTCATGCGGCTGACGCACTTTCTCGCTTTAAGATGCAGGTGTTCAGGGCTCACCTCCCAGCAGCAGCAGAGTGTGCCACCCCCTTCCCAGAACGACTTTGGCAGATTGGTGCCCCCGCTTACCACACCTTGTGCCAGCGAGTCTAGCACCCAGGACCAGGAAAGCATACGAAAGGGCGTTCTGGCAATATTGTTCTTTCTTGGGTGAGGGGTGGGCTGAGCGGTGGCACGACACAGGGGCACTCATTGCATACTTAGGTTGTTTAAGGACCAATGGGCGTTCGGCGGCCGCAGCTAGGAGACAGGTGGCAGCGATTTCCTTCTTCGCTCAGATCAGCGACAGGGGTGACCCCACTAACAGTTTCACAGTGAGGAAGGCTCTGAAAGGGTGGCAACGCCTCCAGGGGTCGGCCCCAGACACAAGGCAGCCAATTGGGGTGGAGCTTCTGACGTCAATACTAGCAGCCCTCCCCGCAATTTGCAACACATCAGGGGAAGTCCTGTTATTCACTGTGGCCTTTTCATTGGCCTTCTACGGCGCTTTTCGTATTGGGTATTGGTGGCCCAAAACAAACTAGACATACACGGCGGCCTGCAGTTTGGATGCATAAAAATCAGGGCTAATACCCTATTAATATCGGTCAGGAAGTCCAAGACCGATCAGGAGGCCCGGGGTGATGGGGTGGTTCTCCACCGGGCACAGGGTTACCCATGCTGTCCTGTATCACACATCGAGAGCTACTTACAGGTTAGACCACTTAACGTAGGGGGGCCTTTCTTGATCCATGCGGATGGGGTCCCGCTGACACGCTTTCAATTTAAAAGGGTGTTGGACATGGCAATTTTGAAGGCAGGTCAGAATCCAGAGAGTTTTGGTACCCACTCCTTTAGAATAGGGGCTGCCACTGAAGCAACGGCCAGGGGTCTATCAAACGGCGACGTACAGAGGATAGGGAGATGGGTGTCCAATTGTTACAAACGTTATGTGCGCCTACACATGCTGTGAGTGAGAGAGGCACACAGCGCTGATGCATGGTTTTTTCTGCTTCCATTGCAGTTTCTCAAGCCTGTCACGCAGGGGAGAAACTCAAGACGCTGCACCAGCACCAATCGGCAACACGGATATCATCACCACGAAAGAAAACGCTTCAGACTGTGTGGATCATAGGCCATTCATATGTAAGGCGTCTGTCTAACCTTTTTTCTACAAGTGATTACAGGGAAAGAGCGCGGCAGGCAGGTTTTGAAGTAGAATGCCATGGAAAAGGGGGGCTATGTTTTGATCGGTTCAGGGGTATCATACTGGACCTGTTAAGGAAAAGGGGTCCGCCCCCTAATATAATCATTCTGCACTTGGGGGGGAATGATTTAGCAAGACTGGGAAGAAGGGGGTTGGTGGAAACAATAGTCACTGAAATAGGCTGGTTAGCTAAGACTTGTCAGGGCTGCACTATAGGGTGGTCTCAGATGATACCCTGATTTCAATGGAGAGGGGGGGAATCTGTAAAGGCTTTGAATCACTCTGCAAGGAGAATAAATAATAAGCTTGAGAGGCTTTTCAGGGCTCCCCACTTACAGACCATCGCCCATGGATGCATTAGGGGTGAGCCGTGCTTCTTAAAGGATGGCGTTCACTTATCCCAGGTAGGCAACGAGGTGTTCCTGGAGAATATGTTGGCATGGTTAAGGGGCCTTAATCGCAGGGGATGACCTTTCTATTGAGCACAGGGGGGGGCTAGATAGTCGGTCAACTATGCTAACCTGTGGCGGTAAGGTCATGATTGGTGAGCAGTAATTTGAAGGTCCTTAGAGGGCGGCGCCCTAGTGGGAGGGACAAGTGGTCTCTCCTAGAACTCCAGGGGCAGTTGGGTGCGGGGGAGGAGGGAGTCACGCTTTCTCTAGGCTGATTGGCCATCCCGCACGTGCACAACGGCTGCAAGGGCCCCTTTATGGAGATCAGGTATAGAGCGTACGGGGGTAACCGGGGGGGGGGGGGGGCCCTCACGGTGAACGGGCCCTCTGCGCATGCACACTCCGGCTGGAGGGCGTGGTTAGAATTTGATAAGGATCTGACACCAGTTAGTGACCTTGCCGTAGGCCCCTTTAGGTACGCAGAAAATAAAGTTTGTAAAGATTGTTAAAGATATGTTTAGATATGGGCAGGAAACCTTTGTATTAGAGTTATGTTAAGGTTAGCCATTTGATATCTGTACTTATCAATTGTAATCTGTGTAAAGTATATTTTCTGCTGTGTTGTGGAAAAAGTGAAAATTTCAATGTTTATTAATTTCGTATAATAAATACGGCCGGGGGGTGTCACGCCCCCTGCCTCCAAAAACTTCTCCCCTGTCACGGGTCTTTTATGGGGAGGAGGAGGTGTAGGGAGTACCTGGCCATATTGAAAGGCCTCTTTTGAGAGTGGGTGCACAGTTCTCAAGGCTACTGCTGCTGAATCCCCTTTTTGTTGTCAAGTTTCCATATGGTGTAGAGGTGTGGCTCACATTTTCCCCTGTGCTATAACCATCAATTAAGGCCCACAAGGAATCTGAAAATTATATAGTCACCATTTCCTGCTTGACTCAGTGTGCTTGGCTTACTCTAAGTTCAGTGTTCAGGCCACATCCAAAACAAAACAAATTATTTACTACCTGCCTTCTGGGGCAGTTTCAAACCATCCTCAAATCTGCCTCCTTCCTGAGACGTATTACTTGGTTCTTTCCACAGTTCAGAACTCTTAAAGGTCCTTGTCTTGCGATATTACCGGGCACAGCTTCAGCTTCTCAAGCGTCTTATGAGCATCAATCACCTCTCTTCCTGTCACCAGCGCTGCTGATCTCTATGGAAACCTGGCACGGTAGAGGGTGCCGATCGTGTTCATCTGCTGTGCTGGGCCCTTTCCTTATCTTTTGCCAGCTCCTGCCTCACCCACTCTGCTGGGTCATATCGTCCTCTCGGTTCTGCTTCGCTGGCTCCTACTTTTTTTTTGTGTGCGCTGGCCTGCTTTTCTTGTCAGCTGGAATAGACTCGGACCAGGATAGTATTCAGCGGCTGCTGCCCTTTTAGGACTGTTCACCATGAGGTTCTGTCCACCGCTACAAATCTCTCTTTTTACAGCACCGCTCACATGCGTGTCCAGCTTTTGCCTGTCCCAGGTGTGAGGACTTCTCAATCGGTGATTTCTTGGACATTCCATATCTCATGAAAGTAATATCTTTTAATGTCCCACGGAGCGGAGTTTCATATATGAAACTCCAATGCCATCTTGGCTCCGCCCCCAATAAGTATATTTTTACTGCCAATTTAAATTAAATGGTTTGCACTTGCAACCAAAAAGGGCCTTTCCAATTGAATCGGTCCTGAAGAAGAGACTGTCAAGAAAACCTCTCATAACTTGTGATGTGTTGCTCAAGCTATGTAAAGATTAGTGAGAGGACTATATGATGGCCCATTGTATGGATGGTCTAGAAATAGGTATTGTTTTAATTTGCTTGGTGATTTCTGAAATAACAAGAGCAGTTGCCAAATGCATGATCAAAACCTGGGCCACGAGGAAGAAACTCCCCTTCAAAACCTATTTTTAAGTACCTCAAGAAACAAGAGATGGTTGAGTGGACTGTCTGGTTTCAGTTATAGAATGGCCACCCCCTAACGATTCCCAGTAAATGACAACAACTCAGTGTGCAATAGAGACCCATAGATGCATGAAAAGGCAGAAGTCTAAAAGAAATCGGCAAAACAGTTAATGTAAGTGTGGATGCCCGGGCCCTTGAGAATGTGAGGGAGTGTATATAATATATACAATTTTATTTTAATGATTTTAGGTTGTTTTTAAGCATTTGTATTGAATATGTTTTTCAGCTAAGACCAAAACTGACAAAAGCTTTATAATAAATCTAAACCATCCCTCTTTGCAAAAAAAAAAAAAAAAAAAAAACAGAGGCCTTCTGACTCAAGAATAATACTGGTTCACAGTAGTTTTACGTTCGCAGCACATTTCATTTTATGGCCAAAAACCAGGAAGCAGTATTTTTTTTTTATTGCATCTATGTGGCCTAGACACAATCAACCACCACGGAAGGGCGTTCAGAGGGCGAAGACCAAAAATAGGAAGAAGAAGGCCTCTGCCTTTTTACAGCTCAAGGAAATAGTAGGAGTAACATTCCGACCTTATTTCCAAGGCCAACACCCTCTCGATGGCACCTTTAGCCAGGATAGCTTACAGCTCTTTCAGCAAAATATGTGCTACGCTGGAAACAGTTCAGATTTGGAAGGAAATTTAGGTGGGTTGGAAAGGAATGGAAGGGCATAGCCCTGCTGAGCGATGTGGAGGATCCACCTGTCGGATGTAAAGGTCTACCACCTTGGAAGAAAGTGTCTGAGTCTGTGTCTCACAGGCTGGCTGAGAGCCCCTGAGGGCAAACTAAAGCATCAGTGTTGACTTTGCTGGTGGTAGTTAGAACGGTCAAACTCTGAGGAGCCAGGTGCTGTGAAAGAAAGTCCAGGTTGCCTAGACCTCGTCTGTTCGAGCTGGTCACATGCCTGTTCACTGGCAACAGGCTTCACCCAAGTATCCATAAGGGTGTCAGTCAAGGCTTCATTCAATGGAGGGAAGGGCTCAGATGAGGCAGGCGCAGGGTGCAAACCCCCAGTAAGGAGATGTGTCTTGACTTCAACTGAAGGATCTATTGGTCCAGGGCTCAGTTGCACTTCTAAAAATCCAATTGGCCGCACTCTGCTCGTCCTACCAGCATGTTACCCCAAGGAACTGTGGTCCATGTAGTGGCGACGGCGATTACGCCTGTGCCAAAAGTATTCGAAGAAAGTAAGTGTCGCATTAGCCATCCCTGGACACGTGTTTCGAGGTGGTTGCCTCTCGTCAGCAGGGAGTAGGTGAGTGTGTGGGGTTGCCGCGTAGACTGCCAAAAAAGTATTATCAGGTAAAGTACCACTCATGGCGCGCAGGTGCTGGTCCGGGGCTCGTCAGCCCAATGGCTCAAGGGAGCCTTAATACAAAAAATCCAATTGGCCGCACTCTGCTCGTCCTACCAGCATGTTACCCCAAGGAACTGTGGTCCATGTAGTGGCGACGGCGATTACGCCTGTGCCAAAAGTATTCGAAGAAAGTCTAATCATGCTCTCTTCTGACCCAAGGACTCGAGATACATAACCTACAAGTTAAAATCATTTGTTGACTTAAACAAGAGCATTGGCATGTCCTCACTCACTTAGTGCTTAAGACCAACACAAAAGTAGCAGGATGGTCACTTTGGCCCTTCACAGACTGCAAATACATTGGTCGCACCCTAGGTGCTGTCGGGTTTGTGGTGCAAAGATGTACAGTCGCGGACAAGAATGGTGAGCCGTATCCACCCGATGCCTCTTCATGTTGTATATTGATGCGTTCAATATGTCGGTGTGTACTGAATGGAATGTGCTGTGCCCAGGAAAGCTCAGTTTTTCTTATCATCCATTTGCTCTGTCTGAAGAACGTACTGTCTTATTGTGCTATGTGTATTGCTATAAATATCAAAGAAATGTGTTAGTCAAGAGAGTAGGTAAGCATGTCGGAGCCATTTCAAATCTTGATAAAAAGCACTCAAAATTCGAACATTTTCCAACACAACAGATATTGTAAGATAAAGGTCTAGACATATTTTAACATTGTAAATACATTAATTATGTGAACACGAATCTATTCATGCACGCTTTAATGTGATCAGTTGTTTGACAGTTAAGAAATATCCACGACAAAACAGCATATGTCGTACACAACGAAAAGAAATGCAACACTTCTGAATGTTGCACCTGTGTAAAATCACTTAAACATCAGAACAGTTATTACTTTGTTGCATAGAGACTGTAAGGCTGCCCGGGGTGGGGGTTGCGCAGCGGCCCGCCCCCTTGAGGGCGGCCGCCTTAGTGCCACAGGAAGGCACAGGGGTGGGAGGTCTTGTCCCTGGGCTTGACCTAGGGAGACCCCAAGCAGGTAGCTGCTTCCGGCGGGGAGGAGCCTTGAGGGGGGTACATATTCGGTCCCCGCCCCCTCCTCGCCCTCTTGTCCGCTCGTTTTGCCTTACCTGCAGTCGTCGTGCTCCGTCGTGTCGCCCGTCTTCACTTAGGTGAGTCTGCCGGTTACTTCCCTCTCGCCCCGGCCTTGTCCCTGGGCAGTACCAGGAGACAGGGCCCTGTGGTCGGCGGGCCACGGGCGGGGGGGGGCCGTGCTCGGGAACGAGTTTGTGAGGGGGCAGGATCGGGTGTGCGTCAATGGAAAGTGCTGAGGGTCGCGGCCACGCGGTCAAATAGATTTTGATGGCCCAGTACCCCGGTCCTGTGCCCCGCGTCCTTTTACCCCATATCGTGTTTAAGGGAGGAGATGTGGTCCGTCGGCTGCGCTGCCGACTTTGGTGCAGGAAACCAGGGTTCGAGCCTCGAGGTCTCGTCCACATCCGGTGATTCTGGGCAAATCACGAATCTCCCCGTGCCGCTATGTATAATGTAAATACGGTGCTATGTAAAGCACTCCAATACCTTCGGGTCGGGTCCGCCCTACATAAAAGATGCACAAAAAAAAAAAAAAAAAAAAAAAAAAAAAAAAAAAAAGACGTATTTGAACATGATATGCCGGCAGGGTTGTCGGAAACCTGAAGCTCACCGCCCCCACACCTCCCTCATTTGCACATCGAGTCGGCTTCTGTGGGAGGCCTCGGCCGTGCTCGGGGGTAGGAGCGTACGATTCCTCTTGTCCCCCCTGGTCGCTCGCGGCGATTAATGTTGGTGTCTTAGATGGGGGGAGAGTCGTGGCGGGGGACGGGAGCCTGTGCTTTTGAGGGGAAAGCGCGTCGGTTAATAATTTAAATTTGCCTGGGCCAAGCTCGTCTCACCGTTAGTCGGTGACTCGATAATGGAAGGGGGTCGATGGGGCGGATTCGGACCACGGTCGCCGGCCCACGCCCAACCTCTCCCCCGCCATTTTCCCCCCCCCCCCACCCTCCCTCCACCCTCCCTTCCCGGCTCCGACAATTGTTGTGGACTGTGGGGCGGGGTGGGGTAGCTCACTGGCAATCGGGGGTCACGGGGCACACAACAGTCTGCCCTGGGGACGCTGGGGCCTCGGACGGAGTTTTGCGGTTTACGAAGCTGTACGGCAGCTGCGCTAGCGAGCTGCGAGCTCTCACCAGCTGCACCGGCATGCGCTCGATTCGCGTCTGGCCCCCCCCCCCCCCCCCCTCCTCCCCCCCTAGCCGCCATGTTGTGGGCCCACGGGGGGGGGGAAAGTGCGTCGCGAGGCGGACGGGATCAGGCCACAAGGGGCACTGATCGGGGCGCCATGTCTGCCGCCACGGGGCGCGCGTGGGTCCGGGGGACATCCCTTCCTGCGGGATCAGCGAGGGGACCTTCGGCCCGCCCATCGAGGCAGACGGGGGGGCACGCACTATGCACGCGCTGGCGGTTGTAGGCGCTGCTTAGCGAGACCATGTGGTCTAATGGATAAGGCGGCTGACCTCGACTCGGAAGTTGGAGGGTTCGCTCCCGTGATCGAGGTCAGGTTTTAGGCAGTATAGAACAGAGATTTGGTGTGCGGGTGTCAGTGGCCTTTTGCGCAGTGTGGCGTGTTGGCACGTCCAGTCCTGTTTGGCCCTGATGACACATGTATTGCAATTGTTTGTTCAGGGATAGCTCTCGAACGCCCCCTGAGGTTTGCCGCTCTCGCTCCTGGATCATGATTTCAAAGCATTACACTTTACCCCTCATTGGTTTCTGATAATAAGGTGTGAGGGGAGAGTGCACGACCTGGGAAGGCATATTATTCAGGATGAACAATGACGTAGGCCCTTTCCATGTCATCTTCTTTGTGTGAAGCCGTTTTCTAGTTATCTGCTGAACTTTCTTACTGCCGGCATCCCTGTGCATAATTACCACTTCTGCAATTGTTGCAAAGCTGTAGGATCTCATTCAGCGACCAGGCTGCTCCACCTCATAATATCTGAACAGTAGGCGTGCTAGGTGTAATGTTTCCAAATTTACACATCCCCGTTTGCAAACGTACACACAAAATAGTCCCAATTCTGAAAGCGTAATGATGCGCATTAAGGCATAATATAACACTTCTTCTAAGTTCCGGACATGAAAGCGTCGACAAACTATTGGTACGTCATCTAAAGGTATCATCTCACACCGTGGTCGTATGATTCAGCAGGGCTCTCTCCACGTCATCCTGGCCACCCGTTTCACAGCAGCGAAGGGATTGTAGCGTCCGGGGAACTGGGAGATAATCTCAGGCCTGTGTTGAATGCCTTGTACCCGGGATTCTGCGCGCGCATCACCTCCATGCATGTGGGTTTGAGCAGCAAGGAAGTAATATTGTCGTGTCATCCTCTCTTCTCTTCCTCCTAGATCGTGCGAAGGTTCGTGCGAAGGTTTTAAGTATACCAGACGATCACGCTTGCTGCCGGATAAGGGGTGTAAGTGTGGCTTGGCTGGGGAAGGAAGGGGAGAGTAGGCTCCTGGTTGTCTCGGCCTAGGACAACCCCGCCCTGGGCACGTTTTAACAGCTTGTTCTTTGCATGCAGGAAATCGGGGACAGCTTTCCGCTCTGAGTTGAAGGAGGTGCGTTCTCTTCCGCGAGAGTAAGTAGGAGCGTGTGTGACGGCGCGGTTGGTTAAAGGGGGGTAGGGGCCGGTCTCTATTGGTATTGGCCAAGGCTTACGTTCATTTCTCTTTCAGGTTAGGACCCAGTCCGAGATGGATAGTGAGGGCACCCCAGCGCTCTTCTCAACGCCGTCCCAGGTCGAGGAGACCCAGCCGGGCAATTCGCAAGACGCACAGTTAGCAGCTATTATTGAGATGGCCAAATCCAAAGGACTGGCCTGGGCTGCAGACCTCCTCAAGGCCAGCTGCCCTGAGGACTCGGGGGTCATCTCTGGGGGCCATACAACGGGACAAGATTCGAACGAGGAGGCGGGCCCCCCTCGCCCCAAACGAATCCGCAGGGCCACAGTTAGAGACTTCCCGGCGGAACGTACTGCACTCAGGGTCCGCTCGGTGCCCGCCGTCAAGGGCTCCTCCGGGCCCCCGCCCCCGACGTCACCGGCTGGCCCGCCACCACCGAGCAGCTCAAGCCCTCATGTCACTACCTTTGCATCCAGGGAGGACCTCGCCAACCTCAATGAGACACTCAAAAATTTCATGGATGAGGTCAGGGCGGGCTTCTCGCGGGCAGCCTCAGCGGTGGGGCGGCCGTCTGCTGACAGTGCGGGAGGGGCCCTCTCCGCTGCGGCCACTGTTTGGGCACCACAAGGGTCATGTCGTCACGCCCACGAGCTGTCCCCGGTGCCGTGCACACCGCCTATTTCCTTGCCCAGAAGTGCAGAACCGGCGGCGGTGGTAGGGCCTGTCTTGACCGCCAGGCAGGAGAAGGCGGCTCCCGCTGGCCCCCCGGCCTCGGGGCCCATCCCGGCTGGGGGGGAGCTGCGCCAACCAGCAGGAGGTGAGCCGCTAACCGGGCAGTCTGCTGCCGCCATTGATATCGCCGCCCCCCCCGCCCCGGGGGCCAGCGCGTCCACGCAACTAGCTAGCGCCACAGCTCCACGCTCTCCTCCGCAGGCCCCAGCAAAGAAGGAGTTTACCCATGCCCCGCTCCTGTCTGGCCACAGCTCGCTCATCTGGGAGGTCCCCTTAGCTGTAAAAGAATTCATCTGGAGGCGTGAGTTTTTAGACATCTTTTCACTACTTCTGCTGGGCCAGCATGGGCAAGACGCGCGTAGGCTTGGGGGGAAAGAGGACGACAAGAAGGTCAGGTACCAGCAGTGGCCGGATAAAACTTTCTAGTCAACTTTAATGGGGCTGTCATCTGGCGCGACCCCTGGGCCAACAGCCGGGAGCTGGCCCTCTTTTCTGATGCATCTGGCCGGGAAGGGTTCGGAGTGATTTTGGACAAGGAGTGGTGCGCAGAGAGGTGGCCCAACGCCTGGCACAGAAAAAAGGTCACGTCCAAGATCACGGTCCTGGAACTCTTCCCCATTGTGGTTGCTTTTCATCTCTGGCCCAGGGCCCTGGCCGCCAAACGGGTGCTTTTCTGGTCTGACAACCTGGCGGTGGTGCAGGCCATCAACTCCCAGTCTGCTAGCTGCCCCCTAGTCCTGTGTCTACTGCGAGAGCTTGCCAGGGCCTGCCTATTTAACAACGTAGAGTGCAGGGCCAGGCACATTCCAGGGATTTCTAATGTTGCCGCTGACTCTTTGTCTCGTTTCCAGTGGCACCGCTTCCGGGAGGCCTGGCCGAGCGCACGTCAAGAGGGGACCCCTTTCCCGCCGCACTTGTGGCGGCTGCTGAAGTGGGACCACGGATGAGGGAGCTGGGAGAACGGTCGTTAGCCCCCAGAACTGCGAAGCGCTACGGGAGCTGTGTCACCCTCTTTTGTGCAATTACAGGGGGCTGGGAGGAGGATCAGGTGGCGCTGGAACTTAGAGTCCAACAATTCTTGCTGTGGGCCAGAGGGGAGGGGAAAACTCATTCCTGGATATCGGGCCACCTCGCTGCCATCAGCCACCACGCAAGATTGAGGGGGCAGGCGGATCCCACCAAGGCTTTTGTGATCAAGGCAGCTCTGCGAGGGTGGGCGAAAATGGATCCGCGATCTCCGGATCCCAGGTCCCCCATTACTTTCTCACTGCTACAAGGAATGTTGGACTGTATGGATAGGGCCACTCACTCTAGGTACGAAGCTACGCTGTTCTCGGCCTGTTTTTCCCTGGCCTTCTTTGGTGCCTTCAGGATAGGGGAACTAGTGGCCCGCTCCAAATCTGACCCCTCGGGGGTGGCACTGAACGTAAAGGACGTAGAACTTGAACCGGGGTGCTTGAAAATAGTCATTAGACAGTCCAAAACTGACCAGCTAGGGCGAGGGAGGGTAGTGGTGCTTCATGGCCTGGGGGATGAGAGATACTGCCCGGTAGCCTGTGTCAGAACCTACCTGCTGCTTCGCCCGCGGGGGGCGGGTTACCTGCTAGTGCATCAGGATGGCCTCCCGGTCACTAGATTTCAAGTGGAACACATCCTCAAGGCCTGCCTTAGGCTGTCCGGCCATGAGGTCAGGGGCAAAATATTCAGCAGCCACTCTTTCCGCATAGGTGCGGCCACCACAGCGTTCCTGGCGGGAATGCCTGCAGAAGGTATTATGATGGTGGGGCGCTGGCAGTCGCATTGCTTCAAGCGGTACATCCGGCCCTAAGGGTGGCCGGGGGGGCTGTGGGTCACTTGGGGGGGGCTGTCTGTCGTGCCCACATTCATAGCAGGGCTCCCCTCCCTCGCTGGTTCTTCTTGATTGACGTATACCTTTACTGCAGATGTGCTGAAGTTTGCTTGTGTTGTTTTCTTTTCCGCTTAATAAACATATACTCAAAACCAATTTTCTCTTTATTAGGTATGAAGGTGTGGGTAATTGGTCACTCAATTATTGCAAGACTGGCACTTTGGGCGGCGGCAAGAGAGTGGCAGAATGGATTTGCCAACACGGACATCACGTGGTTGGGTTTCCCAGGCTTGCGCTGGTGCGACTTGTTACGGAAGGTTAAGCAGAGACTCCGGGGAGGGTGGCTGCCGCCCAACCTCTTGGTGGTTCACCTGGGGGGGAATGACCTCACATCACTAGGAAGGAGAGCTCTACTACAAGACATGAGGGACACTTTCTGCAAGTTGAGCGTGTTGTTGGGACCGTGTGAGCTGTGGTGGTCTGAGATGACTCCACGTACTATTTGGCATGGTGCTCGCTCAGGCGATGCCATCGAGGCATCTAGAAGAAAGGTTAACAGCGCTATGCGCAAGTTCACGGAGCAAAGAGGCTTTGGTTTCATCAGGCACGGCCTTCTGCATGCCAAGTCAACGGGATGTCTCAAAGGCGATGGGGTTCACCTCTCGGATTTAGGCATGGGGTTGTTTTTACTGGATCTAGGAGAAGCTCTGACAGCTGCGGGTTGCTATTAATAGGGGTTCTGGTGGGGGGCCCTGGTAGTGACGGTGGCCACTCCCAAGGCTGTGGAGGAGTTACAGGGCGATCCAGGGTCTGCACATACCAAGGGGTATAGCATGCAGCAGCACCGTGTGGTGCTAAGCCAGGATACCCAGGGATCTTTTAGCGTGTCCACTGGAAGACCTACGGCGCCCCGCTACCGACAGGCGGTTGTGGGTCTGAGCAACCGGGGGCTGCCATGTATGCTCCGCCCACCCATCACGGGGGGGCGTGGTGAAGCATGTGGACTGGAGGTTCACGGATGGGAGGGGTGGACCCTCCCAACATTTGGTGGTCACCAATTGGCGCTGCCATGGTGACCCTAGGCTTATCAGACGGGCAGGCGCCATGGGGCTGGCCTGCCCTGGGATCGCCCGTAAGATAACCCACCGTGTTTGCATATTTATTATGCTAATAAACCTGCAGCAATATTTCTCCACTTACATTCAGTGTCGTGTGTTTTATTATGATTATGTACTGATGTATGATATGATAACGGTTGCCGATATTGGCACTATGTAAGGCTGCCCGGGGTGGGGGTTGCGCAGCGGCCCGCCCCCTTGAGGGCGGCCGCCTTAGTGCCACAGGAAGGCACAGGGGTGGGAGGTCTTGTCCCTGGGCTTGACCTAGGGAGACCCCAAGCAGGTAGCTGCTTCCGGCGGGGAGGAGCCTTGAGGGGGGTACATATTCGGTCCCCGCCCCCTCCTCGCCCTCTTGTCCGCTCGTTTTGCCTTACCCGCCCATCCGCTTACCCGGCATCAGGAGGGACAAGAAGGGGGGGGGAAGGTTTTTCTAACAACTTTCACTTTTGTGTTGCAGGAGGAGTTACAGGGCGATCCAGGGTCTGCACATACCAAGGGGTATAGCATGCAGCAGCACCGTGTGGTGCTAAGCCAGGATACCCAGGGATCTTTTAGCGTGTCCACTGGAAGACCTACGGCGCCCCGCTACCGACAGGCGGTTGTGGGTCTGAGCAACCGGGGGCTGCCATGTATGCTCCGCCCACCCATCACGGGGGGGCGTGGTGAAGCATGTGGACTGGAGGTTCACGGATGGGAGGGGTGGACCCTCCCAACATTTGGTGGTCACCAATTGGCGCTGCCATGGTGACCCTAGGCTTATCAGACGGGCAGGCGCCATGGGGCTGGCCTGCCCTGGGATCGCCCGTAAGATAACCCACCGTGTTTGCATATTTATTATGCTAATAAACCTGCAGCAATATTTCTCCACTTACATTCAGTGTCGTGTGTTTTATTATGATTATGTACTGATGTATGATATGATAACGGTTGCCGATATTGGCACTATTGTCTTTTGCTGACATACTGTAGATGGCAGCATTGTAAAAGACATTGTGTACAATAATTCCTTCTTTATATTTTCATTCATTAAAAAAAGCAAAACCTCTCATATGTATCGTGCATTTTTATTAAGTATATACATTTGACACAACAGTATGCACTTTCGTCTTTTTGTCCACAATATAAATCAAGAGACAAAAAAGCAGAAAACAATTTGTAGGCTTTAGGGAAATGAACCGTGTGAAAATGATCTGGGCGCACCTTATTACATCACAGATATTGGTCTTTAAACAGGTGAATTCTGACATTCAAAACCAATTATTAATATAATGGATGCATTCCGTTTTTAAAGTCTTTAAAACACTTCCAGTGGCACAAATGCTTTCATGTTAGAAACCTAATTGATTATGATTTGGATTGGAAAAAAAAATCTCTTTTGCGGGATCATGCGGTTATAATCATAGACAATGATGCTTGAATTCTATGGCAGGACCCAGAGGCGAGGATTAGGCTTTTGCTTCTTCACTTTTTTTTTACCAGTAGCTTTTGAAAAGCAACATCTCTTAACAAACAAACTACATTTCCCATGATACATTGGGAACATTAACAAAAAAACAGTCCATCCAATTGGAGTGCCGCTTTGCATATAACGGTCCCTGTAGACACTCTATCTCCCTCTTTCTTCGTTGCACCGGCCGTATACAGATAAGTGCTTTCTCTCCTGACCTCCGCGTCTGGTGTTTTTATTCACTTGACATTGTCAACAATTGTTTAATGATTTACTGTTCACAGGGCATTCTTGTGTAAAGCGGAAGCCTTGCCACGCGCTTGGTTTGGTAATTATTGAACCCTTTCCTTTGGATCTTTTAGCAACGACCGCAGGAGGGTTTCGCTCCTACGCTGTCGCATCGGTACAGCCGACCGCCAGGAGGCCCATGGACCTCACAAGCCTGCGCTCCGCACGCACGTCTTTACCCCCCTGCAGCCGGCGTGCGTCAATTTCACCATTAGCCCAGTGAAGCGCGGCCGCCTTCCGCCGCATTGTACATGGGAGAGGGTTTCCTGCAAATACCCCAAGCAAGGTCTATTTCAGCATTACACCCGTGAGCCGCCGCCCGGAGACCCGAAACCCTGTAAGGGTAAGATCAGTCATCCTAGAGTTTATGTGGGACAGTCCCAGGCGGCAAGAACATTTCCCTAATATAAGACAGGGTGCATGCCCCACTGGCCACACTCCCCCCTACAGGGGACTATATAAGGAGTGAGCATTCAATCCCTGTGCCAGAGCCAATAAGATTCAGGGCTTACACCCTAACATACTGCCCCATCTATTGACATACCTGTATTGTGGAGGATTTTGAAGGCCCATGAGTATATGGAGGAGGATATATCGACGACCACTTTTGTCAGGTGATGGATGCCTCCATCCTTAAGACGGTGACGCAAGTGGTAGCCCCCCTGGAGAAGAAAATGATGGGTCTGCAAGTGCAATGTCAAAAAATGCTCAACCAGAGGGAAGATGCCTCAGGGCTCAGATCACCTACCTCCAGGGAAACCAGCTACCCACAATTATGAAAAACGCAAACGCGCCAATGGGTCAGGAGTCGACCTCTAGGCCTTTTGCGCACCTGAAAATGGCATTTAGGGACAAGCAGCCCATTAAATACCACCCCCCCCCCCCAATCCGGGTGCCTCTGGAGAAACCCCAAATCACCCCCCCCAAATAACTTGAGGGTCGGGGATGACACCCCCAATACTTCAGATGGCGATGGGGACCAATTCAGGCCCTGTCGCCCAACCTCTATTCCCCTGCCTGATACTGACCCTGGCAACGAGGCAGATTAGGCCACGGCGGCGGACTTGTTAGACCTTGATGACCTGCTGCATCCGCGATTGGCGGAGTGGTTCCCAGTGCCCAAAGTGGTGGCCTATTTGGTGAGTAGGCTAAGAAAGCCCCTAGACAAGGAAGTGAGGAAGTGTCTCAAGGCAGAATGTCCTCGGCTGTCCTTGGAGAGGAAGGTGGCTCTCACCCCAGAGACAGATGTGAAGATGGCCACCTTCCTTGCCAAGTTTGTCTGTTACCCCAAGAAGGGTACAGACAGGTCCTGGCTCTCACACCAGGATAAATTGCTGGCCATGGCAGGACCCCTAGCCAAGATCATGGATATGGTGGAGGACATGAAGACCTCCGGCTGATTTATCTCTCTCAACGCCCTGTCAAGCTGGGCTCAAAGAGCGATTACCTTTCTGGGAAACGCGCCCGACACATTTTCTCCAGATCTATGCAGGTCATTGTTAATTAAGATCAACCCCAAACTAGGGGACCTCTCCACCTCAGAGGCAGGAACAGTCGCCCAGAGTAAAAATTTATTTTTATTTTTTATACAGGAGCCGGGGAAATTTGTCAATACCTTTAACTCCTTGGACAAAGCTCATACCTGTTTAAAGAAAAGACTTACCCACTGTGTTTTTGCCAACGCCGGCCGAGGTAGGGGGAGTGTGACCGGCCGCCCCTTTCATCACGCCTCCAGAGGGGGAGATTCCCGTTGGGGCCAATATCAGGAATCCAACAAGTTCAGAAATTTCTAGCCAACCCGACCCTATGCCCGCTGCAGAGGAGCCAGAGGCGGTGCTAGAGGATACGACGACTATGGCAATGTCTAATGGTGAAAACAAGGTGGTAATGCTCTACGGCTTAGGGGTCATTTGGCAGCATTTTTGCCGAACTGGGAGGCTTTTTCTGCAGATGCATCGGTCCTTCAGACAGTACAAGGGTTTCGCATAGAATTTTACAGGACCCCTATCCACTTCTACAACCCCAGACCTCTGGTCTTCTCACAGGAGCAACAGGCCCTGATAGACCTGGAGAAAGCAAGTCTTTTGAAAGAAGGGACTATCGTTCACACAATGGTGCATCCCAATGGGTTCCTTGGCAACCTCTTTCTGGTGGAGAAAAGGGAAGGGGGTCAGCGCCTGACTATCTACCTGAAAGAATTAAACGGGTAGCTGCTCTACTGAAATTTCAAAATGGAAGGTTTAGACCTCCTCAGAGACCTCCTTTTGCAGACGGATTTGATCATCTGTCTGGATCTAAAAGACACCTAGCTGGCCGTTTCAATCTTCCCGCCTCACAGGAGCTACTTGCAATTCCGGTGGAAATCTCAAGTGTTTTTAGTTCACTTCCATTCCTTTCGGGCTCTTTTCAGCCCCTTGGTGTTTCACCAAACTGCTGAGGCCGGTGGTCAAGTTCCTGCGGTCACGGGGTGTGCGTATAATTGTCTACCCCGACGATATCCTTGTTATGAATCAGTGCGCTCGGCATCTCTCCATATAGTTACAAATGGCTATAGACCTGCTAGAGTTGCTGGGTTTCGTAATAAACACGGAGAAATCCGCTCTTGTTCCTTTCCAATTCCTGGGGTTCCTCATCAACTCAGTCGAGGTGACCCTCAGTCTTCCACCTCAGAAGCAGACCAGGATCACACACGAGCTACGGAGAACTATTCCCAAACCACAAGTTTCTTCATGACATCTGGCACACATAGTGGGGCTTCTCTTGTCCTCAGTTCAGGTGATCTTCCCTGGCCCCCTTCGCTACCGGGCGTTGCAACAATTGAAAATAATGCATCTCCAGAAGGGACTTTCACATTCTCAGTTGATTCCGCTCTCCCCGTAGGCGAAGAAGGAGATGCAGTGGTAGATTTCTTACATGGATGCCTACAATGGACGAGCAATATTCGTCTCTCAACCCGATCTGACGATCGAATCAGATGCCAGTGGCTCGGGGTGGGGCGCTCGCTGTGGCGAGTTTTCCTCTGGAGGAAAATGGTCTTCCGCAGAGAAGGCCTTCATATCAAGTGCTTTGAATTGATGGCAGGCTTGATCGCCCTCTGCTGCTGGACGAAGGACAAAGTTCATTGTTCAGTCCTTTTGAAGATGGAAAATGTGGCGGCAGTCCGTTATGTCAATCACCTCAGGGGCACTCGCTCAAAAGCCCCGTCAGACCTCACTCGGACACTGTGGGCATATTGCTTAACCGATTGCATCTCCCTGGCAGCGGAAGATTTCCCAGGCTGGGCCAACCAGATAGTGGTTTGGCACTCCCGCCATTGGAGGGATGTCAGCCTGTGAGAATTGCACCCTCCAATCTGCCAACAACTTCAAGAGCGTTGGGACCCGTTCTCCAGGGGCCTCTTTCCATCCCGCCTGGACTTCCAATTGGACAGATATTGCAGCTGGAGTCAAGACCCCCAGGATTGAAGCACGGAGCGGGCCTATGCGTTTCCTCTCTTTGCGATGATTGTCAGCTCATGTGCACAGGCAAAGGGCGGACCTGGTTGTGATCACTCCAATCTGGAGGTCGCAACACTGGTTTCCAGTGATGATGGAACTTTCGTGGGATTTTTCCTACCCTCTACCGCTAGATCCAGTTCTCCTGAGCGACCACCCGGGCAATCCTCACCCTCTTGTGCTGGCAGGCTCCCTTCGCCTTATGACATGGAGGTTTACTGGGAACAATGGAAAGTCCCAGGAATTTCAGCAGAGGCTGCCTCGTTACTCGCCAGAGCCTGGGTGGATAGCACCACCAGGCGGTACCGATCGGCCTGTTCTAGGTGGTTGCTCTGGTGTATCCAACACCAGGTGGATCCCGTGGGGACAGTAGTTTCCAGATTCTGAATCGTCTGGCAAGCCTGACTTCTCAAGGCTTGGCCTACCGGTCCATTATTACCTTCAGATCTGAAATTTCGGCAGGACACTTACCCGTAGACGGGCATCCTGTGGGAGAGCACCCTCTAGTGTGCAAACTCCAAAGGGGTTTCGGATTAGTTCTGCCTCCCGAACCCAGATACTCTGTTTTATGGGGTGTGAATATGTGTTCTTAACCTCTTTAAGTCCTGGCCTTCTAATAGGTATTTGTCTAGGAAGAAGTTATCTAGTGAAGCTGGCGATGTTGCTATGCCTCATTTCGTGTTGCAGGGTCTTGGATGTTCGAGCTTTGGACATTACAGGTAGAGTTTTCACCCCGGAAAGGGTGGCCTTTCATATTGCTTACAGAACAAAATGTAATTCTAGAATTGTATCTTATCCAGAGATTCCACGAGTACCGAAGTTATGCATGGTTCGTGCTTTTAAAATGTATGAGGCAGTCACAGAAGATATCCGTCCTCATGGGGAATGGGAGCTACTGATTTCTCTGACTAAACCTCACAGCTGTTTCTTCACCTACGATTGCCAGATGGGCCAGATAGATCAGATGGGTAATGCACGAAGCAGGCATTAATACTGCCCACTTTGGGGCCACTCAGTGAGAAATGCCATGGCCTCCAAGGTTTTGTCTTTGATAGTGAGACTGGAGGATATCCTCAATGCTGCCGATTGATCATCTGATTTCACTTTTAAAAATTTCTATTTTAAACCAGTGTCATCTCTGGCAAATGTATTGGTGAACCAGCTTTAAACTAGCCTAATCTTCGCCTCCGGGTCCTGCCATAGAATGAAAAACTTCCTAGCTATCGTAACGGAAAGTTTCAATTCTATTAAGGACACGAGGCAAGGATTAGCCCACCCGGTAACAGTCATATGCCGACACAGAACCTGACAGAGGGACAATAATGTATGGTTGCCAGAGAAGCAATAATGGTTGTTGAAGATATTATGGAATGTTAAAAGGTTTTTGATTATTTAATGCTTTGACTTGAGAACTCAGGTGGCTTATCCTTTGATGATTAAATGTATTCCTTGCTTGTATGCAACTAGATCTGGTATGTGATCTGGAAATGTTACCTTTTCTATATCTTCATTCCACGATCGGAGTCCAATAAACAGGAGTAGACTACATGCGGAGATACTGTGAAAAGAAAGAGGGAAATAAAGTGTCTACATGGACCGTTGAATGCAGTGTGGCACTCTGATTGGATGGACTGTTTTTCTGTTAATGTTCCCAATGTGTAAAGGGAAATGTAGTTTGTTAAGAGATGTTGCTTTTCAAAGGCTGCTGGTAAAAAAAAAAGCGAAGAAGGAAAAGCCTAATCCTCGCCTCCGTGTCCCTCATAGAATTGAAACTTTACGTTACGAAAGCAAGAAAAATTCACTCTTGTTAATGCTATAGTGTAGTTTTTTTAACAGCTTCAAATATTGACGAGAGAAACCACGGGCAGTGCACACGAAGCATGTGGTCTGACATTTCATTTGGGGGGTCACTTAAGTGCGGCAGATGCAGGGCACCTGACAAAATATGACAAAAAGAGTCTGATTCCATGTCTGCCTAACTTGCTTTTCCTTCCCATGCTCATTTAGACTAGGGTTACCACCTGGCCAGTTGTATTTTTTTTTTTTTTACACCGGCCTGGCCAGTATTTTTAAGTTCAGGCTGGTAAAAGTATTGGGGATTGCGGTGAAACTTGGTTTTTGTTCACTTTTCTGAAACATGAACCTAAAACAGCAAATGGTAAAGAAATCATTTAAAAGTATTAATTTATAAGCCGTCTAAATCGTTTTTAGGATGATCATTAGAGGAAACTGAGGGGTAATGTTCAGGTTATAAAAGTACCCAACCACTTTATTTTTCACCTACCAACACCCAGCTGTTCCAGAAAAGCCAATAATAAACAAGTGGATGGTATTTGTTTTCCAAGAAAGGTGGCCACCTGAACCACAGGGATTCTACTGGAGAAGCATCAGCTAGTTTGGCGGACGGAAACACAATGTAATGGCAAGGCCACCCCTGAGCCATATTGATTGTCACCTTGCATGGTAGCCCTAAGCCAGGGGTCTTCAAACTGTGGGGCGCGACCCCCAGGGGGGCGTGGAGCGATGCAAAGGGGGTCGCGCATTCCCAAGCACACTTCTGCCGAGGCCCAAGGGATTCAGCCCCCCTCTTCCTCCATCCTGTGTCTCAGCCGGGGCTGCTGCAGTGCAACTCGAGCTGCTGGGGGCTCGGCAGGGCAGTGTCTGAAGTCTTATCTCCAGAACGCCCCAGGTTTTCACATGTCTTTAAAGACCATTTGCATATTTACATGCCTTTGTTACAAAGGCTTAGTGTTCCCCCTCCTTCCAGTACCCCCTGGGTCCTCACTCTGCCTATTCCTTAAATTTGTATTTTAGATTTACTGCTGTAGTGTGAGAATGCATTTAATGAAAAGGAATATAAAGTAGGGTTGCCAAAAGAAAAATGCCTGCCCTGTGTTGTTTAAAGAGCCTGCAAAGACCTTGTCTTGACACCAAATAGACTTATACATAAAAAAGTATGTATTAATTCGTTATGTGACTTTTCTGTCTTTGTTCTCTTTAATTATCACTCATGGATCATTGAGGCAGCCCTAGAACACAATTAAAAGTGCTTTCTATTTATATTTGCCGTTAAAAGTATGCACAGATACCTGCTTAAAATACTGTTTTAGGTGATTGCTTATTTTTGTACCACCTGGGCCATCAAAATAATCTGCTGGCAACCCTAACCATAGGACTGGAAGTTTGTTGCAGGATCAGCACATTATTTATTTCCTCCACCCTCGATCCCAGATTGATGCCATAATAGCAAGAGTTTAACTTAGATCTTAAACCCTACGCTGCCTCCAATAACATGCGGAGTTAATTCGAGGGCCTGGGAATGAACCCTGCATTCAGACAACTCACTCATCATTCTCGCCCTTCTCTTTCACGCTCACCATGCACTCACAGCATTCACAATGCACTCACACTGATTACCATGCACTCACACCATTCACCTGCTCACCCTGCACTCACAGTGATCACTCTGCACTCACAATGCACTTGCGCTGTTCACCCTATACCTCACCCTGCAGTCACACAAGCTCACTACTCACCCTGCACTCATGTGACACTTCACTCACCTGTCCCCCTCACTGCTCAATATACAACTCACTCAAACAAGCCCATCAGTAATCATACATTTATGCGTCCCATTCTGAACTTGCATCCACACTCAAATTCGTACGGCCACCTCACTCACCCTGCAGTCACTCCTCTCACCCTACTCTCACACAGTTGCATCGCTCACCGTGCACTCACATGGGCACTCTTGTCACCCACACAGTGCAGAGGGTTAATGTGCCTGCTACAAAGAATATGTACCATGCAGATCAAAGAACTGAGTGGGAGTAAAGTATGAGTAGCGCTATAAAAAATTGAATGTTTGTCAGAAAGCTGCTATAGAGAGATAAAGTGCATTGTTGGTGAGTGGTAGTGAGGGAATTCATGGAGAAGAAGGAAACGGGGGTGGGGCACCAAAAAAGACTGTTGCACAGTGTGTAACCAGTGTTAGGGCCAGCCCTGGCTAGGAGTGCTATAAAAAATTGAATGTTTGTCAGAAAGCTGCTATAGAGAGATAAAGTGCATTGTTGGTGAGTGGTAGTGAGGGAATTCATGGAGAAGAAGGAAACGGGGGTGGGGCACCAAAAAAGACTGTTGCACAGTGTGTAACCAGTGTTAGGGCCAGCCCTGGCTAGGAGTGTTATCCCCCACCCCCCGAAGTTGTGGTCTAGTGGCTCCCCTGCTTCTCCCTATTATTATTATTTACATTTGTAGTGCGCTACGGTTACCAAAAGATGTCCTGGGGCTAATAAACATCTGCTGCCGGAAGGACAATGAGAAATACACAGAAGGAGAAGGAGAACCAGCCAAATGGGGTAACCTACAGAGCATAGAGAAAGGTTTTTATATCTTCCTAAACGATAATAGATTCTTGGTGAAGCAAAGGAGGGTGCAAGTTCCATAACTGCGCGGCCTGCACCAAAACAGCGAGACAGACAACTCATGCCTTCTTGAATTAGGGAACAAGAAGCAGAGTGGCACAGGCTGAGAGGAGCATACGGGTCCGACCCATATGCTTGGTGAGGAGAGATGAGAGAGGACAGCAAGGGAGTGAGAGAATTTGACGGAAGAGGTCAGGGATGAGGAGAAATGTGAATTGCCGAAGAGAAGTGTGGACACGCAGGAAGTGAGTGTGAGCCAAAGGTGAGGGCTTCTGTTAGAACAAAGGGGAGATGTGAAAGATGAATGGGGGGGACTGGAGAGGTGTAAGATACAAATAGACAAAAATTGAATGGAGAGACGAGGTGAATGAGAAGTGCTGAGGGGCACAGGAGGTGACAGGGCCAGAGAGGCTATGAGATAAATGTGAGAGACTGTTAGAGATGAGGGCAGTAAAAAGACAGACTGGCAAGAGGCGATTAAAGGTGAAGTGAGAGGTTGAATGGGGAGAGTTCAGAAATTGTAAAGAGGGGTGAAAGAAAATTGCCTGCAAAGTGAGAGAGGGATCCGGGTTTGGGAGAGCAGAGAGGGATGGGAGGGAGTGAGTGAGGAAAGCTGCATGGGTAAACTGTTTAACTCTGCTCAAAACCGCAAGTGTTTTAAGGGACCCCTGCTTCTCCCGGCCCGGGCCAGGTGAGCTTCTAATGTGGCAGCACGTATTCCTGTGGAGTGGAAGCCCCTTCACAAAGGTTGACTAGAAATCTTTCTGATGTTAATTGCTGTATTTTGGTTATAAACAGGTACTGATGGGGTGGAATCTTTCCTCTGTGTTACTGTGTGTAAAAAGTTAATTTCATAATAATGAAGCAATGCCATCTCAAAATAAAATACGCTGCATCACATAACATCATTTACATTTTCTTCCCACACAATTTAGTCAAGCCTGTCGCGTAATTTGGTCCTCACCTGCCTCATAATTCCAGTAGCCCTGCCTACAGGTTTAGAATTTTTTGTCAGGAGGGGGTGCTTACACCTCAAAATGTTGACAGGGGGGTCTCGGCATCCAAAAGTTTGAAGACCTCTGCCCTAAGCGGACAAATCAGTTAATGGCTGCTATGTGCGGGGAGAAAGCTCCTTGTGTGTTAGTGTCAATGGATTTTTAGTTTCTTTCAATAATAAACTTCCCCTTAGGAAAGCAGGTGAAAACAAAAGTTCTTACTCTTCTGTAAAACTCCCCGGCAGTTTCTTTAAAGGCTTTAGAGCTCCCCGCTAGGCAGGCTTGGATCTTTAAAGTGTGCTGCTGCTTCTCCTGCCTGAGAGGCTGGGAGCAGAGAACATAGCCTCTGCTGACCTAGACTAGTGGGCCATCTGCCCAAGGTTAAATGGCCCACTTTGTTTTTTTTATGCTACAAGGCTTCACAGCGCAGTAGATATTAAATGAGCTGTAACCTAATCTCAGCATCGCAGAGGATCTTACTATTTGAGGTGCAGTTTGTAATCGAGCAAATTCAGTTGGTCTCTATCCTTGATATTCTGAGCCTACTATCTCTAAGCTGTAGCATTTGTCAAAGTAAGACGAACAAAGGTGATGGACATGCAGCTCGCATTCTTTATGCTTCTGCCTTATCAGAAGAGTACATGTAGAACTCTTTGGTAGAATAATGAATCCGCGGAATAAGTCCCTTACTTTTGACAACGCTTTTTTTTCTGGTGGATATTCCTGTGATTCTTCCCAGGAGCCGGGCTGGTTCCAGAAATAGATTCTCTGCACCAGCAGGTGATACTTTTGAACTCTATCCCGCCTCTTGACATGATGTTACAGAGCTGCATAAAGGTGCTACTCCCGCGTGCTGGCGTTGATTTATTTACTCTCTTTTCTGCGGCCTCAAACATAGAGCATGAAATTATGTGGCAGCATGAATGCCTAACTTACTTTGAAAGTCCACTCCACAGAACAGGGAGGGCGGCAGGTTATGAGGAATCTTCAGAGAGAGAGAGTACTACCAGAAACAACATTATTGAAGGTAAGTCATTTACACTTTTGATGGACATTGCCAACTGCATATTCGTCATCCTATAAACTGATACTAAAGCAATGCCCCTCCAAGGAAGTGGGTCTGCAAGAAGTTCTGTAGCACCAAGTGAGCAAAACTACACCAAGAGTCAATACAGTAGTGCTTGGTGAAGTGGGGATGGATGTTCAGGTTGCAAGACCACCATGTGCTAGGGATATAGGTACTGTTGTTGCCCCAATGAAATAACATCTAAGGCCTTCAGATTGTTACTTGGCCACGGCCTAAGACCATTTGGTGTAAAGGACAACCCATCTGGTTGAAGTCCATTTTTGGAGTCTTTTGTTTCTCTGCATGAGCAAATCCAACAATCAGCTGATCATCCACACAGAACGCCTCAGTCCAATCAATGTATAAACTAAGCAGACGTTGTGCGTCCAATCGGTGTCACCACCTTCTCCTTAGAGGGATGTGGTGGAGAGAACGCAGTGGGACTGAAGAATTGTCCCTCGTGGAAAGAACTGTACCACAGGTTCTTAGTACTAGGCTGTTAGGAAAAAACAGTAGTACAGAAAAGCTAGAATAACAACCCTATAACTGAAGTGACATGTAGGAGTGACTGCAATGAGGAGCACAATCTTCAAAGTCACTAACCAAAGAGGCTCCAAGGAAGCATGTATAATGAATGTTAAGACCAAATGAAGGTTTCACTGTGGCACTGAAACAGGAGTAAGGTTAAACATATGCAAGAGAGCCATTTAAATAAATAAATCACAATAGGTCATTTGAAAGAGGGCTCAACCGAAAAAGTCCAAAAGAGATTATAAATAACCTTTAACTGCACCCAGAGCGAAGCTTTGCTGGGCCAAAGACAAAATGAACAGAACATTAGAGTGTTGCCTGAAGAAAGTGAACCTGCTTTTCTTCACATCAGGGGACACATTTCATCCAACAGTCAGAGTAAATTAAGTTGGTAAAAGGTTGAAACAGCTGAAACAACAAAGTTGAAACCACATGATTGCTTTTTCTCAGTCTCCACATATGGATGTATAGGTTATGGAGGGATGGGTTAAATACTTTGCCCCTTCGCTAAGACAAGAGATCTCCCAAACAAGAAAGTCAAAATAGAGGGTAGAAGCTCAGAATCAGTAGTTCGGAGTACCAAACTCTCAGGACCCTATCCATGTCAACCAGGATCAGCTGTGCACTGTCCCATATGACTTTCTTTAGGATACTCATGATCAGAGGGTAAAACACCTAAAAGAGGCTGAAATCCCACAAATAACGACATGCATCTCCTAGAGATGAAAGAGGAGTAAACTCACAAAAGGCAGGGCACTGAATATTTTAGGAGGTAGAAAAACAGATCTGCCATGTGTGTTCGTTTTCTGGGTAAAGATATCCTGTGCAATCTATGGATGCAGACACCACATATGATCAGCACAAAGATGCCTGCTCAATTTGTCAGCACTGATGCTGAGAGATCCTGCCAAGTGATTGACCATCAGGGATATCTTGTAATGTGGCAACAATGTTCATGCCCTCAGAACATCCAGATGGAGGGCACAAAACTTCCTCCCACTTGGTGCAGCACCACATAATGGTTATGCTTCATGTCATCACATGGACTGACCTGCTTTTAATGGAAGGCCTTAAGGCTTATACGAATATTGCACAGCTCCAAAAGACTGATGTGATGGCACTACTGCAATATACACCAGTGGCCTCTGATCTCCACCTCATCCTTGTGACCTCACCATGATTGAGTAGACACACCCATCACTACTGCCGTGACCCCCCCAGAGAAGGAAGAGAGAACTGTCTGCCAGACGTCAGGATGGCATCTGTCTTCAATCACTAAAGGTTCCTGGCTGCCCAAAGGCGATGCAGATCTTGTTTATGAAGTAGCCCTAATACTGGGCCCACAGAAAACACAGGTACTACTGAAGGGCCAGCATTTGTCAATGAGCATGTGACATCAGAAGATGCCAAAAATCCAAACATTCTCAGAAACCGTCAAGGCTGGGACAGTAGCTTCCACCTGAAGGAAGTTACTTACCTTCGGTAATGCCTTGTCTCGTAGAGACATGATCTAGCCACAGGGTCATTACCTTTGAAATTCCTAGGAATCAGTCTGGATCTGGAAGATTTGTTTCCGAGCAATACCCCTGCATGCCGGCAGGTGGCTTAAATTGGTTCCGAGTGACCTCGCTGTGACATCTGCATCACCTATATAGGCACCACTTTGGCACGCCGACTAGAGTCATGAAGTACACTGACACTGGTGTGTTTTGAACAACTAGGGCTCTGAAAGGGATCAGCCCTTACCCTAGAAACCTGTCCACAGTGCGGGGAGGATGGGTGGGTCGGTAAGGAATCTACAGCTAAATCATGTAGCCTAATGGCTAAAGCGGTCGAACTCGAAGTTAGGGAATTAGGTTTGAGTCTTGGCAGGGACGCTCAATATCCTGTGATTCTGGGCAAATCACTTAATCTCCCTGTGACTAACAAAATGAATGTGTCCGTCTGTCATGCAACTGGTGCTCATGTAAAGCGATCAGATTCCTTCGGGTCAAGTTTGCGCTGTATAAAACTCCCCCAAAAAATAAATACCAGGTATGGCGCTATCGAAGGAAAGTAAATATGCCATCTGATAGAGACATCTAACCATAGATTCCTTACCTTTGAATAGCTACCCAAGAAAAACCATTACCAGAGGAGGGACTGCAGACATGTTTAGACCAGGAAATTCTGCAGGACAGAGTGACCAAAAAAGTAATCCCTGCAAACTTGACTGTCCAGGCAGTAGTGCTTTGTAAACGTGTGCAGGGATGCCCCATTGCTGCCTGACAATTGTTGAGGACTGGAACTCCACGTCGCAACACCATAGTAGCAGCCTTAACTCTAGTTGAGTGTGCCCTTGCGCCTTGAGGAGGCAGCTTTATGGCCAGAGAGTAACACATTTTGATGCAGATGACAACCCATTGTAAGTTAATCCTTTTCTGCACTGCACAACCTTTCTTCGTGCCACAACGCTCTTTTTTTGGTCCGTACGGTGGAGTCACTCCTCTTCTTTAGAGGGGTGATGAGCGTAGAAAGTGGGCAAGGTGACAGATTGTCCCACATGAAATGGTGTTACCACTTTCGGGAGGAAAAAGGCCCTTGTGCGAAGCATCAATTCATCATGAAATAGTGTAAGGTAAGGCGGCCTGGATGACAAAGCCTGAAATGTGCGCACCCTCCTGGCAGATGTGATTGCCATTAAAAAGGCTGTTTTGATGGCAAGCAGCCAGAGGGTGCAATTATGCAGAGGTTCAAATGTAGCACACATCAGGAAGGAAAGAACGAAATTAAGGACCGACTGAGGCATAATGAAAGGGGACTTTCGGAACATATGATCAAGGCCTTTGAGGAATCCATTTACAATAGGAGATTTAAACAATGAGGGTTGGTCTGGCAGCTTTAGGAAGGCAGGCACGGGCGAAAGGTACTCTTTGAGTGTCCCCAGTGCACAGCCCTCCTGGTCAAGCCTCAAAATAAAAAGCAAAACTTGAGGAAAGGGAAGCAGAAAGATGATCAATAGACCTTTGTGTACAATATTATATACATTTGTTCCACCGGCAGGCGTACACTGTCTTGGTGGAGGGCCGCCTGGCTGCCAAAGTAACATTACAAACTTCAGGAGGAAGGTCGAATGCTATACACTGCCGTCGCTCAATCTCCACGCAAGAAGGCATAGAGTTGACAGGTTCGGGTGGAGAACCCCTCCTTGCTGCTGCGACAGAAAATCCCCCTGAAGGGGCAGCCTGATCGGAGGATCAATGCTCAATTGGAGAAGCTCAAGATATCAGGCTCTCCGTGCCCAGGCCGGAGCCACAAAAATGACTTGGGCCCGGTAGTTCCTGATCTTCTTGAGCACTCTGGACTGGAGTGGTTTGGGCGGAAAGGTGTGTAGGAGGCCTGAGGTCCACTCAAGATGAAAAGCGTCTCCGAACATGAGCTGCCTTGGAGGGTCCAGTGCACAAAGCTGCTCACATTGCACGATCTGAGCGGAGTCGAGTAGATGTAACCAAGGCTCTCCCCACTGTTCAAAGAGACCTTGCACAACCTCAAGATGGAGACACCATTTGTGATATGCTAGGCATCGATGACTTAATTAGTCTGCCCTGGAGTTCAGATAACCTGCCAGGTGATGAACAATCAGGGATATGCCCTGCAGTTCCAGCCATGTACAGAGACGCAGGGCCTCTTGACAACTCTGCCCTGTTTGCTGCAGTATCACATGGCGGTGATGTTGGCCGTGAAACCTTGAACCAGTTTTCCCTCAGTTGAAGGAAGAAAGGCTTTCAATGCCACGTTCGGAGCTCGAGCAAGTTAATGTGGAGTCTGGATATCGCCGGAGACCACAGTGCACTGATCTCCACCTCTCCCAGATGGCCACCCCATCCAAGGAGTGACGCTTCTGTCACTACTGTGTGATCTGGTTGGGGAAGGGAGAGGGGTCGCCTTCTGACCCAATCGCAGTTGATCAGCCACCACTGCAGGTCCTGTGCAGTTCCCGCCGAGATCTGGACCATGTCGAAGAGATTCCCCTGATGCTGCACCCACTGATACTGAAAGTCCTACTGCAGAGCCCGCATATGCCATTTGGCATGTGTCACTAGCAGGATGGAGGAGGCCATGAGGGCCAGCAGCCTTGAGAGTCATTCTCACCGAAATTCAGGGTAGAGGCAGAAACATCGGTATCATTGTCTGAATATCCTGGACTCGATGTTCGGGAAGATAGGCCCAAAACTGCACTGTGTCCAGAACAGCTCCGATGAAAGGGAGCATCTGAAGGGGAGTTGGGTGTGACTTCAGCATGTTGATAGTGAACCCCAGCGTATGCAGAAGATTCACCGTAGTCTGGAGGTGGGAGACGACAGCCTGGGGGGGAGCCTGCATTGAACAGCCAGTAGTCGAGTTAGGAGATGACTGGCTCCCCTGATCTGCACAGATGAGCTGCGACCATAGCCATCACCTTGGTAAACACCCGATGAGGCACTTGTAAGGCCAAAGGGGAACACATTGAACTGAAAATGCTTGTGATCCACTGTAAACATCAGGGAGCGCCGATGAGCAGGTAGGACGGGAATGTGAAAATAGGCATCCTGCAAGTCCAACACTACCATCCAGTCTGCTGGGTCCAGGGCTGACAAGACCTGAAACAGAGTGAACATCTTGAACTTTTCCTTTTTGAGGAAATAGTTGAGGGTTTGCAGATCTAGGGCAGGACGAAGACCTTTGTCCTTTTTCTAGACCAGAAAGTAGCAGGAATACCACAGCCAACTTCTGGCGCCGGAAACCTCTCTATGACTCTCTTGACCAAGAGAGCCACGGCTTCCTCCTGAATGAAAATCAGGTTTTCTTGCATCAGCTGGTCGAAAGTTGGAGGCATGGAAGGAGGGGTAGTCTTGAAGGGGCCCCTTCGGACTATCTGAAGAACCCACCTGTTCGAAGTGATGTTCTGCCAGTGGTGGAGGTGATGGCTGATCCTGCCACCAACTGGCTGCCCATGATCTGGAAAGTCCGGACTACGAAGGTTTGGAGGGTGAGGCTACGTGGGGTTGGGGGGGAGGTTTGACCCCACCCCTGGCCACCTGACTCACTGGGTAGGAATGAGCCGTGCCCACGGCCACACAGAGGTTGCTGAAATTGTGGGGTCTTTTGGCTGGGGTACGGTTGGCACAACTGAAAGCCCCTTTGGTAGCCATGAAAGGGGGGAAAGGCAGATGGGGACGTGTGGCGACTGAGAGGCCCAAGGACTTGGCAGTAGCCCGCCAGTCTGCAAAATGCTCCAGTGCCATGTCTGCCTTGTCTCCAAACAGACGGGTGCCATCAAAGGGCATGTCCATGAGAAAGGCCTGGACATCTCCTGAAAAGCTAGAAGTTCTCAACCGGGCATGGCGTTGACCAGCCACTTTCAATGAAATAGCTCTGCACAGTGATACTGCTTGGGAGGGGGAGGGCCCGGGCCTCCTCAGGGACATTTGGCAGCACTTGCACAACCGTTTACCACAGGTAGTGCGAGTCCCAGCGCAAAAGATATGTGGTGTTCACCGACCATAACCCAAGGCTGGCAGAAGAAAACATTTTTTACCCCAACTGTCCAGCCTCTTGAATTCCCTGTCCGGGGTTGCGGATGAGAACGAGCAGTGTGAGGTAGAGGCTTGGACCAACAAGCTCTTGGGGGTAGGGTGGTTGGTGAGGACATTTGGGTTGCTCAGTGTAGGGTGATGGCGGCAGGCTATTGTCCTATGCACAGGAGCCCCTGTGCTGGATTTGGACCGGGTTCCCAGTAGGACATCAGTTAGGCCTCGTTGAAAGTCAGCAAGGGTTCCGAGGAGGAGACTCCTGGCTGCAGGACCTCAGTCAAGATATTTGTCATGACTGCCACAGAAGGGAGCTGAAGGCTGAGGACCTCAGCTGCCCTTCGCACCAACACCTTGGCACGGAAAGAAAAAAACTAACGTCAGGGTGCCGAGATGATGCCTATATGGGTGACGCAGACGTCACAACAGTGTAGATGCCACCGCTGATGCCACGTGGACCCGACAGATGCCACCTACCGGCGTGCAGGGGTATTGCTTGAAGAAAAATCTTCCGGATCCAGTCTGACGCCTGAGAAATTCAAAGGTAAGGAATCTGCGGTTAGATGTCTATCAGATATGTCAGGATCATAGCCTAAATGTCTTGGATTCACTGTGGTAGTGGAAAGCCCACCAGAGTGACCATATGTAGAATGGCACCATATATGGTAGCATCTGAGATGGTAGACGATGCTACTTGGACTCATTGGTGGAAAATCCCAGAAACAACAGCAATGATACTGTCATTGGTAGGTGGTCTGAAAGCGTCTGAGGTGAGAGCTCTTTCAACAGCCAGTCATTGAGGACGCAAATATGTGTATCCCCCAAACTATTAAGATGAGCCGTGACCCATGGCATCACCTCCTGAAAGAAACAAAGGACTGATATGAGGTTGAAGGGCAGCACAATGAACTTGAATTGGTCTGAACCTATTACTAAGAGGAGATTCTGCCTGTGGCCCTGCTGGTCTAAGGAAGCCCCAATCCAGTCCTCGAAGTCAAAGGCTAACAGAAGTTGCACAAGCACAATCATCTTGAATTTTCCTTATTTGAGGAATAAATTCAACATTCTGAGGTCGAAGTTTGGTCTTAGGGCCCCTTCCATATTAGGGACAAATAAATACAGGGAACAGCAGCCCAATCCCTTTAAGTTTCGGCACAATTTTGAGGCGAAAGAAAACAACTGTTGTGATTTAACAGTTGTCCAGGAAGGGAAGGCAAAACCTTGCTAAAAATCGAGCTCTAGCAGATTAGGCAGTACTGTATTCTGACTCTACTAGTCCCAACTGCTTGTTGGAGGGGTAGTTAGGAGGTTTAGCACAAGTGGCAGGAAAAGCATGGGTGGAGAAACTATGCTGCTTTTGATTAGTTTGATTACTGCCACAAACCCTGTCCCTAGAGCCATGAAAATTGAGCATTGGCTGTAGGACAGGTTGTATGGCCTGTTTGGGGACAGGCAAGGTTCCTCAATTAGCACCTACATTTACAGCATAACTGGTGGAATTGGCAAGAAGTGAAAAGTAATCTCAAGGAGTGAACTGTAGTTCTGCTATTCTCAAAGTGCTCAAAACTGCATACGTTTTCGCGCCAAAAAGTCCATGATAGACCCCCTGATTTTCCAAGAAAACCCAGTGGAACGCTTACAAATGATGTCATCAGATAATGACATTGGGGCCTGTGGTGCGAGCAACAGAATCGCTGGTGTCAAGACCAGAATGCAAAATGTATTTAGCAGTGTCCTGGTCATTTTGTACCACCTGGGTGAATGCGTTATGAAAGCCTTTGGGCAACACTTCAAATGACATTCCGCAGAACATGGGAGCAGCGAACCAGGGAACAAACACCATTCAAGGAGTGCAGAGCTAGGTTATGATGCAGAAAAAACTTGCTTGCCCAATACCTTAATCTTTTTGGACATCCTGTCCAGAGGGGATAAGGAAAGGAAAAGGAGCTTAGGTGCAGGAAGCTCACAGAGGTCACGCATTTACAAAAGCCCCTGAGCAGTCCAACTGACTAGTGTGAAAGCAACCCCTAGGAAGGGTCAGTGGAAGTACCAGGCTTACCGCCTCAAACAATAATAAAGTGAAAAAATGTTGTTTTTTTTTTACCAGCCGCATTGGTGTGGGTTCAAAAGCAGTGACAAAGGGCAAAGTTGTGCTAATGAGACCTGCAGCAGAGATTTTTTTTTAATGCATATTTTGCATATAGTCTGCGAGGCCCTGTAAAGAGTAACCTCCCCTCCCCCAGCAAGAGATATTTCCTTCATTTTTAAGCATTGCCAGAGCAAGGTCTTCAGGCTCACAGGCTCCGGAATGCACAGACCTCGGTTTCTAGGTCCTCTGTGGTTACAAGTCAACCCCAATAAAGGTAGAAATAAGACTCCAATTGAAAGGTTTGGTGTTTTGTACTGTTTGCTATTGCCAGATTATTCAAGCCCATAGGAATGACGTAAATAATTAAAGGTAGAATACATGCACACTTTTGATACCATTCTAAAATGTCTTTGGATGGCTGAATTGTTTCAGGGAAGGGCTACTGATTATATGGTGACAGCACTAACCAAGCTAGTAGGTCTTACAGTTTTTTATTAATGCCTACAACGTCCGATTAGAGATATATGGGGTATTTTGTTTCTAGGAGTGAGGAACTGCTGGTGCGCAAACCATTATGTGTGCCACCAGCATTGGGGAATCTTGTTCATATTTAGGGGATTGCTTCAACTTCGACTGTCCCTTATATTGTGCCAAAGGTAGTTTAAAAGGCCTTTTAGTGTGTGTCTACAATAGTATTTCCACCTGCCATTTGTACTATTAATAGTTTTGAGCATAGTTATTTTGTTTTGTGTGCAATAAAATAATGTTCCTGTTAAATAAAACTGGACATTGATTTATTAGGTGTGGTTTGTTGTGTTACTGAGTTCGAAGTCTCTAGCTCAGAAAACCTCACTGAATAAGGGTTGAACTGCTCTGTTACGCTCCACTGAGAGTTAAGTGCTAAAAGGGATATGTAGTTCCCAGTTTGGACTCCCACAGTATGGGCATCCCAGGACACCACAAATGAAAGACCCCGATTTTTACATTTGGGTTCCAGTAACTTCTGACTGCCAATTCTGACCAATTATTTAAATAAAAAAGGATTTTACTGGATACTGATTTGATAATTGTAGTCTGTTGTGTTGCTGAGTTTGGAGTCTCAATATCTCAGCACCCCTATAATTAAGCCTTGGACTGCTCTGCCACACTCCCCTGAGAGTCAATTGATAAAAGGAATGTTAAGTTTCCCGTTTGAATGTCCGAAGTACAAGGGCCCCAAGACACCACAAGCGAAAGACCCCAATTGTTACAATTGGCCCCAGTAGCTTCTGCCTGCCCTGAGAACCTCTGACCTGGATTTCTGACAATCATCAACTTCTTCATCATTTGTGAATAAGTTTAGATCACTTTAGCTAAGTTTCAGGTTTGTAGGGCATTCTAGGTAAGAAAATAATGGGATTCCTCACGTCACACCACCTAGTTTTCATAAACATCTGGATTTTGCAGGTTTCTCTGGGTGGCGGCTTTGCCCGGGCAAATTATACCACAGCTACTCATGTCGCCAGAATGAGTCAATATTCATGTCAAAAACTTGATGTATCTATGATACCTTTTGAAGTCTATCGTGTTCGGGGCAATAAGCCCAGTCACACACGAGGCACTGTTTTTATCAAAAGAAGTGTTCTGAAAATATAGAATAGAAGAACATTTGATATTATCAAATTAATTTCTCTCCTTTTTTGGGTTTTAATGGAAGGCCAGTGTGGAACAAAGAGTGCATTCTGCAAACTGCCGTCGGAATCACATGATGGCACCAGTACCCCCATTGCAGAGTTGCACAAATAACCACTATTCCTAAACAGAGTATCTTAAGCACATTTAAAGAAAGTGAATAGGTTTTCTTCATAACCATTTTTCATTCAATTTTACCATATCAATTACTGCATGGTTACTAGACAATGACATTTCATTATAAGCAGAAGCTTAGTTGTTGGCTCTGGGTATCGTTTGTTTTTGGACAACCGGGCAGCACTGCATATCCCTGCGACCAGACGGGTCTGACAGACATAAAAGTATATTACTTATGTAAACTGGCCATTGTGACCAAAAACAAATCACATAAGAAAACGTTTTTATCTCTTTCTATTTTTGCCTTATCTGTAATATTGAACTGTATTCCAATGATTAATGTTTGCAGGAAAATCAGGAGCAATCTACACAAATGACCCCTTGCTGAACTCAGAATTGTAGTAAACTTTTCTGAAATGTATAGCTGTCTGTTTCACATCTGTTTCCACTAGAAACTGCAAGTGGGTAGAAACCACAAAACAATAATTGACTAACACTACAAAAAAAGGTAAAACGGTTTAAAACATTTTTTTTTACAACTCTATCTGTTCCTGAAAGTCTGGAAGCCAGTGGTGATCTTAGCACAGCAAACCTTTTGATGATGCAATTTTTTGAAAATATGAAACAGTTATAAGCCTAGCTAATTATACCGTACACCACTGTCACGCACTGCTTTTAACCCACATTTTACAACCTTCATCAGCAGCCTGCAGTGCAGCCAACCTTCTGTTGTAAACGCTTTCAGCCACAGCAAGAGGGGGTTGGCCACAGGAAATGCGTCAAACCCACCATGGGCTGCCAACTTTGCTGCAGGTGGCATAAACTTGTAGTACAGGACAGAAAGCTGTGCGCAGTGAGGTTTGGCTACAAGCCCTGGCCTCTAGCCAAGCCCAGCACCCAACCTTCGGTGGATGCCCACGCCCCTCAGGGAACTAACCCACATATAGTTTTTAATTTTTTGCAGGTACCGTGGTACTCTTGCGTTCAAGCTTCACCTTCCTGGTATCGTGGTACCGTGCAAACTTCCCTGAGTACCATGAGAGGAAGTTTGAACGGCGGCACCTGCAGAAGCATCACGGTATCTCGCAGGAGATTTGCACTGGTTGCCTGATGGGAAACAACACTCTTTCATCTCAGAGGGTCCAATTTGGTATGCTGGTAAACGAGCGAAGATTGCCTCTATATGAAAAGCAATAGAATGGGGAACTGAGAAGATGGCAAAGCGGAGAAGCAAGGTCAAACAGACTTACAATATGAATATGTCCAGGCAGGCAAAAACATGGTACGCAGATAATAGAACGGATTGCAGGTGTCAGTCCCTAGACTATTCTCTCAGTTACTGGTTATCAGAAAGTGGGTCTGGTCAGTAAGATGGTTCAAGGATATTGCAGATACAGTGTATTTCAGGAACTGGGGCACAGAAACTGGATCCAGCAGTCTAGCTAATCACTCACAGGTCAGATACATAGGGCCTCATTTACAGTTTGGCGAATGGGTACTCCGTCAGAAACATGATAGGTATCACATCTGTCATAACTGCATTCATTAAGATATAATGCACTGGAGGCTCATCGCCAAACTTTTTGCCTTCACCCTCCTGTTCTTTTAACCCGTTTTTGTTGGCCTTAGGGTTCTGTGATCAGTGCTAAAGTGCTTGAACTCTCTCCACTAAACATGGTAAAATTGGCTAATACCCAATTGGCATATTTAATTTATTTGTAAGCCCCTAGTAAAGTGGTACTACACATACTCATGGCCTGTACATTAAATGATACTATGGGGCCCTCCTGCACAGATTGCGCCACCCACTTAAGTAGCCCTTTACACATGTCTCAGGCATGCACTGTAGCTTGTGTGTGCAGTTTTAAACTGCCTTATCGACCTGGCAAAATAAAACTTTTGCCAGGCCCAAACCTTTTTTAATACATATGTCACCCTTAGGGTAAGCCCAGAGGGCTGGGTGCAGTGTATTAGAAAAGTTGGACATGTACTTTTAAGTTTTACATGTCCTGGTAATGAAAACACCTAAATTAGTTTCTCACTACTGCCTCTACCATAAGATAACATTGCATTACCTTATTACATTTAATAAGTGCTAACTTTCAATTGGGATCAGGCCCACAAATCGAGTTTGGGGTCTAAAGAATTGTAATTAAAAGCCTTCTTTAATGGGAAAGTTGGATTTTAATTCACAATTCAGAAAATGCCACTTTTAGAAAATTGCTACGCAAGCAAATGATGGATGGAATGCTGCACAAACCAAACATTCACCCCCAGTCAAGAGATCTGGGTTACATCCATCGTTCTTTTGCTCACCATGCCGCCCAAGTTTGGACCCAGCCATATGCAAATCAATCTTGACCCTGCTCCTCATGGGAACAGTCCACATTGAACAGCCAAGCCAGGTCCTCCCTGGACCGGAAACAAGCATCCTGGGACTGTTTTCGGGGTATCACCCCATATCAGCCAGGCTAGCTTGAATCCAGTGAGACAGCGAGCAAGGGACCCACGTCTGGGCCTACCCATCCCACTTAGGGCAAAAAATGCTACTCAAACAAATGATGACGGGAATGCTGCACAAATAAAACATCCCCCTCAAGTCCAGAGTTCTGGGTTGAATCCATTTTTCTTTTGCTCATAATGACACCCCAGTTGGGACCCAGCCAAATGAAAATCAGTCTTGACCCTGCCCCTCATGGGAATAATCCAGCCCAAACATTTTAGAAAGTTGGTATTTTCTTGCCCAAGCCATTAAGTGCCTGCAGCCTGATCCTAGGTCACATGACTAGGTGTAGTTGGTTATTGTGTGTTGCTCCAAGACAGTGAAACAAAGGGAACATAGATGTTGGAAGGATGGGTAACTCTGAGTTAATGAGGGAGACGAGCTGCCACCTATCACACACTTGCATATCATAAAGGCTCGGACTGAGCACCCTTACAAAGGATTTGTCACTAGTCTTGTGACCCCAGACAAGCTAGGGACAGGGAGGAAGGATATGCTCAACACCTCAAGGGACTGGAAACCTCTAGAAGCTTCTCCTACTTCAAAGTGGGCACCAGGTATAAATATTGGACCTCAGACCTCAACTCAAGTATAACTATTAGACCTCAGACCTCAACTCTTCAGATTGCTTCTCGACCTGTGGGCTCGGAAGAATAACTGCCCAGCTGTGAAGTCTGCCCTGCTGAACTGCTTTGCTGACCAAGGACTTATGTTGCTGCACCAAGACTCTTCTGCTGTGAACTGCCCTGCTGAAACCAGCCTATCTGGGTGTCCCAGGACTCCAAGAACTCCATGGGTGGTTTGGCTGACCTCTTGCTCTCAAGTCACAGTAACGCAACAAGCTTCTCGGCGACACACATCTTTGACAAAGGACCATGAATCGCCTCAACAACTCAGCAAGCTTGATCTAGCTCAACACATCTCAATGCTGATAGCCGGCCCAGTGCCTTGCAACTCTGATGCAGGACCCCACAATGCCTCAGCAGCTCCACAAGTCTGCAGCATCCTGACATCGACAACGGGCCCAGCTCGATGCACCACAGCACATTTTGACGCAAGTCCTCGCAAGCCCTAGTGGCTTCACCAGCACCGACCCAGAGCAACGCACTGCAACCTCAGCACCGACCCATCCCTACACAAATCTTTGCAAATCCCAGCAGCTTCCTCAACGATGACACAAAAGTTTGCATTGCAAGCTCTCATCGACGGGCACTGACTTGGCTGCGCGATGCATCTTGGTGCAGGAACTCTCATTACAAGTTCAACATCGATGATTTCTCGATGCCGGCCAGCGCAACTCAATGCAAGGACTTTGCATAGCTCTGAAACCAGGATTTAAAGAACTCTTGTTCAGTTGGCCTAACTGGGTCCCTGTAGCTGGCCTGCGCTCCATCGTGTTCGGCCTGAACTTGTGACTTTGACGTGGTCCAACACGACCAGATAACCACAGTTGGCGCTTTGAGCTTATTGGCGCTTTATTCAGTTAAATCTTTAAAACTGCTTATGTTCAGTTCTACTGATTGTATTTTTGCTGTTTTGGTCATGTTTTATTTGTTAAAAATCACTACTTTTTAGGGCTCGACTGAGCCAGCGCTTTAGCGCTGCTCTGGCGAGAGTTTTAGTAAGCGGGTTTTGGAAGTGCAAACTAGTGGCTTTTTTCAGGCCTCCAGCTACATAGAAGGAAATAGGAACCAAAAAAGATTAGTCAAAAAGTGACTAAAAGGTTATGCTCTTCCCGGATCTGCGCTTACTGGCGCAGAAAAAAGAAGAACTGACGTCAGCGCGCGAGGGCGGCGTCTAAGTACTCCGACGACGTCATTCGGCGATCAAGACGACGGACGCGGAGCCGCAGACGATGCCTACCGACGCGCAAGGGTATTGCTGACGAAAATCTTTCCGGATCCAGCCTGACGGCTGGGGATATTCTAAGGTAAGGAATCTAACTAACGTGTTTCTTTCAGATATAATCCAGCAATGTCATATCTGTAGATACGTGGCTGGAGCTGCGTGGCACCACTAAATAGTCATTGCTGGGGTGATCTTTTAATGGACCAGTCTGAAGCCTTATAGGTGCAGTCATAGGGTTAGGAATCTGCAGCAAAATATATCCATCAGGATTTCTATTTTGAAGGATTCATTTTTGAATGAGATGAGATATCGATCACTGAATAGGAGTTTCATCGCAGTATTGCAGAAGGGAGACACGAGTGCCCTCAGTTCTTTTACCAATTGTTTCAAACAAATGTTGTCAAAGAAAGAGTTTCAGGATCAAACTCTGATGTACCACAAAGGGTATGGGAATGAAAACTGCCTAGAAAAAATAAACTGAACATATTGAGTATGTCCAGAAAGTAAAGAAGAGAACCAATCAAGGGCCTTCCCTGAAATTCCCATGCATGATGCTCAGAGGGAGAAGTGCATCCTGCATAGTCCACCACAGTGAAGGTTACTGAGATGAGAGATCCAGCAAGACTGGTAAAGAGGTGTCTCGCTCATTCAGCACACAAAGGGCATATCCATCATGCAAATGGGTGAGTCTCAGTTCTAAACATGGGCTGAAGCTAGCAAATAGGAACGAAGTAGGTGACAGAAAGTGCGAATGAAGCTGAAGAGCTTCACACTTCTTAAGGAGGCCACTGACATATGGTAATAAACCAATAATTTACCACATCATCTGCATCTAGATAATTTATTTATATTTTTACAGTAGTAGAAACCTCCACCTCACAAGTGCTGTAGAAGCGCTATGAGACAAGGAGACAGTCACCTTGAGAGCCAGAAGAATGAGTTGGCTGTAGAAATAGCTTTCAGAAGAGCCATCAGAAGAATGCTGTATGCATAAGCAATTGATGTACTTAAAACAAAGGATTTATATTAACATCATCAGCAGTATGAGGCATAAAGGTATGCCAGTAAGTATGGGGTTCAGTGGAATTGACGATAGAGCTGGATCAAATCAATCTTAACAGCAAAAGAATGAATAGTGTTAATGTCTGTAAGTGCAGAGAACAGAATCCACCATAAACAGACATGTCATGACCTGGCTGCACAGTAACTGCCGAGTCTGAAATGCCACATCTCCTCCGCATGGGAACACAAAAGTCCCAGGTATCTTCTGGTCTTGTAAGTAGGGTATAATTTTAGTTAGCAACATTTAAAGATAGTATAATGGTGGGTAACTAATAGTAAAGTATAACGAATAAACAATGTTACTGAATGTGTTACAATACATACCATTACACATGAAACACTCAGATCCTTCATTTTCAATAAAATGTTATACCCAAGTAGAGACGGTGACCAAATCCACATCACAAAATAGCTGAGGCGCCGAATCCCCTTAAGAAAAAAAATCGGAAATGACTTTCTGTACTGCGTTGAAATGCTACTCTTAGCACTGTATTTCGGCAGTGTAACTATGTTAAAACTGTTTTCAATAGAATATTCCCTTGAACAGTCGGAGAAAAAGCAGGTCTGATGAAGCATGCCGCTTACCAGCCCCTAATGGTGCAACCTTAAGCAAAGGCCTAAAACTGCTGATGTCCTATAACCTCGGAAACAAAGTTAAAAAAATGTCTGCAGGAAGGAAGATGTGCAGATCTGAGCGCCCCCTGATAATATTGCCACTCTCCACAAATTAGTATGGATATTACAATCTAGAGGAGCGAACGGGACGGATTGGTAAGGCAGGCACTCGGGCGATGGGCCGGTATCGGAGTTGCAGCTGTGGGACACTTTTTTGGCCAGTGTGGTTGCTGATTTGGGCTGTGTATGTGATGTTCAGATGTCGCAAGTGGCCCAGTGGGGGCCCGAGCGACTTTTCCCCCGTCAGATTGGACTCTGGCATTAACCATGACCTTTTGTGTTTATTCAAATTGTCTCTCTCTCGCTGTCTATTGGCTGGCTTCACTCTGTGTGACAGTATTCTGCTCTTTCACAAGGAACCTATCAGCACACAAAGTAGTTTTGTTCAGTGCTAGGAACTAATGTGGCAATGTGTGCTTTTTGAGACCAAAAACAAGTTTTGCTTTTGCAATTGTTTGTTATAATGATAAGGACCTGGTATCTCCCACACCAATAAGGTTTTACAAAAACCATGCCAAAACAAGACACATTGAGAAAACCAAAAGGGTGACCACCAATTTCAGACCTACTGGCTTTGCCAATGCTTGTTTATTTTTATGTTTCCCATAATCTTATTTAAACTGGTTACACCGATTCTCCATTTTGAATATGTTTGGGAAATGATTGCATAAATCAACACATTTTACTAAATGATGCTGCAAAGAAATGTTACCTAAAATATTACAGTACTTTAGCAAAATGTTTTTTTCCTATTTGCATTTTTTATGAAGATTTTATTTTGAAAGCAAAGAATCATCACATCTTGCTTTATAGCTTCTGCAAATATTTGCATCTTAGCACAGAGCATTCTGGGAACATTATACATAGCCATATATTGCTAAACTTTAAAAACGTGTGTACACATTTTTAAACTGGAACTACTGCCAGTAATGCAGCACGAGCTTACATTTACCTAGAGCGCTCATCCTATCAATAAAGGCTTTGTATTAATGAACCATAAATACAAGTTTGAACAGCATTAATACATGGACGCAATTATCTGCAGACAATACCCTTTCCTGATCCATAATGTTATAATGTAAACTGGCAGCCAAAGGGGTTGTTCTGTAGGGGGTTTGGCCTAATTGTCCAAAGGACAAAATACACATGAGAGCTTGTTGCCCTGGACGCCAAACAATATGTACTGGGCGTCGGGCTATAGAAATTCCACATCCATGTCAATACACAAATGGTCCCTCCTTTATTTCACCCATGACACCTACTTTGTTCTGCTCATAACAAAGGGAGCTTTGCATTCTTATCCTTGAAGGAATAAAACGTCCTGGAAAACTGTAGTGAATACCCGTAAACGTACGGGTTTTTGGGTGCTCTCAGCATTTTGCACTTATGGCTCATAGTACAAATGAGGTGGTAAACAAAAACTGAGCTGCATAAATATCAGGTAAATAAATGAAGTTTCCTACTAATTTATTTTACAGCAGTGTTTTTATAATAAACAACTAAACTGTAGTTTTTACTTATTTACAAATGGTTTTAACAGTTAAAAATAAAGCAACTTGGTAAACACTTTAATACATTACAGTTAGATTTAAAGTAAGGGTAGGGTAAGGGATATGGTGTTATGGGTAAGGCTGGAGTTAAGGAAAAGGTTCAATTGTGGCCAAAATGCATATCTTACTTAGTATTTATACGTGAAATGTAGCTCGACATCTTTGCAAAAAGCTTTTTTATCTATTCCACGTTTGCAAGGGACTTTATTACATACCACTGCAATGTCACCGCCCTCTGAATGCTCTCTTTCTTGTGCCTAATTACTAAATCTGCTAACATGAAAAATTTGCATTAGCAAAAGTATTTTACAAGCGCAGCATTACACAAAATCAGATACTGTGAATCGGTCTCCAAAATAACTTTCTAGTGTATTTAAGATCAATTTAGGTGCACAAAAAGGTTTGAAATCAGCACACACAAGCGCATCAGGTGGTAGTGCTGACGGAGAAGCTTTTTACCACACCTATTATTTCTGTTACTGTGCAGACTGAATATAAAATAGCAATCCCAGCTCTGAAGCCGACTCCCAGAACCACTGGCAAGATCTTGCTAAACGTGTCTCAGAGGGCATGCATATAACAGGCCGGTCGGCAAATTTATTGGTTGACCTCAAGGTCAGGCTTGCCAAAGAGAACATTTGTTTCCTGAATGCCTCAATCTTCTTTTACTCCCTGCCTGGAGAAGTGGGGTTGAGGGTTCATAGAAAATTAATTAGGGCTCACTTTGCTGATGGACGCCTGGCCCACCAGACTATGAGTAGGATACTGCATAATTTAAGGCCACTTGGTGTCAGTCTGTGCATCTGGCCACCTGCCTATTCACCAGTGGGCAACATCAAGCGTTAGACAAGTTGCCCATCACAGTACTATTTAGGTCTTCGTGGGATGGGAGTAAGGCTTCAGAGAAAGCAAGCCCAGGCCATATAAGTTCAGTAAGCATGTTCATTTTAACCTCAAACAGAACACAGTTGTTGGTCCAGGAACTCAGCAGCACATCAAATTACCACAACAGAAGACCTCTCTTCTGTTGGGGGCCCAATGGGGGAAATCAACCTTGTATCAGGTGAAGTATCAAGTTCACTATATTTTTTTAGATCCATTATGATTTTGATACAGAGCACGATCCATCGTGAGATGGTCTGTTTCTGGGCTCCTGCACATCCCACAAAGAGTTGGTCCTCCACCAGGAACTCTTTAGTGTGGTCAAGGTATAACGACAATGCTCTTTTTAGGTCTAGACAGTGGATTTGCTCTTCTTTCTTAGATGGATGAGGCAGAGCGTTAAAGGTAGGAAGGGCGATAGACTGTCCTACATGAAAGGGAGTGACTACCTTTGGCAGGAAGGAAGCTCTAGTCCAAAGAACCAGCTTGTCTGTATAGATGTTAAGATACAGAGGATGAGATGACAAAGCCTGGTGCTTCCTGCCTCACCGGGCAGATGTTATTGCCATTAGAAATGTCATTCTTTTGGCAAAGCGCCTGATAGGAAAGCTGTGGAACGGCTCAAAGGGAGCACACATGAGAAAGTTTAAGACTAAATGTAGGTCCTACTGAGCCATGATGATGGGTGAAGGTGGGAACATGTGCTGGATACCTTTCAGAAACCTATGTACAATAGGGGACTTGAATAGGGATGGCCGATCGGGCAACCGCAGAAATGCAGAGACGGCAGAAAGATAGCCTTTTAAGGTGCCCAAAGCAGAGACCTGCTGGGCTAGAGAAAGAATAAACAAAAGAATCTGTTAATGGGGAGAGGATGGGGGTCAACCTGTTTTTCTGTACATCATGCCACAAACTTTCCTTAATGGCAGGTGTATACCGTCTTGGTGGAGAGATGCCTAACTGCCAAATTATATTGCAAACTTTGAAGGGAAGTTCAAAAGTTGTCAACTGCCGCGGCTCAATCTCCACGCATGAAGGAGGAACGTTGACAGGCTTGGGTGAAACCCGCTGCCCAACAGGAGATCCTCCTGAAGGGGCAGCCTGATTAGAGGACTGATGAACATGCTCAACAGCTCAGGATACCTGACTTTCCAAGCCCAGTGCGGAGCCCAGTCGTTCATGATTTTCTTGATAACTGTGGGCAGAAATGGCATTGGTGGAAAGGCGTACAGGAGGCCTAAGCTTTACTCAAGATAAAAAGTGTCTCCAAGCGAAGTCTGCCTTGGAAACTCTAGAAATGCTGAAATTGCACATTCTCTGTGGTGGTGAACAGATCTACCCAAGGCTCTTCCCACTGCTGAAACAGATCTTGCATCATCTCTAGTTGGAGACGCCATTCATGATCTGCTAGGCATCTTCGGCTGAGTTTGTCCGCTCTGGTGTTTAGAGAGCTCGCCAGGTGTTGAACCACAAGGAAAATGCCCTGATGTTCCAGCCACGTCCAGAGGCACTGTTCGGTGCAGTACCACATGGCAGTGGTGTTGTCTGTGAACACCTGCACTAACCTTCCCTTAATGAAGGATGGAAAGACTTTTAATGGGTTGATGTGGAGGTGGATTACGCCAGAGACCAGATTCCTTTGATCTCTACTTATCCCAAATAGCCGCCCTAACCCAGGAGTGACGCATCTGTCACTACCGGCATACCTGGTTGGGGAAGGGTTAGGCGTCTGCTGGTGACACAATTGCAGTCCATTAGCCACCACTGCAGATCCTTTGCAGTGCCATCCGAGATCTGGAACATGTCAAATAAATTCCCCTGATGCTGCGCCACTGGAACTTCAGGTCCCACTGCAGAGCCCACATATGTCAACTGACATGCATCACTAGCAGGATGGAGAAGGCCATGAGGCCCAACAGCCTCAGAGTCAGTCTCACCGAAACCCAGCATAGATGCTGAAATATTGTCATCATAGCTTGAATATCCTGGAGTCGCTGATTGGTAGGATACGCCCAAAACTGCACAGATCCAGAACAGCTTAGATGAAAGGAAGCACCTGAGAAGGGATCAGGTGTGACTTCAGCATGTTGATAGTGAACCCAAGCAAGTGCAGGAGGTCTGCCTTAGTCTGGAGGTGGGAGATGACAACCTGGGGTGAGCCTGCCTTCAACAGTTAGTCATCGAGATACAGGAAGAGTGGTACCCCTGATTTTGATTTCAGTAGATTAGCTGCAATCACCATCACCTTGATGAACACCCAAGAGGTGCTGGTAAGACCAAAGGGGATCACGGCTAACTAAAAGTGCTTGTGGCCTACCGTGAATCTCAGGTAATGTCTGTGGGTAAGCAGGATGGGAATGCAGAATTATGCATCCTGCAAGTCCAAAACTACCATCCAGTCTCCCGGTTCCAAGGCAGACAGGACTTGAGCTAGTGTGAGCATTTTGAATTTCTTCTTTATTAAGAAGAAATTGAGAGGGAACAGGTCTAGGTTAGGACAGAGGCCTCCGTCTTTCTTGGGCACTAGAAAGTAGTGGGAATAACAACCACGACCAACGTCTGATACCAGCACCCTCTCTGTGGCTCCCTTGGCCAAGAGAGCTGCCACTTCCTGGCGGAGTACAGAGATGTGGTTCTCCATCAGCCTGCCGCAAATGGGTGACATGGAGGGGGGGTAGTCACAAGGGGAGGGAGTAGCCCCTTTGGACAATATAGAGAACCTAGTGGTCGGATGTTATCAACCTCCAGTGGGGTAGCTGATGGCGTATCCTAGCTCCCAATGGATGCCCATGTTGGTCGGAGGGCAATCTAAAGAGGCTTGGAGGCTGCCAGGAAGGGGGTGGACTGGCCCGACCTCTGGCTTCCTAACCCACGAGATCTGTTGGTATTGTGCACTCAGCCACGCAGGGTCTGGGAAGCTTGTGTGCCACAGTGGCTGGATAGGTAGAGACACGGTTTGAAGCCGCTTCCGTGGCCACAAAAGGAGTGAAAGGTAGAATGGGGTTGGGGAGGGCCCATGGAACGGCTCAAGGTGCTGGCCGTAGCTCTACTGCCCTTGGCGCGCTCTAGGGGTGAGTCTTCCTTGTCAAAGGGCCATGAGCGAGGCTTGGACATCCCTGAAATGTCAGTAGTTCTCAACCAGGTGTCGTGACCTAGGGCGACCAACAATGAAACCGCTCTGCCTAGTGAGTAAGTCATATCCTGCCCACAGTGTATAACAAACTTAGCTGTGTCACTTCCGTCAGCTTGGGAAAGTATGGCTTGGGCCTCCCCAGAGACCATAGACCGCATCTGAGCAACCGAGTACTAGAACGAATGGGAGTATCAGCCCATAAGGTATGCAATGTTCATCGACAGCAGTGCCAGGCTAGCAGAAGAAATCATCTATCCCAAGGTATCCAGCATCTTGGATTCCCTGTCTGGTGGAGTGGTAGAGAACACACCAAGATATACTCTTGAAGTGGAGGCTTGATCACCAAGCTCTCCCGGATGGGGTGCTAAGTGAGGACGTTGGGGTCCCCTGGGGCAGGCAGTTGGCAGTGGGCAATTGACCTATTCACAGGAGCCCCTTTGCAAGTCTTGGACCAGGCCCCGAGTGGGACGTCCATGAGGGATTTATTAAAGGGGAGAAGCACTTCCATCAAGATGTTTGTCTTGACAGCCACGGAGGGTAGCTAAAGGTCCTGGACCTTGGCCGCCCTCCCCACCATCATTGCAAATGAGGCTTCCTCCTCTGAAGCCAAGATAGGAGGAGAGACCAAGCCAATATCTGGGGAGCTGTCCGGTTCACTGGCATCTGCCACATCCTCACAGCAGGTGTTCTCGTGGACATCTAGAGGCAGTCATCTCCAAGTCCTAGCCTGTAGGAATAGTGCACAGACTCCAGCCTGCATGGAATGCCTCCAGTTGTGCCCATCCAGCTCTGTGTCAGAATCGGGGATGTATATGGGAACTATTACGCCGGGGACGTAGGCAGTGGGGCCAGCACCAGAGAAGATTAAGGTGGCATGACCGGTGGTGGTCCACATTCGCCCATGGATCCAAAGGGCCAGACTGTCGCCAGGGGCGAACCCCTGGCAGAAGACCAGTAGGGGCACCACCCGAGCCCAAAGGCACTCCAGCAGAAACAGTTCGCTCAAATATGAGGCACATGGCCTCATAAAATTCATGGAGTTGGGCAGTGGTCGCTCGCGGAAACTCAGGGAGGTGCAGGTGGCCAGGCGCAATCTCAACCACAGAGCTAGGCCTTGAATGACAACTCTCTCTCTCTTCTCTTTGGATGACTTTGACGGACTGGGTGAAGTCAAAGACTTTGTCAACTTCTTGCTCCTTTTGTGCTTGTGGGACTTACTCGAATGCCTGGACGACTTTGAGTGCGACAACGAGCACTTGGAGTGGCTCCGCATCACCACCTACCAGCGCGCAGGGGTACTGCTCACAAGAATATTTCCGGATCCAGTCTAACGCCTGAGGATAATTCTAAGATAAATAATCTGAGACTATAAGTCTCTACCAGATGTACAGGATAGGATTCGGCTGAGCATTAAAGCCTGTAACCAATAAATGTTCATTATAAATAACCTATAAGCAATAAATGTTTGCAGCACTCGAGTTCGGGAAGTGTTTTTTACTCCAGATTTAAAGTACATAGGCTCAAACCAAAGGATAGAGGACAACAAATTCAAATATCATTAGAGATTATTGGTAGACAGCAGAGAAACAATGCTGCATTCAGTTCACCAAAACAAGCTGTTTGTCATTATATGAATGTCGTCCTATTACCTGAAGTGGGAGACTTGCACCGTTCCTCTGACGTCGTAGTGGTTTCGTTGATATCACAAAGACCTGCTGGGAAGGAGAAATCACAGCAGAATAATTCAAAATGAATCGACATAGGAAAGGTAATCCCTCTATTACAATTATCTCATGGTATCATGTCTCATAAAGGTTTAAGTAGGAAAAGTACTGCACTCAATTTTGTTTTTTTTAACAAGTTCAGCAATATCGTGATTATTGAAACTGAAAAAAAAACAAGCAGACGATTCTCCAGGTATCATTTAATCTAATTCAGCTAAAAAGAAACAAAAAAGAGACTACCACCATTCTGCCATGGTGTCATTAAAGACATCAGTGAGGGATTAAAAATAATCGCATTAGAAATATGGTGAAATCTGCACACGACTTGGCATGAACACAGCCTTTTGCAAGCCATGTGACAGCTCATTTAGGTTTCATAGGTTCGGTAGATATGAAACAAAAACCTCATGATTGGATATTATAAGTCCTAGTTAAAACTGAGTTCTCATGAGAAGTGCCTTGGTGAGACTATTTCTGACTGTTATCAATGTTATCATTCTTTAAGTTTACATGCAAAGGTAAGTTTACTGAATTATGGTTTAAATGGTGTCATGAACCTTCACCGAATCGCTAGGGTTTTTTATCAGGAAAAGAGAAACATTACTTCCATGCTTACTCTTTACAATCATTTGCGATTTGTAAGTATTCATACCTATTCGGTAATTCAAAGTGCTGGAGAAGTAGGAAGAGAAAATGTTTGAAGAACACATCCCGTTAAGCCAATAAGAGGCAAGCCTCTCCTCTTTAACGAAAAAAAGTTTCAATTACAAAAGGGTAAGAATTAAGAAATAAATCACAAGCTGTGAGCTCTTGGAAAACCGTAGTTGCCTCTGCCTGCACACTAGCTAACCAAGCTTGTTCTGTTGCCTTTCTGATTGTGAGAGGTCTGGGGGCTTTGGGCAGCTTTTCGCTTAAAATGGCAAAACAGGTGTTGAACATATAGATTCAAAGTGCACGGACTTAAACGGTAAACGTATCGTTAGTGTACAAATGTTTAAATAAAAGTAATGTTTCTAAAACACAGTTAAAACATTGTTAAACATTAAAACCGCAGCATGGGAAGTCACACCATGAGAGGAAGAAAAGAGAATGTATTAAATGGTGACGAGGAATAGTGCTTCTAAGAATACAAACTAAGCAACTGAAGGATACTTAAGACAACGTAGAAAACAGGGATAAGAACATTAGAACTTCATGCACTGCAGGGGAGAAAGCTGCTATGCAGAATGAAAAATCTTTCAAACGGGTTCCCTACTCAGATGTCTAGTCTTAGAAACAAGAATTTACAGCCTTCAAGCCTACATAACGTCAATTGCTCCTTAAAAGAAAGACACAAAACTAACAGAACGATACTTGCCCACTTCCTGGACCTCCACATGAAACAACACATTCTAAAAAATTCTTAGTAACTTAGAACCAAATCGCAATGCAATGCGCATAGAATCCATTTGTGCAGCAACCATAACCTAATCAGAGAAAGGTGGGGTGCTAACTTTTAAGAAATTAAACATTAACTCAAAAATACCACGTATGATTGACAACTCTTTTCCAAGCAAGACTGATATATGGACGAACAATAAGACACTACTAAACTTGAGTAGTGTAACATTCAAAAGACTAAGGAGACAACAAAGATCATAAAAAGTGACTTCGACTAAAACCACTGGATCAAATAAGTGAGGATCCCTTAAGAAACTTACAAAGTAAGGACTGGAAGCCCCCTAAGTACTACATTAAGCCTGTGACGGAAATGGCTTCACACAAGTATATTACAAGCCTTCAGTCTTGACACAGAATGAAAACTTTTCTAGCTATTTTGAAGGAAATTTTCAATTCTATAGAGGCAAGGAGTATCCCACACAAGAGGAGACAATATCATCCTTCCCACCCTTATACTTGGATTTGTTTAACTTCGTTTAGAATAAGTTTATTCTTTACTAACTGCACATACTGCTGATACTATTGGGGTTGTATCTTTCATAATATGCTATAAGAACAAGTTACTTACCTTCGGTAACTATGTATCTGTAAAAAACGTAGGTTAGTTATAGATTCCTTACCTTAGAATTACCCCCAGGCGTCAGACTGGATCCAGAAAGTTTTTCGTCTGCAGTACTTCTGCCCGTCGAAAGGTGGCGTCGGTTGGCTCCGCGTCCATCGTTGGCGTTGTGGCTGCCGGGATGACGTCGTAGCAGCTACTTAGACCCCACCCTCGCGCGCTGACTTCAGTTCTGTACACGACTTTCCACGCCAGGAACGCAGAGCCATGTAAGACACTGGCAGACAAAACTAGGGCCCTGAAAGGGTTTCCTTAACCCTAGAAGGCAAATGCTACTTACCAGTATGCATCTGTTCTTGGCATGTAGAGCTGCAGATCTACACACTGTGCATAGATCGCCATCTGGTGTTGGGCCCGGATGTTTGCAGTTGTTTTTCCTCTTGGAAAGTCTTTGGAAGTCACGAGGTATGTGACTCCTCCTTTGGATCGTATTGCGCATGGGCTTCGGCTCCATCCTCAGATTGTTTTTCGCCAGCAGGGAAATTATGGAGCGTAGTAATAGGCAGTGAAGATGCCCATATGTGCTGTATCTAAATAAGATAAACTGGAACAGATAAAGGTAGCCGGGGAGGCAAGTGGGCGTGTGTAGATCTGCAGCTCTACATGCCAAGAACAGATGCATACTGGTAAGTAGCATTTGCCGTTCAAGGCATATGAGCTGCAGATTACACACTGTGCATAGATTATATAGCAGTACTCGCTCCTAGCGGCGACCACCAGTATCTGTTGCAGTGGTTTGAAACAAAGTTTTGAGTACAGCCTGGCCCACACTAGCTTGTTGTTTAGTTTGCACATCTACACAATAGTGTTTAGTGAAAGTGTGCGGTGTAGACCATGTAGCAGCTCTGCAGATCTCATCTAGGGGAATGTTTCCTAAAAATGCCATGGAAGCCCCTATTTTACGTGTAGAGTGGGCTTTAGGGGGAACAGTGAGCATACATTTGGCTTTGTGGTAGTAAATCTGTATGCATTTGACAATCCACCTAGCTATCCCAGATTTGGAGATGGGGTTGCCTTTGTGTGGTGGTGAGAAAGATACGAACAGTTGTTTGGTCTTACGAAAGGGTTGTGTTCTCTGGATGTAGTAGAGTAAGTCTCATTTGACATCTAGTGTGTGGAGAGCTCTTTCTGCAATGGTCTGAGGCTGCGAGAAGAATACGGGCAGTTCCACAGATTGGTTCAGATGAAAGGGAGAAATGACTTTAGGGAGGAATTATGGATTAGTGCGGAGAACAACTTTGTTATGGTGCATTTGCAGAAAGGGTTCTTGAATGGTGAGTGCTTGTATCTCACTGACCCTTCTAAGGGAAGTAATGGCTACAAGAAAAGCAGTTTTCCATGTTAGGAATTGAAGTTCACATTTGTGTAGATGTTCAAAGGGAGGCCCCATTAGTCTGGTGAGAACGATGTTTAGGTTCCACGCAGTTGAGGGTGGTACTCTGGGGGGAATTATCCTTTTGAGGCCTTCCATGAAGGTTTTAATGGCAGGTACTCTAAAGAGTGATAGATGTTGTCTGTTTTGTAGATAGGCTGATATGGCCGCCAGGTGCAGTCTAATAGACGTGTAGGCTAGGTTGCATCTTTGTAGGTGTAGTAAATAATCTATGTTGTGTTGAATGGACACATCTAGTGGATTGAAGTTATTGTTGTGACAATAGACCACAAAACGTTTCCACTTGGCTGCGTAGCAAGCTCTAGTAGTAGGTCGACTAGCTTCTCTAATGACGTTCATAAAGTCAGGGGGAAGATTTAGATAACCGAATTCTAGGAATTCATAAGCCAGATCGCAAGGTTGAGCCGAGCTGAGTCCGGGTGCCTGATCTCTCCATGGTTCTAGGTTAAGAAGTGTGGAGAGAGGTGTAACTTTTGGTGCGGTACTACAGATAGTTCCAGCAGTGTGGTGTACCACGGTTGTCTGGCCTCAGTTGGAGCTACTAGGATGAGAGTGAGGGAGTGTTTTTGTAGTTTGCGCACCACTAATGGAATGAGTGGGAGAGGCGGAAAAGTGTACGCAAATCTGCCTAACCAGTTCATCCATATCGCATTGCCTTTGGACAATGGGTGTGGATATCTGGCGGCGAAGCTTGGGCATTTGGCGTTTTCGTGGGTGGCGAAGAGGTCTATCTGTGGATGCCCCCACATTTGAAAGTACGGGTGAAGAACTTGTGGATGGAGTTCCCACTCGTGGATCTGTTGTGTTTGTCTGCTCAGCAGATCGGCCATAATCTTTTGGACTCCTGGGACATGTTGGGCTAGGAGAAAGATTTTTTGGGGTATGGACCATCTCCATATGCTCTGTGCTAGCTGAGAGAGCAGCGGAGAGTGTGTGCCACGTTGTTTTTGTATATAGTACATGGCTGTCATGTTGTCTGTGCGGACTAAGACTGCCTTGCCTGAGACATATGTTTGAAAGGCTTTTAGGGCTAAGAATATGGCTAGTAACTCCAGATGGTTGATGTGGAGTAACTTTTGTTGAGGTGTCCACCTGCCCTGCATGGTGTGATGTAGTAGGTGAGCTCCCCAGCCGGAGAGCAATGCGTCCGCTGTCAGTACTATCTGAGGAACGGGTTCCAGGAACGGTCGCCCTTTGGAAAGGTTTTTGGTGGTCCACCACTGCAGAGAGCGATGGGCACGACCGTCTACCAACACCAGATCTGTCAATTGACCCTGGGCCTGGTTCCATTGGCGCGCTAAGCACTCTTGGAGAGGACGCATCTGGAGTCTTGCGTGAGGTACTATGAACATGCAAGAGGCCATCATTCCTATAAGTTGCATGAACATTCGAGCTTGAAGCAAGTGTTCCGGTTGAAATTTGGCACGTAGAGCCTGAATGCTTGCTATCCTGGCAGGGCTGGGATAGGCTAGCGCTTTTGAGGTGTCTATGGTGGCACCGAGGTATTGTTTTACGTGGAACGGTTGCAGATGGGACTTTGTGTGGTTTACCGTGAAGCCCAGTTCGTGAAGTAGTTGGATAGTGGCGTGAGTGTGTCGTAAACACTGGTTGTATGAGCTGGCTTTTATGAGCCAGTCGTCTAGGTATGGGAAGATGTGGATGTGTTGTCTTCGCAGGTGTGCTGCCACCACCGCTAGGCACTTGGTAAACCCCCGTGGTGCTGTGGTGACTCCAAATGGGAGCACTTTGAAATGATAGTGTTGACCTTCCACTACAAATCAGAGAAACGTCCTGTGAGCCTTGTGAACAGGAATGTGGAAATAGGCGTCCTTGAGGTCTAGGGTGGCAAGGAAGTCGTTTTGGGAGAGCAGGGGAAGTACCTGCTGGAGTGTGACCATGTGGAAATGGTCTGAGTGTATATAGTGATTTAGGGGTCTGAGGTCCAGGATGGGCATTAGAGTCGTCTTTTTTTGGTATGAGAAAATATAGGGAGTAAACTCCCATATTTTGTTGGTGGGTAGGAACTAGTTCTATCACACTCTTCTGTAGGAGGGAGATTACCTCCTGCTTTAGAAGTGACAAATGTTCCTGTGACATTGGGCGTTGTTTGGGTGGAATGTTTGGGGGGGTAGATGTTAGTTCGAGGCAGTAGCCTGACCGAATTATTCGTGTTACCCATGTGTCTGAGGTGATAGTAGTCCAGAGAGGAAGGAAATTGTGGAGTTTGCCCCCGACCGGAGTGGGATGGTCTGGGGGGAGTGGAGGGAAGTCATTGGGTAGGGGTGGAGGCAGAGCGGGAGGTGTTAGTCTTGCCTCTGCCTTTATTATTGTTGCCCCTGTAGCCGCCTCTTTGGTAACCCCTTGTGAAGGTGGATTGGGTAGGGGCTTTATAGGAAGTAGAAGCGTGATCGGAGAAGTAGCCACTGGAGGTGCTTCGAAAGGAAGAGCGGCGAAAGGAGCGCCTGGGAGTTCGACTGTAAGGCTTCCATAGACTTCGCCTTATGTGTCTTTTTTCATTTTTTCCAGGGCATGTTCAACCTTTGGGCCAAACAGATGTTCCTGGTCAAAGGGGTGGTTAAGGGTGGAAGTCTGCTCCTCGGGTTTGAAACCTGAAATTTGTAGCCAGGCATGCCTACGGAGGAGGATGCTGGTGTTAATTGCCCTAGAGCGGGCGTCAGCTGCATCTAGGGCGCAGCGAATGGAGGTGTTGGTTTTACCCTCCTGGATTAGCTCGTTGGCTATATTTTTGTATTTATCAGGGAGGTGTTGCATTATGGCTTCCAGTTCATCATAATGTGCCCTGTCATATCTTGCCAAAAGCGCTTGTGTGTTTGCGATGCGCCATATGTTGGCAGCCTGGGATGCAGTGCGCTTGCCAGAGGCGTCCAGGAGTTTGGACTCCTTATCAGGTGGTGGTGCCTTGCCTGATGCCTGGGAGTTTGCACGCTTTCTTGCAGTGGACACTACTAGGGAGTCTAGTGGTGCTGGCCCTCTGATGTAGGTGGGGTCTGTAGGGGCGGCCTTATACTTCTTCTTGATGCGTGGGTTGATGACCCTGGCCCTGACCGGGTCTTTAAAGACCTCTAGCGCGTGCTTGATAACCCCTTTAAGCATGGACAGGATGGAAGTGGCCCTGTGTGTTGTGTCAAACTTATCTAGGAGGAAGTCCTCCTCCACGGGGTCTGTATGGAGATCAACTCCGTGGTAGTGTGCAGCCCTATTATAGTTGGTTAAACCCCATTGTGTCTTCCGGGGGGGATGGTCTTGAAGGGTAAAGGTCGTCCTGCGGGACGTTAGGGATGTCTGGAATGTTATTATTTATTTATTTTATTGAACTTATATTGCGCGCAGCTACCCGCAGTGGGTTTCCCGGCGCCAGGGATAGACTGGAGGAGAAATCGGAAAACAAGTAATTGCAAGAGGGAGACACTAGACCGGAGGAATCTGGAACTAGAACAGGAGGGTCTTCAGATTTTTGCGGAAAGCCAGAAGACTGGTTTCTGTTTTAAGCGCCAATGGGAGAGCATTCCACATCTTGGGGCCCAGATATGCGAATGAACGGCCTCCCATTTTTGTCAGTCGGATTCTGGGAATCACAAGATTGCCACTGTTGGATGACCTCAAAAGGCGGCCAGGCTGATATGGCTGCGCAAGATTGTGCAAGTAGGCCGGAGCGGAGCCTTGGCGAATTTTAAAGAGGATGCACAAAGTTTTGAAGGCCACTCGATCCGATATTTTTAACCAATGGAGGTCACGTAGAGCCTGCATTGCGGACATTCTCCTTGGGACATTACGCAGCAGGCGGGCGGCTGAGTTCTGTACAACCTGGAGTTTATTGATTGTAGCTTTATCTGCTCCTAGATAAAGCACATTGCCATAGTCGATATGGGACATCACAAGGGCCTGTACGACAGTTCTACGAGTGGACTCAGGCAGCATCCATATGATCTTTTGCAACCAGCGAAGAGTGTTAAAGCAGATCGCAGCAACCTTAGTTGCCTGCTGCCTCATCGAGAGTTTGTCGTCGATTAGGACACCGAGGTTGCGAGCAACAGGCACGGGGGTAGGCAGAGGACCCATGTCACTGGGCCAATGTCGTGGACCCCAGAGATCTTTTTGTTTGCCTAGTATGATCACCTCGGTCTTGTCTCCGTTGAGCTTTAACAGATGCATTTGCATCCAAGCTGCAACGCGGGAGAGGCCGATTTTGAGGGCAGAGGTGTCTTGAGCCCTGCTGCTAGACAAAGAGAACACAATCTGCGTGTCGTCTGCGTATGAGTATATAGACAGACCGGCGTCCTCTACGATGGAAGCAAGTGGTCTGATGTAAATATTAAACAACAGAGGGCTCAATATAGACCCTTGGGGGACGCCGTAGGCAGAGGAATGAATCGCAGATTCAGCTTTGTTTGAGAAAACTTGAAAGGTGCGCTCATTAAGAAATGAGGACACCCAGGCGAGCGCAGATCCAGCAACACCGAGGGAACCGAGAGACTCCAATAGGATGGAGTGGGACACGGTATCGAAAGCAGCGCTTAAGTCAAGAAGAATCAGCGCAAAGGTCTCACCGCCATCGATACCGTGTCGGAGTCGCTCAGTTACCCCTAGGAGTGCGGATTCGGTGGAGTAATTAGCGCGAAAGCCTGATTGGGACGGATGGAGATATCCCATGTTTTCAACAAACTCATTAAGCTGGGTGTTAACATGGCGTTCTAGGATTTTAGAACAGACTGGCAGCAGGGATATAGGCCTGAAGTTGGCAAGATTTGTGATGTCAGCACCAGATTTTTTAAGCAGGGGGACGACCATGGCATGTTTCCAGTCCTGTTCCACTCGAGATTCGGTGAGCGAGACGTTTAATAGCCTCATTAGGAATCTTCGTGGTTCAAGGTCAAGTTGTTTGAGTATCTTCATGGGGACTGGGTCCCGCGGAGGTCCAGACCTGATGCTTTTTAAGCAGGATAGGAAGGAAGAGTCGTCAAATGGTGTCCAGTTGTAAATAAACTCAGTGGGGAAGGTGGAGGTATTACAATACGGACCGTGTAGAGAGAAATCAGTTGGAGAGGGGAGGGAAGCAAGAGATTGATGGATGCCCTCAACCTTAGATACAAAAAAGTCAGCAATGGCATTACATTGTGTGGCATCTAAAGCCGGCAGTGCGGGGACAGTATCAGCTCCTGTGAGTTTTTTAACTGTGGCAAAAAGAGTTCGGGGACAGTTTTGCACTGAAGTGATTGTGGAAACAGTGTAGGAGGCCTTAGCACGTTTGCAGTTTGCATGATAAAGTTTTAATTCTTCTTTGTAGATCACTTTAGAGGAAGCTGAATAGGACGCCCTCCATTTCCTCTCCAGGGCTTTGCATTTGGAGCGTTGGATTTTCAGCTCCTCTGAATACCAGGGTGCTGGTGGGCGCAAGGATCTATGTTTGCTCCTGGATTGAGGGACAAGAGACGATACTGCATCTGTCAGCCAATCAGAGATGGAAACATTCAGATTCTGGTCAGTATTGATGGAGGATGGAATAGACTCAGTTAGACGCAGGTTAAAATCGGCTATATTGAGCTTGTCCCAGCGATATGATGATTTAATTTCATCCGCATGGACCCTGGCAGAGTATAAAGCAGGTGGTAGTACAAAGTGAACCGCATAGTGATCAGACCAGACAAGCGGGCGGGCAGAGTGGATACAGTCAAATGAGAGAGTAGAGATGATTGGATCCAAAAGATGGCCAGCATTATGAGTGGCTCCAGAGTTACAGAGTTTGAGGTTAAAAACCTCAAGGTCAGAAAGAAAGACTTTATTGAGGGGGTTGTTGACATCATCGAAATGAATGTTTAAATCACCAAGAATGGTGAAATTATTAGATTTTAGTAGTGTTGCTGATAAGCAATCAATAAGTGAGGGAATCCAAGGTGCGGCATTTCCGGGCGGCCGATAAATTAGCAAACCGGAGAGCGTCATTCGAGGATTAATCGTAAATTTGAACAGTGCAGCCTCACTACCTGGAAGATGTAGAGATTCCAGTTTACATTGTTAGATAGATTTATAAATGATTGCAATTCCACCACCTTTACCTAAGGGTCTGTCCTGATGCAGCACAACATAGTTAGGAGGGACGGCTGCGGCAATGTCCGGACCCGAGCTGGCCTGAATCCAAGTCTCAGTCAGGAACAGAGCGTCAGGTGATTCCTCAGTGATAAAATCGAAGATGTTTAGTTTGTTCCTAGGGAGCGATCTACAATTTAGGCTCCAGAAATGGAGAGGGGACGGGGAGGTGATAGGGCCCTTGGTGGGCTTTCTTTTTCCCCTATAGTGCTTAACGCTCTGCTGTGTCTTGGAGAGCTGCATTTTACCAGTAGTGAAGCCACAACCAGCACAAGTGAAATAATGGCAAGGCAGAATGCACAAGGAACAAAATAAGGGGGTGCAAGGTCGAAAAGACAGTAATGTCGTGGAAGAGTAGATGTACTTACGACCACCCTGAGTCTGATTGTCGAAGGGCATAATAATGAAGGACAGCCCGTCCTGCAGCCCGTCCTCAACGCGGACGAGCGCAGACGGGCAAGACTCTGGCCCGACTCCGGCACGAGTCTGGCACCACCGCTGCGCGTCACCGCTGCGCGACCACAGCGAGCTTTAAATAGGGCCTCCCCTCACCTCCGCCGGAGCACTAGAGCGCTCAGCGTGCTGGTGCCAGGACTGAATAGTCAAACCGTCCCAAAATGGCGGCCAAATACGAGTGTATCTGCCGATTTCAAACCCGCTAAAGGCAGCGGTGGGGGCACAATTTATAATGCAGGTATGTGGCCAATAAAGAGTATTAAAAACAGGGGAAAAATTAAAATAAAACTAAGAAAATAGAAAACCGGGGAACAGCTTAAAAACGGATTAAATTTACAACAGAGCAAAGATAGAGCGCTAGTTCAAGATGAAAACGCTGCGGTCAGTGGTATTACCTTACTCTCCGTAAGTCGTCTCATGGGTCTGGGGAGCCTGTAGGAGTGGGGTCCCCTGTGGGTTGGTCATGGGGCTCGTCCCCTGTGTCATCGTAGACATCGTCATCATCCTCATCAGGAGAAGGTGTGGGGGAATGATGAGGTGGGGGAGGAGAAGGAGGAGGTGAAGGAGGAGGTGGAGGAGGGGGTGAAGGTATTCTCAAAGGGGAGGTAGCAAAGTCTTTCCTCTTTGGAGGTGGAGCTGGGGCAGGCTTGTCCAGCGGTCCCTTTTTATGCTGAGCATCAAATGTCCAGTTTTAGGGTCTTTGACAAGTGTTTTTTGTAGTGGATCAGGCCGAAATAGTTCTTCAGTGAGTGGCCGATCCGAAGGCGTCGGAGCCGTAGATTTTTTAGTCTTGGAATCGACATCGGTTCGTTGTTTTGAACTGTACGGCTTCGAGATGGCTGGTTGTTTCCTCGGCTCGAAATGACTTTCGGCTTCGAGGTGTGGGTGTCGATGGCTTTGGGTTTTTTGCTCGGCTCCAGGGACGGTGTCGGTACCGAGGAGCTGGTGCTTGTATTCGGGTTCCGAGTGCTTCGGTGTGGAGCTCGGCGCGGAGGAGGAGGCCATTTTCATTTTGGCGCCGGTGCGGAGGAGTGTTTCTTGGCACCGACAGCAGGCTGGCTCGAGCCCGAGCCGCCAGAAGGCTTGATAGGCTTCTTAACCGGGCCCAAAGGCGAGAAGTGGGAAGCAATGTCTTTGGTCGCGCCTAGGCCCGAGGGCGAAGGCGTGACCGAAGCCTTTTTCGATGCCGTGGGAGGTGGGGGTGGGGGTGGGGGTGGATGTTAGTACTCACGCCCCTCTGTGCCGGAGTGATGTTCTCGACATCTGAGTCGTCGGCTTCGGAGGCGCTGACGAGGCCCTCTTCGGTGTGCTGTTCTTCTGGAACATCGACGCCTTCTCCGAAGAGGTCGTCGGGAATCGCTGTTGACGAGTGTGCCATGGTTCTCCTCGCCCTTCGGTCTCGAATGGTCTTCTTGGACCGGAATGATTTGCACGCCGAACAGTCTCGAGCCTCGTGTTCAGGGGAGAGGCAGAGGTTGCACACCTCATGGAGATCAGTGTGGGGAAATTTGGACCCACATCGAGGACACTTCTTGAATGGAGTCCTTTCCATCAGCCAGGACCGGAGCTTAGGTAGGCCCAAAGGCCTTCGTCGACGACCGGAATCGAAGACTTCGAACGAGGAGAGTCGCGTCGAGTGTGGAGATCGCGATCAAAAACAATACCGCGAAAAGGGGAGGATTGCGCGCCGATCAGAAGAACTGGAAACTGTTCGGAACCGGAGCGCGAAGAACACACCCGAGCCCGATGGCGGAAAAAAACAATCTGAGGATGGAGCCGAAGCCCATGTGCAATACGATCCAAAGGAGGAGACACATACCTCGTGACTTCCAAAGACTTTCTAAGAGGAAAAACAACTGCAAACATCCGGGCCCAACACCAGATGGCGATCTATGCAGTGTGTAATCTGCAGCTCATATGCCTCGAACATTAGTTTGCAGAACAGGGAGGATGGGTGGGGCAGTAAGGAATCTATAACTAACCTATGTTTCTTACAGATATATCGTTACCGAAGGTAAGTAACTTGTTCATCTGAAAGAAACATGTTAGTTATAGATTCCTTACCTCAGAATACATACCCCAGCAATACCAACCCTGGAGGTGGGTCTGCGCACCAAGATCACACCAGAAAGTCCGGGAGAACACAACGGCCAAAGAAGCCGTCTTTCCAGACTCGACTGTCAAGGCAGTAGTATTTCGTAAATGTATGCAACAAATCCCACTTACCTGCCTGACAGATGTCATGCAGAGGAACGCCTCGTCCCAAAGCAGTAATAGCTGCCGTCGCCCTGGTGGAATGGAATAGCAGGCTTTGATACACAAAACGACCCATCGGGAGATAGTCCGCTTGTGTACGGCCCGATCTTTCTTGGCGCCCACGTAGCCAACAAAGAGCTGATCATCCAACCGGAACTGTTTGGTGTGATCCAGATAAAAGGAAAGCGCACGTTTTGGGTCCAGACGGTGGAGCCTCTCTTCCTCTTCCGAAGGATGCAGAGGTGGAAAGAAGGTGGGCAAAGTGATGGTCTGCCCGATGTGAAAGGCAGTGATAACCTTGGGCAGGAAGGATGGACGAGTCCTGGGAACTACCTTGTCCGGATGGACAGACAGGAAAAGAGGCTTGGATGAAAGAGCCTGGAGCTCACTCACTCTTCTGGCAGATGTAATGGCTACCAAGAATGCAGTTTTAAGCGTCAGAAGTCTCAAAGGACAGTTGTGAAGCAGCTCAAAGAGAGTGCACATTAAATATGTTAAGACTAGATTCAAGTCCCACTGAGCCATAACAAAGGAAATAGGAGGAAAGAGATGAGTTATGCTTACAAGAAACGATTAACAACCGGGGACTTGAAAAGACAAGGCTGATCTGGAAGCCGAAGGAAGGCAGAGATATCCGAGAGATAGCCCTTGATAGTGCCCAGAGCAGAGCCCTGCTGAGCCAAAGAAAGGAGGAACAAGAGAACCTCCGAAAAAGGGGCAGAGAGGGGATCCACAGCCTTTGCTGTGCACCATGCCACAAATTTGTTCCACCAGTAGGCGTATACCGTTTAGTGGAGGGACGCCTGGCTGCCAAGATTACATCACAAACTTCGGGAGGCAGGTCAAAAGACGTCAACTGCCACTCAATCTCCACGCAAGGAGGTGGAAGCTGGACAGGTTCGGGTGGAGGACCGTCCCCTGTTGCTGCGACAGAAGATTCTCCCGAAGAGGCAGACAGGTCGGAGGATCGATGGCCATGTTGAGCAGCTCGGGATACCAGACTGTTCGTGCCCAATCCGGAGCCACAAGGATGACTTGGGCCCGGTCGCACCTAATCTTCAGCATTCTGGGCAGAAGTGGTATAGGCGGAAAGGCGTACAACAGACCGCAACTCCACTTGCGATGAAAAGTGCCGCCTTGGAAATTCCAACACGCAGAATTGCTGACATTGCGCGTTCTCTTCAGTGGCGAATAGATATAACCAAGGCTCTCCCCACTGTCGAAAGAGACCTTGCACCACCTCCGAGTGAAGACGCCATTCGTGATCCATCATGCACCTGTGGCGGAGTTCGTCGGCCCTGGCGTTTAGTGAACCTGCCAGGTGTTGAACCACCAGGGATATGACCTGATGTTCCAGCCATGTCCTGAGGCGGATGGCCTCCTGATATAGGGTCCACGACCCCAACCCCATCCTGTTTGTTGCAGTACCACATGACAGTGGTGTTGTCCGTGAAGATCTGCACTACTCTTCCCTGGACAGCGGGAAGGAATGCCTTGAGTGCAAGACAGATTGCCCAGAGCTCCAGAAGGTTTCCGCCTCTCCCATGTGGCCGCCCCATCCCAGAAGGGATGCATCTGTCACCACTGTGTGCTCTAGTTGGTGAAGGGAGAGGAATCTGCCGTTGACCCAATCCTGGTTCGTGAGCCACCACTGCAAATGTCGTGCAGTGCCCTCCGAGATCTGGACGCAATCGGACAGATTCCCCTGATGCTGCACCCACTGGAACTCCAGGTCCCACTGCAGAGCCCACATATGCCACCTGGCATGATCAACCAGCAGGAGGCAATGAGGCCCAGCAGCCTCAGGGTCATCCTGACTGAAACCCGGGATAGAGGCTGAAAGATCGAAATTATAGCCCGAATATCCCGGACTCACTGTTCGGGAGGATAGACTCGAAACCGCGTTGTGTCCAGAACCTCTCCAATGAAGAGGAACTTCTGAGAGGGAATCAGGTGTGACTTCGGCACACTGATGGAGAACCCCAGCAAATGCAGGAGGTCGGCCATAGTCTGGAGGTGGGAGACGATTGCCTGGGGCGAGCCCGCCTTTAACAGCCAGTCGTCGTGATAGGGGAAGACTGAAACCCCCGATATGCGCGAGTGTGCTGCAACCACCGCCATCACTTTCATGAACACCCTAGGGGCGCTGGTAAGGCCAAAGGGGAAAACGGTAAACTGAAAGTGCTCGTGGCCTACCATGAACCGCAGGTAACGCCGGTGAGCTGGCAGGACGGGGATGCGAAAATAAGCGTCCTGCAAGTCCAACGCTACCATCCAGTCTTCTGGGTCGAGGGCACACAAGACCTGAGCGAGCATCAACATCTTGAACTTCTCCTTCTGGAGGAAGCGGTTGACGTTCCTGAGATCCAAGATAGGGTGCAGGCACTTGTCCTTCTTGGGTACCAAAAAGTAGTGGGAGTAACAACCACGACCTACGTCTGGGACAGGAACACGCTCGATGGCTCCCTTGGCCAAGAGAGTCGTAACTTCCTGTTGGAGAAGGCCCAGGTGATCCTCCGACATGCCGTGGTATTGAGGTGGCATGGCTGGCGGGGTAGCCTCGAAGGAGAGGGAGTAGCCCCTTCGGACTAACTGCAAAACACACCTGTCGGACGTGATGGTGCGCCAGTGGGGGAGGTGATGGCGGATCCTGCCGCCCACTGGCGTTTGATGGGCCTGAAAAGTCAGACTAGGAAGGTTGGGAGGCTGCAGCAGAGAGGGGGTTGGTGGACAGGCCCTCCCGCTAGCCCCCTGAACCACGACGGTGGTTCTCACGTGCCCGGCTGCGCGAAGGTTGGGAAACTTGCGGCGGCCTGTGGGATGTAGTGGGGCACCCCTCCGTAGCCACAAAAGGGGCAAAAAGCAGACTGCGCAGGGCAGCTGGAGAGGCCCAAGGACTTGGCCGTAGCCCGTGAGTCCTTGAAACCCTCTAAAGCGTTGTCCGCTTCGTCGCCTAAAAGGTGACGGCCATCAAAAGGCATGTCCATGAGGGTATTCTGGACATCCCCCGAAAAGCCAGTCGATCTCATCCAAGCGTAGCGACGATGGGCTACTGACGTGGAAATCGTCCTGCCCAGAGAGTCGGCGGTATCCAGCCCACAACAGATGGTAAACTTCGCCGCATCCCTCCTTGCGGCAACAGCCTGAGAGAGCACAGTCTGGGCCTCCTCCGGACACTGAGGCAGCACCTGTGCCACCGTATCCCACACAGAGTGGGAATAACGGCCCAATAGACATGCGGTGTTTACCGACTGCAATCCCAAGCTGGCGAAAGAGAAAATCTTCTTTCCAAGATGATCCAGCTTCTTGGATTCCCTTTCCAGTGGAGCGGTAGGGAAGGCGCTCTTGGAAGTGGAGGCTTGGACCACCCCCAGTTCCTGTTTTCCTTCTCTTCCAGTCCTCCTCCTCATCCTCTGGGTGCCAATCTGGCCGAAAAGGCACCCCAGGAGTGAACAGGGGCACAAAAACCCTGCTCGGCGCCGGATCCAGCGTCAGCCGATGCCGGTCTGGCTCCGGTTCCACATCAGGATGGAGGCCGGGGTCGACTTTGGCCGGGGGCATAACCGGCATCGGCTGCGGTAGTGGTGCCAGAGGAAGCAGCACCAGTGGAGGTGTTATAAGATCAACCAGGGCCGATCCGGATCCAGGCTTGGATCCAAAGGTGGCCTGCGGCACCGGAGCCGTCGGCGGAGAAGGCCTAGGTCCCCCTACCGAGTCCACAGGGCCCGAAGGTGCACCGGCGGGTTGGGGCTGCCCAAAGATGGCGTGCATCGCTTCGTAAAATCTACGAAGCTGGGCATGAGTCGCCCCGGGTCCTGGGTAGGGAGGGAAGCTGGGAGTCGACTCTTCGGGGCTCCGCGCGCAGAGCCACGGGAGGGGCACCGCCCGCATCCCTCATCGTGTCAGCCGACCAATGGGGAGAAGTCTGAGAGCGACGATGCTTCTTTTGCTTTGACATACCCGACACCGAGTGTGAAGATTGGAAGAGTGATGATGGCTCCGCAACCAGTCTCTCGACCTCCCTCGTGACCGGGACCTCGAACGGTGCGAAGCAGACTGCCAGTGCTCAAGAAGAGCCGGTGCTCAAGAAGCTTTCGGGACCGCTCCAGCAAAGCCTTCGGAGCCATGGACCGGCAGTCGGAGCACGACTTGACGCCGTGGTCGCGCTGCAGGCAAAAGTGGCACTCGCAGTACGGATCCGTAACCAACATCAGTCGGCTACAGGAACCGCATGCCTTGAAGCCGGGTATCCTTACGTGCACCAGGAGTCGTAGACTCAAAAAGACGTCGACGACAAAAGTCGTTCAAAAGGTTCAGTCAAAAAGTGATTGGAGGTACCGCTCTCTCCGGATCTGCGCTGGCTGGCGCGGATAAAAAAGAAAGAGCTGACGTCAGCGCGAGAGGACGGTGTCTAAGTAGCTGCTGCGATGTCATCCTGGTGACCATGACTCCAACAACGGACGCGGAACCGACCGACGCCACCTTTCGACGCACAGAGGTACTGCTGATGAAAACCTTTCCGGATCCAGTCTGACGCCTTTGGGTAATTCTAAGGTAACAAATCTATAACTAACATGTTTCTTTCAATTAATTGTTTTACCAATGTAAAGTAAGATGGTTTCATAACTTCTGTTGGACAGTGTTAGACGGCGACCTCAGAGGAGCCCGGAAAGGGGGTCCTGACTACCCTGAGACCCACCCTCAAAGTATCGTAGCCGGGCACTGGCGGGAGACTCCCCAGGGGGAGGAATCTCGCAGCTAGGATCGTACTTCTGGCACCACACGACACAGAGTAATCACACCGGTTATTCTCAGAAACAATCTTTATCAAGTAGGTTATCACAGCAAATATGTACAAGGTGGGCACGGGTTCAAGAGTCTCGGAAAGGTAGGGGGGGTAGCGGGACAGTCTTTGGCAAAAGTTCAAGCAGGGACGTATCCGGCGCACAGCTCACAATCCTCGAGCCGGGGGATACGGGGTCGTAGTCGGGGTCCGGCGGGACCGTGAGAGTCTGGGGGAGCCGCGGGTCACTCAGCGGGCTCAGGTACAGGTTCAGAGATGTTACGATCTTCCAGGAGCCGCGAGTCACTCAGCAGGCTTCGGCGCAAGTTCAGAGATGTTACGATCTTTCAGGAGCCGCGAGTCACTCAGCAGGCTTAGGCGCAAGTTCAGAGATGTTACGATCTTCCAGGAGCCGCGAGTCACTCAGCAGGCTTAGGCGCAAGTTCAGAGATGTTACGATCTTTCAGGAGCCGCGAGTCACTCAGCAGGCTTAGGCGCAAGTTCAGAGATGTTACGATCTTTCAGGAGCCGCGAGTCACTCAGCAGGCTTAGGCGCAAGTTCAGAGATGTTACGATCTTTCAGGAGCCGCGAGTCACTCAGCAGGCTTAGGCGCAAGTTCAGAGATGTTACGATCTTTCAGGAGCCGCGAGTCACTCAGCAGGCTTAGGCGCAAGTTCAGAGATGTTACGATCTTCAGGAGCCGCGAGTCACTCAGCAGGCTTACGTTGTTCCAGCGTCGAATCTGCCGGACCGACCCGGAGCGCCCCTTGTTATAGGTCGACCCCTCTTTGATGTCCGGGGTCGGTGGAGGCAGGGGTCTTGTCACCTGGGGGTCGCTTGTCGGGGTTTCCTGCTATTGTCTTTTGATCTCGTTCAGGGCCGGGGCGGGAGGAGTCCCAGACACCCAGCAGGCGTGGAGCCAGCTCTCAGGGAGGCCGGAGGGCCGATCGAAACCCATCGTCCCAGGGGAGTCCAGAGGTGCGATAGAAACTGCTCCTCCCTCTCTCATCCCCCTGGAAGTGTGATGTCCTCCAGCCGGAGTGGCGCCTCTAGGCCCGGGTCGCGCTGGGGCCGGGCGGCCATCTTGACGCATGAAGGGGGCATGCGGGCCCGGGGTGGCCGACAGGAGAGAGGCCATGGACGGGGATGTCCGGGCCGGGTGCGGGTGTTCTGGTAGGAAGGACCGGCTGGGCCGGGTGGTTGGGGCTGCAGGTACCAGGTTCCGGTGGTGCGGGTGCACGGAGGGCCGTTCTGCGAGGCCGGGTCCAACACGCGTCCCCCCCAGCTGAAAGCCGGAGAGAACTGCCCATCATCTTGGGGGGTTCTCTTCGCTGAGGCGGAAGAACCGGGAGAGGCCGTCAGCGTTGGCGTGGTCCGTACCAGGGCGGTGTTCTACGGTGAAATCCATCCCCTGGAGGGAGATTGACCACCGCAGTAGCTTGGGGTTTTCTCCTCGCATCTGCATGAGCCACCGCAAGGGCCGATGGTCAGTTTGGACTCTGAAATGCGTGCCGAACAGGTAGGGTCGTAGCTTTTTGAGTGCCCAGACCACGGCAAAGGCTTCGCGCTCTATGGTGCTCCACCTCTGCTCTCGGGGCAGCAGCCGCCGACTGAGGAAGGCGACGGGCTGGTCTAGGCCTTGGTCATTTACTTGGGACAGGACGGCCCCAATGCCATGTTCGGAGGCATCGGTCTGGACTAGGAACTCCTTGGCATAGTCGGGAGCCTGGAGGACGGGAGCAGTGCACATGGCCTTTTTTAGAGCATCGAAAGCCTCCTGGCAGGCAGCCGTCCACTGCACCTTCTTTGGCTGTTTTTTAGATGTGAGTTCGGTGAGAGGGCCGACCAGGCTGCCATATCCCCGAATGAAGCGTCGGTAGTATCCTGTGAGTCCCAGGAAGGCTCGGACCTCCGTCTGGGTGATGGGTGGTTCCCAGGCCAGGATGGCGTCGATCTTTGGCTGTAGAGGGGCTACCTGGCCGCTCCCGACCCGGTGCCCCAGGTAGACTACGGAGCCTTGCCCGATCTGGCACTTGCTAGCTTTTACTGTGAGGCCTGCCTGGCGCAGGGCGGTTAGCACCCTCCGGAGGTGCTGGAGATGCTCACTCCACTCTGAACTGAAGACGGCGATATCGTCTAGATATGCCGCGCTGAACTGTTCCAACCCGGCCAGGACCTTATTCACCAGTCGCTGGAAAGTGGCCGGGGCATTTTTCATCCCGAAGGGCATCACGCGGAAGCGGTAGTGCCCGTCGGGGGTGGAGAAAGCGGACCGCTCCTTGGCCCCTTCGGTGAGCGCAATCTGCCAGTATCCGCAGGTGAGGTCGAATGTGCTGAGGAACCGGGCTGCCCCTAGTCGGTCAATGAGTTCGTCGGCTCGTGGAATGGGGTGGGCATCGGCTCGGGTAACGTCATTGAGCCCCCGGTAATCCACGCAGAATCGGAGTTCGGGGGCGACACCGGGGGCCGCTGCCTTCGGGACCAGGACCACGGGGCTGGCCCAGGGACTGTCAGAGGGCTCAATCACCCCCAGGGTCAGCATCTTCGAGACTTCATCTTGAATGCAGGACCGGACCCGGTCAGGAACCCGGTAGGCTCGGTGTCTCACCGGCGGGCTGTCCCCGGTGTCCACGTCATGAACACACCAGCTGGTGACCCGGGGGGTCAGAGAGAAGAGGTCGGCAAATTGTCTTAGGAGCTGGCGGCAGTCCGCTTGTTGTTGGGCAGTGAGGGCTGGGGAAAGGTTCACTCCCTCCACGGAGCCATCCTGCTCCTTAACACACAGGAGGTCCGGGAGGGGATCCGACTCATCTTCGGCCCCGTCATCGGTGGCCAGCAGGAGGCTCAGTTCTGTCCGCACGAAGTGAGGCTTGAGTCGGTTCACATGCAGGACCCGGAGGGGGTCCCGGGGCGACTGGACGTCCACCAAGTACGTAACTGGACTCTTCCGCTCCACCACCTTGTACGGCCCAGTCCATCGGTCCTGGAGGGCGCCAGGCTTCACGGGGGCCATGACCCACACCTGCTGGCCCGGCTGGAACTCAACCAGAGTGGCATTCTGGTCGTACCAGCGTTTCATCTCTTCTTGACTCGCCTCCAGGTTGGCCTCGGCCAGTTCTCGGAACTTCCTGGTCTGGTTCCGGAGGGCCAAAACGTATTGGAACACATCTCGGGGGGGTTCTTCTAGGCCAGCGATCATCCCTTTCAAAGTCCTATTAAATCTTTCTACTAGGCCGTTTCCTTGGGGATGGTACGGGGTGGTGAACTTATAGGACACCCCACATTGTTGCCACAGGGACGTCATATACTTTGAAATAAAATTAGTGCCGCGATCGCTCACGACCTCGCGGGGAAACCCCACCCTGGAAAAGATCTCCATCAGGGCCCGGCCCACCACAGGGGCCGTAATGGTGCGCAGGGGGATAGCCTCTGGGTAGCGGGTGGCGTGGTCCACTAGGACCAAGATAAAACGGTGGCCTTGGGAGGTGGGGGGGTCCAGTGGTCCCACGATGTCGATCCCGACTCGTTCGAAGGGGGTACTGACGACCGGGAAGGGTTGGAGGGGAGCCTTGAGTTTCCCTCCACTCTTTCCACTAGCCTGGCACGTGGGGCAGGACTTGCAATGGGCCTCTACCGCTGCTCTCATCTTAGGCCAGTAAAAATGGGTCACAAGACGGTTGTACGTCTTGTCCTGTCCCAGGTGACCGGCGAGGGGGACGTCGTGGGCTAAACCCAGGAGGAAATCTCGGAAGCGGAGGGGTACCACCAGTACCCGTCCAGATCCCAGCTCCACCGACTTCTGCTCACTGTACAGGATGCTATTCTCCCAATAGATTCGGTGCGTCCCGGTCTGGTCACCTGCGGCTTGGCCCTCGGCTTGGCGCCGCAGCCCGACCAGGGAAGGACAAGTGGCTTGCTCCCTGCAGAACTCCTCCCGAGTGGGTCCGCCCTCGTGGCGCCATTGGGCCAACTCGGGTAGATCGCCTAACTCAGGGACTGGGTCAGGGTCGGATGGTGTGGGTTCATCGCTAGCGACGGACCCTTCTGATGGGGGGACGGAAGGACCCTCGGCGGGGACTGTTCTGATCTCTTCGATCGGGGTGCTCTCGACCTCCCTCGGGGGAGTGAGTCGGGCGGACATAGATCGGGTGGTGGCGCACACCCACTCGGGGAGTCCCATCATTCCCAGGTGGGCCTTACGCTCTACGTGTTTCCATGGGGAACTCTCTAGGTCGTTTCCTAAAAGGCAGTCGACCGGCTGGGAGGTTCTTACGGCCACCTTGAGTTTGCCTATCACCCCTCCCCACTCAAATGGCACCAGGGCTACCTGGCACATGCTCTCTCTATTGTCTGCGGATATTACAGGGCAAAAGACGTTGGGGAGGATCTGCTCTTCGGGGACTAGGTGCCTGAGGACACCGGTGATACTGGCCCCGGTGTCTCGCAGGGCCTCTACTTGGTGGCCATTGATTTTGACAAGCTGCCCATACTTCTGGGTGTTGGAGGGGAGGAGGCTCCCAGGGATCATCTCCCTATCTCCCAGGGATACTAGGGCCATTGCTGCGGGTTCCCACTCTTCGGCTTCCTCCACCCCCTCCCCCAGGGCTACGTTGGCTATCTGTCTCGTCGGGGGGACTTGGGGGGCCATGGGGCACTCTGGGTCATTGGCGTAGTGCCCGGGTTTCTGGCAGCGAAAACATGTGACGGTCACCCGGTGTCCCCGTTTCCCAGGGGGCCCGGTTACTGGTGGAGGGGGCGCCGGGAAAGGTGGAGGTGGTGTCTTCGGGGGGCTAGGCTGGGACTCTCTCGGCCCTCCCTGGTTCCCTCCTCCTCTCTGGCGGGGTGGTCCCTGACTGGTTCGGGGGTACTCTCCTACCATGCCCCGGGAGACCCGGGTGTTGGTCCAGCGGTCGGCCTCCACAGCCAGCTTCCGGGGATCGGTGAGCTTACTGTCCAGCAGATGCTGACGTAGTTCTATGAAGCAGTTCGCAGCTAGATGTTCCCACAACATGAGATCAGTGAGTTCGGCCAGGGTGGTGACCTTGCTGCCCTTGGTCCACCCATCGAAGGCCCGACTGAAAAAGTTTACATATTCCACCCATGTGGTGCCCGGGATCTTCCTGCAGTCCCGGAACCGTTGACGGTACATTTCTGGAGTGAGGCCGTATCTTGTGAGTAGGGCCTCTTTCATGTGGCTGTAGGAGGTCTGCAGGGAGAGGGGTAGGTCGAGCAGGGTGTCCCTTCCTTCGCTCAGAAACCGCCCCCACAACCCCGCCCCCCAGTCCTTCTCCGGGATCCGATGGGAGGTCATGGCGACCTCGTAGGCCCGAAACCATTGCTGAATGTCATTGTTTTTATAATATTCCTTGACCACATCCTTCGGGATGTGGACCTTCTGTTCCGCTGGGGAGACCGTCTCTCGGTTTCCTGGGGGCCTCCCTTCCTCGTTTCGGGCCTTGAGCTCGAGTTCCTTTAAGCTGCGTTCGTGCTCCAGCTGGAGCTTCCTTCCTTCGTGCTCCCGTTGGAGCTTTTTCTCCTCCAGTTCGCCTTGTACACGCATTTGTTCTACCGCTAGCTTTTTTTCCGCTAACTTCAACTCGCCCTCAATTTTGAGTTTGGCCAGCTCTAGTTCATGATTGCGGCTTCTCTCTCTGTCCGCGAGTTCTTCTGGGGAGAAGCCCCCGTCTGGTACGCCTCCTCGCACCTGATTGCTGCTGCTTTCACTTTGGGGAGGTTCGGTTTCGTCGGGGCGCTCCCCCGTGCCTTCCGGGCGGGAGGCCCCGGTCTCCACCCAAGTTTTCAGTGCTTTCTGCAAATCTTCCTTCGTGTTGAGACCAGTGGTAGCGATTTTAAGTTCTTTGCAAAACTGCTTCAGCTCCTTGTGTGTATATTCTTCTAGATGCTCCACCTGGAACACCCTGTTGGCGTTGGTTTCTGCGGGGCTCATGGCGCTTCCTTCTGCCATCCTTGTCGGTGGTGCGTCCGTTGTTCACGGTACGATCTCTAGGTGATGGGCCCGAATCCCGTCGCTTGCCACCAATGTTAGACGGCGACCTCAGAGGAGCCCGGAAAGGGGGTCCTGACTACCCTGAGACCCACCCTCAAAGTATCGTAGCCGGGCACTGGCGGGAGACTCCCCAGGGGGAGGAATCTCGCAGCTAGGATCGTACTTCTGGCACCACACGACACAGAGTAATCACACCGGTTATTCTCAGAAACAATCTTTATCAAGTAGGTTATCACGGCAAATATGTACAAGGTGGGCACGGGTTCAAGAGTCTCGGAAAGGTAGGGGGGGTAGCGGGACAGTCTTTGGCAAAAGTTCAAGCAGGGACGTATCCGGCGCACAGCTCACAATCCTCGAGCCGGGGGATACGGGGTCGTAGTCGGGGTCCGGCGGGACCGTGAGAGTCTGGGGGAGCCGCGGGTCACTCAGCGGGCTCAGGTACAGGTTCAGAGATGTTACGATCTTCCAGGAGCCGCGAGTCACTCAGCAGGCTTCGGCGCAAGTTCAGAGATGTTACGATCTTTCAGGAGCCGCGAGTCACTCAGCAGGCTTAGGCGCAAGTTCAGAGATGTTACGATCTTCCAGGAGCCGCGAGTCACTCAGCAGGCTTAGGCGCAAGTTCAGAGATGTTACGATCTTTCAGGAGCCGCGAGTCACTCAGCAGGCTTAGGCGCAAGTTCAGAGATGTTACGATCTTTCAGGAGCCGCGAGTCACTCAGCAGGCTTAGGCGCAAGTTCAGAGATGTTACGATCTTTCAGGAGCCGCGAGTCACTCAGCAGGCTTAGGCGCAAGTTCAGAGATGTTACGATCTTTCAGGAGCCGCGAGTCACTCAGCAGGCTTAGGCGCAAGTTCAGAGATGTTACGATCTTCAGGAGCCGCGAGTCACTCAGCAGGCTTACGTTGTTCCAGCGTCGAATCTGCCGGACCGACCCGGAGCGCCCCTTGTTATAGGTCGACCCCTCTTTGATGTCCGGGGTCGGTGGAGGCAGGGGTCTTGTCACCTGGGGGTCGCTTGTCGGGGTTTCCTGCTATTGTCTTTTGATCTCGTTCAGGGCCGGGGCGGGAGGAGTCCCAGACACCCAGCAGGCGTGGAGCCAGCTCTCAGGGAGGCCGGAGGGCCGATCGAAACCCATCGTCCCAGGGGAGTCCAGAGGTGCGATAGAAACTGCTCCTCCCTCTCTCATCCCCCTGGAAGTGTGATGTCCTCCAGCCGGAGTGGCGCCTCTAGGCCCGGGTCGCGCTGGGGCCGGGCGGCCATCTTGACGCATGAAGGGGGCATGCGGGCCCGGGGTGGCCGACAGGAGAGAGGCCATGGACGGGGATGTCCGGGCCGGGTGCGGGTGTTCTGGTAGGAAGGACCGGCTGGGCCGGGTGGTTGGGGCTGCAGGTACCAGGTTCCGGTGGTGCGGGTGCACGGAGGGCCGTTCTGCGAGGCCGGGTCCAACAGACAGGTTTAGATGCTGTCCTGTAATTTATATGTGCTGAACATAAAAAGGACTACCAGTGATGGGAATATGAAATCTTAGTTTTCTGCACAGAGAAATGCCTTCCTTAACAATTCCTTGGCAATGTATTTATGTGGTGATAGAGCCATCTGAGGGGTTGATGTTTGACTTTATGCTTTGACTCATGGAAGTTGTAGTCCTTCGCTTGGATTTATATATTTTTAATTGTTGTTAGGCTGCTACGCTAATAAATGGAAGAAAGAAAGGCATAGTCAAGTCTCCATGTCCTAAACAGAATTGAAACTTTGCTTCACAATAGCTAGGAAATGTTTCATTCTCTGTAACAATTTTTCTGCTCTGGACACATTGTCATAAAATTTCTAATATTGAGCTGTGTTAATCTGACAGTCACTAACTGTGATTCAAAAATCAAATGGAGGTAGCGCCATGTTCAGACTGGATTTTATGTCAAGACCGGAGGTTAGCATTATGCATAACCTTTTATTGACACTCCAAACTGCAGCACTTTAAAGCATTTTTTAAGCACACCCAAAAATCCAGAATTAGTTCATCACCACAGGCCATATAAGCCAAAACACAGCAGCCATCTTCCGCTTTTATTCGCTGCTCCAGTTAGTTATCCGCTAGCACTTATTCATACTATTATTAATTTTGTATGTATGTTTTATTTTGAATGTAAATTAAGTTAAAGATTATTGAAATTGGTTTAAAAAATAAAAAAAGTAAATAGTTATTGAGTTAGTTCGTTAAAATTCCAAATTTACTGGAATGGGGTTTTTGTGTTGTTTTTCTTTTGGGCTAGGAAATGCGCATAAAAGCATTCAGTTTTATGGTATTTGCAGGGTTCTGTAGAAATTTGCTAAAGATAAATTAGAGAGCTTTGTTTTACCTCGCGAGGTGAGTGTGCCGCGTGCCGTTGGCATTTTAAAGACGCCGAGGGCCCGAAGCAGAGGAGCATTGCTATCTGGCAGAGCGCGGGTCGCATAGGGATCGAGCCTTTCCGAGCTTCGGAGCAAGTGACGTAGTGCGTTGGCAATGCGCAGACATCAATTAATTGCAACGGGCTCGGGAGCGGGACTACGTCGGACTCTAGCGTGTTCAGAAGAGTAGTGTGCACTGGGGTAAGGTGACGCAGGCGTTTTTGTTTGCGCCAGCATAAGTATATGTAAAAAAAGAGAGAAGACGCTGTGTGTCAAGAGTTGCCATAGAGACACTTTCTAGGCAGCTGTGTCGGTTGGGGACAATTGTTTAAAGGAGAGTTGTAGCTGGGAGATATTAAAAAAAAAAACGGAAAAGAAATATATAAGAGAAGGTAAAGGAGTGCCAGGATCATTTACTGGATGTAATTGGTCCATCAGCTAGAATAATGGACATGGCTGAAGAAGCCAAGACAAACTCAGTCTCTGTACATACAGAACTATTAAGAGGTTGGTCACAAAGAGCAGTATGTGTCCTTTGAAATGCTAATAAGGCTATTATGGCAGAAAGACGAAAAGTTGTTCTCATGAGAATCAGCCGTAGGTTAGGAGATTTTGCAAAAAAAGAACCTAGCGAGGATCTGAAAGGTTATTTATTTGGTGAGGGACCAGTGAAAGAGTGGGTAAATACGTGTCCAACTTCACTAGCCTTGACAAGGCTCAGAGTTTCCTGAGGAGTCTTTGGAGGGCGTGTTTTCGGCAGAGCTGGAGCAAGGGGATGTTTCTCCAGCTGGTTCAATACAAGGTCCAAATATCAATCTTTTGGAAGGCCATCTTTCAGGGGATTCCAGTCAGCGACTGGGTTTTATCCTCAGAGGGGAAGAGGAACAAGAGGACGTCAAACCAGAGGACGAGTTTGTTTGCGGACAAAGAAACCATGGTAGGTATGAGGATGATTTCTGTTTTACCCAAGGAAAGGTAGGGGAAAGATTCACATTTCATTTTTCATAGAAAATTGGAGGAACCTAACAAAGGATCAATGGGTTTTACACGCAGTTCAAGGTTGTTCGATACAATTCAGGTAAATACTGGATCAGGGGATGGAACCAAGAGAGTTATTTTTCCAGAAGGATCAACAGGAGCTGGTAAGCGCAGATGTTCAGAGTAGGTTGAAGAAAGTAGCAATAGAGGTAGTAAATTCTGAAGGTTTGAGATTTGTAAGCACGTTATTTTTGTTAAAAATGAAGGACAAAGGTTGCCGTCCTGAAATAAATGTAAGAAACTTTAATTGGTACCTAGTCTACAGACATCTTAAAATGAAGGGTATCCATTTGTTGAGAGACATTCTGGAGAGAGACGATTGGTTGGTAAAACTGGATCTGAAAGATGCAGATTTTGCAATTCCAACAGAAAAAGCGAGTCGCAAATATCTTCAATTCAGATGGGTGGGAGTCCTTTAACAGTTTGTTTGTCTTCTATTTGGCCTGGCGTCCGCACCCTGGTGTTTTACAAAGGTGTTAAGGCCAGTGGCCTCGTATCTCAGGGAAAGAGGAGTATGTATGATAATGTATCTCAACGCTTTCTTGGTGATGTCTTAGAATCAGGAAGAGTTGAGGAATCAGTTGACATTAGCATGTCAACTTTTAGAATCTCTGGGAATTCTGATGAATTTGGAGAAATCGGTTCTAGAACCATGTAAAGATTGGCAGTTTCTTGGTTTCCAAGTGAGTACTCTGCAAGAAGAATACGTTTACCAGAGAGGAAGGTTGTGAAAATAAAAATAGAGGTGATACAGGTCTTGAAGAGGAAATATATTTTGTTGCGAACTTTAGCGAGGATAATAGGTTTGTTTTCGTCTTCAATACAGGCTGGTTTTCCAGGACCTCTTCACTACAGAGGATTGCAGAGGTTAAAGGCAGTAGGTCTGAGAAAGGGCTTATGGTATGGACATCAAGTTCAGATTACTGTGGAAGCAGGGGAAGAGTTAGCTCGGTGGAAGGAAAATTTAGAAGCATGGAATGGCAGAGCTATTTTTGGAATCTGTCCAGATTTTGTACTAGAGACAGATGCAAGCCTTTCTGGTTAGGGGGCCTGTTTGGAACAGGAGGAGACAGGCGGCCGATGGTCATTAGAGGACAGTCAGAGGCATATAAATGGTTTTGAAATGAGGGCAGGACTTTTTGCGTTACAGAGTTTTGTAAAGAAATTAAAGAATTGCAATGTTCTATGAAGATGGACAATGTGTCATTAGTTTGTTACATAAATCGTTTGGGCAGATGCAAATCGAGAAATTTAACACAAGTGGCAAAAAAGATATGTTGTTTTTGTCTGGAACAGAAAATAGGTTTGCAGGCAGAGTACATTCCAGGTCTGTTCAACGTGGCAGCAAATTGGAATTCAAGGAATCTCCGAGATTACAGCGACTGGAAATTGAGTTTGAATGTGTTCAGAAGAATTCAGGAAGTTTGGGGCCCCTTGGAGGTGGATCTTTTTGCATCAAGGTTAACTTTCCAGTTGCCACGACATTACAGTTGGAGAGCGGATGCGGAGGCAGTGGATGCTTTTCAACAGATTTGGAAGAATTTTTAGGGTTATGCGTTCCCTCCGTTTTCTATGATTCAGAGGGTGCTGTTGACGGTAAGGAGGCAGTGTTGTCAGGTTATCTTAATAACTCCGTTTTGGACGGCTCAGCCATGGTTTCCAGGGTTACTGGAGTTAGTAGTAGAAGAGCATTACTTGATTCCTATGACAGAGGAAACATGAACAGGGAGAAGAGGAGAGATTCATCTGTTAGTCGTAGACGGCATCTTGAGCCTTCTTGTTTGGAAGATTTCCGGGGTGGAAAGCAGTTTGAAGGCCTTTAGGAACAGGCTCAGGAGTTGCTCAAGGATTCTTGGGTACCTGGAACAAGTAAGAGATATATTGGAGTATGGAGGAAATGGGTTAGTTGGTGCATGGAGAGTGAGGTGGATCCCGTTAAGGCATCTCCATAGTTTTGGCAAATTGTTTGTCAGATTTGTTTGAGAAAGGTTTTTCTTATAGGAAAGTTAATTGTTATAGGTCTGCAGTTACAGCAGGACATGCACCAGTAGAAGGTTTTTCAGTAGTCATACATGTTTTGATTTGTAGAGTAAAGAAAGGGATTACGTTACGAAGACCACCAAAGCCTATATATAGTCATTTATGGGATGTGAATTTAGTTTTGAATAAGTGGGTTGGCCTTGTAATGGGTATTTAACATTACAGCAGCTGAGTAGCAAAATAGCTACCCTTTTGGTTTTGTATATTTCAGAAGGGTTTCAGATGTTCGCCCCTTAGAGGTGAGTAATAGATTTTATAATCCGGATGGGGTGATTTTTAATATAACAAAAATAACAAAGACAATGTCACCTTATATTTTTTAACCAAGGTTTGAGGAGCATCCGCAGTTATGCATTGTGCGATGTTTGAAGGAGTAGAATGACTGAATTTAGGAGAGATGGAGTGAATCAGTTATTGATTTTATATGTTAAACCGTTTAATGCAGTGAGTGCGGCGACTATTGGTCGTTGGGTGAAACGGTGTATGTTAGAGTCAGGAGTGGATATCTCTAAATTTGGAGCACATTCAGTAAGAGGAGCTATGGCGGATAAGGCTTTCGCATGTGGGGGTCGCTTTGAAGAGATTCTGAAGGCTGCAGACTGGTCAAATGCAGGTGTATTTGGGAAATTCTATCTGAAGCCTACGGAACATGTTTCAGCAGTGGTGCTATCACAGCTTTGAAAATGCATATTGCTAGCCTCCGGTCTGGACATGAAATGTACATTCTCCAAATTTTAATGAACAGAGAATCTGGATTTCATTAAAGAAACGGAGGCTAGCATTATCCCTCCCTTCACAGGTGAGTTATTATGGGAGAGTGAGAGTGTGTAATTTGAGTAAAGTGATAAGTTGGAATTGTTTAAAATGTAACTGGGGGTGAAGAGGGCGTGGCCAGCCAAGATGGCAGTGTGGATATAATCCGTGACGGCTCCGCTGCCGAGGCCCCAATAAAGTATGATTTCTTTAGACAACTCTGCAAAAAAAAGCGAAGATTCTCTCCTGTGGATCCAGGGTGAGTGAAGAGCTCGGACCGAGTCAGCACGAGAAGGGACGGTGTAGCCCGTATGGTGCCCGATACCAGGAAGGCTGGGAAGAGCTAGGCCCGGGTCAGAGCTCAGCCCGCGGCTGAGACGGAGAAAATTGTGTGCGGAAGTGAAGCTGTGGCATGGCCTTGAAGCACACCACTGCACGATCGCGGCACTGCACGTCCGACGGAGTGCCCAAGGGGAAGGCAGACGCCGCCTGAAGTGGTACAGGTGAGTGGAGAGCACGGGACTCGGTAAGGAAGAAGGGGCCAACCCCAAGTGTAGATGTGGGGGCTGCCGCGGTGGAGTCTGGCAAAGTCCCGGTGCAGCTGACACAACTGCCCCAGAGGACCAGTCAGGACCCACTGACTGGGGGCTCTGAGGCAGCAAGGGGCGTCAGAAGCTGGGTGCCTGACTTCAAGAGGGTGCCCAGCTGAGACGCTCCATAGATGAAGGAGAAAGCAACCATTGCCGCAGTGACTTCGGGGCACCAACCGGGGTGGCGAAAGTACCGACCATTCCTTTGAGTACCTATTCACCCGCCCCCCACCAGGGAAATAGCGGTGACCCTAAGCAGCTCAGCGGGCTGACCACAGGACAAGTGGCAGGCCCATTGTGACGAGAGGAGGGGCAACAGAGTTGTGGCAACAAGGGAGAAGAGCCATACTGCACAGCAGGAGGAAAGGTGCCGAGACAAGCCCCAGAACGACTCCACCATACTAAAGGAATCACCCTGTAGGTGGAAAAGAGGTGAACGTGCTAGGCCCCTACACCACTGAACTCGGGGAGACTCTGGAAACTAACGAGACCGGTACTGACATAGGGCTCATCTATGACGCCCTCACAGCCAACAAAGACCCACAGGTGCCTACAACAGGGGAAAACAACATGGCACTATCTAAGTAAGACCTTCTTGCGTCACTGAGGGAATTCAAACAAGAACTACGGGAGGAGCTAAAGGCAGACATAGTGCAATTCATGGACTCACTGAGGGCTGACCTTAGTGGGCTGACCTTAGTGGTAGACTCACTAACCTGCAACAAGATGTTGACTGGGTGGGGGCCAGAGTACTAGATATAGAGTCTACAACTGCAAACCAGGAACGACAAACAGAGCAACGAGGACTTGGAGAACAGGTCAAGAGGGGAAAACATACAGATTCACAACCTTGAAGAAGGAGCGGAGGGGCCGGACCTGGAGGCCTTTGTTACAGGCTTGTTCACCGAAGAACTAGGGACAGAAGCAAAAAAAAAAAAAAAATAGACTGAGTTCATTGAGCGGGGAGGCCAAATCAAGGAGAGATTGGCATAGCTACACTCATTCAAGACCAAAGAGGCCATATTACAAGCGGCTAGGAAGCTAGAGGTATTGAAGATCCAAGGGCACACCTGTCAACTGTACCAAGATGTAGTACCAGCAACTCTGGATCGCCAAGAACAACTCAGACCAGTCACGGAAAAACACAGGCGGGACTACATCAGATACCCCTAGACCTACCCCTTTGGTCTAGGCTTCGAATACTGTAACAAAGCATACCATATAACTGAGGTCAAAAAGGCCTTCAAATTGCTGGGCCTCCCGACACCGGAGACTACTGCGGAGGCGAACAGCGAAGAGCAACATGACAGCTCCTTGCAGGTAGCGGGGAAAGAGAACAGATGGCAAATCCGCCGCCTTGCCAAAGCACAGAAGAAACAAGGCACCCCTGAGATAACTTGAGAGACCCGACCCCAAGCGGGGCTCACAGAATCTACTCCTAACTCATTCACCACACTACAGTTGAAAAACGACAATCAATGATGTTCCTAAAACATCAAAGGGTATGACTTCACTCTTTATTCCTAGTTGGAGAACTCGGGAAGGATCAGGGGCTGACAAATGGGAATGCGCAACTGGGAAATAGCCACAGGACTCAAACCGAAAAAGCACAACTTGTCTTTTGATGTAACTTCACTAAAAGGATCTCTGTAGTGGACCATAGTCAAATTCAAATTCAAAATTCCTTTATTCGAAATGTAAAAACCTTGTCATAAAAGTACAATAAGAACATATTAAGACATCATAAATGACATAAAAATTTAAAAGGAATGATAATGAACATAATTTTAGTGTAGGAGCAGCCCTTATCGGATTCATTTGGCGGAGAGAAAAGATACATGGCATAGGAGAGGACATTTATCATCTATGGCTGCATAGAAGCCCTTGTTATTACAATCTTTTTCAGGTAAAAAGAAACCACTGCGATGGCTAATGGGCTGTCTAAAGCTTTCATTTTAAGGTAAGCTGCCCTGCAGGAACGTAATCCCCAGGATTTGAGCAATGGTTTCAAATAATTAACCCTTTGCAAATGGTAATACTTGCAAAATAAAGTGCAATGGATATTAGATTGTAATGACAGACCATCACATGGGCATTTCTCCAAGTTTTTCGACCAACAGTTCTGATTAGGGAATGTCAACAGTCGGTACGAAAACGAGTCACAAGCATACGGGAAAATGGGGAAGGAATTAAGGATAGATATTGTTGCATCCCTTCAGTAGTGGTGGAGAGTTGGTACTCCAGCACGGTATGCTTAGAATTTTCAACGAGCCAACGGCGGTTAGCCAGATGAGTGGCGACTAATCGCTTAAGGTAACTCTAGGTATGTTGTTTAATGTAGAGGGATCAGTGAAAAATTCTGGGTGCCCTATTTCATGTGACAAGTTTCTAACGTAGTTCAACCATTTGAGGCGGTCAGCCCCATTCAAGCTGAGACAATCCATAATAATTTCCCTATTAAAGTGTGTTTCGGGAGTGGTCCAAACTTTGTGCCATAAAATAATAGGAGCAGATTTTATAATGTCTGTGATATATGTCAAGCCAAGTTCATGATGTAATACAAAAACAGAAGTACCACGTGGGGTGGCCAGGAGGTAGCGCAGGAATAAATTCTCGGCGCGCTGTATGTGAACTGCCTGATCAATTCCCCAGATCCCAGATCCGTATATGCCAGTCGAGACACACTTGGCACGATAAATCTGTGATAGGGGGGTGATTGGACGTCCCCCCAGTTTTTTTGAGAAGTTGATCAAGGCTCCTATGGCTTTAGAAAATGCAGCTCCTCTAGCTTGGGCGGCAGCCCGCCAGTAGCCCTTCTTCTCGAAAGTAATGCCCAGGTAGGGAAACCTGTCAACACTTTCAAGCTTACTGCCGTTTATAAAAACGGAGCATTGTCTTTTCCCTATTCCCAGGCCACAAAACATGGTAAAAGTTTTTGACGCATTGATTTTTAAGCCTCTCTGTGACATGTACTCAGTAAAATCATTTACTGCTCGGCCCATGCGGGTCTGTGACATGATTGCAGCGTCGTCCGCGTAGAACAATATGGGTATAGGTTTCCCGTTGATGATGGGGTAGTCGAGATAAATTTTATTAAGATACTTGCCGACAGAATTTATGTAGAGAGTGAAGAGTAAGGGGGCTAAAATGCATCCCTGCCTTACGCCTCGTTTAATGTAAAACCTATCCGAACACTCTCCCTGTCTGCCATATCTGACACGTGCTGATGCTCCCCTATAAAGCTCTTTAATGAATGCGAGGATAGGGGGCTCTATACCAATCTCAACAAGGGATTCCCAAAGGAGCTCATGGTCGACGCAATCAAATGCAGAACTAAGGTATACAAAAGTCACAAAAAGGTTCCCTTTTTTTGCTTGGGTGTACTTGGCAATGATAAGGGTCAAATTCAAATCTTGCTCAATGGTGCCTCTACCTTGTCTAAAACCGTATTGTAATTTTGAAATTATATCTTGTTTGCCCAACCAATCATGAATCCGGTTTAAAATAATTCGCCCTGCGACTTTCATTAGAGAGTCGAGCAATGAAATAGGGCGATAATTAGAAGGGTTGTTCCTATCACCTTTCTTAAAAATTGGGACAACGACCGCTTCAGGCCATGTGTCAATAAAACGTGTTTTGTTTAAAGAGTTTAAAACGTTGGTAAGTAAAGGAGCCCACAGGTCCAACTGTGATTTAAAAACATCAATAGGTACACAGTCAGGACCAGGAGCCTTCCAAGAGGGACTTTCTTTCAGTGCCGTAAGCACCTCAGCGCATTCAAAAGTGAGATCTAAAGGAAAAAGGGTGGGGGCATCTAACTCTTTATAATGGTTATGATAAAGGTCCAGACTATCTGTTGGCGCTGTTTGATCTATTGGATCGTATAGTGTGCCGAAGTGATTAACCCAGGTTTCAGCGGTTATAGCCATCTCAATCTTCGCAGGCCGTGTGCACTGCAGGAAAGGAGCATTGACCGCTTTCTAGAAGGCGGTATTGTCCCTGTTATTGGAAGCTTCCTGTAAAGCTAGCCAGGCCTCTGCTTTTAGCTGTTTCGTTCTTACCACCCGTGCTGCACGGTATTTTTGTCTGGCTTGCCGTATTTCCAGCTGATTTCTAGGTTTGATTTTTAAAGTAGTTTTTAAGTGTTTCAGAGCTTTTGAACAGGACCTGTCAAACCAGCCTGTGTTGCCTTGTGAGGTTTTCCTCGGTGCCCTAGAGAGTAAGTTCTTAATCTCTGCCAAAATGACGGAGAAGGCATGCCTAATTGCCTGAGGGCTTTCTTGGGTGGACAGGCATATCTGTAAATGCTCATATGTGTTATTAATCAAAGAGTTAAGAAACACTGGAGGAACTACTTTGTCCCATTTAAGATAAAACCCCGTCGTAGATCCTAAAGTGAGTGGCAAGGTATGGGGCAAATTTACCCTTGGATCGTCATCAGCAATTATAGTTAGTTTAAGGGTCACCGCTAATGGGTAGTGATCACTAATAGCACAGTCCAACGTCTCCCAGTTTGATATAAACTCTGAATACCTAGTGATATCAAGGTATAGTCAATTATAGAGTGGCAGCCTCTCCCATTAAAAGTAGGTTTAAAACACTTCGGTGGATTACACAGCTCATTCATATAGGATAAATTAAAATAGGATATTAAGCCGTTTAGAAGGTCGCCTAGTTTAGTATGCAAAAAATGGGAGGTGGTGTCAACTCTGATAGATTCCAGGCCACAAGTACCTCCATTGCTCAGTGGACACAGAGAGCAATTAAAGTCACCTACCCAAATGAGCAGCATGTCCGTTTGAAGGTGGGACTCAACTTTAATTAAGTTCTCCTTTAAGCCATTAAGGACCAGGTCGTAACAAGAACTAGAGATGTTATTGTAAAAGTTTACCAGAGTGATGTTTTTACAACGACTGCCTTTTAAAGAAATAATCTGATAATTAGCAGTCCCAATAAAATTTGTATGTAACATTCCGGATTCTACGGATATGTAAGTCACTAATCCGCCCCTATTCCTGCCGTGTGAGCTAGGGAGTGCTGGGGTGTGTAGGGTCTTATATCCTAAGAGATGGAGTTCATTAGTATTCCATGTTTCCTGTAAGCAGATAATGCTAAAAGTGGAAACAATTTGGACCCATAAGGGGTTCGTCAATTTGTCGTGGAGACCTGCCACGTTCCAAGACAATAAGCTTTCGTGTGAGGAGCTCTTTTTAATGCCGGTGTTACCGCTCATAGCACTCTTGGGGTGCTCAGTGGTATCCTGTAACTGGCAAGAAGCTGAAAAAACTAAAGAGCGTAATGTTTCATTGATCTGATTTTGATTCAGAGATGGGTTAGAAATTAAACCATCGCTTAATGAACTATGCTCAAAGTTTAAGGGGTGGGAATCAGTGGGTATTTTTATCTTTGTATCAAATTTACGGGGACTCGTAGAGATAATCTTATGATGTAAAGGATCAATGTCTGAAATGATTTGGGGAAGACTCCGAGTGACAGTTTTGCTGGTCTCATTTTCCGCATTTGGGAGTCAGTCTAAGTCGTCCAAGCCGGAAAGAATGGCATATCTGTTTGAGGTTGGAAAAGACGAGTGCAGAGGTTCTACACCGGCCGTGATTAATGGATGTAATTTCGGGGAGTTTAACAGGAGGGAGCGAGGGTAAAAATAGCTTAGGGCATGTGTCGAAATGCCTAGACCACTAAATGGGGTGTACCAATCTACAATATGACGCAGTACTCTGCGGTCTCTAAAATTTATAATGATCACGTCTCCCTTGATGTCCTTTGGTCTATAACCCACCCATCCCAGTCTTCTTACATGGAGTATTTCCCCATTGATGTCATTGGGAAGTGGCCTATTTTTACTCAGCCAATGGACCACCTTGTTTTTAAGCTCCTGATATCCCTCTGATTTACCCGTGACCAATTCAGGAACGCCAGAGAGTATCACCACATATGGGGCTGCTTCTGGAGGCAGATCAATATGATCGGTCGTTCCTTCCTTACCAAGCTGGGACGGCTGTATGTTAGCATTATCACGATGGTAATCTGCAGATTTGTGCATTTGCATGACTCTAGAGTGGTTTTTGCCAGGAACGCTTTTCTCCAATATAGTCGTAGCTGCAGGTGAATTTGCCCTTCTAGGTGATAGTGTTAGCTGACTTAATTTTGGATACGATGAAATATGCCCAGTGTTTAAGGAATGAGTAGGATTTTTTGCAAAGTTGCTGTTTAAGTCCCTATTGGGTGCAGTAAGTAAAGCAATAGATGTTTCCAGGGACGTTAGCTGAATGGCGATGTTTTTAATTCTCTCCACTAATGGAAAAAGTAATGATTTCACCAGGTGCTCAATATCAGATAATAGATTGAGAGAATGTGGCGCGCATGTCTGAGTATGTTCTTGCAGAGAATCTGCGGATATTGAGGTCAAATTGGTTTGGAGAATGGACTTAGGGGGACTATATGAAAGGTTTTCCTTTGTTTTGTTGTTTGCAAAATTGGGTTAACAGGAGTTTTGGCGATACTAGGTTTACTCCTGGAAGCCTTTTTCTTTGTCTTCCTTACGCTTTTAATTGGGATCTGATCCTCAATTGAGTTGTCAGTTATATATTGAGTATCTGGAGTATGCCTAGTATTAACCTTGGCAACAAGGGATGAATCTGTCGCATCGTATGACTGCGAGATAGGATCCATGCCAGATGCAGAGTCCGTAGCTGGGATAGGAATCATGGTGGGTGATACAGCGTTCACAATATGACCTAGAGATGAACGTTTTTGAAAGAGTGGTTCCAGGGACAAACGACGTTCAGTTATTGCTATCTCCTGCTCTAAAACTGTAGCAGCCCTGGTGATAAAATGGTCTAAAGTCCCCCTGACTGAACCCCCCACCAGGGATTTCCTACTTTGAGTTAGACGGGTAGTCATGGTGTAACAATAAGAAGCAGCGCAGTATCACACTATAGGGCAATACAATACAGCGAGACGCCGCAAGCAAGTCTTACTTAGGTGATTCACAGCCGATAAACAAGAGGGGTAGCCCAGCCCGGCCTCTGTCGGCCTTGGACGGCCGTAGACGGCCCGCACTTTGCCCGGGCTTAGCCCGGCGGGTCCCGCGCGCGTCCCGCGCCGCGGGAGGCGCTCTTAAGTCCGCTGCCGGAGGGAGGGGCTGCTGCAGGTGTCACTCTGCCCCCAGGGTCTGCTGGTACGAGTAGTTCTCAGGGCTCTGCCAACAAGTAAGGTAGCACTCCGTGCGCTGCGCGTCCCGCGAAGCGGAAGGCGCGAGGTGCTCCTAAGTCCGCTGCCGAAGGGAGGGGCTGCTGCAGGTGTCACTCTGCCCCCAGGGTCTGCTGGTACGAGTAGTTCTCAGGGCTCTGCCAACAAGTAAGGTAGCACTCCGTAAGCTGCGCGTCCCGCGAAGCGGGAGGCGCGAGGTGCTGTTAAGTCTGCTGCCGGAGGGAGGGGCTGCTGCAGGTGTCACTCTGCCCCCAGGGTCTGCTGGTACGAGTAGTTCTCAGGGCTCTGCCAACAAGTAAGGTAGCACTCCGTGCGCCGCGCGTCCCGCGAAGCGGGAGGCGCGAGGTGCTCTTAAGTCCGCTGCCGGAGGGAGGGGCTGCTGCAGGTGTCACTCTGCCCCCAGGGTCTGCTGGTACGAGTAGTTCTCAGGGCTCTGCCAACAAGTAAGGTAGCACTCCGTAAGCTGCGCGTCCCGCGAAGCGGGAGGACCGAGGTGCTCTTAAGTCCGCTGCCGGCGGGAGGGGCTGCTGCAGGTGTCACTCTGCCCCCAGGGTCTGCTGGTACGAGTAGTTCTCAGGGCTCTGCCAACAAGTAAGGTAGCAATCCGTGCGCCGCGCGTCCCGCGAAGCGGGAGGCGCGAGGTGCTCTTAAGTCCGCTGCCGGAGGTAGGGGCTGCTGCAGGTGTCACTCTGCCCCCAGGGTCTGCTGGTACGAGTAGTTCTCAGGGCTCTGCCAACAAGTAAGGTAGCACTCCGTGCGCTGCGCGTCCCGCGAAGCGGAAGGAGCGAGGTGCTCTTAAGTCCGCTGCCGGCGGGAGGGGCTGCTGCAGGTGTCACTCTGCCCCCAGGGTCTGCTGGTACGAGTAGTTCTCAGGGCTCTTGGAGGTTTGAAAGATGCAGATCGGGGAGACCTCAAAATTGCACCCTCGTGTTCTATTATTTACCAGTTTCCGCATTTGGAATGTCACCTTTCCTAGCCGGTGTGCTTTCTGTTCTTAACGCGACTGCTGCTACGAGAGGACCATCTGCATAGTCCAAATTGCCTTAAACAATGGACGGACACCGCGTTGGTGACCCTAACTGGGGACAGGTTGTCCCAACATTATCGTTGTTGAAGACTGATACCAGTCTATCTTTTCACTTTTTTCTAGGTTTTCTTTTTTCCCTTTCTTCCCTTTTTATTTCATGTATGGGGTCCTGGGAGGCGGGAGCAACGCTGATGGTGCAAAACGGGGCTACTCACACTGGATATGCTCAGATGAAAGACCAGGAGGGAGTGGAGGTGAGAAATGGCCCTTGGGTGGGGTCGCAGAGAGGAGCTTGCAGGTACGGAAGGGTGAGCAAGGTATAGCAAAACAGTATACACAGTCAAGATGGTGATTACCACGTTAACATGGAATGTTAGAGGGATGAATGCCCCCTCCAAGCACCAGAAGATATGGAAATATCTTACTGACCAACATTATTATGTGGTGGCGCTCCAGGAGACCCACCTAAAAAGGTCAGAAGACCACAGAATAAAACACAAAGCATATCCCCTAATTTTTAAATCATCCGCCACAACCAAACACAACGGGGTCGCCCTCCTCTTCCATTCATCCCTCAACTTCTAGCCGAAATATTATAAAACCGTCAAGGAGGGGAAAATGGTGCTGGTAAAGGGCCGCATATGGGGACGCCTATGCACATTTATGGTGATATACGTACCTAACACAAACCAGGCAGCCTTCATCCATAATACCCTGACCTTACTGGGGGGCTTTGCAGAGGGCGACATAGTGATGATGGGAGACTTTAATCTGGCATGGCACTCGGGGAATGACAGCACACACCCACATAGGCTAATAAAGTAGGAGCACATCTGGCATGCCAATTACGGTTTAAGAGGGAAAAGGACATCTGAGACATTCATGAACCCTCAAGCTCACAGACACATGATGATTCTGGAAAAGCAAGAGTTTTCAGGGACTTTTACAGTACACTGTACACAGCTGATCCACTCAATTCTCAGGCACAGACTATCTTGACGCTGTAGAGCTCCCACAGGTTACACCGATCCAGAACGAACAACTAGGGAAACCTATCAAAGAGGAAGTACAGAGAGCGATCGGGAGCGTAAAACAACACAAATCTCCTGGCCCTGATGACCTGACAACGCAATTCTACAAATCTTTCAGTACAGAACTAATTTCCGATCTGACCGCCCTTTTTAATCACATAGCGAATACTAAACAAACAACACACACTATGAGTGAAGCTCTTCTTACTGTGATTCTCAAGCCCGGAAAAGATCCAGGGCAATGTGGATCGTTTATTAATATGATCAAGGCCAATTTTGCGGCCCCAAGCGCGAGAGTCTTAGTTAACGGAGTAGCCTCTGATTCCTTCATTCTGGAACAGGGAACGAGGCAGGGCTGCCCCTTATCCCCACTCCTTTTTGAGCTTAGCATTGAACCGTTAGCCGCACAACTCAGAGAAAATCGAGGACTTAAGGGAATTCAATTTGGTGCCGACGAAATAAAATCTTGCTGTTTGCCGACGATATCTTATTAACAATATCGGACCCACAAAAATCCGGGAAGAACTGGGAAGATTTGAGGAGGTAGTGGGATTCTGCATTAACCTACATAAATCCTTTAGCCTTAACCTAACACTACCGGAAGCAGAGAGGAGAGACCTGATGGCTTCAACCACCTTCCAATGGGCCAAGAAAGACTTAACATACCTGGGAATAAAATGGACCCCAAAAATGTCAGGGTTATTTACAGCTAACTACCCACCACTCCTACGCCAGCTACGAACTGACCTGAGGAGGTTTGCCCCCTTTACCTTTCCTGGTTGGGCAGAATACACGCCTTCAAAATGGTAGTCCTACTAAAATGTCATCTGTTTCAGAGTCTGCCCATAGAACTTAAAAGAGACGTCTTGCGCGAGGTCCACACACTTTAAAGGAACTTCATATGGCAGAATAAGAGACCAAAGCTTCAGTTTATTCTTCTTAGAAAGCCTACAGATGAGGGCTGCTTTGCAATGCACGAACTGAACCTCTATAACAAAGCAGCCCAACTTCGGGTCCTGGCGAGATGGTCCCAACATGAGTCAGATAAACACTGGCTACATATGGACCACGCGATCGCGTGTAGAATAATATGGGACTTACTATGGAAACCAAAAGCAGACCAATCGGCGAATGCATACATTAGTACGCCCACTAAGACGACGCTTAAAGTATGGGATGACATATTGAAGCAGACAGAATGGACCACATTCGGCTTTCCATTCACTCCCATTCACTACAACCCTGCTTTCCCACCAGCACTACAGCCAGGACCCTTTGACGGGTGGCGGGAAGGTAGTTGCCTTACTGTGGCTGACATATTTCACAACTGGGACATTTTAACATTCACACACTGCCAAAGAGACTTTAACCTACCTAACACAGAACACTTTTGTTATCTTCAATAACATCACTGGGTCCTACAACCCGAATTGGGAGAAGGGGCGACTAGAGAACTGACGGCCTTAGACCGCTACGTGAAGGGTGCCAGCTTAGGGAAAGGGGCTATCTACTTCTTATACTCCCTATCACTGCACACATTACCATCTAGATACCCTCGATATCTGGAATTCTGGGAACGCACACTAGGCCAGGATATCACCCTCATTGGAAAGCCCTCTGGAAAGATATAAAACACAACTGTCACTCCCTCAGTCAACGCGAAGCCCACTACAAGATAATGTATGACTGGTTTCTGTATCCCGAGAAACTGAAAAAATATTCCCTAACACATCAGACCTTTGCTGGAGGGGTTGTGGCCTTTTGGGCGATTTTCGCCATATATGGTGGGACTGTCCGTCAATTCGACCCTTTTTAGTCAGAAATCCTGGCTCAAATCAAAGAGATAGTAGGCTATGCCATACCGGACTCCCCAGAGTTCATGTTGCTAGGCCTGCAGGACCCAACCTTGAAATCCCAAACTAAAGTCGACAAAGCCATTATATGGCTTTGCTTGGGAGCGGCTAAAACAGCAATAGCCGCCACCTGAAAAAAGATAGAATCTCCAGCCATAACACAATGGCATGCACGGCTATGGCAGGCACTCACTATGGAGCATATGAGTGGCATATACAGAGACAAATTAAAAAACTTTGAATATGCCTGGGGTCCACTGGTCAACTATCTATCCATAGGTCTCCCATTAACCACCTGCTCCACGAGAGTCAGAGCACTGCAACTATTCCAGTTTTAATCAGAGCCACCATGAGCGTACAAACCCACTTCAAGATCAGATTAGTTGCACTGGAGCCCCGAGATCTCGTCCACCCCAGGTTGCTAACTCTACCCCGCTTTGATTTTTTTTCTGCCTCCACCTCCTGTCCCCGATCCTTAAAAGAGAGAAATAATACATCTACACTCCACAAGGAAAAGAGCTGGGGAGAGATATGGGTGGAGGAAAGGACTGACGCTACAGATAATTTGTTTCGTTTTTTGTTATTCTTTCCGTTTGTTGTATCAACTAGTAATACAAGATTTGTAGGTAATACCTGAAGAAATAACTACATGAGATATGAAGCGGATCACGCGACAGAATCTGTACACGGTAATAGATTGCTGATAGCGATATCCGAATGCAAAGATAAGATGTATTACCATGCTTGTTGATTGATGTTCTGTAAAACTTAATAAAAACAAGTTTGACAAAAAAAATGTAACTGGGACGTGCAACTTTAACTGCAGCATTAATCCGAGGTAATGCTTTGCAAAGTCAAAGATTACTTTATTTCGACCACAAAGTCATAAAAGTAGACACAGCATGGTAAAAGAGCACATTTTAAAAACAGATATTAAATAGACAATATGGTATGATTCAATATAAAAATAAGAATAAGTTACAGAGATTGGAATAATAATCAGTACAGTCGGTGGGAACAAGAAGGTCAGGCAAGAAATCATGTGAATCAATTTGGTAATCATAAGCAACTACCATACTAAAGTGCATAAAAGTTAATCCAGTTCACAACAATGACCATCACATAAAACATTTGGTCCTTTTCAGCCATAAGGCATGCCAGTATCTAGATAAACCAAAAACCACAAGTCTGCTTGTGTCCATGTTTAGCAATCTAAACACCTCCAGATAGTGGCCGGAGCCAACAATTTTACAAAGTGGAAAAATCCACTTGGCCCTCAGCAATTTATATATCGGACAGAAAAATAGGAGATGAATAATAGATTCAGCACTAGCATTACAAGCAGGACATTGATCATTATTCTCAGAGTCTGACCTTCAGTTTTTGCAAAACGTTTTAAGCGGGAGTGTTTTATAGCGGAACTGAAAAAACAACTTCCGAGCCAAGGGAGGGACAATTTCATCCAATGAGTCTTCAAAGCGAGGTACACATTTAAAATTAAAAAAATTGGTGGTCAAGCTACCCTTGGCGTCAAGTGCAATTTGTAGGGATGTTGCTTCCCAATACCGTTCCTTCAGCACAGCTCTCGAGATGGTAACCATACTTCGTGGGTCAAACCAGTACCCCATCATTCCAAGCCTCTCTAGGAGAGTCCTCAGAGCTCTAAACCAGGGGACAGATTTAATAATAGGAAATTTCATAAGCTCACAAAGTAGCTCCCGGTATGGGCGCAATTCCTCCACAGTCTGTGCCAAAACATCAAGTGCTTATAACTAATTTTATGGGCCAGCTGTCTGTGTGCCAAGTCAAAATAAAGGGGGACTAGAGGCGTGCTTACTGGAAGATTAGTCAAAGATCTAAGAAAACGATTTTCAACAAATGACAAGGGAGCAGTTATACCAGAGCCCCAAAGTTCTGCTCCATAAAGTGCCCCCCCCCCCCAGATTTTCATATTATACATTTCCAATGCTGGCGCTAACTGCCTTGTAAAAGTATTTCTGTGTATTTTTGCCAGATTTCCGGTTTGAAGGATACGTTGCAACTTTACCTTATCAATGTGTTGATCCCACCTCAATGTGGGAGTTAAACGATGGTAATGCTTTGCTCTTTTGACAGAGAATCTTTAAAGATGAAGAATGGAAGAAGGCAGGAAGAGTCAGGCAAAGAGGATGATTTCTTTTGTTGATTGTATTATTTGGATAAAGTTGAGGTAGTTCTTGGAGCAGCTAAAAGAGGACGATGGCTGCTCTGTTCTGGCTTATATAGACTGCGGTGATGTTCTAATTCGGGATTTTTGGGTACGCCTAAAAATGCTTTAAAGTGCTGCAGTTTGAAGTGGAAATAAAAGGTTATGCATAATGTTAGCCTCTGTGTCTTTAATGAAATTCAGATTCTCTGTTCATTAAAGTTTGAAGAATCTGCATTCTCTCGAGCAAGGTATTAGTCAAGAACGGCCTCATCACACTTTCAAAAGCTGTTAAGATATCCAGGATAAACAATGCTCCTAGGCCTCCACATAGGCGTTTTGCTGAAGATTATTTAAATTAGGCCCATCCCATCCTTCGCACCTCTCCCAGGCCTACAACAGCCCTAATTTACTGATACCTCAATCATCTGCACTAATAAGCTAGAGACCTAATGATGGAGAAAAGCTTTAGATCTACAGCAATATCTATTTCATCAGGCTCCTTACTAGACTCTCTACTGCCTAGAATATGGAAGTGCCTAGCCAAGGATCCATGCTCCACACTATTACTAACATGTAATAAATCGTTGGGAATGGGTCAAGTCCCTCAGGCCTGGAAAAAAACATTAGTAACTCGGTTGTTAAATAAGCCCACAGCCAATCCCTCTGTGCTTAATAATTATAGACCTACATCTTACTCAGCACTTCCTGTGAAAATTGTGGAATAATATAAAAGTAAATACTGAAAGACCAAACTCTTCTAGAGGAAGAGCAATTAAGCTTCAGGCCGGTTCATGGTATTGAATTAGCATTGGTGCTGGCCATGAACGAGCTGCAAATGACAATGAGCAGAGGTCAAACAGCAGTTCTGATACTATTTTACCTATCAGGCGCACTTGACACAGTCAACCATAAGAGACTACTGTCAAGACAAGCCAAGATTGGAGTAGATGGAACAGTGCTAAAATGGATCGAATCGTAATTGACAGCACTCAAGCAATCTCACTCCACCTATACAGCTGAGAATTTAAAGCAATAGAGTATGGAGTTACCCCGGGTTTAACACTAAGTCCGATCCTTTTCAACATATATATGCACTCTCTAATAACTCCTATCAGATCCCATGGTATCAGTCGTATTAAATATGCAGATGATACTCAACTGATTTATCTCTAGGAAACAACAAGCCAGAATCACTAGAATCATTCCATAACTGTCTGAGGGACATTACGAAGTGGCTAAAAAGAACTCCTTAAAGTTTAATGGAGACAAAACCGAAATTCTTTGTTGCTCAGCCAATAAATTCTTAACAGAACTCCTGACCATTTCTGGCGATTGACAAATTATGGAAATTTAGAAGCATCACAGTTAATTTTTAATCTTTGGGGTAATCTTTTATAACAAGCTATTCATGGTGAGCCACGTCAACAAGACGGCCCCTATCTGCTTTGCATTACTTCGCAATCTGAGGAAACTTTTACCTATACTACCCACACAGGCAAGGACACTGATAGCACAAGGTACCATCATAAGCAGGCTTGATTATTGTAATGCTCTGTTACTGAGCGCACAAGAATATTTAATAAAAAAGACTATATAGAGTACAAGCTGCAGCAGCGAAACAACTAGCACTCAGCAAGCCAAGAATATCATCTCCTCAACAGCTCTGAAATCACTATGCACTGTTTACAGAGCAATTCAGAAAAGGGGCCTATTCCCCTGAAGACAGAATTCAAACGCTTTGTACCTTTAAGGAACTAAAGTTCTCCCACTACAAATCTATGCATTGCTAAATTTCAGAATCTAAGGCGAGCATTCTCAGGCAAGGCAGCACAGCTCTGAAATAAGCTGCCAGCACACTTGAGAAATAGTAAGAATCACTTTTAATATAGGAAGGCATTTAAAACCTGGCTATTTCCATACAATGAATGGTAAAGGCCTAGTGACTGACAAGTAGTTTTCTATAAGAGGCAAGCGCCTGGATACCTCTGAGGTGATAGCTGCGATTTATAAATGTTATAAATAATAATAAAACATAGTTTGAAATAATTAAGAATAGTTCTGTTCTCCGAAAACACTTAATATGCAGGAATAAGTATCTATTAGAAACTAATTTTCAGTGTACAAATCTTGTCCAAAGCTAAGAAGTCTCCACCTTCACTCTGGGAAACCAAGCCCGAGCACAAAAAAATAAGCAAATTGGATCATTCACAACCAGTCCTGGCCAAATCATGAAGAATACATCAACTTGGTTATGTGGGAACGAGATTTATCATTTTGTATTGCCTAAAATACAAAACAATGCTTGGCAAACATTGCGAGATGTACTCAAAAAGGCTTTCACAGCCTTTGATGGTCCTTCAGCCCGAGAAGAAGTCCCCTTGCAAGTGCAGATGTTAGATTATTATTAACCATAATCACCACAATGCCATGGGAACATATAGGCACAAGTAGTACTGTTATGATTTAGACGGAATACGCTTACAGGTGCTTAGTCACCTCAGTTCATTTCTTAACTGATAGAGTTTTCTGGCAGACACATGTTCCTAAAGTGTGCAGAAAATTAATAAAGTAGGATGTAAGGCAGCTTGGAATAAAACGATACCCATAAATCAGTTCACTTTTTTCTCACAAAAAAGCTAAGCTGTCAAAATCACTCGAGAAAGGATGGGGTGGGTGAAAATCAATTCATTGTGGTTAGTATACATTCATATTTTAGAATCATGTTTCCCCAAAGATGAAATGACTTACTTATATAAGAGGTGCGAAGTTTTTTCACAGACTCAGAATATAAGCTAGATAGGCCGCACATGCAAGAAGCCACAGTCTGCATACCTTAATGAAGCAATGAGAAAAGAAAATACTGACACAGCACAACAGGACACAGACAGAAAACCTGTGGGGCAGAACTGAAAAGCATTAGTAATACGTGTGCTTTATCCAGACATGCAAATTGTTAGTAAATGCAAATGAGAAAACAAAACACACATTACAAGTAAGTAATACATAGGCAAACACAATGGCCTTAGATTATGTTAATGTTTTGTCTTTGCCAGTTCAGCTAGACAAGCACATGCAGTTTAAGTAGTACATAATTCAGATAAACCTGAAGTATGATGACAGTAGACAGGAATTAACAGTAATGAATTTGCTGATTTTTTAACAATGTTGAGATGAGAAGCAATTGGTCGTCCATTTTAGAAATTCAAGATTTTGCATTAAATTAAGTGGGGCACTGTTAAAAGACTGCATTATAAGTCACTTTTTCTGCTTGATATCTTAAACATTTTACAAAAGGAGAAATAGTTTTATCTTAGCTACCTCTGATTACTATAGATAGAACTTGCTAGCTAATCACTGACAGGAAATAGGAGAATAAGATACTTTAGGCATAATGCACTCTGGCAAAGCTTCAACAACACTCAAATCCAGCAATTCATAGAGGCTAGCAGAGGGGGGTCTCCAACCAAAGAGCTACTGAAGTTCAATTAAAATGATCCCAAGCTACTAATTTTGTTAGTTTTATAGTGATGTAAAAGTGACCACGTCAGACAAAATAATATTCGTGGCCACCCTATGCAAGATTGCCACCAATGACCACCTGAGTGGAATAGGCAGTGTTGCCATCAGCAACGTAAAAAAAAAAAAGATTTGTCAACTTGGATTGCCTTTACCTGGGAAATACAGAACAGTCACAGCTGCAACACATCAGGCACCAAGGTAATAATATTAGTAAATCTCCCCACCACCAAATGATTTGTCACTCAAATATTAGCTTTAAATGTATTTTGGAAATTCTATAATTTTTTCTTTAAACATCATCTTAAGAGTTCTAAAAATACACACATTTTGGTCAGAATAAACACTTTTCAAATTTTGATATATATATATTAATTCAGAGAAGCAAAAGCTTCTAATTTAGTAATAGCTGAGCTGCACACAGGAGAGGTACTTACAGGTAGCTGAAGAGCTACCATTAGCTCACGAGCTACTTGTTGGAGAAGCCTGGGCTAGCCTAAGACTCCAATATTTATCCTTAGCGCTCCAGGAGTTTCTCAGCGATGCAAGAATTAGACAGCAGGACAGACGAGAGGTAAAAAACATGTGTTTCCAGACAAAGGTGAATAAACAAAATAGCTAAAATGTAATCATTATAAAAATCGAAAGGTTAAAAATTGGTGTTAGTAGTGTACTGATGGGGTTTTACAGTAGAGGATTACAATAGTAGACCATTTAAGTCCATGACCATTAAAAATAACTCTGTGTTTGAGGGTGCATATACTAGCATATTGAGAGATCTGACACTCTGGAGCTCTCCACAGCATGTTATTGTCATACAGAATAATTAGGACTATGCTTGGCATAATGATGTCGCTCTTGACATACCATGGGTGCATCTGACATAATTAGGTTTCCCTAGCATAATGGTACCCCTGGAATATTGATACACATACCGCTGCTTTTGGGGTCTTTCTTGACATAATTTGAGGCTCTCCCTTGCACAATAATTAATACTTCTATTTGCGACAGTCTCTGGCATAATGATGGAATTGGCCAAATCTTTCCCATCTGTGATGTACTGTGGCCATCCTTGACATTTGCCGATATACTGCACGTAATGGTAGCCATTGCTTAATGGTAACCATCCTCGACATACTGGGTATGTTCTTGAAATAAGTATGGCTCTCTCTGGCATGTTTGTACAGGCCAAATGACATATTGCGGGCATCCTTGACATAATGCTGACTATCTCCAACATAACAGAGACCCAGGCCAATTTGTGCCTATCTTTAATATGCTGTAGTTTTTTTGACATAATTGTCGCTATACGTGGTGTAATGGGCAACCGGATATGATAGCCCTAGCCTTGGAATAATGTGATGATTTTAGATATCGTTCTGGCTCTCTCAGGAACAATCATGGTGGATGATGTGAGAAGAGGTATTTGTTTGATGTGAGATGCTGTATCTAACTTCAACGGGTCTGGATGTGTGAACACTGTAATTATTTTAATAACTATCTCTTTATTTATTGGATCAAGATGTGTCTGGGGTTCTAAATTTAGATAGATATGACATATTATGTCTATTGCTTTCACAGCAATTATTTGATAAGATATTAATTAATCGTTTAAATAAAAGAACTTGAAGGGAAAAAAATCATGGTGGAACTTCTTGCAATAGGATGGCCATCGTGTAATTTGATGATAGCTGGTGATGATAATAATAAATATGCTTGAAGGCTGAATCATATTTACGTGGCGTAGTTTGTAATGATGGAATCCTTGAGGCTCCTGATGAACTCCGTAGAACAGTGATGTAAGTATTAGAGTGAAGTGAAGTAAATGCAGATGTAGAATGTTAGGTTCTCAGTTACACGCAGAAGAATAAAGACGTGTTATACTAAGCTTTGTGTTTGCGATAGTCATTGGAAAGTACCCGGGCTGGGGAGGACACTACAACTGGCGATGAGATAGGGGCTAAGTAACCCGAAGATCAACCGTGCTCTCCTAGAGAGTTTGCTGTGGTCCAGAAAACTGCTCGTGCTTGTCACGTGTGCCTCCATCGAAGGGCGGAATCGACGTTTGGCATATGTGGAGTCAAAGTGCAGTCCCAGTTCGTTCAAAGCATTGGAAGATAATGAAAGCTTCACTGAGTAGTATACACATCGTTGGCCAAGAACCTACTGGGAAGGCTGCAGCATAAAGCCATAAATCATACTGAGTGATAACGCCAACCAGGTGTAAGGCAACACAAAGATGATTACAATCAAAGAAATTCAAATCAAAGAATGGTCATCTACTTACCAGAACTGAGCAAAGAGAGTCATTCTACTATTGCACTGGGGGAAGTAGAGCTATCCATAGAGGCACACCACCAAAGCTGGCGGGTGGTGGTTCAGAACAACTCTAAAGGTCTCCTCAAAGCAAAGGGTTCCCATGGAGACCAAGAGGGAGTTCATGGTTCCACATACTGTCCAAGATGACTCAGAGGCCAGCACAGTACAGGGCCTTAGTTTTGGTATGGATGAAGCAGGTCCTAGCGAACAGCAGGTGATGTTGAAGAGAACTCCACCCTCAGTGTCAGCCAATCTTGCAATGGTTACAATGCAGCCACCTTCTTGAAACCACCACCGCCATTCGATACCGACAAAAAGCTGAATATTGGTAACAGATGGACTGCCTGGATAGAGACATTTGATGATTTCATTCATACTATAGAAGAAGCAGATAACAAGAAGATTATCAAGTACTTTAAGAATCTTGCTGATGGAGGTGTACAAGAAGTCAAAGGAAAAGCTGCAAACTGAAGACATTACATACAGTCAAATCAAAGCAGCTTTGAATCTCAAATTCAATCCAATGCCCAATGTAGATTACGAAAGGTAAATTTTCAGTCCAGGATGAGAGAAAGCTGGTGAGACCATTGAAGAATTTGTGGAGAGACTGGATACGCTCAAACACTGTAAGTTCAATTAATTTAATGATGAGGAAGCTATATGTCTCAGAATGATTGACAGTTGCTTGTCATACTTGTTCAGACGACGAATGCTAAGAGAAACTCTTAGTCTGGTGTGAGTTCTCATGGCTGCCGGAGCTGAAGAGCATGCTGATCGAAAAGCTGTTTACATGGAGGCCGGAGGTACCCAGAGTGAGTCAGTCATGAATGTGAAAAGTAAGCCAAAGACCAAGGCAGAGGGACATAGAGTGTTTTCTCGACAGAAAGAGATTGTGCTTCATTCAGGTGTAATTTGTTTTTGTTTCCACACAAAGGCAAATGTGCTGCCATTGGGCAAAACTCCAAAGGCTGTGGAAAGGAGAACCATTCTGTAACGGTTTGCAAGATAAAAGAAAAAGTAAGTGCATCACAGCGCAAAGATTAAGTGGCTGACCAAACGTTCCAGAAGTGACGTTCGACGCACGCCATAAGGCTAAGTGACCACATCAGCTAAGGCAAATAGAAACCAAAAGAAGTCGAACCAACATCTAAATCTTTGTCAAAAAGTTCTTCAGTATCAAAGTCATGTGAAAGTGAAGAAGATGGCTGTGCCATGTCGATGTTTACCTCAGAGAAACGTGCGCATGTTGGACTGGCCACCTGTGAGGAAAAGTACTGGTTCAAGAAAAGTCGACACGACAAAGCATCAAAGTGACTCAAACACTGTCCAAAAATCACACTAAAAGTAATCAGTTGTTCAATACCTTTCATTATTGATAGTGGTGCGTTGTAGGACGCTGGCTCTGTTTAAACTATACCAAAGTAAGGTATCTTGGGCCCGATTCACAGAACTAACTTAAGACAAAATCCTAAACTTACTACGATTTCGATATTCACAGAAGTTAGGAGTCCTAACTTTAGGACTCCTAAATGCCTTCTGAGAATACCGAAAGTCTTAAAGTTAGGATTTTTCTCAGTTTAGGAGTAGTAACGTTAGGACTCTTAACTTTAGGACTCCTAAATGCCTTCTGTGAATACCGAAAGTCTTAAAGTTAGGATTTTTGTCAGTTTAGGAGTAGTAAAGTTAGGACTCCTAACTTTAGGACTCCTAAATGCCTTCTGTGAATAGCAAAAGTCTTAAAGTTAGGATTTTTCTTAGTTTAGGAGTCCTAAAGTTAGGAGTCCTAACTTTACTACTCCTAAACTGAGAAAAACCCTAACTTTAAGACTTTCGGTATTCACAGAAGGCATTTAGGAGTCCTAAAGTTAGTACTCCTAACTTCTGTGAATACCGAGATGAGTAAGTGCCTTCTGTGAATACCAAAATGGTAGTAAGTTTAGGATTTTGTCTTAAGTTAGTTCTGTGAAACAGGCCCAGTGTGTATAGCGTCCATGGAGTCCCCAGAGTTATAGTAGAGGTTAAATTAGGTAAATACTAACAGCTCTCTTTGTGGTAGTGTGGGTGAGCAGTTAGGCTATGTAGAGGGTGTGTTAAGCTTTTATTGTATTCACTCCAGCATGACTGATGGACACACTCAGAGACTGAATCCAGACCAATTGGGCAAATATAAAAAAGGTATACTTGTATTTTACATCTAGAACCGAGGAGAACTTGGTATACAGGTAGGTAAAAGATACTTGGAAAGCAGGATTTCAAAATGAAATACAGTTACGATTAAATTTTGCAATAGTTTCAGGTTGGTTATGAGAAAGCAGTTTGATTATGCAATAATTAATTTTAGAATACTATTTAGTTACCTTTGGATTACTTTTAGTATTGGGGTGGTATGTCTAGAGACCACAGCTAAGGTTCTTAGAATACACTGTAAGTAAGACTTTTTAAACTTGTCAGTTTAGTTTCTCTTTCCTCAAAACAAACAATAGTTCAACACTTAACAAATTTTAGGCCCAAAATCTCATAACATGGGTTCCTATGGGAGAAAAATTGTTAGCGGTTTCTCAGGTAAGTACACAACTTACGAGTGGGACTTTTGGGGGTTAGGACCAAGGTTCTCTGTGTTCTAGATGGGCACTCGAGTTGCAACACCTGGCTGCTGGACACGCCGGTTTCTTCGCTGCAGGCAGGTCGGAGTCTGGACAGGCCGGTAGGGCTGGGGCCAAAGCAGTAGGTGTCCTATTCTTTCTGGGTCAGCACAGCTCTTCGGTCCTTCTTTTTTGTTCCTCGAATCTGATTAGGCAAGGTTCAGGGTTGCCCCAAAATACTAGATTTAGGGGTGTTTAAAGGGGTGTGCAGGTCAGGAGCAATGGGTCCCTTCCTTGGTGTGGGTACACCCCCTATTATGCCATCCTCCAGTAGGAGGGGAGCATGAGTCTCTTCCTGATTGGTAGGGTCCCCTCATCTTTAAGATGGAGGGGACTGAGCTGTGGGCTTCACCTCGCCTATTCCACCTGAGGGGTGGAGTTGGCAAATGTGGGCACACCTTTCCTGCTAACTTGGTTTTACTGCTGATTTCTCCCATCCAAAAGTGGGGGCAGAACCGGTGGGAGACAGATGCTAGGGGCAGCAAAAGGCAGGGACAGCTCACACAGGCGGCATATGCATGTGGAAGTTTCTCCTAAAGTGAACGTACTTATTCACAACCTGAGAAACAAAGCTTAGCAGTTTTATGGGCTTGTGAACATTTCCATGTATTCTTCTATGTGAAGCCCTTCACACTTGTGACAGATCATCAAGCATTGTTGACTAGCTTGGCCAATCAAAAGGTAAAAATGCCTTCTCACATGGAACGTTGGGGTCTGCGATTGCAAGAATACAATTGCACCATAGTGCATTGTCCAGGGAAAGATCCAAACCCTGCCAACTACTTCTCACTAGTGCCTCTACAGTGCCCCGGCACCCATTCTAAGACGTCTGAAGCCTACATAAATTTCATTGTGACATTAGATATTTGAAGCGGCCTATGAAGGACATCATGGAATTGTTGCCACTAAACAAGCTCTTCGAGACAGTCTGGTTTCCACATCTTGTTGAGCGAGTTGAAAGAGAATTGAAGGCCTGTCATCCACGCAACTGCCTGTCATCGAAAACCACTCAATACATCTTAAACATGTCAGAACTGCCATTGACTTCTTCGGTCTTCTTGACATCACCTGATGGCGATCATTGATGAATACTCCAGTTTTCCATTGATATAAAATCTCTCAACTATCACTCAATAAAGAGTCATCAATAGATCAGACAGAATATTTGTGATATGGGGTGTTTCTGCAATCTTAAAATCTGACAATGGCCCACCTTTCAACAGTCAAGAATTCAGAAACTTTCTCAGTCATCTTAATGTAAAGCATCAGAAGAGCAAACGTCTTTGACACAGGACAATGGCCTTGCCGAACGTTTCATGAGTAGTCAAGAAACTTATCCAGCGTGCAATACTAGAAAAGCTCGACCTTAAAACTGCCTTAAATTCGACTCTTCAAACTTACCATTTGACCTCCTTACTTGACCACAGGTAAAATCCCTGGAACCTCAATGCTCAGGAGAGTCAAGACGATCAAGTTACCTCAATGGACCAACAGAAGATCAAATACTCAGGAAGAGACCTGCATGAAAAGCTTGGATTGTAAGAGAAAATGAAGGCCTATGCTGACAAGCGTTGACATACAACAGGTGTTGCGTTCATTAGAGGAGATCAAGTGCTTGTTCGTCAGAATAGAAATGAAAGTCTGATGCTCCCATCAATGCTGAACCATTTAATGTTATCACCAGCAAAGGACACATGGAGACTGCCCAATGTCCTGGAAAGTCCATTACACGAGATTCCTCGCATTTTCAACATGAGGCTCATAGTTTGTCAGGCACTGCTGTCAATGTAGAGACTGGGTCTGAAAGGACACTTGAAGATTCCCCTGACCGCTGCTGTTTCTAAATCCCCAACGCCAGTCATGGACACTTCTACTGCCTGTCCCCAGTTTCCAAAGACACAGTTAGGATGTGTGATCAAAGCGCCATGAAGGTTTATTGAAGAGCTATGATTGTGTATTTAGCTGTAAAAGAATATTTGTTTTATTTAACAGAGGTGGGGATATAGTATCGTGCGAGTCTGTAATGATGGAACTCTTGTGGCACCTGATGGACTCCGTAGAACAGTGACATAAGCATTAGAGTGTAGTGAAGTGAATTCAGATTGAGAATGTTGAGTTCACAGTTCCACGCAGAAGAAAAAAGGCATGTTATACAAAGAACCATGTTTGGCATAGTCATTGGCAGGTACCGGGGCTGGGGAAGACGCTACATGTGGTAGTAACTGTGACTCTTAAAAGTAGCTGCTGCAACCAAACATCCTATAGAGCAGCATTCGCCATGAAAAAGTTCACAGGCATATGTTTCAGACAAGGGAGGGTAAAGGTTAGGAGTGCTGGTTTGTCAATGGTTAAATGTCTGCTCTAAGTTCTGGTAAACTGTAAAGAGTTTGAAGGTTCAATGAATACAGTGAGATATGTGTTTTAATTTCTATTGATGGACAATTATATTTTATTGGTAACACGTTTGACAATATCATCTTTTAAGTATATTATGCATCAAAAGTAAAAACAACTTTTGTCTTTCTCTCTTCCCTCCCTCGTATTCTGTAAGTTATGTAGGTGTCAGTGTACACTCACATAACGCATCACATGGGCTACAGTTTTGTCTGAATGTCATAGTTATGTTTTGATCCAGCTTAGTAAAGAGTCCCTCATGTATTCATGGTTAAGCTTCTAGACTATCACTCGAAAGATTAAAGATTAAAGTTTTGAGCTATAGTGCCTCAGTGGTCATCTATCCAGTCATTTTATAAAGAAAGCAATGGCCAATGAACATACAGGAATATTTTTTCACGTTTATTGCTGGACATATATATTTTTGGGGCAATATCCCTAAAAATACAATGCCCCAAAGGTCAAAAACTGTTTTATTTCTCTTTCCCTTCTCTCAGTCCTGTTCTGTAAATCTGTAAATGATGCACCAGATGGCTATGAATTATACCCAAAAACAATACAATAAATTTTTTGTTGATTGGCACTCAAGAACATGGTGTTTTATTTTAGTTACAACGAAATTCATTCTGGACAAATGAACTCCGGTTTCTATTATAATAGCTCAAGTGAAACTACATAGCCAGACTTTCCTATGGCTTGTATTACCAATATCTCTATTGTCAATCTTTAATAAATTTGTATTGAAAATGCAGTTTTTTCATTTCCCCCAAGGGAAACATAAGGTTTAACTGGCAAACCATTAAAAGGTTGGAATATTCACTTAGTATCTCTTCAGAACATTTTCACCTGTAACAAATGTACACCATTCAGTTGTTTGGAGAGACCGTCTTGGAGGGAGGCAAGCTTGCTTGATTCATTAACCCTATACAATTAGGGGCAGGCAGTTATGTCCCACCTCTTCCAAAGTTCATCTAAAAATGTGATTTATATTGTTTAAATGCGGTCAAGTTGTACTGAAATGTGTAATTTTTTTATTTCTCTGGTGCCAATGTCTTTAACGTATATCTAGAAGATAATGTAACCATGAAACATAATGCAAGCTGTAATACACAAGTTATAAACACCAGAAACTAAGAAGCTTCACCAGGACATGCAGAATAAAACAAATACATTATTTCTGGCTAGATTGTAATAAAAATCTTACAAAAATAGGATTTCTACTAAACATTTCTGTTTAAAAGCACAGAAGTGAACAACAAATAAAAATATAAATATAATATGAATAGTTTGCAATGCGTTTGTTCTTTAAGCATTTTTGATTTAAAAAAAAAAATATGCTTTACGTACCTCCTGATGGCTGCCGTGTTTTGCGGGGTGACCGTGGTTGCCTCTGGTATGGGTCATTTGAGCCATATAATTCAATTGTGCCAAGGTTCAGGAGGACTGTCTTCTGTATGTAGTCAACCATTGCAATCCCATTACAATTGCCAAAGACTACTCTAAAGGCAGGGAAAAATAAAATGCTTGTACATCTCAACTTGCCCATAATAATTAACAATGGCACCCTAAACACAGCAGTTGCAATTTTAATGTTAAATGAATAATAGATTATAGCAAAATACACACATGAACAGAATAAAACACCACTTACAAAGTAGAATTAATATCCCAACATACAGAAACAGAATTACTGAAAATGAAATGAGATATAGAATCTTAACGAGGAACACTTGACCATGCTGTTGACACCATAAATAGACATTATTCACCAGTTGCAGTCACTGCTTTTGATATATCACTCAATTCTAATATCAGAAAAGGGCCAAATGAAGGGCCAAGAGAGAAAATGAGCAAAGTATACAAATACTGCAGTCACTGAAAGTGTGACTCTTCCATGTGCCCTTAGTTGCAACACTTATTTAGCCTGAGTGCCTCGCGTGGAGTATTCAGGGCTCTCTTTCGTGCCCTTTTGATCACTTTTGCCGGGAAAGCTCTATTTGCAAGACGTTTTGCCAGACTTTGCGATTGTTCAATGTACAAACTCATATCCGTACAATTCTTATGGTATCTAAAAAACTGACCCACGCGAGGCTCTCTTGGAAAGAAACAAAAGAACTAATGATTCCTGCCTCCCAGTGGTAACTACTTTCGACCCCGTCTACAAAAATCAGACAAATCATTAGGAAACATTTGTATTTGTTGGAGACCAGCCCAAAAAAAATGCCTCAACTGAGATTTGCATTTAAAAGGGCGACAAACTTGAGAGACCGGTTGGTCCACACTCTCCAACTTCAACAGAGAAAGGACACAGGAATACCATATGGACACTTCCCATGTGGGAACTGTAGAGTCTGTGACCTGACCCAAGCTTCGAAAAGTATTTACTTGGTGGATGGAAAAATTTGGTATCAAAATAAATTCAGCAATTGTAACACTACCGTGATCTACAGACTGACATGTGCCTGTGGATTACATTATATCGGTCTCACCTCACGGAAAGTAAAAGTGAGAATCCAAGAACATATCAGCACCCTTAAGGCAGGGGAAGTTGACGACACGACTGGTTCGGCATTTCCCGGAAGCGAAACACAATTACAGGGACTTAAAATGAACAGTGTTGAAGAGAGTAATGGGCGATGCATATGCTATTGAAGATGTGCTGGTCTGGAAAGAGGCCTGCTGGATTATTTCAGAGAAAGTTGATCAAATGGGCCTGAATGACACCACTGAATGGACTAGGGTGGGCAAGTAAGGTCATGCCCCCTTACTGTTCAGCCATAGAATGTGATACATCGCAGGATATATGGGCAATGGTGCCATGATTAGAATAACTGGTCCTATATGTACATACACACACCCTCTACATAATTGCCCTGAAAGGGAGAAGGTAAGGGTAGGTTGATCCTGGCACTGGCACGGAGAATTCGGACGAGAATTGGGCCCTTTGATGGGTTAAAACAATATGGGGTGGTTTTATATATTTTTGCACCTACATCAGGCATACATGACTGAGCGTAGCAACACGTTTCCCTTTTATTAAATTTATGGAGTTGAGACATGATAGCTCTGTGTTAATTATGTCCCCCGCTGTGCAATCTAGGGAATATCATGTAATGTAGATGAAGTACTGTAATACCTACAATGTAGAAAAATTGGCTGCTGCAATACGCAATTTAGGGAACACCTTGAAATTTAGATGAAGTACTATAACACCTATAGAGTAGAAAATCTGGCCGCCGCACTGTATAGTAAACACCAATGAGGTTCCGTGTGAGACGGAACGACACTTTTCGAGTGGTGACGAATATGGATGAGTTTGGTGTCTACGAACCGCAAATGACGAGTATAGTGGGTGTACGCAGTTTCACTACGCAACCACGCATGGTTCGTCTCATTTTTGGGTTCGTTCATCCGAACCCTCGGGTTCCATTTTAGATACGGCATCCATTTTGTTTCTTGCCCTCAAGTAGCCAGCGAACGGACTTTGTCCGCTTCGTGACCCTGGAACTCCCAAGCTTACACGAGGGACACGTGTTTCTTTGAGGGTGACTTTTACGACAAGGGAAATGACATGGCGAAGGCAGATGGCCCCGCTCGAGGCTCATCTTGCCGTGCTAGTCTATTGTTTCAGTCATGCATGCATTGGACACGAGGTCTTTGATCCTTTTATCAAGTTTCCTTTATTACTCCCAACACTCTTTTCTAACCTGTTGTGCATCCTTGTCCTTTCTTTGCATCTGTTTTTGTCCCCTCTCCTAATGTGTTTACGGTCAGAATGGAATGTGTTTTATTGTGGGGTAGATATGTTTTTACAGTTGGGAACCGGCAATGCTGCTGTAATTATGTTCCGGCCTCCTGAAACATGAACACGACTCATTTGAAGTTTATTGTGGGAACTGAGTTGTAACCTTTGTTCGCCATACTGTGTAATGGCAAAAACGTGTATAAAAGGAGCGATCCACTTTTGCAATTCGAAGCAGTCTCCGAGAACCTACACGTTGTGTACTTCTTGTGATTTCTGTATCCCTGCAGTAAATAAACTCTGATTTCTGACGTCGCTGGAAGTGTCCCGTGTCTCTGTGTCTTGTACGCCAGAACAGGTAACCCACAAAGGTTTCAAGTGTTGTCCCCTGGCACCGCTGGGTCTTAGAATAACCCAGTCCTTCAGTTGGCGCCCAACGTGGGGCGACATCAGCGGTACCGGTCCAAAGCCCGACGATCGTGAGGAACTTCGTGTGAAATCTCCAAGGGAAGGTGCACCCCGCTTCATCGATCCAGTTGTCGAAATAAGTGGCCCGACGTCTTTTCCCGCGAAGATCCCCGCCTCCTGACGGCTGCGACGGACTGATGCCCTGACTGTCGACCTGTTTTGGCGCCTGGCGTAGTCCTTTGTACGGCGAGACGATAGACGGGCCTTCCTGGTGACGCCATTGTTCTTTCAGTTAAGTATTTGTGGGTCGCTCCCAGTGGTCCTTTGTTGTTTGCATGGTTCCATAGCATTTGTGGTTCTTAGTTGTTGGGTTTTATTTGACGATTGCAATTGCCAAAACCGAGGGTCTTGCATTTTTGTGCGAGGACATCATAATTCGATAGCCCTTGAAGTTTGTAAACTCGGTTAGTGTGCATGATGCCTGGCCGTAGTACTTTGTGTGGGTTTCTTAAATGTTGCAGAACGGATTCCCGGCTGGAGGATTCATGTCCGATACCTCCGGTTGGAACTCCAATTTACGAGCTCTATAGTCGCCATGGCGTGGGTCCTATCGTATATAACGAATATTGGGTTCGTTACACTAAAAATGATGGTGTTCTTAGTTGGCCATCACATGGTAGTTTCGAAACTGCCGTTTTAGATAATTTGGAAGCTAAACTGTTTAAAAAGAAGGCTAGGCCAGCCATGTTTGATTCCTTCCGGTTATGGCGTAAAGAGCCCAAGCAGAAAGAAATCAAACAGAGTAAGAAAAATAAGAGAGAAGGTGTCATTACGGTGATGCGAAATGCGGAACAGTATCAGCAAGACAAAGATGAGAAAGAGCAGGAAATTAGTGCTCGACTTCATCATATGGCGGTGGATAAATGTTATCCGGTGTTACCGTCTAATGCCGATAAGACGGGAGAAGAAGCGATAGAAGATTCGCTACTATCTTATCTGTTGAAATCACCACCTCCCTATGCTCCAGATACTGTGGGTCCTGTGATTCCTCCTATTCCTCAACCTGCTGTGTTGGCGGCTGCTGGTCAGCCCGTCGTTCCTCCCGCGCTCCCGAATCCTCTTGTGCCGCAAATCGTGCATCCTCCTTTACCGGCTTTTCTTCCTACTGCGCCTTTCCCAGCCCCTCCTCAGTCTGTCGTTCCCGCTACTCCTGGTGCCGCGACTACTTCTACTGTCTCCACTCCTACCGTCATTGCTCCTGTACCTTCTTCTTCTTCTCCTTCTGTTCGTAGCCGTCTCCTGACTGCTGTTGCTACTCTTTATTCTCCGCTTTTTGGGCCAATACTTGGACCGACTCTTTCTGATGTTGCCCAAAGGCGCAGCCAGCTTCCTTATGATAGGGAACGTGAATCGTTGGTAAAAATGGCGCGTAAATGGATTCGTAATCCTGCTAAGTACACTTCGCGTATAGTGTTTGAAACATTTTCCCAGTTTAATGCGCCCACGCAACGATTCGTGTTTGAGGAAATGTGTAAATCGTTGAAGGAAGAGTGGGATCATGATGTGGTCGATACTGTACCGTCTGAGGTTTCTGAGCTCCAGCATCAATTTACAACTGGTGTGATTGTAGGCGATAAGGTTCGAGCTGCTCTAGAACGCCTGTTATCCTTTCGATGTACAGTGCAACCTCGAGCACTGTTTAAAGACGAGACCGAAGAGTGGATCGCAAAACCTGGTCAATATCCTATGCAGGAAGTTCCCCCAGTGTGGATGCCAGGTGATCCTAATGCTAATCCTGCTGTTCCAGGACGTTTTCAGAGGGTGTGGATACACCTCCCTTGGAAGCGATCGGAAGTTTTACAGGTGAAGCAAACTTTGCCCGATCCCCGTAAAAATCCTGCAGGTTATTATAAGGAGTTGTCCCAATTAGTGGATGCTACTGTTATGAACCTTGCTGATATCGACATGTTGTTTGGCAATGTAGTGCCTCAGCCGATTTGGGCGAAAATTCGTCACGAGAATCACGCGGCTGAGTTAGGCGGTGACTGGGCTGCCCTTACGGCGGCAGACGCCCAGCAAGTTGGCGGGGCTAAACCTGAACAGCTTATTGTGGATTTGCCCCAGAGGATAATTACTCTTATGAAAACGCTTATGCCAGCAATGCGCGTCAATTGGGACAAATTGTCCGCGTGCAAGCAAAAGAGGGATGAGAGTGTCTCCGATTTCTTTACGAGATTTGAGGAAGCATTTGTTGATCATAGTGGTCAGGACATGAGTTCGGAGGGTGGTCAGCGGTTGTTCGTTGATAAATTTGTATCGAACTTGTTGCCCGAACTTAGCAACAAGTTGAAGAATTCTGAGAGTTCGTGGGCTGTTTCTACCACTGCTCAAATATTGGCTACGGCCCAATATTACGAAAACAGAGAAAAGGAAGAAAGTGAACGTGCAGATAAGAAAACGAAGGATCTTAAAACTAAGGTCTTATTGCAGCAAGCGTATCCTCCGCGTTCAAATTTCAATGACTCGCAACAGCCAAATCGATCACAATCGCAGTTTCCCAGATCGCAGGTGCGCACTGACTCTCCCGCACCTCGCTTTGTGTTGGGATATAATCAATGTGCATATTGTCGAGGGGAGGGTCATTTGAAGTTTAATTGTCCAGTTCTACGCGATAGGAACAATGGTGTGTCGGCTCGAGGAGGTCGTAGTGGTCCTCAACAAGCTTCACGTGGTAGAGGTCGCGGAGTTACTCAGAATCAGGCCGAGCGTCTTGCCACTTCCTCGGATTCGCAGAATTGTTTCGATCGACGCGACCTCTCGTCTGGTAGATCTGCACAGCATCATGTGGACGACTATTATGTCGAGCGTGATGTTGATATGGACGGTATTTACTAGGACAGTCATAGACAAAGGAAGGGAGAAGTATCAGTTCCGGTTGATCAGAGAGGGCTTTATGTCGCAGTTGCCACATCGGGCGTCGTTGAGCCTTTTCTGTTGGACACTGGTGCAGCAAAAAGTTCCATCATGCATTCGAAACTCCCTGGCGCGCCTTTGTCTGGCTTAACGAATGTTTCCGTTGGATTCTCTGGCGCCCCCGTTAGCAATCCAGTTTCTAGCCCCTTGCCCCTTACGATTGGGTCTCATGAGTTAGAAGCTCCTTTGATTTTGACTACTGGTTGTGGTGAGAATCTTTTGGGCTTGGATTTGTTGAAAAGGTTACATGCGACTTTGTACTGCTCTCCAACGGGAGTGGAGCTTACATTGGGTCAAAGTGTAATTTCTCCTATGTATTTGTCGATCGATAAGCTCCCACCGGAATTGAGTTCTCTTCCGGCTTCTTTGTGGGCGACGGGTCCCAATGATGTGGGCCTGCTGGATATACCACCTTATGTTGTTCAATTGAAAGTTGATGCGCGACTACCACGCATACCCCAGTATCGTATCTCCCTTGATGGTGAACGGGCACTATTAGCGATCATCTACGATTTGATCGATAAAGATGTTATTGAGGAGACGCGAGGTAACGTGTGTAATAGTCCTGTGTTGCCTATTCTGAAGCGAACTGATCCTTCCAAGCCTCCCGTGTACCGTCTAGTTATTGACTTACGGGAGGTAAATAAAATTGTTGTCCCGCAGTTTCCCGTGGTGCCTGACATTACAGCTTTACTGACTCTGATTCCAGCCTCTGCATCATGGTTTTCGGTAATCGATCTGAAGAATGCGTTCTTTAGCATTCCGATTGCTGAAGAAAGTCGAGATTTGTTCGGTTTTTCATTAGGTGGTCGTAGCTTCCGGTTCAAACGTGCACCTCAAGGCTACTGTGAGAGCCCATCGATCTACAGCCAAGCTCTCAAGAGCCAACTTGATGCATTCGTGCTGCCAGCTGGTGCGGCCTTGATTCAGTATGTTGACGATCTGTTGGTAGCTGCAGACACCGAACAAGTTTGCAAGACTGCTACTGTGTCACTGTTGCAGCATCTATGCGACTTACACCACAAAGTGTCACCTTCTAAATTGCAATATTGTTGTCAAGAAGTTACCTACCTAGGTCACTTATTGTCAAAGGCGGGAAGAAAGTTGACCCCTGAAAGAATCGCAGCAATTGCTCGAATGACTGTGCCGACGACCCAGAGAGATGTGCGTGCCTTTTTAGGTATCACGTCATACTGCAGACAGTGGATTCCGAACTTTTCACTGTTAGCGAAACCATTGATAGCTCTCACGTGCAAGGATGTTTCGACTCCTTTGCCATGGACGGAGCAATGTCAGAAAAGTTTTTCTGAACTTCGTGATGCGTTGTGTTCGGCTCCTGTGTTAGGTACTCCTGATTACAGCAAGCCATTTACACTATACGTCCATGAGAGGGAAGGTTGTGCGTTGAGTGTTTTAACGCAACAATTTGGTGGCAAGCAGCGTCCGTGTGCATATTTTTCCTCGACCTTAGACCCGGTAGCTAGAGCGTTGCCGAGTTGCTTGAGGGCGGCAGCTGCGGCATCTATTCGACAATCCGCAGGTCTTGTCATGGATAATATGCTCATAGTGATGGTTCCGCATGCAGTTGACACTCTCTTGAATCGGACAAAAACTCAACATCTGACGAGTGCAAGGTTGTCTGGGTACGAGCTGACCCTTTTGGCAAGTTACATACAGATCAAACGTTGTAATGTACTGAATCCGGCGACATTGTTGCCGATTAATATGGAATCGGATGATGTACCACCACATGATTGTTATTTACGAACTGAGGAAGAAACAAAGGGTCGTGTGGACCTGAAAAACACTCCTTTGACAGATCCCGATGGTACTTTGTATGTCGATGGATCTTGCTTTAAATTGCCGAATGGCGATGTGACGACTGCGTATGCTGTAGTGACGTTGAGCACGGTTGTGGAAACTGCGAGATTGAATCAGAACTCAGCACAAGCGGCAGAGTTGATTGCATTGACAAGAGCATGTGTTTTGTCTAAGGGAAAGCGAGTGAATGTGTTTACCGACAGCCAGTACGCATTCGGCGTTGTGCACAGTTTTGGAAGACTGTGGAGAGAAAGAGGATTTATGACATCACATGGTACGAAGATCCAACACGGGCAGCTCGTGAATGATCTTTTGGATGCACTTACATTGCCTAAACAAGTGGCGATCGTTAAATGTAGTGCACATCGGAAAGTGACGGATGATGTTGGTCGTGGTAATGCATTTGCGGATGAGATTGCTAAGGAAACGGCTAAGAATCTTACAACTCGAATGTACGTGACAAGTTCAGTGAGATGGCCGACGGAAATTGGTATGGGTGAAGACACTGTTGAGAGTGTGAAAGCAATTCAGAACGAAGCCACTGAAGCTGAAAAGACCAAGTGGAAAGAAAGTACGGGAAAGTTGGATATGCATGGATGTTGGGTTGACTTGACGGAACGTCAGAGGTGGATGTTACCAGATGCGTACATATTAGCTGTCGTGACGATGGCTCATGGGTTGTCACATATTAGTGCAAAAGGGTATTACTAAATGTGCTGAGAGAGTGGTTAAGAATTGCATGGTGTGTTTGATGCACAATCCTGGCAAGGGCACCCCCACTCCACCTGGTCATTTTGCTCCACCTGTTTGTCCCTTTGAGGTTATCCAACTGGACTTTATCCATATGGAGAGATGCAATAACCTGAAGTATGTTTTGGTTGTGGTTTGTGCGTTCTCTAGATGGATTGAGGCCTATCCTCTTAAGGATAATACTGCCCTGTCCACAGCGAAAATCCTGCTGAAGGAATACTTTCCTAGGTATGGAATGCCACGAAACGTGTGGTCGGATAATGGAAGTGAGTTTGTGGGAAGTGTGATGCAGAGCGTGTGTAAGGGCCTTGGAATTCGTCAAAAATTCCATAGCGCTAATCATCCTCAGGCAGCGGGTTTGGTTGAAGGGTACAATGGTACCCTGAAACTGAAACTTGCAAAGATACAAGCTACGACTGGTCTATCATGGCCTGATGCCTTGCCTCTGGCTCTCCTATCAACCAGAGCGACTGTACACTCTCGAGTAGGGCTTAGCCCATATGAGATTGTGTTCGGCCGCCCTGCGAACATTTGGGGAGTCCCGAGACCTAAGGCCTTTGATAGTCTTGAGTATCCAATGTTAATTGATTACCTTCATGATTTGACCACTAAACTACGGTTAATCCATCAACAGGTCTTTGAAGCTCTACCGGTGCAGACAGAGGGTCCTGGACATCAGCTCCGGCCAGGCGATTGGGTCGTTACCCGAAATTTTGGTCGGAAACGTAACTTGGAGCCAAGATTCGTAGGACCCTTTCAAGTCTTGTTGACAACGAGGACTGCGGTTCGATTGGAGGGCCGGAAAAACTGGGTTCACGCCGGCCACACGAAAAAGGTACCGATCCCCTTACCAACAGACGGTTGGGTGAGAACTGGGATTTTGGCAACGGAAACTGAGACTCCTTTAAACTTTGTGCCGTTCAGTGACGCTCAACTTGTAGGGGATGATTTGTCGCTGCCAAACCCACTTGTGGAGTCATCAGTAGCAGAGAACCCAAGGTCTGACTCGTTGTTCACCTCATCGAACACTGTTGCGCCAGCTGAACAATTATTTGTAGAGCAAACTCGACCTGGAAGAAGTCGATACTTTCTTCGTTCAAGGACTAATAAAAAGTAGTCGTATATTTGTTTTCTCCTTTTTCTGGTGTTATGAACATTATGGACAATTATATCCTTTCTTTTTGAGTTCTTATGTGCTTTTCACTGCTAAGAGATTTGTATTAAAACTGAACGTTTTGAGAAAACCCTACCATCCGGGTTACCGTAGGGCCGTGCGGGTACTCCTTTCTGTTTAGCAGGTTTCTGACGCTAGGTCGGTTACTTTTGTCGATTCCTGGGAACTCCTGGGGATTGATAATCGCTATTCAGAACGAAGTGCGTCAAGTACGTCACGGACGGTTTGTAGAGGACGGCGTTCTCTAAGCTGTTGGAAGTAGAAAGGATGTCGGCGCAGAGATCAGAGTTACATAGGGTTGTACGAACAAAATGTTTTCTGTTTCAGGTGTTCCTACTGTTTCTGACTGTGTCTATGCTATTGGTGGGCGGAGTGTATTTTGGAATACAGTTGTTATTACCTTCTGTTTCACCTACCCTTTCTCCTAAACTAAGCTCCATCACCACTGTTTCCCCACATTCTTTTCATCCCTTGCCTCAACACGAACAGGTTAGACGTGCGGAATTTATGAATAACTCCTTCGTTCAACTCCTACATCAGCATCAGTTGGTGATGAATACTACCAACTGTTGGGTGTGTGGGTTAATGCCACATACCATGGATAGGGGTATTCCGTATTTGGTCCTTCCTTACAGCTCCCAGGGTTCAGCTCGAGCATTCCAAACTATGTTTCGCAGTGCACTAGATTCCTACCCCAGTCGAGAGCCACGCTCTGTCGATTTTGGTCCTGGTCCGTACCACAAGCCTTTGGCGATAGCGATAGCGGATTTAGATAGAGATGTTTTTGATGCATCGCTTATCCCAGATGAAGAGGTGCAAGCCTATAAAGATCTGAGTGAGGCTGAGTATAGTACGTCAGTGGGTGACAGACAGTTTAAGAGCTCGTCCCCAATATGGATTGTACCACACCTCGGTAATTTCTGCTTGAAAGGTTTGGGTCGAAATCCGAGAGCACAACTTGGGAACAGTGCTTGTACTGACACGTATGTCCTACCGATGCTCTCTTCCCCTGTTTTTCTGACTGCTAAGGGCACTTATTTCGTATGTTATGAACGCGCATATACATGGTTACCCCGTGATTTTTCGGGTACCTGTTATATTGCAAATCTTTTACCACCGACTTTCACAGTTGCCTCAGACTATCACAAGACTAGAGTTGTGAGAGGCGTTATTAGCAAAGAGGATACTGCCGGTCAAGAAGCAGGAGATTTCTTTAATGGTTTCTTGCCGTTTTGGGGACCTATGGTTAATAGTAGGAACCTAAGACAGTTGACCCGTGTAGTTGAGTCAACTGCTAATATTACTGCGAGTGCCCTTGGTAACTTAACAGCTGAACTTCAGGCGGATAGACTCATGACGTTGCAGAACCGGATGGTTCTGGATGTTATTCTTGCAGATAGAGGTGGTGTGTGTAAAGTTATCCATTCGAGTTGTTGCATTTTCATTCCTGACAATGCTCCAACTGTCTACCAAGCCATCTCAAAGTTGCACAAGATCTCCGAGTCCATACACGTGGACGAAGGTAATTGGACGCTTCTAGGATGGTTTTGGGGTCTGATGTCAACTTGGGGTTGGAAGATTCTGATGATCGTAGGGGTTGTTGTAACGTTTCTATTCACGTGTTGTCTTTGTGTACAGTGTGGTCCTGCCTTATGTGGCCTCTGTGCTACAACGTGTATAAGACGGCCATCTGTTACCAAGGAGACGTTGATTAATAGAATGATGTTCCAGCAGCAGTTGAACGATCTGATGAATATTGAAATCGATTCCGATCTTGACTAGTGCTTGCCTACATGAGGGCAAAAGGAGCGTCTGAGGTTCCGTGTGAGACGGAACGACACTTTTCGAGTGGTGACGAATATGGATGAGTTTGGTGTCTACGAACCGCAAATGACGAGTATAGTGGGTGTACGCAGTTTCGCTACGCAACCACGCATGGTTCGTCTCATTTTTGGGTTCGTTCATCCGAACCCTCGGGTTCCATTTTAGATACGGCATCCATTTTGTTTCTTGCCCTCAAGTAGCCAGCGAACGGACTTTGTCCGCTTCGTGACCCTGGGACTCCCAAGCTTACACGAGGGACACGTGTTTCTTTGAGGGTGACTTTTACGACAAGGGAAATGACATGGCGAAGGCAGATGGCCCTGCTCGAGGCTCATCTTGCCGTGCTAGTCTATTGTTTCAGTCATGCATGCATTGGACACGAGGTCTTTGATCCTGTTATCAAGTTTCCTTTATTACTCCCAACACTCTTTTCTAACCTGTTGTGCATCCTTGTCCTTTCTTTGCATCTGTTTTTGTCCCCTCTCCTAATGTGTTTACGGTCAGAATGGAATGTGTTTTATTGTGGGGTAGATATGTTTTTACAGTTGGGAACCGGCAATGCTGCTGTAATTATGTTCCGGCCTCCTGAAACATGAACACGACTCATTTGAAGTTTATTGTGGGAACTGAGTTGTAACCTTTGTTCGCCATACTGTGTAATGGCAAAAACGTGTATAAAAGGAGCGATCCACTTTTGCAATTCGAAGCAGTCTCCGAGAACCTACACGTTGTGTACTTCTTGTGATTTCTGTATCCCTGCAGTAAATAAACGCTGATCTCTGACGTCGCTGGAAGTGTCCCGTGTCTCTGTGTCTTGTACGCCAGAACAGGTAACCCACGAAGGTTTCAGGTGTTGTCCCCTGGCACCGCTGGGTCTTAGAATAACCCAGTCCTTCACCAATTCCCATGCAGACGGCCGTTGACAATTGAAAGATGGCGCCAGCGGATTTACTGTGTTCAAAGTGGAGTGTTGTTGTAGTTAAAAAAACGCCCCTACTTTTATTCGAGGCACCGGATTGCTTGATAACTGTTTCCGACCCAGTTGAGAGAGAGAGGGAGGGTCTAATGTCCTTCCTCAGGGTCGTCGCCGGTACTCGACTCGGCGCACAAGTCTCCTCGGCGTCCATTGAATTGTCAAGCTCAGACCTCCGGTACAGCGGTGAGTGGGGAAATGTGAGTCAAAGGGGAGCAGTGTGACTCCTGCTCCGCTTCTTGATGTACAAACAAAGCGTAGGGTCCTGGTATTTAAAAGCAGGTGAGCGGGCTGCCGTGTTTTAATTAAGAATGTCCTTTGACTTGCAGTGCACGGGTCAAGTGGCGGTTCCTTGGCTAATGCTTCCACCCGCTTTCTAAAGAGCTGAAGAAGGCATTAGGATACCATTTGGCAAATATGAGAAGGATGACTAAATGATACTTCATGATGGCTAAATAAGGCATGTATGTATTCACAGGTACACTGCTGTTGGCTGCGTTTTACCTCATGGGGAAAAGTTGTTAAAACCTCCCGAGTGAGTTGCTGGTAGGAGTCCACCTGGCAACCACTTGGTAATTATGGCACAAAATATACACACTTCAAACAAAGTGTGGTAATTTCGACACAGAATAACAACTCGTGTGAGTGTTTTATGTCTCTGGCACTATCTTTCTGGAGATGCGTCTTCAAGCCCTGATGAAATTCACAAAAAATGTGCGAGGCAATGAAACATGTTGGCTGTTCCAATTGAGATGGTCTAAACATGCAGTTCTTTTTAATCTGAGTGTGGACACTGTGGAAATTAAAGTATGTATGAAAAAAGTGGGTCACAACTCATTTTAGCTTTAAAAAATGTTTTTCTGTTGCACTTTACGGGGTCTAGTTGGTTGATGGATGATATGATCATCTACACTTTATTTTCTTCACCTTTTCTCACACAATTTTAAGACTTGGGCAAAAATTCTCTCTTTTCCCTTTTCTTTTCTTGTCATGAAAGTTACCGATTATGACGATGTGAGCAAACTGGTGAGTACCAACCAGTAGCTCTATGGATGTGCATACGTGAGGTACTTTATGACTTCCCTCACATTTTTTCTTTTTCTTTAATTGCCGTGACCTTGTGTGTGGCTGGTTGACAAACTTAAGACTTTTAGAAAAGAACACTTGGAGGAGGGCACGTCTGATAAACAAGCGTAGCCCAATCTAGGAGTGTACAAATATCCCCTTTTTGTTGATGTAACACTAAAAAGTTGCAGTGTTCTACGTAACCAGGTCATTGGTGTATGGGCAATTAAAAGAATGTCAGCCTTGTAAAAGTGATTCAAGCACAGACCTTACAGAATCAGAGGCCATGGAGGAAAAGAATAAGGAAGATTTGTTGTCCAGGGTAACATCAGATTAACTCCTAGTGACCTTCTCATGAGATGATATAATAAGTTGCATTTCCTGTTCTGGCTTCTGGCAAACAGATCTATTCACAGTGGGCATCGATGATGATACTGCAGTCATGCTGTTCAGCTGAATCTGCACATGTACTCGGTGCATCTGTATAAAGAATGCTCTCAGAGTCAACTTGATAACTCTCAGCTACAGGACACCTATTTGAAACTCTGATTGTGTCTGGTAATCAATGACAATTTATCGACAAACCGCCCGATGAGCTACCCAACGAAGAAGGGAGAAGTGATTACTGTTATGTTATGAGGGAGCGAATTGAAGAGAAAACCTACTGAAGTGTTGGACTGAACATTCAAAATCAAAGTCTCAAGCACCTGAGCATAAATTTAAAGGATCTCCTTCAGACTACCATAATGTTGACTGGATGATCTCTTCAGTCACTATTGTAATGGTTACATGCAGTCAGTCAATAAAACTTTATTCGGTTTTTACAACCACAAAAGTATACAACAAGCAGCTACAACAAGCAGTTACATGCATAGATACATCAAAAGGATCACAAATATGCATTATTACATCCGTCCTAATAGATATAAAATGACCTAGCAGGCTGCCAGGGAGCATGGGCAACATCAAACATGATCTTGGATGTAAGAACCATCTTGCTTTGAGAGGCAAATGCCCTGAGAAGAGTAATATCCAAAATTGCTCATACAAACTGGATGCACTGACAAGAGACAAGATACATATTGTTTACACCGAGATAAAAATGCAGCTAGTGTAAATGTATGACTGTGTGGGATAAGCTGTAGAGGAGAGATCATTTCTAAGGAAAACTAAACAACCAATTTTGTGGACAAAGATACAAAAATGACCTTTACGATGAAGATAAGCCACAGCCACAGCCATTACTTTCAGAAAAAAATACAGGTGTCAAAGCCGCACATAAAGGGAGCACCTTCAATTACAAATGCATATTCCCCATAGTGAACCGAGATATTTCACCTGAGGCGGTGCCACAATCAGGGTGTGAAAATATGCACGCTGGAGATTCAGAAACACAAGCCAACCATGATTCTGAAGACACTGCAGAACCTGTTGCAAAGTCCCTGCCTGAAGAACAAGTCAAGATCTGTGTCAAACTTTAGACAAATACATAGATCTTCTGAGAGTGCTGGTTGTCCCCAACTCTCTGGTGGTCTTGTCCACTCAAATACTTAACAAGAGAAGAAACAGGAAAGCAGGAAAGGGAGAGATAATAGCAGGTGCACTTGTTGTCAGAAGCCAGTGTTGGCAAAACCCCAGGTGCCGTATTATCTCCTTGGAGATTAGCCCTCCTACTTGTTCTTAGATGGTGTATGGCACAACGTCTGAATGGTTAAGAGAAATAGTTAGAGGTCAGGGAGAAGGTGCTATTTCAGTATGTTTGGTAGAGTGAGACCTTAAACCCAATGAAGCACATAAACTTATCTAATTCCAGGCAGACAGTGCAAACATAAGAACGGGCGTGGATCATAACACCGCTGTTGCTCCCCTGAATGCCCAAACATTAGAGACCGTGGATCAGAAACAGATAATCTGTGTTCTAACTACATGGAGACAAGCAAAGAAAGTCAAAGGAGGTAATCTAGGTTAGGACCACATGAGCAAACCAGAATAAGGTAAAAGTAAAAAAGGTAAGGCGCACAGGATCAGGTAGACTAATTAAATGAAACAGAGAGCAAATAGAACTATAAATCCTTGCCAAGCAAATAGACTTGTGCTGTTAAATGGGCATTCCTACTACTGACGTAGAAATGTACTGCAGTTTGGAACTTCCCACATGGCTGTGGTTAGTGGTCTAACTCTCTCATTCTCCACTGCACAGTCTTTCAAGGATTCTATTCTCTTCCCTGTTGGAGTCTGGTGATTCCGAAATAAACACGAGGGGCAATACACATAGGACCCGATTTAGGGTTTAGCAGATGGGATAATGTTAGACCTGGTATCCTTGGTGTGGTTTCCCTCTAATTTTTTGCCTTCACACCTCCTATTCTTTCTGATTTCGTTTTTGCTGGTCTCAGGACTCTGCACACTTAACCACTGCCAAGCAGTTTTAAAGTGCTTGTGTTCCTTCCCTAAAACATGTTAACATTGGCTCATACTGAATTGGCACCTTTAATTTACTTGTAAGTCCCTAGTAAAGTGCCACTACCAGTGCCATGGCTTGTAAATGAAAGGCTATTAGTAAGCCTGCAGCACTGATTAAGCAACCTGCTAAAGTAGCACTCTATGAATATCTCAGGCCTGCCATTGCAGAGCCTGTATGTTCAGTTTTAAACTGCTTTTTCGACCTGTCAAAGTAAACACTTTGACAGGCCCAAATCTTCCTTTTTAACACATATTAAACACCTGTTGGGTAGGCCCTGTACCGCACAGAGGGCAGGGTGCAATGTATTTTGAAAGTTGGACATATACTTTTAAGTTTTACATGTCCTGGTAGTGAAAAACTCTTTAATTTGTTTTTCACTATTGCAAATCCTGCATCTTCCATAGGATAACATTCAAATTGCCCCATTTCATTTTATAAGTGCAATTTCCAAATGGGAACAGGTAAGCCCTTTATTGTTTGGTATCTCTGGAATTGCAACTTAAAATCCTAACTTCTGGTGGCTTCGGATTCTAACTTGCAATTCTGAAAATGGCACTTTTAGAAAGTTAAAGTAACCAATGATGGACGGAATGCTGAACAATGGGAATATTCACCCCCAGTCGCGAGGATCTGAGATTAATCCATTGTTCATTTGCTCACCACGCCACCACAGTTTGGACCCAGCCATATGCAAATGAGTCTCGACCCTGTTCCTCATGGGAACAGTCCAGCTTGAACTTGCAAGCTTGGTCCTTCCTGGACCGGAAGCAAGCATCCTGGGACTGGTTTCGAGGCATTTTCTTGTCTTAGCCATTTGGTGCCTGCTGCCTGTCTTTGTGTCACCCGAATGGGTGTGGGTGACAGCTGGTCTTTGTGCATTCCCCCTGGACAGCCACACACAATGGAGAGCTTAGGTGTGACTGGATGGGCTATTACTGGCAGAATGGGAAAGAGGAACTGGACCAAACCCACTTACACTTGAATAGGTTATGTCCTGTCCCCACAAAAAGGCCTGCGTACCCCCTGTACTTGGTCTGGAGCCAGGGCCATGAATGCAGGCCACATGTGAACTTCAAAGGCAAGCCTCTAGAAGCTTCTTCCCACTTCAAAGGCACAGCTGTGTGTAAATAGTGGACATCAGACACCACCACATCAGTTCACTTCTGGACCTGTGGATACTCTGCCAGGAAGGAGGACTGCTGTGTGGCTACAAGGACTGCCACTCTGCTGGACTGCCGCTCTGAAAGAACTGCTGCTCTGCTGTGCTGACCTCCTGCCCTATTGCCTGGCTGAGAAGGACTGGATCTCCATCTCTTGAACCCATAACCAAGATTGAATCCATGGGCTAGTTGGCTGGCCTTCTGACCTGAAGCCTCAGGGACTTAACTGGCTTCCACCAGCCTGGCATCTGCACCTGGACTCTGCCATCTCTAAGTCTACCCTGCTAAGTGGTGCCACCCCAGTCCTGGACCCTTGAAGTGGGCTTAAGGAGCTCTGCCAACCTTTTTGGATCCAGCAGTACCGCTGTATTGCTCCGACTGCGCGACGTACCTCAACACACACCCTCGCAATCCTTATCAATGGCAGCCTCGATGACAACACTGGACTCTGCCTCATAACCTTGCAGCTCTTCCGTACAGACGGTCCACCCAGACTGTGCGCAGCATACTCAATGCCGGACTTCACATCGCAAGCCCTTTTGACGTAATTCTTGACGGAGACTCAGGCACTCACATCGCAGCCTCGTCACATCTCGAAACTGAAGCATCGCTTCAGCTGTGCGACGCATCTTCAACACGGATCCTCGCAAAACTCCACAAACCAGGATTTAAGGTACTTTGTTCAGTGGGCCTAACGAGGCCCCAGCCAGAACTCCATCACAGTGGGTCTGAACTTGTGACTTTATCCTGGTCCGGTGTGAACCAGATATCCACAGTTGGAGCTTTGTACTTTTTTCTGCTATGTTTACCTAAATCTTTCAAATTCAATATCTCCCGTTCTACTGATTGATCCTCTAGTAACAGGGTAATTTCCGTATTGATGAGTGACTGTTCGCGTCGCACCTGCGTTGTCAGAACAGGAAGTGGAAGTAGAGCCACTACTTTTGACAATCATTTGACTAAGCGAGGAGCGGAGAGCATGAGGGAGCAAGGACCGGACGGTAGCCTCATGGCCGCAGTCTGCTGCCCAGACTCTACAGCCCACTGCGGGTTAAGGACTGAGGTATTGGCTTACTGCTCTGGCCCAGCTCTCTCGCTGTATTCCCCTTCGCGCTCGCCCACCGTCCAAGCCTCCTAAGTCGCAGGCATGAGGGATGCCACTGAGGCAAACGGAATGCTTGGCGCTCTGTTTCACCCTCACAAGCCTCTCAAGCCACAAGCAGCGGGGCTAGGGGCCTAAGCTGCGAGTGGCGAGAGGCGCCGCCAACTGAAGTGGCAAAGCATTGGGCCTTGTATGGGGGTCTGCAACAGGCTGCAGAGCGGCAGTATGTGAGCAATAGTCTATAGGTTTTACTGCAAGGGTGGAAGGTGGAACTGGCAGCTGGGCAGCGGGTTTGGAAGACCTAGGCCCTGCAATTTTGTTGAGCCCCAGGTGCGCGGAAGCGGCCCGACTAGGAATCGGGTGCAGCTTGTGACCTGGGTGCACTCCCTTCCTGCATTGCGTCAGCCCAGGCCTTTCATCTACTGTGCTTATACCCCTTCTCACCGCACCTTAAGCACACAAACCTTCGCCAAGCTGGCATCTGCCTTTTCCTGTTGACAACTGCTGCATTTGCCACTTCTACTGTACCACCTCCCTGGAAAGCAGCCAGCTGTTATCTACCAGCCATTTGCCAGTGTTTAGCCCTCGCTCTATGAAAGTTTCTACTCTACATTACACCTGCATGCTTGTGCACCCCCTCTCATTGCAAAAAGTTAACCACTCTGCAGGAGGGGTGAGGTGGCGCTAAGACTGACTGAGCGAGCCACACATCATGTCAGAAGGTGGCCCCAGGGAAGTACGTGTCCCCCAGCACCTTACCCACTAATCTACCACAACTGCACTTGCGGCACTACGTACTGGACAGGGCTTAGTAGACAAAAGTTATCAATAAAGTGGTCCCTACAGGGGAAGAGTGGCCCTTGACTTCCATGGCAATAGTATTAGAGAGAAGAAGAGAAAACCTTTAAAATGATTTCATTTCAGTTATGTGTTTAGTGCATTTATTTTCACACATCCCATTTCAAAGCGCAAAAATGAATTTTAACAGTATAATACAATATGTATGCTTTTCTAGAACCAAGGTGCTCCTAAAAGGTGACGGTGCAGTGAAAGTGAAATATAGTGAACAAAAAGTGCTCTTGTGCTATATACAGAAATATATACATATGGCTGATAGGGACAGTAAGATGTTTGCAGCCAAAATCCGTATTATGAGTGTCGATATTGACCATCAAATTAAACAAAAAAAGAGATTCCACATTTGTTATTGTCAACGTTTTGACCCCATAGCACTTCATTATTTAGAGCAGGTCATCATCAGGATGGGAAATCTCCAACCAAATGATTAGTTAACCATGTCTCAGGAAGAACTTTTGAAGACTCCTGAATCAGACCTAAAATCAGACAACTCCATGGATCTGCAGATCCTCTCACCTCAGCCTTTCTACCCGCACATTAGCGATAAATCAAGTCACTTCCTTTCAGGGCAACCTGTAGGAGCCTAGGGGATGCTTTACTACTATGGAACTCTGAAATTTAAGGAAATACTGGCATCTTACCCGCTAGATCCGCCCCAGGAAAATGACTCTGCCACTGGTCTACATAGCTGCAAGAAAGGCCCTTACACTAGCACTGGGGCTGTCCTCGGCCGGAACAAAGCATTACGTATGGACTGTGCATTTGATTCTCTTCTGAACACACTGCAGTTGTCTGTTGAGGCAGTGCAACATCAATAAAACAAAATGGACATCCAGTTGTCACTGCTTAACATTCTGGCTGTTTTCGTAGCTGGTATCCACGAGAAGCTAGGGGATCTCATTTTGCTCATCAAACGGGCACAGTCAGAAACCTTTGCGATACAAGCGAGCTGCACGTGTACCTCAGTGTGGACAAATTGTCCTCTCTTCACTCCATGCTCAATGACTTACTTAGTGAACTTAAACAAGAGCCTAAGATTTTCAGGGGCTCACCTCTCTTGGAAGCAATTAACCAACGTCGAGTCACAAGGCTTGCTAGTTATTTCAGAAAGCTACCTACCACAAAACATCAGCATACCATCCAAGGGGAGTACTGTACCATCACTCATCGGACCAACTGCAACAAACCCTGAGAAGGGTGCCAAACCAGACAGCGCCCTGGAAGTTACAACAAATGCAAGATTAAAACAGACCCAAAGGAGGAAAGGTCGGAACAAAAAGAATCCTGCATCAAATAAATTGGTCATCTACCCCCCTCTAGATCAGTAACCAGACAATTATAACAGATAACTCTATAACTGGCCATCCAACCACACTTGACAAACAGTCTAAGCTCCAAGTCTAGTGCAGGGCTCAGCATTCACAATGCCATGGAGGAGTAATTTAGCCGCGCAATCGTGGTACCATCAAAGACAGCAGGTACGAAGGGTGTACCGCCGGAGTCTGATAAAGCAACAATCTGCGCAGTAGGTTTCTGCATCACAACATTTTTGAGGCACCTCCGGCCCCCAAATCAATAATACCTCTCCAGTCAGTGCCTGTTTGGGAACCAAACAGCAAAATACTGTTGGCAAAAAGTTGGCTTCAGCAGCAAGGGACACCATGCCAGAAGGTGGATCCAGGATGGAGTTGGCCGACGCGGGGTCACTAACCATTTTCCCCACTTCACCAACGTCTGGCATTTTTTAATCAATTCAGTGAGGGCAACATTTGTTGGATGTCCACAAACCAGCAACTCAACATTCATGGGAAACCAAACAACCAAAACAGGCTTTGCAAGAACATCACTTAGAAACAAACACATTAATCATCATGCCAGAGTACTAATCCAGGCGAAACTGTGATGTTCTGAATAGGGGCAACATCCTATTGCTACTTTCATCTATCCTGAACTTAAAGTCAACTGACATCGTCATTGGAGTTTATCTGCTTTGCTAAGCCTCTCTCCCTAACTGACGATAAGGCTGTCTTCACAGGCAGAATTCATGCCTGGATGACTAAACAACTACAGACACTTGTTCCACAAAAAAGTTTGATACAGGGTACTCAAGAGCCATCAAAGAGAAATTTTTAAAATTACGCCCGAGTCTGCTCCCCCCTGTATTGCACCTCCCCTCTAGGCAGCGTGAGCCCACATTCAACGCTTATCTCTGCAGCTAGGGAATAGGAGATCTGTCTCATATACTGTGCTCCTGCAAAGAGTTATTTGGCGAAAGAAGACAGTTGCTTAAAATCCCCTTCAATCAAAATGGAATCCGTACGCGGAGGCAATCTGTGTTGGCTTGCTTCGCGCCCAGGGACCAGCAACTGAATTGCCAGCTGATAAAATATCTTGAACAGGTGAATAAGAGAATGTCAACATGGGCCAGCTTGACATCAAACTCCACAATCTCCACCAATGTTTAGGGAAGCTACCAGGCGGACCTGCCAGCACTTTACAGAATAGTTTGCACTATAGACCTTCATTTGGGCTGCCGTCTTGGTCAGAAGGAGGGACGAATGATCAAACTTGCACTTTTTTTTATGTACACTCTATGCATCTTTGGAACGTACCTTCCTTAATACACAAAATTCAAGGTGGCGGCCCACGAAAACCTGAATCGTGTGTCACACCCTGCAAAATAGGGACTGCTTACACCTATGCATTCTGCATCTTTTAATGTCCCCTCTATACTGAGGCTCCCCAGATACGCTAATAACTATGAATAATTTGTTCTGTTATATTGCAGTTTGAATGGGTGTAAGGAGGCTGACCATAGGCACTTTAGACCACTCTAGTATCCACACACTTTGCACTTTCGCACTTTCGCACTTTATCTTTCTGTGCAAAGAGAAGTCGATACCAGATGTTTTCATGTTCCTCATTTATTATTGGGAATAGACCTGTATCTGCCTTAGTGTATGCCATCATATCCACTGGGAAATAGGCTCCTAGCCTTCAGGCACTATAGCACACCCACAGCATTGCTATGGGGGCACTGTGTCAACAGAATTATTGGTATTGACATACTTATAAGATCTATTGGGAGCAGGGCCGGATAATATTTGCAGGCTACCAGCCTGTACCTTCTTGATCTGCTTTGCATTCTAAATACATTTTAAAAGGAGACTCACTTCAAGTTGATTTGCTGCTATAAATATCCGGCAGAACGTATAGTTTGGTTGTGCATTGGAACTCTGTATCTTACGCCCTTTGTGCTTCATCGATCTGATCTACAATAAATGGTTAGCATTTAACATTGCCATGTCCCTCCACCCCCACCAGTGAATTACACTCATATCTGTTCACCCCGTACTTCTATGAACCTTCAGCACTTTAGGCAGCCTTTGCTACTCCTGGGGTCGTGTGCCAAAGGGGTTATGGGCGCAGAAACACTTATACGATCCTCCGGGAACAGAGGTTCACCCATTTTTTTATTGCTTTGTACTTTTTATATATCACATGTGGTGACTGATTTTCAGCTTGTCTAGCTGCTACAATTCTTTTGATTGGTCTGGTGTTATTATCATTTCTTTTAATTGATTCACATGTTTTGGTTTTATTGCTTGTATTTTATTGCAATTGTTTTAAGTAACTATGCAAATATATAAACTTGAACTTCTACTAATTTGATTTTTGTTATTTTGGTCTTGTTTTATTTAATAAAGAAAGCTCTATATTTTTAAGTTGGTGTGGGGTCCTATTTGCCTGGTGCTTTTACTTTATTACTGTTTGAAATGTTGCACAAATTCTTTACACATTGCCTCTAAGTTAAGCCTGACTGCTCAGTGACAAGCTACTAGAGGGTTGAACACTGGTTATTTAGAGTTGGCTTGTGCCTCACCCTGACAAGGATTGTGGGTGTGCCTAGCCAGGGCTCACACCCCAGTCAACCAACAATTAAATTTCTCACAGATACTCTATCACAAATGTGATGGATATCCTTCCCAGCGTATTACAAGTGTGTTACATCCTATGGCACTTGTAATACAGCAGACGGAATATCCGACAAGTTTGTGACACAAAATCTAATCGGCCAAACTTTAAATCAGGCCCATAGTACTTAAACATTTTCTCAGCACTCTTGGAATGATGTCCTGACAGTCTGAAGCTCCAAGCTCAGCGAGAGAACCCAATTCTTCTTGGGAATTATGAAATAACAAGAGTAAAACTCCTGAGCCTCAAGAACAGTCTCTATGTCACCTTTCTTTTAGAAGCAAACAATTTCCTCCATTAATATGTTTTGTGGGTGAGGAGGAGAGGTTTGAGGGGTAATGTGTGGAGATCTCTTCCAGAAGAGGAGAGAATAACGCTGATTCAAATCTGATGGACTCATCTGTGCAAGGTTATCTCTGACCATTTGTGAAAGAAAGACGCCAGCTCTCCCACAAATGGAGAATTCTGGGAAGAAATCAGAGAGGACTCAAAAGGGTTTCAGATTGGTACATGAAAGAGAAAGAAAGTTGCTGCAGCTTAACAACTATTTCTACCACTCGTACCCAAAAGGCTTGAAATTATTTCTTGTATTGCCGAGCACACTGACGACTGTAACCTTCAAATCATCTGTATTGCTGGTGGAACGTATGCCATGGAGGAGCTAAACATAGTGTGAGCAATAGCATAACTCTCCTTGAATTTCTACAGAGAAGAGTAAGCCTTCTCCCCAAATAACTTCTGGCCTTCAAAAGACATCTGCTTAAACTGATCTAGAACATCAATTTAGCAGCTTTTAGAGTGCATTTTGTCTGCTTGACAAAGAGAGAGAAATCACAGAATACGCATACAATGGCAATGCTGGTACAAAACTGGCATTAATGAAAAAATAAAAGGAACAGGCACCAAAGCTGCATCCAAGGAACGCAGCCAAAGTCAAATTCAGGTTAAAAAAGACACCAACTCCAATGTGAAGGCTCATAAGACACCATAGAGGCTCATGGGGGCAGACTGAAAACAGTCAACGAAGGCTTCTGGTAAGAACCCATCTAAGGAAAATGACCTAATGAGTGGGTTGCAGAGATAAACATGCTTAATTCGAAGATGAACATAATGTCTCCTTGGCCCCCTTCTTACTCATGTGGTTGTAGTAGAAATTGTCTCTTATGTTTCTTATACCAACTTGCTCCTGAAACAAAAAGAGGTACTGCAGACCCTGGGACCGAGGAGATTTGGAATTCCTAAATGAAGGCACTGAAAGCTGTGCCTCGTTCTCCTTGATTGCCATAGAGTGCATAAGGGTTCGTAAATTGCATGGCATAGGATTATGAAACTTATGAACCATAAAAACTCTGGATGTTGATCTGTAACCAACATCTAGTTGCTGGAAGACGAGCAGGGCCTAAAGTCCAATGACTTTGAGGTTAGCATGACTCCTTACTAATAAAACATTTTATCCACAAAATGTCAAGAAATCAACCAAAAAAATCGTTGCATACAGATTTGCATTGGTACAGGCGCAGAAAAAAAGGAGCTAATGTCACTGGTACTTGTATGCTTTGCATCTACGAAGTGTAACTGCAACAAATGATGGACGGAATGCTGAATGATTCAGACATTCTACCCCAGTCAAGGGATCTGGGTTAAATCCATTGTTCTTTTGCCCACTACGCCACCCCAGTTTGGACCCAGCCATATGCAAATCAGTCTTGACCCTGTGCCTCATGGGAACAGTCCAGACCGAACTGCCAAACCAGGTCCTCCCAGGACCGGAAACAATCATCCTGGGAACGGGTTCAAGGTATGTCACCCTTCATCAGCCAGGCTTGCTTGAATCCAGTGGCACAGTGAGCAAGGGACCCACGCCTGGGCATACCCATCCCACTTAGGGCAAAACGTGTAACTGCAACAAATGATAAACAAAAGGATGTATGGTGCTGAAGGAGAACCATCAAGAATGCACCACCAGAAGTAGCCAGGAAAGCGCACCAACCAGGAAAGCGCAAACAGGCGAACTACACTCTGGATGGTTAGGTGAAAACATAGCAGCACATGTGGATTGTCCCCAGTAGAGGGCAAAACACATTAAGATAGCTAGATAAAACAAAAGTCATTTTTATCAAAGAAATGAAAAGCATGTTTTAAAATAATAAGCATTAAAACAATAATCTGTTACTGTGATAAAAGAGCACACTGCATTGATTATAAGAAGTCTTTAAGCATAGTAGACCTACTCATTAGCCCCACCATTTCAAGCTGGTTGTTTTCCACGCCCTTCCTCCTTCAATTGACCTCTATTAAGGATTCAGAACGGGAATTCAATTTCGAAATAATTCCCATATTTTGGTTTCTGAAGCCAGTCACTTACTAAGTGTGTTGTACATTCTCCTATTATTTTGGTTTAACCCCTTTTCAAGGGCCAGCTGGGTAGGATCGATGTTGGAGTTTGAAGGATATTGTATTTCTGAGCAACACTCAATGCTCTTTTATTAATTTGCCTTTACTTACCTCAGGGTTTGCTGAGGGTAAATGCTGTTTTACAATCACTTACTGGTCCTGGATTCTGTTTCTGTGCAGTTGGAAACGGTTCTAAGTTATGCATGGTTTCCTCTTACACCCTCCTTTTGAGGTTCACTCAACCTCCAAGTAGACAGTGATCCAAGCTAATTCAAGTATTTCTTTGGGGGGGGGGATTAAGGATTGCGTCTTCTTAGTACACCCTTGCTCACTTAGTCAGGGGAACCGGGGAGTTCCTCCTGTGTCATACGTTTCTTTCTGCAGCAAACACCACTCAGTAGCAGAATCAATGCCTTTCCACTTTGACATCCTCAGTGTCTCTGGAGGGGGCTCTAACCTTTTCATCATTACTATTATTGCAGTTGTCAAATGCTTGCTGTAGCAGTCTCTATACCTTCCTAATTCCTCTTCCTTTAAGGGGGTTGAGGAACAGGAGGTTGGAGGGGAATGAAGACTATCTGTTCTCATCCATAAGAAAAAGTTACATACCTTTGGTAATGATCTTTCAGGTAGCATTAGTGCCTCACGAACATCTGTACCAACACCTGAAACCTACATAGCAGCCTGATGGATGTCCAGGCATGCTAACACCGTAGCAGCTCTTTCCTGGTGGAATGAACCCATAAGCCTTCTGAGGGCAGCTTCTTCACCAATGCATGGCAGATCATTATGCAGAGAACCATCCATCAAGAGATGGTCCTTTTTTACACTGCCTTGCCCTTCTTGGCTATGGAAAACCGTACAAAGAGCTGATCCACTCAATGTTCCTTAATAATATCCATATAAACATGCAGTGCCCTCTTAGGCTCCAAACGATGGAGTCTCTCTTCCTCCTGAGATGGATGAGGTGGAGCAAAGAATGCTACAAGGGTAATAGCCTATCCAGCATGAAAAGGAGTGACCACTTTCGGCAGAAAGGAAGCTTGGGTCCTCAGCACCAACCTACCGCAGAAGAAAGGAGCGCAAAAAAGCTGAAAGAGAAGATAAGCAGCCCTTAACAGTGCATAAAGCAAGTCCTTGCTGGGCTAGGGAAAGAACAAACAACAGCACTTCAGACAAATTTGCTTGTAGTGGGTCAATTTGTCGGGTGCTGCACCAATTCACAATTTTGTCCCAACAACTGGTGTACACTGATTCTTTTGGAGGACGCCTCGAAGACATGATGACACCAATGACCTCAGGTAGCAGGTTGAAGGAGGCCAACTGAAGCCACTCAATCTACAAGTATAGAGATGCAGACTGTGCAGGCCCAGGTGTAGCACCTGCCCTGCTACTGTGACAGAAGATTATTCCGAAGCAGCAGCTTCATCAGCAGACAGATGCTCATGCCCAGGAGTTCAGAGTACAACACTTTGGATAACTTGGGTTGGGTTATTACTAATCTTCTTCAGAATACTGGGCAGGAGAGGCACTGGTGGAGGGAATACAGGAAGCCCGAGCTCCACTATATATGGAAGGAGTATCTGAGAGAGAACTGCTTTAGAAACTACAACAAGCAACAGTGACAATGGGCCTTCTCGTCAGTAGTTGAAAGACTGAGCTAGGTTTCTCCCCATTGCTGGAAGTCACCCTGAGTCACATTCGAGTGCAACTGCCGTTTGTGATCCGCTAAGCAACTGCCCCTGAGTTTGTCCACTCAGGTGTTTAAAGATTCCGCCAGGTGGTTCACAAAAGAAATGCCTTGGTGGTTCTGCCACTTTCAACAGTTCAGGGCCTCCTGACACAGGACCCAAGACCCCACCCTGTCCTGCTTGTTGAAGTACTATATATCAGTGGTGATGTCTGTGAGGGCCTCCATTAACCATCCGTCCTCTGGTGGTGGGCAGGAAGGCCGTCAATGCTAAATGCATCAGTTTCAACTCCAACAAACTGACGGAGTCGGCCCTCCAACAGAAACCAGAGGCCTTCAAACTCCACCTCTCCCAGATGGCATCCCCAGCCCAGCAGTGATACATTCATGATAACCATCAGCGGTGGTGGAGTAAGGAGAGGTGCCCACCACTGAACCAATCACAGTCCAGTACCCACCACTGCAGATCTTGTACATTCTTCTCTGAAATCTGGATACAATCCAATAGATTCCTCTCATGTTGTGCCAACTGGGATTTATTTTCCTACTGTAGAGCCCCCATGTGACACCCGGTGTGTTCTGCCAGCAGGATGCAGGAGACCAACAACCCCAAGAGCCTAAGAGATATCTGCACTGAGATCCAGGACTATGGCTGAAGCATCAGGATAACAGCCTGAATGAACTGGACTCTCCACTCTGAGGGAAAGTAATGAATATTCAGAATAGCTCTAAAGAAGAGAAGCACTTGCAAAGGAATTTGGTGTGGGTTTGGCACGTTGATAATAAACCTTAACAAGAGGTTGGCCGTAGTTTGGAGGTGGTTGAACTGCCTAGGGCGAGCCCGCCTTCAACTGCCAGTTGTCAGGATACAGGGTGACTTGTAACCCCAACCTCCAAAGGTGTGCTACAAGCACCACATTCAATTGCTTGAAAACACAAGGGGCAATGGTGAGGACAAACATGTGTACTGCGAGCTGAAAATGCTCCTGGCCCACTGTGAACCGCAGGTAACGCCTGTGGGTTTGCAGGACGAGGATATGGATACAAGTGTCCTGCAGGGCCAATCCCACTATCAAGTCTCCAGGCCTAGGGCTGACAGGACTTGGGCTAGAATGTGCATCTTGAAATTGCGTTTTGCAGAATGACATTTAGAGGGTGAAGATCTACTGAAAGATGAATGCCTCCATCTTCCTTCGCACAAAAAAGTAGCAGGAGACCAGAACTCTAGCTCTAGACTCTTTGGCAAAAGGTCTGCATTTCCTGCTGCAGGATTGACAGGTAGTACTCCCCCAACCACCGTGATAGTGGTGGGGTAAAAAAAATAGGAGGGCATAGTCCTATTAGAGGATTTGGAGAACCCATTTGTCTCAATTGACAGCCTGGCAATCTTGGAGAAAATATCTGATCCTGCCTCTGACAGGGTAGCTGTGTCCCGGCTAGGACACATTTAAGCAGTTTTGAGGTTGCGACTGCTAGAGGGCTGTACACTGAGCTAAGCATTGTCCCTGCTCTTCTGAACGTTATCTCTGAGGACTGCGGCCACAACCACGAAAAGGCTGAAAGGCCTGCTGGCCTGGTAAAGGAGTCTGGCACTGGTCTAATTGAAAAATACAACCATAGACAAGGAGAGGGTGAAATTGCTGCTGAAATTGCCATGTGCAAGAAGAAAGGTCTAAGGAACATGCTGTGGCTTTGCACCCCATGAACCACTCCAAGGCTAAGCCCGCTTTCTGAGATCTATCATAGGCCATGTCAGTTAAGGATATCTATACATCCTCGGAGAAGCCTTCGTAACTCATCCAGGAGTGGTGCCGAAGGGATTTACTAGTACCCACTGCTCATCCTAAGCAGTTGGTCGAGTCCAGTCCAGAGTGTATGATAAATGTTGCTGCATTGCGGCTGTCCTGAATAGCCTGAGTAAGGTACCCCTAAAGAGCGCCCAGAAAAGCAGGCAAAACATGAGCCAGAAAATCCAAAGGACATGAGAATAGTGGCCCAGGAAACTATGGCATTCACACACCTCTGGGCTAGGATTGTGGATGAGACAATCCATTTCCCAAATGCCTCTATTCTTGTGGATTCATGTTCAGGCAAAGTAGCAGAAAAAGCATTGGGATTCATTTTGCTGGTGTGGGGTGTTGAGTAAGAAAGGCTGGGTCACCTAATGTGGACGATGGTGAAGAGAGACGTGCCTGTTAACATGTGGACATGAAATAGGTTTTGACTAAGTGCCCAAAATAGTATTTGTGAACGCCTCATTAAATGGCAACAGTGGCTCTGTGGGAACCTGACCAAGTTGAAGTATTTCCGTCAATACATTAGTCTTTGCTTCCATGGTGGGTAACTGTAAATCTAGAACTTCTGCTGCTCTTTGAATAACAACAGCACTTGCCTCTATTGCACGGCCAGGGAGGACACAAGGCCAGTATATGGGGAAGTGTCCAGACCATTTGCATCCTGCAATTCTTCGTACCACTTATTCTCATCTTAGAGGGGAACATAGTCGAACCCTTCATCGTAGTTATCATTATCAGAGTCAGTACCAAAAATATTGTGCAAAGTCTTGGCCCTACCACGTGGCAGGATATAGGAATATGAAGGGTGGCCAAGTAACTGTGTATTGGTCGGAGCCAGTAGCAATCTCGGACAACTTCATGGTGGATTCTGCTCAGAGTCAGATAACACTAGAAGCTATGCATCCCCTTTCTGCATCCACTGCATCGATGCAAAGGGACTCAGCGCTGGGGATGGTGTCGGAACCGCAGTTGGCACCTGAGCTAGAGCTAAACCCAGTGAGGATCCATAGTGCAAAGACAGCGCTTGGATTCAGACTTGCTGGCTGATATCTAACTGGAGCTCCTTATGGATCCTTGAGGCCCAAAGACGTATCAAGTGCGAAGTGCGAAATATATGCAGCAAGGCTTTTCTGAAGGCCTTTTCTTGCAGTGAAGTCGCTGACAGAACCTGCATTTTGTTGTGTTGAGACCAAACTCTGAATCGGCTCTGATGGAGATCAGTAGCGAGAAAAGGAGGCATGTTGATGCTCTTGCTCCCTCTCTGGAGTCTGAGTATGGGGGGAAGGGGCCAATTACCGTTTCAGCCTCTTGTGCTTTTTCTTGGACTTACCCGAAGCCTTCGACCATGACAATGATCTGCCGGGAGCAGGAATGGTACATTCATTTCGACTTTAACCAATTACGGTGTGGAGCTTTCCTTGTGTACGGCAATGTAAACATTGGCCTCATGGTCCCTTATAGCCATCGGGTCTATCTGGGCGCAGCTGTCGCAATCCCTGAAGTTTTGCTCCAAACCCAGGCACCACGAACAGACTTCATGAGGATCCATCACAGATGTCTATTTGCGACAGTCCATACATGGTTAAAACCCCATTGTTTTAGATCGGTGATATTTTCTATTGCAAACTGGATAATCTGTGAAGAATAACGGTCATAAGACCAAGAAGAAGCTCCGGATCTGCTTGTGAATGCGTAGAAAGAAAGGAAGTGACATCCGCACGCACAGGTTTAGCTTATATGTGGCTCCGTTCATCACTTTTGTAGAGAAACAGTATTGACATGGAACGGCGTTGACTCAGAGCCGCTTGACACCACCTACTGGTAAGCAGGACTACTGCTTTTAAAGTTTCCAGCTGCAGTGCAACGCCAGGGTAATATTTACAAGGAGAAGAATCTACAGTTAGGACTATCCATCAGAAAAAATATTCTGAAGTTTTACCATATCAAAACTTGCCTACAGGTTTAATCTTGTTACACATCTCCCAGACTTTTTTTTTTTGTTCAGAGGGCAATGCCAAGGGAGGGTCACAGCAATTTAATCGAAGCGCATTATATTTGGTAGCTGTACTACATAAAGAGAGGCAAGCGAGACATGTTCCAGGCCAATGGCAGGCAAAGATGCAAAGTTAATTTCTATTAAGTGGATTCCCGTTCTTTGTCCGGTCTGTTTCTGTGAAATACCTAGTGTTCAGACACTCGCCTCTTAATGTCCAGTTGTTCCTGGTCTACATGTAATAAAAGAGCCTCTGATCACTGTTCCAGTGATCTGCATCGACATCAGCTGGCTCCTGCTGTTGTATTTGTCGCTTGTGCTCCAGTCCTGCTAGCCCCAGTCATGCCATCAAAAACTTCAGCATTTCAAGAAGTGTACTACAAATGGGGATCCAGCACTTTGGTGGTGTTTTGGGCAGTTGGAGTTTTTCCTCCTGGAGCAGCCAGGGACTACTTTCCAGAGAGCAATATCTTTGTAACCCATACTACACTCAGAAAAGCCAGTGTCGCTTTCGGAACAGGTCGCATTTACTACAAACTACTATGAAAAAGGGGAAGGTCTAACATATATGTCCAATCCTTGACAGTACCTGAGTGATACAATGCTAATTCCAGTGAATATTCTGTTAAACTTCTGTTTCATTTTCTCTCCCCCTCATACTGAGATTAAGACCATAGCCAGCAGCTACAGCAGTTTATTGTATGGTCTCACCCACACACTCCCTTTTCACCTCTCCTAGTTATCTCTTTACTCTGAGTGAATGATGTATGAGGTTTCCATCCAGATTGGCAGGTGCCTCTATCTCATTCAACAATCATTAAAGTTCCCTCTTTTTCCACACAATCTGACATCAGACCTTTATGCTGAAAGGTAATGATTTAAATGTACAGTTCTTTCAAGTGTGGCTAAACCTAGACGCATGATTTAGCTAGAGGATTAGGATGGGAAGTCTACTGGCAATACAGCGCTATGTGTATGTTGGGTTATGATACTGGATTTTTTGGAAGGCCACACAGAGTACAGCATAGTTGGTCCTTGCAGAGACTCTTTCTGGGACCTCCATCCTAGGTGACACAGTGAGATTCAGCAAGTCTGAGAACTAGATTTAAAATGCTTGCTTTCCATATCTAGAGAGGAAACCGGAATATGCCCTCAGTTATGCCGTCATGGCAAATGACTGAAGAAGGCTCATGTGATGCTTCCAGCAGCCATTTTAGCTTGCAGAGAAATGAGTAGAACAGTAGCTGGGAGCTACATTTGTGATTTTGTAAGGTTTGCGACTGTAAAAAGGGTCTGCAAATCAGGCCCTTTCTTCCCTCTTTGACATGCCTTTCTAGCTGGCTACTTCCTCTGCACGAATGCCAACTCCAAGCTTATTCCTTGGTCTCTTTGCAGAATAGGAACTGATGGCTACTATACAGAGTTCAATCTTCTATGTCTCATGCAAACAGAGTGTTTGCTTCTTTTAATTGGTCTGTCAGGTAGATACTGGACTATGATGGATGCTGGCTCTTGATTCTATTGTCTGGGTGGGTGAATACTTGTTACAGTGATCAACTGAGCATGTACATGAAATAGCAGATTCTTGTGCTCCGTCTGTTTGTGTGCAGTCCCATTATTGGTTCCTGCATAAAACTTGTTGTGCCTAAAGTCTTAAATCTCAAGTCATGTAGTCTTACCACATCAACAAACACTGTGCTCTGCTATGATAAGTCTGTTTTTATTCTTTGTTGATACATCTTTTTTTATTTGAGGCACAGTACTATTTGGCTGTGCCGTGAGAATGGCAGAAATTGTACTATGTGTGATGTGCAATGCTTATGGACAGTTTAATATAGCCTTTTTCTTTTCCACTGAAATAAAAAGTCTTAAACTCTACTTTGCTATTGAAGTCATCCCCATAAAAGCAATCTTATTTGCAAGCATCTTCTTACAACACCTGGTCTCAAATGTTCTAGTTCTTGGTCTTGAATAGTTTATTCAGTTGGCTTCCTGGTGTTAGGGTATTTTAATAGGTCCTTATTCTCTGCATGCTTTATCTGTTTGCTCTCCTTCCCAGCCAGTATGAGCTGAGGGCTTTGATAGCTACTACCTTTTCTACCCCAGATCAACTCCTTCATTTTCAGTGGAGGACATCCACATCTTATTTTTCTGTTGCACTGGATTTCATATTTTTATTACTATTCTAGAACTGGAATGGGTGTGGGGGGTGTTGAGGTGAAAATGAAGGGTCAGATTGTGGTACCACATTATTTTCTGGTGTTGTCACATCCATGCCTAGGGCTTACATTAGACTGGATTGGTAAAAGATGACTGTGCATGCAAAGGTTGCTAGACACCACACTCAGCTTGTTGGTGGGCATCCTTAGAGTACTGGGCCATGCTGATGATTCTGTGATCGCAGTCACCCATAGGGGTGTCAGAAATCACCTGCAGGCATCATATGGCATGGGTGGTGGTGAAACGGTGGAATCTGGCATTGGGCAAAGGAGGTCATCTGCTAGTCTTCTTCGCATGCTTAGCCAGTGACATAATTCAGGAGAAGAGGCGTGGTCAAACCTTTGAACTACGCTTCCAAGGTGGAAGAGTGTCCAGAGAATTCTATGGAAGAGTCATAATCCAAGATGAAGCATGAGTTTTGGATGTTAGTGCCTGATTAAATTGTTCGCAAGGAATGTGCATGTTTCAGTGACTATAGTACTGCCCTTTTGTTATTCGACATGACACTTATCCAGTGATGTTCAGTAATAGCATTTCAGATGTTTTTGAGGAGTAATTTTTAATGTCCTCCTGCAAATGTTCTTAGTTAGTCTCGGTGTCCATGGTATAGAAAGTGTAAATAATTTTACAATTTAATCCCCGGAATTCACTTGCTGGATGATAAGATCAGATGGAAATTAATTGCTAGCATGAGTGTTAGTGTGATCCCCATGAACAAAATATAAACAAGGACAGATCATTGGATTTTATAGGTACTCCAATTGGGGACAGAGAGGGCAAGAGGGAGTGATTCAGGAGGATGTTTAAAGGAAATAAAACTGTACATTAGCCAGTCTAGAAACTGAAGCATACCAATGGAAGTCATATTTTAAGAACAATGCAATTAACAGAAATCTTAAAATTTATGCTCCCGTTTTTTTCAATTTCTGGATATTTTTAACTTAATTGTAGCACTGGTCCTTCTGCTCTATTCCAACAAAGTAGTTTGTTGTTTCGTGAATTTTGGCTTAAAGGTGGCAGATTCTCTGTAACAAGGTGATCTGTAGAAACTGTTCTTGGGCCTTTTGACATTAGAGTGTTTGAAAACTAAAGTGTAAAAATGAGGCATGTAGATAAAAAAGGCATTAGCTCATGCAGGAAGAACTAGACAAAATAGGTACATATTAAAAGCATAGATGAAAGTGTTGAACATCCAAAAAGGAAGATGACATAATCTTATAGAGTTTACAATCATCTTAAAAAGCAAAGAAAGTTTTTATCTTAAATACATTCTGCATTCAATATCAGATTTGAAGCTTCAAATGAAAGGTACTTGAAAAACATTATTTTAGTAGACTGTACTCACAAACCATAAGACGAGTTGACTTCCAAACTAGTTATCTGTTGTGGAGGTTCACCACTAACCCACACTAGCTGAATAACCAGCTCCACCTGGTAGCCAGCCGACTGTTTCAATGGAGTGCTTTTAACTCTGTAATAAAAGTAGAAATTGTACACTGTAAAACAGTCCAGCTCAAATGAGCAAGATTTATTTTAAACAAAAGGAGAACATAACATTGGAAACTTAGGAATCGTCAAGAAGAAACTGTCATCAATAGTTAAAAGTAATTCTGTACAAAAAGAAACAGCTTTGACACATCCATCAGCATTCACGATTTAGAGTGCATGAACCATGCTCAAGAGAATGTCACTGTACCGCACAAAGGATATCATGGCGCTTTAATGCTTCACCAACCTATAGAGCAGAGTAGTTATCGGTAGTAGGGAATTAATAAAACACATGTAAATGTACAAAAGTTAATACCAATCCCTGACCTAAATTGGAGAGATATTTAAACAGCCATCAGGAGAATGGTCAGCAACCCAATCATTTGATTGGTATGGAGTGTTTGGGGGCGCTTTTATTCAGCACTTTAAATGGTTCCAATTGGAGGCCTAGTTTATGGTGACTCCTATTCAAGTTAAGAAAAGAGTTTTGAGTTTCAGGTGGTTCTAGCAGATGAAGATGGATAGCAGGTAATAAAAGAGGGATCTTCAGGATCAGAGCTGTCACAGGAAAGGAGGCCATGTCAGCATTATAAATTTGTAAACTGCATGGTATGGGTGGTTTTCATGCACACAACGGATTGAGAATTGGAAGTTGTAAAAGAAAAACAGAAAGATCTAACATTTTAGAGTCTCAACACAGTATGATTGTGTTCACTCAGAACTTAGTCACCGAGTGCCAGGGTCAAAAAAACCCTTTTTTTTGTTTTTTAAACAAAAGGGGATTATAATACACTTCCAGAAAAGAAAAGTTACATAGGCGGTTTATGGGCCTGTTTTGAGGCCAGGTGGTCCGGTTTTACTGGTGATTTCCCTGATAATACCACAACATTGCCTGAAGCAAACAAATGCATGCAGTCTATCATACCAAGCAAAATACTCATACAGCGTGTTTTCTATACAAGTTCAGATCTGGCCTGATTTGCAAATGTGGGACACTTTTTCAACTATCTTTGTCCGCTATCCAGGGCCACTTTTATTTTGGTGCATGGGCTTATTTTTTGTCCCAGTCTAACCCTGAATATATACCTTTCTTAATGCATAGCGTTCCCTGCAGCTAGCGAGAGAACCTTTAGTCGCTCCATGGGCAGAAGCATTTTTGTTACCCTTCCTTTTGGAAGGGGCGTTACAGTTTTACCGGCCCCCTGCTCCCCACCTTGTGCCAGTAACTGAGCGTGTTTAAAAGCCCTGGGTGTCACAGGTGCTCCCTCTTTCTTCCAGATGAGCGCTGACATCTCCTTGCACCACAGTGACATTAGCAAAGGCCGCTCATAACCCCCACCCACCCACTTCCCTAACAAGAACGGGTGGGAAACTTCAGGAAAACATAGTGGGGTTGATGTGTACACCAGACTTCTTTTTAGATGTCAGTCTATCCAAGAGGATACGATTCACGTGGCAAAGGGCTGGCTCGGAGGAGATTGCCCTGTGTGTGGTCCCGGGACTTATAGTCGGCCCTGGGTTCCTATGTTATAATTTCTATAGACCTGTGGCTAGCTAGTTTGGTCATGGATGCACTGGCAAGGTCAGTGCTGGTTCCCTGGTGAGCTATTGCGTTTTATGCTGGTAGTCATATTTACATCATGTAACATGCAAAGATTCTGAAGTGCCTCCGATTTTTTCATGTGTATCACACAAGGAGATGATGGACGGAGTGCTGAAACTTTTAAGAGTCTCACCCACAGTCACAGATCTAGGTTGAATCCATCATCATCCTTTACCTCACTTTGCCACCCCAGTTCAGACACAGCTATATGCACATCAGTCTTGACCCTGTGCCTCATGGGAACAGTCCAGCCCGAATTGCCAAGCCATGTCTTCCCTGAACCGGAAACAAGCTTTCCTGGGACCGGTTTAGGGCTAACAGCCCTCATCAGCCAGGCTAGCTAGAATCCAGTGGCAAAGTGAGCAAGAGATCCACGTCTGGGCATACCCTGCAAACTTAGGGCGAACAAAGCAAACACAAGATGTTGGACGGAGTGCTGAAACCTTTCAGACACTCACCCCCAGTCACAGATCTGGGTTGAATCCATCATCATTCTTCCGCTAACTTTGCCACCCCAGTTCAGACACAGCTATATGCAAATCAGTCTTGACCCTGTGCCTCATGGGAACAGTCCAGCCCGAATTGCCAAGCCATGTCTTTCCTGGACCTGAAGCAAGCATCCTAGGACCGGTTTAGGGCTAACAGCTCTCATCAGCCAGACTAGCTTGAATCCAGTGGCAAAGTGAGAAGATCTTTAACATTAAGAGGATCGCTCACAACTCCAACAAATTGATGTGAAGAAAGGCATCAGCCGGAGTCTAGAGTCCTCATATTTCCCTGTGCTAGATGGCCTTCCCAGCCTAGTAGAGATGTATCCGTGACCACCATAAGCTCTGGGAGTGATAAGGAGAGGAGTCTGCCACTGGTCCAATTGCAGACTTCCAGCCACCACTGCAGATCTTTTTCAGTCACAGTCAAAATAAGGATGAATCAGATAGGTTACCCTTGTGCTGTGTCCACTAAGAATTCAGATCCCACTGCAGAGCTTGCACATGCCATTTGCTGTGGCTAGCTAGATTAATGCAGGAGGACAATTGTCCCAGCAGCTGCAATGCTATCCTCACCGAGACTCAGGACAGAAGCTAAAACATCAGGATCACAGCCCAAATGTCCTGGAAGTTTCACTCCATGAAGAAGGCACAAACTGTACCATATATAGGATTGCTCAGATGGACGGGAGCATCTGAAAAGTAGTTAGGTGTCACTTCAACAATTTCATAGTAAACCCCAACGATGTTAGAAGGTGGGCTGTCGTCTGGAGATGGTCTACTACTGTCTTGAGCTAATTCCGCTTCAACAGCCTGTCATCAAGGTAGAGGAAGACTGGAACACTCCGAACGTGCGCTGCAACCACCTCATCACTTTTGTGAACATCCAAGGGACACTGTTAAGGTCAAAATGGAGCACAATAAACTGAAAATGCTCCTAATCAACTATGAACCACAGATAATGCCTATCGACCTGCAAATAGGAAATATGGTTTCTGCAGGTCCAACGCTATTACTCAATATCCAGGGTAGACACAACCTGGGCCAGTGTAAGCATCATTCATTTGTCCTACCTTGGGCAGGACTTAAGAGGGCACAAATCTAAAATAGAACGAAGGTGTCCATCCTTCTTAAGCAAAAGAAAGTAGTGTGATTTACATAAAGTTCCTACTTTCGAGGCCAGAACACACTCTATGGCTTCTTTGACCAAAAGGGCCTGCACTTCCTGCTACAAAGTGGATATGTATTCCTCTGATAGCCACGCTGATGACAGTGGAAGGTGAAGCAGGGTACATAGAAATTATGAGGGTGGGGCTTATCCCCGGTGAACTCTTTGGAGGACCCATGCGTCCGAAGTGATGTTTCGACAACCTCAGAGGAATTTTTTTTCCTGAATCTCACAGGGTGGGTAGGTGTCAAAAATGTTTCTGAAGTAGTGGTCGCCACTGAGCAGCAATTTGTTCCTCTTGTCCTCAATGTTGTCTTTCGGAGCCACGGCCTCAGTCATGTGGTGCCAGCAGGAGAGTATGGAGCTGGGGACATTGGAAACCCCTAGCATATCCACAAAAGGGGTGAAACTGCTGGGGAAATTGCCTGATAGAGACAGACAGTCACTGGAAATGTCTGTGTCACTGCATTTTTTTTTAATTGGTCCAGAGCACTTTCCCACCAAGGACGGAAGAGTCATCCAATGGTATATCCATTAAGTATGCCTGGGCATCCCCTGAAAACCAGTAGCCTCCAGGCATGGGCAGAAGCCCCACACTGGTGCCCGACTCAAGCAATCTGCTGTATCCAGACCAGACTGAATAACAAATGTTGTTGCATCCCGGCCATACTGTATGAATTGGGATAGAGACGGCGATGGTCCTTCGGAATTGTTGTTAGGATTTGACCTATCATGTTCCACATAACATGGCTGTAGAGACCAAGGAATAAGTCAGCTGGCATCGAGATGTATATAGGGCAAGGCTGGAAAAAAAGACCATGCATTTGCCATCACTAGGGGGTTGTAGGAGAGGCGATGGGGTTTACTCTGCTGGTGGACACCTTTAACATCAGACTTTGTGGCATTAGATGATGAGTCAGAAAGCCCAGATCCAATGACACTGGTCTGTTACCTGCCTATTGACTGGCAGCCCAGAACATGGTTTTGCCCGAAAGGGTATGTATAAGAGCCTCTCTAAATGACAGGAGAGATTCAGTAGGTGCCTGGCTAGGTTGTAGATTCTCTGTCAAGACGTTAGCGTTTACTTACGGGGAAGGGTGCTGCAGCTCTAGGACCTCTGTAGCCTGTGGCCTAGTCATGGCTTTAGGAGCTCTCTTCTTTATGGAAGGGTCAGGGTGAGGCAAGTCTAATGTCTGGAGAGGTGTCTAGACTACTGGCATCCTGTATTTCTGCGTACCAATTCTCTTCATGACAATGTGGGACAAATTCACCTTCTTCATCATAGTCATTGTTTAACAAAAAACAATGCTTTGATTTTTCTGTTATAACTACCATGTACAGTGACATCAACCCCGGTGGTGATCCGAAAATACATGTATCGATTGACAGCATAGCTATTATCCCATATTCAGCAGAGAGGCCAAGGCAGGTATGCTCAACACCTAGATATAGATTAGTACAGCACAAAGTTGTAGGCATGTTTCTGGCTAAAACACAGTCTGTGGTTTCCTGTCCTTATGGCAGCAAGGACAAAGAGCAGTCCAGTGACTGGAGATCACTAATGTTTTTGGAGATCTTTCCAAGGATTCCACATTTTCTCAACTTGTTGAGGACACCCTTTTGCCTGGTACACAGCTTTTTCCGTCTAAATACACCAGTCCATATTGTGTGCTCAATTGTGCACCCTGAGCAGAGTCCCACTGCCCCACAGTCTGACTACAACTCTTGTACATTAAAATACAGCTCAGAGTCCGGTGACATTTTACGTCTGTCGAGAATTCCCAGAGTTGCGGGCCGGACCATAAAGTGTGCGTTAGTGAGCCTTCCTGCTGGCATTCCCATAGGAACCGGTTATCCAACCTCCCCATGTGATGTAACTTGATCCGTGTATAATGTGCCTTCTGCAAAAAGTTACATTGCACTAGCCGAAAGCCTGTTCAGATAGCCACTTGCTGTGGGTATTTATCCCGTCTGAATTCTACATCTATTCCAAGTCTTGCTCCTACCTCTCTCTAAGGCTCTCCAGGGGGTGTTGGCAGTTACTCAACAGTTTTGTATATCTGTGAAATAGCGTGAGAGTAGTGGTGACAGCAGCACTCTATATTTCAGCAGGCATTCTTCTGCAAGGTTCTGTAGTTAGGTGGAGTATTACGTCAGTGCATACTGAACTTGTAGATATTTATGCCTATATGACTCCAACAATGTATATTGTTCTTGGAGTTCAGAAAACAGAACCACACCCTGAGTTATCCACATATCACCTAACCTAGTTATCCCTATTAGGTCCCATTTCTGAAACACTTCTAGGTTTTTTAAGGTCTGCAAGTCCATCTGACTCCCACAGGGAAGTCTCCAAGGTCAGTCACATCATGGTCATTGTTGTAAAAATCAGAACCAAAGAACTGGTGTAAATTAGGAGTTCTGCCACAAGGTAAAGCAATGTTTCTGATGGATACTTCTGCCTGTGGATTCCTCACCTTATGATTCCTCACCTTATGAATACCCCCTGCGCCAGCATTCCGCGGAAATTCTTTCCTAGCTCTCCCACGTCGACGAGGACGTCACAATAGCACGGCTCCGCTCGTGACACCGTATGATGTCATCGGAGCCATAAGAGGACCTCGTTGGCGTGCTGACGTCAGTTCCCTTTTTTCCATGCCGTCGATGAAAAACGGTTTTTCTAAGGGCTCTCCATTTTCTTGAAGAAAACTTTGTATCCCTGTTTATTTCTGATGGCTACTTCCAGGAACACTGGGTTTAAACCCTGCAGGGAGTGTGGCGGGCTTATGTCGATTCCGGACCCGCATGAAGATTGCCTCTGGTGCTTATCGTCGGACCACGACGTCGAAGAATGCCGAAACTGCAGGAAAATGAATCCTAAGGCCATTAAAGAGCGTGAAGCTAAGCTGTTTATGGCCAAAGCCAAAAAAGAGAAGAGGGGTTGTAAAAGGGCGAGGTCATCGTCTTCCCATACTTCGAAGTCAAGATGGCATAAGAAGTCTAAGAGGAGACATGTCTCTTGGCACCGTTCTTCGAAAGCCAGGGCTTCGAGGTCGAGGTCGCCGACTCCGGCTGAGCGACTTCGAAGAAAGGACTTTGTTTCTCCATCTCCTCGGGTGACGCAGGTTCCATCTCCGGCTCCGGGGTCTCCGACTTAGAAAGGCTCTTCGCTGCATGAAGGCTCTCTGGCTCCTGCGATGTCTCCGATGCCTGGGGGGTCGTCACCAGGCAGTGTGGCTTCACCTGTGCGGGCGCCGTCCCCGGCTCCGCAGCCTCCAGTTCGACCTCAGGAAGGAACGGATCCATATCCTGCTTTTCCTGCTACTGGGTCAGACTCTACGCATTTACTTAATGCGATGTTTGGCATGTTTGCCAGGGCCTCTGCTCCACCCGGTGCTCCTTCGGGCCCCGTGGGTCGTTTAGCCTTTAACTTGGGTGTTCCTCACCTCTATCCTCAAGCACCCTTTATGCCATTCTTGCCGTCGACTCCGGCTTGGCATTTCCCGGCGCCGAGGACCTCCACTCCGGCTCCTCGGACTCCTTCGGCTGCTGAGTCGCCGCCGTCCCGAGTTCGATCGATGTCGAGATTTGAAGCCGAGGCTCCTCTGTCGACGTCGTCGATGACTTCACCAGTGACGCCGACGCCGATTCCTAAACAACGTTCTAGGAGAGAGGTGCAGAGGCTCCTTGAAGAGGAGGAATATGCACAGGATCAGGATGAAGGAGAGATTGTTGAGTCTATAGATGAGTTTGAGGGCCTACGTGAGGCCAGTGGCTTGGATACTTCTCCTGAGTAAGATCTCCCATCTGTGAAGGCTGGGGTTATGCAAGACATTGCTCCTTATCATGTGGTCATAAGACAGGCGGCTCGTTCCATCTCTAGAAGGTACATGCCTGCTCCTGGGGATCCTGCTTTTTTGCCCTCTCATCCTACACCGGAAAGTTTAGTTGTCCAGGCTTCTTGTGCGAAGCAGTCTTCTAGTTCTTTCCCTACCATTCTTGGTGATAGGGATTCAAAAAAAATGGAGCAGGTGGCAAAGAAGGTGTTCTCTTCTGCAAATATGGCTCTTAAATCCACTAATGCAACCTGTCTTCTTGGAAGGTATATCCATGCTTTGATGAACTCAGTCATGCAGCTAGTTCCGAAGTTGCCTGAGGAGGATCGGAATAATTTCTTGGAGGTCCTTTCTGATTCTCACGCTGCGGTCAGGTGATTCAATCGGGTCTGGGCACTGCTGACTATGTGGCTCGTGTGATGGGGTCCTCTGTGGTGGTAAGGAGACAGACTTGGCTCAAGTCATCTGGTTTCTCACCTGATGTTCAGGCGATTCTGCTGGATTTGCCCTTTGATGGGTCAAGACTCTTTGGTTAAAAGGCGGACTCAGCCTTGGAGCGTTTTAAAGACAGCAGGGCTACTGCAAGGGGTCTGGGCCTCCAGGTGCAGTCCAGAGGGTACGGCTAGAAGCGGTATCGTGGTTTTGGGAGATTTGCTTCCTTTCGTGGCCTCCAGCAATCACAACAGGGCCAGCAACAGCAGAATCCCTTGTACAAGTCGTACAGAAGGAAAAATAAAGGAGGCCTCAGGGGAGCAGCCCGACAGCAATCTTCAACTTCTTCCTCTACTTCCCCTTCAGCCACCGTTGGTACAACAGGAAAGCACTGAGCTCCTGAGGCGGAAGCCGGGAGCGAGACTCTGATTTTAAAACTTTTATCATTGTTTGTCACTTGTATATCTTGTCAAGAATTACTCACTTCGCTCCTTGCCCAGTTCTGCTTGCGCAGCGGATCCAGCGCTGCCGCGGCACCTTACCCAAAACTTGTTATGCCGCCATTCCCGCGAGCCCGGAGGCCACGCCCCTTTCAGAGGCCACGCCCCCCCTGCCGCCAACCTACAAATAGACGCTGATTACAAGCGCCTGACCACTAAGCACTGAGCTCCTGAGGCGGAAGCCGGGAGCGAGACTCTGATTTTAAAACTTTTATCATTGTTTGTCACTTGTATATCTTGTCAAAAATTACTCACTTCGCTCCATGCCCAGTTCTGCTCGCGTAGCGGATCCAGCGCTGCCGCGGCATCTTACCCAAAACTTGTTTTGTCGCCATTCCCGCGAGCCCGGAGGCCACGCCCCTTTCAGAGGCCACGCCCCCCCCGCCACCGCCCCACCTATCCATAAATCATGTGCATCTTCCGGGCGCGCCGTCTGCGCGCCGAAGGCGCGCCAAAGGTAAGCCCTTCTGCGCCCGTCCGCAGCCGACCGGGCCCAGGGGCCATCCATCATGCCCAGATTGTTCAATACTCTTCTACTCAGCTCCACACCCTCCAAGGCCCGTGGCCTTTGGAGGACTCCGTGATGTCGCACATCGACAGACTGGAACTGATGGCCTTGCGCCCCCCCCCCCATTTCAGCTGCCCTCACCCTTCCCTCCCCCTGTCCCCCCCCCCCGCGCCCACTACTTTGTCCGTCTATTATCTTAACACCAGGTCAGCAGTTAAGCATTGTCACAAACTCTTCATCTTGTTGGACTCGCACAAACCGGATCTCGTATTTCTTACAGAGACCTGGTTTTGTGACAACTCCCTTCCTTCTCTGTTAGCTGCCCTCCCCGCTGCTTACTATGCTTTGCGCGCCGACCGACCCTCCGGCAAATCGGGAGGCGGCGTCGCCCTGATCGCCCGCAAAGAATTCTCCTTTCAGCCGTTATCCTTTCCTTTCATCGGATCATCAGACTTTTTAGTCGTCCGCTCACCTTCCTTTAGAGTCCCACTTACCTGCCTGCTCATGTACCGCCCCCCCCCAACCTTCTCCATCCTTTCTCCCCGGCTTCCAAGATCTAGTGGCCACCCTAGCGGTCAACAACGCCTCTATCTTGATACTAGGAGATTTTAACTATTGGCCGTCCGACCCCGCCGAATGCTCGATTTCGAAAGACTTCTCAGACACCCTCCGCTCCCTCAACTTTGACTCTCACGTTCACTCCCCCACCCACATTCAGGGCCACATCCTGGATCAAATCTGGTCCCTAAATTGCCCTCTAGCCTCCCTGCTCATCTCCCCCTGCACCTGGTCTGATCACTTCTTGTTGTCCTTCTCCCTACACCTTAGCCTAGTCTCCAAGCCCTCTCTCCCCAAAAACACCTGGGCGCGCTCATGGAGCAAGGTGGATGTGCCCGCTCTCTCCGCCACTCTCCTTGCATCTAGTCCGGACCTACACGGCCTGTCATCCTCCGCACAGGCCGACTCCATCAACTCCTGGCTTCTGTCAGGCTGCGACTCTGCCGCTCCCCTCAGGCGGGTGTCCTCCAGACGTGCGAACGACGCCAACCGCTGGTTCAACGAGGAACTCAAGGCACTAAAACTCACAGTGTGCCATGCCGAGCGGGCCTGGCGACGTGACTACTGCCCTAACCTCAAAACCCAGTATACCATCCTCCTGTCTCAATATAAAAAAAACTATTTTGGCTATGAAGACGGCCTACTTCTCCTTATGGCTGCTGAAAACCAGCCCAGAGAAATTTTCTCTATTGTTCACGACCTTGCTTACTCCGACAGACCCACCCTCAAACCCACCCCCTCCCAGGATCTATGTGATTCTCTTAACTCTTACTTTCTGGACAAAATCTCTAACATCAAAGCTAATATCCCTTCTTCCCCCCCTTCCTTCGTCAACCCCCAGTGTCCATCAGTCGCGGCACGCCTCGATTCTTTCCCTCTCTTGACTGAGGAAGCCTTTCTCTCCCTTTGATTAAATCAGGCTCTCCTCTTGACCCCTGCCCTGCCCACATCCTGAGGCACATTTACTCGGTCTGTGCGCAGCCTCCTCTTAAATTTCTCAATAGCTCACTGTCCCAGGGTACTGTCATTCAACCTCTAAAATCGGCCATCATTGTCCCTATCCTCAAAAAACCGGGCGCCGACCCTTCCGCTCTCGCTAACTATCGCCCTATCTCATTGCTGCCCTTCCTAGGGAAGGTGCTGGAGCGCCATGTCACCAGAGCTCTCAGTACCTTTGTGGAGGAAAATGGAGTGCTAGCCCCCCGTCAGGCCGGGTTTCGCCCCGCACAGTCCACGGAGTCCGTAGTGCTATCGGTCCTTGACAACCTCAGAGAAGGCATGGACACTAACCACCCCAGGCCCTGGTACTCCTCGACCTCTCCGCCGCTTTTGACACGGTTGATCACTCCATCTTACTCTCTCGTGTCGGAGCGGCGGGGGTCGGTGGCTCAGCTTTGGTCTGGCTGTCCTCCTTCCTGACGGACCGCACCCAGGCTGTCCGCTTGGGCGACTACTCGGCGGACTTCCGGAAGGTGCAATGCGGAGTCCCCCAGGGTTCTTCCCTCTCTCCTCTTTTATTTAATTTGTACATTGCCCCTCTCATCTTTGCTCTTCAGCAAATGGAGGTCTCCGTCTACAATTACGCAGATGACCTCCAGCTTATTTTTACTTTGCCCCCCTCCCCTGAGTCCATGGCGAATTTCCAGTCTATTATGATCTTTATCCGGGACTGGATGAATTACAACCACCTGAAGTTAAACCCAGACAAAACTGAGTTGGTTCTGACAGGTGGTTGCACCAGTCCCTGGACCCCGCTCTTCTGGCCCCCCTCCCTAGGTCCCCCCCCCTCCTCCCTCTTCCTCCGTGAAAACTCTAGGGATCAAACTGAACGACCAACTCACTCTGCACTCCCAGGTCAGCTCCGTGGTTTCCTCCTCCTTTCTTTCACTCCGCACCATCCGCAAAGTCTCCTGTTTCTTTTCTTTTTCCGCCCTGAAACTCATTGTCCTGGCGATGGTAATCTCCCGCCTAGACTATGGCAACGCTCTATACTGCGGCATGCCCGCCAACCGCATGCGCCGATTACAACTGGTCCAAAACCAGGCTGCCCGCCTGGTTCACAATCTGGCCAAACTCCACCATGTCACTCCGCTCTTGAAGTCCTTGCACTGACTCCCTATTCGAGAACGAGTTCAGTTCAAGATAGGATGTATCACCTTTCAAGCTCGGGCTGGCGCAGCCCCTGCGTTCATCTCCTCGGAAATCAAAGCCTACGCCCCCGTCAGGGAATTACGCTCATCCTCTCAACAATTGCTGACAGTTTCCCGCTTTATGCGTAAAAAGTGGGAGGGCACGAAATTTTCCACACTTGCCCCTGCCTTCTGGAACTCTCTCCCCGCCCACCTTAGATCTTCCACTCAATACCCGCACTTCCGCAAGGCGCTCAAAACCTTGCTTTTCTCACAGGCCTTCCCATCATAATCGTCCTACTCTTCCCCTCCTCCCCGACCCTCTTGCCCTCTTGGGTTCAGTACTTCATAGCGCCATGAAACCGCCAGGTGTACGTGCGCTCTACAAATATTTTAAACTCAAACTCAAACTCAGTTCTAGATTCCCCATCTTAGAACATGTTGATCCGGTTGGAGGTCGGGTGTCCCTCTTTCTACAAGACTGGAGACTGATCACGTCAGATCGTTGGGTCTTGAATCTTGTAGAGAATGGGTACGCCCTTCCCTTTTTGGAGTATCCTCCTCCTTACCCTCCTCGCCAGGGTTGGTGCTCAGAGGACCATTTACTGCTTTACAGCAGGAGGTTCTTGCACCTTGCTACAGAAAGGTGCGATAGAGGTGGTTCCGGAGCAGGAAAGGGGTCAGGGCTGCTACTCCCGGTATTTCCTGATCCACAAAAAAGGACGGTCGTTTAAGGCCAATCCTGGACCTTTAGGATTTTGAACTTTTACCTCAGACAGGAGAAGTTCAAATTGTTGACCTTGGCTCAGGTTCTTCTTGCGTTGCAACAGGAAAACTGGATGGTGTCCATCGATCTGCAGAAAGCGTATTTTCATCTTCCCATCCTGAGGTCGCATCGAAGTACCTCCGGTGCACGGTAGGATCGCAACATTATCAGTTTGCGGTTCTACCGTTCGGTCTCACTTCCGCACCTCGAGTCTTTACAAAGGTGATGGCGGTGGTAGTGGCTCATTTCAGAAGGTCAGGGGTTCCTGTTTTCCCCTACCTGGATGACTGGCTGTTGAAAGCAGAGTCTCCAGAGTTGGTATTGCGCCACTTGCAGGTGACAACTCACCTGTTGTTCAAATTGGGTTTCTCGATAAATGTACCCAAATCTCACCTGGTGCCTTCTCAGCGCAGCCTGATCATAGGGGCAATACTGGACACTTCTGTGTGTCGAGCATACCCTCCTCCGCAGAGGATTCTCGACATTCAGGAAATGATTCCTTTATTTCACAATGGAGCGGTTGTTCCTGTCCTGAAGGTCCTTCGCCTGCTCGGTCTGTTCGCTTCCTGCATACTGTTGGTCAGTCATGCACGCTGGCACATGAGGGCACTCCAGTGGTGCCTCCGCAGGCAGTGGTATCAGCACAACGGAGATCTCGGGGAGAAGATCAGAATCTTCACAGAAGCTGCAGCAGAGCTGACTTGGTGGAGTGTGCAGGGCAACCTGTCTCAAGAAAAGCCCTTTCAGTCTCCTCCACCGGTAGCCACGGTGATCACGGATGTCTCCACTTTAGGGTGGGGTGCTCTATCTGCGGGATCTGGAGGTCAAATGTCTTTGGTCTCCAGAGGAAAGGTTGTCTCACATAAACCTTCTGGAATTGTGGGCGAGACGTTTGGCACTAAAGGCTTTCCTTCCTTTCCTTCGCGGTCAGTCAGTTCAGGTCCTGACGGACAACACTACCGCGATGTGGTACATCAACAAACAGGGAGGTGTAGTGTTGTATCGTCTCTGTCAAGAGGCTCTGCGACTCTGGTCCTGGGCTCAGAACCATTAGATTTGTGTGTTTGCAAATCATCTAGCCAGTGTGCTGAATGTTCATGCGGACAGTCTCAGTCGGCATTACTCGGCCGATCACGAGTGGCGGCTTCATCCGGAGGTGGTCCATCACGTCTTCCAGATGTGGGGATCTCCTCGGTTGGACCTGTTTGCCACCCACGAGAACGCGCACTGCCTGCCGTTCTGCAGTCTCCTGTTTCCGGTGCAGGGAGCACTGGGAGACGCGTTTCAATTGGATTGGAGCTCACAACTCCTTTACGCGTTTCCTCCCATACCCTTGATTCCTCGGGTTCTGAGTAAGATTCGTCAAGACCGGGCCCAAGTCATATTGATCGCCCCGGATTGGCCAAGAAGGGATGTGGTATACAGATCTACTTCACCTCTCATCGCGCCCTCCGCTCCGTCTCTCTCTCAGGGCAGACCTCCTCTCGCAGTCGTAGTGGCAGGTTCTACACCCCCACCACCAGAGCCTGCACCTTCATGCCTGAAGATTGAACTGGGCAACCTGAGTTCCGTCTCTCTCCCGCCGGAGATAGTGGATGTTATTTTATCGTCCAGGCGACACTCCACTAAGTCTGTTTACTCTTCCAGATGGTCCAGATTTGTTAGGTGGTGCAGAGAGAGAGACTTTGACCCTTTGAAGGCCCGTTTGTCTAATATTTTGGAGATTTCACTTTATTTGGCACAGCAAGGTTGTGTTGTGGCCACTGTTAAGGGCTATTTGTCAGCTTTCCTATGTTTGCCGGACCAGCCGACTTTATTTAAGTCCCCCATTGTCATGAGGTTCATTAAGGGTCTTACAAATAAGTTCCCTCCTACGCCTTTCATTATGCCTCAGTGAGATTTGAATCTCGTTCTTACCTTTTTAATGGGTTCTCCGTTTGAGCCTCTTCATACTTGCCGTTGAGGCTTCTTTCTTTTAAAACGGTTTTCTTGATTGCCATTACCTCGACCAGGAGAGTAAGTGAGCTTCAGGCTCTTAGTTCGAAACCTCCTTTCTTGACCATTCATGCGGATAAGTTGGCAGATACTGTATCCACCAGAAAAAGCGTTACCGAAGGTAAGTAACTTGTTCGTCAGAGTCGGACGGGTTGGATATTATCTGTGCTGCAGTAGAATTGGAACAAGGTGGAGACAAGGCCATCTCAGAGCTGGACGACATTGGCACAATGATCAATGTTAAGGGAACTGGTGCAGTGACCCGAACCAATGTAAGCACCGAAGCCAGTGCAGAACCCAAAGCAGCTTCAAGAGGCACAGACAGCGCCATCTTCTGATGTTTGGTGATAGAGCTTCACCCAAGGATCCCATACGTCCTTTCGGTTCATCTGAGTGCAGTCGCTGCAGACCTTGGAGTAAAGTTCTGACTCCAGGAGTCACAGGCATACCTGTTCCTGTCACAGACATTTGTTTGCGAAAGTCCGTACAAGGTTTGAACCCAGTCATTTTGGGAGGTGATATATTTCCCTTGCACACTGGAAAAATAAAAATGTTGGAAAAGGATTCACGAGAGACATGAGTAGGAGAGTTCCAGATCCGTGTATGAAGGCTAGGAAAGAAAGGAACTGACATTAGCGTGCCTGGATGATGCTTATATACAATCCTGCTTGTCACTTCTGGAGGGGAACAATATGGATGCGGAGCTGCATTAGGCACCTACAGCCAAGTAGGAATGCTGCTTTTGAGTTTCTTTATCTAGTCTGACGCATGGGAGAATATTTACAAGCTGAGAAATAAGCACTTTTAAGTATACATCAGAAGAGTGAGTTATCTTTCTAAGATATAGGTGTACTATTATAATAGTGTATCATGTCAATGAAGATACATATAAAAAGATCAAAGGCACTTCATTTTTTGCAAGTTACAAAATGCAATTATGAATACCAGCATTTTGCAGGTGAAAATGGAGAATGTAGGGCCTCAGCTATTTGGCAAGGAAACAGAAGAGGGGCCCTGAGAACACTGGTTCTGGGGGAAATTTCAATCCAGGGAGAATGCAATGAGAAACATGAGCGAATACCCCCACTACTAGCAATTTAAATGGGCAATAGCTTCAAATATAAAAATGTCCCCACAGAAAAACTAATATCACAGTTATTTATTCATCATATTTTCAAAGTTCATTGCTTTTTTATATATTTTTTTAAAAATATTTTTGATACATGGTATTCGCTCGGGCCTCAGCTATTCGTACAAGGATCCGTTCTTTAAAAGATCAGGCCATCTGTCACTGTATTATTTACAGGAATGGCTTACCTAATAGGCTTTCTACCAGTCAATAATAGTTAGAGAGAAAGGGACCGAAAACTGGCTCGGTATCGCTCCTGTGTGAACCTTTGCAGCTTCTGAAATGCAACGCTTCCCTATCCAAGCTTTGGCCTCACTGCCTCAATGCAGCAAGCATTGTGTTATGCCTTACAGGACCAGTGGGACTTTAGGATGTAAATGCTTCTCAAGCTGGTTGAGCTTTCGCCTCAGTGAGGAGTGCAATATGTCTGTGAAATTACATTTGCTGGCAGTTACATTAAAGACACTTCTGTTCACTAATATGAAACTCTCAAATGGCGAAAATCTAGCAACACCCTTCACAAACATTACAGCGATGCATAACAAATCTGCCTCCTCCAACCAGAAAGAAGAGGCTACAGACTGTGTTGGCCAAGTTAAGGAGAACAGCACCCCTGCTGGGTATTTGGAGTTGCTATGGCAATCTTTGTACTGGAGACAGTAATATCTTATGAGAAAGACACAGGCTAGGGAGGGGTTACATGTACTTTCAACATAACTGAATACCCCTTCAAAGAGCATTTGCAGGATTATATAATTTGTAGAAGTAACACTGAACTATTACTACTCTAGGTTTACCAAGAGTACTTTGTACATAATTTCCTATGTGCAGTATAAGAGTCTGACAAACTTAAATCATGGAGAATTCAATAAAATAAAGGGGGAAATCTAAACTTGGTCTCCCAGAGCACAGGGACTTGACTATTTCCATAGTGTCTCTAAAATAAACTGTGCTCACCATTTGTTAGGTTAAACAACTTCAATTTCTGAACAATGCAAAAGGTGATGTGATCAAAGACAAGTAATAGATTAACTCAAAGCTTCTAAGCAATGGTATGAATGTCTTGAGCAGGGAAATTAACAGTGTGTAAACATTAAAAAAATTATTTGATGTTAACCCATTTGTTACCATAGAATGTACAGTTTATTTAAGAGGCTGTTAACTTCTGAGAGTTGGAGGTTTTGTGCAACGTATTGTCAGTCTTACATTAAAAACAAATAGCTGTGCTGCAAAATACTGTTGCTAGAAAAAATGTCTGGTTACACCATCATAGAAAAAGTGTCTTGAGAAAGTAGAATTCTTCGTTAGATTCTTTAGCTCAGTGGTTTTCTGCTGGGATTGATCAGTGTAGTGCGCATTCAACAAAAGCGAGAAATGATTTATCTAGAAGGTGGGAAAATCAAGACATTTTTCTCTGTCGGACAATGTTCAAAGTTTAGGCCATTCCAGAAGAGATCAGGTTTTATGATCTGATGATACTAAGTGGAACATAGTACCTATCCAGGTACCTCGATTTCCGTAGTAAAGACACATAACTTCTCACATTTTACTTAAAGGTGATTTATAACAGAATTTTTATTGTGTGGTTTGTTATACTGAAAAAAGAAACAAAAGCAATACCATAAGAAAATAATACAACATCTTCTTATGTACTTCTGTCCATGGAGTATAGCTCAGTATGGAGAGTTTGTATCCACATCTTAAATTTTCACCAGGACCACCTATATCTGAGATTGACCAATACGAAGAAAATGCAGTTTCCCCATTCACATAAATTTCTACATATTGGTTGCCATTTACTCCCTACGAGCGAGCCTGTATTCCTCCACGTTTCTGCAATGATAGATCTGGCTACTAGCAATCCCATACAAATTTAAAAATCACATTTTGGACTGCTGATTTGTTTCCGCTGCTTCAGCACCATTCAATCAGGATAACACTGATCCGAATACTGGGTTCCAAGGCACACAATAGTTCAACCGTCCAGTAGGACTGATAGTGAAGTTGGATCTGAGAATATATGTATGTATGTATTGGTATTTGTATTGAACAAAGGCTTACTTTCTGGTCATTTGGCTTCTGGTTTGGTCCTGTCCACAAAAGAAGGTTACATTTCTGGGGATACCTGGGTTGTATGTATTCCGTGCTGTAAGAAGCATTGAGGTCAGAGGAACTCAAAGGATAGTTTGTGGGTTGTGAGACGCTTAGTAGTGCCTTTATTGGTGCAGGCTTTCAGTCCTTAAGGTAGCTCTCAGAATACAGGCAATATAGGATACATCATGAAAAAGACCAAACTAACTAGGATCAGAATAGTTAAAATAATTATTTCCCCAAGAAAAACTACTGTTTCATTAGCCTGGAAGTGCCACATTCTGTACATCCAGTCTTGAATCTTAGGTACCACCTCCATCATCAGTGCACAGCCACCACTTGTCTGCCTGCCAACACCGTGATGACCATGTGCTGACCTGTCTTGTAATACATGAATAGGTCTGTCCCACTGGACATTCAAAAACAATTATTTCTGGATGTCCTGTAAGACAACAATGTATAGTCTCCTAATCACTGAAACCAGTTTTGCTTTCTAGTTTAGGGTATTTTCATAGGAGAAGCAATAGCATGCCTTCCACTCCTACCTTTCACCAGCTTATATTTTCCCACATTCCCATTTATGCATCCAGTTTACAGTATACTGCCAGCAGAAGAGGAGTTTGTAAGCAGATTTACAACCAATTACTCTCCTTGGGATCTTTCATGCACTCCAGTAGGATAACTCCCAACTGGCCATCTCTCAAGGGTTGTTTGAGGTCTTTTTGCCAGGCAGCTTCAAAATGTACCCTGTAGGTTGTGCTAGAGGTTTGTATGGGTGGATGCCAGGCTTTTGTCCTTATAATTTGCCTGAAGCCTCTCGAACTCAGTGAACAGGCAAGTGGCAGGTAGCTTACAGGATGGATGCATGACCCAGTGTTTAAGCTGGTCCTAGGCTTCATAGCACAGTTACTCCTTCACTGGTAGCATTAATTCCCTCATTCAAGACAGCATTGTGAGGCCGTTCTTACAGTGGTCCTAAATTGTCGTGACATCTTTTCTTTCCACCCGTCAAACACTCTAGCAGTGCAGGAATGAATTCAAGGTTGTTAGCTACTGGGGTGAATGACAAGGCAAAATTTGTAACCCATTTTGCTATGATAACCTTCTCACCAAGGAGCTGTGTTTTTCTTTATCCTTCTGCGTTGTGCTTACTCTGAGAACCATTCAGAGCAGGCAGTTGACTATGGTAAGGTCTAGCATGATACAAAAAAACACACACAGTTTTGGTGTGCTATAGAGCAGGGCATCACTAAGACCCTGCTACATAGTATAGCCAAACATGGTAAACTTTTATGCAGTTTGGTAGTGGCACAGTGACCGACAGTGTGAAACAACAACTGATTAATAATGTGAACAGAATCAAGTACACATTTTGATCAGCTAGTATGTGTGCTTTTAACACAGGAAGGTAATATCTGGTTATTTTAATGGTCTATGGAGCACCGCTACTTCTCTGCTTTCTCTTAGCACCATTCTATCATGAATCACAATTGCACCACATAAATAATGTATGATTTGTGGCATACTCAAACCTCCTTGTCCGGCATGTAGAGTCATCTGTTGACCCGTGATCCAACTATATCTTTGCCCCTCCACCATGACGGATATAAGAATCAACCAATACCTGTAGGGACTTGAGCAGACATGGCGATATTGGGAGAGAGAAGGTTTGATGAGCGTTCTCAACTCAGAGTGTGGTTCAGTTTTCAGAACTCCCTCTGCATTTCTTGCACAAGATGGGAAGAAGAAATTAAGCTAAATAATTCTGTTGATGGTGGGAGCCAACTGGATGCACAAGTATTCAGTGGAATGTGAGGTCTATTTGAATAAGGATATATTTTTTAGTTTTATCTGATAGGTGATGAACAGGTGAAGGCTTAATTTAAAGTTTGGCAAGTTTACATTCTTATAGTTCTTCCACAAGATAAAGAAACAAATGGAGGACAACAGAGAGGAAACACAAGGAGATGATGGACTGAGTGCTGACATTTTTCAGACACTCACCCCTAGTCACAGATCTAGGTTGAATCCATCATCGTTCTTTAGCTCACTTCGTCACACTGGTTCAGGCCCAGTCATATGTAAATCAGTCTTGACCCAGTGCCGCATTGGAACAGTCCAGCCTGAACTACCAATCCAGGTCTTCCCTGGACCAGGAAACAAGCATCCTGGGACCGGTTTCGGGGTAACCCCCCTCATCAACCAGGCTAGCTTGAATCCAGTGGCAAAGTGAGCAAGGGACCCACGTCTGGCCAAACCCCATCAACTTAGGGTGAACAAAGTAAACACAAGGAGATGATAGATGGAGCACTGAAACTTTTCAGACATTCACCCACAGACACAGATCTGGGTTGTATCCATCATCGTTCATCATCATCGAGGTACAGCAGAATGCTGTCCACATACATAAATGGTTTGGATTCATCCTGAACTAGGCTTAAACCTTTTATCTCATCACTGTGTTGGATGGGCACCACCAGCACCTCGATCCAAATAGCAACTGTCGGGGAGAGGAAACATAACTGCCTTTAATGGTGTAGAGGAAACCGTACTTACTTACTGCCTGCTATGCCGACTGGCATGTAGGGCAGGAACGAAGTTCCTGTAGCAAATGATTTTTATGGGACAAAGTTGTTAGCCTTGTGCCCAAACCCCAACCTGTAGGACCAGTGGATTGCGTTTTGTCTGGTCTCTACCCTTTGACCTGTCCGGCTTGGCGACAATGTAAGGTCCAGCCAGCATAATTCTCCAGGTAACTGAGACATGAAAGCACCTTGACCACTTCAAGGTAGGCATTCCTCAGAGGAGGGAGGAAACCATACAGATCCCCTTTTTGCCCTGGGAAATTAATAGCTCGCATGAATGTAGTTCTGGATATTGTCATCCAGATCGATGGCCGCCAGAGTGCCCTGCAGAAACCACTAATAAACCAGATAAAAGCATTCTTGGTAACCAATTTAGTTAATATCACGTCAAGTCATATGTGCCTCACAATGTACACTTTATGCAGGATCTTTTTCATGTTGTCGCCCTCTTGTCTAAATGAATCCTGACTGTTGAGTATGAAGGACTTAAAAGTCCTTAACTTTACACACCAGGATGCTCATGCATAGCTTGAGGAGCGAAATCTAATAATGAGCAGCAGAGTTTGGGGTCTCTGCAAGAATTCTGGAATACTAATATCAACTTATAGACAGATTTAGTAACAGAGCAACTGTGTAGCAAGTAGCGCCCAGAAGGACGGTAGTTAGGGCGTTAAGCCTCACCCAAATGGCTTAAAGGATATTGCTGTTAACCCATTAGGGCCTGAGGCCTTTACCCCATCACACTCAATACCTCCCCTAACCAGACTGGCATTTCCAGCAGTTCGTGCTGCTCCCTTGGTAGATTAGGCATGTGAGCATCAAAATACATATTAATGGGTGTTGTCCTCACTTATGCGGCTCTAGTGTACTGAATCCCTGCAGTTTTTACCTATTTGGTGGTCATTGCACACCAGCATTTCAACCACAGAGCCCTATAGTTATAGCATGGTAGTCTTTGTAGCAAAGCATGTGAACAGCAGGGTGTTGCAATGACGAGTCTTACAAGGGATGATTGTAAGTAGATTTAATGGAGGAAAAGGCCCTTGATGATCTACACGCTGCTCCCGATACAACTGCTCTCTCAATACATTCCAGAATCTAGATCATATGTAGCAGATGCAGTTGCTAGGGAGTCAGGAGCATTCCATTGGTTTACAGAAACAATAATAGAAGGAAATGATACATTGGAATATAAATCTAACATATCTCCCTTCTAACAATAAAAAAAATAATTTCAATACATATTCTCCCTGCTAAGTTAAAAAAAACAAATACACTTTAAATATAATCAATACATCAAATAGAAATAATCAATCACAAGTATAATCGTCAAGAAATGTAGGTCTGACCATGGTACGGGAAGATTGACGAGTAATAGTTGGATTGGACATACATTTACTTCGTGACATTTTCATATCGGAAGTGGAATCAGAACCTTTACTGTGAATAGATTTAGGAGATTGACACTTAAACCATTCATTCTGTTCAGTGGTATTGCATATGGACACTTTTCTAGTGTTCCACCAATTTCCATCCGCCAATTTTACACAATTGCCTTTTACATGTACAATCTCCTTGGGGCATGACCATTTAGACGTGCCTTTTTTTGATCTGTCACCTATATAAACTCTCACTAACATTCCTGTCCTAAAAGATCGGGGAAACTTGTGAATATGTGAATTGCGTCTATGACCATAAGAATCCTGATGTTTTTTAACACGGACCCTAATTTCATCATGGTTGGCCTCACTTTTGCGTGCTCTATTCATCCAAGCAGGCACAGCTACAGTGCAAGGTATCCTTCCCTTAAGAATGCTGAAAGGAGTTTCTTTGGTGACTGAATGTGGAGTGGTCCTATAATTCCATAACATGTTTTTCACCTGTTGTTTATAATTTAAACCACTTTTGCTAGCGAGTTGTAGGTTTTCAACTAGCACTCTATTGAACCTCTCCACTAAACCATTTTCCATAGGGTGGTACAACGGAGTCTTGGTATGTTTAATTCCTCATGTTGTTAAACATTTCTCAAATTCAGCTGAAATGAATTTAGAACCGTTGTCTGAAACAATTTCAGCAGGACAACCCTCTCTTCTAAAAATGTCTTCGCAAAAAGTAATTACAACACTAGATTTTACATCTTTTACAAATGTTACCTCAGGCCACTTTGAAAAATAATCAATCATAACAATGGCAAATCTGTCATTGGTGCCAAGAGTTTCAAATGGACCACAAATGTCAATGGCTAGTTTTTCCCAAGGTGATTCGGGTAAAGGTATAGGATCGATAGTGGTCTCTTGGGTGGTGTGTGATTTATCACTCAGAGCACAGGCAACGCATTCACGCACAAATCTTTCAATTTGAGTATCCATACCTGGCCACCAGAAATCTTCCCTGATACGCCTTTTCAAAGCAGACATGCCGCAATGACCCTCATGCATGAGATTTAATAGTCTTTCTCTTAGACTTTGTGGAACTACAAGACGACATCCCCTTCTTACGAAGTTGTTCAATATGGCAAATTCTGACCATATAAGTCTGAAAGGCTCTAAGGATTCGGGATGCAATTTCCACCCTTGAATATCAGTAAGAGCTTCCATGAGATTCTTTAAGGTGATATCGTCATTGGCAGCAGACATTCATTCCTCTTCAGATATAGCACTACATATGTCATTAATGTCAGCAATCATCCATTCATCATCATCATTCACACATGTATTTTCAATCGGTAACCTTGATAAACAGACGGCATTTGCATTTTTTACACCAGGGACATATTTGACATCAAAAGAATATTCTTGAAGTCGATAAAGCCATTTGGCCATTCTGGGAGTGGCTTTAGCTGATCCTTTCGTAGAAAAAAGATCTACTAACGGTTTATGGTCAGTTCTTAACGTAAATCTGATGCCCCAAATATATATGCGAAAATGTTGAACACCCCACCAGCAAGCAAGGGCTTCTTTTTCAACTGTGGAGTAAGTATGTTCTACACCCTTTAAAGTACGAGAAGCAAACGCTACCACTCTTTCCTTCCCATCGTGTACCTGGATGAGGACAGCACCAAGACCATGGTTGCTAGCGTCAGTGGATATAATGGTCTTGTCATCAGGATTAAATGGTTTTAAACAAACAGCTTTTGCAATGGCTTTTTTTATACCCTCAAATGTTGTTTGGCATTCATCAGACCACGTGAATTTTATCCCTTTCTTCATGAGATTTCTTAGACTCTGAATTTTATCAGAAATATGACTAACAAATTCGGAGTAGTACTCCACAAGACCAAGAAAGGATCTTAATTGGTCTTTGTCTGTTAGGGAAGACGCTTTTTCTATGGCATCTATTTAACTGATTTTAGGCTTGACTCCTTCTTTAGTTAGAGTATGACCTAAATATTCTACTTCGGGCACACAAAAATTGCTCTTTTCAAGTCCTATGGTGAGCCCGCATCAGCTAATTTACACAAAACAGATTCTAAAATGACATCATGTTGTACAACATCACACCCCCAAATCAATACATCGTCCTGAAATACTAAAGTGTTCTTAATTCCAACTAAAATCTTTTGCATCACTCTTTGAAAAACGGCGGATGCCGGAGCAAGGCCAAATGGCATCCGGATAAACTGGAACGCCCCCTCAGGAGTAATGAAAGAAGTGAGATGTCTGCTTCCTTCGTGTAGGAGAATGTGGTGGTATGCGCTAGATAAGTCTAGTGTGGTTAAATATGCACCACCTTCAATACTGGCCAACATTTCATTTATTTTGTGGAGAGGATGACGATCAATCCATATGCACTCATTTAAGTCTCTCAAATCGATACACATCCTGATCTTGCCGTTGGGTTTTTTAGCCAAAACTACCGGACTTAACCATTCAGATGCCTCAATGGGCTCGATTATGCCATCTTTGCATAGTCTCTGTAGTTCATCCTTCAATTTCTGTCTCAAGATCATTGGTACATTCCTTACTTTGTGTACTTTGGGTACTGCATTGTCTTTTAAAATGATGCGATGTTTAAATTTTTCGAGACATCCTAAGGATTCTTTGAAAAGATCTGGAAACTTGATGACCCATTTGTTGTTAGGGGAGACTATGTTCAAAACTCGATCGGGATGGTTAGGATTTAAAATAATGTCTAAAGCACGTTGTTCTTTCCATCCTAAAAGAGATTTTCCTTTTTCTACTATGTATAGCTTGGCTAACGTTTTGTTGTTTTTAAAACCAATTTCAGTTGACTCATAACCAATGACCGGAAGTTTATTGCCACAATAACCTTCTGGTGTGACATCAGTAGGTTGCAGATCATTTGGGTAGAAGCCTATTTTTTCACAAATTGATTTATCAATTATAGAAAAAGGAGAACATGAATCTGCTCACATGTGCACTTCTGAGACATTAATCTTCACAAGACATTTGGGAGGACGCTAACTGTCTTTGAACCCTTCACAACTGCACACCTGTGAAGAATCAATCATTAATAACTCTATATCGTCGTGTTCACTTTCACATGAATCTTCGTCCTCTTTTACGAAATTGATGGCTTTCTTGTCCATTTGAAAATTAGGCGTGCCTTTACATAGTCTAGAGTAGTGCCCAATTTTCTTGCACCTATAACATCTGCTCCTGACATCTGGACAATGACTTGCATCAGCAGTATGTTTTGGACTACCACATCTAAAGCAATATCTGGATTTAGATCTTGTTTGATCTAATTTTCTCTCGTCAAGTTGAGACTGAATGGATTTATTGTTTTGCTTGTTTGGATTATTGATACTGTGCACAGCTTCATCTTGAACATCTTTAAAATTACAATTAACTGCAAGTTTCCGTAAGTTGGATACGTATTGTTCAATGGATTCAGCCTGCTTTTGAGCTCGAGAAAAATATGTCTTTCCACTACTATACTGATTTTTCTCCCAATATTTTCGTCCAGAGCTTTCAGCACTATGTCGTAGACATCAATGTCATTGCTATCACCACTTTCACCTGTTTGATCTACAATAACGTTAATTTAATCCATTTCTGGTAATGTTTTTAACACATTCCTTCCTTCTTGACCTAAACAGTGTTTTAGAATAGCTAATTTCCTTTTAGAAATGTAAACATCACGACCTATAGCTTCTAAATAGGTTTCAAAAGCCTCTTTCCATTCTTCCCATGGAATGTCTGGTTGACCTGGATTTTATAAGAATGGTGGAGGAGCAGTAATTGTCGATTGGGAAGTCATGATGGAAGTTGAGAAATTGTGAAAAATGTGAAATATGGTGAAATTACCACAAAGTTCCACTAGAGGGCGTGTATGTATCACTTTTACACAGAAATGGCTTCTTTAGATAAAATAAAATATAATTTTCTTAGATGAAAAGGAGTTGGAGATGAATGTGTAGCAGCAATAGAATAGAAGAGTTGTTAAATATTCTGGCGTAATATATTTAGCGTTATAAACGCTATATGAACATTTACATTTCTTCCCAAGCCAAAATGGTTGCACGCACGCTGTGCGTGATACGTAGCCGAGCAAAATAGAACACCTGCGTGAAACTCAGGATATGTCAGAAGCCGAACGCAGGAGAAACAGGCTCGAGCAGGAAACGCGCGCACACAACTCAACGGAGCGCGGGGACAGTAATTAATGGTAGGTAAAAATAGCGCAATGTTCCCAATGTAAAAAAAATTGTAATTCGGGTGCCACACTCCTTGTGTTGCTCCTCCTAGTCTTCCACCAGCAATAGGTAGTCAATAGCGGCTGTATGGATTCAAGGGCCCTATGTTTCAATTTTAAGCGTCGATGCAGCACGTCTATGGGGTTTTTTTTTCTTCTTGGAAATCCCACGCCGATTTCAAGCTGATCCCAAGCTCGTCGCCAGTGTTGCAATGACGAGTCTTACAAGGGATGATTGTAAGTAGATTTAATGGAGGAAAAGACCCTTGATGATCTACACGCTGCTCCCGATACAACTGCTCTCTCAATACATTCCAGAATCTAGATCTTATGTAGCAGATGCAGTTGCTAGGGAGTCAGGAGCATTCCATTGGTTTACAGAAACAATAATAGAAGGAAATGATAGATTGGAATATAAATATAACACAGGGCTTGATGAACAAACGGCTGTTAGCAAGGCGGGGCCCCAGGACAGGTCCTGAAGCCAACCCCTACTGTTTTTGCACCACAAGTCAGGCCCTGCATGCCATCCATGCGACTAAAGATTAAAGCCTATATATAGCCTGGGTTGGCCACGCTGTGGCCTTAAGACCAAAAGACATGCTGAGTAGGTGTGATTGTCAAAATGGGTTGGGAATAAAAGAATATAAAAACATGGGAGTTGGATGTATAACACAACCAAAATCCCAGCCCCTAATTTTCTCAAGTTTGTCCAACTTACCACAAATAAGTTCAGTGGTTTTAGATGTTGTTTCATAACCATAACTCCAATTTCCCAGGTTTTTAAAAACAGAAATATTAACATTTTACAAGCAAATTAAACCATAACTTACTCTTACAGTTGTTGCCAGTGAATTTGTAGGGTCAACCTCATTGGTACCTTAGGCCATGTACTGGTTTATATTACTGTGAAAGTTTGGTTGCTATCCTTAACACTGAGGCCGCTCAATGATTGGTGCCCAGTCGCTCACAGCAAACATGGATGCAATCAAAATAACACATTGGGAATGTCTGTAGAGTGGTCACATAAACAATTTCCTGGGATTGTTCTCTACTGTACGTGGTTTCTGGTGCACAATGGATTTGAGGTTCTTCTTCAACACACATTCAGTATTGTTGATACTGTCTAATTTCGTTCGCAGGAAAGACTACATTATAATTTGGGGAGCTCATTATGAAACCATAGGTCATCAAAAAAGTTGACAAGTACGCATAAATACTTTTTCAGCATTAGAGAATCATGGCCCACAAGAATATTTTGTTTAAATTACCCTCATGCCCATAACACATAGCAAATGCTGCCTTACATTAGTCGGGGGCAGACTATCAGGAGAAGGAGGCCTTTGAGGATAATCAGGCAATTCATTGTTCAGTTGAACAATACCCAGCAGGGTGTGGTGGCCTGGTAGACTAAAGAATACACTCCAGGGATCTATGTATGACTCCACTGTCAGGCTTGAATCCTGGCAGGTTCACTCAGACTTTCATCCATGAATATCATTGAGTTGGTTAACAATACATATCTGTAAATTGTGCAAATACTCCTTAACAGGGCTGAAAGCACACTCAATAAATCCATCAGTTCTGTTATGGCTGGTGGCTCTGTAATTATATTCTGTAGATGAAGTGTCACATGCTCCTGCTATCGCTACTGCATCTGTCATACTCTAAACTGTAATGCTAGTTGTGCCCCTTAAAAAATGCAAATGATTATGGCGGCTCTCGATAAAGTGCAATCAACGGTGGGGCCCATCTCCACTGATGTCTCCTTCCTGAGGGCAGACTTTCAGAAGATGGCGGCTAGGGTCACGGAAGTTGAGCACGTGACAAAATCTCTGTCAAAAGACACCACTGCATTGCTTCAAAGGGTCGGTCATTTGGAAGCAGAAAACAGACTTATGGCGGAGAAGCTTGCTGACCAGGAGGGGCGCTCTCGGCGCAACAACGTCCGTATCATAGGTATTCCCGAAAATGAAGGGAGTCCAGCCATGGATCTGTACGTTGAGGATCTCATAAAACACAAACTCCAGCCCAGAGGACTTTCGGATTTCTTCTCTGTGGAAAGGGCACACAGAGTGCCGGGGGGTAGGCCCAAATTGGGACTCCCCCTAGACCAGTCCTGGCTCGCATTTTCAATTTTCGGGACAGGGATGCAATACTACAAACGGCGAGGGTGGCACCACCGCTGCACATCCAAAAGTCAGTGGTGTCCTTCTTCCCAGACTACACGGCAGCAGTAACAAAGCGTCGCAAGAGTTTTTTGGAAATAAAGAAAGAACTTAGACGCAGGTAATTATCATACTCCATGCTGTTTCCGGCGAAGCTGCGTGTCGTGGCGGAAGGCAAAACCTGGTTTTTTGAGAGCCCGGTTGTGGCCCATGACTGGTTCGAGGGGTGGCGGCGTGTGGAGGGACCCGGACGAACGGAGAAGCGGCAGCAGCAACGCAGAGAAGATGGCGATTCCAGGGACCACGGAAGGGAGCCTGAGGAAGGCCATACGCTGCAGACTTCGACAGAGGATTGAAGTAGGGAAACATGGATTATCTGGGTCACGTCTTCGTATTGGGATGTCACACAGCTTCATCAAAAGGAAGGAGGTGGCTGCTACATGGCCCATATATGAACACCATGATCCTCCCACTCGAAGGTGGTAGGTAAAAAACCAAAATGACGGGGCGGAACGACAGGCTGTAGCACGCTCCTGTGGATAATCTATCTTTGAGGAGGGGAAGAACTGCGGTGTTCCACGGACTTCTCCTCCCCCGCACGCAAGTACTGTTACTGGGAGTAAAGCGCTCTGCTAAGTTGGGGTGGCGGATAGTTGGGGGTCCGTCTGGCAGGGAGGGGGGTGGTAGAGGGGTGTTGTTTTTAGTTTTGGGTTTGTTATGGTTTTTACTATTTTTCAAGGGCTAGCCAAATTGTGATGAACATGGGACTACAGATACATCGGCTGTGGTCTTTACTAAAGCGACTGATGGATATGCTATGTACCCTACAAGTGGGACCCCTGAATACTGTCTGCACTCATGCACGCCCACCTCGATATCATGACGACCGTGCGCTCATCAGTAGAAGTTTGGTTGGGGTGAGCTTGAAGATAGAGAGGTGGGTGGGAGGGGGGCAATAGGGTATTGGTGTTTTCTGTTCTTGGTTAAGATTGGTATAAGGGCAGGCATGGCACGCTTCCGGTACGGGATTAGAAAAAGTTTTTGGATGCACTATGTAAATGGTCCTGAGAGAGGGCAGATTGTGCGTGATGGCAAGGGATGACACAGACACGAATTGAGTTGACTTTGCAGATACCCTCAGTGTCCCCGGTTACCCCCTTAACGCTGCTTACATGGAATGTGCATCGGCTGGGGGATAAAATAAAGAGAGGTCTCGTTCTACAGTACTTAAGGAGATGCGCACCGGCGGTGGCCCTGCTGCAGGAAACGCACTTGGTGGGCTCGGCTTGCAGGGCTATGGATCGCTGGGGATACAAAATGGTGGTGCACTATGCGTTCTCCTCAGGGTCACGAGGCGTGGGTATTTTAGTGCGTAAACAGTTTCTGCTGAAAAT